>NC_064618.1:12311388-13561388 GCF_023898315.1 Schistocerca nitens | reverse complement strand
ATTACTGCCTCGGGCACCTTATGGTCGATCTCCTGTGAGTCTAGATTTTCGAATCCGACGCAAAACTGACAGTTAATTCTAAGGTTCAGAGCCTGTTAATGACGATGGAACACACAAATTGCGTCGCGATTCAATACATCGTCCTCCGGCCGACCTGTCTCCAAGGGTATATTGCTGCCTCGGGCACCTTATGGTCGATCTCCTGTGAGTCTAATTTTCGAATCCGACGCAAAACTGGCAGTTAATTGTAGCGTTCAGAGCCTGTTAATGACGATGGAACACATAAATCGCGTCGCGATTCAATACATCGTCCTCCGGCCGACCTGTCTCCAAGGCTCTATTGCTGCCTCGGGCACCTTATGGTCGATCTCCTGTGAGTCTAGATTTTCGAATCCGACGCAAAACTGACAGTTAATTGTAAGGTTCAGAGCCTCTTAATGACAATGGAACACACAAATTGCGTCGCGATTCAATACATCGTCCTCCGGCCGACCTGTCTCCAAGGGTCTACTGCTGCCTCGGGCACCTTATGGTCGATCTCCTGTGAGTCTAGATTTTCGAATCCGACGCAAAACTGACAGTTAATTGTAACGTTCAGAGCCTGTTAATGACGATGGAACACGCAAATCGCGTCGCGATTCAATACATCGACCTCCGGCCGACCTGTCTCCAAGGGTCTATTGCTGCCTCGGGCACCTTATGGTCGATCTCCTGTGAGTCTAGATTTTCGAATCCGACGCAAAACTGACAGTTAATTGTAACGTTCAGAGCCTGTTAATGACGATGGAACACACAAATTGCGTCGCGATTCAATACATCGTCCTCCGGCCGACCTGTCTCCAAGGGTCTATTGCTGCCTCGGGCACCTTATGGTCGTTCTCCTGTGAGTCTAGACTTTCGAATCCGACGCAAAACTGACAGTTAATTGTAACGTTCAGAGCCTGTTAATGACGATGGAACACACAAATCCCGTCGCGATTCAATACATCGTCCTCCGGCCGACCTGTCTCCAAGGGTCTATTGCTGCCTCGGGCACCTTATGGTCGATCTCCTGTGAGTCTAGATTTTCGAATCCGACGCAAAACTGACAGTTAATTGTAACGTTCAGAGCCTGTTAATGACGATGGAACACACAAATCGCGTCGCGATTCAATACATCGTCCTCCGGCCGACCTGTCTCCAAGGGTCTGTTTCTGCCTCGGGCACCTTATGGTCGATCTCCTGTGAGTCTAGATTTTCGAATCCGACGCACAACTGACAGTTAATTGTAAGGTTCAGAGCCTGTTAATGACGATGGAACACACAAATTGCGTCGCGATTCAATACATCGTCCTCCGGCCGACCTGTCTCCAAGGGTCTATTGCTGCCTCGGGCACCTTATGGTCGTTCTCCTGTGAGTCTAGATTTTCGAATCCGACGCAAAACTGACAGTTAATTGTAACGTTCAGAGCCTGTTAATGACGATGGAACACACAAATTGCGTCGTGATTCAATACATCGTCCTCCGACCGACCTGTCTCCAAGGGTCTATTGCTGCCTCGGGAACCTTATGGTCGATCTCCTGTGAGTCTAGATTTTCGAATCCGACGCATAACTGACAGTTAATTGTAACGTTCAGAGCCTGTTAATGACGATGTTACACACAAATTGCGTCGCGATTCAATACATCGTCCTCCAGCCGACTTGTCTCCAAGGGTCTAGTGCTACCTCGGAGACCTTAAGGTCGTTCTCCTGTGAGTCTAGATTTTCGAATCCGACGCAAAACTGACAGTTAATTGTAACGTTCAGAGCCTCTTAATCATAATGGAACACACAAATTGCGTCGCGATTCAATACATCGTCCTCCGGCCGACTTGTCTCCAAGGGTCTAGTGCTGCCTCGGACACCTTATGGTCGTTCTCCTGTGAGCATAGATTTTCGAATCCGACGCAAAACTGACAGTTAATTGTAACGTTCAGAGCCTGTTAATGACGATGGAACACACAAATCGCGTCGCGATTCAATACATCGTCCTCCAGCCGACTTGTCTCCAAGGGTATAGTCCTGCCTCGGGCACCTTATGGTCTTTCTTCTGTGAGTCTAGATTTTCGAATCCGATGCAAAACTGACAGTTAATTGTAACGTTCAGAGCCTGTTCATGACAATGGAACACACAAATTGCGTCGCGATTCAATACATCGTCCTCCGGCCGACCTGTCTCCAAGGGTCTATTGCTGCCTCGGGCACCTTATGGTCGATCTCCTGTGAGTCTAGATTTTCGAATCCGACGCAAAAATGACAGTTAATTGTAACGTTCAGAGCCTGTTAATGACGATGGAACACACAAATTGCGTCGCGATTCAATACATCGTCCTCCGGCCGACCTGTCTCCAAGGGTCTATTGCTGCCTCGGGCACCTTATGGTCGATCTCCTGTGAGTCTAGATTTTCGAATCCGACGCAAAACTGACAGTTAATTGTAAGGTTCAGAGCCTGTTAATGACGATGGAACACACAAATTGCGTCGCGATTCAATACATCGTCCTCCGGCCGACCTGTCTCCAAGGGTCTATTGCTGCCTCGGTCACCTTATGGTCGTTCTCCTGTGAGTCTAGATTTTCGAATCCGACGCAAAACTGACAGTTAATTGTAACGTTCAGAGCCTGTTAATGACGATGGAACACACAAATCGCGTCGCGATTCAATACATCGTCCTCCGGCCGACCTGTCTCCAAGGGTCTATTGCTGCCTCGGGCACCTTATGGTCGATCTCCTGTGAGTCTAGATTTTCGAATCCGACGCAAAACTGACAGTTAATTGTAACGTTCAGAGCCTGTTCATGACGATGGAACACACAAATTGCGTCGCGATTCAATACATCGTCCTCCGGCCGACCTGTCTCCAAGGGTCTATTGCTGCCTCGGGCACCTTATGGTCGATCTCCTGTGAGTCTAGACTTTCGAATCCGACGCAAAACTGACAGTTAATTGTAACATTCAGAGCCTGTTCATGACGATGGAACACACAAATTGCGTCGCGATTCAATACATCGTCCTCCAGCCGACTTGTCTCCAAGGGTCTAGTACTGCCTCGGGCACCTTATGGTCGTTCTTCTGTGAGTCTAGATTTTCGAATCCGACGCAAAAATTACAGTTAATTGTAAGGTTCAGAGCCTCTTAATGACAATGGAACACACAAATCGCGTCGCGATTCAATACATCGTCCTCCGGCCGACCTGTCTCCAAGGGTCTATTGCTGCCTCGGGCACCTTATGGTCGATCTCCTGTGAGTCTAGATTTTCGAATCCGACGCAAAACTGACAGTTAATTGTAACGTTCAGAGCCTGTTCATGACGATGGAACACACAAATTGCGTCGCGATTCAATACATCGTCCTCCAGCCGACTTGTCTCCAAGGGTCTAGTGCTGCCTCGGACAACTTATGGTCGTTCTCCTGTGAGTCTAGATTTTCGAATCCGACGCAAAACTGACAGTTAATTGAAAGGTTCAGAGCCTCTTAATGACAATGGAACACACAAATCGCGTCGCGATTCAATACATCGTCCTCCGGCCGACCTGTCTCCAAGGGTCTATTGCTGCCTCGGGCACCTTATGGTCGATCTCCTGTGAGTCTAGATTTTCGAATCCGACGCAAAACTGACAGTTAATTGTAACGTTCAGAGCCTGTTAATGACGATGGAACACACAAATTGCGTCGCGAGTCAATACATCGTCCTCCGGCCGACCTGTCTCCAAGGGTCTATTGCTGCCTCGGGCACCTTATAGTCGTTCTCCAGTGAGTCTAGATTTTCGAATCCGACGCAAAACTGACAGTTAATTGTAAGGTTCAGAGCCTGTTAATGACGATGGAACACACAAATTGCGTTGCGATTCAATACATCGTCCTCCGGCCGACCTGTCTCCAAGGGTCTATTGCTGCCTCGGGCACCTTATGGTCGATCTCCTGTGAGTCTAGATTTTAAAATCCGACGCAAAACTGACAGTTAATTGTAACGTTCAGAGCCTGTTAATGACGATGGAACACACAAATCACGTCGCGATTCAATACATCGTCCTCCAGCCGACTTGTCTCCAAGGGTCTAGTGCTGCCTCGGGCACCTTATGGTCGTTCTCCTGTGAGTCTAGATTTTCGAATCCGACGCAAAACTGACAGTTAATTGTAAGGTTCAGAGCCTGTTAATGACGATGGAACACACAAATTGCGTCGCGATTCAATACATCGTCCTCCGGCCGACCTGTCTCCAAGGGTCTATTGCTGCCTCGCGCACCTTATGGTCGATCTCCTGTGAGTCTAGATTTTCGAATCCGACGCAAAACTTACAGTTAATTGTAACGTTCAGAGCCTGTTAATGACGATGGAACACACAAATTGCGTCGCGATTCAATACATCGTCCTCCTGCCGACCTGTCTCCAAGGGTCTATTGCTGCCTCGGGCACCTTATGGTCTAGATTTTCGAATCCGACGCAAAACTGACAGTTAATTGTAACGTTCAGAGCCTGTTAATGACGATGGAACACACAAATCGCGACGCGATTTAATACATCTTCCCCCGGCCGACTTGTCTCCAAGGGTCTTAGTGCTGCCTCGCGCACCTTATGGTCGATCTCCTGTGAGTCTAGATTTTCGAATCCGACGCAAAACTGACAGTTAATTGTAAGGTTCAGAGCCTGTTAATGACGATGGAACACACAAATTGCGTCGCGATTCAATACATCGTCCTCCGGCCGACCTGTCTCCAAGGGTCTATTGCTGCCTCGGTCACCTTATGGTCGTTCTCCTGTGAGTCTAGATTTTCGAATCCGACGCAAAACTGACAGTTAATTGTAACGGTCAGAGCCTGTTAATGACGATGGAACACACAAATCGCGTCGCGATTCAATACATCGTCCTCCGGCCGACCTGTCTCCAAGGGTCTATTGCTGCCTCGGGCACCTTATGGTCGATCTCCTGTGAGTCTAGATTTTCGAATCCGACGCAAAACTGACAGTTAATTGTAACGTTCAGAGCCTGTTCATGACGATGGAACACACAAATTGCGTCGCGATTCAATACATCGTCCTCCGGCCGACCTGTCTCCAAGGGTCTATTGCTGCCTCGGGCACCTTATGGTCGATCTCCTGTGAGTCTAGACTTTCGAATCCGACGCAAAACTGACAGTTAATTGTAACATTCAGAGCCTGTTCATGACGATGGAACACACAAATTGCGTCGCGATTCAATACATCGTCCTCCAGCCGACTTGTCTCCAAGGGTCTAGTACTGCCTCGGGCACCTTATGGTCGTTCTTCTGTGAGTCTAGATTTTCGAATCCGACGCAAAAATTACAGTTAATTGTAAGGTTCAGAGCCTCTTAATGACAATGGAACACACAAATCGCGTCGCGATTCAATACATCGTCCTCCGGCCGACCTGTCTCCAAGGGTCTATTGCTGCCTCGGGCACCTTATGGTCGATCTCCTGTGAGTCTAGATTTTCGAATCCGACGCAAAACTGACAGTTAATTGTAACGTTCAGAGCCTGTTCATGACGATGGAACACACAAATTGCGTCGCGATTCAATACATCGTCCTCCAGCCGACTTGTCTCCAAGGGTCTAGTGCTGCCTCGGACAACTTATGGTCGTTCTCCTGTGAGTCTAGATTTTCGAATCCGACGCAAAACTGACAGTTAATTGAAAGGTTCAGAGCCTCTTAATGACAATGGAACACACAAATCGCGTCGCGATTCAATACATCGTCCTCCGGCCGACCTGTCTCCAAGGGTCTATTGCTGCCTCGGGCACCTTATGGTCGATCTCCTGTGAGTCTAGATTTTCGAATCCGACGCAAAACTGACAGTTAACTGTAACGTTCAGAGCCTGTTAATGACGATGGAACACACAAATCCCGTCGCGATTCAATACATCGTCCTCCGGCCGACCTGTCTCCAAGGGTCTATTGCTGCCTCGGGCACCTTATGGTCGATCTCCTGTGAGTCTAGATTTTCGAATCCGACGGAAAACTTACAGTTAATTGTAACGTTCAGAGCCTGTTAATGACGATGGAACACACAAATCGCGTCGCGAATCAATACATCGTCCTCCGGCCGACCTGTTTCCAAGGGTCTGTTGCTGCCTCATGCACCTTATGGTCGATCTCCTGTGAGTCTAGATTTTCGAATCCGACTCACAACTGACAGTTAATTGTAAGGTTCAGAGCCTGTTAATGACGATGGAACACACAAATTGCGTCGCGAGTCAATACATCGTCCTCCGGCCGACCTGTCTCCAAGGGTCTATTGCTGCCTCGGGCACCTTATAGTCGTTCTCCAGTGAGTCTAGATTTTCGAATCCGACGCAAAACTTACAGTTAATTGTAACGTTCAGAGCCTGTTAATGACGATGGAACACACAAATTGCGTCGCGATTCAATACATCGTCCTCCTGCCGACCTGTCTCCAGGGGTCTATTGCTGCCTCGGGCACCTTATGGTCTAGATTTTCGAATCCGACGCAAAACTGACAGTTAATTGTAACGTTCAGAGCCTGTTAATGACGATGGAACACACAAATCGCGACGCGATTTAATACATCTTCCCCCGGCCGACTTGTCTCCAAGGGTCTTAGTGCTGCCTCGGGCACCTTATGGTCGATCTCCTGTGAGTCTAGATTTTCGAATCCGACGCAAAACTGACAGTTAATCGTAAGGTTCAGAGCCTCTTAATGTCAATGGAACACACAAATTGCGTCGCGATTCAATACATCGTCCTCCGGCCGACCTGTCTCCAAGGTTCTATTGCTGCCTCGGGCACCTTATGGTCGATCTCCTGTGAGTCTAGATTTTCGAATCCGACGCAAAGCTGACAGTTAATTGTAACGTTCAGAGCCTGTTAATGACGATGTAACACACCAATTGCGTCGCGATTCAATACATCGTCCTCCAGCCGACTTGTCTCCAAGGGTCTAGTGCTGCCTCGGACACATTATGTTCGTTCTCCTGTGAGTCTAGATTTTCGAATCCGACGCAAAACTGACAGTTAATTGTAAGGTTCAGAGCCTCTTAATGACAATGGAACACACAAATTGCGTCGCGATTCAATACATCGTCCTCCGGCCGACCTGTCTCCAAGGGTCTATTGCTGCCTCGGGCACCTTATGGTCGATCTCCTGTGAGTCTAGATTTTAAAAACCGACGCAAAACTGACAGTTAATTGTAACGTTCAGAGCCTGTTAATGACGATGGAACACACAAATCACGTCGCGATTCAATACATCGTCCTCCAGCCGACTTGTCTCCAAGGGTCTAGTGCTGCCTCGGGCACCTTATGGTCGTTCTCCTGTGAGTCTAGATTTTCGAATCCGACGCAAAAGTGACAGTTAATTGTAAGGTTCAGAGCCTGTTAATGACGATGTAACACACAAATCACGTCGCGATTCAATACATCGTCCTCCGGCCGACCTGTCTCCAAGGGTCTATTGCTGCCTCGCGCACCTTATGGTCGATCTCCTGTGAGTCTAGATTTTCGAATCCGACGCAAAACTTACAGTTAATTGTAACGTTCAGAGCCTGTTAATGACGATGGAACACACAAATTGCGTCGCGATTCAATACATCGTCCTCCTGCCGACCTGTCTCCAGGGGTCTATTGCTGCCTCGGGCACCTTATGGTCTAGATTTTCGAATCCGACGCAAAACTGACAGTTAATTGTAACGTTCAGAGCCTGTTAATGACGATGGAACACACAAATCGCGACGCGATTTAATACATCTTCCCCCGGCCGACTTGTCTCCAAGGGTCTTAGTGCTGCCTCGGGCACCTTATGGTCGATCTCCTGTGAGTCTAGATTTTCGAATCCGACGCAAAACTGACAGTTAATCGTAAGGTTCAGAGCCTCTTAATGTCAATGGAACACACAAATTGCGTCGCGATTCAATACATCGTCCTCCGGCCGACCTGTCTCCAAGGTTCTATTGCTGCCTCGGGCACCTTATGGTCGATCTCCTGTGAGTCTAGATTTTCGAATCCGACGCAAAACTGACAGTTAATTGTAACGTTCAGAGCCTGTTAATGACGATGTAACACACCAATTGCGTCGCGATTCAATACATCGTCCTCCAGCCGACTTGTCTCCAAGGGTCTAGTGCTGCCTCGGACACATTATGTTCGTTCTCCTGTGAGTCTAGATTTTCGAATCCGACGCAAAACTGACAGTTAATTGTAAGGTTCAGAGCCTCTTAATGACAATGGAACACACAAATTGCGTCGCGATTCAATACATCGTCCTCCGGCCGACCTGTCTCCAAGGGTCTATTGCTGCCTCGGGCACCTTATGGTCGATCTCCTGTGAGTCTAGATTTTCGAATCCGACGCAAAACTGACAGTTAATTGTAAGGTTCAGAGCCTGTTAATGACGATGGAACACACAAATTGCGTCGCGATTCAATACATCGTCCTCCGGCCGACCTGTCTCCAAGGGTCTATTGCTGCCTCGGGCACCTTATGGTCGATCTCCTGTGAGTCTAGATTTTCGAATCCGACGCAAAACTGACAGTTAATTGTAACGTTCAGAGCCTGTTAATGACGATGGAACACACAAATCGCGTCGCGATTCAATATATCGTCCTCCGGCCGACCTGTCTCCAAGGGTCTATTGCTGCCTCGGATACCTTATGGTCGACTCCTGTGAGTCTAGATTTTCGAATCCGACGCAAAACTGACAGCTATTTGTAAGGTTCAGAGCCTGTTAATGACGATGGAACACACAAATTGCGTCGCGATTCAATACATCGTCCTCCGGCCGACCTGTCTCCAAGGGTCTATTGCTGCCTCGGGCACCTTATGGTCGATCTCCTGTGAGTCTAGATTTTCGAATCCGACGCAAAACTGACAGTTAATTGTAACGTTCAGAACCTGTTAATGACGATGGAACACGCAAATCGCGTCGCGATTCAATACATCGTCCTCCGGCCGACCTGTCTCCAAGGGTCTATTGCTGCCTCGGGCACCCTATGGTCTAGATTTTCGAATCCGACGCAAAACTGACAGTTAATTGTAACGTTCAGAGCCTGTTAATGACGATGGAACACACAAATCGCGACGCGATTCAATACATCGTCCCCCGGCCGACTTGTCTCCAAGGGTCTAGTGCTGCCTCGGGCACCTTATGGTCGTTCTCCTGTGAGTCTAGATTTTCGAATACGACGCAAAACTGACAGTTAATCGTAAGGTTCAGAGCCTCTTAATGACAATGGAACACACAAATTGCGTCGCGATTCAATACATCGTCCTCCGGCCGACCTGTCTGCAAGGGTCTATTGCTGCCTCGGGCACCTTATGGTCGATCTCCTGTGAGTCTAGATTTTCGAATCCGACGCAAAACTGACAGTTAATTGTAACGTTCAGGGCCTGTTAATGACGATGTAACACACCAATTGCGTCACGATTCAATACATCGTCCTCCAGCCGACTTGTCTCCAAGGGTCTAGTGCTGCCTCGGACAACTTATGGTCGTTCTCCTGTGAGTCTAGATTTTCGAATCCGACGCAAAACTGACAATTGTAAGGTTCAGAGCCTCTTAATGACAATGGAACACACAAATCGCGTCGCGATTCAATACATCGTCCTCCGGCCGACCTGTCTCCAAGGATCTATTGCTGCCTCGGGCACCTTATGGTCGATCTCCTGTGAGTCTAGATTTTCGAATCCGACGCAAAACTGACAGTTAATTGTAACGTTCAGAGCCAGTTAATGACGATGGAACACACAAATCCCGTCGCGATTCAATACATCGTCCTCCGGCCGACCTGTCTCCAAGGGTCTATTGTTGCCTCGGGCACCTTATGGTCGATCTCCTGTGAGTCTAGATTTTCGAATCCGACGCAAAACTTACAGTTAATTGTAACGTTCAGAGCCTGTTAATGACGATGGAACACACAAATCGCGTCGCGATTCAATACATCGTCCTCCGGCCGACCTGTCTCCAAGGGTCTGTTGCTGCCTCATGCACCTTATGGTCGATCTCCTGTGAGTCTAGATTTTCGAATCCGACTCACAACTGACAGTTAATTGTAAGGTTCAGAGCCTGTTAATGACGATGGAACACACAAATTGCGTCACGAGTCAATACATCGTCCTCCGGCCGACCTGTCTCCAAGGGTCTATTGCTGCCTCGGGCACCTTATAGTCGTTCTCCTGTGAGTCTAGATTTTCGAATCCGACGCAAAACTGACAGTTAATTGTAAGGTTCAGAGCCTGTTAATGACGATGGAACACACAAATTGCGTCGCGATTCAATACATCGTCCTCCGGCCGACCTGTCTCCAAGGGTCTATTGCTGCCTCGGGCACCTTATGGTCGATCTCCTGTGAGTCTAGATTTTCGAATCCGACGCAAAACTGACAGTTAATTGTAACGTTCAGAGCCTGTTAATGACGATGGAACACACAAATCACGTCGCGATTCAATACATCGTCCTCCAGCCGACTTGTCTCCAAGGGTCTAGTGCTGCCTCGGGCACCTTATAGTCGTTCTCCTGTGAGTCTAGATTTTCGAATCCGACGCAAAACTGACAGTTAATTGTAAGGTTCAGAGCCTGTTAATGACGATGGAACACACAAATTGCGTCGCGATTCAATACATCGTCCTCCGGCCGACCTGTCTCCAAGGGTCTATTGCTGCCTCGGGCACCTTATTGTCTAGATTTTCGAATCCGACGAAAACCGACAGTTAATTGTAACGTTCAGAGCCTGTTAATGACGATGGAACACACAAATCGCGACGCGATTTAATACATCGTCCCCCGGCCGACTTGTCTCCAAGGGTCTTAGTGCTGCCTCGGGCACCTTATGGTCGATCTCCTGTGAGTCTAGATTTTCGAATCCGACGCAAAACTGACAGTTAATCGTAAGGTTCAGAGCCTCTTAATGACAATGGAACACACAAATTGCGTCGCGATTCAATACATCGTCCTCCGGCCGACCTGTCTCCAAGGTTCTGTTGCTGCCTCGGGCACCTTATGGTCGATCTCCTGTGAGTCTAGATTTTCGAATCCGACGCAAAACTGACAGTTAATTGTAACGTTCAGAGCCTGTTAATGACGATGTAACACACCAATTGCGTCGCGATTCAATACATCGTCCTCCAGCCGACTTGTCTCCAAGGGTCTAGTGCTGCCTCGGACACATTATGTTCGTTCTCCTGTGAGTCTAGATTTTCGAATCCGACGCAAAACTGACAGTTAATTGTAAGGTTCAGAGCCTCTTAATGACAATGGAACACACAAATTGCGTCGCGATTCAATACATCCTCCGGCCGACCTGTCTCCAAGGGTCTATTGCTGCCTCGGGCACCTTATGGTCGATCTCCTGTGAGTCTAATTTTCAAATCCGACGCAAAACTGACAGTTAATTGTAACGTTCAGAGCCTGTTAATGACGATGGAACACACAAATCGCGACGCGATTCAATATATCGTCCTCCGGCCGACCTGTCTCCAAGGGTCTATTGCTGCCTCGGATACCTTATGGTCGACTCCTGTGAGTCTAGATTTTCGAATCCGACGCAAAACTGACAGTTAATTGTAAGGTTCAGAGCCTGTTAATGACGATGGAACACACAAATTGCGTCGCGATTCAATACATCGTCCTCCGGCCGACCTGTCTCCAAGGGTCTATTGCTGCCTCGGGCACCTTATGGTCGATCTCCTGTGAGTCTAGATTTTCGAATCCGACGCAAAACTGACAGTTAATTGTAACGTTCAGAGCCTGTTAATGACGATGGAACACGCAAATCGCGTCGCGATTCAATACATCGTCCTCCGGCCGACCTGCCTCCAAGGGTCTATTGCTGCCTCGGGCACCTTATGGTCTAGATTTTCGAATCCGACGCAAAACTGACAGTTAATTGTAAGGTTCAGAGCCTGTTAATGACGATGGAACACACAAATCGCGACGCGATTCAATACATCGTCCCCCGGCCGACTTGTCTCCAAGGGTCTAGTGCTGCCTCGGGCACCTTATGGTCGTTCTCCTGTGAGTCTAGATTTTCGAATCCGACGCAAAACAGACAGTTAATCGTAAGGTTCAGAGCCTCTTAATGACAATGGAACACACCAATTGCGTCGCGATTCAATACATCGTCCTCCAGCCGACCTGTCTCCAAGGGTCTAGTGCTGCCTCGGACACCTTATGTTCGTTCTCCTGTGAGTCTAGATTTTCGAATCCGACGCAAAACTGACAGTTAATTGTAAGGTTGAGAGCCTCTTAATGACAATGGAACACACAAATTGCGTCGCGATTCAATACATCGTCCTCCGGCCGACCTGTCTCAAAGGGTCTATTGCTGCCTCGGGCACCTTATGGTCGATCTCCTGTGAGTCTAGATTTTCGAATCCGACGCAAAACTGACAGTTAATTGTAAGGTTCAGAGCCTGTTAATGACGATGGAACACACAAATTGCGTCGCGATTCAATACATCGTCCTCCGGCCGACCTGTCTCCAAGGGTCTATTGCTGCCTCGGGCACCTTATGGTCGATCTCCTGTGAGTCTAGATTTTCGAATCCGACGCAAAACTGACAGTTAATTGTAACGTTCAGAGCCTGTTAATGACGATGGAACACACAAATCACGTCGCGATTCAATACATCGTCCTCCAGCCGACTTGTCTCCAAGGGTCTAGTGCTGCCTCGGGCACCTTATGGTCGTTCTCCTGTGAGTCTAGATTTTCGAATCCGACGCAAAACTGACAGTTAATTGTAAGGTTCAGAGCCTGTTAATGACGATGGAACACACAAATTGCGTCGCGATTCAATACATCCTCCTCCGGCCGACCTGTCTCCAAGGGTCTATTGCTGCCTCGGGCACCTTATGGTCGATCTCCTGTGAGTCTAGATTTTCGAATCCGACGCAAAACTTACAGTTAATTGTAACGTTCAGAGCCTGTTAATGACGATGGAACACACAAATTGCGTCGCGATTCAATACATCGTCCTCCGGCCGACCTGTCTCCAAGGGTTTATTGCTGCCTCGGGCACCTTATGGTCTAGATTTTCGAATCCGACGCAAAACTGACAGTTAATTGTAACGTTCAGAGCCTGTTAATGACGATGGAACACATAAATCGCGACGCGATTTAATACATCGTCCCCCGGCCGACTTGTCTCCAAGGGTCTTAGTGCTGCCTCGGGCACCTTATGGTCGATCTCCTGTGAGTCTAGATTTTCGAATCCGACGCAAAACTGACAGTTAATTGTAAGGTTCAGAGCCTCTTAATGACAATGGAACACACAAATTGCGTCGCGATTCAATACATCGTCCTCCGGACGACCTGTCTCCAAGGGTCTATTGCTGCCTCGGGCACCTTATGGTCGATCTCCTGTGAGTCTAGATTTTCGAATCCGACGCAAAACTGACAGTTAATTGTAACGTTCAGAGCCTGTTAATGACGATGTAACACACCAATTGCGTCGCGATTCAATACATCGACCTCCAGCCGACTTGTCTCCAAGGGTCTAGTGCTGCCTCGGACACATTATGTTCGTTCTCCTGTGAGTCTAGATTTTCGAATCCGACGCAAAACTGACAGTTAATTGTAAGGTTCAGAGCCTCTTAATGACAATGGAACACACAAATTGCGTCGCGATTCAATACATCGTCCTCCGGCCGACCTGTCTCCAAGGGTCTATTGCTGCCTCGGGCACCTTATGGTCAATCTCCTGTGAGTCTAGATTTTCGAATCCGACGCAAAACTGACAGTTAATTGTAAGGTTCAGAGCCTGTTAATGACGATGGAACACACAAATCGCGTCGCGATTCAATACATCGTCCTCCAGCCGACTTGTCTCCAAGGGTATAGTGCTGCCTCGAGTACCTTATGGTCGTTCTCCTGTGAGTCTAGATTTTCGAATCCGACGCAAAACTGACAGTTAATTGTAAGGTTCAGAGCCTGTTAATGACGATGGAACACACAAATTGCGTCGCGATTCAATACATCGTCCTCCGGCCGACCTGTCTCCAAGGGTCTATTGCTGCCTCGGGCACCTTATGGTCGATCTCCTGTGAGTCTAGATTTTCGAATCCGACGCAAAACTGACAGTTAATTGTAAGGTTCAGAGCCTGTTAATAACGATGGAACACACAAATTGCGTCGCGATTCAATACATCGTCCTCTGGCCGACCTGTCTCCAAGGGTCTATTGCTGCCTCGGGCACCTTATGGTCGATCTCCTGTGAGTCTAATTTTCGAATCCGACGCAAAACTGACAGTTAATTGTAACGTTCAGAGCCTGTTAATGACGATGGAACACACAAATCGCGTCGCGATTCAATATATCGTCCTCCGGCCGACCTGTCTCCAAGGGTCTATTGCTGCCTCGGATACCTTATGGTCGACTCCTGTGAGTCTAGATTTTCGAATCCGACGCAAAACTGACAGTTAATTGTAAGGTTCAGAGCCTGTTAATGACGATGGAACACACAAATTGCGTCGCGATTCAATACATCGTCCTCCGGCCGACCTGTCTCCAAGGGTCTATTGCTGCCTCGGGCACCTTATGGTCGATCTCCTGTGAGTCTAGATTTTCGAATCCGACGCAAAACTGACAGTTAATTGTAACGTTCAGAGCCTGTTAATGACGATGGAACACGCAAATCGCGTCGCGATTCAATACATCGTCCTCCGGCCGACCTGTCTCCAAGGGTCTATTGCTGCCTCGGGCACCTTATGGTCTAGATTTTCGAATCCGACGCAAAACTGACAGTTAATTGTAACGTTCAGAGCCTCTTAATGACGATGGAACACAAAAATCGCGACGCGATTCAATACATCGTCCCCCGGCCGACTTGTCTCCAAGGGTCTAGTGCTGCCTCGGGCACCTTATGGTCGTTGTCCTGTGAGTCTAGATTTTCGAATCCGACGCAAAACTGACAGTTAATCGTAAGGTTCAGAGCCTCTTAATGACAATGGAACACACAAATTGCGTCGCGATTCAATACATCGTCCTCCGGCCGACCTGTCTCCAAGGGTCTATTGCTGCCTCGGGCACCTTATGGTCGATCTCCTGTGAGTCTAGATTTTCGAATCCGACGCAAAACTGACAGTTAATTGTAACGTTCAGAGCCTGTTAATGACGATGGAACACACAAATTGCGTCGCGATTCAATACATCGTCCTCCGGCCGACCTGTCTCCAAGGGTCTATTGCTGCCTCGGGCACCTTATGGTCGATCTCCTGTGAGTCTAATTTTCGAATCCGACGCAAAACTGACAGTTAATTGTAAAGTTCAGAGCCTGTTAATGACGATGGAACACACAAATCGCGTCGCGATTCAATACATCGTCCTCCGGCCGACCTGTCTCCAAGGGTCTATTGCTGCCTCGGGCACCTTATGTTCGTTCTCCTGTGAGTCTAGATTTTCGCATCCGACGCAAAACTGCCAGTTAATTGTAAGGTTCAGAGCCTATTAATGACGATGGAACACACAAATTGCGTCGCGATTCAATACATCGTCCTCCGGCCGACCTGTCTCCAAGGGTCTATTGCTGCCTCGGGCACCTTATGGTCGATCTCCTGTGAGTCTAGATTTTCGAATCCGACGCAAAACTGACAGTTAATTGTAAGGTTCAGAGCCTGTTAATGACGATGGAACACACAAATTGCGTCGCGATTCAATACATCGTCCTCCGGCCGACCTGTCTCCAAGGGTCTATTGCTGCCTCGCGCACCTTCAGGTCGATCTCCTGTGAGTCTAGATTTTCGAATCCGACGCAAAACTGACAGTTAATTGTAACGTTCAGAGCCTGTTAATGACGATGGAACACACGAATCACTTCGCGATTCAATACATCGTCCTCCGGCCGACCTGTCTCCAAGGGTCTATTGCTGCCTCGGTCACCTTATGGTCGTTCTCCTGTGAGTCTAGATTTTCGAATCCGACGCAAAACTGACAGTTAATTGTAAGGTTCAGAGCCTGTTAATGACGATGGAACACACAAATCGCGTCGCGATTCAATACATCGTCCTCCGGCCGACCTGTCTCCAAGGGTCTATTGCTGCATCGGGCACCATATGGTCGATCTCCTGTGAGTCTAGATTTTCGAATCCGACGCAAAACTGACAGTTAATTGTAACGTTCAGAGCCTGTTCATGACGATGGAACACACAAATTGCGTCGCAATTCAATACATCGTCCTCCGGCCGACCTGTCTCCAAGGGTCTATTGCTGCCTCGGGCACCTTATGGTCGTTCTCCTGTGAGTCTAGATTTTCGAATCCGACGCAAAACTGACAGTTAATTGTAACGTTCAGAGCCTGTTAATGACGATGGAACACACAAATCCCGTCGCGATTCAATACATCGTCCTCCGGCCGACCTGTCTCCACGGGTCTATTGCTGCCTCGGGCACCTTATGGTCGATCTCCTGTGAGTCTAGATTTTCGAATCCGACGCAAAACTGACAGTTAATTGTAACGTTCAGAGCCTGTTAATGACGATGGAACACACAAATCGCGTCGCGATTCAATACATCGTCCTCCGGCCGACCTGTCTCCAAGGGTCTGTTGCTGCCTCGGGCACCTTATGGTCGATCTCCTGTGAGTCAAGATTTTCGAATCCGACGCACAACTGACAGTTAATTGTAAGGTTCAGAGCCTGTTAATGACGATGGAACACACAAATTGCGTCGCGATTCAATACATCGTCCTCCGGCCGACCTGTCTCCAAGGGTCTATTGCTGCCTCGCGCACCTTATGGTCGTTCTCCTGTGAGTCTAGATTTTCGAATCCGACGCAAAACTGACAGTTAATTGTAACGTTCAGAGCCTGTTAATGACGATGGAACACACAAATCGCGTCGCGATTCATTACATCGTCCTCCGGCCGACCTGTCTCCAAGGGTCTATTGCTGCCTCGGGCACCTTATGGTCGATCTCCTGTGAGTCTAGATTTTCGAATCCGACGCAAAACTGACAGTTAATTGTAACGTTCAGAGCCTGTTAATGACGATGGAAAACACAAATTGCGTCGCGATTCAATACATCGTCCTCCAGCCGACTTGTCTCCAAGGGTCTAGTGCTGCCTCGGACACCTTAAGGTCGTTCTCCTGTGAGTCTAGATTTTCGAATCCGACGCAAAACTGACAGTTAATTGTAAGGTTCAGAGCCTCTTAATGATAATGGAACACACAAATTGCGTCGCGATTCAATACATCGTCCTCCGGCCGACCTTTCTCATAGGGTCTAGTGCTGCCTCGGACACCTTATGGTCGTTCTCCTGTGAGCCTAGATTTTCGAATCCGACGCAAAACTGACAGTTAATTGTAACGTTCAGCGCCTGTTAATGACGATGGAACACACAAATCGCGTCGAGATTCAATACATCGTCCTCCAGCCGACTTGTCTCCAAGGGTCTAGTCCTGCCTCGGGCACCTTATGGTCTTTCGTCTGTGAGTCTAGATTTTCGAATCCGACGCAAAACCGACAGTTAATTGTAAGGTTCAGAGCCTGTTAATGACGATGGAACACACAAATTGCATCGCGATTCAATACATCGTCCTCCGGCCGACCTGTCTCCAAGGGTGTATTGCTGCCTCGGGCACCTAATGGTCGATCTCCTGTGAGTCTAGATTTTCGAATCCGACGCAAAAATGACAGTTAATTGTAACGTTCAGAGCCTGTTAATGACGATGGAACACACAAATCCGGTCGCGATTCAATACATCGTCCTCCGGCCGACCTGTCTCCAAGGGTCTATTGCTGCCTCGGGCACCTTATGGTCGATCTCCTGTGAGTCTAGATTTTCGAATCCGACGCAAAACTGACAGTTAATTGTAACGTTCAGAGCCTGTTCATGACGATGGAACACACAAATTGCGTCGCGATTCAATACATCGTCCTCCGGCCGACCTGTCTCCAAGGGTCTATTGCTGCCTCGGGCACCTTATGGTCGTTCTCCTGTGAGTCTAGATTTTCGAATCCGACTCACAACTGACAGTTAATTGTAAGGTTCAGAGCCTGTTAATGACGATGGAACACACAAATTGCGTCGCGAGTCAATACATCGTCCTCCGGCCGACCTGTCTCCAAGGGTCTATTGCTGCCTCGGCACCTTATGGTCGTTCTCCTGTGAGTCTAGATTTTCGAATCCGACGCAAAACTGACAGTTAATTGTAAGGTTCAGAGCCTGTTAATGACGATGGAACACACAAATTGCGTCGCGATTCAATACATCGTCCTCCGGCCGACCTGTCTCCAAGGGTCTATTGCTGCCTCGGGCACCTTATGGTCGATCTCCTGTGAGTCAAGATTTTCGAATCCGACGCAAAACTGACAGTTAATTGTAACGTTCAGAGCCTGTTAATGACGATGGAACACACAAATCACGTCGCGATTCAATACATCGTCCTCCAGCCGACTTGTCTCCAAGGGTCTAGTGCTGCCTCGGGCACCTTATGGTCGTTCTCCTGTGAGTCTAGATTTTCGAATCCGACGCAAAACTGACAGTTAATTGTAAGGTTCAGAGCCTGTTAATGACGATGGAACACACAAATTGCGTCGCGATTCAATACATCGTCCTTCGGCCGACCTGTCTCCAAGGGTCTATTGCTGCCTCGGGCACCTTATGGTCGATCTCCTGTGAGTCTAGATTTTCGAATCCGACGCAAAACTGACAGTTAATTGTAACGTTCAGAGCCTGTTCATGACGATGGAACACACAAATTGCGTCGCGATTCAATACATCGTCCTCCGGCCGACCTGTCTCCAAGGGTCTATTGCTGCTTCGGGCACCTTATGGTCTAGATTTTCGAATCCGACGCAAAACTGACAGTTAATTGTAACGTTCAGAGCCTGTTAATGACGATGGAACACACAAATCGCGACGCGATTCAATACATCGTCCCCCGGCCGACTTGTCTCCAAGGGTCTAGTGCTGCCTCGGGCACCTTATGGTCGTTCTCCTGTGAGTCTAGATTTTCGAATCCGACGCAAAACTGACAGTTAATCGTATGGTTCAGAGCCTCTTAATGACAATGGAACACACAAATTGCGTCGCGATTCAATACATCGTCCTCCGGCCGACCTGTCTCCAAGGGTCTATTGCTGCCTCGGGCACCTTATGGTCGATCTCCTGTGAGTCTAGATTTTCGAATCCGACGCAAAACTGACAGTTAATTGTAACGTTCAGAGCCTGTTAATGACGATGTAACACACAAATTGCGTCTCCGATTCAATACATCGTCCTCCAGCCGACTTGTCTCCAAGGGTCTAGTGCTGCCTCGGACACCTTATGTTCGTTCTCCTGTGAGTCTAGATTTTCGAATCCGACGCAAAACTGACAGTTAATTGTAACGTTCAGAGCCTCTTAATGACAATGGAACACACAAATTGCGTCGCGATTCAATATATCGTCCTCCGGCCGACCTGTCTCCTAGGGTCTAGTGCTGCCTCGGACACCATATGGTCGTACTCCTGTGAGTCTAGATTTTCGAATCCGACGCAAAACTGACAGTTAATTGTAACGTTCAGCGCCTGTTAATGACGATGGAACACACAAATCGCGTCGCGATTCAATACATCGTCCTCCAGCCGACTTGTCTGCAAGGGTCTAGTCCTGCCTCGGGCACCTTATGGTCGTTCTTCTGTGAGTCTAGATTTTCGAATCCGACGCAAAACTGACAGTTAATTGTAAGGTTCAGAGCCTCTTAATGACAATGGAACACAAAAATTGCGTCGCGATTCAATACATCGTCCTCCGGCCGACCTGTCTCCAAGGGTCTATTGCTGCCTCGGGCACCTTATGGTCGATCTCCTATGAGTCTAGATTTTCGAATCCGACGCAAAAATGACAGTTAATTGTAACGTTCAGAGCCTGTTAATGACGATGGAACACACAAATCACGTCGCGATTCAATACATCATCCTCCAGCCGACTTGTCTCCAAGGGTCTAGTGCTGCCTCGGGCACCTTATGGTCGTTCTCCTGTGAGTCTAGATTTTCGAATCCGACGCAAAACTGACAGTTAATTGTAACGTTCAGAGCCTGTTAATGACGATGGAACACACAAATCACGTCGCGATTCAATACATCGTCCTCCAGCCGACTTGTATCCAAGAGTCTAGTGCTGCCTCGGGCACCTTATGGTCGTTCTCCTGTGAGTTTAGATTTTCGAATCCGACGCAAAACTGACAGTTAATTGTAAGGTTCAGAGCCTGTTAATGACGATGGAACACACAAATTGCGTCGCGAGTCAATACATCGTCCTCCGGCCGACCTGTCTCCAAGGGTCTATTGCTGCCTCGGGCACCTTATGGTCGATCTCCTGTGAGTCTAGATTTTCGAATCCGACGCAAAACTGACAGTTAATTGTAACGTTCAGAGCCTGTTAATGACGATGCAACACACAAATCGCGTCGCGATTCAATACATCGTCCTCCGGCCGACCTGTCTCCAAGGGTCTATTGCTGCCTCGGGCACCTTACGGTCGATCTCCTGTGAGTCTAGATTTTCGAATCCGACGCAAAACTGACAGTTAGTTGTAACGTTCAGAGCCTGTTCACGACGATGGAACACACAAATTGCGTCGCGATTCAATACATCGTCCTCCAGCCGACTTGTCTCCAAGGTTCTAGTGCTGCCTCGGGCACCTTATGGTCGTTCTTCTGTGAGTCTAGATTTTCGAATCCGACGCAAAACTGACAGTTAATTGTAACGTTCAGAGCCTGTTAATGACGATGGAACACACAAATCACGTCGCGATTCAATACATCGTCCTCCAGCCGACTTGTATCCAAGAGTCTAGTGCTGCCTCGGGCACCTTATGGTCGTTCTCCTGTGAGTTTAGATTTTCGAATCCGACGCAAAACTGACAGTTAATTGTAAGGTTCAGAGCCTGTTAATGACGATGGAACACACAAATTGCGTCGCGAGTCAATACATCGTTCTCCGGCCGACCTGTCTCCAAGGGTCTATTGCTGCCTCGGGCAGCTTATGGTCGATCTCCTGTGAGTCTAGATTTTCGAATCCGACGCAAAACTGACAGTTAATTGTAACGTTCAGAGCCTGTTAATGACGATGGAACACACAAATTGCGTCGCGATTCAATACATCGTCCTCCGGCCGACCTGTCTCCAAGGGTCTATTGCTGCCTCGGGCACCTTATGGCTTAGATTTTCGAATCCGACGCAAAACTGACAGTTAATTGTAACGTTCAGAGCCTGTTAATGACGATGGAACACACAAATCGCGACGCGATTCAATACATCGTCCTCCGGCCGACTTGTCTCCAAGGGTCTAGTGCTGCCTCGGGCACCTTATGGTCGTTCTCCTGTGAGTCTAGATTTTCGAATCCGACGCAAAACTGACAGTTAATCGTAAGGTTCAGAGCCTGTTAATGACGATGGAACACACAAATCACGTCGCGATTCAATACATCATCCTCCAGCCGACTTGTCTCCAAGGGTCTAGTGCTGCCTCGGGCACCTTATGGTCGTTCTCCTGTGAGTCTAGATTTTCGAATCCGACGCAAAACTGACAGTTAATTGTAACGTTCAGAGCCTGTTAATGACGATGGAACACACAAATAGCGTCGCGATTCAATACATCGTCCTCCGTCCGACCTGTCTCCAAGGGTCTATTGCTGCCTCGGGCACCTTATGGTCGATCTCCTGTGAGTCTAGATTTTCGAATCCGACGCAAAACTGACAGTTAATTGTAACGTTCAGAGCCTGTTAATGACGATGGAACACACAATTCGCGTCGCGATTCAATACATCGTCCTCCGGCCGACCTGTCTCCAAGGGTCTATTGCTGCCTCGGGCACCTTACGGTCGATCTCCTGTGAGTCTAGATTTTCGAATCCGACGCAAAACTGACAGTTAGTTGTAACGTTCAGAGCCTGTTCACGACGATGGAACACACAAATTGCGTCGCGATTCAATACATCGTCCTCCAGCCGACTTGTCTCCAAGGTTATAGTGCTGCCTCGGGCACCTTATGGTCGTTCTTCTGTGAGTCTAGATTTTCGAATCCGACGCAAAACTGTCAGTTAATTGTAACGTTCAGAGCCTGTTAATGACGATGGAACACACAAATCACGTCGCGATTCAATACATCGTCCTCCAGCCGACTTGTATCCAAGAGCCTAGTGCTGCCTCGGGCACCTTATGGTCGTTCTCCTGTGAGTTTAGATTTTCGAATCCGACGCAAAACTGACAGTTAATTGTAAGGTTCAGAGCCTGTTAATGACGATGGAACACACAAATTGCGTCGCGAGTCAATACATCGTCCTCCGGCCGACCTGTCTCCAAGGGTCTATTGCTGCCTCGGGCACCTTATGGTCGATCTCCTGTGAGTCTAGATTTTCGAATCCGACGCAAAACTGACAGTTAATTGTAACGTTCAGAGCCTGTTAATGACGATGGAACACACAAATTGCGTCGCGATTCAATACATCGTCCTCCGGCCGACCTGTCTCCAAGGGTCTATTGCTGCCTCGGGCACCTTATGGTCTAGATTTTCGAATCCGACGCAAAACTGACAGTTAATTGTAACGTTCAGAGCCTGTTAATGACGATGGAACACACAAATCGCGACGCGATTCAATACATCGTCCTCCGGCCGACTTGTCTCCAAGGGTCTAGTGCTGCCTCGGGCACCTTATGGTCGTTCTCCTGTGAGCCTAGATTTTCGAATCCGACGCAAAACTGACAGTTAATGGTAAGGTTCAGAGCCTCTTAATGACAATGGAACACACAAATTGCGTCGCGATTCAATACATCGTCCTCCGGCCGACCTGTCTCCAAGGGTCTATTGCTGGCTCGGGCACCTTATGGTCGATCTCCTGTGAGTCTAGATTTTCGAACCCGACGCAAAACTGACAGTTAATTGTAACGTTCAGAGCCTTTTAATGACGATGTAACACACAAATTGCGTCGCGATTCAATACATCGTCCTACGGCCGACCTGTCTCCAAGGGTCTATTGCTGCCTCGGGCACCTTATGGTCGATCTCCTGTGAGTCTAAATTTTCGAATCCGACGCAAAAATGACAGTTAATTGTAACGTTCAGAGCCTGTTAATGACGATGTAACACACAAATTGCGTCGCGATTCAATACATCGTCCTCCGGCCGACCTGTCTCCAAGGGTCTATTGCTGCCTCGGTCACCTTATGGTCGTTCTCCTGTGAGTCTAGATTTTCGAATCCGACGCAAAACTGACAGTTAATTGTAACGTTCAGAGCCTGTTAATGACGATGGAACACACAAATCGCGTCGCGATTCAATACATCGTCCTCCGGCCGACCTGTCTCCAAGAGTCTATTGCTGCCTCGGGCACCTTACGGTCGATCTCCTGTGAGTCTAGATTTTCGAATCCGACGCAAAACTGACAGTTAATTGTAACGTTCAGAGCCTGTTCATGACGATGGAACACACAAATTGCGTCGCGATTCAATACATCGTCCTCCGGCCGACCTGTCTCCAAGGGTCTATTGCTGCTTCGGGCACCTTATGGTCTAGATTTTCGAATCCGACGCAAAACTGACAGTTAATTGTAACGTTCAGAGCCTGTTAATGACGATGGAACACACAAATCGCGACGCGATTCAATATATCGTCCCCCGGCCGACTTGTCTCCAAGGGTCTAGTGCTGCCTCGGGCACCTTATGGTCGTTCTCCTGTGAGTCTAGATTTTCGAATCCGACGCAAAACTGACAGTTAATCGTATGGTTCAGAGCCTCTTAATGACAATGGAACACACAAATTGCGTCGCGATTCAATACATCGTCCTCCGGCCGACCTGTCTCCAAGGGTCTATTGCTGCCTCGGGCACCTTATGGTCGATCTCCTGTGAGTCTAGATTTTCGAATCCGACGCAAAACTGACAGTTAATTGTAACGTTCAGAGCCTGTTAATGACGATGTAACACACAAATTGCGTCTCCGATTCAATACATCGTCCTCCAGCCGACTTGTCTCCAAGGGTCTAGTGCTGCCTCGGACACCTTATGTTCGTTCTCCTGTGAGTCTAGATTTTCGAATCCGACGCAAAACTGACAGTTAATTGTAACGTTCAGAGCCTCTTAATGACAATGGAACACACAAATTGCGTCGCGATTCAATATATCGTCCTCCGGCCGACCTGTCTCCTAGGGTCTAGTGCTGCCTCGGACACCATATGGTCGTACTCCTGTGAGTCTAGATTTTCGAATCCGACGCAAAACTGACAGTTAATTGTAACGTTCAGCGCCTGTTAATGACGATGGAACACACAAATCGCGTCGCGATTCAATACATCGTCCTCCAGCCGACTTGTCTGCAAGGGTCTAGTCCTGCCTCGGGCACCTTATGGTCGTTCTTCTGTGAGTCTAGATTTTCGAATCCGACGCAAAACTGACAGTTAATTGTAAGGTTCAGAGCCTCTTAATGACAATGGAACACAAAAATTGCGTCGCGATTCAATACATCGTCCTCCTGCCGACCTGTCTCCAAGGGTCTATTGCTGCCTCGGGCACCTTATGGTCGATCTCCTATGAGTCTAGATTTTCGAATCCGACGCAAAAATGACAGTTAATTGTAACGTTCAGAGCCTGTTAATGACGATGGAACACACAAATCACGTCGCGATTCAATACACCATCCTCCAGCCGACTTGTCTCCAAGGGTCTAGTGCTGCCTCGGGCACCTTATGGTCGTTCTCCTGTGAGTCTAGATTTTCGAATCCGACGCAAAACTGACAGTTAATTGTAACGTTCAGAGCCTGTTAATGACGATGGAACACACAAATTGCGTCGCGATTCAATACATCGTCCTCCGGCCGACCTGTCTCCAAGGGTCTATTGCTGCCTCGGGCACCTTATGGTCGATCTCCTGTGAGTCTAGATTTTCGAATCCGACGCAAAACTGACAGTTAATTGTAACGTTCAGAGCCTGTTAATGACGATGCAACACACAAATCGCGTCGCGATTCAATACATCGTCCTCCGGCCGACCTGTCTCCAAGGGTCTATTGCTGCATCGGGCACCTTACGGTCGATCTCCTGTGAGTCTAGATTTTCGAATCCGACGCAAAAGTGACAGTTAGTTGTAACGTTCAGAGCCTGTTCACGACGATGGAACACACAAATTGCGTCGCGATTCAATACATCGTCCTCCAGCCGACTTGTCTCCAAGGTTCTAGTGCTGCCTCGGGCACCTTATGGTCGTTCTTCTGTGAGTCTAGATTTTCGAATCCGACGCAAAACTGACAGTTAATTGTAACGTTCAGAGCCTGTTAATGACGATGGAACACACAAATCACGTCGCGATTCAATACATCGTCCTCCAGCCGACTTGTGTCCAAGAGTCTAGTGCTGCCTCGGGCACCTTATGGTCGTTCTCCTGTGAGTTTAGATTTTCGAATCCGACGCAAAACTGACAGTTAATTGTAAGGTTCAGAGCCTGTTAATGACGATGGAACACACAAATTGCGTCGCGAGTCAATACATCGTTCTCCGGCCGACCTGTCTCCAAGGGTCTATTGCTGCCTCGGGCACCTTATGGTCGATCTCCTGTGAGTCTAGATTTTCGAATCCGACGCAAAACTGACAGTTAATTGTAACGTTCAGAGCCTGTTAATGACGATGGAACACACAAATTGCGTCGCGATTCAATACATCGTCCTCCGGCCGACCTGTCTCCAAGGGTCTATTGCTGCCTCGGGCACCTTACGGTCGATCTCCTGTGAGTCTAGATTTTCGAATCCGACGCAAAACTGACAGTTAGTTGTAACGTTCAGAGCCTGTTCACGACGATGGAACACACAAATTGCGTCGCGATTCAATACATCGTCCTCCAGCCGACTTGTCTCCAAGGTTATAGTGCTGCCTCGGGCACCTTATGGTCGTTCTTCTGTGAGTCTAGATTTTCGAATCCGACGCAAAACTGTCAGTTAATTGTAACGTTCAGAGCCTGTTAATGACGATGGAACACACAAATCACGTCGCGATTCAATACATCGTCCTCCAGCCGACTTGTATCCAAGAGTCTAGTGCTGCCTCGGGCACCTTATGGTCGTTCTCCTGTGAGTTTAGATTTTCGAATCCGACGCAAAACTGACAGTTAATTGTAAGGTTCAGAGCCTGTTAATGACGATGGAACACACAAATTGCGTCGCGAGTCATTACATCGTCCTCCGGCCGACCTGTCTCCAAGGGTCTATTGCTGCCTCGGGCACCTTATGGTCGATCTCCTGTGAGTCTAGATTTTCGAATCCGACGCAAAACTGACAGTTAATTGTAACGTTCAGAGCCTGTTAATGACGATGCAACACACAAATCGCGTCGCGATTCAATACATCGTCCTCCGGCCGACCTGTCTCCAAGGGTCTATTGCTGCCTCGGGCACCTTACGGTCGATCTCCTGTGAGTCTAGATTTTCGAATCCGACGCAAAACTGACAGTTAGTTGTAACGTTCAGAGCCTGTTCACGACGATGGAACACACAAATTGCGTCGCGATTCAATACATCGTCCTCCAGCCGACTTGTCTCCAAGGTTCTAGTGCTGCCTCGGGCACCTTATGGTCGTTCTTCTGTGAGTCTAGATTTTCGAATCCGACGCAAAACTGACAGTTAATTGTAACGTTCAGAGCCTGTTAATGACGATGGAACACACAAATCACGTCGCGATTCAATACATCGTCCTCCAGCCGACTTGTATCCAAGAGTCTAGTGCTGCCTCGGGCACCTTATGGTCGTTCTCCTGTGAGTTTAGATTTTCGAATCCGACGCAAAACTGACAGTTAATTGTAAGGTTCAGAGCCTGTTAATGACGATGGAACACACAAATTGCGTCGCGAGTCAATACATCGTTCTCCGGCCGACCTGTCTCCAAGGGTCTATTGCTGCCTCGGGCAGCTTATGGTCGATCTCCTGTGAGTCTAGATTTTCGAATCCGACGCAAAACTGACAGTTAATTGTAACGTTCAGAGCCTGTTAATGACGATGGAACACACAAATTGCGTCGCGATTCAATACATCGTCCTCCGGCCGACCTGTCTCCAAGGGTCTATTGCTGCCTCGGGCACCTTATGGCTTAGATTTTCGAATCCGACGCAAAACTGACAGTTAATTGTAACGTTCAGAGCCTGTTAATGACGATGGAACACACAAATCGCGACGCGATTCAATACATCGTCCTCCGGCCGACTTGTCTCCAAGGGTCTAGTGCTGCCTCGGGCACCTTATGGTCGTTCTCCTGTGAGTCTAGATTTTCGAATCCGACGCAAAACTGACAGTTAATCGTAAGGTTCAGAGCCTGTTAATGACGATGGAACACACAAATCACGTCGCGATTCAATACATCATCCTCCAGCCGACTTGTCTCCAAGGGTCTAGTGCTGCCTCGGGCACCTTATGGTCGTTCTCCTGTGAGTCTAGATTTTCGAATCCGACGCAAAACTGACAGTTAATTGTAACGTTCAGAGCCTGTTAATGACGATGGAACACACAAATAGCGTCGCGATTCAATACATCGTCCTCCGTCCGACCTGTCTCCAAGGGTCTATTGCTGCCTCGGGCACCTTATGGTCGATCTCCTGTGAGTCTAGATTTTCGAATCCGACGCAAAACTGACAGTTAATTGTAACGTTCAGAGCCTGTTAATGACGATGGAACACACAATTCGCGTCGCGATTCAATACATCGTCCTCCGGCCGACCTGTCTCCAAGGGTCTATTGCTGCCTCGGGCACCTTACGGTCGATCTCCTGTGAGTCTAGATTTTCGAATCCGACGCAAAACTGACAGTTAGTTGTAACGTTCAGAGCCTGTTCACGACGATGGAACACACAAATTGCGTCGCGATTCAATACATCGTCCTCCAGCCGACTTGTCTCCAAGGTTATAGTGCTGCCTCGGGCACCTTATGGTCGTTCTTCTGTGAGTCTAGATTTTCGAATCCGACGCAAAACTGTCAGTTAATTGTAACGTTCAGAGCCTGTTAATGACGATGGAACATACAAATCACGTCGCGATTCAATACATCGTCCTCCAGCCGACTTGTATCCAAGAGCCTAGTGCTGCCTCGGGCACCTTATGGTCGTTCTCCTGTGAGTTTAGATTTTCGAATCCGACGCAAAACTGACAGTTAATTGTAAGGTTCAGAGCCTGTTAATGACGATGGAACACACAAATTGCGTCGCGAGTCAATACATCGTCCTCCGGCCGACCTGTCTCCAAGGGTCTATTGCTGCCTCGGGCACCTTATGGTCGATCTCCTGTGAGTCTAGATTTTCGAATCCGACGCAAAACTGACAGTTAATTGTAACGTTCAGAGCCTGTTAATGACGATGGAACACACAAATTGCGTCGCGATTCAATACATCGTCCTCCGGCCGACCTGTCTCCAAGGGTCTATTGCTGCCTCGGGCACCTTATGGTCTAGATTTTCGAATCCGACGCAAAACTGACAGTTAATTGTAACGTTCAGAGCCTGTTAATGACGATGGAACACACAAATCGCGACGCGATTCAATACATCGTCCTCCGGCCGACTTGTCTCCAAGGGTCTAGTGCTGCCTCGGGCACCTTATGGTCGTTCTCCTGTGAGTCTAGATTTTCGAATCCGACGCAAAACTGACAGTTAATGGTAAGGTTCAGAGCCTCTTAATGACAATGGAACACACAAATTGCGTCGCGATTCAATACATCGTCCTCCGGCCGACCTGTCTCCAAGGGTCTATTGCTGGCTCGGGCACCTTATGGTCGATCTCCTGTGAGTCTAGATTTTCGAATCCGACGCAAAACTGACAGTTAATTGTAACGTTCAGAGCCTTTTAATGACGATGTAACACACAAATTGCGTCGCGATTCAATACATCGTCCTACGGCCGACCTGTCTCCAAGGGTCTATTGCTGCCTCGGGCACCTTATGGTCGATCTCCTGTGAGTCTAAATTTTCGAATCCGACGCAAAAATGACAGTTAATTGTAACGTTCAGAGCCTGTTAATGACGATGTAACACACAAATTGCGTCGCGATACAATACATCGTCCTCCGGCCGACCTGTCTCCAAGGGTCTATTGCTGCCTCGGTCACCTTATGGTCGTTCTCCTGTGAGTCTAGATTTTCGAATCCGACGCAAAACTGACAGTTAATTGTAACGTTCAGAGCCTGTTAATGACGATGGAACACACAAATCGCGTCGCGATTCAATACATCGTCCTCCGGCCGACCTGTCTCCAAGAGTCTATTGCTGCCTCGGGCACCTTACGGTCGATCTCCTGTGAGTCTAGATTTTCGAATCCGACGCAAAACTGACAGTTAGTTGTAACGTTCAGAGCCTGTTCACGACGATAGAACACACAAATTGCGTCGCGATTCAATACATCGTCCTCCAGCCGACTTGTCTCCAAGGTTCTAGTGCTGCCTCGGGCAACTTATGGTCGTTCTTCTGTGAGTCTAGATTTTCGAATCCGACGCAAAACTGACAGTTAATTGTAACGTTCAGAGCCTGTTAATGACGATGTAACACACAAATTGCGTCGCGATTCAATACATCGTCCTCCAGCCGACTTGTCTCCAAGGGTGTAGTGCTGCCTCGGACACCTTATGTTCGTTCTCCTGTGAGTCTAGATTATCGAATCCGACGCAAAACTGACAGTTAATTGTAAGGATCAGAGCCTCTTAATGACAATGGAACACACAAATTGCGTCGCGATTCAATATATCGTCCTCCGGCCGACCTGTCTCCAAGGGTCTAGTGCTGCCTCGGACAACTTATGGTCGTTCTCCTGTGAGTCTAGATTTTCGAATCCGACGCAAAACTGACAGTTAATTGTAACGTTCAGCGCCTGTTAATGACGATGGAACACACAAATCGCGTCGCAATTCAATACATCGTCCTCCAGCCGACTTGTCTCAAAGGGTCTAGTCCTGCCTCGGACACCTTATGGTCGTTCTTCTGTGAGTCTAGATTTTCGAATCCGACGCAAAACTGACTGTTAATTGTAAGGTCCTCCGGCTGTACATCGTCCTCCGGCTGACCAGTCTCCAAGGGTCTATTGCTGCCTCGGGCACCTTATGGTCGATCTCCTATGACTCTAGATTTTCGAATTCGACGCAAAAATGACAGTTAATTGTAACGTTCAGAGCCTGTTAATGACGATGGAACACACAAATCACGTCGCGATTCAATACGTCATCCTCCAGCCGACTTGTCTCCAAGGGTCTAGTGCTGCCTCGGGCACCTTATGGTCGATCTCCTGTGAGTCTAAATTTCGAATCCGACGCAAAAATGACAGTTAATTGTAACGTTCAGAACCTGTTAATGACGATGTAACACACAAATTGCGTCGCGATTCAATACATCGTCCTCCGGCCGACCTGTCTCCAAGGGTCTATTGCTGCCTCGGTCACCTTATGGTCGTTCTCCTGTGAGTCTAGATTTTCGAATCCGACGCAAAACTGACAGTTAATTGTAACGTTCAGAGCCTGTTAATGACGATGGAACACACAAATCGCGTCGCGATTCAATACATCGTCCTCCGGCCGACCTGTCTCCAAGGGTCTATTGCTGCCTCGGGCACTTTATGGTCGATCTCCTGTGAGTCTAGATTTTCGAAACCGACGCAAAACTGACAGTTAGTTGTAACGTTCAGAGCCTGTTCACGACGATGGAACACACAAATTGCGTCGCGATTCAATACATCGTCCTCCAGCCGACTTGTCTCCAAGGTTCTAGTGCTGCCTCGGGCACCTTATGGTCGTTCTCCTGTGAGTCTAGATTTTCGAATCCGACGCAAAACTGACAGTTAATTGTAACGTTCAGAGCCTGTTAATGACGATGTAACACACAAATTGCGTCGCGATTCAATACATCGTCCTCCAGCCGACTTGTCTCCAAGGGTGTAGTGCTGCCTCGGACACCTTATGTTCGTTCTCCTGTGAGTCTAGATTTTCGAATCCGACGCAAAACTGACAGTTAATTGTAAAGTTCAGAGCCTCTTAATGACAATGGAACACACAAATTGCGTCGCGATTCGATATATCGTCCTCCGGCCGACCTGTCTCCAAGGGTCTAGTGCTGCCTCGGACAACTTATGGTCGTTCTCCTGTGAGTCTACATTTTCGAATCCGACGCAAAACTGACAGTTAATTGTAACGTTCAGAGCCTGTTAATGACGATGGAACACACAAATCGCGTCGCGATTCAATACATCGTCCTCCAGCCGACTTGTCTCCAAGGGTCTAGTCCTGCCTCGGGCACCTTATGGTCGTTCTTCTGTGAGTCTAGATTTTCGAATCCGACGAAAAACTGACAGTTAATTGTAAGGTTCAGAGCCTCTTAATGACAATGGAACACACAAATTGCGTCGCGATTCAATACATCGTCCTCCGGCCGACCTGTCTCCAAGGGTCTATTGCTGCCTCGGGCACCTTATGGTCGATCTCCTATGAGTCTAGATTTTCGAATCCGACGCAAAAATGACAGTTAATTGTAACGTTCAGAGCGTGTTAATGACGATGGAACACACAAATCACGTCGCCATTCAATACGTCATCCTCCAGCCGACTTGTCTCCAAGGGTCTAGTGCTGCCTCGGGCACCTTATGGTCGTTCTCCTGTGAGTCTAGATTTTCGAATCCGACGCAAAACTCACAGTTAATTGTAAGGTTCAGAGCCTGTTAATGACGATGGAACACACAAATTGCGTCGCGATTCAATACATCGTCCTCCGGCCGACCTGTCTCCAAGGGTCTATTGCTGCCTGGGGCACCTTATGGTCGATCTCCTGTGAGTCTAGATTTTCGAATCCGACGCAAAACTGACAGTTAATTGTAACGTTCAGAGCCTGTTAATGACGATGCAACACACAAATCGCGTCGCGATTCAATACATCGTCCTCCGGCCGACCTGTCTCCAAGGGTCTATTGCTGCCTCGGTCACCTTATGGTCGTTCTCCTGTGAGTCTAGATTTTCGAATCCGACGCAAAACTGACAGTTAGTTGTAACGTTCAGAGCCTGTTCACGACGATGGAACACACAAATTGCGTCGCGATTCAATACATCGTCCTCCGGCCGACCTGTCTCCAAGGGTCTTTTGCTGCCTCAGGCACCTTATGTTCGTTCTCCTGTGAGTCTAGACTTTCGAATCAGACGCAAAACTGACAGTTAATTGTAACGTTCAGAGCCTGTTATTGACGATGGAACACACAAATTGCGTCGCGATTCAATACATCGTCGTCCAGCCGACTTGTTCCAAGGTTCTAGTGCTGCCTCGGGCACCTTATGGTTGTTCTTCTGTGAGTCTAGATTTTCGAATCCGACGCAAAACTGACAGTTAATTGTAACGTTCAGAGCCTGTTAATGACGATGGAACACACAAATCGCGTCGCGATTCAATACATCGTCCTCCAGCCGACTTGTATCCAAGAGTCTAGTGCTGCCTCGAGCACCTTATGGTCGTTCTCCTGTGAGTCTAGATTTTCGAATCCGACGCAAAACTGACAGTTAATTGTAAGGTTCAGAGCCTGTTAATGACGATGGAACACACAAATTGCGTCGCGATTCAATACATCGTCCTCCGGCCGACCTGTCTCCAAGGGTCTATTGCTGCATCGGGCACCTTATGGTCGATCTCCTGTGAGTCTAGATTTTCGAATCCGACGCAAAGCTGACAGTTAATTGTAACGTTCAGAGCCTGTTAATGACGATAGAACACACAAATTGCGTCGCGATTCAATACATCGTCCTCCGGCCGACCTGTCTCCAAGGGTCTATTGCTGCCTCGGGCACCTTGTGGTCTAGATTTTCGAATCCGACGCAAAACTGACAGTTAATTGTAACGTTCAGAGCCTGTTAATGACGATGGAACACACAAATCGCGACGCGATTCAATACATCGTCCTCCGGCCGACTTGTCTCCAAGGGTCTAGTGCTGCCTCGGGCACCTTATGGTCGTTCTCCTGTGAGCCCAGATTTTCGAATCCGACGCAAAACTGACAGTTAATCGTAAGGTTCAGAGCCTGTTAATGACAATGGAACACACAAATTGCGTCGCGATTCAATACATCGTCCTCCGGCCGACCTGTCTCCAAGGGTCTATTTCTGGCTCGGGCACCTTATGGTCGTTCTCCTGTGAGTCTAGATTTTCGAATCTGACGCAAAACTGACAGTTAATTGTAACGTTCAGAGCCTGTTAATGACGATGGAACACACAAATCGCGTCGCGATTCAATACATCGTCCTCCGGCCGACCTGTCTCCAAGGGTCTATTGCTGCCTCGGGCACCTTACGGTCGATCTCCTGTGAGTCTAGATTTTCGAATCCGACGCAAAACTGACAGTTAGTTGTAACGTTCAGAGCCTGTTCACGACGATGGAACACACAAATTGCGTCGCGATTCAATACATCGTCCTCCAGCCGACTTGTTTCCAAGGTTCTAGTGCTGCCTCGGGCACCTTATGGTCGTTCTTCTGTGAGTCTAGATTTTCGAATCCGACGCAAAACTGACAGTTAATTGTAACGTTCAGAGCCTGTTAATGACGATGTAACACACAAATTGCGTCGCGATTCAATACATCGTCCTCCGGCCGACCTGTCTCCAAGGGTCTATTTCTGGCTCGGGCACCTTATGGTCGATCTCCTGTGAGTCTAGATTTTCGAATCCGACGCAAAACTGACAGTTAATTGTAACGTTCAGAGCCTGTTAATGACGATGTAACACACAAATTGCCTCGCGATTCAATACATCGTCCTCCAGCCGACTGGTCTCCAAGGGTGTAGTGCTGCCTCGGATACTTTATGTTCGTTCTCCTGTGAGTCTAGATTTTCGAATCCGACGCAAAACTGACAGTTAATTGTAAGGTTCAGAGCCTCTTAATGACAATGGAACACACAGATTGCGTCGCGATTCAATACATCGTCCTACGGCCGACCTGTCTCCAAGGGTCTAGTGCTGCCTCGGACACCTTTTGGTCGTTCCTCTGTGAGTCTAGATTTTCGAATCCGACGCAAAACTGACAGTTAGTTGTAACGTTCAGAGCCTGTTCACGACGATGGAACACACAAATTGCGTCGCGATTCAATACATCATCCTCCAGCCGACTTGTCTCCAAGGTTCTAGTGCTGCCTCGGGCACCTTATGGTCGTTCTTCTGTGAGTCTAGATTTTCGAATCCGACGCAAAACTGACAGTTAATTGTAACGTTCAGAGCATGTTAATGACGATGTAACACACAAATTGCGTCGCCATTCAATACATCGTCCTCCAGCCGACTTGTCTCCAAGGGTGTAGTGCTGCCTCGGACACCTTATGTTCGTTCTCCTGTGAGTCTAGATTATCGAATCCGACGCAAAACTGACAGTTAATTGTAAGGTTCAGAGCCTCTTAATGACAATGGAACACACAAATTGCGTCGCGATTCAATATATCGTCCTCCGGCCGACCTGTCTCCAAGGGTCTAATGCTGCCTCGGACAACTTATGGTCGTTCTCCTGTGAGTCTAGATTTTCGAATCCGACGCAAAACTGACAGTTAATTGTAACGTTCAGCGCCTGTTAATGACGATGGAACACACAAATCACGTCGCGATTCAATACGTCATCCTCCAGCCGACTTGTCTCCAAGGGTCTAGTGCTGCCTCGGGCACCTTATGGTCGATCTCCTGTGAGTCTAAATTTTCGAATCCGACGCAAAAATGACAGTTAATTGTAACGTTCAGAGCCTGTTAATGACGATGTAACACACAAATTGCGTCGCGATTCAATACATCGTCCTCCGGCCGACCTGTCTCCAAGGGTCTATTGCTGCCTCGGTCACCTTATGGTCGTTCTCCTGTGAGTCTAGATTTTCGAATCCGATGCAAAACTGACAGTTAGTTGTAACGTTCAGAGCCTGTTAATGACGATGGAACACACAAATCGCGTCGCGATTCAATACATCGTCCTCCGGCCGACCTGTCTCCAAGGGTCTATTGCTGCCTCGGGCACCTTATGGTCGTTCTCCTGTGAGTCTAGATTTTCGAATCCGACGCAAAACTGACAGTTAATTGTAACGTTCAGCGCCTGTTAATGACGATGGAACACACAAATCGCGTCGCGATTCAATACATCGTCCTCCAGCCGACTTGTCTCCAAGGGTCTAGTCCTGCCTCGGGCACCTTATGGTCGTTCTTCTGTGAGTCTAGATTTTCGAATCCGACGCAAAACTGACAGTTAATTGTAAGGTTCAGAGCCTCTTAATGACAATGGAACACACAAATTGCGTCGCGATTCAATACATCGTCCTCCGGCCGACCTGTCTCCAAGGGTCTATTGCTGCCTCGGCACCTTATGGTCGATCTCCTATGAGTCTAGATTTTCGAATCCGACGCAAAAATGACAGTTAATTGTAACGTTCAGAGCCTGTTAATGACGATGGAACACACAAATCACGTCGCGATTCAATACGTCATCCTCCAGCCGACTTGTCTCCAAGGGTCTAGTGCTGCCTCGGGCACCTTACGGTCGTTCTCCTGTGAGTCTAGATTTTCGAATCCGACGCAAAACTGACAGTTAATTGTAACGTTCAGAGCCTGTTAATGACGATGCAACACACAAATCGCGTCGCGATTCAATACATCGTCCTCCGGCCGACCTGTCTCCAAGGGTCTATTGCTGCCTCGGTCACCTTATGGTCGTTCTCCTGTGAGTCTAGATTTTCGAATCCGACGCAAAACTTACAGTTAATTGTAACGTTCAGAGCCTGTTAATGACGATGGAACACACAAATTGCGTCGCGATTCAATACATCGTCCTCCGGCCGACCTGTCTCCAAGGGTCTATTGCTGCCTCGGGCACCTTACGGTCGATCTCCTGTGAGTCTTGATTTTCGAATCTGACGCAAAACTGACAGTTAGTTGTAACGTTCAGAGCCTGTTCACGACGATGGAACACACAAATTGCGTCGCGATTCAATACATCGTCCTCCGGCCGACCTGTCTCCAAGGGTCTATTGCTGCCTCAGGCACCTTATGTTCGTTCTCCTGTGAGTCTAGACTTTCGAATCAGACGCAAAACTGACACTTAATGGTAACGTTCAGAGCCTGTTATTGACGATGGAACACACAAATTGCGTCGCGATTCAATACATCGTCCTCCAGCCGACTTGTCTCCAAGGTTCTAGTGCTGCCTCGGACACCTTATGGTTGTTCTTCTGTGAGTCTAGATTTTCGAATCCGACGTAAAACTGACAGTTAATTGTAACGTTCAGAGCCTGTTAATGACGATGTAACACACAAAATGCGTCGCGATTCAATACATCGTCCTCCGGCCGACCTGTCTCCAAGGGTCTATTTCTGGCTCGGGCACCTTATGGTCGATCTCCTGTGAGTCTAGATTTTCGAATCCGACGCAAAACTGACAGTTAATTGTAACGTTCAGAGCCTGTTAATGACGATGTAACACACAAAATGCGTCGCGATTCAATACATCGTCCTCCGGCCGACCTGTCTCCAAGGGTCTATTGCTGCCTCGGGCACCTTATGGTCGATCTCCTGTGAGTCTAAATTTTCGAATCCGACGCAAAAATGACAGTTAATTGTAACGTTCAGAGCCTGTTAATGACGATGTAACACACAAATTGCGTCGCGATTCAATACATCGTCCTCCGGCCGAACTGTCTCCAAGGGTCTATTGCTGCCTCGGTCACCTTATGGTCGTTCTCCTGTGAGTCTAGATTTTCGAATCCGACGCAAAACTGACAGTTAATTGTAACGTTCAGCGCCTGTTAATGACGATGGAACACACAAATCGCGTCGCGATTCAATACATCGTCCTCCGGCCGACCTGTCTCCAAGGGTCTATTGCTGCCTCGGGCACCTTACGGTCGATCTCCTGTGAGTCTAGATTTTCGAATCCGACGCAAAACTGACAGTTAGTTGTAACGTTCAGAGCCTGTTCACGACGATGGAACACACAAATTGCGTCGCGATTCAATACATCGTCCTCCAGCCGACTTGTCTCCAAGGTTCTAGTGCTGCCTCGGGCACCTTATGGTCGTTCTTCTGTGAGTCTAGATTTTCGAATCCGACGCAAAACTGACAGTTAATTGTAACGTTCAGAGCCTGTTAATGACGATGTAACACACAAATTGCGTCGCGATTCAATACATCGTCCTCCAGCCGACTTGTCTCCAAGGGTGTAGTGCTGCCTCGGACACCTTATGTTCGTTCTCCTGTGAGTCTAGATTTTCGAATCCGACGCAAACTGACAGTTAATTGTAAGGTTCAGAGCCTCTTAATGACAATGGAACACACAAATTGCGTCGCGATTCAATATATCGTCCTCCGGCCGACCTGTCTCCAAGGGTCTAGTGCTGCCTCGGACAACTTATGGTCGTTCTCCTGTGAGTCTAGATTTTCGAATCCGACGCAAAACTGACAGTTAATTGTAACGTTCAGCGCCTGTTAATGACGATGGAACACACAAATCGCGTCGCGATTCAATACATCGTCCTCCAGCCGACTTGTCTCCAAGGGTCTAGTCCTGCCTCGGGCACCTTATGGTCGTTCTTCTGTGAGTCTGGATTTTCGAATCCGACGCAAAACTGACAGTTAATTGTAAGGTTCAGAGCCTCTTAATGACAATGGAACACAAAAATTGTGTCGCGATTCAATACATCGTCCTCCGGCCGACCTGTCTCCAAGGGTCTATTGCTGCCTCGGGCACCTTATGATCGATCTCCTATGAGTCTAGATTTTCGAATCCGACGCAAAAATGACAGTTAATTGTAACGTTCAGAGGCTGTTAATGACGATGGAACACACAAATCACGTCGCGATTCAATACGTCATCCTCCAGCCGACTTGTCTCCAAGGGTCTAGTGCTGCCTCGGGCACCTTATGGTCGTTCTCCTGTGAGTCTAGATTTTCGAATCCGACGCAAAACTCACAGTTAATTGTAAGGTTCAGAGCCTCTTAATGACAATGGAACACAAAAATTGTGTCGCGATTCAATACATCGTCCTCCGGCCGACCTGTCTCCAAGGGTCTATTGCTGCCTGGGGCACCTTATGGTCGATCTCCTGTGAGTCTAGATTTTCGAATCCGATGCAAAACTGACAGTTAGTTGTAACGTTCAGAGCCTGTTAATGACGATGGAACACACAAATTGCGTCGCGATTCAATACATCGTCCTCCGGCCGACCTGTCTCCAAGGGTCTATTGCTGCCTCGGCACCTTATGGTCGATCTCCTATGAGTCTAGATTTTCGAATCCGACGCAAAAATGACAGTTAATTGTAACGTTCAGAGCCTGTTAATGACGATGGAACACACAAATCACGTCGCGATTCAATACGTCATCCTCCAGCCGACTTGTCTCCAAGGGTCTAGTGCTGCCTCGGGCACCTTACGGTCGTTCTCCTGTGAGTCTAGATTTTCGAATCCGACGCAAAACTTACAGTTAATTGTAACGTTCAGAGCCTGTTAATGACGATGCAACACACAAATCGCGTCGCGATTCAATACATCGTCCTCCGGCCGACCTGTCTCCAAGGGTCTATTGCTGCCTCGGTCACCTTATGGTCGTTCTCCTGTGAGTCTAGATTTTCGAATCCGACGCAAAACTTACAGTTAATTGTAACGTTCAGAGCCTGTTAATGACGATGGAACACACAAATTGCGTCGCGATTCAATACATCGTCCTCCGGCCGACCTGTCTCCAAGGGTCTATTGCTGCCTCGGGCACCTTACGGTCGATCTCCTGTGAGTCTTGATTTTCGAATCTGACGCAAAACTGACAGTTAGTTGTAGCGTTCAGAGCCTGTTCACGACGATGGAACACACAAATTGCGTCGCGATTCAATACATCGTCCTCCGGCCGACCTGTCTCCAAGGGTCTATTGCTGCCTCAGGCACCTTATGTTCGTTCTCCTGTGAGTCTAGACTTTCGAATCAGACGCAAAACTGACACTTAATTGTAACGTTCAGAGCCTGTTATTGACGATGGAACACACAAATTGCGTCGCGATTCAATACATCGTCCTCCAGCCGACTTGTCTCCAAGGTCCTAGTGCTGCCTCGGGCACCTTATGGTTGTTCTTCTGTGAGTCTAGATTTTCGAATCCGACGTAAAACTGATAGTTAATTGTAGTTAATTGTAACGTTCAGAGCCTGTTAATGACGATGGAACACACAAATCGCGACGCGATTCAATACATCGTCCTCCGGCCGACTTGTCTCCAAGGGTCTAGTGCTGCCTCGGGCACCTTATGGTCGTTCTCCTGTGAGTCTAGATTTTCGAATCCGACGCAAAACTGACAGTTAATCGTAAGGTTCAGAGCCTGTTAATGACAATGGAACACACAAATTGCGTCGCGATTCAATACATCGTCCTCCGGCCGACCTTTCTCCAAGGGTCTATTTCTGGCTCGGGCACCTTATGGTCGATCTCCTGTGAGTCTAGATTTTCGAATCCGACGCAAAACTGACAGTTAATTGTAACGTTCAGAGCCTGTTAATGACGATGTAACACACAAAATGCGTCGCGATTCAATACATCGTCCTCCGGCCGACCTGTCTCCAAGGGTCTATTGCTGCCTCGGGCACCTTATGGTCGATCTCCTGTGAGTCTAAATTTTCGAATCCGACGCAAAAATGACAGTTAATTGTAACGTTCAGAGCCTGTTAATGACGATGTAGCACACAAATTGCGTCGCGATTCAATACATCGTCCTCCGGCCGAACTGTCTCCAAGGGTCTATTGCTGCCTCGGTCACCTTATGGTCGTTCTCCTGTGAGTCTAGATTTTCGAATCCGACGCAAAACTGACAGTTAATTGTAACGTTCAGAGCCTGTTAATGACAATGGAACACACAAATTGCGTCGCGATTCAATACATCGTCCTCCGGCCGACCTCTCTCCAAGGGTCTATTTCTGGCTCGGGCACCTTATGGTCGATCTCCTGTGAGTCTAGATTTTCGAATCCGACGCAAAACTGACAGTTAGTTGTAACGTTCAGAGCCTGTTCACGACGATGGAACACACAAATTGCGTCGCGATTCAATACATCGTCCTCCAGCCGACTTGTCTCCAAGGTTCTAGTGCTGCCTCGGGCACCTTATGGTCGCTCTTCTGTGAGTCTAGATTTTCGAATCCGACGCAAAACTGCCAGTTAATTGTAACGTTCAGAGCCTGTTAATGACGATGTAACACACAAATTGCGTCGCGATTCAATACATCGTCCTCCAGCCGACTTGTCTCCAAGGGTGTAGTGCTGCCTCGGACACCTTATGTTCGTTCTCCTGTGAGTCTAGATTTTCGAATCCGACGCAAACTGACAGTTAATTGTAAGGTTCAGAGCCTCTTAATGACAATGGAACACACAAATTGCGTCGCGATTCAATATATCTTCCTCCGGCCGACCTGTCTCCAAGGGTCTAGTGCTGCCTCGGACAACTTATGGTCGTTCTCCTGTGAGTCTAGATTTTCGAATCCGACGCAAAACTGACAGTTAATTGTAACGTTCAGCGCCTGTTAATGACGATGGAACACACAAATCGCGTCGCGATTCAATACATCGTCCTCCAGCCGACTTGTCTCCAAGGGTCTAGTCCTGCCTCGGGCACCTTATGGTCGTTCTTCTGTGAGTCTGGATTTTCGAATCCGACGCAAAACTGACAGTTAATTGTAAGGTTCAGAGCCTCTTAATGACAATGGAACACACAAATTGCGTCGCGATTCAATACATCGTCCTCCGGCCGACCTGTCTCCAAGGGTCTATTGCTGCCTCGGGCACCTTATGATCGATCTCCTATGAGTCTAGATTTTCGAATCCGACGCAAAAATGACAGTTAATTGTAACGTTCAGAGGCTGTTAATGACGATGGAACACACAAATCACGTCGCGATTCAATACGTCATCCTCCAGCCGACTTGTCTCCAAGGGTCTAGTGCTGCCTCGGGCACCTTATGGTCGTTCTCCTGTGAGTCTATATTTTCGAATCCGACGCAAAACTCACAGTTAATTGTAAGGTTCAGAGCCTGTTAATGACGATGGAACACACAAATTGCGTCGCGATTCAATACATCGTCCTCCGGCCGACCTGTCTCCAAGGGTCTATTGCTGCCTGGGGCACCTTATGGTCGATCTCCTGTGAGTCTAGATTTTCGAATCCGACGCAAAACTGACAGTTAATTGTAACGTTCAGAGCCTGTTAATGACGATGCAACACGTAAATCGCGTCGCGATTCAATACATCGTCCTCCGGCCGACCTGTCTCCAAGGGTCTATTGCTGCCTCGGTCACCTTATGGTCGTTCTCCTGTGAGTCTAGATTTTCGAATCCGACGCAAAACTTACAGTTAATTGTAACGTTCAGAGCCTGTTAATGGCGATGGAACACACAAATCGCGTCGCGATTCAATACATCGACCTCCGGCCGACCTGTCTCCAAGGGTCTATTGCTGCCTCGGGCACCTTACGGTCGATCTCCTGTGAGTCTAGATTTTCGAATCCGACGCAAAACTGACAGTTAGTTGTAACGTTCAGAGCCTGTTCACGACGATGGAACACACAAATTGCGTCGCGATTCAATACATCGTCCTCCGGCCGACCTGTCTCCAAGGGTCTATTGCTGCCTCGGGCACCTTATGTTCGTTCTCCTGTGTCTAGACTTTCGAATCAGACGCAAAACTGACAGTTAATTGTAACGTTCAGAGCCTGTTATTGACGATGGAACACACAAATTGCGTCGTGATTCAATACATCGTCCTCCAGCCGACTTGTCTCCAAGGTTCTAGTGCTGCCTCGGGCACCTTATGGTTGTTCTTCTGTGAGTCTAGATTTTCGAATCCGACGCAAAACTGACAGTTAATTGTAACGTTCAGAGCCTGTTAATGACGATGGAACACACAAATCACGTCGCGATTCAATACATCGTCCTCCAGCCTACTTGTATCCAAGAGTCTAGTGCTGCCTCGAGCACCTTATGGTCGTTCTCCTGTGAGTCTAGATTTTCGAATCCGACGCAAAACTGACAGTTAATTGTAAGGTTCAGAGCCTGTTAATGACGATGGAACACACAAATTGCGTCGCGATTCAATACATCGTCCTCCGGCCGACCTGTCTCCAAGGGTCTATTGCTGCCTCGGGCACCTTATGGTCGATCTCCTGTGAGTCTAGATTTTCGAATCCGACGCAAAACTGACAGTTAATTGTAACGTTCAGAGCCTGTTAATGACGATAGAACACACAAATTGCGTCGCGATTCAATACATCGTCCTCCGGCCGAACTGTCTCCAAGGGTCTATTGCTGCCTCGGGTACCTTGTGGTCTAGATTTTCGAATCCGACGCAAAACTGACAGTTAATTGTAACGTTCAGAGCCTGTTAATGACGATGGAACACACAAATCGCGATGCGATTCAATACATCGTCCTCCGGCCGACTTGTCTCCAAGGGTCTAGTGCTGCCTCGGGCACCTTATGGTCGTTCTCCTGTGAGTCTAGATTTTCGAATCCGACGCAAAACTGACCGTTAATCGTAAGGTTCAGAGCCTGTCAATGCCAATGCAACACACAAATTGCGTCGCGATTCAATACATCGTCCTCCAGCCGACCTGTCTCCAAGGGTCTATTTCTGGCTCGGGCACCTTATGGTCGATCTCCTGTGAGTCTAGATTTTCGAATCCGACGCAAAACTGACAGTTAATTGTAACGTTCAGAGCCTGTTAATGACTATGTAACACACAAATTGCGTCGCGATTCAATACATCGTCCTCCAGCCGACTTGTCTCCAAGGGGTAGTGCTGCCTCGGACACCTTATGTTCGTTCTCCTGTGAGTCTAGATTTTCGAATCCGACGCAAAACTGACAGTTAATTGTAAGGTTCAGAGCCTCTTAATGACAATGGAACACAGAGATTGCGTCGCGATTCAATACATCGTCCTACGGCCGACCTGTCTCCAAGGGTCTAGTGCTGCCTCCGACACCTTATGGTCTTTCTTCTGTGAGTCTAGATTTTCGAATCCGACGCAAAACTGACAGTTAATTGTATGGTTCAGAGCCTCTTAATGACAATGGAACACACAAATTGCGTCGCGATTCAATACATCGTCCTCCGGCCGACCTGTCTATAAGGGTCTATTGCTGCCTCGGTCAACTTATGGTCGTTCTCCTGTGATTCTAGATTTTCGAATCCGACGCAAAACTGACAGTTAATTGTAACGTTCAGAGCCTGTTCACGACGATGGAACACACAAATTGCGTCGCGATTCAATACATCGTCCTCCAGCCGACTTGTCTCCAAGGTTCTAGTGCTGCCTCGGGCACCTTATGGTCGTTCTTCTGTGAGTCTAGCTTTTCGAATCCGACGCAAAACTGACAGTTAATTGTAACGTTCAGAGCCTGTTAATGACGGTGTAACACACAAATTGCGTCGCGATTCAATACATCGTCCTCCAGCCGACTTGTCTCCAAGGGTGTAGTGCTGCCTCGGACAACTTATGGTCGTTCTCCTGTGAGTCTAGATTTTCGAATCCGACGCAAAACTGACAGTTAATTGTAACGTTCAGCGCCTGTTAATGACGATGGAACACACAAATCGCGTCGCGATTCAATACATCGTCCTCCAGCCGACTTGTCTCCAAGGGTCTAGTCCTGCCTCGGGCACCTTATGGTCGTTCTTCTGTGAGTCTAGATTTTCGAATCCGACGCAAAACTGACAGTTAATTGTAAGGTTCAGAGCCTCTTAATGACAATGGAACACACAAATTGCGTCGCGATTCAATACATCGTCCTCCGGCCGACCTGTCTCCAAGGGTCTTTTGCTGCCTCGGGCACCTTATGGTCGACCTCCTGTGAGTCTAAATTTTCGAATCCGACGCAAAAATGACAGTTAATTGTAACGTTCAGAGCCTGTTAATGACGATGTAACACACAAATTGCGTCGCGATTCAATACATCGTCCTCCGGCCGACCTGTCTCCAAGGGTCAATTGCTGCCTCGGTCACCTTATGGTCGTTCTCTTGTGAGTCTAGATTTTCGAATCCGACGCAAAACTGACAGTTAATTGTAACGTTCAGAGCCTGTTCACGACGATGGAACACACAAATTGCGTCGCGATTCAATACATCGTCCTCCAGCCGACTTGTCTCCAAGGTTCTAGTGCTGCCTCGGGCACCTTATGGTCGTTCTTCTGTGAGTCTAGCTTTTCGAATCCGACGCAAAACTGACAGTTAATTGTAACGTTCAGAGCCTGTTAATGACGGTGTAACACACAAATTGCGTCGCGATTCAATACTTCGTCCTCCAGCCGACTTGTCTCCAAGGGTGTAGTGCTGCCTCGGACAACTTATGGTCGTTCTCCTGTGAGTCTAGATTTTCGAATCCGACGCAAAACTGACAGTTAATTGTAACGTTCAGCGCCTGTTAATGACGATGGAACACACAAATCGCGTCGCGATTCAATACATCGTCCTCCAGCCGACTTGTCTCCAAGGGTCTAGTCCTGCCTCGGGCACCTTATGGTCGTTCTTCTGTGAGTCTAGATTTTCGAATCCGACGCAAAACTGACAGTTAATTGTAAGGTTCAGAGCCTCTTGATGACAATGGAACACACAAATTGCGTCGCGATTCAATACATCGTCCTCCGGCCGACCTGTCTCCAAGGGTCTATTGCTGCCTCGGGCACCTTATGGTCGGTCTCCTATGAGTCTAGATTTTCGAATCCGACGCAAAAATGACAGTTAATTGTAACGTTCAGAGCCTGTTAATAACGATGGAACACAAATCGCGTCGCGATTCAATACATCGTCCTCCGGCCGACCTGTCTCCAAGGGTCTATTGCTGCCTCGGGCACCTTACGGTCGATCTCCTGTGAGTCTAGATTTTCGAATCCGACGCAAAACTGACAGTTAGTTGTAACGTTCAGAGCCTGTTCACGACGATGGAACACACAAATTGCGTCGCGATTCAATACATCGTCCTCCGGCCGACCTGTCTCCAAGGGTCTATTGCTGCCTCGGGCACCTTATGGTCGTTCTTCTGTGAGTCTAGATTTTCGAATCCGACGCAAAACTGACAGTTAATTGTAACGTTGAGAGCCTGTTAATGACGATGTAACACACAAATTGCGTCGCGATTCAAAACATCGTCCTCCAGCCGACTTGTCTCCAAGGGTCTAGTGCTGCCTCGGACACCTTATGTTCGTTCTCCTGTGAGCCTAGATTTTCGAATCCGACGCAAAACTGACAGTTAATTGTAAGGTTCAGAGCCTCTTAATGACAATGGAACACACAAATTGCGTCGCGATTCAATATATCGTCCTCCGGCCGACCTGTCTCCAAGGGTCTAGTGCTGCCTCGGACAACTTATGGTCGTTCTCCTGTGAGTCTAGATTTTCGAATCCGATGCAAAACTGACAGTTAATTGTAACGTTCAGCGCCTGTTAATGACGATGGAACACACAAATCGCGTCGCGAATCAATACATCGTCCTCCAGCCGACTTGTCTCCAAGGGTCTAGTCCTGCCTCGGGCACCTTATGGTCGTTCTTCTGTGAGTCTAGATTTTCGAATCCGACGCAAAACTGACAGTTAATTGTAAGGTTCAGAGCCTCTTAATGACAATGGAACACACAAATTGCGTCGCGATTCAATACATCGTCCTCCGGCCGACCTGTCTCCAAGGGTCTATTGCTGCCTCGGCACCTTATGGTCGATCTCCTATGGGTCTAGATTTTCGAATCCGACGCAAAAATGACAGTTAATTGTAACGTTCAGAGCCTGTTAATGACGATGGAACACACAAATCACGTCGCGATTCAATACGTCATCCTCCAGCCGACGTGTCTCCAAGGGTCTAGTGCTGCCTCGGGCACCTTACGGTCGTTCTCCTGTGAGTCTAGATTTTCGAATCCGACGCAAAACTGACAGTTAATTGTAACGTTCAGAGCCTGTTAATGACGATGCAACACACAAATCGCGTCGCGATTCAATACATCGTCCTCCGGCCGACCTGTCTCCAAGGGTCTATTGCTGCCTCGGTCACCTTATGGTCGTTCTCCTGTGAGTCTAGATTTTCGAATCCGACGCAAAACTTACAGTTAATTGTAACGTTCAGAGCCTGTTAATGACGATGGAACACACAAATCGCGTCGCGATTCAATACATCGTCCTCCGGCCGACCTGTCTCCAAGGGTCTATTGCTGCCTCGGGCACCTTACGGTCGATCTCCTGTGAGTCTTGATTTTCGAATCTGACGCAAAACTGACAGTTAGTTGTAACGTTCAGAGCCTGTTCACGGCGATGGAACACACAAATTGCGTCGCGATTCAATACATCGTCCTCCGGCCGACCTGTCTCCAAGGGTCTATTGCTGCCTCAGGCACCTTATGTTCGTTCTCCTGTGAGTCTAGACTTTCAAATCAGACGCAAAACTGACACTTAATTGTAACGTTCAGAGCCTGATATTGACGATGGAACACACAAATTGCGTCGCGATTCAATACATCGTCCTCCAGCCGACTTGTCTCCAAGGTTCTAGTGCTGCCTCGGGCACCTTATGGTTGTTCTTCTGTGAGTCTAGATTTTCGAATCCGACGCAAAACTGACAATTAATTGTAACGTTCAGAGCCTGTTAATGACGATGGAACACACAAATCGCGACGCGATTCAATACATCGTCCTCCGGCCGACTTGTCTCCAAGGGTCTAGTGCTGCCTCGGGCACCTTATGGTCGTTCTCCTGTGAGTCTAGATTTTCGAATCCGACGCAAAACTGACAGTTAATCGTAAGGTTCAGAGCCTGTTAATGACAATGGAACACACAAATTGCGTCGCGATTCAATACATCGTCCTCCGGCCGACCTGTCTCCAAGGGTTTATTTCTGGCTCGGGCACCTTATGGTCGATCTCCTGTGAGTCTAGATTTTCGAATCCGACGCAAAACTGACAGTTAATTGTAACGTTCAGAGCCTGTTAATGACGATGTAACACACAAAATGCGTCGCGATTCAATACATCGTCCTCCGGCCGACCTGTCTCCAAGGGTCTATTGCTGCCTCGGGCACCTTATGGTCGATCTCCTGTGAGTCTAAATTTTCGAATCCGACGCAAAAATGACAGTTAATTGTAACGTTCAGAGCCTGTTAATGACGATGTAACACACAAATTGCGTCGCGATTCAATACATCGTCCTCCGGCCGAACTGTCTCCAAGGGTCTATTGCTGCCTCGGTCACCTTATGGTCGTTCTCCTGTGAGTCTAGATTTTCGAATCCGACGCAAAACTGACAGTTAATTGTAACGTTCAGAGCCTGTTAATGACGATGGAACACACAAATCGCGTCGCGATTCAATACATCGTCCTCCGGCCGACCTGTCTCCAAGGGTCTATTGCTGCCTCGGGCACCTTACGGTCGATCTCCTGTGAGTCTAGATTTTCGAATCCGACGCAAAACTGACAGTTAGTTGTAACGTTCAGAGCCTGTTCACGACGATGGAACACACAAATTGCGTCGCGATTCAATACATCGTCCTCCAGCCGACTTGTCTCCAAGTTTCTAGTGCTGCCTCGGGCACCTTATAGTCGTTCTTCTGTGAGTCTAGATTTTCGAATCCGACGCAAAACTGACAGTTAATTGTAACGTTCAGAGCCTGTTAATGACGATGTAACACACAAATTGCGTCGCGATTCAATACATCGTCCTCCAGCCGACTTGTCTCCAAGGGTGTAGTGCTGCCTCGGACACCTTATGTTCGTTCTCCTGTGAGTCTAGATTTTCGAATCCGACGCAAACTGACAGTTAATTGTAAGGTTCAGAGCCTCTTAATGACAATGGAACACACAAATTGCGTCGCGATTCAATATATCTTCCTCCGGCCGACCTGTCTCCAAGGGTCTAGTGCTGCCTCGGACAACTTATGGTCGTTCTCCTGTGAGTCTAGATTTTCGAATCCGACGCAAAACTGACAGTTAATTGTAACGTTCAGAGCCTGTTAATGACGATGGAACACACAAATCACGTCGCGATTCAATACGTCATCCTCCAGCCGACTTGTCTCCAAGGGTCTAGTGCTGCCTCGGGCACCTTATGGTCGTTCTCCTGTGAGTCTAGATTTTCGAATCCGACGCAAAACTCACAGTTAATTGTAAGGTTCAGAGCCTGTTAATGACGATGGAACACACAAATTGCGTCGCGATTCAATACATCGTCCTCCGGCCGACCTGTCTCCAAGGGTCTATTGCTGCCTGGGGCACCTTATGGTCGATCTCCTGTGAGTCTAGATTTTCGAATCCGACGCAAAACTGACAGTTAATTGTAACGTTCAGAGCCTGTTAATGACGATGCAACACGTAAATCGCGTCGCGATTCAATACATAGTCCTCCGGCCGACCTGTCTCCAAGGGTCTATTGCTGCCTCAGTCACCTTATGGTCGTTCTCCTGTGAGTCTAGATTTTCGAATCCGACGCAAAACTTACAGTTAATTGTAACGTTCAGAGCCTGTTAATGACGATGGAACACACAAATCGCGTCGCGATTCAATACATCGTCCTCCGGCCGACCTGTCTCCAAGGGTCTATTGCTGCCTCGGGCACCTTACGGTCGATTTCCTGTGAGTCTAGATTTTCGAATCCGACGCAAATCTGACAGTTAGTTGTAACGTTCAGAGCCTGATCACGACGATGGAACACACAAATTGCGTCGCGATTCAATACATCGTCCTCCGGCCGACCTGTCTCCAAGGGTCTATTGCTGCCTCGGGCACCTTATGTTCGTTCTCCTGTGTCTAGACTTTCGAATCAGACGCAAAACTGACAGTTAATTGTAACGTTCAGAGCCTGTTATTGACGATGGAACACACAAATTGCGTCGCGATTCAATACATCGTCCTCCGGCCGACCTGTCTCCAAGGGTCTATTGCTGCCTCGGGCACCTTATGGTCGATCTCCTGTGAGTCTAGATTTTCGAATCCGACGCAAAATTGACAGTTAATTGTAACGTTCAGAGCCTGTTAATGACGATAGAACACACAAATTGCGTCGCGATTCAATACATCGTCCTCCGGCCGAACTGTCTCCAAGGGTCTATTGCTGCCTCGGGTACCTTGTGGTATAGATTTTCGAATCCGACGCAAAACTGACAGTTAATTGTAACGTTCAGAGCCTGTTAATGACGATGGAACACACAAATCGCGATGCGATTCAATACATCGTCCTCCGGCCGACTTGTCTCCAAGGGTCTAGTGCTGCCTCGGGCACCTTATGGTCGTTCTCCTGTGAGTCTAGATTTTCGAATCCGACGCAAAACTGACAGTTAATCGTAAGGTTCAGAGCCTGTCAATGCCAATGGAACACACAAATTGCGTCGCGATTCAATACATCGTCCTCCAGCCGACTTGTCTCCAAGGGGTAGTGCTGCCTCGGACACCTTATGTTCGTTCTCCTGTGAGTCTAGATTTTCGAATCCGACGCAAAACTGACAGTTAATTGTAAGGTTCAGAGCCTCTTAATGACAATGGAACACAGAGATTGCGTCGCGATTCAATACATCGTCCTACGGCCGACCTGTCTCCAAGGGTCTAGTGCTGCCTCCGACACCTTATGGTCGTTCTTCTGTGAGTCTAGATTTTCGAATCCGACGCAAAACTGACAGTTAATTGTAAGGTTCAGAGCCTCTTAATGACAATGGAACACACAAATTGCGTCGCGATTCAATACATCGTCCTCCGGCCGACCTGTCTCCAAGGGTCTATTGCTGCCTCGGGCACCTTATGGTCGACCTCCTGTGAGTCTAAATTTTCGAATCCGACGCAAAAATGACAGTTAATTGTAACGTTCAGAGCCTGTTAATGACGATGTAACACACAAATTGCGTCGCGATTCAATACATCGTCCTCCGGCCGACCTGTCTCCAAGGGTCTATTGCTGCCTCGGTCACCTTATGGTCGTTCTCCTGTGAGTCTAGATTTTCGAATCCGACGCAAAACTGACAGTTAATTGTAACGTTCAGAGCCTGTTCACGACGATGGAACACACAAATTGCGTCGCGATTCAATACATCGTCCTCCAGCCGACTTGTCTCCAAGGTTCTAGTGCTGCCTCGGGCACCTTATGGTCGTTCTTCTGTGAGTCTAGCTTTTCGAATCCGACGCAAAACTGACAGTTAATTGTAACGTTCAGAGCCTGTTAATGACGGTGTAACACACAAATTGCGTCGCGATTCAATACATCGTCCTCCAGCCGACTTGTCTCCAAGGGTGTAGTGCTGCCTCGGACAACTTATGGTCATTCTCCTGTGAGTCTAGATTTTCGAATCCGACGCAAAACTGACAGTTAATTGTAACGTTCAGCGCCTGTTAATGACGATGGAACACACAAATCGCGTCGCGATTCAATACATCGTCCTCCAGCCGACTTGTCTCCAAGGGTCTAGTCCTGCCTCGGGCACCTTATGGTCGTTCTTCTGTGAGTCTAGATTTTCGAATCCGACGCAAAACTTACAGTTAATTGTAACGTTCAGAGCCTGTTAATGACGATGGAACACACAAATCGCGTCGCGATTCAATACATCGTCCTCCGGCCGACCTGTCTCCAAGGGTCTATTGCTGCCTCGGGCACCTTACGGTCGATCTCCTGTGAGTCTAGATTTTCGAATCCGACGCAAAACTGACAGTTAGTTGTAACGTTCAGAGCCTGTTCACGACGATGGAACACACAAATTGCGTCGCGATTCAATACATCGTCCTCCGGCCGACCTGTCTCCAAGGGTCTATTGCTGCCTGGGGCACCTTATGGTCGATCTCCTGTGAGTCTAGATTTTCGAATCCGACGTAAAACTGACAGTTAATTGTAACGTTCAGAGCCTGTTAATGACGATGCAACACAAAATCGCGTCGCGATTCAATACATCGTCCTCCGGCCGACCTGTCTCCAAGGGTCTATTGCTGCCTCGGTCACCTTATGGTCGTTCTCCTGTGAGTCTAGATTTTCGAATCCTACGCAAAACTTACAGTTAATTGTAACGTTCAGAGCCTGTTAATGACGATGGAACACACAAATCGCGTCGCGATTCAATACATCGTCCTCCGGCCGACCTGTCTCCAAGGGTCTATTGCTGCCTCGGGCACCTTACGGTCGATCTCCTGTGAGTCTAGATTTTCGAATCCGACGCAAAACTGACAGTTAGTTGTAACGTTCAGAGCCTGTTCACGACGATGGAACACACAAATTGCGTCGCGATTCAATACATCGTCCTCCGGCCGACCTGTCTCCAAGGGTCTATTGCTGCCTCGGGCACCTTATGTTCGTTCTCCTGTGAGTCTAGACTTTCGAATCAGACGCAAAACTGACACTTAATTGTAACGTTCAGAGCCTGTTATTGACGATGGAACACACAAATTGCGTCGCGATTCAATACATCGTCCTCCAGCCGACTTGTCTCCAAGGTTCTAGTGCTGCCTCGGGCACCTTATGGTTGTTCTTCTGTGAGTCTAGATTTTCGAATCCGACGCAAAACTGACAGTTAATAGTAACGTTCAGAGCCTGTTAATGACGATGGAACACACAAATCACGTCGCGATTCAATACATCGTCCTCCAGCCGACTTGTATCCAAGAGTCTAGTGCTGCCTCGAGCACCTTATGGTCGTTCTCCTGTGAGTCTAGATTTTCGAATCCGACGCAAAACTGACAGTTAATTGTAAGGTTCAGAGCCTGTTAATGACGATCGAACACACAAATTGCGTCGCGATTCAATACATCGTCCTCCGGCCGACCTGTCTCCAAGGGTCTATTGCTGCCTCGGGCACCTTATGGTCGATCTCCTGTGAGTCTAGATTTTCGAATCCGACGCAAAACGTTCAGAGCCTGTTAATGACGATAGAACACACAAATTGCGTCGCGATTCAATACATCGTCCTCCGGCCGAACTGTCTCCAAGGGTCTATTGCTGCCTCGGGCACCTTGTGGTCTAGATTTTCGAATCCGACGCAAAACTGACTGTTAATTGTAACGTTCAGAGCCTGTTAATGACGATGGAACACACAAATCGCGACGCGATTCAATACATCGTCCTCCGGCCGACTTGTCTCCAAGGGTCTAGTGCTGCCTGGGGCACCGTATGGTCGTTCTCCTGTGAGTCTAGATTTTCGAATCCGACGCAAAACTGACAGTTAATCGTAAGGTTCAGAGCCTGTTAATGACAATGGAACACACAAATTGCGTCGCGATTCAATACATCGTACTACGGCCGACCTGTCTCCAAGGGTCTAGTGCTGCCTCGGGCACCTTATGGTCGATCTCCTGTGAGTCTAAATTTTCGAATCCGACGCAAAAATGACAGTTAATTGTAACTTTCAGAGCCTGTTAATGACGATGTAACACACAAATTGCGTCGCGATTCAATACATCGTCCTCCGGCCGACCTGTCTCCAAGGGTCTATTGCTGCCTCGGTCACCTTATGGTCGTTCTCCTGTGAGTCTAGATTTTCGAATCCGACAAAAAACTGACAGTTAAATGTAACGTTCAGAGCCTGTTAATGACGATGTAACACACAAATTGCGTCGCGATTCAATACATCGTCCTCCAGCCGACTTGTCTCCAAGGGTGTAGTGGTGCCTCGGACACCTTATGTTCGTTCTCCTGTGAGTCTAGATTTTCGAATCCGACGCAAAACTGACAGTTAATTGTAAGGTTAAGAGCCTCTTAATGACAATGGAACACACAAATTGCGTCGCGATTCAATATATCGTCCTCCGGCCGACCTGTCTCCAAGGGTCTAGTGCTGCCTCGGACAACTTATGGTCGTTCTCCTGTGAGACTAGATTTTCGAATCCGACGCAAAACTGACAGTTAATTGTAACGTTCAGCGCCTGTTAATGACGATGGAACACACAAATTGCGTCGCGATTCAATACATCGTCCTCCAGCCGACTTGTCTCCAAGGGTCTAGTCCTGCCTCGGGCACCTTATGGTCGTTCTTCTGTGAGTCTAGATTTTCGAATCCGACGCAAAACTGACAGTTAATTGTAAGGTTCAGAGCCTCTTAATGACAATGGAACACACAAATTGCGTCGCGATTCAATACATCGTCCTCCGGCCGACCTGTCTCCAAGGGTCTATTGCTGCCTCGGACACCTTATGGTCGATCTCCTATGAGTCTAGATTTTCGAATCCGACGCAAAAATGACAGTTAATTGTAACGTTCAGAGCCTGTTAATGACGATGGAACACACAAATCACGTCGCGATTCAATACGTCATCCTCCAGCCGACTTGTCTCCAAGGGTCTATTTCTGGCTCGGGCACCTTATGGTCGATCTCCTGTGAGTCTAGATTTTCGAATCCGACGCAAAACTGACAGTTAATTGTAACGTTCAGAGCCTGTTAATGACGATGTAACACACAAATTGCGTCGCGATTCAATACATCGTCCTCCAGCCGACTTGTCTCCAAGGGTGTAGTGCTGCCTCGGACACCTTATGTTCGTTCTCCTGTGAGTCTAGATTTTCGAATCCGACGCAAAACTGACAGTTAATTGTAAGATTCAGAGCCTCTTAATGACAATGGAACACACAGATTGCGTTGCGATTCAATACATCGTCCTACGGCCGACCTGTCTCCAAGGGTCTAGTGCTGCCTCGGACACCTTATGGTCGTTCTTCTGTGAGTCTAGATTTTCGAATCCGACGCAAAACTGACAGTTAATTGTAAGGTTCAGAGCCTCTTAATGACAATGGAACACACAAATTGCGTCGCGATTCAATACATCGTCCTCCGGCCGACCTGTCTCCAAGGGTCTATTGCGGCCTCGGGCACCTTATGGTCGATCTCCTGTGAGTCAAAATTTTCGAATCCGACGCAAAAATGACAGTTAATTGTAACGTTCAGAGCCTGTTAATGACGATGTAACACACAAATTGCGTCGCGATTCAATACATCGTCCTCCGGCCGACCTGTCTCCAAGGGTCTATTGCTGCCTCGGTCACCTTATGGTCGTTCTCCTGTGAGTCTAGATTTTCGAATCCGACGCAAAACTGACAGTTAATTGTAACGTTCAGAGCCTGTTAATGACGATGGAACACACAAATCGCGTCGCGATTCAATACATCGTCCTCCGGCAGACCTGTCTCCAAGGGTCTATTGCTGCCTCGGGCACCTTACGGTCGATCTCCTGTGAGTCTAGATTTTCGAATCCGACGCAAAACTGACAGTTAGTTGTAACGTTCAGAGGCTGTTCACGACGATGGAACACACAAATTGCGTCGCGATTCAATACATCGTCCTCCAGCCGACTTGTCTCCAAGGTTCTAGTGCTGCCTCGGGCACCTTTTGGTCGTTCTTCTGTGAGTCTAGATTTTCGAATCCGACGCAAAACTGACAGTTAATTGTAACGTTCAGCGCCTGTTAATGACGATGTAACACACAAATTGCGTCGCGATTCAATACATCGTCCTCCAGCCGACTTGTCTCCAAGGGTGTAGTGCTGCCTCGGACACCTTATGTTCGTTCTCCTGTGAGTCTAGATTTTCGAATCCGACGCAAATATGACAGTTAATTGTAACGTTCAGCGCCTGTTAATGACGATGGAACACACAAATCGCGTCGCGTTTCAATACATCGTCCTCCGGCCGACCTGTCTCCAAGGGTCTATTGCTGCCTCGGTCACCTTATGGTCGTTCTCCTGTGAGTCTAGATTTTCGAATCCGACGACAAACTTACAGTTAATTGTAACGTTCAGAGCCTGTTAATGACGATGGAACACACAAATCGCGTCGCGATTCAATACATCGTCCTCCGGCCGACCTGTCTCCAAGGGTCTATTACTGCCTCGGGCACCTTACGGTCGATCTCCTGTGAGTCTAGATTTTAGAATCCGACGCAAAACTGACAGTTAGTTGTAACGTTCAGAGCCTGTTCACGACGATGGAACACACAAATTGCGTCGCGATTCAATACATCGTCCTCCGGCCGACCTGTCTCCAAGGGTCTATTGCTGCCTCGGGCACCTTATGTTCGTTCTCCTGTGAGTCTAGACTTTCGAATCAGACGCAAAACTGACAGTTAATTGTAACGTTCAGAGCCTGTTATTGACGATGGAACACACAAATTGCGTCGCGATTCAATACATCGTCCTCCAGCCGACTTGTCTCCAAGGTTCTAGTGCTGCCTCGGGCACCTTATGGTTGTTCTTCTGTGAGTCTAGATTTTCGAATCCGACGCAAAACTGACAGTTAATTGTAACGTTCATTGCCTGTTAATGACGATGGAACACACAAATCACGTCGCGATTCAATACATCGTCCTCCAGCCGACTTGTATCCAAGAGTCTAGTGCTGCCTCGAGCACCTTATGGTCGTTCTCCTGTGAGTCTAGATTTTCGAATCCGACGCAAAACTGACAGTTAATTGTAAGGTTCAGAGCCTGTTAATGACGATCGAACACACAAATTGCGTCGCGATTCAATACATCGTCCTCAGGCCGACCTGTCTCCAAGGGTCTATTGCTGCCTCGGGCACCTTATGGTCGATCTCCTGTGAGTCTAGATTTTCGAATCCGACGCAAAACTGACAGTTAATTGTAACGTTCAGAGCCTGTTAATGACGATAGAACACACAAATTGCGTCGCGATTCAATACATCGTCCTCCGGCCGAACTGTCTCCAAGGGTCTATTGCTGCCTCGGGCACCTTGTGGTCTAGATTTTCGAATCCGACGCAAAACTGACAGTTAATTGTAACGTTCAGAGCCTGTTAATGACGATGGAACACACAAATCGCGACGCGATTCAATACATCGTCCTCCGGCCGACTTGTCTCCAAGGGTCTAGTGCTGCCTCGGGCACCGTATGGTCGTTCTCCTGTGAGTCTAGATTTTCGAATCCGACGCAAAACTGACAGTTAATCGTAAGGTTCAGAGCCTGTTAATGACAATGGAACACACAAATTGCGTCGCGATTCAATACATCGTCCTCCGGCCGACCTGTCTCCAAGGGTCTATTTCTGGCTCGGGCACCTTATGGTCGATCTCCTGTGAGTCTAGATTTTCGAATCCGACGCAAAACTGACTGTTAATTGTAAGGTTCAGAGCCTCTTAATGACAATGGAACACACAGATTGCGTCGCGATTCAATACATCGTACTACGGCCGACCTGTCTCCAAGGGTCTAGTGCTGCCTCGGACACCTTATGGTCGTTCTTCTGTGAGTCTAGATTTTCGAATCCGACGCAAAACTGACAGTTAATTGTAAGGTTCAGAGCCTCTTAATGACAATGGAACACACAAATTGCGTCGCGATTCAATACATCGTCCTCCGGCCGACCTGTCTCCAAGGGTCTATTGCTGCCCCGGGGATCCTTATGGTCGATCTCCTGTGAGTCTAAATTTTCGAATCCGACGCAAAAATGACAGTTAATTGTAACTATCAGAGCCTGTTAATGACGATGTAACACACAAATTGCGTCGCGATTCAATACATCGTCCTCCGGCCGACCTGTCTCCAAGGGTCTATTGCTGCCTCGGTCACCTTATGGTCGTTCTCCTGTGAGTCTAGATTTTCGAATCCGACAAAAAACTGACAGTTAAATGTAACGTTCAGAGCCTGTTAATGACGATGTAACACACAAATTGCGACGCGATTCAATACATCGTCCTCCAGCCGACTTGTCTCCAAGGGTGTAGTGCTGCCTCGGACACCTTATGTTCGTTCTCCTGTGAGTCTAGATTTTCGAATCCGACGCAAAACTGACAGTTAATTGTAAGGTTAAGAGCCTCTTAATGACAATGGAACACACAAATTACGTCGCGATTCAATATATCGTCCTCCGGCCGACCTGTCTCCAAGGGTCTAGTGCTGCCTCGGACAACTTATGGTCGTTCTCCTGTGAGTCTAGATTTTCGAATCCGACGCAAAACTGACAGTTAATTGTAACGTTCAGCGCCTGTTAATGACGATGGAACACACAAATTGCGTCGCGATTCAATACATCGTCCTCCAGCCGACTTGTCTCCAAGGGTCTAGTCCTGCCTCGGGCACCTTATGGTCGTTCTTCTGTGAGTCTAGATTTTCGAATCCGACGCAAAACTGACAGTTAATTGTAAGGTTCAGAGCCTCTTAATGACAATGGAACACACAAATTGCGTCGCGATTCAATACATCGTCCTCCGGCCGACCTGTCTCCAAGGGTCTATTGCTGCCTCGGACACCTTATGGTCGATCTCCTATGAGTCTAGATTTTCGAATCCGACGCAAAAATGACAGTTAATTGTAACGTTCAGAGCCTGTTAATGACGATGGAACACACAAATCACGTCGCGATTCAATACGTCATCCTCCAGCCGACTTGTCTCCAAGGGTCTATTTCTGGCTCGGGCACCTTATGGTCGATCTCCTGTGAGTCTAGATTTTCGAATCCGACGCAAAACTGACAGTTAATTGTAACGTTCAGAGCCTGTTAATGACGATGTAACACACAAATTGCGTCGCGATTCAATACATCGTCCTCCAGCCGACTTGTCTCCAAGCGTGTAGTGCTGCCTCGGACACCTTATGTTCGTTCTCCTGTGAGTCTAGATTTTCGAATCCGACGCAAAACTGACAGTTAATTGTAAGGTTCAGAGCCTCTTAATGACAATGGAACACACAAATTGCGTCGCGATTCAATACATCGTCCTCCGGCCGACCTGTCTCCAAGGGTCTATTGCGGCCTCGGGCACCTTATGGTCGATCTCCTGTGAGTCAAAATTTTCGAATCCGACGCAAAAATGACAGTTAATTGTAACGTTCAGAGCCTGTTAATGACGATGGAACACACAAATCGCGTCGCGATTCAATACATCGTCCTCCGGCAGACCTGTCTCCAAGGGTCTATTGCTGCCTCGGGCACCTTACGGTCGATCTCCTGTGAGTCTAGATTTTCGAATCCGACGCAAAACTGACAGTTAGTTGTAACGTTCAGAGGCTGTTCACGACGATGGAACACACAAATTGCGTCGCGATTCAATACATCGTCCTCCAGCCGACTTGTCTCCAAGGTTCTAGTGCTGCCTCGGGCACCTTTTGGTCGTTCTTCTGTGAGTCTAGATTTTCGAATCCGACGCAAAACTGACAGTTAATTGTAACGTTCAGCGCCTGTTAATGACGATGTAACACACAAATTGCGTCGCGATTCAATACATCGTCCTCCAGCCGACTTGTCTCCAAGGGTGTAGTGCTGCCTCGGACACCTTATGTTCGTTCTCCTGTGAGTCTAGATTTTCGAATCCGACGCAAAACTGACAGTTAATTGTAAGGTTCAGAGCCTCTTAATGACAATGGAACACACAAATTGCGTCGCGATTCAATATATCGTCCTCCGGCCGACCTGTCTCCAAGGGTCTAGTGCTGCCTCGGACAACTTATGGTCGTTCTCCTGTGAGTCTAGATTTTCGAATCCGACGCAAAAATGACAGTTAATTGTAACGTTCAGCGCCTGTTAATGACGATGGAACACACAAATCGCGTCGCGTTTCAATACATCGTCCTCCAGCCGACTTGTCTCCAAGGGTCTAGTGCTGCCTCGGGCACCTTATGGTCGTTCTCCTGTGAGTCTAGATTTTCGAATCCGACGCAAAACTCACAGTTAATTGTAAGGTTCAGAGCCTGTTAATGACGATGGAACACACAAATTGCGTCGCGATTCAATACATCGTCCTCCGGCCGACCTGTCTCCAAGGGTCTATTGCTGCCTGGGGCACCTTATGGTCGATCTCCTGTGAGTCTAGATTTTCGAATCCGACGCAAAACTGACAGTTAATTGTAACGTTCAGAGCCTGTTAATGACGATGCAACACAAAATCGCGTCGCGATTCAATACATCGTCCTCCGGCCGACCTGTCTCCAAGGGTCTATTGCTGCCTCGGTCACCTTATGGTCGTTCTCCTGTGAGTCTAGATTTTCGAATCCGACGACAAACTTACAGTTAATTGTAACGTTCAGAGCCTGTTAATGACGATGGAACACACAAATCGCGTCGCGATTCAATACATCGTCCTCCGGCCGACCTGTCTCAAAGGGTCTATTGCTGCCTCGGGCACCTTACGGTCGATCTCCTGTGAGTCTAGATTTTCGAATCCGACGCAAAACTGACAGTTAGTTGTAACGTTCAGAGCCTGTTCACGACGATGGAACACACAAATTGCGTCGCGATTCAATACATCGTCCTCCGGCCGACCTGTCTCCAAGGGTCTATTGCTGCCTCGGGCACCTTATGTTCGTTCTCCTGTGAGTCTAGACTTTCGAATCAGACGCAAAACTGACAGTTAATTGTAACGTTCAGAGCCTGTTATTGACGATGGAACACACAAATTGCGTCGCGATTCAATACATCGTCCTCCAGCCGACTTGTCTCCAAGGTTCTAGTGCTGCCTCGGGCACCTTATGGTTGTTCTTCTGTGAGTCTAGATTTTCGAATCCGACGTAAAACTGACAGTTAATTGTAACGTTCAGAGCCTGTTAATGACGATGGAACACACAAATCACGTCGCGATTCAATACATCGTCCTCCAGCCGACTTGTATCCAAGAGTCTAGTGCTGCCTCGAGCACCTTATGGTCGTTCTCCTGTGAGTCTAGATTTTCGAATCCGACGCAAAACTGACAGTTAATTGTAAGGTTCAGATCCTGTTAATGACGATCGAACACACAAATTGCGTCGCGATTCAATACATCGTCCTCAGGCCGACCTGTCTCCAAGGGTCTATTGCTGCCTCGGGCACCTTATGGTCGATCTCCTGTGAGTCTAGATTTTCGAATCCGACGCAAAACTGACAGTTAATTGTAACGTTCAGAGCCTGTTAATGACGATAGAACACACAAATTGCGTCGCGATTCAATACATCGTCCTCCGGCCGAACTGTCTCCAAGGGTCTATTGCTGCCTCGGGCACCTTGTGGTCTAGATTTTCGAATCCGACGCAAAACTGACAGTTAATTGTAACGTTCAGAGCCTGTTAATGACGATGGAACACACAAATCGCGACGCGATTCAATACATCGTCCTCCGGCCGACTTGTCTCCAAGGGTCTAGTGCTGCCTCGGGCACCGTATGGTCGTTCTCCTGTGAGTCTAGATTTTCGAATCCGACGCAAAACTGACAGTTAATCGTAAGGTTCAGAGCCTGTTAATGACAATGGAACACACAAATTGCGTCGCGATTCAATACATCGTCCTCCGGCCGACCTGTCTCCAAGGGTCTATTTCTGGCTCGGGCACCTTATGGTCGATCTCCTGTGAGTCTAGATTTTCGAATCCGACGCAAAACTGACTGTTAATTGTAAGGTTCAGAGCCTCTTAATGACAATGGAACACACAGATTGCGTCGCGATTCAATACATCGTACTACGGCCGACCTGTCTCCAAGGGTCTAGTGCTGCCTCGGACACCTTATGGTCGTTCTTCTGTGAGTCTAGATTTTCGAATCCGACGCAAAACTGACAGTTAATTGTAAGGTTCAGAGCCTCTTAATGACAATGGAACACACAAATTGCGTCGCGATTCAATACATCGTCCTCCGGCCGACCTGTCTCCAAGGGTCTATTGCTGCCTCGGGCACCTTATGGTCGATCTCCTGTGAGTCTAAATTTTCGAATCCGACGCAAAAATGACAGTTAATTGTAACTTTCAGAGCCTGTTAATGACGATGTAACACACAAATTGCGTCGCGATTCAATACATCGTCCTCCGGCCGACCTGTCTCCAAGGGTCTATTGCTGCCTCGGTCACCTTATGGTCGTTCTCCTGTGAGTCTAGATTTTCGAATCCGACGCAAAACTGACAGTTAAATGTAACGTTCAGAGCCTGTTAATGACGATGTAACACACAAATTGCGTCGCGATTCAATACATCGTCCTCCAGCCGACTTGTCTCCAAGGGTGTAGTGCTGCCTCGGACACCTTATGTTCGTTCTCCTGTGAGTCTAGATTTTCGAATCCGACGCAAAACTGACAGTTAATTGTAAGGTTAAGAGCCTCTTAATGACAATGGAACACACAAATTGCGTCGCGATTCAATATATCGTCCTCCGGCCGACCTGTCTCCAAGGGTCTAGTGCTGCCTCGGACAACTTATGGTCGTTCTCCTGTGAGTCTAGATTTTCGAATCCGACGCAAAACTGACAGTTAATTGTAACGTTCAGCGCCTGTTAATGACGATGGAACACACAAATTGCGTCGCGATTCAATACATCGTCCTCCAGCCGACTTGTCTCCAAGGGTCTAGTCCTGCCTCGGGCACCTTATGGTCGTTCTTCTGTGAGTCTAGATTTTCGAATCCGACGCAAAACTGACAGTTAATTGTAAGGTTCAGAGCCTCTTAATGACAATGGAACACACAAATTGCGTCGCGATTCAATACATCGTCCTCCGGCCGACCTGTCTCCAAGGGTCTATTGCTGTCTCGGGCACCTTATGGTCGATCTCCTATGAGTCTAGATTTTCGAATCCGACGCAAAAATGACAGTTAATTGTAATGTTCAGAGCCTGTTAATGACGATGGAACACACAAATCACGTCGCGATTCAATACGTCATCCTCCAGCCGACTTGTCTCCAAGGGTCTATTTCTGGCTCGGGCACCTTATGGTCGATCTCCTGTGAGTCTAGATTTTCGAATCCGACGCAAAACTGACAGTTAATTGTAACGTTCAGAGCCTGTTAATGACGATGTAACACACAAATTGCGTCGCGATTCAATACATCGTCCTCCAGCCGACTTGTCTCCAAGGGTGTAGTGCTGCCTCGGACACCTTATGTTCGTTCTCCTTTGAGTCTAGATTTTCGAATCCGACGCAAAACTGACAGTTAATTGTAAGGTTCAGAGCCTCTTAATGACAATGGAACACACAGATTGCGTTGCGATTCAATACATCGTCCTACGGCCGACCTGTCTCCAAGGGTCTAGTGCTGCCTCGGACACCTTATGGTCGTTCTTCTGTGAGTCTAGATTTTCGAATCCGACGCAAAACTGACAGTTAATTGTAAGGTTCAGAGCCTCTTAATGACAATGGAACACACAAATTGCGTCGCGATTCAATACATCGTCCTCCGGCCGACCTGTCTCCAAGGGTCTATTGCTGCCTCGGGCACCTTATGGTCGAACTCCTGTGAGTCAAAATTTTCGAATCCGACGCAAAAATGACAGTTAATTGTAACGTTCAGAGCCTGTTAATGACGATGTAACACACAAATTGCGTCGCGATTCAATACATTGTCCTCCGGCCGACCTGTCTCCAAGGGTCTATTGCTGCCTCGGTCACCTTATGGTCGTTCTCCTGTGAGTCTAGATTTTCGAATCCGACGCAAAACTGACAGTTAATTGTAACGTTCAGAGCCTGTTAATGACGATGGAACACACAAATCGCGTCGCGATTCAATACATCGTCCTCCGGCAGACCTGTCTCCAAGGGTCTATTGCTGCCTCGGGCACCTTACGGTCGATCTCCTGTGAGTCTAGATTTTCGAATCCGACGCAAAACTGACAGTTAGTTGTAACGTTCAGAGGCTGTTCACGACGATGGAACACACAAATTGCGTCGCGATTCAATACATCGTCCTCCAGCCGACTTGTCTCCAAGGTTCTAGTGCTGCCTCGGGCACCTTTTGGTCGATCTCCTGTGAGTCTAGATTTTCGAATCCGACGCAAAACTGACAGTTAATTGTAACGTTCAGCGCCTGTTAATGACGATGTAACACACAAATTGCGTCGCGATTCAATACATCGTCCTCCAGCCGACTTGTCTCCAAGGGTGTAGTGCTGCCTCGGACACCTTATGTTCGTTCTCCTGTGAGTCTAGATTTTCGAATCCGACGCAAAACTGACAGTTAATTGTAAGGTTCAGAGCCTCTTAATGACAATGGAACACACAAATTGCGTCGCGATTCAATATATCGTCCTCCGGCCGACCTGTCTCCAAGGGTCTAGTGCTGCCTCGGACAACTTATGGTCGTTCTCCTGTGAGTCTAGATTTTCGAATCCGACGCAAAACTGACAGTTAATTGTAACGTTCAGCGCCTGTTAATGACGATGGAACACACAAATCGCGTCGCGTTTCAATACATCGTCCTCCAGCCGACTTGTCTCCAAGGGTCTAGTGCTGCCTCGGGCACCTTATGGTCGTTCTCCTGTGAGTCTAGATTTTCGAATCCGACGCAAAACTCACAGTTAATTGTAACGTTCAGAGCCTGTTAATGACGATGGAACACACAAATTGCGTCGCGATTCAATACATCGTCCTCCGGCCGACCTGTCTCCAAGGGTCTATTGCTGCCTGGGGCACCTTATGGTCGATCTCCTGTGAGTCTAGATTTTCGAATCCGACGCAAAACTGACAGTTAATTGTAACGTTCAGAGCCTGTTAATGACGATGCAACACAAAATCGCGTCGCGATTCAATACATCGTCCTCCGGCCGACCTGTCTCCTAGGGTCTATTGCTGCCTCGGTCACCTTATGGTCGTTCTCCTGTGAGTCTAGATTTTCGCATCCGACGACAAACTTACAGTTAATTGTAACGTTCAGAGCCTGTTAATGACGATGGAACACACAAATCGCGTCGCGATTCAATACATCGTCCTCCGGCCGACCTGTCTCCAAGGGTCTATTGCTGCCTCGGGCACCTTACGGTCGATCTCCTGTGAGTCTAGATTTTCGAATCCGACGCAAAACTGACAGTTAGTTGTAACGTTCAGAGCCTGTTCACGACGATGGAACACACAAATTGCGTCGCGATTCAATACATCGTCCTCCGGCCGACCTGTCTCCAATTGTCTATTGCTGCCTCGGGCACCTTATGTTCGTTCCCCTGTGAGTCTAGACTTTCGAATCAGACGCAAAACTGACAGTTAATTGTAACGTTCAGAGCCTGTTATTGACGATGGAACACACAAATTGCGTCGCGATTCAATACATCGTCCTCCAGCCGACTTGTCTCCAAGGTTCTAGTGCTGCCTCGGGCACCTTATGGTTGTTCTTCTGTGAGTCTAGATTTTCGAATCCAACGCAAAACTGACAGTTAATTGTAACGTTCAGAGCCTGTTAATAACGATGGAACACACAAATCACGTCGCGATTCAATACATCGTCCTCCAGCCAACTTGTATCCAAGAGTCTAGTGCTGCCTCGAGCACCTTATGGTCGTTCTCCTGTGAGTCTAGATTTTCGAATCCGACGCAAAACTGACAGTTAGTTGTAACGTTCAGAGCCTGTTAATGACGATAGAACACACAAATTGCGTCGCGATTCAATACATCGTCCTCCGGCCGAACTGTCTCCAAGGGTCTATTGCTGCCTCGGGCCCCTTGTGGTCTAGATTTTCGAATCCGACGCAAAACTGACAGTTAATTGTAACGTTCAGAGCCTGTTAATGACGATGGAACACACAAATCGCGACGCGATTCAATACATCGTCCTCCGGCCGACTTGTCTCCAAGGGTCTAGTGCTGCCTCGGGCACCTTATGGTCGTTCTCCTGTGAGTCTAGATTTTCGAATCCGACGCAAAACTGACAGTTAATCGTAAGGTTCAGAGCCTGTTAATGACAATGGAACACACAAATTGCGTCGCGATTCAATACATCGTCCTCCGGCCGACCTGTCTCCAAGGGTCTATTTCTGGCTCGGGCACCTTATGGTCGATCTCCTGTGAGTCTAGATTTTCGAATCCGACGCAAAACTGACAGTTAATTGTAACGTTCAGAGCCTGTTAATGACGATGTAACACACAAATTGCGTCGCGATTCAATACATCGTCCTCCAGCCGACTTGTCTCCAAGGGTGTAGTGCTGCCTCGGACACCTTATGTTCGTTCTCCTGTGAGTCTAGATTTTCGAATCCGACGCAAAACTGACTGTTAATTGGAAGGTTCAGAGCCTCTTAATGACAATGGAACACACAGATTGCGTCGCGATTCAATACATCGTCCTACGGCCGACCTGTCTCCAAGGGTCTAGTGCTGCCTCGGACACCTTATGGTCGTTCTTCTGTGAGTCTAGATTTTCGAATCCGACGCAAAACTGACAGTTAATTGTAAGGTTCAGAGCCTCTTAATGACAATGGAACACACAAATTGCGTCGCGATTCAATACATCGTCCTCCGGCCGACCTGTCTCCAAGGGTCTATTGCTGCCTCGGGCACCTTATGGTCGATCTCCTGTGAGTCTAAATTTTCGAATCCGACGCAAAAATGACAGTTAATTGTAACTTTCAGAGCCTGTTAATGACGATGTAACACACAAATTGCGTCGCGATTCAATACATCGTCCTCCGGCCGACCTGTCTCCAAGGGTCTATTGCTGCCTCGGTCACCTTATGGTCGTTCTCCTGTGAGTCTAGATTTTCGAATCCGACGCAAAACTGACAGTTAAATGTAACGTTCAGAGCCTGTTAATGACGATGTAACACACAAATTGCGTCGTGATTCAATACATCGTCCTCCAGCCGACTTGTCTCCAAGGGTGTAGTGCTGCCTCGGACACCTTATGTTCGTTCTCCTGTGAGTCTAGATTTTCGAATCCGACGCAAAACTGACAGTTAATTGTAAGGTTCAGAGCCTAGTAATGACAATGGAACACACAAATTGCGTCGCGATTCAATATATCGTCCTCCGGCCGACCTGTCTCCAAGGGTCTAGTGCTGCCTCGGACAACTTATGGTCGTTCTCCTGTGAGTCTAGATTTTCGAATCCGACGCAAAACTGACAGTTAATTGTAACGTTCAGCGCCTGTTAATGACGATGGAACACACAAATCGCGTCGCGATTCAATACATCGTCCTCCGGCCGACCTGTCTCCAAGGGTCTATTGCTGCCTCGGGCACCTTATGGTCGTTCTTCTGTGAGTATAGATTTTCGAATCCGACGCAAAACTTACAGTTAATTGTAAGGTTCAGAGCCTCTTAATGACAATGGAACACACAAATCGCGTCGCGATTCAATACATCGTCCTCCGGCCGACCTGTCTCCAAGGGTCTATTGCTGCCTCGGACACCTTATGTTCGTTCTCCTGTGAGTCTAGATTTTCGAATCCGACGCAAAACTGACAGTTAATTGTAACGTTCAGAGCCTGTTATTGACGATGGAACACACAAATTGCGTCGCGATTCAATACATCGTCCTCCAGCCGACTTGTCTCCAAGGTTCTAGTGCTGCCTCGGGCACCTTATGGTTGTTCTTCTGTGAGTCTAGATTTTCGAATCCGACGTAAAACTGACAGTTAATTGTAACGTTCAGAGCCTGTTAATGACGATGGAACACACAAATCACGTCGCGATTCAATACATCGTCCTCCAGCCGACTTGTATCCAAGAGTCTAGTGCTGCCTCGAGCACCTTATGGTCGTTCTCCTGTGAGTCTAGATTTTCGAATCCGACGCAAAACTGACAGTTAATTGTAAGGTTCAGAGCCTGTTAATGACGATCGAACACACAAATTGCGTCGCGATTCAATACATCGTCCTCAGGCCGACCTGTCTCCAAGGGTCTATTGCTGCCTCGGTCACCTTATGGTCGTTCTCCTGTGAGTCTAGATTTTCGAATCCGACGCAAAACTGACAGTTAATTGTAACGTTCAGAGCCTGTTAATGACGATGGAACACACAAATCGCGTCGCGATTCAATACATCGTCCTCCGGCCGACCTGTCTCCAAGGGTCTATTGCTGCCTCGGGCACCTTACGGTCGATCTCCTGTGAGTCTAGATTTTCGAATCCGACGCAAAACTGACAGTTAGTTGTAACGTTCAGAGCCTGTTCACGACGATGGAACACACAAATTGCGTCGCGATTCAATACATCGTCCTCCAGCCGACTTGTCTCCAAGGTTCTAGTGCTGCCTCGGGCACCTTATGGTCGTTCTTCTGTGAGTCTAGATTTTCGAATCCGACGCAAAACTGACAGTTAATTGTAACGTTCAGAGCCTGTTAATGACGATGTAACACACAAATTGCGTCGCGATTCAATACATCGTCCTCCAGCCGACTTGTCTCCAAGGGTGTAGTGCTGCCTCGGACACCTTATGTTCGTTCTCCTGTGAGTCTAGATTTTCGAATCCGACGCAAAACTGACAGTTAATTGTAAGGTTCAGAGCCTCTTAATGACAATGGAACACACAAATTGCGTCGCGATTCAATATATCGTCCTCCGGCCGACCTGTCTCCAAGGGTCTAGAGCTGCCTCGGACAACTTATGGTCGTTCTCCTGTGAGTCTAGATTTTCGAATCCGACGCAAAACTGACAGTTAATTGTAACGTTCAGCGCCTGTTAATGACGATGGAACACACAAATCGCGTCGCGATTCAATACATCGTCCTCCAGCCGACTTGTCTCCAAGGGTCTAGTCCTGCCTCGGGCACCTTATGGTCGTTCTTCTGTGAGTCTAGATTTTCGAATCCGACGCAAAACTGACAGTTAATTGTAAGGTTCAGAGCCTCTTAATGACAATGGAACACACAAATTGCGTCGCGATTCAATACATCGTCCTCCGGCCGACCTGTCTCCAAGGGTCTATTGCTGCCTGGGGCACCTTATGGTCGATCTCCTGTGAGTCTAGATTTTCGAATCCGACGCAAAACTGACAGTTAATTGTAACGTTCAGAGCCTGTTAATGACGATGCAACACACAAATCGCGTCGCGATTCAATACATCGTCCTCCGGCCGACCTGTCTCCAAGGGTCTATTGCTGCCTCGGTCACCTTATGGTCGTTCTCCTGTGAGACTAGATTTTCGAATCCGACGCAAAACTTACAGTTAATTGTAACGTTCAGAGCCTGTTAATGACGATGGAACACACAAGTCGCGTCGCGATTCAATACATCGTCCTCCGGCCGACCTGTCTCCAAGGGTCTATTGCTGCCTCGGGCACCTTACGGTCGATCTCCTGTGAGTCTAGATTTTCGAATCCGACGCAAAACTGACAGTTAGTTGTAACGTTCAGAGCCTGTTCACGACGATGTAACACACAAATTGCGTCGCGATTCAATACATCGTCCTCCGGCCGACTTGTCTCCAAGGGTGTAGTGCTGCCTCGGACACCTTATGTTCGTTCTCCTGTGAGTCTAGATTTTCGAATCCGACGCAAAACTGACAGTTAATTGTAAGGTTCAGAGCCTCTTAATGACAATGGAACACACAGATTGCGTCGCGATTCAATACACCGTCCTACGGCCGACCTGTCTCCAAGGGTCTAGTGCTGCCTCGGACACCTTATGGTCGTTCATCTGTGAGTCAAGATTTTCGAATCCGACGCAAAACTGACAGTTAATTGTAAGGTTCAGAGCCTGTTAATGACAATGGAACACACAAATTGCGTCGCGATTCAATACATCGTCCTCCGGCCGACCTGTCTCCAAGGGTCTATTGCTGCCTCGGGCACCTTATGGTCGATCTCCTGTGAGTCAAAATTTTCGAATCCGACGCAAAAATGACAGTTAATTGTAACGTTCAGAGCCTGTTAATGACGATGTAACACACAAATGGCGTCGCGATTCAATACATCGTCCTCCGGCCGACCTGTCTCCAAGGGTCTATTGCTGCCTCGGTCACCTTATGGTCGTTCTCCTGTGAGTCTAGATTTTCGAATCCGACGCAAAACTGACAGTTAATTGTAACGTTCAGAGCCTGTTAATGACGTTGGAACACACAAATCGCGTCGCGATTCAATACATCGTCCTCCGGCCGACCTGTCTCCAAGGGTCTATTGCTGCCTCGGGCACCTTACGGTCGATCTCCTGTGAGTCTAGATTTTCGAATCCGACGCAAAACTGACAGTTAGTTGTAACGTTCAGAGCCTGTTCACGACGATGGAACACACAAATTGCGTCGCGATTCAATACATCGTCCTCCAGCCGACTTGTCTCCAAGGTTCTAGTGCTGCCTCGGGCACCTTATGGTCGTTCTTCTGTGATTCTAGATTTTCGAATCCGACGCAAAACTGACAGTTAATTGTAACGTTCAGAGCCTGTTAATGACGATGTAACACACAAATTGCGTCGCGATTCAATACATCGTCCTCCAGCCGACTTGTCTCCAAGGGTGTAGTGCTGCCTCGGACACCTTATGTTCGTTCTCCTGTGAGTCTAGATTTTCGAATCCGACGCAAAACTGACAGTTAATTGTAAGGTTCAGAGCCTCTTAATGACAATGGAACACACAAATTGCGTCGCGATTCAATATATCGTCCTCCGGCCGACCTGTCTCCAAGGGTCTATTGCTGCCTCGGGCACCTTATGGTCGATCTCCTATGAGTCTAGATTTTCGAATCCGACGCAAAAATGACAGTTAATTGTAACGTTCAGCGCCTGTTAATGACGATGGAACACACAAATCGCGTCGCGATTCAATACATCGTCCTCCAGCCGACTTGTCTCCAAGGGTCTAGTCCTGCCTCGGGCACCTTATGGTCGTTCTCCTGTGAGTGTAGATTTTCGAATCCGACGCAAAACTCACAGTTAATTGTAAGGTTCAGAGCCTGTTAATGACGATGGAACACACAAATTACGTCGCGATTCAATACATCGTCCTCCGGCCGACCTGTCTCCAAGGGTCTATTGCTGCCTGGGGCACCTTATGGTCGATCTCCTGTGAGTCTAGATTTTCGAATCCGACGCAAAACTGACAGTTAATTGTAACGTTCAGAGCCTGTTAATGACGATGCAACACACAAATCGCGTCGCGATTCAATACATCGTCCTCCGGCCGACCTGTCTCCAAGGGTCTATTGCTGCCTCGGTCACCTTATGGTCGTTCTCCTGTGAGACTAGATTTTCGAATCCGACGCAAAACTTACAGTTAATTGTAACGTTCAGAGCCTGTTAATGACGATGGAACACACAAATCGCGTCGCGATTCAATACATCGTCCTCCGGCCGACCTGTCTCCTAGGGTCTATTGCCGCCTCGGGCACCTTACGGTCGATCTCCTGTGAGTCTAGATTTTCGAATCCGACGCAAAACTGACAGTTAGTTGTAACGTTCAGAGCCTGTTCACGACGATGGAACACACAAATTGCGTCGCGATTCAATACATCGTCCTCCGGCCGACCTGTCTCCAAGGGTCTATTGCTGCCTCGGGCACCTTATGTTCATTCTCCTGTGAGTCTAGACTTTCGAATCAGACGCAAAACTAACAGTTAATTGTAACGTTCAGAGCCTGTTATTGACGATGGAACACACAAATCACGTCGCGATTCAATACATCGTCCTCCAGCCGACTTGTATCCAAGAGTCTAGTGCTGCCTCGAGCACCTTATGGTCGTTCTCCTGTGAGTCTAGATTTTCGAATCCGACGCAAAACTGACAGTTAATTGTAACGTTCAGAGCCTGTTAATGACGATGGAACATACAAATTGCGTCGCGATTCAATACATCGTCCTCCGGCCGACCTGTCTCCAAGGGTCTATTGCTGCCTCGGGCACCTTATGGTCGATCTCCTGTGAGTCTAGATTTTCGAATCCGACGCAAAACTGACAGTTAATTGTAACGTTCAGAGCCTGTTAATGACGATAGAACACACAAATTGCGTCGCGATTCAATACATCGTCCTCCGGCCGAACTGTCTCCAAGGGTCTATTGCTGTCTCGGGCACCTTGTGGTCTAGATTTTCGAATCCGACGCAAAACTGACAGTTAATTGTAACGTTCAGAGCCTGTTAATGACGATGTAACACACAAATTGCGTCGCGATTCAATACATCGTCCTCCAGCCGACTTGTCTCCAAGGGTGTAGTGCCGCCACGGACACCTTATGTTCGTTCTCCTGTGAGTCTAGATTTTCGAATCCGACGCAAAACTGACAGTTAATTGTAAGGTTCAGAGCCTCTTAATGACAATGGAACACACAGATTGCGTCGCGATTCAATACATCGTCCTCCGGCCGACCTGTCTCCAAGGGTCTATTGCTGCCTCGGGCACCTTATGGTCGATCTCCTGTGAGTCTAGATTTTCGAATCCGACGCAAAAATGACACTTAATTGTAACGTTCAGAGCCTGTTAATGACGATGGAACACACAAATTGCGTCGCGATTCAATACATCGTCCTCCGGCCGACCTGTCTCCAAGGGTCTATTGCTGCCTCGGTCACCTTATGGTCGTTCTCCTGTGAGTCTAGATTTTCGAATCCGACGCAAAACTGACAGTTAGTTGCAACGTTCAGAGCCTGTTCACGACGATGGAACACACAAATTGCGTCGCGATTCAATACATCGTCCTCCAGCCGACTTGTCTCCAAGGGTCTAGTCCTGCCTCGGGCACCTTATGGTCGTTCTTCTGTGAGTCTAGATTTTCGAATCCGACGCAAAACTGACAGTTAATTGTAAGGTTCAGAGCCTCTTAATGACAATGGAACACACAAATTGCGTCGCGATTCAATACATCGTCCTCCGGCCGACCTGTCTCCAAGGGTCTATTGCTGCTTCGGGCACCTTTTGGTCGATCTCCTATGAGTCTAGATTTTCGAATCCGACGCAAAAATGACAGTTAATTGTAACGTTCAGAGCCTGTTAATGACGATGCAACACACAAATCGCGTCGCGATTCAATACATCGTCCTCCGGCCGACCTGTCTCCAAGGGTCTATTGCCGCCTCGGTCACCTTATGGTCGTTCTCCTGTGAGTCTAGATTTTCGAATCCGACGCAAAACTCACAGTTAATTGTAAGGTTCAGAGCCTGTTAATGACGATGGAACACACAAATTGCGTCGCGATTCAATACATCGTCCTCCGGCCGACCTGTCTCCAAGGGTCTATTGCTGCCTCGGGCACCTTATGGTCGATCTCCTGTGAGTCTAGATTTTCGAATCCGACGCAAAACTGACAGTTAATTGTAACGTTCAGAGCCTGTTAATGACGATGCAACACACAAATCGCGTCGCGATTCAATACATCGTCCTCCGGCCGACCTGTCTCCAAGGCTCTATTGCCGCCTCGGTCACCTTATGGTCGTTCTCCTGTGAGTCTACTTTCGAATCAGACGCAAAACTGACAGTTAGTTGCAACGTTCAGAGCCTGTTCACGACGATGGAACACACAAATTGCGTCGCGATTCAATACATCGTCCTCCAGCCGACTTGTCTCCAAGGGTCTAGTCCTGCCTCGGGCACCTTATGGTCGTTCTTCTGTGAGTCTAGATTTTCGAATCCGACGCAAAACTGACAGTTAATTGTAAGGTTCAGAGCCTCTTAATGACAATGGAACACACAAATTGCGTCGCGATTCAATACATCGTCCTCCGGCCGACCTGTCTCCAAGGGTCTATTGCTGCCTCGGGCACCTTATGGTCGATCTCCTATGAGTCTAGATTTTCGAATCCGACGCAAAAATGACAGTTAATTGTAACGTTCAGAGCCTGTTAATGACGATGCAACACACAAATCGCGTCGCGATTCAATACATCGTCCTCCGGCCGACCTGTCTCCAAGGGTCTATTGCCGCCTCGGTCACCTTATGGTCGTTCTCCTGTGAGTCTAGATTTTCGAATCCGACGCAAAACTGACAGTTAGTTGTAACGTTCAGAGCCTGTTCACGACGATGGAACACACAAATTGCGTCGCGATTCAATACATCGTCCTCCGGCCGACCTGTCTCCAAGGGTCTATTGCTGCCTCGGGCACCTTACGTTCGTTCTCCTGTGAGTCTACTTTCGAATCAGACGCAAAACTGACAGTTAATTGTAACGTTCAGAGCCTGTTATTGACGATGGAACACACAAATTGCGTCGCGATTCAATACATCGTCCTCCAGCCGACTTGTCTCCAAGGTTCTAGTGCTGCCTCGGGCACCTTATGGTTGTTCTTCTGTGAGTCTAGATTTTCGAATCCGACGCAAAACTGACAGTTAATTGTAACGTTCAGAGCCTGTTAATGACGATGGAACACACAAATCACGTCGTGATTCAATACATCGTCCTCCAGCCGACTTGTATCCAAGAGTCTAGTGCTGCCTCGAGCACCTTATGGTCGTTCTCCTGTGAGTCTAGATTTTCGAATCCGACGCAAAACTGACAGTTAATTGTAACGTTCAGAGCCTGTTAATGACGATGGAACACACAAATTGCGTCGCGATTCAATACATCGTCCTCCGGCCGACCTGTCTCCAAGGGTCTATTGCTGCCTCGGGCACCTTATGCTCAATCTCCTGTGAGTCTAGATTTTCGAATCCGACGCAAAACTGACAGTTAATTGTAACGTTCAGAGCCTGTTAATGACGATAGAACACACAAATTGCGTCGCGATTCAATACATCGTCCTCCGGCCGAACTGTCTCCAAGGGTCTATTGCTGCCTCGGGCACCTTGTGGTCTAGATTTTCGAATCCGACGCAAAACTGACAGTTAATTGTAACGTTCAGAGCCTGTTAATGACGATGTAACACACAAATTGCGTCGCGATTCAATACATCGTCCTCCAGCCGACTTGTCTCCAAGGGTGTAGTGCTGCCTCGGACACCTTATGTTCGTTCTCCTGTGAGTCTAGATTTTCGAATCCGACGCAAAACTGACAGTTAATTGTAAGGTTCAGAGCCTCTTAATGACAATGGAACACACAGATTGCGTCGCGATTCAATACATCGTCCTACGGCCGACCTGTCTCCAAGGGTCTAGTGCTGCCTCGGACACCTTATGGTCGTTCTTCTGTGAGTCTAGATTTTCGAATCCGACGCAAAACTGACAGTTAATTGTAACGTTCAGAGCCTCTTAATGACAATGGAACACACAAATTGAGTCGCGATTCAATACATCGTCCTCCGGCCGACCTGTCTCCAAGGGTCTATTGCTGCCTCGGGCACCTTATGGTCGATCTCCTATGAGTCTAGATTTTCGAATCCGACGCAAAAATGACAGTTAATTGTAACGTTCAGAGCCTGTTAATGACGATGGAACACACAAATCACGTCGCGATTCAATACGTCATCCTCCAGCCGACTTGTCTCCAAGGGTCTAGTGCTGCCTCGGGCACCTTATGGTCGTTCTCCTGTGAGTCTAGATTTTCGAATCCGACGCAAAACTCTCAGTTAATTGTAAGGTTCAGAGCCTGTTAATGACGATGGAACACACAAATTGCGTCGCGATTCAATACATCGTCCTCCGGCCGACCTGTCTCCAAGGGTCTATTGCTGCATGGGGCACCTTATGGTCGATCTCCTGTGAGTCTAGATTTTCGAATCCGACGCAAAACTGACAGTTAATTGTAACGTTCAGAGCCTGTTAATGACGATGCAACACACAAATCGCGTCGCGATTCAATACATCGTCCTCCGGCGGACCTGTCTCCAAGGGTCTATTGCTGCCTCGGTCACCTTATGGTCGTTCTCCTGTGAGTCTAGATTTTCGAATCCGACGCAAAACTTACAGTTAATTGTAACGTTCAGAGCCTGTTAATGACGATGGAACACACAAATCGCGTCGCGATTCAATACATCGTCCTCCGGCCGACCTGTCTCCAAGGGTCTATTGCTGCCTCGGGCACCTTACGGTCGATCTCCTGTTAGTCTAGATTTTCGAATCCGACGCAATACTGACAGTTAATTGTAAGGTTCAGAGCCTGTTAATGACGATGGAACACACAAATTGCGTCGCGATTCAATACATCGTCCTCCGGCCGACCTGTCTCCAAGGGTCTATTGCTGCCTCGGGCACCTTATGCTCAATCTCCTGTGAGTCTAGATTTTCGAATCCGACGCAAAAATGACAGTTAATTGTAACGTTCAGAGCCTGTTAATGACGATAGAACACACAAATTGCGTCGCGATTCAATACATCGTCCTCCGGCCGAACTGTCTCCAAGGGTCTATTGCTGCCTCGGGCACCTTGTGGTCTAGATTTTCGAATCCGACGCAAAACTGACAGTTAATTGTAACGTTCAGAGCCTGTTAATGACGATGTAACACACAAATTGCGTCGCGATTCAATACATCGTCCTCCAGCCGACTTGTCTCCAAGGGTGTAGTGCTGCCTCGGACACCTTATGTTCGTTCTCCTGTGAGTCTAGATTTTCGAATCCGACGCAAAACTGACAGTTAATTGTAAGGTTCAGAGCCTCTTAATGACAATGGAACACACAGATTGCGTCGCGATTCAATACATCGTCCTACGGCCGACCTGTCTCCAAGGGTCTAGTGCTGCCTCGGACACCTTATGGTCGTTCTTCTGTGAGTCTAGATTTTCGAATCCGACGCAAAACTGACAGTTAATTGTAACGTTCAGAGCCTCTTAATGACAATGGAACACACAAATTGAGTCGCGATTCAATACATCGTCCTCCGGCCGACCTGTCTCCAAGGGTCTATTGCTGCCTCGGGCACCTTATGGTCGATCTCCTATGAGTCTAGATTTTCGAATCCGACGCAAAAATGACAGTTAATTGTAACGTTCAGAGCCTGTTAATGACGATGGAACACACAAATCACGTCGCGATTCAATACGTCATCCTCCAGCCGACTTGTCTCCAAGGGTCTAGTGCTGCCTCGGGCACCTTATGGTCGTTCTCCTGTGAGTCTAGATTTTCGAATCCGACGCAAAACTCTCAGTTAATTGTAAGGTTCAGAGCCTGTTAATGACGATGGAACACACAAATTGCGTCGCGATTCAATACATCGTCCTCCGGCCGACCTGTCTCCAAGGGTCTATTGCTGCATGGGGCACCTTATGGTCGATCTCCTGTGAGTCTAGATTTTCGAATCCGACGCAAAACTGACAGTTAATTGTAACGTTCAGAGCCTGTTAATGACGATGCAACACACAAATCGCGTCGCGATTCAATACATCGTCCTCCGGCGGACCTGTCTCCAAGGGTCTATTGCTGCCTCGGTCACCTTATGGTCGTTCTCCTGTGAGTCTAGATTTTCGAATCCGACGCAAAACTTACAGTTAATTGTAACGTTCAGAGCCTGTTAATGACGATGGAACACACAAATCGCGTCGCGATTCAATACATCGTCCTCCGGCCGACCTGTCTCCAAGGGTCTATTGCTGCCTCGGGCACCTTACGGTCGATCTCCTGTGAGTCTAGATTTTCGAATCCGACGCAAAAATGACAGTTAATTGTAACGTTCAGAGCCTGTTAATGACGATGTAACACACAAATTGCGTCGCGATTCAATACATCGTCCTCCGGCCGACCTGTCTCCAAGGGTCTATTGCTGCCTCGGTCACCTTATGGTCGTTCTCCTGTGAGACTAGATTTTCGAATCCGACGCAAAACTGACAGTTAATGGTAACGTTCAGAGCCTGTTAATGACGATGGAACACACAAATCGCGTCGCGATTCAATACATCGTCCTCCGGCCGACCTGTCTCCAAGGGTCTATTGCTGCCTCGGGCACCTTACGGTCGATCTCCTGTGAGTCTATATTTTCGAATCCGACGCAAAACTGACAGTTAGTTGTAACGTTCAGAGCCTGTTCACGACGATGGAACACACAAATTGCGTCGCGATTCAATACATCGTCCTCCAGCCGACTTGTCTCCAAGGTTCTAGTGCTGCCTCGGGCACCTTATGGTCGTTCTTCTGTGAGTCTAGATTTTCGAATCCGACGCAAAACTGACAGTTAATTGTAACGTTCAGAGCCTGTTAATGACGATGTAACACACAAATTGCGTCGCGATTCAATACATCGTCCTCCAGCCGACTTGTCTCCAAGGGTGTAGTGCTGCCTCGGACACCTTATGTTCGTTCTCCTGTGAGTCTAGATTTTCGAATCCGACGCAAAACTGACAGTTAATTGTAAGGTTCAGAGCCTCTTAATGACAATGGAACACACAAATTGCGTCGCGATTCAATATATCGTCCTCCGGCCGACCTGTCTCCAAGGGTCTAGTGCTGCCTCGGACAACTTATGGTCGTTCTCCTGTGAGTCTAGATTTTCGAATCCGACGCAAAACTGACAGTTAATTGTAACGTTCAGCGCCTGTTAATGACGATGGAACACACAAATCGCGTCGCGATTCAATACATCGTCCTCCAGCCTACTTGTCTCCAAGGGTCTAGTCCTGCCTCGGGCACCTTATGGTCGTTCTTCTGTGGGTCTAGATTTTCGAATCCGACGCAAAACTGACAGTTAACTGTAAGGTTCAGAGCCTCTTAATGACAATGGAACACACAAATTGCGTCGCGATTCAATACATCGTCCTCCGGCCGACCTGTCACCAAGGGTCTATTGCTGCCTCGGGCACCTTATGGTCGATCTCCTATGAGTCTAGATTTTCGAATCCGACGCAAAAATGACAGTTAATTGTAACGTTCAGAGCCTGTTAATGACGATGGAACACACAAATCACGTCGCGATTCAATACGTCATCCTCCAGCCGACTTGTCTCCAAGGGTCTAGTGCTGCCTCAGGCACCTTATGGTCGTTCTCCTGTGAGTCTAGATTTTCGAATCCGACGCAAAACTGACAGTTAATTGTAAGGTTCAGAGCCTGTTAATGACGATGGAACACACAAATTGCGTCGCGATTCAATACATCGTCCTCCGTCCGACCTGTCTACAAGGGTCTATTGCTGCCTCGGTCACCTTATGGTCGTTCTCCTGTGAGTCTAGCTTTTCGAATCCGACGCAAAACTTACAGTTAATTGTAACGTTCAGAGCCTGTTAATGACGATGGAACACACAAATCGCGTCGCGATTCAATACATCGTCCTCCGGCCGACCTGTCTCCAAGGGTCTATTGCTGCCTCGGGCACCTTACGGTCGATCTCCTGTGAGTCTAGATTTTCGAATCCGACGCAAAACTGACAGTTAGTTGTAACGTTCAGAGCCTGTTCACGACGATGGAACACACAAATTGCGTCGGGATTCAATACATCGTCCTCCGGCCGACCTGTCTCCAAGGGTCTATTGCTGCCTCGGGCACCTTATGTTCGTTCTCCTGTGAGTCTAGACTTTCGAATCAGACGCAAAACTGACAGTTAATTGTAACGTTCAGAGCCTGTTATTGACGATGGAACACACATATTGCGTCGCGATTCAATACATCGTCCTCCAGCCGACTTGTCTCCAAGGTTCTAGTGCTGCCTCGGGCACCTTATGGTTGTTCTTCTGTGAGTCTAGATTTTCGAATCCGACGCAAAACTGACAGTTAATTGTAACGTTCAGAGCCTGTTAATGACGATGGAACACACAAATCACGTCGCGATTCAATACATCGTCCTCCAGCCGACTTGTATCCAAGAGTCTAGTGCTGCCTCGAGCACCTTATGGTCGTTCTCCTGTGAGTCTAGATTTTCCAATCCGACGCAAAACTGACAGTTAATTGTAAGGTTCAGAGCCTCTTAATGACAATGGAACACACAAATTGCGTCGCGATTCAATACATCGTCCTCCGGCCGACCTGTCTCCAAGGGTCTATTGCTGCCTCGGGCACCTTATGGTCGATCTCCTATGAGTCTAGATTTTCGAATCCGACGCAAAAATGACAGTTAATTGTAACGTTCAGAGCCTGTTAATGACGATGGAACACACAAATCACGTCGCGATTCAATACGTCATCCTCCAGCCGACTTGTCTCCAAGGGTCTAGTGCTGCCTCGTGCACCTTATGGTCGTTCTCCTGTGAGTCTAGATTTTCGAATCCGACGCAAAACTCACAGTTAATTGTAAGGTTCAGAGCCTGTTAATGACGATGGAACACACAAATTGCGTCGCGATTCAATACATCGTCCTCCGGCCGACCTGTCTCCAAGGGTCTATTGCTGCCTGGGGCACCTTATGGTCGATCTCCTGTGAGTCTAGATTTTCGAATCCGACGCATAACTGACAGTTAATTGTAACGTTCAGAGCCTGTTAATGGCGATGCAACACACAAATCGCGTCGCGATTCAATACATCGTCCTCCGGCCGACCTGTCTCCAAGGGTCTATTGCTGCCTCGGTCACCTTATGGTCGATCTCCTGTGAGTCTAGATTTTCGAATCAGACGCAAAACTGACAGTTAATTGTAACGTTCAGAGCCTGTTAATGACGATGGAACACACAAATCGCGTCGCGATTCAATACATCGTCCTCCGGCCGACCTGTCTCCAAGGGTCTATTGCTGCCTCGGGCACCTTACGGTCGATCTCCTGTGAGTCTAGATTTTCGAATCCGACGCAAAAATGACAGTTAATTGTAACGTTCAGAGCCTGTTAATGACGATGTAACACACAAATTGCGTCGCGATTCAATACATCGTCCTCCGGCCGACCTGTCTCCAAGGGTCTATTGCTGCCTCGGTCACCTTATGGTCGTTCTCCTGTGAGTCTAGATTTTCGAATCCGACGCAAAAATGACAGTTAATTGTAACGTTCAGAGCCTGTTAATGACGATGGAACACACAAATCGCGTCGCGATTCAATACATCGTCATCCGGCCGACCTGTCTCCAAGGGTCTATTGCTGCCTCGGGCACCTTACGGTCGATCTCCTGTGAGTCTAGATTTTTGAATCCGACGCAAAACTGACAGTTAGTTGTAACGTTCAGAGCCTGTTCACGACGATGGAACACACAAATTGCGTCGCGATTCAATACATCGTCCTCCAGCCGACTTGTCTCCAAGGTTCTAGTGCTGCCTCGGGCACCTTATGGTCGTTCTTCTGTGAGTCTAGATTTTCGAATCCGACGCAAAACTGACAGTTAATTGTAACGTTCAGAGCCTGTTAATGACGATGTAAGACACAAATTGCGTCGCGATTCAATACATCGTCCTCCAGCCGACTTGTCTCCAAGGGTGTAGTGCTGCCCCGGACACCTTATGTTCGTTCTCCTGTGAGTCTAGATTTTCGAATCCGACGCAAAACTGACAGTTAATTGTAAGGTTCAGAGCCTCTTAATGACAATGGAACACACAAATTGCGTCGCGATTCAATATATCGTCCTCCGGCCGACCTGTCTCCAAGGGTCTAGTGCTGCCTCGGACAACTTATGGTCGTTCTCCTGTGAGTCTAGATTTTCGAATCCGACGCAAAACTGACAGTTAATTGTAACGTTCAGCGCCTGTTAATGACGATGGAACACACAAATCGCGTCGCGATTCAATACATCGTCCTCCAGCCGACTTGTCTCCAAGGGTCTAGTCCTGCCTCGGGCACCTTATGGTCGTTCTTCTGTGAGTCTAGATTTTCGAATCCGACGCAAAACTGACAGTTAATTGTAACGTTCAGAGCCTCATAATGACAATGGAACACACAAATTGCGTCGCGATTCAATACATCGTCCTACGGCCGACCTGTCTCCAAGGGTCTAGTGCTGCCTCGGACACCTTATGGTCGTTCTCCTGTGAGTCTAGATTTTCGAATCCGACACAAAACTGACAGTTAATTGTAACGTTCAGCGCCTGTTAATGACGATGGAACACACAAATCGCGTCGCGATTCAATACATCGTCCTCCAGCCGACTTGTCTCCAAGGGTCAAGTCCTGCCTCGGGCACCTTATGGTCGTTCTTCTGTGAGTCTAGATTTTCGAATCCGACGCAAAAATGACAGTTAATTGTAACGTTTAGAGCCTGTTAATGACGATGGAACATTCAAATTGCGTCGCGATGCAATACATCGTCCTCCGGCCGACCTGTCTCCAAGGGTCTGTTGCTGCCTCGGGCACCTTATGGTCGATCTCCTGTGAGTCTAGATTTTCGAATCCGACGCAAAACTGACAGTCAATTGTAACGTTCAGAGCCTGTTAATGACGATGTTACACACAAATTGCTTCGCGATTCAATACATCGTCCTCCAGCCGACTTGTCTCCAAGGGACTAGTGCTGCCTCGGACACCTTAAGGTCGTTCTCCTGTGAGTCTAGATTTTCGAATCCGACGCAAAACTGACAGTTAATTGTAAGGTTCAGAGCCTGTTAATGACGATGGAACACACAAATTGCGTCGCGATTCAATACATCGTCCTCCGGCCGACCTGTCTCCAAGGGTCTATTGCTGCCTGGGGCACCTTATGGTCGATCTCCTGTGAGTCTAGATTTTCGAATCCGACGCAAAACTGACAGTTAATTGTAACGTTCAGAGCCTGTTAATGACGATGCAACACACAAATTGCGTCGCGATTCAATACATCGTCCTCCGGCCGACCTGTCACCAAGGGTCTATTGCTGCCTCGGTCAACTTATGGTCGTTCTCCTGTGAGTCTAGATTTTCGAATCCGACGCAAAACTTACAGTTAATTGTAACGTTCAGAGCCTGTTAATGACGATGGAACACACAAATCGCGTCGCGATTCAATACATCGTCCTCCGGCCGACCTGTCTCCAAGTGTCTATTGCTGCCTCGGGCACCTTACGGTCGATCTCCTGTGAGTCTAGATTTTCGAATCCGACGCAAAACTGACAGTTAGTTGTAACGTTCAGAGCCTGTTCACGACGATGGAACACACAAATTGCGTCGCGATTCAATACATCGTCCTCCGGCCGACCTGTCTCCACGGGTCTATTGCTGCCTCGGGCACCTTATGTTCGTTCTCCTGTGAGTCTAGACTTTCGAATCAGACGCAAAACTGACAGTTAATTGTAACGTTCAGAGCCTGTTATTGACGATGGAACACACAAATTGCGTCGCGATTCAATACATCGTCCTCCAGCCGACTTGTCTCCAAGGTTCTAGTGCTGCCTCGGGCACCTTATGGTTGTTCTTCTGTGAGTCTAGATTTTCGAATCCGACGCAAAACTGACAGCTAATTGTAACGTTCAGAGCCTGTTAATGACGATGGAACACACAAATCACGTCGCGATTCAATACATCGTCCTCCAGCCGACTTGTATCCAAGAGTCTAGTGCTGCCTCGAGCACCTTATGGTCGTCCTCCTGTGAGTCTAGATTTTCGAATCCGACGCAAAACTGACAGTTAATTGTAAGGTTCAGAGCCTGTTAATGAGGATGGAACACACAAATTGCGTCGCGGTTCAATACATCGTCCTCCGGCCGACCTGTCCCCAAGGGTCTATTGCTGCCTCGGGCACCTTATGGTCGATCTCCTGTGAGTCTAGATTTTCGAATCCGACGCAAAACTGACAGTTAATTGTAACGTTCAGAGCCTGTTAATGACGATGGAACACACAAATTGCGTCGCGATTCAATACATCGTCCTCCGGCCGACCTGTCTCCAAGGGTCTATTGCTGCCTCGGGCACCTTGTGGTCTAGATTTTCGAATCCGACGCAAAACTGACAGTTAATTGTAACGTTCAGAGCCTGTTAATGACGATGGAACACACAAATCACGACGCGATTCAATACATCGTCCTCCGGCCGTCTTGTCTCCAAGGGTCTATTGCTGCCTCGGGCACCTTATGGTCGTTCTCCTGTGAGTCTAGATTTTCTAATCCGACGCAAAACTGACAGTTAATCGTAAGGTTCAGAGCCTGTTAATGACAATGGAACACACAAATTGCGTCGCGATTCAATACATCGTCCTCCGGCCGACCTGTCTCCAAGGGTCTATTTCTGGCTCGGGCACCTTATGGTCGATCTCCTGTGAGTCTAGATTTTCGAATCCGACGCTAAACTGACAGTTAATTGTAACGTTCAGAGCCTGTTAATGACGATGTAACACACAAATTGCGTCACGATTCAATACATCGTCCTCCAGCCGACTTGTCTCCAAGGGTGTAGTGCTGCCTCGGACACCTTATGTTCGTTCTCCTGTGAGTCTAGATTTTCGAATCCGACGCAAAACTGACAGTTAATTGTAAGGTTCAGAGCCTCTTAATGACAATGGAACACACAGATTGCGTCGCGATTCAATACATCGTCCTACGGCCGACCTGTCTCCAAGGGTCTAATGCTGCCTCGGACACCTTATGGACGTTCTTCTGTGAGTCTAGATTTTCGAATGCGACGCAAAACTGACAGTTAATTATAAGGTTCAGAGCCTCTTAATGACAATGGAACACACAAATTGCGTCGCGATTCAATACATCGTCCTCCGGCCGACCTGTCTCCAAGGGTCTATTGCTGCCTCGGGCACCTTATGGTCGATCTCCTGTGAGTCTAGATTTTCGAATCCGACGCAAAAATGACAGTTAATTGTAACGTTCAGAGCCTGTTAATGACGATGGAACACACAAATTGCGTCGCGATTCAATACATCGTCCTCCGGCCGACCTGTCTCCAAGGGTCTGTTGCTGCCTCGGGCACCTTATGGTCGATCTCGTGTGAGTCTAGATTTTCGAATCCGACGCAAAACTGACAGTTAATTGTAAGGTTCAGAGCCTGTTAATGACGATGTAACACACAAATTGTGTCGCGATTGAATACATCGTCCTCCGGCCGACCTGTCTCCAAGGGTCTATTGCTGCCTGGGGCACCTTATGGTCGATCTCCTGTGAGTCTAGAATTTCGAATCCGACCCAAAACTGACAGTTAATTGTAACGTTCAGAGCCTGTTAATGACGATGGAACACACAAATCACGTAGCGATTCAATACATCATCCTCCAGCCGACTTGTCTCCAAGGGTGTATTGCTGCCTCGGGCACCTTATGGTCGTTCTCCTGTGAGTCTAGATTTTCGAATCCGACGCAAAACTGACAGTTAATTGTAAGTTTCAGAGCCTGTTAATGACGATGGAACACACAAATTGCGTCGCGATTCAATACATCGTCCTCCGGCCGACTTGTCTCCAAGGGTGTAGTGCTGCCTCGGACACCTTATGTTCGTTCTCCTGTGAGTCTAGATTTTCGAATCCGACGCAAAACTGACAGTTAATTGTAAGGTTCAGAGCCTCTTAATGACAATGGAACACACAAATTGCGTCGCGATTCAATATATCGTCCTCCGGCCGACCTGTCTCCAAGGGTCTAGTGCTGCCTCGGACAACTTATGGTCGTTCTCCTGTGAGTCTAGATTTTCGAATCCGACGCAAAACTGACAGTTAATTGTAACGTTCAGCGCCTGTTAATGACGATGGAACACACAAATCGCGTCGCGATTCAATACATCGTCCTCCAGCCGACTTGTCTCCAAGGGTCTAGTCCTGCCTCGGGCACCTTATGGTCGTTCTTCTGTGAGTCTAGATTTTCGAATCCGACGCAAAACTGACAGTTAATTGTAAGGTTCAGAGCCTCTTAATGACAATGGAACACACAAATTGCGTCGCGATTCAATACATCGTCCTCCGGCCGACCTGTCTCCAAGGGTCTATTGCTGCCAAGGGCTCCTTATGGTCGATCTCCTATGAGTCTAGATTTTCGAATCCGACGCAAAAATGACAGTTAATTGTAACGTTCAGAGCCTGTTAATGACGATGGAACACACAAATCACGTCGCGATTCAATACGTCATCCTCCAGCCGACTTGTCTCCAAGGGTCTAGTGCTGCCTCGGGCACCTTATGGTCGTTCTCCTGTGAGTCTAGATTTTCGAATCCGACGCAAAACTCACAGTTAATTGTAAGGTTCAGAGCCTGTTAATGACGATGGAACACACAAATTAAGTCGCGATTCAATACATCGTCCTCCGGCTGACCTGTCTCCAAGGGTCTATTGCTGCCTGGGGCACCTTATGGTCGATCTCCTGTGAGTCTAGATTTTCGAATCCGACGCAAAACTGACAGTTAATTGTAACGTTCAGAGCCTGTTAATGACGATGCAACACACAAATCGCGTCGCGATTCAATACATCGTCCTCCGGCCGACCTGTCTCCAAGGGTCTATTGCTGCCTCGGTCACCTTATGGTCGTTCTCCTGTGAGTCTAGATTTTCGAATCCGACGCAAAACTTACAGTTAATTGTAACGTTCAGAGCCTGTTAATGACGATGGAACACACAAATCGCGTCGCGATTCAATACATCGTCCTCCGGCCGACCTGTCTCCAAGGGTCTATTGCTGCCTCGGGCACCTTACGGTCGATCTCCTGTGAGTCTAGATTTTCGAATCCGACGCAAAACTGACAGTTAGTTGTAACGTTCAGAGCCTGTTCACGACGATGGAACACACAAATTGCGTCGCGATTCAATACATCGTCCTCCGGCCGACCTGTCTCCAAGGGTCTATTGCTGCCTCGGGCACCTTATGTTCGTTCTCCTGTGAGTCTAGACTTTCGAATCAGACGCAAAACTGACAGTTAATTGTAACGTTCAGAGCCTGTTAATGACGATGGAACACACAAATCCCGTCGCGATTCAATACATCGTCCTCCAGCCGACTTGTATCCAAGAGTCTAGTGCTGCCTCGAGCACCTTATGGTCGTTCTCCTGTGAGTCTAGATTTCCGAATCCGACGCAAAACTGACAGTTAATTGTAAGGTTCAGAGCCTGTTAATGACGATGGAACACACAAATTGCGTCGCGATTCAATACATCGTCCTCCGGCCGACCTGTCTCCAAGGGTCTATTGCTGCCTCGGGCACCTTATGGTCGATCTCCTGTGAGTCTAGATTTTCGAATCCGACGCAAAACTGACAGTTAATTGTAACGTTCAGAGCCTGTTAATGACGATGGAACACACAAATTGCGTCGCGATTCAATACATCGTCCTCCGGCCCACCTGTCTCCAAGGGTCTATTGCTGCCTCGGGCACCTTGTGGTCTAGATTTTCGAATCCGACGCAAAACTGACAGTTAATTGTAACGTTCAGAGCCTGTTAATGACGATGGAACACACAAATCGCGTCGCGATTCAATACATCGTCCTCCGGCCGACCTGTCTCCAAGTGTCTATTGCTGCCTCGGGCACCTTACGGTCGATCTCCTGTGAGTCTAGATTTTCGAATCCGACGCAAAACTGACAGTTAGTTGTAACGTTCAGAGCCTGTTCACGACGATGGAACACACAAATTGCGTCGCGATTCAATACATCGTCCTCCGGCCGACCTGTCTCCACGGGTCTATTGCTGCCTCGGGCACCTTATGTTCGTTCTCCTGTGAGTCTAGACTTTCGAATCAGACGCAAAACTCACAGTTAATTGTAAGGTTCAGAGCCTGTTAATGACGATGGAACACACAAATTGCGTCGCGATTCAATACATCGTCCTCCGGCCGACCTGTCTCCAAGGGTCTATTGCTGCCTCGGGCACCTTACGGTCGATCTCCTGTGAGTCTAGATTTTCGAATCCGACGCAAAAATGACAGTTAATTGTAACGTTCAGAGCCTGTTAATGACGATGTAACACACAAATTGCGTCGCGATTCAATACATCGTCCTCCGGCCGACCTGTCTCCAAGGGTCTATTGCTGCCTCGGTCACCTTATGGTCGTTCTCCTGTGAGTCTAGATTTTCGAATCCGACGCAAAACTGACAGTTAATTGTAACGTTCAGAGCCTGTTAATGACGATGGAACACACAAATCGCGTCGCGATTCAATACATCGTCCTCCGGCCGACCTGTCTCCAAGGGTCTATTGCTGCCTCGGGCACCTTACGGTCGATCTCCTGTGAGTCTAGATTTTCGAATCCGACGCAAAACTGACAGTTAGTTGTAACGTTCAGAGCCTGTTCACGACGATGGAACACACAAATTGCGTCGCGATTCAATACATCGTCCTCCAGCCGACTTGTCTCCAAGGTTCTAGTGCTGCCTCGGGCACCTTATGGTCGTTCTTCTGTGAGTCTAGATTTTCGAATCCGACGCAAAACTGACAGTTAATTGTAACGTTCAGAGCCTGTTAATGACGATGTAACACACAAATTGCGTCGCGATTCAATACATCGTCCTCCAGCCGACTTGTCTCCAAGGGTGTAGTGCTGCCTCGGACACCTTATGTTCGTTCTCCTGTGAGTCTAGATTTTCGAATCCGACGCAAAACTGACAGTTAATTGTAACGTTAGAGCCTGTTAATGACGATGGAACACACAAATCGCGTCGCGATTCAATACATCGTCCTCCGGCCGACCTGTCTCCAAGGGTCTATTGCTGCCTCGGGCACCTTACGGTCGATCTCCTGTGAGTCTAGATTTTCGAATCCGACGCAAAACTGACAGTTAGTTGTAACGTTCAGAGCCTGTTCACGACGATGGAACACACAAATTGCGTCGCGATTCAATACATCGTCCTCCAGCCGACTTGTCTCCAAGGGTGTAGTGCTGCCTCGGACACCTTATGTTCGTTCTCCTGTGAGTCTAGATTTTCGAATCCGACGCAAAACTGACAGTTAATTGTAAGGTTCAGAGCCTCTTAATGACAATGGAACACACAAATTGCGTCGCGATTCAATATATCGTCCTCCGGCAGACCTGTCTCCAAGGGTCTATTGCTGCCTCGGGCACCTTATGGTCGATCTCCTATGAGTCTAGATTTTCGAATCCGACGCAAAAATGACAGTTAATTGTAACGTTCAGAGCCTGTTAATGACGATGGAACACACAAATCACGTCGCGATTCAATACGTCATCCTCCAGCCGACTTGTCTCCAAGGGTCTAGTGCTGCCTCGGGCACCTTATGGTCGTTCTCCTGTGAGTCTAGATTTTCGAATCCGACGCAAAACTGACAGTTAATTGTAAGGTTCAGAGCCTGTTAATGACGATGGAACACACAAATTGCGTCGCGATTCAATACATCGTCCTCCGGCCGACCTGTCTCCAAGGGTCTATTGCTGCCTGGGGCACCTTATGGTCGATCTCCTGTGAGTCTAGATTTTCGAATCCGACGCAAAACTGACAGTTAATTGTAACGTTCAGAGCCTGTTAATGACGAAGCAACACACAAATCGCGTCGCGATTCAATACATCGTCCTCCGGCCGACCTGTCTCCAAGGGTCTGTTGCTGCCTCGGTCACCTTATGGTCGTTCTCCTGTGAGTCTAGATTTTCGAATCCGACGCAAAACTTACAGTTAATTGTAACGTTCAGAGCCTGTTAATGACGATGGAACACACAAATCGCGTCGCGATTCAATACATCGTCCTCCGGCCGACCTGTCTCCAAGTGTCTATTGCTGCCTCGGGCACCTTATGGTCGATCTCCTGTGAGTCTAGATTTTCGAATCCGACGCAAAACTGACAGTTAATTGTAACGTTCAGAGCCTGTTAATGACGATGGAACACACAAATTGCGTCGCGATTCAATACATCGTCCTCCGGCCGACCTGTCTCCAAGGGTCTATTGCTGCCTCGGGCACCTTGTGGCCTAGATTTTCGAATCCGACGCAAAACTGACAGTTAGTTGTAACGTTCAGAGCCTGTTCACGACGATGGAACACACAAATTGCGTCGCGATTCAATACATCGTCCTCCAGCCGACTTGTCTCCAAGGTTCTAGTGCTGCCTCGGGCACCTTATGGTCGTTCTTCTGTGAGTCTAGATTTTCGAATCCGACGCAAAACTGACAGTTAATTGTAACGTTCAGAGCCTGTTAATGACGATGTAACACACAAATTGCGTCGCGATTCAATACATCGTCCTCCAGCCGACTTGTCTCCAAGGGTGTAGTGCTGCCTCGGACACCTTATGTTCGTTCTCCTGTGAGTCTAGATTTTCGAATCCGACGCAAAACTGACAGTTAATTGTAAGGTTCAGAGCCTGTTAATGACGATGGAACACACAAATCGCGACGCGATTCAATACATCGTCCTCCGGCCGACTTGTCTCCAAGGGTCTAGTGCTGCCTCGGGCACCTTATGGTCGTTCTCCTGTGAGTCTAGATTTTCGAATCCGACGCAAAACTGACAGTTAATCGTAAGGTTCAGAGCCTGTTAATGACAATGGAACACACAAATTGCGTCGCGATTCAATACATCGTCCTCCGGCCGACCTGTCTCCAAGGGTCTATTTCTGGCTCGGGCACCTTATGGTCGATCTCCTGTGAGTCTAGATTTTCGAATCCGACGCTAAACTAACAGTTAATTGTAACGTTCAGAGCCTGTTAATGACGATGTAACACGCAAATTGCGTCGCGATTCAATACATCGTCCTCCAGCCGACTTGTCTCCAAGGGTGTATTGCTGCCTCGGACACCTTATGTTCGTTCTCCTGTGAGTCTAGATTTTCGAATCCGACGCAAAACTGACAGTTAATTGTAAGGTTCAGAGCCTCTTAATGACAATGGAACACACAGATTGCGTCGCGATTCAATACATCGTCCTACGGCCGACCTGTCTCCAAGGGTCTAATGCTGCCTCGGACACCTTATGGACGTTCTTCTGTGAGTCTAGATTTTCGAATGCGACGCAAAACTGACAGTTAATTGTAAGGTTCAGAGCCTCTTAATGACAATGGAACACACAAATTGCGTCGCGATTCAATACATCGTCCTCCGGCCGACCTGTCTCCAAGGGTGTATTGCTGCCTCGGGCACCTTATGGTCGATCTCCTGTGAGTCTAGATTTTCGAATCCGACGCAAAACTGACAGTTAATTGTAAGGTTCAGAGCCTGTTAATGACGATGTAACACACAAATTGTGTCGCGATTCAATACATCGTCCTCCGGCCGACCTGTCTCCAAGGGTCTATTGCTGCCTGGGGCACCTTATGGTCGATCTCCTGTGAGTCTAGACTTTCGAATCCGACGCAAAACTGACAGTTAATTGTATCGTTCAGAGCCTGTTAATGACGATGGAACACACAAATCACGTAGCGATTCAATACATCATCCTCCAGCCGACTTGTCTCCAAGGGTCTAGTGCTGCCTCGGGCACCTTATGGTCGTTCTCCTGTGAGTCTAGATTTTCGAATCCGACGCAAAACTGACAGTTAATTGTAACGTTCAGAGCCTGTTAATGACGATAAAACACACAAATCGCGTCGCGATTCAATACATCGTCCTCCGGCCGACCTGTCTCCAAGGGTCTATTGCTGCCTCGGGCACCTTATGGTCGATCTCCTGTGAGTCTAGATTTTCGAATCCGACGCAAAACTGACAGTTAATTGTAACGTTCAGAGCCTGTTAATGACGATGGAACACACAAATTGCGTCGCGATTCAATACATCGTCCTCCGGCCGACCTGTCTCCAAGGGTCTATTGCTGCCTCGGGCACCCTGTGGTCTAGATTTTCGAATCCGACGCAAAACTGACAGTTAATTGTAACGTTCAGAGCCTGTTAATGACGATGGAACACACAAATCGCGACGCGATTCAATACATCGACCTCCGGCCGACTTGTCTCCAAGGGTCTAGTGCTGCCTCGGGCACCTTATGGTCGTTCTCCTGTGAGTCTAGATTTTCGAATCCGACGCAAAACTGACAGTTAATCGTAAGGTTCAGAGCCTGTTAATGACAATGGAACACACAAATTGCGTCGCGATTCAATACATCGTCCTCCGGCCGACCTGTCTCCAAGGGTCTATTTCTGGCTCGGGCACCTTATGGTCGATCTCCTGTGAGTCTAGATTTTCGAATCCGACGCTAAACTGACAGTTAATTGTAACGTTCAGAGCCTGTTAATGACGATGTAACACACAAATTGCGTCGCGATTCAATACATCGTCCTCCAGCCGACTTGTCTCCAAGGGTGTAGTGCTGCCTCGGACACCTTATGTTCGTTCTCCTGTGAGTCTAGATTTTCGAATCCGACGCAAAACTGACAGTTAATTGTAAGGTTCAGAGCCTCTTAATGACAATGGAACACACAGATTGCGTCGCGATTCAATACATCGTCCTACGGCCGACCTGTCTCCAAGGGTCTAATGCTGCCTCGGACAACTTATGGACGTTCTTCTGTGAGTCTAGATTTTCGAATGCGACGCAAAACTGACAGTTAATTGTAACGTTCAGAGCCTGTTAATGACAATGGAACACACAAATTGCGTCGCGATTCAATACATCGTCCTCCGGCCGACCTGTCTCCAAGGGTCTATTGCTGCCTCGGGCACCTTATGGTCGATCTCCTGTGAGTCTAGATTTTCGAATCCGACGCAAAAATGACACTTAATTGTAACGTTCAGAGCCTGTTAATGACGATGGAACACACAAATTGCGTCGCGATTCAATACATCGTCCTCCGGCCGACCTGTCTCCAAGGGTCTGTTGCTGCCTCGGGCACCTTATGGTCGATCTCCTGTGAGTCTAGATTTTCGAATCCGACGCAAAACTGACAGTTAATTGTAAGGTTCAGAGCCTGTTAATGACGATGTAACACACAAATTGTGTCGCGATTCAATACATCGTCCTCCGGCCGACTTGTCTCCAAGGGTGTAGTGCTGCCTCGGACACCTTATGTTCGTTCTCCTGTGAGTCTAGATTTTCGAATCCGACGCAAAACTGACAGTTAATTGTAAGGTTCAGAGCCTCTTAATGACAATGGAACACACAAATTGCGTCGCGATTCAATATATCGTCCTCCGGCCGACCTGTCTCCAAGGGTCTAGTGCTGCCTCGGACAACTTATGGTCGTTCTCCTGTGAGTCTAGATTTTCGAATCCGACGCAAAACTGACAGTTAATTGTAACGTTCAGCGCCTGTTAATGCCGATGGAACACAGAAATCGCGTCGCGATTCAATACATCGTCCTCCAGCCGACTTGTCTCCAAGGGTCTAGTCCTGCCTCGGGCACCTTATGGTCGTTCTTCTGTGAGTCTAGATTTTCGAATCCGACGCAAAACTGACAGTTAATTGTAAGGTTCAGAGCCTCTTAATGACAATGGAACACACAAATTGCGTCGCGATTCAATACATCGTCCTCCGGCCGACCTGTCTCCAAGGGTCTATTGCTGCCTCGGGCTCCTTATGGTCGATCTCCTATGAGTCTAGATTTTCGAATCCGACGCAAAAAAGACAGTTAATTGTAACGTTCAGAGCCTGTTAATGACGATGGAACACACAAATCACGTCGCGATTCAATACGTCATCCTCCAGCCGACTTGTCTCCAAGGGTCTAGTGCTGCCTCGGGCACCTTATGGTCGTTCTCCTGTGAGTCTAGATTTTCGAATCCGACGCAAAACTCACAGGTAATTGTAAGGTTCAGAGCCTGTTAATGACGATGAAACACACAAATTGCGTCGCGATTCAATACATCGTCCTCCGGCCGACCTGTCTCCAAGGGTCTATTGCTGCTTGGGGCACCTTATGGTCGATCTCCTGTGAGTCTAGATTTTCGAATCCGACGCAAAACTGACAGTTAATTGTAACGTTCAGAGCCTGTTAATGACGATGCAACACACAAATCGCGTCGCGATTCAATACATCGTCCTCCGGCCGACCTGTCTCCAAGGGTCTATTGCTGCCTCGGTCACCTTATGGTCATTCTCCTGTGAGTCTAGATTTTCGAATCCGACGCAAAACTTACAGTTAATTGTCACGTTCAGAGCCTGTTAATGACGATGGAACACACAAATCGCGTCGCGATTCAATACATCGTCCTCCGGCCGACCTGTCTCCAAGTGTCTATTGCTGCCTCGGGCACCTTACGGTCGATCTCCTGTGAGTCTAGATTTTCGAATCCGACGCAAAACTGACAGTTAGTTGTAACGTTCAGAGCCTGTTCCCGACGATGGAACACACAAATTGCGTCGCGATTCAATACATCGTCCTCCGGCCGACCTGTCTCCAAGGGTCTATTGCTGCCTCGGGCACCTTATGTTCGTTCTCCTGTGAGTCTAGACTTTCGAATCAGACGCAAAACTGACAGTTAATTGTAACGTTCAGAGCCTGTTAATGACGATGGAACACACAAATCCCGTCGCGATTCAATATATCGTCCTCCAGCCGACTTGTATCCAAGAGTCTAGTGCTGCCTCGAGCAACTTATGGTCGTTCTCCTGTGAGTCTAGATTTTCGAATCCGACGCAAAACTGACAGTTAATTGTAAGGTTCAGAGCCTGTTAATGACGATGGAACACACAAATTGCGTCGCGATTCAATACATCGTCCTCCGGCCGACCTGTCTCCAAGGGTCTATTGCTGCCTCGGGCACCTTATGGTCGATCTCCTGTGAGTCTAGATTTTCGAATCCGACGCAAAACTGACAGTTAATTGTAACGTTCAGAGCCTGTTAATGACGATGGAACACACAAATTGCGTCGCGATTCAATACATCGTCCTCCGGCCGACCTGTCTCCAAGGGTCTATTGCTGCCTCGGGCACCTAGTGGTCTAGATTTTCGAATCCGACGCAAAACTGACAGTTAATTGTAACGTTCAGAGCCTGTTAATGACGATGGAACACACAAATCGCGACGCGATTCAATACATCGTCCTCCGGCCGACTTGTCTCCAAGGGTCTAGTGCTGCCTCGGGCACCTTATGGTCGTTCTCCTGTGAGTCTAGATTTTCGAATCCGACGCAAAACTGACAGTTAATCGTAAGGTTCAGAGCCTGTTAATGACAATGGAACACACAAATTGCGTCGCGATTCAATACATCGTCCTCCGGCCGACCTGTCTCCAAGGGTCTATTTCTGGCTCGGGCACCTTATGGTCGATCTCCTGTGAGTCTAGATTTTCGAATCCGACGCTAAACTGACAGTTAATTGTAACGTTCAGAGCCTGTTAATGACGATGTAACATACAAATTGCGTCGCGATTCAATACATCGTCCTCCAGCCGACTTGTCTCCAAGGGTGTAGTGCTGCCTCGGACACCTTATGTTCGTTCTCCTGTGAGTCTAGATTTTCGAATCCGACGCAAAACTGACAGTTAATTGTAAGGTTCAGAGCCTCTTAATGACAATGGAACACACAGATTGCGTCGCGATTCAATACATCGTCCTACGGCCGACCTGTCTCCAAGGGTCTAGTGCTGCCTCGGACACCTTATGGACGTTCTTCTGTGAGTCTAGATTTTCGAATCCGACGCAAAACTGACAGTTAATTGTAAGGTTCAGAGCCTCTTAATGGCAATGGAACACACAAATTGCGTCGCGATTCAATACATCGTCCTCCGGCCAACCTGTCTCCAAGGGTGTATTGCTGCCTCGGGCACCTTATGGTCGATCTCCTGTGAGTCTAGATTTTCGAATCCGACGCAAAAATGACAGTTAATTGTAACGTTCAGAGCCTGTTAATGACGATGGAACACACAAATTGCGTCGCGATTCAATACATCGTCCTCCGGCCGACCTGTCTCCAAGGGTCTGTTGCTGCCTCGGGCACCTTATGGTCGATCTCCTGTGAGTCTAGATTTTCGAATCCGACGCAAAACTGACAGTTAATTGTAACGTTCAGAGCCTGTTAATGACGATGGAACACACAAATCGCGACGCGATTCAATACATCGTCCTCCGGCCGACTTGTCTCCAAGGGTCTAGTGCTGCCTCGGGCACCTTATGGTCGTTCTCCTGTGAGTCTAGATTTTCGAATCCGACGCAAAACTGACAGTTAATCGTAAGGTTCAGAGCCTGTTAATGACAATGGAACACACAAATTGCGTCGCGATTCAATACATCGTTCTCCGGCCGACCTGTCTCAAAGGGTCTATTTCTGGCTCGGGCACCTTATGGTCGATCTCCTGTGAGTCTAGATTTTCGAATCCGACGCAAAACTGACAGTTAATTGTAACGTTCAGAGCCTGTTAATGACGATGTAACACACAAATTGCGTCGCGATTCAATACATCGTCCTCCAGCCGACTTGTCTCCAAGGGTGTAGTGCTGCCACGGACACCTTATGTTCGTTCTCCTGTGAGTCTAGATTTTCGAATCCGACGCAAAACTGACAGTTAATTGTAAGGTTCAGAGCCTCTTAATGACAATGGAACACACAGATTGCGTCGCGATTCAATACATCGTCCTACGGCCGACCTGTCTCCAAGGGTCTAGTGCTGCCTCGGACACCTTATGGGCGTTCTTCTGTGAGTCTAGATTTTCGAATCCGACGCAAAACTGACAGTTAATTGTAACGTTCAGAGCCTGTTAACCCTCCGACAGTCGCGCATGTATTTGTGAGATACATGACCTACTTTTTCTCTAATGTTACCGCAATGAACAGTGGTAACGGTTTGCTGGCCCACGACATCTTGTGTCATACCTTTCTTATTGCTTCACAGGAATTTCAGTCTTATCCCGATACTGACAAGGTCATAAATGAGTCAGGTGTGGTATCGTGTACTGCCTGTATCTCTCAGATACAGCGCGCCTACTCGGGTAACGCTTCGTCGCCGCTAATGACTGCAGCTGTTGCATTGTTTGCAGCGTACGCAAGTCGGCAGTTGCGTTGTTGTCTTCTAAATGAAGCAACGTTTCGTTGTAGCTACGTGTACTCTCTTTCAAAATGAGTAAACGATATGATCAAGAAAATCCTACGGACTTGGATGAAGTTCATCGCCGTCTTCTCGACGACGAGGTATCCATTGAAGATGAAGATGATCTTGCAGAAACTGATTCAGAAACCGAAGATATATTCGAAACACGATCTGTAGACTTAGACATAGATCATGAATTTGATGAAGAGGAAAATAATGAAGCGGAGGAAACTGATGAACATTACTATTTTGGTGAGTAGAAAAAACAATAAATATGCTTTCAGATGTAATAATAACAATATCTGATAATGGTGTAATGTACGTATTTTTTATTTTAAGTAAGGATGGAACTAAATGGAGGAAAGTGCCTTGGAAAACAACACAGACACGTCCTCGTAATATACTAACCAAACTGCCTGGTGTAGTTGGAGACGCAAAGAAAATGGTAACTGAAATTGACTGCTGGAGCCTATTCATCAGTAATGATATCCTAGATCTAATTGCGGTCAACACTAACAGGCGTATAGCTGATCTAAAAGGAAACTTTGCTCGCGAGAGTGACTGCAAGGACACAGACGCAATCGAAATAAAAGCCTTTCTTGGCTTGTTATTCCTTGCTGGTGTGTTCCGTGGTGGGCGACAGAATGTTCACGACTTCTGGACAGCAGATGACCTTGGTCTGAATATTTTTAGAATGACCATGTCCGAAAAACGTTTCCCGGTCCTAATAAGATGTGTTCGTTTGATGATGGAGCCACAAGACAAGAACGGCGCAAGACAAGACAAATTAGCAGCCATGAGGGAAATGTTCACCATGTGTTTGAATAACTGCAAAACACATTACTCCCTCGGTCAGAACGTCACAGTTGATGAGCAGCTACCAGCATTTCGATGCCGGTGTGGATTTCGCCAGTTCATACCATCCAAACCATCTAAATATGGCATCAAAATTTTCTGCCTATGTGATGCCAAGCTTTATTATACTTAGAACATGGAAATATATTGTGGATTACAACCAGAATGACCCTTTCAGAATAACAACTCCGCCAAAGAAGTAGTTCTGAGACTTGCCGAACCAATATATGGAACGGGTAGAAACATTACAGCAGATAACTGGTTCACTAGTTTGGAGTTAGTAAGAGAACTGCATAAAAGGAGACTGTCGTTTGTAGGCACAATTAGAAAAAACTAGAAGGAACTGCCATCGAATTTCGTAGCACCAAAAAGTAGACAGCAATATGATAGCGTATTTGGCTACAGCAAGAATGAAACCCTTGTGTCGTATGTCCCGAAAAAAGGGAAAACTGTAGTCCTCCTTTCGAGTATGTATGTATCGTCAAGTGAGGTTTCGGTTGACAAACTCTGTGCAACCTACAATGTAGCTAGGTCAACAAGAAGATGGCCTATGGTGATTTTTTTCCACCTGTTGAACATTGCAGGCATCAACTCAAGAGTAATTTTCTTGGGCAACAAGGATAAATACTCAAATCGGTGCGAGTACCTCAAAACTTTGGCTCTGACTCCACTGCAAGATCATCTCAAAAGAAGAGCTCTTATTATGACTCTACCTGATGATATAAAGTCAATGCTAGTTAAGTACAGGCCTAAAGGAAAAGAGCAAGAAAACGCTGAACAATCCATGGAATCAGAAAACAAGAAAAGAAAAAGGTGCCAGTCATGCTACAGGGAGACAAAAAAGACTTGTCCCAGCAGGTATACATGTGAAAAATGCGGTACACATCTTTGTTTGCAAAAGCACGCAAAAATAATTTGTGAACAATGTCTTTCTCTAGAGGGCAATCAGTAAAAAGAGACATGCTTTGATTAGTTCAATAATTTATTTGTATCTATAATAGAATCAATTTTTAAAAGAATTTCATGTACTTCTCCATTACAAAATGTGAAATATTTCTGTTAATTTGAAAGTGTAATGAGCCTGATGTTCACTTCTGTATTTGTAAAATCTGTAACAATAAAGGTAACTGTAATTTAAAACAAAAACAAAAGAAAAAGAACCTATAAACAAACAAAAAACCACAAAAATCGTCGCATGTATCCACGAGATACAGCGCGACTAGTGGCGTCATGAAAGTTGACGCGCCTGCTGGAGGGTTAATGACGATGCAACACACAAATCGCGTCGCGATTCAATACATCGTCCTCCGGCCGACCTGTCTCCAAGGGTCTATTGCTGCCTCGGTCACCTTATGGTCGTTCTCCTGTGAGTCTAGATTTTCGAATCCGACGCAAAACTTACAGTTAATTGTAACGTTCAGAGCCTGTTAATGACGATGGAACACACAAATTGCGTCGCGATTCAATACATCGTCCTCCGGCCGACCTGTCTCCAAGGGTCTATTGCTGCCTCGGGCACCTTATGGTCGATCTCCTGTGAGTCTAGATTTTCGAATCCGACGCAAAACTGACAGTTAATTGTAAGGTTCAGAGCCTCTTAATGACGATGGAACACACAAATTGCGTCGCGATTCAATACATCGTCCTCCGGCCGACCTGTCTCCAAGGGTCTATTGCTGCCTCGCGCACCTTGTGGTCTAGATTTTCGAATCCGACGCAAAACTGACAGTTAATTGTAACGTTCAGAGCCTGTTAATGACGATGGAACACACAAATCGCGACGCGATTCAATACATCGTCCTCCGGCCGACCTGTCTCCAAGGGTCTATTGCTGCCTCGGTCACCTTATGGTCGTTCTCCTGTGAGTCTAGATTTTCGAATCCGACGCAAAACTTACAGTTAATTGTAACGTTCAGAGCCTGTTAATGACGATGGAACACACAAATTGCGTCGCGATTCAATACATCGTCCTCCGGCCGACCTGTCTCCAAGGGTCTATTGCTGCCTCGGGCACCTTATGGTCGATCTCCTGTGAGTCTAGATTTTCGAATCCGACGCAAAACTGACAGTTAATTGTATCGTTCAGAGCCTGTTAATGACGATGTAACTCACAAATTGCGTCGCGATTCAATACATCGTCCTCCAGCCGACTTGTCTCCAAGGGTGTAGTGCTGCCTCGGACACCTTATGTTCGTTCTCCTGTGAGTCTAGATTTTCGAATCCGACGCAAAACTGACAGTTAATTGTAAGGTTCAGAGCCTCTTAATGACAATGGAACACACAGATTGCGTCGCGATTCAATACACCGTCCTACGGCCGACCTGTCTCCAAGGGTCTAGTGCTGCCTCGGACACCTTATGGTCGTTCTTCTGTGAGTCTAGATTTTCGAATCCGACGCAAAACTGACAGTTAATTGTAACGTTCAGAGCCTGTTAATGACAATGGAACACACAAATTGCGTCGCGATTCAATACATCGTCCTCCGGCCGACCTGTCTCCAAGGGTCTATTGCTGCCTCGGGCACCTTATGGTCGATCTCCTGTGAGTCTAGATTTTCGAATCCGACGCAAAAATGACAGTTAATTGTAACGTTCAGAGCCTGTTAATGACGATGGAACACACAAATTGCGTCGCGATTCAATACATCGTCCTCCGGCCGACCTGTCTCCAAGGGTCTGTTGCTGCCTCGGGCACCTTACGGTCGATCTCCTGTGAGTCTAGATTTTCGAATCCGACGCAAAACTGACAGTTAATTGTAAGGTTCAGAGCCTGTTAATGACGATGTAACACACAAATTGCGTCGCGATTCAATACATCGTCCTCCGGCCGACCTGTCTCCAAGGGTCTATTGCTGCCTGGGGCACCTTATGGTCGATCTCCTGTGAGTCTAGATTTTCGAATCCGACGCAAAACTGACAGTTAATTGTAACGTTCAGAGCCTGTTAATGACGATGGAACACACAAATCACGTAGCGATTCAATACATCATCCTCCAACCGACTTGTCTCCAAGGGTCTAGTGCTGCCTCGGGCACCTTATGGTCGTTCTCCTGTGAGTCTAGATTTTCGAATCCGACGCAAAACTGACAGTTAATTGTAACGTTCAGAGCCTGTTAATGACGATGGAACACACAAATCGCGTCGCGATTCAATACATCGTCCTCCGGCCGACCTGTCTCCAAGGGTCTATTGCTGCCTCGGTCACCTTATGGTCGTTCTCCTGTGAGTCTAGATTTTCGAATCCGACGCAAAACTTACAGTTAATTGTAACGTTCAGAGCCTGTTAATGACGATGGAACACACAAATCGCGTCGCGATTCAATACATCGTCCTCCGGCCGACCTGTCTCCAAGGGTCTATTGCTGCCTCGGTCACCTTATGGTCGTTCTCCTGTGAGTCTAGATTTTCGAATCCGACGCAAAACTGACAGTTAATTGTAACGTTCAGAGCCTGTTAATGGCGGTGGAACACACAAATCGCGTCGCGATTCAATACATCGTCCTCCGGCCGACCTGTCTCCAAGGGTCTATTGCTGCCTCGGGCACCTTACGGTCGATCTCCTGTGAGTCTAGATTTTCGAATCCGACGCAAAACTGACAGTTAGTTGTAACGTTCAGAGCCTGTTCATGACGATGGAACACACAAATTGCGTCGCGATTCAATACATCGTCCTCCGGCCGACCTGTCTCCAAGGGTCTATTGCTGCCTCGGGCACCTTATGGTCGTTCTCCTGTGAGTCTAGACTTTCGAATCAGACGCAAAACTGACAGTTAATTGTAACGTTCAGAGCCTGTTAATGACGATGGAACACACAAATTGCGTCGCGATTCAATACATCGTCCTCCAGCCGACTTGTCTCCAAGGGTGTAGTGCTGCCTCGGACACCTTATGTTCGTTCTCCTGTGAGTCTAGATTTTCGAATCCGACGCAAAACTGACAGTTAATTGTAAGGTTCAGAGCCTCTTAATGACAATGGAACACACAGATTGCGTCGCGATTCAATACACCGTCCTACGGCCGACCTGTCTCCAAGGGTCTAGTGCTGCCTCGGACACCTTATGGTCGTTCTTCTGTGAGTCTAGATTTTCGAATCCGACGCAAAACTGACAGTTAATTGTAAGGTTCAGAGCCTGTTAATGACAATGGAACACACAAATTGCGTCGCGATTCAATACATCGTCCTCCGGCCGACCTGTCTCCAAGGGTCTATTGCTGCCTCGGGCACCTTATGGTCGATCTCCTGTGAGTCTAGATTTTCGAATCCGACGCAAAAATGACAGTTAATTGTAACGTTCAGAGCCTGTTAATGACGATGGAACACACAAATTGCGTCGCGATTCAATACATCGTCCTCCGGCCGACCTGTCTCCAAGGGTCTGTTGCTGCCTCGGGCACCTTACGGTCGATCTCCTGTGAGTCTAGATTTTCGAATCCGACGCAAAACTGACAGTTAATTGCAAGGTTCAGAGCCTGTTAATGACGATGTAACACACAAATTGCGTCGCGATTCAATACATCGTCCTCCGGCCGACCTGTCTCCAAGGGTCTATTGCTGCCTGGGGCACCTTATGGTCGATCTCCTGTGAGTCTAGATTTTCGAATCCGACGCAAAACTGACAGTTAATTGTAACGTTCAGAGCCTGTTAATGACGATGGAACACACAAATCACGTAGCGATTCAATACATCATCCTCCAACCGACTTGTCTCCAAGGGTCTAGTGCTGCCTCGGGCACCTTATGGTCGTTCTCCTGTGAGTCTAGATTTTCGAATCCGACGCAAAACTGACAGTTAATTGTAACGTTCAGAGCCTGTTAATGACGATGGAACACACAAATCGCGTCGCGATTCAATACATCGTCCTCCGGCCGACCTGTCTCCAAGGGTCTATTGCTGCCTCGGTCACCTTATGGTCGTTCTCCTGTGAGTCTAGATTTTCGAATCCGACGCAAAACTTACAGTTAATTGTAACGTTCAGAGCCTGTTAATGACGATGGAACACACAAATCGCGTCGCGATTCAATACATCGTCCTCCGGCCGACCTGTCTCCAAGGGTCTATTGCTGCCTCGGTCACCTTATGGTCGTTCTCCTGTGAGTCTAGATTTTCGAATCCGACGCAAAACTGACAGTTAATTGTAACGTTCAGAGCCTGTTAATGGCGGTGGAACACACAAATCGCGTCGCGATTCAATACATCGTCCTCCGGCCGACCTGTCTCCAAGGGTCTATTGCTGCCTCGGGCACCTTACGGTCGATCTCCTGTGAGTCTAGATTTTCGAATCCGACGCAAAACTGACAGTTAGTTGTAACGTTCAGAGCCTGTTCATGACGATGGAACACACAAATTGCGTCGCGATTCAATACATCGTCCTCCGGCCGACCTGTCTCCAAGGGTCTATTGCTGCCTCGGGCACCTTATGGTCGTTCTCCTGTGAGTCTAGACTTTCGAATCAGACGCAAAACTGACAGTTAATTGTAACGTTCAGAGCCTGTTAATGACGATGGAACACACAAATTGCGTCGCGATTCAATACATCGTCCTCCGGCCGACTTGTCTCCAAGGGTCTAGTGCTGCCTCGGACACCTTATGTTCGTTCTCCTGTGAGTCTAGATTTTCGAATCCGACGCAAAACTGACAGTTAATTGTAAGGTTCAGAGCCTCTTAATGACAATGGAACACACAGATTGCGTCGCGATTCAATACATCGTCCTACGGCCGACCTGTCTCCAAGGGTCTAGTGCTGCCTCGGACACCTTATGTTCGTTCTCCTGTGAGTCTAGATTTTCGAATCCGACGCAAAACTGACAGTTAATTGTAAGGTTCAGAGCCTCTTAATGACAATGGAACACACAAATTGCGTCGCGATTCAATACATCGTCCTCCGGCCGACCTGTCTCCAAGGGTCTATTGCTGCCTCGGGCACCTTATGGTCGATCTCCTGTGAGTCTAGATTTTCGAATCCGACGCAAAACTGACAGTTAATTGTAACGTTCAGAGCCTGTTAATGACGATGGAACACACAAATTGCGTCGCGATTCAATACATCGTCCTCCGGCCGACCTGTCTCCAAGGGTCTATTGCTGCCTGGGGCACCTTATGGTCGATCTCCTGTGAGTCTAGATTTTCGAATCCGACGCAAAACTGACAGTTAATTGTAACGTTCAGAGCCTGTTAATGAAGATGGAACACACAAATCACGTAGCGATTCAATACATCATCCTCCAGCCGACTTGTCTCCAAGGGTCTAGTGCTGCCTCGGGCACCTTATGGTCGTTCTCCTGTGAGTCTAGATTTTCGAATCCGACGCAAAATTGACAGTTAATTGTAACGTTCAGAGCCTGTTAATGACGATGGAACACACAAATTGCGTCGCGATTCAATACATCGTCCTCCGGCCGACCTGTCTCCAACGGTCTATTGCTGCCTGGGGCACCTTATGGCCGATCTCCTGTGAGTCTAGATTTTCGAATCCGACGCAAAACTGACAGTTAATTGTAACGTTCAGAGCCTGTTAATGACGATGGAACACACAAATCGCGTCGCGATACAATACATCGTCCTCCGGCCGACCTGTCTCCAAGGGTCTATTGCTGCCTCGGTCACCTTATGGTCGTTCTCCTGTGAGTCTAGATTTTCGAATCCAACGCAAAACTGACAGTTAATTGTAACGTTCAGAGCCTGTTAATGGCGATGGAACACACAAATCGCGTCGCGATTCAATACATCGTCCTCCGGCCGACCTGTCTCCAAGGGTCTATTGCTGCCTCGGGCACCTTACGGTCGATCTCCTGTGAGTCTAGATTTTCGAATCCGACGCAAAACTGACAGTTAGTTGTAACGTTCAGAGCCTGTTCATGACGATGGAACACACAAATTGCGTCGCGATTCAATACATCTTCCTCCGGCCGACCTGTCTCCAAGGGTGTATTGCTGCCTCGGGCACCTTATGGTCGTTCTCCTGTGAGTCTAGACTTTCGAATCAGACGCAAAACTGACAGTTAATTGTTACGTTCAGAGCCTGTTAATGACGATGGAACACACAAATTGCGTCGCGATTCAATACATCGTCCTCCGGCCGACCTGTCTCCAAGGGTCTGTTGCTGCCTCGGGCACCTTATGGTCGATCTCCTGTGAGTCTAGATTTTCGAAATCGACGAAAAACTGACAGTTAATTGTAAGGTTCAGAGCCTGTTAATGACGATGTAACACACAAATTGCGTCGCGATTCAATACATCGTCCTCCGGCCGACCTGTCTCCAAGGGTCTATTGCTGCCTGGGGCACCTTATGGTCGATCTCCTGTGAGTCTAGATTTTCGAATCCGACGCAAAACTGACAGTTAATTGTAACGTTCAGAGCCTGTTAATGACGATGGGACACACAAATCGCGTCGCGATTCAATACATCGTCCTCCGGCCGACCTGTCTTCAAGGGTCTATTGCTGCCTCGGTCACCTTATGGTCGTTCTCCTGTGAGTCTAGATTTTCGAATCCGACGCAAAACTGACAGTTAATTGTAACGTTCAGAGCCTGTTAATGGCGATGGAACACACAAATCGCGTCGCGATTCAATACATCGTCCTCCGGCCGACCTGTCTCCAAGGGTCTATTGCTGCCTCGGGCACCTTACGGTCGATCTCCTGTGAGTCTAGATTTTCGAATCCGACGCAAAACTGACAGTTAGTTGTAACGTTCAGAGCCTGTTCATGACGATGGAACACACAAATTGCGTCGCGATTCAATACATCGTCCTCCGGCCGACCTGTCTCCAAGGGTCTATTGCTGCCTCGGGCACCTTATGGTCGTTCTCCTGTGAGTCTAGACTTTCGAATCAGACGCAAAACTGACAGTTAATTGTAACGTTCAGAGCCTGTTAATGACGATGGAACACACAAATTGCGTCGCGATTCAATACATCGTCCTCCAGCCGACTTGTCTCCAAGGGTCTAGTGCTGCCTCGGCCACCTTATGGTCGATCTCCTGTGAGTCTATATTTTCGAATCCGACGCAAAACTGACAGTTAGTTGTAACGTTCAGAGCCTGTTAATGACGATGTAACACACAAATTGCGTCGCGATTCAATACATCGTCCTCCGGCCGACCTGTCTCCAATGGTCTATTGATGCCTCGGGCACCTTATGGTCGATCTCCTGTGAGTCTAGATTTTCGAATCCGACGCAAAACTGACAGTTAATTGTAACGTTCAGAGCCTGTTAATGACGATGGAACACACAAATCGCGTCGCGATTCAATACATCGTCCTCCGGCCGACCTGTCTCCAAGGGTCTATTGCTGCCTCGGTCACCTTATGGTCGTTCTCCTGTGAGTCTAGATTTTCGAATCCGACGCAAAACTGACAGTTAATTGTAACGTTCAGAGCCTGTTAATGGCGGTGGAACACACAAATCGCGTCGCGATTCAATACATCGTCCTCCGGCCGACCTGTCTCCAAGGGTCTATTGCTGCCTCGGGCACCTTACGGTCGATCTCCTGTGAGTCTAGATTTTCGAATCCGACGCAAAACTGACAGTTAGTTGTAACGTTCAGAGCCTGTTCATGACGATGGAACACACAAATTGCGTCGCGATTCAATACATCGTCCTCCGGCCGACCTGTCTCCAAGGGTCTATTGCTGCCTCGGGCACCTTATGGTCGTTCTCCTGTGAGTCTAGACTTTCGAATCAGACGCAAAACTGACAGTTAATTGTAACGTTCAGAGCCTGTTAATGACGATGGAACACACAAATTGCGTCGCGATTCAATACATCGTCCTCCGGCCGACTTGTCTCCAAGGGTCTAGTGCTGCCTCGGACACCTTATGTTCGTTCTCCTGTGAGTCTAGATTTTCGAATCCGACGCAAAACTGACAGTTAATTGTAAGGTTCAGAGCCTCTTAATGACAATGGAACACACAGATTGCGTCGCGATTCAATACATCGTCCTACGGCCGACCTGTCTCCAAGGGTCTAGTGCTGCCTCGGACACCTTATGTTCGTTCTCCTGTGAGTCTAGATTTTCGAATCCGACGCAAAACTGACAGTTAATTGTAAGGTTCAGAGCCTCTTAATGACAATGGAACACACAAATTGCGTCGCGATTCAATACATCGTCCTCCGGCCGACCTGTCTCCAAGGGTCTATTGCTGCCTCGGGCACCTTATGGTCGATCTCCTGTGAGTCTAGATTTTCGAATCCGACGCAAAACTGACAGTTAATTGTAACGTTCAGAGCCTGTTAATGACGATGGAACACACAAATTGCGTCGCGATTCAATACATCGTCCTCCGGCCGACCTGTCTCCAAGGGTCTATTGCTGCCTGGGGCACCTTATGGTCGATCTCCTGTGAGTCTAGATTTTCGAATCCGACGCAAAACTGACAGTTAATTGTAACGTTCAGAGCCTGTTAATGAAGATGGAACACACAAATCACGTAGCGATTCAATACATCATCCTCCAGCCGACTTGTCTCCAAGGGTCTAGTGCTGCCTCGGGCACCTTATGGTCGTTCTCCTGTGAGTCTAGATTTTCGAATCCGACGCAAAATTGACAGTTAATTGTAACGTTCAGAGCCTGTTAATGACGATGGAACACACAAATTGCGTCGCGATTCAATACATCGTCCTCCGGCCGACCTGTCTCCAACGGTCTATTGCTGCCTGGGGCACCTTATGGTCGATCTCCTGTGAGTCTAGATTTTCGAATCCGACGCAAAACTGACAGTTAATTGTAACGTTCAGAGCCTGTTAATGACGATGGAACACACAAATCGCGTCGCGATACAATACATCGTCCTCCGGCCGACCTGTCTCCAAGGGTCTATTGCTGCCTCGGTCACCTTATGGTCGTTCTCCTGTGAGTCTAGATTTTCGAATCCAACGCAAAACTGACAGTTAATTGTAACGTTCAGAGCCTGTTAATGGCGATGGAACACACAAATCGCGTCGCGATTCAATACATCGTCCTCCGGCCGACCTGTCTCCAAGGGTCTATTGCTGCCTCGGGCACCTTACGGTCGATCTCCTGTGAGTCTAGATTTTCGAATCCGACGCAAAACTGACAGTTAGTTGTAACGTTCAGAGCCTGTTCATGACGATGGAACACACAAATTGCGTCGCGATTCAATACATCTTCCTCCGGCCGACCTGTCTCCAAGGGTGTATTGCTGCCTCGGGCACCTTATGGTCGTTCTCCTGTGAGTCTAGACTTTCGAATCAGACGCAAAACTGACAGTTAATTGTTACGTTCAGAGCCTGTTAATGACGATGTAACACACAAATTGCGTCGCGATTCAATACATCGTCCTCCGGCCGACCTGTCTCCAAGGGTCTGTTGCTGCCTCGGGCACCTTATGGTCGATCTCCTGTGAGTCTAGATTTTCGAAATCGACGAAAAACTGACAGTTAATTGTAAGGTTCAGAGCCTGTTAATGACGATGTAACACACAAATTGCGTCGCGATTCAATACATCGTCCTCCGGCCGACCTGTCTCCAAGGGTCTATTGCTGCCTGGGGCACCTTATGGTCGATCTCCTGTGAGTCTAGATTTTCGAATCCGACGCAAAACTGACAGTTAATTGTAACGTTCAGAGCCTGTTAATGACGATGGGACACACAAATCGCGTCGCGATTCAATACATCGTCCTCCGGCCGACCTGTCTTCAAGGGTCTATTGCTGCCTCGGTCACCTTATGGTCGTTCTCCTGTGAGTCTAGATTTTCGAATCCGACGCAAAACTGACAGTTAATTGTAACGTTCAGAGCCTGTTAATGGCGATGGAACACACAAATCGCGTCGCGATTCAATACATCGTCCTCCGGCCGACCTGTCTCCAAGGGTCTATTGCTGCCTCGGGCACCTTACGGTCGATCTCCTGTGAGTCTAGATTTTCGAATCCGACGCAAAACTGACAGTTAGTTGTAACGTTCAGAGCCTGTTCATGACGATGGAACACACAAATTGCGTCGCGATTCAATACATCGTCCTCCGGCCGACCTGTCTCCAAGGGTCTATTGCTGCCTCGGGCACCTTATGGTCGTTCTCCTGTGAGTCTAGACTTTCGAATCAGACGCAAAACTGACAGTTAATTGTAACGTTCAGAGCCTGTTAATGACGATGGAACACACAAATTGCGTCGCGATTCAATACATCGTCCTCCAGCCGACTTGTCTCCAAGGGTCTAGTGCTGCCTCGGCCACCTTATGGTCGATCTCCTGTGAGTCTATATTTTCGAATCCGACGCAAAACTGACAGTTAGTTGTAACGTTCAGAGCCTGTTAATGACGATGTAACACACAAATTGCGTCGCGATTCAATACATCGTCCTCCGGCCGACCTGTCTCCAATGGTCTATTGCTGCCTCGGGCACCTTATGGTCGATCTCCTGTGAGTCTAGATTTTCGAATCCGACGCAAAACTGACAGTTAATTGTAACGTTCAGAGCCTGTTAATGACGATGGAACACACAAATTGCTTCGCGATTCAATACATCGTCCTCCGGCCGACCTGTCTCCAAGGGTCTGTTGCTGCCTCGGGCACCTTATGGTCGATCTCCTGTGTGTCTAGATTTTCGAATCCGACGCAAAACTGACAGTTAATTGTAACGTTCAGAGCCTGTTAATGACGATGGAACACACAAATTGCGTCGCGATTCAATACATCGTCCTCCGGCCGACCTGTCTCCAAGGGTCTATTGCTGCCTGGGGCACCTTATGGTCGATCTCCTGTGAGTCTAGATTTTCGAATCCGACGCAAAACTGACAGTTAATTGTAACGTTCAGAGCCTGTTAATGACGATGGAACACACAAATCACGTAGCGATTCAATACATCATCCTCCAGCCGACTTGTCTCCAAGGGTCTAGTGCTGCCTCGGGCACCTTATGGTCGTTCTCCTGTGAGTCTAGATTTTCGAATCCGACGCAAAACTGACAGTTAATTGTAACGTTCAGAGCCTGTTAATGACGATGGAACACACAAATTGCGTCGCGATTCAATACATCGTCCTCCGGCCGACCTGTCTCCAACGGTCTATTGCTGCCTCGGGCACCTTATGGTCGATCTCCTGTGAGTCTAGATTTTCGAATCCGACGCAAAACTGACAGTTAATTGTAACGTTCAGAGCCTGTTAATGACGATGGAACACACAAATCGCGTCGCGATTCAATACATCGTCCTCCGGCCGACCTGTCTCCAAGGGTCTATTGCTGCCTCGGTCACCTTATGGTCGTTCTCCTGTGAGTCTAGATTTTCGAATCCGACGCAAAACTGACAGTTAATTGTAACGTTCAGAGCCTGTTAATGGCGATGGAACACACAAATCGCGTCGCGATTCAATACATCGTCCTCCGGCCGACCTGTCTCCAAGGGTCTATTGCTGCCTCGGGCACCTTACGGTCGATCTCCTGCGGAGTCTAGATTTTCGAATCCGACGCAAAACTGACAGTTAGTTGTAACGTTCAGAGCCTGTTCATGACGATGGAACACACAAATTGCGTCGCGATTCAATACATCGTCCTCCGGCCGACCTGTCTCCAAGGGTCTATTGCTGCCTCGGGCACCTTATGGTCGTTCTCCTGTGAGTCTAGACTTTCGAATCAGACGCAAAACTGACAGTTAATTGTAACGTTCAGAGCCTGTTAATGACGATGGAACACACAAATTGCGTCGCGATTCAATACATCGTCCTCCGGCCGAACTGTCTCCAAGGGTCTGTTGCTGCCTCGGGCACCTTATGGTCGATCTCCTGTGAGTCTAGATTTTCGAATCCGACGCAAAACTGACAGTTAATTGTAAGGTTCAGAGCCTGTTAATGACGATGTAACACACAAATTGCGTCGCGATTCAATACATCGTCCTCCGGCCGACCTGTCTCCAAGGGTCTATTGCTGCCTAGGGCACCTTATGGTCGATCTCCTGTGAGTCTAGATTTTCGAATCCGACGCAAAACTGACAGTTAATTGTAACGTTCAGAGCCTGTTAATGACGATGTAACACACAAATCACGTAGCGATTCAATACATCATCCTCCAGCCGACTTGTCTCCAAGGGTCTAGTGCTGTCTCGGGCACCTTATGGTCGTTCTCCTGTGAGTCTAGATTTTCGAATCCGACGCATAACTGACAGTTAATTGTAACGTTCAGAGCCTGTTAATGACGATGGAACACACAAATTGCGTCGCGATTCAATACATCGTCCTCCGGCCGACCTGTCTCCAACGGTCTATTGCTGCCTCGGGCACCTTATGGTCGATCTCCTGTGAGTCTAGATTTTCGAATCCGACGCAAAACTGACAGTTAATTGTAACGTTCAGAGCCTGTTAATGACGATGGAACACACAAATCGCGTCGCGATTCAATACATCGTCCTCCGGCCGACCTGTCTTCAAGGGTCTATTGCTGCCTCGGTCACCTTATGGTCGTTCTCCTGTGAGTCTAGATTTTCGAATCCGACGCAAAACTGACAGTTAATTGTAACGTTCAGAGCCTGTTAATGGCGATGGAACACACAAATCGCGTCGCGATTCAATACATCGTCCTCCGGCCGACCTGTCTCCTAGGGTCTATTGCTGCCTCGGGCACCTTACGGTCGATCTCCTGTGAGTCTAGATTTTCGAATCCGACGCAAAACTGACAGTTAGTTGTAACGTTCAGAGCCTGTTCATGACGATGGAACACACAAATTGCGTCGCGATTCAATACATCGTCCTCCGGCCGACCTGTCTCCAAGGGTCTATTGCTGCCTCGGGCACCTTATGGTCGTTCTCCTGTGAGTCTAGACTTTCGAATCAGACGCAAAACTGACAGTTAATTGTAACGTTCAGAGCCTGTTAATGACGATGGAACACACAAATTGCGTCGCGATTCAATACATCGTCCTCCAGCCGACTTGTCTCCAAGGGTCTAGTGCTGCCTCGGCCACTTTATGGTCGATCTCCTGTGAGTCTATATTTTCGAATCCGACGCAAAACTGACAGTTAGTTGTAACGTTCAGAGCCTGTTAATGACGATGTAACACACAAATTGCGTCGCGATTCAATACATCGTCCTCCAGCCGACTTGTCTCCAAGGGTGTAGTGCTGCCTCGGACACCTTATGTTCGTTCTCCTCTGAGTCTAGATTTTCGAATCCGACGCCAAACTGACAGTTAATTGTAAGGTTCAGAGCCTCTTAATGACAATGGAACACACAAATTGCGTCGCGATTCAATACATCGTCCTACGGCCGACCTGTCTCCAAGGGTCTAGTGCTCCCTCGGACACCTTATGGTCGTTCTCCTGTGAGTCTAGATTTTCGAATCCGACGCAAAACTGACAGTTAATTGTAAGGTTCAGAGCCTCTTAATGACGATGGAACACACAAATTGCGTCGCGATTCAATACATCGTCCTCCGGCCGACCTGTCTCCAACGGTCTATTGCTGCCTCGGGCACCTTATGGTCGATCTCCTGTGAGTCTAGATTTTCGAATCCGACGCAAAACTGACAGTTAATTGTAACGTTCAGAGCCTGTTAATGACGATGGAACACACAAATCGCGTCGCGATTCAATACATCGTCCTCCGGCCGACCTGTCTCCAAGGGTCTATTGCTGCCTCGGTCACCTTATGGTCGTTCTCCTGTGAGTCTAGATTTTCGAATCCGACGCAAAACTGACAGTTAATTGTAACGTTCAGAGCCTGTTAATGGCGATGGAACACACAAATCGCGTCGCGATTCAATACATCGTCCTCCGGCCGACCTGTCTCCAAGGGTCTATTGCTGCCTCGGGCACCTTACGGTCGATCTCCTGTGAGTCTAGATTTTCGAATCCGACGCAAAACTGACAGTTACTTGTAAGGTTCAGAGCCTGTTAATGACGATGTAACACACAAATTGCGTCGCGATTCAATACATCGTCCTCCGGCCGACCTGTCTCCAAGGGTCTATTGCTGCCTGGGGCACCTTATGGTCGATCTCCTGTGAGTCTAGATTTTCGAATCCGACGCAAAACTGACAGTTAATTGTAACGTTCAGAGCCTGTTAATGACGATGGAACACACAAATCACGTAGCGATTCAATACATCATCCTCCAGCCGACTTGTCTCCAAGGGTCTAGTGCTGTCTCGGGCACCTTATGGTCGTTCTCCTGTGAGTCTAGATTTTCGAATCCGACGCAAAACTGACAGTTAATTGTAACGTTCAAAGCCTGTTAATGACGATGGAACACACAAATTGCGTCGCGATTCAATACATCGTCCTCCGGCCGACCTGTCTCCAACGGTCTATTGCTGCCTCGGGCACCTTATGGTCGATCTCCTGTGAGTCTAGATTTTCGAATCCGACGCAAAACTGACAGTTAATTGTAACGTTCAGAGCCTGTTAATGACGATGGAACACACAAATCGCGTCGCGATTCAATACATCGTCCTCCGGCCGACCTGTCTTCAAGGGTCTATTGCTGCCTCGGTCACCTTATGGTCGTTCTCCTGTGAGTCTAGATTTTCGAATCCGACGCAAAACTGACAGTTAATTGTAACGTTCAGAGCCTGTCAATGGCGATGGAACACACAAATCGCGTCGCGATTCAATACATCGTCCTCCGGCCGACCTGTCTCCAAGGGTCTATTGCTGCCTCGGGCACCTTACGGTCGATCTCCTGTGAGTCTAGATTTTCGAATCCGACGCAAAACTGACAGTTAGTTGTAACGTTCAGAGCCTGTTCATGACGATGGAACACACAAATTGCGTCGCGATTCAATACATCGTCCTCCGGCCAACCTGTCTCCAAGGGTCTATTGCTGCCTCGGGCACCTTATGGTCGTTCTCCTGTGAGTCTAGACTTTCGAATCAGACGCAAAACTGACAGTTAATTGTAACGTTCAGAGCCTGTTAATGACGATGGAACACACAAATTGCGTCGCGATTCAATACATCGTCCTCCAGCCGACTTGTCTCCAAGGGTCTAGTGCTGCCTCGGCCACCTTATGGTCGATCTCCTGTGAGTCTATATTTTCGAATCCGACGCAAAACTGACAGTTAGTTGTAACGTTCAGAGCCTGTTAATGACGATGTAACACACAAATTGCGTCGCGATTCAATACATCGTCCTCCAGCCGACTTGTCTCCAAGGGTGTAGTGCTGCCTCGGACACCTTATGTTCGTTCTCCTCTGAGTCTAGATTTTCGAATCCGACGCCAAACTTACAGTTAATTGTAAGGTTCAGAGCCTCTTAATGACAATGGAACACACAAATTGCGTCGCGATTCAATACATCGTCCTACGGCCGACCTGTCTCCAAGGGTCTAGTGCTCCCTCGGACACCTTATGGTCGTTCTCCTGTGAGTCTAGATTTTCGAATCCGACGCAAAACTGACAGTTAATTGTAACGTTCAGCGCCTGTTAATGACGATGGAACACACAAATCACGTCGCGATTCAATACATCGTCCTCCAGCCGACTTGTCTCCAAGGGTATAGTGCTGCCTCGAGTACCTTATGGTCGTTCTCCTGTGAGTCTAGGTCTTCGAATCCGACGCAAAACTGACAGTTAATTGTAAGGTTCAGAGCCTGTTAATGACGATGGAACACGGAAATCGCGTCGCGATTCAATACATCGTCCTCCGGCCGACCTGTCTTCAAGGGTCTATTGCTGCCTCGGTCACCTTATGGTCGTTCTCCTGTGAGTCTAGATTTTCGAATCCGACGCAAAACTGACAGTTAATTGTAACGTTCAGAGCCTGTTAATGGCGATGGAACACACAAATCGCGTCGCGATTCAATACATCGTCCTCCGGCCGACCTGTCTCCTAGGGTCTATTGCTGCCTCGGGCACCTTACGGTCGATCTCCTGTGAGTCTAGATTTTCGAATCCGACGCAAAACTGACAGTTAGTTGTAACGTTCAGAGCCTGTTCATGACGATGGAACACACAAATTGCGTCGCGATTCAATACATCGTCCTCCGGCCGACCTGTCTCCAAGGGTCTATTGCTGCCTCGGGCACCTTATGGTCGTTCTCCTGTGAGTCTAGACTTTCGAATCAGACGCAAAACTGACAGTTAATTGTAACGTTCAGAGCCTGTTAATGACGATGGAACACACAAATTGCGTCGCGATTCAATACATCGTCCTCCAGCCGACTTGTCTCCAAGGGTCTAGTGCTGCCTCGGCCACTTTATGGTCGATCTCCTGTGAGTCTATATTTTCGAATCCGACGCAAAACTGACAGTTAGTTGTAACGTTCAGAGCCTGTTAATGACGATGTAACACACAAATTGCGTCGCGATTCAATACATCGTCCTCCAGCCGACTTGTCTCCAAGGGTGTAGTGCTGCCTCGGACACCTTATGTTCGTTCTCCTCTGAGTCTAGATTTTCGAATCCGACGCCAAACTGACAGTTAATTGTAAGGTTCAGAGCCTCTTAATGACAATGGAACACACAAATTGCGTCGCGATTCAATACATCGTCCTACGGCCGACCTGTCTCCAAGGGTCTAGTGCTCCCTCGGACACCTTATGGTCGTTCTCCTGTGAGTCTAGATTTTCGAATCCGACGCAAAACTGACAGTTAATTGTAAGGTTCAGAGCCTCTTAATGACGATGGAACACACAAATTGCGTCGCGATTCAATACATCGTCCTCCGGCCGACCTGTCTCCAACGGTCTATTGCTGCCTCGGGCACCTTATGGTCGATCTCCTGTGAGTCTAGATTTTCGAATCCGACGCAAAACTGACAGTTAATTGTAACGTTCAGAGCCTGTTAATGACGATGGAACACACAAATCGCGTCGCGATTCAATACATCGTCCTCCGGCCGACCTGTCTCCAAGGGTCTATTGCTGCCTCGGTCACCTTATGGTCGTTCTCCTGTGAGTCTAGATTTTCGAATCCGACGCAAAACTGACAGTTAATTGTAACGTTCAGAGCCTGTTAATGGCGATGGAACACACAAATCGCGTCGCGATTCAATACATCGTCCTCCGGCCGACCTGTCTCCAAGGGTCTATTGCTGCCTCGGGCACCTTACGGTCGATCTCCTGTGAGTCTAGATTTTCGAATCCGACGCAAAACTGACAGTTAGTTGTAACGTTCAGAGCCTGTTCATGACGATGGAACACACAAATTGCGTCGCGATTCAATACATCGTCCTCCGGCCGACCTGTCTCCAAGGGTCTGTTGCTGCCTCGGGCACCTTATGGTCGATCTCCTGTGAGTCTAGATTTTCGAATCCGACGCAAAACTGACAGTTAATTGTAAGGTTCAGAGCCTGTTAATGACGATGTAACACACAAATTGCGTCGCGATTCAATACATCGTCCTCCGGCCGACCTGTCTCCAAGGGTCTATTGCTGCCTGGGGCACCTTATGGTCGATCTCCTGTGAGTCTAGATTTTCGAATCCGACGCAAAACTGACAGTTAATTGTAACGTTCAGAGCCTGTTAATGACGATGGAACACACAAATCACGTAGCGATTCAATACATCATCCTCCAGCCGACTTGTCTCCAAGGGTCTAGTGCTGTCTCGGGCACCTTATGGTCGTTCTCCTGTGAGTCTAGATTTTCGAATCCGACGCAAAACTGACAGTTAATTGTAACGTTCAAAGCCTGTTAATGACGATGGAACACACAAATTGCGTCGCGATTCAATACATCGTCCTCCGGCCGACCTGTCTCCAACGGTCTATTGCTGCCTCGGGCACCTTATGGTCGATCTCCTGTGAGTCTAGATTTTCGAATCCGACGCAAAACTGACAGTTAATTGTAACGTTCAGAGCCTGTTAATGACGATGGAACACACAAATCGCGTCGCGATTCAATACATCGTCCTCCGGCCGACCTGTCTTCAAGGGTCTATTGCTGCCTCGGTCACCTTATGGTCGTTCTCCTGTGAGTCTAGATTTTCGAATCCGACGCAAAACTGACAGTTAATTGTAACGTTCAGAGCCTGTTAATGGCGATGGAACACACAAATCGCGTCGCGATTCAATACATCGTCCTCCGGCCGACCTGTCTCCAAGGGTCTATTGCTGCCTCGGGCACCTTACGGTCGATCTCCTGTGAGTCTAGATTTTCGAATCCGACGCAAAACTGACAGTTAGTTGTAACGTTCAGAGCCTGTTCATGACGATGGAACACACAAATTGCGTCGCGATTCAATACATCGTCCTCCGGCCAACCTGTCTCCAAGGGTCTATTGCTGCCTCGGGCACCTTATGGTCGTTCTCCTGTGAGTCTAGACTTTCGAATCAGACGCAAAACTGACAGTTAATTGTAACGTTCAGAGCCTGTTAATGACGATGGAACACACAAATTGCGTCGCGATTCAATACATCGTCCTCCAGCCGACTTGTCTCCAAGGGTCTAGTGCTGCCTCGGCCACCTTATGGTCGATCTCCTGTGAGTCTATATTTTCGAATCCGACGCAAAACTGACAGTTAGTTGTAACGTTCAGAGCCTGTTAATGACGATGTAACACACAAATTGCGTCGCGATTCAATACATCGTCCTCCAGCCGACTTGTCTCCAAGGGTGTAGTGCTGCCTCGGACACCTTATGTTCGTTCTCCTCTGAGTCTAGATTTTCGAATCCGACGCCAAACTTACAGTTAATTGTAAGGTTCAGAGCCTCTTAATGACAATGGAACACACAAATTGCGTCGCGATTCAATACATCGTCCTACGGCCGACCTGTCTCCAAGGGTCTAGTGCTCCCTCGGACACCTTATGGTCGTTCTCCTGTGAGTCTAGATTTTCGAATCCGACGCAAAACTGACAGTTAATTGTAACGTTCAGCGCCTGTTAATGACGATGGAACACACAAATCACGTCGCGATTCAATACATCGTCCTCCAGCCGACTTGTCTCCAAGGGTCTAGTGCTGCCTCGGGCACCTTATGGTCGTTCTTCTGTGAGTCTAGATTTTCGAATCCGACGCAAAACTGACAGTTAATTGTAAGGTTCAGAGCCTGTTAATGACAATGGAACACACAAATCGCGTCGCGATTCAGTACATCGTCCTCCGGCCGACCTGTCTCCAAGGGTCTATTACTGCCTCGGGCACCTTATGGTCGATCTCCTGTGAGTCTAGATTTTCGAATCCGACGCAAAACTGACAGTTAATTGTAACGTTCAGAGCCTGTTAATGACGATGGAACACACAAATCGCGTCGCGATTCAATACATCGTCCTCCAGCCGACTTGTCTCCAAGGGTATAGTGCTGCCTCGAGTACCTTATGGTCGTTCTCCTGTGAGTCTAGGTCTTCGAATCCGACGCAAAACTGACAGTTAATTGTAAGGTTCAGAGCCTGTTAATGACGATGGAACACACAAATTGCGTCGCGATTCAATACATCGTCCTCCGGCCGACCTGTCTCCAAGGGGCTATTGCTGCCGTGGGCACTTTATGGTCGATCTCCTGTGAGTCTAATTTTCAAATCCGACGCAAAACTGACAGTTAATTGTAAGGTTCAGAGCCTGTTAATGACGATGGAACACAAATCGCGTCGCGATTCAATACATCGTCCTCCGGCGACCTGTCTCCAAGGGTCTATTGCTGCCTCGGGCACCTTATGTTCGATCTCCTGTGAGTCTAGATTTTCGAATCCGACGCAAAACTGACAGTTAATTGTAAGGTTCAGAGCCTGTTAATGACGATGGAACACACAAATTGCGTCGCGATTTAATACATCGACCTCCGGCCGACCTGTCTCCAAGGGTCTATTGCTGCCTCGGGCACCTTATGGTCGATCTCCTGTGAGTCAAGATTTTCGAATCCGACGCAAAACTGACAGTTAATTGTAACGTTCAGAGCCTGTTAATGACGATGGAACACGGAAATCGCGTCGCGATTCAATACATCGTCCTCCAGCCGACTTGTCTCCAAGGGTGTAGTGCTGCCTCGGACACCTTATGTTCGTTCTCCTGTGAGTCTAGATTTTCGAATGCGACGCAAAACTGACAGTTAATTGTAAGGTTCAGAGCCTGTTAATGACGATGGAACACACAAATCGCGTCGCGATTCAATACATCGTCCTCTGGCCGACCTGTCTCCAAGGGTCTATTGCTGCCTCGGGCACCTTATGGTCGATCTCCTGTGAGTCTAGATTTTCGAATCCGACGCAAAACTGACAGTTAATTGTAACGTTCAGAGCCTGTTAATGACGATGTTACACACAAATTGCGTCGCGATTCAATACATCGTCCTCCAGCCGACTTGTCTCCAAGGGTCTAGTCCTGCCTCGGGCACCTTATGGTCTTTCTTCTGTGAATCTAGATTTTCGAATCCGACGCAAAACTGACAGTTAATTGTAAGGTTCAGAGCCTCTTAATGACAATGGAACACACAAATTGCGTCGCGATTCAATACATCGTCCTCCGGCCGACCTGTCTCCAAGGGTCTATTGCTGCCTCGGGCACCTAATGGTCGATCTCCTGTGAGTCTAGATTTTCGAATCCGACGCAAAAATGACAGTTAATTGTAACGTTCAGAGCCTGTTAATGACGATGGAACACACAAATCCGGTCGCGATTCAATACATCGTCCTCCGGCCGACCTGTCTCCAAGGGTCTATTGCTGCCTCGGGCACCTTATGGTCGTTCTTCTGTGAGTCTAGATTTTCGAATCCGATGCAAAACTTACAGTTAATTGTAAGGTTCAGAGCCTCTTAATGACAATGGAAGACACAAATCGCGTCGCGATTCAATACATCGTCCTCCGGCCGACCTGTCTCCAAGGGTCTATTGCTGGCTCGGGCACCTTATGGTCGATCTCCTGTGAGTCTAGATTTTCGAATCCGACGCAAAACTGACAGTTAATTGTAACGTTCAGAGCCTGTTAATGACGATGGAACACACAAATTGCGTCGCGATTAAATACATCGTCCTCCAGCCGACTTGTCTCCAAGGGTCTAGTGCTGCCTCGGACACCTTATGGTCGTTCTAGTGTGAGTCTAGATTTTCGAATCCGACGCAAAACTGACAGTTAATTGTAAGGTTCAGAGCCTCTTAATGACAATGGAATACACAAATCGCGTCGCGATTCAATACATCGTCCTCCGGCCGACCTGTCTCCAAGGGTCTATTGCTGCCTCGGGCACCTTATGGTCGATCTCCTGTGAGTCTAGATTTTCGAATCCGACGCAAAACTGACAGTTAATTGTAACGTTCAGAGCCTGTTAATGACGATGGAACACACAAATCCCGTCGCGATTCAATACATCGTCCTCCGGCCGACCTGTCTCCAAGGGTCTATTGCTGCCTCGGGCACCTTATGGTCGAACTCCCGTGAGTCTAGATTTTCGAATCCGACGCAAAACTGACAGTTAATTGTAACGTTCAGAGCCTGTTAATGACGATGGAACACACAAATCGCGTCGCGATTCAATACATCGTCCTCCGGCCGACCTGTCTCCAAGGGTCTGTTGCTGCCTCGGGCACTTTATGGTCGATCTCCTGTGAGTCTAGATTTTCGAATCCGACTCACAACTGACAGTTAATTGTAAGGTTCAGAGCCTGTTAATGACGATGGAACACACAAATTGCGTCGCGAGTCAATACATCGTCCTCCGGCCGACCTGTCTCCAAGGGTCTATTGCTGCCTCGGGCACCTTATGGTCGATCTCCTGTGAGTCTAGATTTTCGAATCCGACGCAAAACTGACAGTTAATTGTAAGGTTCAGAGCCTGTTAATGACGATGGAACACAAATTGCGTCGCGATTCAATACATCGTCCTCCGGCCGACCTGTCTCCAAGGGTCTATTGCTGCCTCGGGCACATTATGGTCGATCTCCTGTGAGTCTAGATTTTCGAATCCGACGCATAACTGACAGTTAATTGTAACGTTCAGAGCCTGTTAATGACGATGGAACACACAAATCACGTCGCGATTCAATACATCGTCCTCCAGCCGACTTGTCTCCAAGGGTCTAGTGCTGCCTCGGGCACCTTATGGTCGTTCTCCTGTGAGTCTAGATTTTCGAATCCGACGCAAAACTGACAGTTAATTGTAAGGTTCAGTGCCTGTTAATGACGATGGAACACACAAATTGCGTCGCGATTCAATACATCGTCCTCCGGCCGACCTGTCTCCTAGGGTCTATTGCTGCCTCGGGCACCTTATGGTCGATCTCCTGTGAGTCTAGATTTTCGAATCCGACGCAAAACTGACAGTTAATTGTAACGTTCAGAGCCTGTTAATGACGATGGAACACACAAATTGCGTCGCGATTCAATACATCGTCCTCCGGCCGACCTGTCTCCAAGGGTCTATTGCTGCCTCGGGCACCTTATGGTCTAGATTTTCGAATCCGACGCAAAACTGACAGTTAATTGTAACGTTCAGAGCCTGTTAATGACGATGGAACACACAAATCGCGACGCGATTCAATACATCGTCCTCCGGCCGACTTGTCTCCGAGGGTCTATTGCTGCCTCGGGCACCTTATGGTCGTTCTCCTGTGAGTCTAGATTTTCGAATCCGACGCAAAACTTACAGTTAATTGTAACGTTCAGAGCCTGTTAATGACGATGGAACACACAAATTGCGTCGCGATTCAATACATCGTTCTCCGGCCGACCTGTCTCCATGGGTCTATTGCTGCCTCGGGCACCTTATGGTCGATCTCCTGTGAGTCTAGATTTTCGAATCCGACGCTTAACTGACAGTTAATTGTAACGTTCAGAGCCTGTTAATGACGATGGAACACACAAATCACGTCCCGATTCAATACATCGTCCTCCAGCCGACTTGTCTCCAAGGGTCTAGTGCTGCCTCGGGCACCTTATGGTCGTTCTCCTGTGAGTCTAGATTTTCGAATCCGACGCAAAACTGACAGTTAATTGTAAGGTTCAGAGCCTGTTAATGACGATGGAACACACAAATTGCGTCGCGATTCAATACATCGTCCTCCGGCCGACCTGTCTCCAAGGGTCTATTGCTGCCTCGGGCACCTTATGGTCGATCTCCTGTGAGTCTAGATTTTCGAATCCGACGCAAAACTGACAGTTAATTGTAACGTTCAGAGCCTGTTAATGACGATGGAACACACAAATTGCGTCGCGATTCAATACATCGTCCTCCGGCAGACCTGTCTCCAAGGGTCTATTGCTGACTCGGTCACCTTATGGTCGTTCTCCAGTGAGTCTAGATTTTCGAATCCGACGCAAAACTGACAGTTAATTGTAACGTTCAGAGCCTGTTAATGACGATGGAACACAGAAATCGCGTCGCGATTCAATACATCGTCCTCCGGCCGACCTGTCTCCAAGGGTCTATTGCTGCCTCGGGCACCTTTCGGTCAATCTCCTGTGAGTCTAGATTTTCGAATCCGACGCAAAACTGACAGTTAGTTGTAACGTTCAGAGCCTGTTCATGACGATGGAACACACAAATTGCGTCGCGATTCAATACATCGTCCTCCAGCCGACTTGTCTCCAAGGGTGTAGTGCTGCCTCGGACACCTTATGTTCGTTCTCCTCTGAGTCTAGATTTTCGAATCCGACGCAAAACTGACAGTTAATTGTAAGGTTCAGAGCCTCTTAATGACAATGGAACACACAAATTGCGCCGCGATTCAATACATCGTCCTCCGGCCGACCTGTCTCCAAGGGTCTATTGCTGCCTCGGGCACCTTACCGTCGATCTCCTGTGAGTCTAGATTTTCGAATCCGACGCAAAACTGACAGTTAGTTGTAACGTTCAGAGCCTGTTCACGACGATGGAACACACAAATTGCGTCGCGATTCAATACATCGTCCTCCGACCGACCTGTCTCCAAGGGTCTATTGCTGCCTCGGGCACCTTATGTTCGTTCTCCTGTGAGTCTAGACTTTCGAATCAGACGCAAAACTGACAGTTAATTGTAACGTTCAGAGCCTGTTAATGACGATGGAACACACAAATCGCGTCGCGATTCAATACATCGTCCTCCGGCCGACCTGTCTCCAAGGGTCTGTTGCTGCCTCGGGCACCTTATGGTCGATCTCCTGTGAGTCTAGATTTTCGAATCCGACTCACAACTGACAGTTAATTGTAAGGTTCAGAGCCTGTTAATGACGATGGAACACACAAATTGCGTCGCGAGTCAATACATCGTCCTCCGGCCGACCTGTCTCCAAGGGTCTATTGCTGCCTCGGGCACCTTATGGTCTAGATTTTCGAATCCGACGCAAAACTGACAGTTAATTGTAACGTTCAGAGCCTGTTAATGACGATGGAACACACAAATCGCGACGCGATTCAATACATCGTCCTCCGGCCGACTTGTCTCCGAGGGTCTATTGCTGCCTCGGGCACCTTATGGTCGTTCTCCTGTGAGTCTAGATTTTCGAATCCGACGCAAAACTTACAGTTAATTGTAACGTTCAGAGCCTGTTAATGACGATGGAACACACAAATTGCGTCGCGATTCAATACATCGTTCTCCGGCCGACCTGTCTCCATGGGTCTATTGCTGCCTCGGGCACCTTATGGTCGATCTCCTGTGAGTCTAGATTTTCGAATCCGACGCTTAACTGACAGTTAATTGTAACGTTCAGAGCCTGTTAATGACGATGGAACACACAAATCACGTCCCGATTCAATACATCGTCCTCCAGCCGACTTGTCTCCAAGGGTCTAGTGCTGCCTCGGGCACCTTATGGTCGTTCTCCTGTGAGTCTAGATTTTCGAATCCGACGCAAAACTGACAGTTAATTGTAAGGTTCAGAGCCTGTTAATGACGATGGAACACACAAATTGCGTCGCGATTCAATACATCGTCCTCCGGCCGACCTGTCTCCAAGGGTCTATTGCTGCCTCGGGCACCTTATGGTCGATCTCCTGTGAGTCTAGATTTTCGAATCCGACGCAAAACTGACAGTTAATTGTAACGTTCAGAGCCTGTTAATGACGATGGAACACACAAATTGCGTCGCGATTCAATACATCGTCCTCCGGCCGACCTGTCTCCAAGGGTCTATTGCTGACTCGGTCACCTTATGGTCGTTCTCCAGTGAGTCTAGATTTTCGAATCCGACGCAAAACTGACAGTTAATTGTAACGTTCAGAGCCTGTTAATGACGATGGAACACAGAAATCGCGTCGCGATTCAATACATCGTCCTCCGGCCGACCTGTCTCCAAGGGTCTATTGCTGCCTCGGGCACCTTACGGTCGATCTCCTGTGAGTCTAGATTTTCGAATCCGACGCAAAACTGACAGTTAGTTGTAACGTTCAGAGCCTGTTCATGACGATGGAACACACAAATTGCGTCGCGATTCAATACATCGTCCTCCAGCCGACTTGTCTCCAAGGGTGTAGTGCTGCCTCGGACACCTTATGTTCGTTCTCCTGTGAGTCTAGATTTTCGAATCCGACGCAAAACTGACAGTTAATTGTAAGGTTCAGAGCCTGTTAATGACAATGGAACACACAAATTGCGCCGCGTTCAATACATCGTCCTCCGGCCGACCTGTCTCCAAGGGTCTATTGCTGCCTCGGGCACCTTACCGTCGATCTCCTGTGAGTCTAGATTTTCGAATCCGACGCAAAACTGACAGTTAGTTGTAACGTTCAGAGCCTGTTCACGACGATGGAACACACAAATTGCGTCGCGATTCAATACATCGTCCTCCGACCGACCTGTCTCCAAGGGTCTATTGCTGTCTCGGGCACCTTATGTTCGTTCTCCTGTGAGTCTAGACTTTCGAATCAGACGCAAAACTGACAGTTAATTGTAACGTTCAGAGCCTGTTAATGACGATGGAACACACAAATTGCGTCGCGATTCAATACATCGTCCTCCGGCCGACCTGTCTCCAAGGGTCTATTGCTGCCTCGGGCACCTTATGGTCTAGATTTTCGAATCCGACGCAAAACTGACAGTTAATTGTAACGTTCAGAGCCTGTTAATGACGATGGAACACACAAATCGCAACGCGATTCAATTCATCGTCCTCCGGCCGACTTGTCTCCAAGGGTCTAGTGCTGCCTCGGGCACCTTATGGTCGTTCTCCTGTGAGTCTAGATTTTCGAATCCGACGCAAAACTGACAGTTAATCGTAAGGTTCAGAGCCTCTTAATGACAATGGAACACACAAATTGCGTCGCGATTCAATACATCGTCCTCCGGCCGACCTGTCTCCAAGGGTCTATTGCTGGCTCGGGCACCTTATGGTCGATCTCCTGTGAGTCTAGATTTTCGAATCCGACGCAAAACTGACAGTTAATTGTAACGTTCAGAGCCTGTTAATGACGAAGTAACACACAAATTGCGTCGCGATTCAATGCATCGTCCTCCGGCCGACCTGTCTCCAACGGTCTATTGCTGCCTCGGGCACCTTACGGTCGATCTCCTGTGAGTCTAGATTTTCGAATCCGACGCAAAACTGACAGTTAGTTGTAACGTTCAGAGCCTGTTCACGACGATGGAACACACAAATTGCGTCGCGATTCAATACATCGTCCTCCGACCGACCTGTCTCCAAGGGTCTATTGCTGCCTCGGGCACCTTATGTTCGTTCTCCTGTGAGTCTAGACTTTCGAATCAGACGCAAAACTGACAGTTAATTGTAACGTTCAGAGCCTGTTATTGACGATGGAACACACAAATTGCGTCGCGATTCAATACATCGTCCTCCAGCCGACTTGTCTCCAAGGTTCTAGTGCTGCCTCGGGCACCTTTTGGTCGTTCTTCTGTGAGTCTAGATTTTCGATTCCGACGCAAAACTGACAGTTAATTGTAACGTTCAGAGCCTGCTAATGACGATGGAACACACATATCACGTCGCGATTCAATACATCGTCCTCCAGCCGACTTGTATCCAAGAGTCTAGTGCTGCCTCGGGCACCTTATGGTCGTTCTCCTGTGAGTCTAGATTTTCGAATCTGACGCAAAACTGACAGTTAATTGTAAGGTTCAGAGCCTGTTAATGACGATGGAACACACAAATTGCGTCGCGATTCAATACATCGTCCTCCGGCCGACCTGTCTCCAAGGGTCTATTGCTGCCTCGGGCACCTTATGGTCGATCTCCTGTGAGTCTAGATTTTCGAATCCGACGCAAAACTGACAGTTAATTGTAACGTTCAGAGCCTGTTAATGACGATGGAACACACAAATTGCGTCGCGATTCAATACATCGTCCTCCGGCCGACCTGTCTCCAAGGGTCTATTGCTGGCTCGGGCACCTTATGGTCGATCTCCTGTGAGTCTAGATTTTCGAATCCGACGCAAAAATGACAGTTAATTGTAACGTTCAGAGCCTGTTAATGACGAAGTAACACACAAATTGCGTCGCGATTCAATACAACGTCCTCCAGCCGACTTGTCTCCAAGGGTGTAGTGCTGCCTCGGACACCTTATGTTTGTTCTCCTGTGAGTCTAGATTTTCGAATCCGACGCAAAACAGACAGTTAATTGTATGGTTCAGAGCCTCTTTATGACAATGGAATACACAGATTGCGTCGCGATTCAATACATCGTCCTACGGCCGACCTGTCTCCAAGGGTCTAGTGCTGCCTCGGACACCTTATGGTCGTTCTTCTGTGAGTCTAGATTTTCGAATCCGACGCAAAAATGACAGTTAATTGTAACGTTCAGAGCCTGTTAATGACGATGGAACCCACAAATTGCGTCGCGATTCAATACATCGTCCTCCGGCCGACCTGTCTCCAAGGGTCTGTTGCTGCCTCGGGCACCTTATGGTCGATCTCCTGTGAGTCTAGATTTTCGAATCCGACGCAAAACTGACAGTTAATTGTAAGGTTCAGAGCCTGTTAATGACGATGTAACACACAAATTGCGTTGCGATTCAATACATCGTCCTCCGGCCGACCTGTCTCCAAGGGTCTATTGCTTCCTGGGGCACCTTATGGTCGATCTCCTGTGAGTCTAGATTTTCGAATCCGACGCAAAATTGACAGTTAGTTGTAACGTTCAGAGCCTGTTCACGACGATGGAACACACAAATTGCGTCGCGATTCAATACATCGTCCTCCGACCGACCTGTCTCCAAGGGTCTATTGCTGCCTCGGGCACCTTATGTTCGTTCTCCTGTGAGTCTAGACTTTCGAATCAGACGCAAAACTGACAGTTAATTGTAACGTTCAGAGCCTGTTATTGACGATGGAACACACAGATTGCGTCGCGATTCAATACATCGTCCTCCAGCCGACTTGTCTCCAAGGTTCTAGTGCTGCCTCGGGCACCTTTTGGTCGTTCTTCTATGAGTCTAGATTTTCGAATCCGACGCAAAACTGACAGTTAATTGTAACGTTCAGAGCCTGTTAATGACGATGGAACACACAAATCACGTCGCGAATCAATACATCGTCCTCCAGCCGACTTGTATCCAAGAGTCTAGTGCTGCCACGGGCACCTTATGGTCGTTCTCCTGTGAGTGTAGATTTTCGAATCCGACGCAAAACTGACAGTTAATTGTAAGGTTCAGAGCCTGTTAATGACGATGGAACACACAAATTGCGTCGCGATTCAATACATCGTCCTCCGGCCGACCTGTCTCCAAGGGTCTATTGCTGCCTCGGGTACCTTATGATCTAGATTTTCGAATCCGACGCAAAACTGACAGTTAATTGTAACGTTCAGAGCTTGTTAATGACGATGGAACACACAAATCGCGACGCGATTCAATACATCGTCCTCCGGCCGACTTGTCTCCGAGGGTCTATTGCTGCTTCGGGCACCTTATGGTCGTTCTCCTGTGAGTCTAGATTTTCGAATCCGACGCAAAACTGACAGTTAATTAAAAGGTTCAGAGCCTGTTAATGACGATGGAACACACAAATTGCGTCGCGATTCAATACATCGTTCTCCGGGCGACCTGTCTCGAAGGGTCTATTGCTGCCTCGGGCACCTTATGGTCGATCTCCTGTGAGTCTAGATTTTCGAATCCGACGCATAACTGACAGTTAATTGTAACGTTCAGAGCCTGTTAATGACGATGGAACACACAAACCACGTCCCGAATCAATACATCGTCCTCCAGCCGACTTGTCTCCAAGGGTCTAGTGCTGCCTCGGGCACCTTATGGTCGTTCTCCTGTGAGTCTAGATTTTCGAATCCGACGCAAAACTGACAGTTAATTGTAACGTTCAGAGCCTGTTAATGACGATGGAACACACAAATTGCGTCGCGATTCAATACATCGTCCTCCGGCCGACCTGTCTCCAAGGGTCTATTGCTGCCTCGGTCACCTTATGGTCGTTCTCCTGTGAGTCTAGATTTTCGAATCCGACGCAAAACTGACAGTTAATTGTAACGTTCAGAGCCTGTTAATGACGATGGAACACACAAATCGCGTCGCGATTCAATATATCGTCCTCCGGCCGACCTGTCTCCAAGGGTCTATTGCTGCCTCGGGCACCTTACGGTCGATCTCCTGTGAGTCTAGATTTTCGAATCCGACGCAAAACTAACAGTTAGTTGTAACGTTCAGAGCCTGTTCATGACGATGGAACACACAAATTGCGTCGCGATTCAATACATCGTCCTCCAGCCGACTTGTCTCCAAGGGTGTAGTGCTCCCTCGGACACCTTATGTTCGTTCTCCTCTGAGTCTAGATTTTCGAATCCGACGCAAAACTGACAGTTAATTGTAAGGTTCAGAGCCTCTTAATGACAATGGAACACACAAATTGCGCCGCGATTCAATACATCGTCCTCCGGCCGACCTATCTCCAAGGGTCTATTGCTGCCTCGGGCACCTTACGTTCGATCTCCTGTGAGTCTAGATTTTCGAATCCGACGCAAAACTGACAGTTAGTTGTAACGTTCAGAGCCTGTTCACGACGATGAAACACACAAATTGCGTCGCGATTCAATACATCGTCCTCCGACCGACCTGTCTCCAAGGGTCTATTGCTGCCTCGGGCACCTTATGTTCGTTCTCCTGTGATACTAGACTTTCGAATCAGACGCAAAACTGACAGTTAATTGTAACGTTCAGAGCCTGTTATTGACGATGGAACACACAAGTTGCGTCGCGATTCAATACATCGTCCTCCAGCCGACTTGTCTCCAAGGTTCTAGTGCTGCCTCGGGCACCTTTTGGTCGTTCTTCTGTGAGTCTAGATTTTCGATTCCGACGCAAAAATGACAGTTAATTGTAACGTTCAGAGCCTGTTAAAGACGATGGAACACACAAATCACGTCGCGATTCAATACATCGTCCTCCAGCCGACTTGTATCCAAGAGTCTAGTGCTGCCTCGGGCACCTTATGATCGTTCTCCTGTGAGTCTAGATTTTCGAATCCGACGCAAAACTGACAGTTAATTGTAAGGTTCAGAGCCTGTTAATGACGATGGAACACACAAATTGCGTCGCGATTCAATACATCGTCCTCCGGCCGACCTGTCTCCAAGGGTCTATTGCTGCCTCGGGCACCTTATGGTCGATCTCCTGTGAGTCTAGATTTTCGAATCCGACGCAAAACTGACAGTTAATTGTAACGTTCAGAGCCTGTTAATGACGATGGAACACACAAATTGCGTCGCGATTCAATACATCGTCCTCCGGCCGACCTGTCTCCAAGGGTCTATTGCTGCCTCGGGCACCTTATGGTCTAGATTTTCGAATCCGACGCAAAACTGACAGTTAATTGTAACGTTCAGAGCCTGTTAATGACGATGGAACACACAAATCGCGACGCGATTCAATACATCGTCCTCCGGCCGACTTGTCTCCAAGGGTCTAGTGCTGCCTCGGGCACCTTATGGTCGTTCTCCTGTGAGTCTAGATTTTCGAATCCAACGCAAAACTGACACTTAATCGTAAGGTTCAGAGCCTCTTAATGACAATGGAACACACAAATTGCGTCGCGATTCAATACATCGTCCTCCGTCCGACCTGTCTCCAAGGGTCTTTTGCTGGCTCGGGCACCTTATGGTCGATCACCTGTGAGTCTAGATTTTCGAATCCGACGCAAAACTGACAGTTAATTGTAACGTTCAGAGCCTGTTAATGACGATGTAACACACAAATTGCGCCGCGATTCAATACATCGTCCTCCAGCCGACTTGTCTCCAAGGGTGTAGTGCTGCCTCGGACACCTTATGTTCGTTCTCCTGTGCGTCTAGATTTTCGAATCCGACGCAAAACTGACAGTTAATTGTATGGTTCAGAGCCTCTTAATGACAATGGAACACACATTTTGCGTCGCGATTCAATACATCGTCCTACGGCCGACCTGTCTCCATGGGTCTAGTGCTGCCTCGGACACCTTATGGTCGTTCTTCTGTGAGTCTAGATTTTCGAATCCGACGCAAAATTGACAGTTAATTGTAAGGTTCAGAGCCTGTTAATGACGATGGAACACACAAATTTCGTCGCGATTCAATACATCGTCCTCCGGCCGACCTGTCTCCAAGGGTCTATTGCTGCCTCGGTCACCTTATGGTCGATCTCCTGTGAGTCTAGATTTTCGAATCCGACGCAAAAATGACAGTTAATTCTAACGTTCAGAGCCTGTTAATGACGATGGAACCCACAAATTGCGTCGCGATTCAATACATCGTCCTCCGGCCGACCTGTCTCCAAGGGTCTGTTGCTGCCTCGGGCACCTTATGGTCGATCTCCTGTGAGTCTAGATTTTCGAATCCGACGCAAAACTGACAGTTAATTGTAACGTTCAGAGCCTGTTAATGACGATGGACACACAAATCTCGTAGCGATTCAATACATCATCCTCAAGCCGACTTGTCTCCAAGGGTCTAGTGCTGCCTCGGGCACCTTATGGTCGTTCTGTGAGTCTAGATTTTCGAATCCGACAAAAAACTGACAGTTAATTGTAACGTTCAGAGCCTGTTAACGACGATGGAACACACAAATTGCGTCGCGATTCAATACATCGTCCTCCGGCCGACCTGTCTCCAAGGGTCTATTGCTGCCTCGGGCACCTTACGGTCGATCTCCTGTCAGTCTAGATTTTCGAATCCGACGCAAAACTGACAGTTAATTGTAACGTTCAGAGCCTGTTAATGACAATGGAACACACAAATCGCGTCGCGATTCAATACATCGTCCTCCGGCCGACCTGTCTCCAAGGGTCTATTGCTGCCTCGGGCACCTTATGGTCGTTCTCCTGTGAGTCTAGATTTTCGAATCCGACGCAAAACTGACAGTTAATTGTAACGTTCAGAGCCTGTTAATGGCGATGGAACACACAAATCGCGTCGCGATTCAATACATCGTCCTCCGGCCGACCTGTCTCCAAGGGTCTATTGCTGCCTCGGGCACCTTACGGTCGATCTCCTGTGAGTCTAGATTTTCGAATCCGACGCAAAACTGACAGTTAGTTGTAACGTTCAGAGCCTGTTCATGACGATGGAACACACAAATTGCGTCGCGATTCAATACATCTTCCTCCGGCCGACCTGTCTCCAAGGGTCTATTGCTGCCTCGGGCACCTTACGGTCGATCTCCTGTGAGTCTAGATTTTCGAATCCGACGCAAAACTGACAGTTAGTTGTAACGTTCAGAGGCTGTTAATGACGATGTAACACACAAATTGCGTCGCGATTCAATACATCGTCCTCCAGCCGACTTGTCTCCAAGGGTGTAGTGCTGCCTCGGGCACCTTATGGTCGTTCTTCTGTGAGTCTAGATTTTCGAATCCGACGCAAAACTGACAGTTAATTGTAAGGTTCAGAGCCTCTTAATGACAATGGAACACACAAATTGCGTCGCGATTCAATACATCGTCCTCCGGCCGACCTGTCTCCAAGGGTCTAGTGCTCCCTCGGACACCTTATGGTCGTTCTCCTGTGAGTCTAGATTTTCGAATCCGACGCAAAACTGACAGTTAATTGTAACGTTCAGCGCCTGTTAATGACGATGGAACACACAAATCGCGTCGCGATTCAATACATCGTCCTCCAGCCGACTTGTCTCCAAGGGTCTAGTGCTGCCTCGGGCACCTTATGGTCGTTCTTCTGTGAGTCTAGATTTTCGAATCCGACGCAAAACTGACAGTTAATTGTAAGGTTCAGAGCCTGTTAATGACAATGGAACACACAAATTGAGTCGCGATTCAATACATCGTCCTCCGGCCGACCTGTCTCCAAGGGTCTATTGCTGCCTCGGGCACCTTATGGTCGATCTCCTGTGAGTCTAGATTTTCGAATCCGACGCAAAACTGACAGTTAATTGTAAGGTTCAGAGTCTGTTAATGACGATGGAACACACAAATCGCGTCGCGATTCAATACATCGTCCTCCGGCCGACCTGTCTCCAAGGGTCTATTACTGCCTCGGGCACCTTATGGTCGATCTCCTGTGAGTCTAGATTTTCGAATCCGACGCAAAACTGACAGTTAATTGTAACGTTCAGAGCCTGTTCATGACGATGGAACACACAAATCGCGTCGCGATTCAATACATCGTCCTCCGGCCGACCTGTCTCCAAGGGTCTATTGCTGCCTCGGGCACCTTACGGTCGATCTCCTGTGAGTCTAGATTTTCGAATCCGACGCAAAACTGACAGTTAGTTGTAACGTTCAGAGCCTGTTCATGACGATGGAACACACAAATTGCGTCGCGATTCAATACATCGTCCTCCAGCCGACTTGTCTCCAACGGTGTAGTGCTGCCTCGGACACCTTATGTTCGTTCTCCTCTGAGTCTAGATTTTCGAATCCGACGCAAAACTGACAGTTAATTGTAAGGTTCAGAGCCTGTTAATGACGATAGAACACACAAATTGCGTCGCGATTCAATACATCGTCCTCCGGCCGACCTGTCTCCAAGGGTCTATTGTTGCCTCGGGCACCTTATGGTCGATCTCCTGTGAGTCTAGATTTTCGAATCCGACGCAAAACTGACAGTTAATTGTAACGTTCAGAGCCTGTTAATGACGATGGAACACACAAATTGCGTCGCGATTCAATACATCGTCCTCCGGCCGACCTGTCTCCAAGGGTCTATTGCTGCCTCGGGCACCTTATGGTCTAGATTTTCGAATCCGACGCAAAACTGACAGTTAATTGTAACGTTCAGAGCCAGTTAATGACGATGGAACACACAAATCGCGACGCGATTCAATACATCGTCCTCCGGCCGACTTGTCTCCAAGGGTCTAGTGCTGCCTCGGGCACCATATGGTCGTTCTCCTGTGAGTCTAGATTTTCGAATCCGACGCAAAACTGACAGTTAATCGTAAGGTTCAGAGCCTCTTAATGACAATGGAACACACAAATTGCGTCGCGATTCAATACATCGTCCTCCGGCCGACCTGTCTCCAAGGGTCTGTTGGTGCCTCGGGCACCTTATGGTCGATCTCCTGTGAGTCTAGATTTTCGAATCCGACGCAAAACTGACAGTTAATTGTATGGTTCAGAGCCTGTTAATGACGATGTAACACACAAATTGCGTCGCGATTCAATACATCGTCCTCCGGCCGGCCTGTCTCCAAGGGTCTATTGCTTCCTGGGGCACCTTATGGTCGATCTCCTGTGAGTCTAGATTTTCGAATCCGACGCAAAACTGACAGTTAGTTGTAACGTTCAGAGGCTGTTAATGACGATGTAACACACAAATTGCGTCGCGATTCAATACATCGTCCTCCAGCCGACTTGTCTCCAAGGGTGTAGTGCTGCCTCGGACACCTTATGTTCGTTCTCCTCTGAGTCTAGATTTTCGAATCCGACGCAAAACTGACAGTTAATTGTAACGTTCAGAGCCTCTTAATGACAATGGAACACACAAATTGCGTCGCGATTCAATCCATCGTCCTCCGGCCGACCTGTCTCCAAGGGTCTAGTGCTCCCTCGGACACCTTATGGTCGTTCTCCTGTGAGTCTAGATTTTCGAATCCGACGCAAAACTGACAGTTAATTGTAACGTTCAGCGCCTGTTAATGACGATGGAACACACAAATCGCGTCGCGATTCAATACATCGTCCTCCAGCCGATTTGTCTCCAAGGGTCTAGTGCTGCCTCGGGCACCTTATGGTCGTTCTTCTGTGAGTCTAGATTTTCGAATCCGACGCAAAACTGACAGTTAATTGTAAGGTTCAGAGCCTGTTAATGACAATGGAACACACAAATTGAGTCGCGATTCAATACATCGTCCTCCGGCCGACCTGTCTGCAAGGGTCTATTGCTGCCTCGGGCACCTTATGGTCGATCTCCTGTGAGTCTAGATTTTCGAATCAGACGCAAAACTGACAGTTAATTGTAAGGTTCAGAGGCTGTTAATGACGATGGAACACACAAATCGCGTCGCGATTCAATACATCGTCCTCCGGCCGACCTGTCTCCAAGGGTCTATTACTGCCTCGGGCACCTTATGGTCGATCTCCTGTGAGTCTAGATTTTCGAATCCGACGCAAAACTGACAGTTAATTGTAACGTTCAGAGCCTGTTAATGACGATGGAACACACTAATCGCGTCGCGATTCAATACATCGTCCTACGGCCGACCTGTCTCCAAGGGTCTATTGCTGCCTCGGGCACCTTACGGTCGATCTCCTGTGAGTCTAGATTTTCGAATCCGACGCAAAACTGACAGTTAGTTGTAACGTTCAGGGCCTGTTCATGACGATGGAACACACAAATTGCGTCGCGATTCAATACATCGTCCTCCAGCCGACTTGTCTCCAAGGGTGTAGTGCTGCCTCGGACACCTTATGTTCGTTCTCCTCTGAGTCTAGATTTTCGAATCCGACGCAAAACTGACAGTTAATTGTAAGGTTCAGAGCCTCTTAATGACAATGGAACACACAAATTGCGCCGCGATTCAATACATCGTCCTCCGGCCGACCTGTCTCCAAGGGTCTATTGGTGCCTCGGGCACCTTATGGTCGATCTCCTGTGAGTCTAGATTTTCGAATCCGACGCAAAACTGACAGTTAGTTGTAACGTTCAGAGCCTGTTCACGACGATGGAACACACAAATTGCGTCGCGATTCAATACATCGTCCTCCGACCGACCTGTCTCCAAGGGTCTATTGCTGCCTCGGGCACCTTATGTTCGTTCTCCTGTGAGTCTAGACTTTCGAATCAGACGCAAAACTGACAGTTAATTGTAACGTTCAGAGCCTGTTATTGACGATGGAACACACAAATTGCGTCGCGATTCAATACATCGTCCTCCAGCCGACTTGTCTCCAAGGTCTCTAGTGCTGCCTCGGGCACCTTTTGGTCGTTCTTCTGTGAGTCTAGATTTTCGATTCCGACGCAAAACTGACAGTTAATTGTAAGGTTCAGAGCCTGTTAATGACGATGGAACACACAAATTGCGTCGCGATTCAATACATCGTCCTCCGGCCGACCTGTCTCCAAGGGTCTATTGCTGCCTCGGGCACCTTATGGTCGATCTCCTATGAGTCTAGATTTTCGAATCCGACGCAAAACTGACAGTTAATTGTAACGTTCAGAGCCTGTTAATGACGATGGAACACACAAATTTCGTCGCGATTCAATACATCGTCCTCCGGCCGACCTGTCGCCAAGGGTCTATTGCTGCCTCGGGCACCTTATGGTCTAGATTTTCGAATCCGACGCAAAACTGACAGTTAATTGTAACGTTCAGAGCCTGTTAATGACGATGGAACACACAAATCGCGACGCGATTCAATACATCGTCCTCCGGCCGACTTGTCTCCAAGGGTCTAGTGCTGCCTCGGGCACCTTATGGTCGTTCTCCTGTGAGTCTAGATTTTCGAATCCGACGCAAAACTGACAGTTAATCGTAAGGTTCAGAGCCTCTTAATTACAATGGAACACACAAATTGCGTCGCGATTCAATACATCGTCCTCCGGCCGACCTGTCTCCAAGGGTCTATTGCTGGCTCGGGCACCTTATGGTCGATCTCCTGTGAGTCTAGATTTTCGAATCCGACGCAAAACTGACAGTTAATTGTAACGTTCAGAGCCTGTTAATGACGATGTAACACACAAATTGCGCCGCGATTCAATACATCGTCCTCCAGCCGACTTGTCTCCAAGGGTGTAGTGCTGCCTCGGACACCTTATGTTCGTTCTCCTGTGAGTCTAGATTTTCGAATCCGACGCAAAACTGACAGTTAATTGTATGGTTCAGAGCCTCTTAATGACAATGGAACACACAGATTGCGTCGCGATTCAATACATCGTCCTACGGCCGACCTGTCTCCAAGGGTCTAGTGCTGCCTCGGACACCTTATGGTCGTTCTTCTGTGAGTCTAGATTTTCGAATCCGACGCAAAACTGACAGTTAATTGTAAGGTTCAGAGCCTGTTAATGACGATGGAACACACAAATTGCGTCGCGATTCAATACATCGTCCTCCGGCCGACCTGTCTCCAAGGGTCTATTGCTGCCTCGGGCACCTTATGGTCGATCTCCTGTGAGTCTAGATTTTCGAATCCGACGCAAAAATGACAGTTAATTGTAACGTTCAGAGCCTGTTAATGACGATGGAACCCACAAATTGCGTCGCGATTCAATACATCGTCCTCCGGCCGACCTGTCTCCAAGGGTCTGTTGCTGCCTCGGGCACCTTATGGTCGATCTCCTGTGAGTCTAGATTTTCGAATCCGACGCAAAACTGGCAGTTAATTGTAAGGTTCAGAGCCTGTTAATGACGAAGTAACACACAAATTGCGTCGCGATTCAATACATCGTCCTCCGGCCGACCTGTCTCCAAGGGTCTATTGCTTCCTGGGGCACCTTATGGTCGATCCCCTGTGAGTCTAGATTTTCGAATCCGACGCAAAACTGACAGTTAATTGTAACGTTCAGAGCCTGATAATGACGATGGACACACAAATCTCGTAGCGATTCAATACATCATCCTCCAGCCGACTTGTCTCCAAGGGTCTAGTGCTGCCTCGGGCACCTTATGGTCGTTCTCCTGTGAGTCTAGATTTTCGAATCCGACAAAAAACTGACAGTTAATTGTAACCTTCAGAGCCTGTTAATGACGATGGAACACACAAATTGCGTCGCGATTCAATACATCGTCCTCCGGCTGACCTGTCTCCAAGGGTCTATTGCTGCCTCGGGCAACTTATGGTCGATCTCCTGTCAGTCTAGATTTTCGAATCCGACGCAAAACTGACAGTTAATTGTAACGTTCAGAGCCTGTTAATGACAATGGAACACACAAATCGCGTCGCGATTCAATACATCGTCCTCCGGCCGACCTGTCTCCAAGGGTCTATTGCTGCCTCGGTCACCTTATGGTCGTTCTCCTGTGAGTCTAGATTTTCGAATCCGACGCAAAACTGACAGTTAATTGTAACGTTCAGAGCCTGTTAATGACGATGGAACACACAAATCGCGTCGCGATTCAATACATCGTCCTCCGGCCGACCTGTCTCCAAGGGTCTATTGCTGCCTCGGGCACCTTACGGTCGATCTCCTGTGAGTCTAGATTTTCGAATCCGACGCAAAACTGACAGTTAGTTGTAAAGTTCAGAGCCTGTTCATGACGATGGAACACACAAATTGCGTCGCGATTCAATACATCTTCCTCCGGCCGACCTGTCTCCAAGGGTCTATTGCTGCCTCGGGCACCTTATGGTCGTTCTCCTGTGAGTCTAGACTTTCGAATCCGACGCAAAACTGACAGTTAATTGTAAGGTTCAGAGCCTCTTAATGACAATGGAACACACAAATTGCGTCGCGATTCAATACATCGTCCTCCGGCCGACCTGTCTCCAAGGGTCTAGTGCTCCCTCGGACACCTTATGGTCGTTCTCCTGTGAGTCTAGATTTTCGAATCCGACGCAAAACTGACAGTTAATTGTAACGTTCAGCGCCTGTTAATGACGATGGAACACACAAATCGCGTCGCGATTCAATACATCGTCCTCCAGCCGACTTGTCTCCAAGGGTCTAGTGCTGCCTCGGGCACCTTATGGTCGTTCTTCTGTGAGTCTAGATTTTCGAATCCGACGCAAAACTGACAGTTAATTGTAAGGTTCAGAGCCTGTTAATGACAATGGAACACACAAATTGAGTCGCGATTCAATACATCGTCCTCCGGCCGACCTGTCTCCAAGGGTCTATTGCTGCCTCGGGCACCTTATGGTCGATCTCCTGTGAGTCTAGATTTTCGAATCCGACGCAAAACTGACAGTTAATTGTAAGGTTCAGAGGCTCTTAATGACGATGGAACACACAAATCGCGTCGCGATTCAATACATCGTCCTCCGGCCGACCTGTCTCCAAGGGTCTATTACTGCCTCGGGCACCTTATGGTCGATCTCCTGTGAGTCTAGATTTTCGAATCCGACGCAAAACTGACAGTTAATTGTAACGTTCAGATCCTGTTAATGACGATGGAACACACAAATCGCGTCGCGATTCAATACATCGTCCTCCAGCCGACTTGTCTCCAAGGGTATAGTGCTGCCTCGAGTACTTTATGGTCGTTCTCCTGTGAGTCTAGATCTTCGAATCCGACGCAAAACTGACAGTTAATTGTAAGGTTCAGAGCCTGTTAATGACGATGGAACACACAAATTGCGTCGCGATTCAATACATCGTCCTCCGGCCGACCTGTCTCCAAGGGTCTATTGCTGCCTCGGGCACCTTATGGTCGATCTCCTGTGAGTCTAGTTCTTCGAATCCGACGCAAAACTGACAGTTAATTGTAACGTTCAGAGCCTCTTAATGACCATGGAACACACAAATTGCGTCGCGATTCAATACATCGTCCTCCGGCCGACCTGTCTCCAAGGGTCTATTGCTGCCTCGGGCACCTTATGGTCGTTCTCCTGTGAGTCTAGATTTTCGAATCCGACGCAAAACTGACAGTTAATTGTAACGTTCAGAGCCTGTTAATGACGATGGAACACACAAATTGCGTCGCGATTCAATACATCGTCCTCCAGCCGACTTGTCTCCAAGGTTCTAGTGCTGCCTCGGGCACCTTTTGGTCGTTCTTCTGTGAGTCTAGATTTTCGAATCCGACGCAAAACTGACAGTTAATTGTAACGTTCAGAGCCTGTTAATGACGATGGAACACACAAATCACGTCGCGATTCAATACATCGTCCTCCAGCCGACTTGTATCCAAGAGTCTAGTGCTGCCTCGGGCACCTTATGGTCGTTCTCCTGTAAGTCTAGATTTTCGAATCCGACGCAAAACTGACAGTTAATTGTAAGGTTCAGAGCCTGTTAATGACGATGGAACACACAAATTTCGTCGCGATTCAATACATCGTCCTCCGGCCGACCTGTCTCCAAGGGTCTATTGCTGCCTCGGGCACCTTATGGTCGATCTCCTGTGAGTCTAGATTTTCGAATCCGACGCAAAACTGACAGTTAATTGTAACGTTCAGAGCCTGTTAATGACGATGGAACACACAAATTGCGTCGCGATTCAATACATCGTCCTCCGGCCGACCTGTTTCCAAGGGTCTATTGCTGCCTCGGGCACCTTATGGTCTAGATTTTCGAATCCGACGCAAAACTGACAGTTAATTGTAACGTTCAGAGCCTGTTAATGACGATGGAACACACAAATCGCGACGCGATTCAATACATCGTCCTCCGGCCGACTTGTCTCCAAGGGTCTAGTGCTGCCTCGGGCACCTTATGGTCGTTCTCCTGTGAGTCTAGATTTTCGAATCCGACGCAAAACTGACAGTTAATCGTAAGGTTCAGAGCCTCTTAATGACAATGGAACACACAAATTGCGTCGCGATTCAATACATCGTCCTCCGGCCGACCTGTCTCCAAGGGTCTATTGCTGGCTCGGGCACCTTATGGACGATCTCCTGTGAGTCTAGATTTTCGAATCCGACGCAAAACTGACAGTTAATTGTAACGTTCAGAGCCTGTTAATGACGATGTAACACACAAATTGCGTCGCGATTCAAAACATCGTCCTCCAGCCGACTTGTCTCCAAGAGTGTAGTGCTGCCTCGGACACCTTATGTTCTTTCTCCTGTCAGTCTAGATTTTCGAATCCGACTCAAAACTGACAGTTAATTGTAAGGTTCAGAGCCTCTTAATGACAATGGAACACACAGATTGCGTCGCGATTCAATACATCGTCCTACGGCCGACCTGTCTCCAAGGGTCTAGTGCTGCCTCGGACACCTTATGGTCGTTCTTCTGTGAGTCTAGATTTTCGAATCCGACGCAAAACTGACAGTTAATTGTAAGGTTCAGAGCCTGTTAATGACGATGGAACACACAAATTGCGTCGCGATTCAATACATCGTCCTCCGGCCGACCTGTCTCCAAGGGTCTATTGCTGCCTCGGGCACCTTATGGTCGATCTCCTGTGAGTCTAGATTTTCGAATCCGACGCAAAAATGACAGTTAATTGTAACGTTCAGAGCCTGTTAATGACGATGGAACCCACAAATTGCGTCGCGATTCAATACATCGTCCTCCGGCCGACCTGTCTCCAAGGGTCTGTTGCTGCCTCGGGCACCTTATGGTCGATCTCCTGTGAGTCTAGATTTTCGAATCCGACGCAAAACTGACACTTAATTGTAAGGCTCAGAGCCTGTTAATGACGATGTAACACACAAATTGCGTCGCGATTCAATACATCGTCCTCCGGCCGACCTGTCTCCAAGGGTCTATTGCTTCCTGGGGCACCTTATGGTCGATCTCCTGTGAGTCTAGATTTTCGAATCCGACGCAAAACTGACAGTTAATTGTAACGTTCAGAGCCTGTTAATGACGATGGACACACAAATCACGTAGCGATTCAATACATCATCCTCCAGCCGACTTGTCTCCAAGGGTCTAGTGCTGCCTCGGGCACCTTATGGTCGTTCTCCTGTGAGTCTAGATTTTCGAATCCGACAAAAAACTGACAGTTAATTGTAACGTTCAGAGCCTGTTAATGACGATGGAACACACAAATTGCGTCGCGATTCAATACATCGTCCTCCGGCCGACCTGTCTCCAGGGGTCTATTGCTGCCTCGGGCAACTTATGGTCGATCTCCTGTGAGTCTAGATTTTCGAATCCGACGCAAAAATGACAGTTAATTGTAACGTTCAGAGCCTGTTAATGACAATGGAACACACAAATCGCGTCGCGATTCAATACATCGTCCTCCGGCCGACCTGTCTCCAAGGGTCTATTGCTGCCTCGGTCACCTTATGGTCGTTCTCCTGTGAGTCTAGATTTTCGAATCCGACGCAAAACTGACAGTTAATTGTAACGTTCAGAGCCTGTTAATGGCGATGGAACACACAAATTGCGTCGCGATTCAATACATCGTCCTCCGGCCGACTTGTCTCCAAGGGTCTATTGCTGCCTCGGGCACCTTACGGTCGATCTCCTGTGAGTCTAAATTTTCGAATCCGACGCAAAACTGACAGTTAGTTGTAACGTTCAGAGCCTGTTCATGACGATGGAACACACAAATTGCGTCGCGATTCAATACATCGTCCTCCGGCCGACCTGTCTCCAAGGGTCTATTGCTGCCTCGGGCACCTTATGGTCGTTCTCCTGTGAGTCTAGTCTTTCGAATCAGACGCAAAACTGACAGTTAATTGTAACGTTCAGAGCCTGTTAATGACGATGGAACACACAAATTGCGTCGCGATTCAATACATCGTCCTCCAGCCGACTTGTCTCCAAGGGTCTAGTGCTGCCTCGGGCACCTTATGGTCGTTCTTCTGTGAGTCTAGATTTTCGAATCCGACGCAAAACTGACAGTTAATTGTAAGGTTCAGAGCCTCTTAATGACAATGGATCACACAAATTGCGTCGCGATTCAATACATCGTCCTCCGGCCGACCTGTCTCCAAGGGTCTAGTGCTCCCTCGGACACCTTATGGTCGTTCTCCTGTGAGTCTAGATTTTCGAATCCGACGCAAAACTGACAGTTAATTGTAACGTTCAGCGCCTGTTAATGACGATGGAACACACAAATCGCGTCGCGATTCAATACATCGTCCTCCAGCCGACTTGTCTCCAAGGGTCTAGTGGTGCCTCGGGCACCTTATGGTCGTTCTTCTGTGAGTCTAGATTTTCGAATCCGACGCAAAACTGACAGTTAATTGTAAGGTTCAGAGCCTGTTAATGACAATGGAACACACAAATTGAGTCGCGATTCAATACATCGTCCTCCGGCCGACCTGTCTCCAAGGGTCTAGTGCTCCCTCGGACACCTTATGGTCGTTCTCCTGTGAGTCTAGATTTTCGAATCCGACGCAAAACTGACAGTTAATTGTAACGTTCAGAGCCTGTTAATGACGATGGAACACACAAATCGCGTCGCGATTCAATACATCCTCCTCCGGCCGACCTATGTCCAAGGGTCTATTACTGCCTCGGGCACCTTATGGTCGATCTCCTGTGAGTCTAGATTTTCGAATCCGACGCAAAACTGACAGTTAATTGTAACGTTCAGAGCCTGTTAATGACGATGGAACACACAAATCGCGTCGCGATTCAATACATCGTCCTCCAGCCGACTTGTCTCCAAGGGTATAGTGCTGCCTCGAGTACCTTATGGTCGTTCTCCTGTGAGTCTAGATCTTCGAATCCGACGCAAAACTGACAGTTAATTGTAAGGTTCAGAGCCTGTTAATGACGATGTAACACACAAATTGCGTCGCGATTCAATACATCGTCCTCCGGCCGACCTGTCTCCAAGGGTCTATTGCTTCCTGGGGCACCTTATGGTCGATCTCCTGTGAGTCTAGCTCTTCGAATCCGACGCAAAACTGACAGTTAATTGTAACGTTCAGAGCCTGTTAATGACGATGGACACACAAATCACGTAGCGATTCAATACATCATCCTCCAGCCGACTTGTCTCCAAGGGTCTAGTGCTGCCTCGGGCACCTTATGGTCGTTCTCCTGTGAGTCTAGATTTTCGAATCCGACATAAAACTGACAGTTAATTGTAACGTTCAGAGCCTGTTAATGACGATGGAACACACAAATTGCGTCGCGATTCAATACATCGTCCTCCGGCCGACCTGTCTCCAAGGGTCTATTGCTGCCTCGGGCAACTTATGGTCGATCTCCTGTGAGTCTAGATTTTCGAATCCGACGCAAAACTGACAGTTAATTGTAAGGTTCAGAGCCTGTTAATGACAATGGAACACACAAATCGCGTCGCGATTCAATACATCGTCCTCCGGCCGACCTGTCTCCAAGGGTCTATTGCTGCCTCGGTCACCTTATGGTCGTTCTCCTGTGAGTCTAGATTTTCGAATCCGACGCAAAACTGACAGTTAATTGTAACGTTCAGAGCCTGTTAATGGCGATGGAACACACAAATCGCGTCGCGATTCAATACATCGTCCTCCGGCCGACCTGTCTCCAAGGGTCTATTGCTGCCTCGGGCACCTTACGGTCGATCGCCTGTGAGTCTAGATTTTCGAATCCGACGCAAAACTGACAGTTAGTTGTAACGTTCAGAGCCTGTTCATGACGATGGAACACACAAATTGCGTCGCGATTCAATACATCGTCCTCCGGCCGACCTGTCTCCAAGGGTCTATTGCTGCCTCGGGCACCTTATGGTCGATCTCCTGTGAGTCTAGACTTTCGAATCAGACGCAAAACTGACAGTTAATTGTAACGTTCAGAGCCTGTTAATGACGATGGAACAGACAAATTGCGTCGCGATTCAATACATCGTCCTCCAGCCGACTTGTCTCCAAGGGTCTAGTGCTGCCTCGGACACCTTATGGTCGTTCTCCTGTGAGTCTAGATTTTCGAATCCGACGCAAAACTGACAGTTAATTGTAACGTTCAGCGCCTGTTAAGGGGCAATGAGAGGTGGCATGAGCCCCCTCTCATATTTCTATCTTACGATTCTCCTCTCTAGTTGCATGCGGTTGAGGGTTGCTTTTCCTTAACACGCGTACTTCCCACGCAGCGTCTCTCGTCACCCGGGTGGGCCGGTGACAGGCGGGCTCTGTGGAACTGGAGAGAGTTAAGCCGACGTGTGTGAGGCAGTCGAGTGAATGCTTTTCAGACGCCGACATTGTCAAGAGACACGCCCGCTGGGGTGTGAAGTATCGGCTGGGCTAGAGGTTCCGTTACTTCAGAGAAACTTTGCGAAAACACGTTCTGGCGGGCTACCAGCGAGGCGTGGGAATGACTTGTGTACCCACGCAGTGGTGGCGGGAAAATTCCCGCACTTTCTGCAAAATCAGCACAGAAATTGGCGCCAAGAATCTCCATTGGTGGAATGGTAGTGCTCCGGCAATGGAGTGGAATTTCCGCCGGTTTTCGAGTTGCTGATTGGAACGTAACCACGGCCACTGTCGTGGGGGCGGGAATGTTCGGTGTTCGGCCTGTACGGGTGCTCTGAGTAGTCGGCAGTCGCCTTTCGGTCGAGGACGTCGGAGCAACCAGCCCTCGCCTGCGGTACGCCAGATCGTGTTCTGGGAGATAAGAAGACTGTTGGTAATGTACGTCCGCAGCACCGGCAGATAGGGATTTTCCTAGGTGATAATCAGAGCTCAGCAGAGCGCGCCTGTTCATCCTTTTCTAACTTTGTTCAGTTTCGAGTAGCAGCAATTACTATTGGGTTAGCTGTGTGTCTCTCTTGAGATTTGAGTGGAAAGGAATTGGCTCCACATACCACTTCGTCTTAAACCTCACGATCTAAGTTAGGGACAACTTCACCTTTACTGTGTTTGTATGAATCTCCAATTTTAGCCAATTTGATGTTTTATATTTCCTGTGTCTCTTTTACTATTCTGCGTTTAATCTTAATAAATCATATTGTTATTTTGGACAGAACTTTCTTTCTGTTAATCAATAGAGCAACCCTATCATTCCTCACTATGCTAATGAAACCTTTGTTTATTTAACTTATTTATCAAATTAAATTATTGCAGGTGCCAAACTCTCTTCTACTCCACTAGCAGGGTTGATTAGAGTCAGTTCGCGTATTTGTTTTATCCTTGTGCAACAGCAAAAGTCGGAGTTAGAATAGGGGGGGCTTAGAGCATGATTTACACATGTGGATTCTAGTAGAATTTAGTGATAAATACACTACTAGCCCCGGCACCTCGCATAATATGGCGACCCTTGGCCTCGGATCTTTCCTGTGAATCTCTGATAAACAAACAGGATTCTTAGTAGGAACATTCAATTTTTTTTCTCTCTATTTTTTTTAATGATTAATACCCAAGTTTTTTTTGGTAGTTCCGCGTTTAGTTTTAAGTAGCGGCGCATGACTACAGTTTTTGTTTTCAGTGTATATATTTTTTGTTCATTGTTTTTTTTGTGTTTCGCTGATGTGGTGTCTGTACCGCATCGCACTTTGTCGGATTTGTGTGCGGTTTCTGTACCACATCAAATTGTGTTTGTGATTACAGCGTTGGAACAGCGTTGTTGAAATTTTATGTTTATGTGTAAAAAATATATGGAGTAGATTAATTTTATTGTGCATTTTAGATGAATTTGTTTTTATGAATGATAACGAGAAGTAAGGCACGACTATTATCGGGCGAAGCTAAAACAAAAGAGGATAGCATAATGGATAAGGGGCAGTTTACTGACGGGAATAGGTTCGGAGATGAGATGGGCACATTTTTAGCAGGACAGGACGCCAGGGGCATTGATGAGGAAGGTGATTTGGACGCGATCTCAGAGCAGCGTTGCGGCCGTGATTATGATAGTGAAGTAGAGGATGAAACAGAGACAGGCACACAGGTCGAGACGGTAGCAGAAGTTTATAGTCAAACGAACGAGTGCAGACAGAGGCCAGCTCGGTCACGTCAGAGCTCTAGCGCCCAGGTGTCCAGAGTTACATCGCCCATGTTTGAAGAGGATCAAGAAGATGACGTAAACCCAATACTGAGCTTCCTACGATCAATGAAAGAAGAAGCTGACGAAAAGCGTAAGAAGCAGGAAGAAGCTGACGAACAGCGTAAGAGGGAGAAGGAAGAAGAGGAGAAACAACGTAAGAAGGAGAAGGAAGAAGCTGACGAACAGCGTAAGAAGGACACGGAGGCAATAATTTCGCATATAGGGGAAATTCGTGGGGAATTACTAACAATAAAGAAAGAATGAGGAGAAGCAAAACAATTGTCAATGGTAGCACAAAAAGTAGCAGGCCTAGCCCAAACGGCAGCAACAGGGGCAATGAAAATCGCAAAAGTAACTTCTCAACTTGTAGGTCGCTTGCGACGTGCGACACAAGCCCACTCAAAATCCCTAGCGTTCTTAAAAACCCAAGGTAATATTGCGGTTACCAACATCACGAAACGAATGAAAGAAGTAGAGAGTCGGATAGCGAAACTAGAGCGAAACGGGCACACGAGCACTGCGCGTTCGGATACCAATGATGGAGTACACAGAAGTGTGTCTCCGAGGAAAAGCCCGCCGTGCTCTAGCCCAGTGACAGAGGGCGGAACTAACAATGCACACGCAGAAACACCTAGTAATAGCTCCAATAATTGTAGCCCACTTAGGAGAGTGAATTCTGAGTGTCACCGCCACTGTGATACAGAGGTAGCACATCACAGTTATCAGCAAGATAGATCAGGACACTCAGCAGACGTGCAAGTATCGGAAACGAGTGACAACACCAGTGCGAGGATCGGACAGGATTTTGATCACAATCACTTCCTGTCGATACTAAAATTCCAAAAGTTCAGAGATAATGGAGGGTCGATGCATCCGAAGAGCTGGGTGACGCAGTTTACTAATTCATTACCGTCATCATGGCCAACCCACGCAAAATTAGAATTCATGTGTGGACACATCGAGGGCCAAGCCGCGGAAAAGATGCGGGGTGTGGCAGCGACGTGTCGGACCTATCAGGAATTTGTTGATGCATTCCTGCGGACCTACTGGTCAAAGGAAACGCAAGACAGGATTAAAGAGGAAATAATATTTTGTCCTGAACTGGAAGTGTCCGGGCATAAGAACGCAACCAAATTTTTTGATGATTTACTCAAGAAGAATCAGTTTTTAGATAGTCCATATAGCAACGGAGAAATCATTAAATTTTGCTTTTCCAAATTGCCTATTAGGTATCAACAGACACTTGTCGGGAAGTGTGGATCGGACATAGAAGCATTCAAGAGTCTATTGCGCGAACTCGAAGTAGTCTTCGATAAACAAGACGCAAAGGACAGGAAGAAGGCGCAAAATAACAAATACCACGGGCCTGCAAGGGAAGACGACAACAGATCGCAAAATCGCACTCGTCAGTTAGGAAACCAGGGTTACGGAAATCAAGGTTACGCTACTCAAGGTTATGGAAACCAGAGACACGGAAACCAGAACGTCAGGAAACAGGGTCAATCTAGACAAGGAATCTGGGACAGGAGAAATAACGTACGGCAAAGCGACCGTAATTGGAGAGAGCGAAATCAAGGACAACAGGAGAACCAGGAGATTGAAATTAGACCTGCAAATCCTAATGCACGTCAGAGGAGGGGGAGTCTAACAAGGGATTGGCGCTAGTCCATAGGATTCCACCACATCTCTCACACAAAGAAGTTCGTGGAATAATAGTAGTTTAAGTGGTGTACATAGTAGAATAAGCAAATATATGAACCTTTCTGTGGGGAACAATAATTGTTACATTAATAGATTAAGATTGCTAAAGTATTAACACGCTGCGTTGTCTTGCATAAGAATTTACTGCTGCTATCCTCTTTTTGTTTATGTTTGCGATCTCCAATGTCGATGGAGTAGGAGACACTACCTTTTCATGAGCAATGTTTTTGTCCTTTCCTATCTGGTGTCCATGTTAAGGGATAAGGATGAGTGACGAGACGTCGCACAAACGGGCGCATACAAGAACGTGCTCTTAGAAGCGTTCTGAGAGGTCGTGATACGCTCCATAGCGGCCACAACCAGTTCGTGAGACGTTCATACCAATGCTTGCAGGCACGCGTCAGTGCACTGCACGATTGTGGTATATTGCGCGATTTCGAGGGTGAATATGGGCAGTATAGTTTTTGCAGAGTTGCGCCGGTATCGTTGTCTTGCAAGTCGGGGTGAACCTGTGAGCATTTGACTCTAATGGTGCCCTAGACGAGAGAAATGAGGGCATAAAAGCCTACCATGCTAATGTGCTGGTTGGGGATTTAGCGTGCTGCTCGTTTTTGTCACAGATGAATCACCAAGGAATTGTACTTGGATATTCGTGACATACTGTGTAGCTGGCGTGTGTTGGGTGTCTGAATCCTCAACAGGAACCAGTCCTGGCTTGGTCATATTACATTGCTTCTGGAAAGGTGTACTTCGATCGCGAAAACCGCTTCACATAGAGAAGGAAGTTGCAACTATAAATTTATTGTCGTGTATAGCCATGGCTAACCCAGTCTCTGGAGTTTCAGTGAGGCGTAATGAAAACTCGGAGGTCATGTCGTACGGCGCGCACATCACTGTCGTCAATAGCGGCGAGCAGCAAGACATCTCAGCGTAACAGGATCTATGTAAGGGTATTGTATAAGGTAAATAAAAAAATAAATAAATAAATAAATAAAATAAAATAAATAAATAAATAAATAAAAGGGAAAGTACGATACTAGGATAAGTTAAACTGTAGGATTTAACAATAACTAGATTAATATTGTGGGGGTTTTCTACCACAAGTGTGGCGCGCGCCTGTTGAGTTGCTATTTTTCAGGTCACCAAACCACAGACCCGAGATGGAGGGACGACGGGCGAGCGAAAGTAGCGTAGTTGCATGTTCTTTATAGCACAGTAAAACTTAGACCTGCATAACAACATAATTTAATTAAAAGACGTAGAATGTAGATCGTTGGGATATGGTAGTTAATTCTTGAAGCATGTCTACTGTCGATCTATATAATTAATAGTAATATTAGTGCGGGCCCGCACATTTAGTTGTTCATCCATTACAAAGCATCAGTTATCACACACCATGTACATACTGAGATCGGTCTCTACACATATATCAAAATAAATTATTTCCATGTCTAGATTAGATGTTATAATGATTGCCATAGATTAATAACTATAAAAGTAAAATAAGAGTGTCTGAAATGACAGACCATCAATGTTTCATTATGTAAATTTATTATAACATAGAAGGTCATGGGAAAAAGTTAGGCATAAGACTTTTGTAAGAATTGTACAGATGACGAGGAACGTGGCAATGCAGAGGCCAGCCAGCGCAAAAACAAGAGGTCTTCGGCTACCTGCTAGAGGGCGAGCGTCCCGTCCTACACGCTGACAGTCACCCGGCTGCCTACCTGAGGGATTACACGGGACCCTCGCCCCGCCACAAGCGAAAGTGGGGCTGGCCGTTGACCCTGACACGCGACAGCCTGCTAGCTCTCCGGACGCGGCAGCCGCTTGGAGGGATTCCCTGCGGCAGACCACGTTGTCGTGAGTACACGAAGAACATCACATATCGTGTCAGAACCTGCGCCTCATGTGCCTCAGGACAGAAAGGGACGCTCTATACTCACCTGTTTGGGTTTTTACAACTCACTAGCATTGGCCGATCTGCATACACAAAGCAGTATCGTGCCACACTAACAAATGTATGGTCTCATGTCTTACTTCTCCTCTCTATTAGAGAGCAGTTTTTAACAATAGTCGCTCCTAGTTCGATCCTGTATGGATGACCTCACACACTTGTGGAGTCACTCCACGTGCCATCATCCCTCGTCGAACTGCAATATTGGGAAACATAAAGTTCTGTCCAGCGAGAGAAGAGACCTAGACTAGTGATGTATCCCAACGAGTAGACCTCAGAGACAATTAATCGACGTGAGGAGAGCCTATCACTGTGTCTTCCTACCATACGGCCGTGATCATATGCGTGGGTCTGACTACAATCTCAACAGCGTACTGCAGACACTCCAGAACTCCCTATTGCTGTTGCCACAACGTAGCAACTACAACCGACGTTTAGCCTTATGTGATGTCAGTACAGTGGAATCAGTGAAGTGCCACGGATATTTCTAACAATGTGATTTAGTGCCTCATTCTCAGCACAGTCGTGAACTTTGTGCAATGTGCACGCACAATTTGATGCCCCATGAACCTTGTTTTTTTTGTTTTTCTTAAATTTCTTTCTCTTATGTTGTTTCTGTAATGTATGTTATACCTTGTATGCGTTTGTGTTTTACACTGTAATTCTTATTACAGATTACTGTATTGTTCTCCACATCATGTTTTTTTTTGTATTTTGTGTTTATTGTTGTGTGTATGCTAACAGTGTGCCTGAAGTCCCCATAAACTGAAGCAGATACCACCACTGTCATTGTGAATGGACCATCAGTTCAGGGAACATTTTGTAAAGGTTATTCTTGCTGCAGGGAGACAGAATGAATCGGAGGTTGTAACTAGAATCTGAAAACTCACAAAGAGATTGTTAACTTAAATATTATCATGTGTGAGTGAGGTCAGGTTAGTTTAATGATTAAAATTGTTGTAACATCTTGGGCATTTAATTGCGGAGCACTCCAACTCTGATTGTAAAGAATAAACTGCTCCATATTTGGCTCAGATGCCCGGGCCATGTTTAGAGCGTGAATGTCTGCGTGAATCGGTGTTTGGAAGGGGCTCCCTGGGTATGGATGTGTGATGTGAGTGTTAGTGTTCCATATTAAGAAGGTGAAGTTGGCTACATCATAAATAATCCTCCCTCTATGAGTTGCATTTTTCAGTTGCAATGATCTTTTTTATAGAGTGCGGTATGTGGAGTCACTTTATAAGATTGTTCTTGGGCGATTGACTCACTACCTTGCTCCTAAGTGAGCCAACCGCTCACCAATTACAATCTAAAATGGCGTAGGGGCAATGAGAGGTGGCATGAGCCCCCTCTCATATTTCTATCTTACGATTCTCCTCTCTAGTTGCATGCGGTGGAGGGTTGCTTTTCCTTAACACGCGTACTTCCCACGCAGCGTCTCTCGTCACCCGGGTGGGCCGGTGACAGGCGGGCTCTGTGGAACTGGAGAGAGTTAAGCCGACGTGTGTGAGGCAGTCGAGTGAATGCTTTTCAGACGCCGACATTGTCAAGAGACACGCCCGCTGGGGTGTGAAGTAGCGGCTGGGCTAGAGGTTCCGTTACTTCAGAGAAACTTTGCGAAAACACGTTCTGGCGGGCTACCAGCGAGGTGTGGGAATGACTTGTGTACCCACGCAGTTGTGGCGGGAAAATTCCCGCACTTTCTGCAAAATCAGCACAGAAATTGGCGCCAAGAATCTCCATTGGTGGAATGGTAGTGCTCCGGCAATGGAGTGGAATTTCCGCCGGTTTTCGAGTTGCTGATTGGAACGTAACCACGGCCACTGTCGTGGGGGCGGGAATGTTCGGTGTTCGGCCTGTACGGGTGCTCTGAGTAGTCGGCAGTCGCCTTTCGGTCGAGGACGTCGGAGCAACCAGCCCTCGCCTGCGGTACGCCAGATCGTGTTCTGGGAGATAAGAAGACTGTTGGTAATGTACGTCCGCAGCACCGGCAGATAGGGATTTTCCTAGGTGATAATCAGAGCTCAGCAGAGCGCGCCTGTTCATCCTTTTCTAACTTTGTTCAGTTTCGAGTAGCAGCAATTACTATTGGGTTAGCTGTGTGTCTCTCTTGAGATTTGAGTGGAAAGGAATTGGCTCCACATACCACTTCGTCTTAAACCTCACGATCTAAGTTAGGGACAACTTCACCTTTACTGTGTTTGTATGAATCTCCAATTTTAGCCAATTTGATGTTTTATATTTCCTGTGTCTCTTTTACTATTCTGCGTTTAATCTTAATAAATCATATTGTTATTTTGGACAGAACTTTCTTTCTGTTAATCAATAGAGCAACCCTATCATTCCTCACTATGCTAATGAAACCTTTGTTTATTTAACTTATTTATCAAATTAAATTATTGCAGGTGCCAAACTCTCTTCTACTCCACTAGCAGGGTTGATTAGAGTCAGTTCGCGTATTTGTTTTATCCTTGTGCAACAGCAAAAGTCGGAGTTAGAATAGGGGGGGCTTAGAGCATGATTTACACATGTGGATTCTAGTAGAATTTAGTGATAAATACACTACTAGCCCCGGCACCTCGCAACCTTATGGTCGTTCTCCTGTGAGTCTAGATTTTCGAATCCGACAAAAAACTGACAGTTAATTGTAACGTTCAGAGCCTGTTAATGACGATGGAACACACAAATTGCGTCGCGATTCAATACATCGTCCTCCGGCCGACCTGTCTCCAAGGGTCTATTGCTGCCTCGGGCCACTTATGGTCGATCTCCTGTGAGTCTAGATTTTCGAATCCGACGCAAAACTGTTAATTGTAACGTCCAGAGCCTGTTAATGACAATGGAACACACAAATCGCGTCGCGATTCAATACATCGTCCTCCGGCCGACCTGTCTCCAAGGGTCTATTGCTGCCTCGGTCACCTTATGGTCGTTCTCCTGTGAGTCTAGATTTTCGAATCCGACGCAAAACTGACAGTTAATTGTAACGTTTAGAGCCTGTTAATGGCGATGGAACACACAAATCGCGTCGCGATTCAATACATCGTCCTCCGGCCGACTTGTCTCCAAGGGTCTATTGCTGCCTCGGTCACCTTATGGTCGTTCTCCTGTGAGTCTAGATTTTCGAATCCGACGCAAAACTGACAGTTAATTGTAACGTTCAGAGCCTGTTAATGGCGATGGAACACACAAATCGCGTCGCGATTCAATACATCGTCCTCCGGCCGACCTGTCTCCAAGGGTCTATTGCTGCCTCGGGCACCTTACGGTCGATCTCCTGTGAGTCTAGATTTTCGAATCCGACGCAAAACTGACAGTTAGTTGTAACGTTCAGAGCCTGTTAATGACGATGGAACACACAAATTGCGTCGCGATTCAATACATCGTCCTCCGGCCGACCTGTCTCCAAGGGTCTATTGCTGCCTCGGGCACCTTATGGTCGTTCTCCTGTGAGTCTAGACTTTCGAATCAGACGCAAAACTGACAGTTAATTGTAACGTTCAGAGCCTGTTAATGACGATGGAACACACAAATTGCGTCGCGAGTCAATACATCGTCCTCCAGCCGACTTGTCTCCAAGGGTCTAGTGCTGCCTCGGGCACCTTATGGTCGTTCTTCTGTGAGTCTAGATTTTCGAATCCGACGCAAAACTTACAGTTAATTGTAAGGTTCAGAGCCTGTTATTGACGATGGAACACACAAATTGCGTCGCGATTCAATACATCGTCCTCCAGCCGACTTGTCTCCAAGCTTCTAGTGCTGCCTCGGGCACCTTTTGGTCGTTCTTCTGTGAGTCTAGATTTTCGAATCCGACGCAAAACTGACAGTTAATTGTAACGTTCAGAGCCTGTTAATGACGATGGAACACACAAATCACGTCGCGATTCAATACATCGTCCTCCAGCCGACTTGTATCCAAGAGTCTAGTGCTGCCTCGGGCACCTTATGGTCGTTCTCCTGTGAGTCTAGATTTTCGAATCCGACAAAAAACTGACAGTTAATTGTAACGTTCAGAGCCTGTTAATGACGATGGAACACACAAATTGCGTCGCGATTCAATACATCGTCCTCCGGCCGACCTGTCTCCAAGGGTCTATTGCTGCCTCGGGCCACTTATGGTCGATCTCCTGTGAGTCTAGATTTTCGAATCCGACGCAAAACTGTTAATTGTAACGTCCAGAGCCTGTTAATGACAATGGAACACACAAATCGCGTCGCGATTCAATACATCGTCCTCCGGCCGACCTGTCTCCAAGGGTCTATTGCTGCCTCGGTCACCTTATGGTCGTTCTCCTGTGAGTCTAGATTTTCGAATCCGACGCAAAACTGACAGTTAATTGTAACGTTTAGAGCCTGTTAATGGCGATGGAACACACAAATCGCGTCGCGATTCAATACATCGTCCTCCGGCCGACTTGTCTCCAAGGGTCTATTGCTGCCTCGGTCACCTTATGGTCGTTCTCCTGTGAGTCTAGATTTTCGAATCCGACGCAAAACTGACAGTTAATTGTAACGTTCAGAGCCTGTTAATGGCGATGGAACACACAAATCGCGTCGCGATTCAATACATCGTCCTCCGGCCGACCTGTCTCCAAGGGTCTATTGCTGCCTCGGGCACCTTACGGTCGATCTCCTGTGAGTCTAGATTTTCGAATCCGACGCAAAACTGACAGTTAGTTGTAACGTTCAGAGCCTGTTCATGACGATGGAACACACAAATTGCGTCGCGATTCAATACATCGTCCTCCGGCCGACCTGTCTCCAAGGGTCTATTGCTGCCTCGGGCACCTTATGGTCGTTCTCCTGTGAGTCTAGACTTTCGAATCAGACGCAAAACTGACAGTTAATTGTAACGTTCAGAGCCTGTTAATGACGATGGAACACACAAATTGCGTCGCGAGTCAATACATCGTCCTCCAGCCGACTTGTCTCCAAGGGTCTAGTGCTGCCTCGGGCACCTTATGGTCGTTCTTCTGTGAGTCTAGATTTTCGAATCCGACGCAAAACTTACAGTTAATTGTAAGGTTCAGAGCCTGTTATTGACGATGGAACACACAAATTGCGTCGCGATTCAATACATCGTCCTCCAGCCGACTTGTCTCCAAGCTTCTAGTGCTGCCTCGGGCACCTTTTGGTCGTTCTTCTGTTAGTCTAGATTTTCGAATCCGACGCAAAACTGACAGTTAATTGTAACGTTCAGAGCCTGTTAATGACGATGGAACACACAAATCACGTCGCGATTCAATACATCGTCCTCCAGCCGACTTGTATCCAAGAGTCTAGTGCTGCCTCGGGCACCTTATGGTCGTTCTCCTGTGAGTCTAGATTTTCGAATCCGACGCAAAACTGACAGTTAATTGTAAGGTTCAGAGCCTGTTAAAGACGATGGAACACACAAATTGCGTCGCGATTCAATACATCGTCCTCCGGCCGACCTGTCTCCAAGGGTCTATTGCTGCCTCGGGCACCTTATGGTCGATCTCCTGTGAGTCTAGATTTTCGATTCCGACGCAAAACTGACAGTTAATTGTAACGTTCAGAGCCTGTAAATGACGATGGAACACACAAATTGCGCCGCGATTCAATACATCGTCCTCCGGCCGACCTGTCTCCAAGGGTCTATTGCTGCCTCGGGCACCTTATGGCCTAGATTTTCGAATCCGACGCAAAACTGACAGTTAATTGTAACGTTCAGAGCCTGTTAATGACGATGGAACACACAAATCGCGACGCGATTCAATACATCGTCCTCCGGCCGACTTGTCTCCAAGGGTCTAGTGCTGCCTCGGGCACCTTATGGTCGTTCTCCTGTGAGTCTAGATTTTCGAATCCGACGCAAAACTGACAGTTAATCGTAAGTTTCAGAGCCTCTTAATGACAATGGAACACACAAATTGCGTCGCGATTCAATACATCGTCCTCCGGCCGACCTGTCTCCAAGGGTCTATTGCTGGCTCGGGCACCTTATGGTCGATCTCCTGTGAGTCTAGATTTTCGAATCCGACGCAAAACTGACAGTTAGTTGTAACGTTCAGAGCCTGTTAATGACGATGTAACACACAAATTGCGTCGCGATTCAATACATCGTCCTCCAGCCGACTTGTCTCCAAGGGCGTAGTGCTGCCTCGGACACCTTATGTTCGTTCTCCTGTGAGTCTAGATTTTCGAATCCGACGCAAAACTGACAGTTAATTGTAAGGTTCAGAGCCTCTTAATGACAATGGAACACACAGATTGCGTCGCGATTCAATACATCGTCCTACGGCCGACCTGTCTCCAAGGGTCTAGTGCTGCCTCGGACACCTTATTGTCGTTCTTCTGTGAGTCTAGATTTTCGAATCCGACGCAAAACTGACAGTTAATTGTAAGGTTCAGAGCCTGTTAATGACGATGGAACACACAAATTGCGTCGCGATTCAATACATCGTCCTCCTGCCGACCTGTCTCCAAGGGTCTATTGCTGCCTCGGGCACCTTATGGTCGATCTCCTGTGAGTCTAGATTTTCGAATCCGACGCAAAAATGACAGTTAATTGTAACGTTCAGAGCCTGTTAATGACGATGGAACCCACAAATTTGCGTCGCGATTCAATACATCGTCCTCCGGCCGACCTGTCTCCAAGGGTCTGTTGCTGCCTCGGGCACCTTATGGTCGATCTCCTGTGAGTCTAGATTTTCGAATCCGACGCAAAACTGACAGTTAATTGTAAGGTTCAGAGCCTGTTAATGACGATGTAACACACAAATTGCGTCGCGATTCAATTCATCGTCCTCCGGCCGACCTGTCTCCAAGGGTCTATTGCTTCCTGGGGCACCTTATGGTCGATCTCCTGTGAGTCTAGATTTTCGAATCCGACGCAAAACTGACAGTTAATTGTAACGTTCAGAGCCTGTTAATGACGATGGACACACAAATCACGTAGCGATTCAATACATCATCCTCCAGCCGACTTGTCTCCAAGGGTCTAGTGCTGCCTCGGGCACCTTATGGTCGTTCTCCTGTGAGTCTATATTTTCGAATCCGACAAAAAACTGACAGTTAATTGTAACGTTCAGAGCCTGTTAATGACGATGGAACACACAAATTGCGTCGCGATTCAATACATCGTCCTCCGGCCGACCTGTCTCCAAGGGTCTATTGCTGCCTCGGGCAACTTATGGTCGATCTCCTGTGAGTCTAGATTTTCGAATCCGACGCAAAACTGACAGTTAATTGTAACGTCCAGAGCCTGTTAATGACAATGGAACACACAAATCGCGTCGCGATTCAATACATCGTCCTCCGGCCGACCTGTCTCCAAGGGTCTATTGCTGCCTCGGTCACCTTATGGTCGTTCTCCTGTGAGTCTAGATTTTCGAATCCGACGCAAAACTGACAGTTAATTGTAACGTTCAGAGCCTGTTAATGGCGATGGAACACACAAATCGCGTCGTGATTCAATAAATCGTCCTCCGGCCGACCTGTCTCCAAGGGTCTATTGCTGCCTCGGGCACCTTACGGTCGATCTCCTGTGAGTCTAGATTTTCGAATCCGACGCAAAACTGACAGTTAGTTGTAACGTTCGGAGCCTGTTAATGACGATGGAACACACAAATTGCGTCGCGATTCAATACATCGTCCTCCGGCCGACCTGTCTCCAAGGGTCTATTGCTGCCTCGGGCACCTTATGGTCGTTCTCCTGTGAGTCTAGACTTTCGAATCAGACGCAAAACTGACAGTTAATTGTAACGTTCAGAGCCTGTTAATGACGTTGGAACACACAAATTGCGTCGCGAGTCAATACATCGTCCTCCAGCCGACTTGTCTCCAAGGGTCTAGTGCTGCCTCGGGCACCTTATGGTCGTTCTTCTGTGAGTCTAGATTTTCGAATCCGACGCAAAACTGACAGTTAATTGTAAGGTTCAGAGCCTGTTATTGACGATGGAACACACAAATTGCGTCGCGATTCAATACATCGTTCTCCTGCCGACCTGTCTCCAAGGGTCTATTGCTGCCTCGGGCACCTTATGGTCGATCTCCTGTGAGTCTAGATTTTCGAATCCGACGCAAAAATGACAGTTAATTGTAACGTTCAGAGCCTGTTAATGACGATGGAACCCACAAATTGCGTCGCGATTCAATACATCGTCCTCCGGCCGACCTGTCTCCAAGGGTCTATTGCTGCCTCGGGCACCTTATGGTCGATCTCCTGTGAGTCTAGATTTTCGAATCCGACGCAAAACTGACAGTTAATTGTAACGTTCAGAGCCTGTTAATGACGATGGAACACACAAATTGCGTCGCGATTCAATACATCGTCCTCCGGCCGACCTGTCTCCAAGGGTCTATTGCTGCCTCGGGCACCCTATGGTCTAGATTTTCGAATCCGACGCAAAACTGACAGTTAATTGTAACATTCAGAGCCTGTTAATGACGATGGAACACACAAATCGCGACGCGATTCAATACATCGTCCTCCGGCCGACTTGTCTCCAAGGGTCTAGTGCTGCCTCGGGCACCTTATGGTCGTTCTCCTGTGAGTCTAGATTTTCGAATCCGACGCAAAACTGACAGTTAATCGGAAGTTTCAGAGCCTCTTAATGACAATGGAACACACAAATTGCGTCGCGATTCAATACATCATCCTCCGGCCGACCTGTCTCCAAGGGTCTATTGCTGGCTCGGGCACCTTATGGTCGATCTCCTGTGAGTCTAGATTTTCGAATCCGACGCAAAACTGACAGTTAATTGTAACGTTCAGAGCCTGTTAATGACGATGTAACACACAAATTGCGTCGCGATTCAATACATCGTCCTCCAGCCGACTTGTCTCCAAGGGTGTAGTGCTGCCTCGGACACCTTATGTTCGTTCTCCTGTGAGTCTAGATTTTCGAATCCGACGCAAAACTGACAGTTAATTGTAAGGTTCAGAGCCTCTTAATGACAATGGAACACACAGATTGCGTCGCGATTCAATACATCGTCCTACGGCCGACCTGTCTCCAAGGGTCTAGTGCTGCCTCGGACACCTTATGGTCGTTCTTCTGTGAGTCTAGATTTTCGAATCCGACGCAAAACTGACAGTTAATTGTAAGGTTCAGAGCCTGTTAATGACGATGGAACACACAAATTGCGTCGCGATTCAATACATCGTCCTCCTGCCGACCTGTCTCCAAGGGTCTATTGCTGCCTCGGGCACCTTATGGTCGATCTCCTGTGAGTCTAGATTTTCGAATCCGACGCAAAAATGACAGTTAATTGTAACGTTCAGAGCCTGTTAATGACGATGGAACCCACAAATTGCGTCGCGATTCAATACATCGTCCTCCGGCCGACCTGTCTCCAAGGGTCTGTTGCTGCCTCGGGCACCATATGGTCGATCTCCTGTGAGTCTAGATTTTCGAATCCGACGCAAAACTGACAGTTAATTGTAAGGTTCAGAGCCTGTTAATGTCGATGTAACACACAAATTGCGTCGCGATTCAATACATCGTCCTCCGGCCGACCTGTCTCCAAGGGTCTATTGCTTCCTGGGGCACCTTATGGTCGATCTCCTGTGAGTCTAGATTTTCGAATCCGACGCAAAACTGACAGTTAATTGTAACGTTCAGAGTCTGTTAATGACGATGGACACACAAATCACGTAGCGATTCAATACATCATCCTCCAGCCGACTTGTCTCCAAGGGTCTAGTGCTGCCTCGGGCACCTTATGGTCGTTCTCCTGTGAGTCTAGATTTTCGAATCCGACAAAAAACTGACAGTTAATTGTAACGTTCAGAGCCTGTTAATGACGATGGAACACACAAATTGCGTCGCGATTCAATACATCGTCCTCCGGCCGACCTGTCTCCAAGGGTCTATTGCTGCCTCGGGCAACTTATGGTCGATCTCCTGTGAGTCTAGATTTTCGAATCCGACGCAAAACTGACAGTTAATTGTAACGTTCAGAGCCTGTTAATGACAATGGAACACAGAAATCGCGTCGCGATTCAATACATCGTCCTCCGGCCGACCTGTCTCCAAGGGTCTATTGCTGCCTCGGTCACCTTATGGTCGTTCTCCTGTGAGTCTAGATTTTCGAATCCGACGCAAAACTGACAATTAATTGTAACGTTCAGAGCCTGTTAATGGCGATGGAACACACAAATCGCGTCGCGATTCAATACATCGTCCTCCGGCCGACCTGTCTCCAAGGGTCTATTGCTGCCTCGGGCACCTTACGGTCGATCTCCTGTGAGTCTAGATTTTCGAATCCGACGCAAAACTGACAGTTAGTTGTAACGTTCAGAGCCTGTTCATGACGATGGAACACATAAATTGCGTCGCGATTCAATACATCGTCCTCCGGCCGACCTGTCTCCAAGGGTCTATTGCTGCCTCGGGCACCTTATGGTCGTTCTCCTGTGAGTCTAGACTTTCGAATCAGACGCAAAACTGACAGTTAATTGTAACGTTCAGAGCCTGTTAATGCGATGGAACACACAAATTGCGTCGCGATTCAATACATCGTCCTCCAGCCGACTTGTCCCCAAGGGTCTAGTGCTGCCTCGGGCACCTTATGGTCGTTCTTCTGTGAGTCTAGATCTTCGAATCCAACGCAAAACTTACAGTTAATTGTAAGGTTCAGAGCCTGTTAATGACGATGGAACACACAAATTGCGTCGCGATTCAATACATCGTCCTCCGGCCGACCTGTCTCCAAGGGTCTATTGCTGCCTCGGGCAAATTATGGTCGCTCTCCTGTGAGTCTAGATTTTCGAATCCGACGCAAAACTGACAGTTAGTTGTAACGTTCAGAGCCTGTTAATGACGATGTAACACACAAATTGCGTCGCGATTCAATACATCGTCCTCCAGCCGACTTGTCTCCAAGGGTGTAGTGCTGCCTCGGACACCTTATGTTCGTTCTCCTCTGAGTCTAGATTTTCGAATCCGACGCAAAACTGACAGTTAATTGTAAGGTTCAGAGCCTCTTAATGACAATGGAACACACAAATTGCGTCGCGATTCAATACATCGTCATCCGGCCGACCTGTCTCCAAGGGTCTAGTGCTCCCTCGGACACCTTATGGTCGTTCTCCTGTGAGTCTAGATTTTCGAATCCGACGCAAAACTGACAGTTAATTGTAACGTTCAGCGCCTGTTAATGACGATGGAACACACAAATCGCGTCGCGATTCAATACATCGTCCTCCAGCCGACTTGTCTCCAAGGGTCTAGTGCTGCCTCGGGCACCTTATGGTCGTTCTTCTGTGAGTCTAGATTTTCGAATCCGACGCAAAACTGACAGTTAATTGTAAGGTTCAGAGCCTGTTAATGACAATGGAACACACAAATTGAGTCGGGATTCAATACATCGTCCTCCAGCCGACTTGTCTCCAAGGGTGTAGTGCTGCCTCGGACACCTTATGTTCGTACTCCTGTGAGTCTAGATTTTCGAATCCGACGCAAAACTGACAGTTAATTGTAAGGTTCAGAGCCTGTTAATGACGATGGAACACACAAATTACGTCGCGATTCAATACATCGTCCTCCGGCCGACCTGTCTCCAAGGGTCTATTGCTGCCTCGGGCACCTTATGGCCGTTCTCCTGTGAGTCTAGATTTTCGAATCCGACGCAAAACTGACAGTTAATTGTAACGTTCAGAGCCTGTTAATGACGATGGAACACACAAATCGCGTCGCGATTCAGTACATCGTCCTCCGGCCGACCTGTCTCCAAGGGTATAGTGCTGCCTCGAGTACCTTATGGTCGTTCTCCTGTGAGTCTAGATTTTCGAATCCGACGCAAAACTGACAGTTAATTGTAACGTTCAGAGCCTGTTAATGACGATGTTACACACTAATATCGTCGCGATTCATTACATCGTCCTCCAGCCGACTTGTCTCCAAGGGTCTATTGCTGCCTCGGACACCTTAAGGTCGTTCTCCTGTGAGTCTAGATTTTCGAATCCGACGCAAAACTGACAGTTAATTGTAAGGTTCAGAGCCTCTTAATGATAATGGAACACACAAATTGCGTCGCGATTCAATACATCGTCCTACGGCCGACCTGTCTCCAAGGGTCTAGTGCTGCCTCGGACACCTCACGTTCGTTCTCCTGTGAGCCTAGATTTTCGAATCCGACGCAAAACTGACAGTTAATTGTAACGTTCAGCGCCTGTTTATGACGATGGAACACACAAATCGCGTCGCGATTCAATACATTGTCCTCCAGCCGACTTGTCTCCAAGGGTCTTGTCCTGCCTCGGGCACCTTATGGACTTTCTTCTGTGAATCTAGATTTTCGAATCCGACGCAAAACTGACAGTTAATTGTAAGGTTCAGAGCCTGTTAATGACGATGGAACACACAAATCGCGTCGCGATTCAGTACATCGTCCTCCGGCCGACCTGTCTCCAAGGGTCTATTGCTGCCTCGGGCACCTTATGGTCGATCTCCTGTGAGTCTAGATTTTCGAATCCGACGCAAAACTGACAGTTAATTGTAAGGTTCAGAGCCTGTTAATGACGATGGAACACATAAATTGCGTCGCGATTCAATACATCGTCCTCCGGCCGACCTGTCTCCAAGGGTCTATTGCTGCCTCGGGCAACTTATGGTCATTCTCCTGTGAGTCTAGATTTTCGAATCCGACGCAAAACTGACAGTTAATTGTAAGGTTCAGAGCCTGTTAATGACGATGGAACACACAAATCGCGTCGCGATTCAATACATCGTCCTCCGGCCGACCTGTCTCCAAGGGTCTATTGCTGCCTCGGGCACCTTATGGTCGATCTCCTGTGAGTCTAGATTTTCGAATCCGACGCAAAACTGACAGTTAATTGTAATGTTCAGAGCCTGTTCATGACAATGGAACACACAAATTGCGTCGCGATTCAATACATCGTCCTCCAGCCGACTTGTCTCCAAGGGTCTAGTGCTGCCTCGGGCACCTTATGGTCGTTCTTCTGTGAGTCTAGATTTTCGAATCCGACGCAAAACTTACAGTTAATTGTAAGGTTCAGAGCCTCTTAATGACAATGGAAGACACAAATCGCGTCGCGATTCAATACATCGTCCTCCGGCCGACCTGTCTCCAAGGGTCTATTGCTGCCTCGGGCACCTTATGGTCGATCTCCTGTGAGTCTAGATTTTCGAATCCGACGCAAAACTGACAGTTAATTGTAACGTTCAGAGCCTGTTCATGACGATGGAACACACAAATTGCGTCGCGATTCAATACATCGTCCTCCAGCCGACTTGTCTCCAAGGGTCTAGTGCTGCCTCGGACACCTTATGGTCGTTCTCCTGTGAGTCTAGATTTTCGAATCCGACGCAAAACTGACAGTTAATTGTAAGGTTCAGAGCCTCTTAATGACAATGGAACACACAAATCGCGTCGCGATTCAATACATCGTCCTCCGGCCGACCCGTCTCCAAGGGTCTATTGCTGCCTCGGGCACCTTATGGTCGATCTCCTGTGAGTCTAGATTTTCGAATCCGACGCAAAACTGACAGTTAATTGTAACGTTCAGAGCCTGTTAATGACGATGGAACACACAAATCCCGTCGCGATTCAATACATCGTCCTCCGGCCGACCTGTCTCCAAGGGTCTATTGCTGCCTCGGGCACCTTATGGTCGATCTCCTGTGAGTCTAGATTTTCGAATCCGACGCAAAACTGACAGTTAATTGTAACGTTCAGAGCCTGTTAATGACGATGGAACACACAAATTGCGTCGCGAGTCAATACATCGTCCTCCGGCCGACCTGTCTCCAAGGGTCTATTACTGCCTCGGTCACCTTATGGTCGTTCTCCTGTGAGTCTAGATTTTCGAATCCGACGCAAAACTGACAGTTAATTGTAACGTTCAGAGCCTGTTAATGACGATGGAACACACAAATCGCGTCGCGACTCAATACATCGTCCTCCGGCCGACCTGTCTCCAAGGGTCTATTGCTGCCTCGGGCACCTTATTGCCGTTCTCCTGTGAGTCTAGACTTTCGAATCAGACGCAAAACTGACAGTTAATTGTAACGTTCAGAGCCTGTTAATGACGATGGAACACACAAATTGCGTCGCGATTCAATACATCGTCCTCCAGCCGACTTGTCTCCAAGGGTCTAGTGCTGCCTCGGGCACCTTATGGTCGTTCTTCGGTGAGTCTAGATTTTCGAATCCGACGCAAAACTGACAGTTAATTGTAACGTTCAGAGCCTGTTAATGACGATGGAACACACAAATTGCGTCGCGATTCGATACATCGTCCTCCGGCCGACCTGTCTCCAAGGGTCTATTGCTGCCTCGGGCACCTTATGGTCGATCTCCTGTGAGTCTAGATTTTCGAATCCGACGCAAAACTGGCAGTTAATTGTAACGTTCAGAGCCTGTTAATGACGATGGAACACACAAATTGCGTCGCGATTCAATTTATCGTCCTCCGGCCGACCTGTCTCCAAGGGTCTAGTGCTGCCTCGGGCACCTTATGGTCTAGATTTTCGAATCCGACGCAAAACTGACAGTTAATTGTAACGTTCAGAGCCTGTTAATGACGATGGAACACACAAATCGCGACGCGATTCAATACATCGTCCTCCGGCCGACTTGTCTCCAAGGGTCTAGTGCTGCCTCGGGCACCTTATGGTCGTTCTCCTGTGAGTCTAGATTTTCGAATCCGACGCAAAACTGACAGTTAATTGTAAGGTTCAGAGCCTGTTAATGACAATGGAACACACAAATTGAGTCGGGATTCAATACATCGTCCTCCAGCCGACTTGTCTCCAAGGGTGTAGTGCTGCCTCGGACACCTTATGTTCGTACTCCTGTGAGTCTAGATTTTCGAATCCGACGCAAAACTGACAGTTAATTGTAAGGTTCAGAGCCTGTTAATGACGATGGAACACACAAATTACGTCGCGATTCAATACATCGTCCTCCGGCCGACCTGTCTCCAAGGGTCTATTGCTGCCTCGGGCACCTTATGGCCGTTCTCCTGTGAGTCTAGATTTTCGAATCCGACGCAAAACTGACAGTTAATTGTAACGTTCAGAGCCTGTTAATGACGATGGAACACACAAATCGCGTCGCGATTCAGTACATCGTCCTCCGGCCGACCTGTCTCCAAGGGTATAGTGCTGCCTCGAGTACCTTATGGTCGTTCTCCTGTGAGTCTAGATTTTCGAATCCGACGCAAAACTGACAGTTAATTGTAACGTTCAGAGCCTGTTAATGACGATGTTACACACTAATATCGTCGCGATTCATTACATCGTCCTCCAGCCGACTTGTCTCCAAGGGTCTATTGCTGCCTCGGACACCTTAAGGTCGTTCTCCTGTGAGTCTAGATTTTCGAATCCGACGCAAAACTGACAGTTAATTGTAAGGTTCAGAGCCTCTTAATGATAATGGAACACACAAATTGCGTCGCGATTCAATACATCGTCCTACGGCCGACCTGTCTCCAAGGGTCTAGTGCTGCCTCGGACACCTCACGTTCGTTCTCCTGTGAGCCTAGATTTTCGAATCCGACGCAAAACTGACAGTTAATTGTAACGTTCAGCGCCTGTTTATGACGATGGAACACACAAATCGCGTCGCGATTCAATACATTGTCCTCCAGCCGACTTGTCTCCAAGGGTCTTGTCCTGCCTCGGGCACCTTATGGACTTTCTTCTGTGAATCTAGATTTTCGAATCCGACGCAAAACTGACAGTTAATTGTAAGGTTCAGAGCCTGTTAATGACGATGGAACACACAAATCGCGTCGCGATTCAGTACATCGTCCTCCGGCCGACCTGTCTCCAAGGGTCTATTGCTGCCTCGGGCACCTTATGGTCGATCTCCTGTGAGTCTAGATTTTCGAATCCGACGCAAAACTGACAGTTAATTGTAAGGTTCAGAGCCTGTTAATGACGATGGAACACATAAATTGCGTCGCGATTCAATACATCGTCCTCCGGCCGACCTGTCTCCAAGGGTCTATTGCTGCCTCGGGCACCTTATGGTCGTTCTCCTGTGAGTCTAGACTTTCGAATCAGACGCAAAACTGACAGTTAATTGTAACGTTCAGAGCCTGTTAATGACGATGGAACACACAAATTGCGTCGCGAGTCAATACATCGTCCTCCAGCCGACTTGTCTCCAAGGGTCTAGTGCTGCCTCGGGCACCTTATGGTCGTTCTTCTGTGAGTCTAGATTTTCGAATCCGACGCAAAACTTACAGTTAATTGTAAGGTTCAGAGCCTGTTATTGACGATGGAACACACAAATTGCGTCGCGATTCAATACATCGTCCTCCAGCCGACTTGTCTCCAAGCTTCTAGTGCTGCCTCGGGCACCTTTTGGTCGTTCTTCTGTTAGTCTAGATTTTCGAATCCGACGCAAAACTGACAGTTAATTGTAACGTTCAGAGCCTGTTAATGACGATGGAACACACAAATCACGTCGCGATTCAATACATCGTCCTCCAGCCGACTTGTATCCAAGAGTCTAGTGCTGCCTCGGGCACCTTATGGTCGTTCTCCTGTGAGTCTAGATTTTCGAATCCGACGCAAAACTGACAGTTAATTGTAAGGTTCAGAGCCTGTTAAAGACGATGGAACACACAAATTGCGTCGCGATTCAATACATCGTCCTCCGGCCGACCTGTCTCCAAGGGTCTATTGCTGCCTCGGGCACCTTATGGTCGATCTCCTGTGAGTCTAGATTTTCGATTCCGACGCAAAACTGACAGTTAATTGTAACGTTCAGAGCCTGTAAATGACGATGGAACACACAAATTGCGCCGCGATTCAATACATCGTCCTCCGGCCGACCTGTCTCCAAGGGTCTATTGCTGCCTCGGGCACCTTATGGCCTAGATTTTCGAATCCGACGCAAAACTGACAGTTAATTGTAACGTTCAGAGCCTGTTAATGACGATGGAACACACAAATCGCGACGCGATTCAATACATCGTCCTCCGGCCGACTTGTCTCCAAGGGTCTAGTGCTGCCTCGGGCACCTTATGGTCGTTCTCCTGTGAGTCTAGATTTTCGAATCCGACGCAAAACTGACAGTTAATCGTAAGTTTCAGAGCCTCTTAATGACAATGGAACACACAAATTGCGTCGCGATTCAATACATCGTCCTCCGGCCGACCTGTCTCCAAGGGTCTATTGCTGGCTCGGGCACCTTATGGTCGATCTCCTGTGAGTCTAGATTTTCGAATCCGACGCAAAACTGACAGTTAGTTGTAACGTTCAGAGCCTGTTAATGACGATGTAACACACAAATTGCGTCGCGATTCAATACATCGTCCTCCAGCCGACTTGTCTCCAAGGGCGTAGTGCTGCCTCGGACACCTTATGTTCGTTCTCCTGTGAGTCTAGATTTTCGAATCCGACGCAAAACTGACAGTTAATTGTAAGGTTCAGAGCCTCTTAATGACAATGGAACACACAGATTGCGTCGCGATTCAATACATCGTCCTACGGCCGACCTGTCTCCAAGGGTCTAGTGCTGCCTCGGACACCTTATTGTCGTTCTTCTGTGAGTCTAGATTTTCGAATCCGACGCAAAACTGACAGTTAATTGTAAGGTTCAGAGCCTGTTAATGACGATGGAACACACAAATTGCGTCGCGATTCAATACATCGTCCTCCTGCCGACCTGTCTCCAAGGGTCTATTGCTGCCTCGGGCACCTTATGGTCGATCTCCTGTGAGTCTAGATTTTCGAATCCGACGCAAAAATGACAGTTAATTGTAACGTTCAGAGCCTGTTAATGACGATGGAACCCACAAATTTGCGTCGCGATTCAATACATCGTCCTCCGGCCGACCTGTCTCCAAGGGTCTGTTGCTGCCTCGGGCACCTTATGGTCGATCTCCTGTGAGTCTAGATTTTCGAATCCGACGCAAAACTGACAGTTAATTGTAAGGTTCAGAGCCTGTTAATGACGATGTAACACACAAATTGCGTCGCGATTCAATTCATCGTCCTCCGGCCGACCTGTCTCCAAGGGTCTATTGCTTCCTGGGGCACCTTATGGTCGATCTCCTGTGAGTCTAGATTTTCGAATCCGACGCAAAACTGACAGTTAATTGTAACGTTCAGAGCCTGTTAATGACGATGGACACACAAATCACGTAGCGATTCAATACATCATCCTCCAGCCGACTTGTCTCCAAGGGTCTAGTGCTGCCTCGGGCACCTTATGGTCGTTCTCCTGTGAGTCTATATTTTCGAATCCGACAAAAAACTGACAGTTAATTGTAACGTTCAGAGCCTGTTAATGACGATGGAACACACAAATTGCGTCGCGATTCAATACATCGTCCTCCGGCCGACCTGTCTCCAAGGGTCTATTGCTGCCTCGGGCAACTTATGGTCGATCTCCTGTGAGTCTAGATTTTCGAATCCGACGCAAAACTGACAGTTAATTGTAACGTCCAGAGCCTGTTAATGACAATGGAACACACAAATCGCGTCGCGATTCAATACATCGTCCTCCGGCCGACCTGTCTCCAAGGGTCTATTGCTGCCTCGGTCACCTTATGGTCGTTCTCCTGTGAGTCTAGATTTTCGAATCCGACGCAAAACTGACAGTTAATTGTAACGTTCAGAGCCTGTTAATGGCGATGGAACACACAAATCGCGTCGTGATTCAATAAATCGTCCTCCGGCCGACCTGTCTCCAAGGGTCTATTGCTGCCTCGGGCACCTTACGGTCGATCTCCTGTGAGTCTAGATTTTCGAATCCGACGCAAAACTGACAGTTAGTTGTAACGTTCGGAGCCTGTTAATGACGATGGAACACACAAATTGCGTCGCGATTCAATACATCGTCCTCCGGCCGACCTGTCTCCAAGGGTCTATTGCTGCCTCGGGCACCTTATGGTCGTTCTCCTGTGAGTCTAGACTTTCGAATCAGACGCAAAACTGACAGTTAATTGTAACGTTCAGAGCCTGTTAATGACGTTGGAACACACAAATTGCGTCGCGAGTCAATACATCGTCCTCCAGCCGACTTGTCTCCAAGGGTCTAGTGCTGCCTCGGGCACCTTATGGTCGTTCTTCTGTGAGTCTAGATTTTCGAATCCGACGCAAAACTGACAGTTAATTGTAAGGTTCAGAGCCTGTTATTGACGATGGAACACACAAATTGCGTCGCGATTCAATACATCGTTCTCCTGCCGACCTGTCTCCAAGGGTCTATTGCTGCCTCGGGCACCTTATGGTCGATCTCCTGTGAGTCTAGATTTTCGAATCCGACGCAAAAATGACAGTTAATTGTAACGTTCAGAGCCTGTTAATGACGATGGAACCCACAAATTGCGTCGCGATTCAATACATCGTCCTCCGGCCGACCTGTCTCCAAGGGTCTATTGCTGCCTCGGGCACCTTATGGTCGATCTCCTGTGAGTCTAGATTTTCGAATCCGACGCAAAACTGACAGTTAATTGTAACGTTCAGAGCCTGTTAATGACGATGGAACACACAAATTGCGTCGCGATTCAATACATCGTCCTCCGGCCGACCTGTCTCCAAGGGTCTATTGCTGCCTCGGGCACCCTATGGTCTAGATTTTCGAATCCGACGCAAAACTGACAGTTAATTGTAACATTCAGAGCCTGTTAATGACGATGGAACACACAAATCGCGACGCGATTCAATACATCGTCCTCCGGCCGACTTGTCTCCAAGGGTCTAGTGCTGCCTCGGGCACCTTATGGTCGTTCTCCTGTGAGTCTAGATTTTCGAATCCGACGCAAAACTGACAGTTAATCGGAAGTTTCAGAGCCTCTTAATGACAATGGAACACACAAATTGCGTCGCGATTCAATACATCATCCTCCGGCCGACCTGTCTCCAAGGGTCTATTGCTGGCTCGGGCACCTTATGGTCGATCTCCTGTGAGTCTAGATTTTCGAATCCGACGCAAAACTGACAGTTAATTGTAACGTTCAGAGCCTGTTAATGACGATGTAACACACAAATTGCGTCGCGATTCAATACATCGTCCTCCAGCCGACTTGTCTCCAAGGGTGTAGTGCTGCCTCGGACACCTTATGTTCGTTCTCCTGTGAGTCTAGATTTTCGAATCCGACGCAAAACTGACAGTTAATTGTAAGGTTCAGAGCCTCTTAATGACAATGGAACACACAGATTGCGTCGCGATTCAATACATCGTCCTACGGCCGACCTGTCTCCAAGGGTCTAGTGCTGCCTCGGACACCTTATGGTCGTTCTTCTGTGAGTCTAGATTTTCGAATCCGACGCAAAACTGACAGTTAATTGTAAGGTTCAGAGCCTGTTAATGACGATGGAACACACAAATTGCGTCGCGATTCAATACATCGTCCTCCTGCCGACCTGTCTCCAAGGGTCTATTGCTGCCTCGGGCACCTTATGGTCGATCTCCTGTGAGTCTAGATTTTCGAATCCGACGCAAAAATGACAGTTAATTGTAACGTTCAGAGCCTGTTAATGACGATGGAACCCACAAATTGCGTCGCGATTCAATACATCGTCCTCCGGCCGACCTGTCTCCAAGGGTCTGTTGCTGCCTCGGGCACCATATGGTCGATCTCCTGTGAGTCTAGATTTTCGAATCCGACGCAAAACTGACAGTTAATTGTAAGGTTCAGAGCCTGTTAATGTCGATGTAACACACAAATTGCGTCGCGATTCAATACATCGTCCTCCGGCCGACCTGTCTCCAAGGGTCTATTGCTTCCTGGGGCACCTTATGGTCGATCTCCTGTGAGTCTAGATTTTCGAATCCGACGCAAAACTGACAGTTAATTGTAACGTTCAGAGTCTGTTAATGACGATGGACACACAAATCACGTAGCGATTCAATACATCATCCTCCAGCCGACTTGTCTCCAAGGGTCTAGTGCTGCCTCGGGCACCTTATGGTCGTTCTCCTGTGAGTCTAGATTTTCGAATCCGACAAAAAACTGACAGTTAATTGTAACGTTCAGAGCCTGTTAATGACGATGGAACACACAAATTGCGTCGCGATTCAATACATCGTCCTCCGGCCGACCTGTCTCCAAGGGTCTATTGCTGCCTCGGGCAACTTATGGTCGATCTCCTGTGAGTCTAGATTTTCGAATCCGACGCAAAACTGACAGTTAATTGTAACGTTCAGAGCCTGTTAATGACAATGGAACACAGAAATCGCGTCGCGATTCAATACATCGTCCTCCGGCCGACCTGTCTCCAAGGGTCTATTGCTGCCTCGGTCACCTTATGGTCGTTCTCCTGTGAGTCTAGATTTTCGAATCCGACGCAAAACTGACAATTAATTGTAACGTTCAGAGCCTGTTAATGGCGATGGAACACACAAATCGCGTCGCGATTCAATACATCGTCCTCCGGCCGACCTGTCTCCAAGGGTCTATTGCTGCCTCGGGCACCTTACGGTCGATCTCCTGTGAGTCTAGATTTTCGAATCCGACGCAAAACTGACAGTTAGTTGTAACGTTCAGAGCCTGTTCATGACGATGGAACACATAAATTGCGTCGCGATTCAATACATCGTCCTCCGGCCGACCTGTCTCCAAGGGTCTATTGCTGCCTCGGGCACCTTATGGTCGTTCTCCTGTGAGTCTAGACTTTCGAATCAGACGCAAAACTGACAGTTAATTGTAACGTTCAGAGCCTGTTAATGCGATGGAACACACAAATTGCGTCGCGATTCAATACATCGTCCTCCAGCCGACTTGTCCCCAAGGGTCTAGTGCTGCCTCGGGCACCTTATGGTCGTTCTTCTGTGAGTCTAGATCTTCGAATCCAACGCAAAACTTACAGTTAATTGTAAGGTTCAGAGCCTGTTAATGACGATGGAACACACAAATTGCGTCGCGATTCAATACATCGTCCTCCGGCCGACCTGTCTCCAAGGGTCTATTGCTGCCTCGGGCAAATTATGGTCGCTCTCCTGTGAGTCTAGATTTTCGAATCCGACGCAAAACTGACAGTTAGTTGTAACGTTCAGAGCCTGTTAATGACGATGTAACACACAAATTGCGTCGCGATTCAATACATCGTCCTCCAGCCGACTTGTCTCCAAGGGTGTAGTGCTGCCTCGGACACCTTATGTTCGTTCTCCTCTGAGTCTAGATTTTCGAATCCGACGCAAAACTGACAGTTAATTGTAAGGTTCAGAGCCTCTTAATGACAATGGAACACACAAATTGCGTCGCGATTCAATACATCGTCATCCGGCCGACCTGTCTCCAAGGGTCTAGTGCTCCCTCGGACACCTTATGGTCGTTCTCCTGTGAGTCTAGATTTTCGAATCCGACGCAAAACTGACAGTTAATTGTAACGTTCAGCGCCTGTTAATGACGATGGAACACACAAATCGCGTCGCGATTCAATACATCGTCCTCCAGCCGACTTGTCTCCAAGGGTCTAGTGCTGCCTCGGGCACCTTATGGTCGTTCTTCTGTGAGTCTAGATTTTCGAATCCGACGCAAAACTGACAGTTAATTGTAAGGTTCAGAGCCTGTTAATGACAATGGAACACACAAATTGAGTCGGGATTCAATACATCGTCCTCCAGCCGACTTGTCTCCAAGGGTGTAGTGCTGCCTCGGACACCTTATGTTCGTACTCCTGTGAGTCTAGATTTTCGAATCCGACGCAAAACTGACAGTTAATTGTAAGGTTCAGAGCCTGTTAATGACGATGGAACACACAAATTACGTCGCGATTCAATACATCGTCCTCCGGCCGACCTGTCTCCAAGGGTCTATTGCTGCCTCGGGCACCTTATGGCCGTTCTCCTGTGAGTCTAGATTTTCGAATCCGACGCAAAACTGACAGTTAATTGTAACGTTCAGAGCCTGTTAATGACGATGGAACACACAAATCGCGTCGCGATTCAGTACATCGTCCTCCGGCCGACCTGTCTCCAAGGGTATAGTGCTGCCTCGAGTACCTTATGGTCGTTCTCCTGTGAGTCTAGATTTTCGAATCCGACGCAAAACTGACAGTTAATTGTAACGTTCAGAGCCTGTTAATGACGATGTTACACACTAATATCGTCGCGATTCATTACATCGTCCTCCAGCCGACTTGTCTCCAAGGGTCTATTGCTGCCTCGGACACCTTAAGGTCGTTCTCCTGTGAGTCTAGATTTTCGAATCCGACGCAAAACTGACAGTTAATTGTAAGGTTCAGAGCCTCTTAATGATAATGGAACACACAAATTGCGTCGCGATTCAATACATCGTCCTACGGCCGACCTGTCTCCAAGGGTCTAGTGCTGCCTCGGACACCTCACGTTCGTTCTCCTGTGAGCCTAGATTTTCGAATCCGACGCAAAACTGACAGTTAATTGTAACGTTCAGCGCCTGTTTATGACGATGGAACACACAAATCGCGTCGCGATTCAATACATTGTCCTCCAGCCGACTTGTCTCCAAGGGTCTTGTCCTGCCTCGGGCACCTTATGGACTTTCTTCTGTGAATCTAGATTTTCGAATCCGACGCAAAACTGACAGTTAATTGTAAGGTTCAGAGCCTGTTAATGACGATGGAACACACAAATCGCGTCGCGATTCAGTACATCGTCCTCCGGCCGACCTGTCTCCAAGGGTCTATTGCTGCCTCGGGCACCTTATGGTCGATCTCCTGTGAGTCTAGATTTTCGAATCCGACGCAAAACTGACAGTTAATTGTAAGGTTCAGAGCCTGTTAATGACGATGGAACACATAAATTGCGTCGCGATTCAATACATCGTCCTCCGGCCGACCTGTCTCCAAGGGTCTATTGCTGCCTCGGGCAACTTATGGTCATTCTCCTGTGAGTCTAGATTTTCGAATCCGACGCAAAACTGACAGTTAATTGTAAGGTTCAGAGCCTGTTAATGACGATGGAACACACAAATCGCGTCGCGATTCAATACATCGTCCTCCGGCCGACCTGTCTCCAAGGGTCTATTGCTGCCTCGGGCACCTTATGGTCGATCTCCTGTGAGTCTAGATTTTCGAATCCGACGCAAAACTGACAGTTAATTGTAATGTTCAGAGCCTGTTCATGACAATGGAACACACAAATTGCGTCGCGATTCAATACATCGTCCTCCAGCCGACTTGTCTCCAAGGGTCTAGTGCTGCCTCGGGCACCTTATGGTCGTTCTTCTGTGAGTCTAGATTTTCGAATCCGACGCAAAACTTACAGTTAATTGTAAGGTTCAGAGCCTCTTAATGACAATGGAAGACACAAATCGCGTCGCGATTCAATACATCGTCCTCCGGCCGACCTGTCTCCAAGGGTCTATTGCTGCCTCGGGCACCTTATGGTCGATCTCCTGTGAGTCTAGATTTTCGAATCCGACGCAAAACTGACAGTTAATTGTAACGTTCAGAGCCTGTTCATGACGATGGAACACACAAATTGCGTCGCGATTCAATACATCGTCCTCCAGCCGACTTGTCTCCAAGGGTCTAGTGCTGCCTCGGACACCTTATGGTCGTTCTCCTGTGAGTCTAGATTTTCGAATCCGACGCAAAACTGACAGTTAATTGTAAGGTTCAGAGCCTCTTAATGACAATGGAACACACAAATCGCGTCGCGATTCAATACATCGTCCTCCGGCCGACCCGTCTCCAAGGGTCTATTGCTGCCTCGGGCACCTTATGGTCGATCTCCTGTGAGTCTAGATTTTCGAATCCGACGCAAAACTGACAGTTAATTGTAACGTTCAGAGCCTGTTAATGACGATGGAACACACAAATCCCGTCGCGATTCAATACATCGTCCTCCGGCCGACCTGTCTCCAAGGGTCTATTGCTGCCTCGGGCACCTTATGGTCGATCTCCTGTGAGTCTAGATTTTCGAATCCGACGCAAAACTGACAGTTAATTGTAACGTTCAGAGCCTGTTAATGACGATGGAACACACAAATTGCGTCGCGAGTCAATACATCGTCCTCCGGCCGACCTGTCTCCAAGGGTCTATTACTGCCTCGGTCACCTTATGGTCGTTCTCCTGTGAGTCTAGATTTTCGAATCCGACGCAAAACTGACAGTTAATTGTAACGTTCAGAGCCTGTTAATGACGATGGAACACACAAATCGCGTCGCGACTCAATACATCGTCCTCCGGCCGACCTGTCTCCAAGGGTCTATTGCTGCCTCGGGCACCTTATTGCCGTTCTCCTGTGAGTCTAGACTTTCGAATCAGACGCAAAACTGACAGTTAATTGTAACGTTCAGAGCCTGTTAATGACGATGGAACACACAAATTGCGTCGCGATTCAATACATCGTCCTCCAGCCGACTTGTCTCCAAGGGTCTAGTGCTGCCTCGGGCACCTTATGGTCGTTCTTCGGTGAGTCTAGATTTTCGAATCCGACGCAAAACTGACAGTTAATTGTAACGTTCAGAGCCTGTTAATGACGATGGAACACACAAATTGCGTCGCGATTCGATACATCGTCCTCCGGCCGACCTGTCTCCAAGGGTCTATTGCTGCCTCGGGCACCTTATGGTCGATCTCCTGTGAGTCTAGATTTTCGAATCCGACGCAAAACTGGCAGTTAATTGTAACGTTCAGAGCCTGTTAATGACGATGGAACACACAAATTGCGTCGCGATTCAATTTATCGTCCTCCGGCCGACCTGTCTCCAAGGGTCTAGTGCTGCCTCGGGCACCTTATGGTCTAGATTTTCGAATCCGACGCAAAACTGACAGTTAATTGTAACGTTCAGAGCCTGTTAATGACGATGGAACACACAAATCGCGACGCGATTCAATACATCGTCCTCCGGCCGACTTGTCTCCAAGGGTCTAGTGCTGCCTCGGGCACCTTATGGTCGTTCTCCTGTGAGTCTAGATTTTCGAATCCGACGCAAAACTGACAGTTAATCGTAAGGTTCAGAGCCTCTTAATGACAATGGAAAACACAAATTGCGTCGCGATTCAATACATCGTCCTCCGGCCGACCTGTCTCCAAGGGTCTATTGCTGCCTCGGGCACCTTATGGTCGATCTCCTATGAGTCTAGATTTTCGAATCCGACGCAAAATTGACAGTTAATTGTAACGTTCAGAGCCTGTTAATGACGATGTAACACACAAATTGCGTCGCGATTCAATACATCGTCCTCCAGCCGACTTGTCTCCAAGGGTGTAGTGCTGCCTCGGACACCTTATGGTCGTTCTCCTGTGAGTCTAGATTTTCGAATCCGACGCAAAACTGACAGTTAATTGTAACGTTCAGCGCCTGTTAATGACGATGGAACACACAAATCGCGTCGCGATTCAATACATCGTCCTCCGGCCGACCTGTCTCCAAGGGTCTATTGCTGCCTCGGGCACCTTATGGTCGATCACCTGTGAGTCTAGATTTTCGAATCCGACGCAAAAATGACAGTTAATTGTAACGTTCAGAGCCTGTTAATGACGATGGAACACACAAATTGCGTCGCGATTCAATACATCGTCCTCCGGCCGACCTGTCTCCAAGGGTCTATTGCTGCCTCGGGCACCTTATGGTCGATCTCCTGTGAGTCTAGATTTTCGAATCCGACGCAAAACTGACAGTTAATTGTAAGGTTCAGAGCCTGTTAATGACGATGGAACACATAAATTGCGTCGCGATTCAATACATCGTCCTCCGGCCGACCTGTCTCCAAGGGTCTATTGCTGCCTCGGGCAACTTATGGTCATTCTCCTGTGAGTCTAGATTTTCGAATCCGACGCAAAACTGACAGTTAATTGTAAGGTTCAGAGCCTGTTAATGACGATGGAACACACAAATCGCGTCGCGATTCAATACATCGTCCTCCGGCCGACCTGTCTCCAAGGGTCTATTGCTGCCTCGGGCACCTTATGGTCGATCTCCTGTGAGTCTAGATTTTCGAATCCGACGCAAAACTGACAGTTAATTGTAATGTTCAGAGCCTGTTCATGACAATGGAACACACAAATTGCGTCGCGATTCAATACATCGTCCTCCAGCCGACTTGTCTCCAAGGGTCTAGTGCTGCCTCGGGCACCTTATGGTCGTTCTTCTGTGAGTCTAGATTTTCGAATCCGACGCAAAACTTACAGTTAATTGTAAGGTTCAGAGCCTCTTAATGACAATGGAAGACACAAATCGCGTCGCGATTCAATACATCGTCCTCCGGCCGACCTGTCTCCAAGGGTCTATTGCTGCCTCGGGCACCTTATGGTCGATCTCCTGTGAGTCTAGATTTTCGAATCCGACGCAAAACTGACAGTTAATTGTAACGTTCAGAGCCTGTTCATGACGATGGAACACACAAATTGCGTCGCGATTCAATACATCGTCCTCCAGCCGACTTGTCTCCAAGGGTCTAGTGCTGCCTCGGACACCTTATGGTCGTTCTCCTGTGAGTCTAGATTTTCGAATCCGACGCAAAACTGACAGTTAATTGTAAGGTTCAGAGCCTCTTAATGACAATGGAACACACAAATCGCGTCGCGATTCAATACATCGTCCTCCGGCCGACCCGTCTCCAAGGGTCTATTGCTGCCTCGGGCACCTTATGGTCGATCTCCTGTGAGTCTAGATTTTCGAATCCGACGCAAAACTGACAGTTAATTGTAACGTTCAGAGCCTGTTAATGACGATGGAACACACAAATCCCGTCGCGATTCAATACATCGTCCTCCGGCCGACCTGTCTCCAAGGGTCTATTGCTGCCTCGGGCACCTTATGGTCGATCTCCTGTGAGTCTAGATTTTCGAATCCGACGCAAAACTGACAGTTAATTGTAACGTTCAGAGCCTGTTAATGACGATGGAACACACAAATTGCGTCGCGAGTCAATACATCGTCCTCCGGCCGACCTGTCTCCAAGGGTCTATTACTGCCTCGGTCACCTTATGGTCGTTCTCCTGTGAGTCTAGATTTTCGAATCCGACGCAAAACTGACAGTTAATTGTAACGTTCAGAGCCTGTTAATGACGATGGAACACACAAATCGCGTCGCGACTCAATACATCGTCCTCCGGCCGACCTGTCTCCAAGGGTCTATTGCTGCCTCGGGCACCTTATTGCCGTTCTCCTGTGAGTCTAGACTTTCGAATCAGACGCAAAACTGACAGTTAATTGTAACGTTCAGAGCCTGTTAATGACGATGGAACACACAAATTGCGTCGCGATTCAATACATCGTCCTCCAGCCGACTTGTCTCCAAGGGTCTAGTGCTGCCTCGGGCACCTTATGGTCGTTCTTCGGTGAGTCTAGATTTTCGAATCCGACGCAAAACTGACAGTTAATTGTAACGTTCAGAGCCTGTTAATGACGATGGAACACACAAATTGCGTCGCGATTCGATACATCGTCCTCCGGCCGACCTGTCTCCAAGGGTCTATTGCTGCCTCGGGCACCTTATGGTCGATCTCCTGTGAGTCTAGATTTTCGAATCCGACGCAAAACTGGCAGTTAATTGTAACGTTCAGAGCCTGTTAATGACGATGGAACACACAAATTGCGTCGCGATTCAATTTATCGTCCTCCGGCCGACCTGTCTCCAAGGGTCTAGTGCTGCCTCGGGCACCTTATGGTCTAGATTTTCGAATCCGACGCAAAACTGACAGTTAATTGTAACGTTCAGAGCCTGTTAATGACGATGGAACACACAAATCGCGACGCGATTCAATACATCGTCCTCCGGCCGACTTGTCTCCAAGGGTCTAGTGCTGCCTCGGGCACCTTATGGTCGTTCTCCTGTGAGTCTAGATTTTCGAATCCGACGCAAAACTGACAGTTAATCGTAAGGTTCAGAGCCTCTTAATGACAATGGAAAACACAAATTGCGTCGCGATTCAATACATCGTCCTCCGGCCGACCTGTCTCCAAGGGTCTATTGCTGCCTCGGGCACCTTATGGTCGATCTCCTATGAGTCTAGATTTTCGAATCCGACGCAAAATTGACAGTTAATTGTAACGTTCAGAGCCTGTTAATGACGATGTAACACACAAATTGCGTCGCGATTCAATACATCGTCCTCCAGCCGACTTGTCTCCAAGGGTGTAGTGCTGCCTCGGACACCTTATGGTCGTTCTCCTGTGAGTCTAGATTTTCGAATCCGACGCAAAACTGACAGTTAATTGTAACGTTCAGCGCCTGTTAATGACGATGGAACACACAAATCGCGTCGCGATTCAATACATCGTCCTCCGGCCGACCTGTCTCCAAGGGTCTATTGCTGCCTCGGGCACCTTATGGTCGATCACCTGTGAGTCTAGATTTTCGAATCCGACGCAAAAATGACAGTTAATTGTAACGTTCAGAGCCTGTTAATGACGATGGAACACACAAATTGCGTCGCGATTCAATACATCGTCCTCCGGCCGACCTGTCTCCAAGGGTCTATTGCTGCCTCGGGCACCTTATGGTCGATCTCCTGTGAGTCTAGATTTTCGAATCCGACGCAAAAATGACAGTTAATTGTAACGTTCAGAGCCTGTTAATGACGATGGAACACACAAATTGCGTCGCGATTCAATACATCGTCCTCCGGCTGACCTGTCTCCAAGGGTCTGTTGCTGCCTCGGGCACCTTATGGTCGATCTCCTGTGAGTCTAGATTTTCGAATCCGACGCAAAACTGACAGTTAATTGTAAGGTTCAGAGCCTGTTAATGACGATGGAACACACAAATTGCGTCGCGATTCAATAAATCGTCCTCCGGCCGACCTGTCTCCAAGGGTCTATTGCTGCCTCGGTCACCTTATGGTCGTTCTCCTGTGAGTCTAGATTTTCGAATCCGACGCAAAACTGACAGTTAATTGTAAGGTTCAGAGCCTGTTAATGACGATGGAACACACAAATCGCGTCGCGATTCAATACATCGTCCTCCGGCCGACCTGTCTCCAAGGGTCTATTGCTGCCTCGGGCACCTTATGGTCGATCTCCTGTGAGTCTAGATTTTCGAATCCGACGCAAAAATGACAGTTAATTGTAACCTTCAGAGCCTGTTAATGACGATGGAACACACAAATTGCGTCGCGATTCAATACATCGTCCTCCGGCCGACCTGTCTCCAAGGGTCTATTGCTGCCTCGGGCACCTTATGGTCTAGATTTTCGAATCCGACGCAAAACTGACAGTTAATTGTAACGTTCAGAGCCTGTTACTGACGATGGAACACACAAATCGCGACGCGATTCAATACATCGTCCTCCGGCCGACTTGTCTCCAAGGGTCTAGTGCTGCCTCGGGCACCTTATGGTCGTTCTCCTGTGAGTCTAGATTTTCGAATCCGACGCAAAACTGACTGTTAATCGTAAGGTTCAGAGCCTCTTAATGACAATGGAAAACACAAATTGCGTCGCGATTCAATACATCGTCCTCCGGCCGACCTGTCTCCAAGGGTCTATTGCTGCCTCGGGCACCTTATGGTCGATCTCCTATGAGTCTAGATTTTCGAATCCGACGCAAAACAGACAGTTAATTGTAACGTTCAGAGCCTGTTAATGACGATGTAACACACAAATTGCGTCGCGATTCAATACATCGTCCTCCTGCCGACTTGTCTCCAAGGGTGTAGTGCTGCCTCGGACACCTTATGGTCGTTCTCCTGTGAGTCTAGATTTTCGAATCCGACGAAAAACTGACAGTTAATTGTAACGTTCAGCGCCTGTTAATGACGATGGAACACACAAATCGCGTCGCGATTCAATACATCGTCCTCCAGCCGACTTGTCTCCAAGGGTCAAGTCCTGCCTCGGGCACCTTATGGTCGTTCTTCTGTGAGTCTAGATTTTCGAATCCGACGCAAAACTGACAGTTAATTGTAACGTTCAGAGCCTATAAATGACGATGGAACACACAAATCGCGTCGCGATTCAATACATCGTCCTCCGGCCGACCTGTCTCCAAGGGTCTATTGCTGCCTCGGGCACCTTATTGCCGTTCTCCTGTGAGTCTAGACTTTCGAATCAGACGCAAAACTGACAGTTAATTGTAACGTTCAGAGCCTGTTAATGACGATGGAACACACAAATTGCGTCGCGATTCAATACATCGTCCTCCAGCCGACTTGTCTCCAAGGGTCTAGTGCTGCCTCGTGCACCTTATGGTCGTTCTTCGGTGAGTCTAGATTTTCGAATCCGACGCAAAACTGACAGTTAATTGTAACGTTCAGAGCCTGTTAATGACGATGGAACACACAAATTGCGTCGCGATTCAATACATCGTCCTCCGGCCGACCTGTCTCCAAGGGTCTATTGCTGCCTCGGGCACCTTATGGTCGATCTCCTGTGAGTCTAGATTTTCGAATCCGACGCAAAACTGGCAGTTAATTGTAACGTTCAGAGCCTGTTAATGACGATGGAACACACAAATTGCGTCGCGATTCAATACATCGTCCTCCGGCCGACCTGTCTCCAAGGGTCTATTGCTGCCTCGGGCACCTTATGGTCTAGATTTTCGAATCCGACGCAAAACTGACAGTTAATTGTAACGTTCAGAGCCTGTTAATGACGATGGAACACACAAATCGCGACGCGATTCAATACATCGTCCTCCGGCCGACTTGTCTCCAAGGGTCTAGTGCTGCCTCGGGCACCTTATGGTCGTTCTCCTGTGAGTCTAGATTTTCGAATCCGACGCAAAACTGACAGTTAATCGTAAGGTTCAGAGCCTCTTAGTGACAATGGAAAACACAAATTGCGTCGCGATTCAATACATCGTCCTCCGGCCGACCTGTCTCCAAGGGTCTATTGCTGCCTCGGGCACCTTATGGTCGATCTCCTATGAGTCTAGATTTTCGAATCCGACGCAAAATTGACAGTTAATTGTAACGTTCAGAGCCTGTTAATGACGATGTAACACACAAATTGCGTCGCGATTCAATACATCGTCCTCCAGCCGACTTGTCTCCAAGGGTGTAGTGCTGCCTCGGACACCTTATGGTCGTTCTCCTGTGAGTCTAGATTTTCGAATCCGACGCAAAACTGACAGTTAATTGTAACGTTCAGCGCCTGTTAATGACGATGGAACACACAAATCGCGTCGCGATTCAATACATCGTCCTCCGGCCGACCTGTCTCCAAGGGTCTATTGCTGCCTCGGGCACCTTATGGTCGATCACCTGTGAGTCTAGATTTTCGAATCCGACGCAAAAATGACAGTTAATTGTAACGTTCAGAGCCTGTTAATGACGATGGAACACACAAATTGCGTCGCGATTCAATACATCGTCCTCCGGCCGACCTGTCTCCAAGTGTCTGTTGCTGCCTCGAGCACCTTATGGTCGATCTCCTGTGAGTCTAGATTTTCGAATCCGACGCAAGACTGACAGTTAATTGTAAGGTTCAGAGCCTGTTAATGACGATGGAACACACAAATTGCGTCGCGATTCAATAAATCGTCCTCCGGCCGACCTGTCTCCAAGGGTCTATTGCTGCCTCGGTCACCTTATGGTCGTTCTCCTGTGAGTCTAGATTTTCGAATCCGACGCAAAACTGACAGTTAATTGTAAGGTTCAGAGCCTGTTAATGACGATGGAACACACAAATCGCGTCGCGATTCAATACATCGTCCTCCGGCCGACCTGTCTCCAAGGGTCTATTGCTGCCTCGGGCACCTTATGGTCGATCTCCTGTGAGTCTAGATTTTCGAATCCGACGCAAAACTGACAGTTAATTGTAACGTTCAGAGCCTGTTAATGACGATGGAACACACAAATTGCGTCGCGATTCAATACATCGTCCTCCGACCGACCTGTCTCCAAGGGTCTATTACTGCCTCGGTCACCTTATGGTCGTTCTCCTGTGAGTCTAGATTTTCGAATCCGACGCAAAACTGACAGTTAATTGTAACGTTCAGAGCCTGTTAATGACGATGGAACACACAAATCGCGTCGCGATTCAATACATCGTCCTCCGGCCGACCTGTCTCCAAGGGTCTATTGCTGCCTCGGGCACCTTATTGCCGTTCTCCTGTGAGTCTAGACTTTCGAATCAGACGCAAAACTGACAGTTAATTGTAACGTTCAGAGCCTGTTAATGACGATGGAACACACAAATTGCGTCGCGATTCAATACATCGTCCTCCAGAGGACTTGTCTCCAAGGGTCTAGTGCTGCCTCGGGCACCTTATGGTCGTTCTTCGGTGAGTCTAGATTTTCGAATCCGACGCAAAACTGACAGTTAATTGTAACGTTCAGAGCCTGTTAATGACGATGGAACACACAAATTGCGTCGCGATTCAATACATCGTCCTCCGGCCGACCTGTCTCCAAGGGTCTATTGCTGCCTCGGGCACCTTATGGTCGATCTCCTGTGAGTCTAGATTTTCGAATCCGACGCAAAACTGGCAGTTAATTGTAACGTTCAGAGCCTGTTAATGACGATGGAACACACAAATTGCGTCGCGATTCAATACATCGTCCTCCGGCCGACCTGTCTCCAAGGGTCTATTGCTGCCTCGGGCACCTTATGGTCTAGATTTTCGAATCCGACGCAAAACTGACAGTTAATTGTAACGTTCAGCGCCTGTTAATGACGAAGGAACACACAAATCGCGTCGCGATTCAATACATCGTCCTCCAGCCGACTTGTCTCCAAGGGTGTAGTGCTGCCTCGGACACCTTATGGTCGTTCTCCTGTGAGTCTAGATTTTCGAATCCGACGCAAAACTGACAGTTAATTGTAACGTTCAGCGCCTGTTAATGACGATGGAACACACAAATCGCGTCGCGATTCAATACATCGTCCTCCAGCCGACTTGTCTCCAAGGGTCAAGTCCTGCCTCGGGCACCTTAATGTCGTTCTTCTGTGAGTCTAGATTTTCGAATCCGACGCAAAACTGACAGTTAATTGTAAGGTTCAGAGCCTCTTAATGACAATGGAACACACTAACTGCGTCGCGATTCAATACATCGTCCTCCGGCCGACCTGTCTCCAAGGGTCTATTGCTGCCTCGGGCACCTTATGGTCGATCTCCTGTGAGTCTAGATTTTCGAATCCGACGCAAAAATGTCAGTTAATTGTAACGTTCAGAGCCTGTTAATGACGATGGAACACACAAATTGCGTCGCGATTCAATACATCGTCCTCCGGCCGACCTGTCTCCAAGGGTCTGTTGCTGCCTCGGGCACCTTATGGTCGATCTCCTGTGAGTCTAGATTTTCGAATCCGACGCAAAACTGACAGTTAATTGTAAGGTTCAGAGCCTGTTAATGACGATGGAACACACAAATTGCGTCGCGATTCAATAAATCGTCCTCCGGCCGACCTGTCTCCAAGGGTCTATTGCTGCCTCGGTCACCTTATGGTCGTTCTCCTGTGAGTCTAGATTTTCGAATCCGACGCAAAACTGACAGTTAATTGTAAGGTTCAGAGCCTGTTAATGACGATGGAACACACAAATCGCGTCGCGATTCAATACATCGTCCTCCGCCCGACCTGTCTCCAAGGGTCTATTGCTGCCTCGGGCACCTTATGGTCGATCTCCTGTGAGTCTAGATTTTCGAATCCGACGCAAAAATGACAGTTAATTGTAACGTTCAGAGCCTGTTAATGACGATGGAACACACAAATCCCGTCGCGATTCAATACATCGTCCTCCGGCCGACCTGTCTCCAAGGGTCTATTGCTGCCTCGGGCACCTTATTTTCGTTCTCCTGTGTGTCTAGACTTTCGAATCAGACGCAAAACTGACAGTTAATTGTAACGTTCAGAGCCTGTTAATGACGATGGAACACACAAATTGCGTCGCGATTCAATACATCGTCCTCCAGCCGACTTGTCTCCAAGGGTCTAGTGCTGCCTCGGGCACCTTATGGTCGTTCTTCGGTGAGTCTAGATTTTCGAATCCGACGCAAAACTGACAGTTAATTGTAACGTTCAAAGCCTGTTAATGACGATGGAACACACAAATTGCGTCGCGATTCAATACATCGTCCTCCGGCCGACCTGTCTCCAGGGGTCTATTGCTGCCTCGGGCACCTTATGGTCGATCTCCTGTGAGTCTAGATTTTCGAATCCGACGCAAAACTGACAGTTAATTGTAACGTTCAGAGCCTGTTAATGACGATGGAACACACAAATTGCGTCGCGATTCAATACATCGTCCTCCGGCCGACCTGTCTCCAAGGGTCTATTGCTGCCTCGGGCACCTTATGGTCTAGATTTTCGAATCCGACGCAAAACTGACAGTTAATTGTAACGTTCAGAGCCTGTTACTGACGATGGAACACACAAATCGCGACGCGATTCAATACATCGTCCTCCGGCCGACTTGTCTCCAAGGGTCTAGTGCTGCCTCGGGCACCTTATGGTCGTTCTCCTGTGAGTCTAGATTTTCGATTCCGACGCAAAACTGACAGTTAATCGTAAGGTTCAGAGCCTCTTAATGACAATGGAAAACACAAATTACGTCGCGATTCAATACATCGTCCTCCGGCCGACCTGTCTCCAAGGGTCTATTGCTGCCTCGGGCACCTTATGGTCGATCTCCTATGAGTCTAGATTTTCGAATCCGACGCAAATTTGACAGTTAATTGTAACGTTCAGAGCCTGTTAATGACGATGGAACACACAAATTGCGTCGCGATTCAATACATCGTCCTCCTGCCGACTTGTCTCCAAGGGTGTAGTGCTGCCTCGGACACCTTATGGTCGTTCTCCTGTGAGTCTAGATTTTCGAATCCGACGCAAAACTGACAGTTAATTGTAACGTTCAGCGCCTGTTAATGACGATGGAACACACAAATCGCGTCGCGATTCAATACATCGTCCTCCAGCCGACTTGTCTCCAAGGGTCAAGTCCTTCCTCGGGCACCTTATGGTCGTTCTTCTGTGAGTCTAGATTTTCGAATCCGACGCAAAACTGACAGTTAATTGTAACGTTCAGAGCCTGTTAATGACGATGGAACACACAAATCGCGTCGCGATTCAATACATCGTCCTCCGGCCGACCTGTCTCCAAGGGTCTATTGCTGCCTCGGGCACCTTATTGCCGTTCTCCTGTGAGTCTAGACTTTCGAATCAGACGCAAAACTGACAGTTAATTGTAACGTTCAGAGCCTGTTAATGACGATGGAACACACAAATTGCGTCGCGATTCAATACATCGTCCTCCGGCCGACCTGTCTCCAAGGGTCTATTGCTGCCTCGGGCACCTTATGGTCGATCTCCTGTGAGTCTAGATTTTCGAATCCGACGCAAAACTGGCAGTTAATTGTAACGTTCAGAGCCTGTTAATGACGATGGAACACACAAATTGCGTCGCGATTCAATACATCGTCCTCCGGCCGACCTGTCTCCAAGGGTCTATTGCTGCCTCGGGCACCTTATGGTCTAGATTTTCGAATCCGACGCAAAACTGACAGTTAATCGTAACGTTCAGAGCCTGTTAATGACGATGTAACACACAAATTGAGTCGCGATTCAATACATCGTCCTCCGGCCGACCTGTCTCCAAGGGTCTATTGCTGCCTCGGGCACCTTATGGTCGATCTCCTGTGAGTCTAGATTTTCGAATCCGACGCAAAAATGACAGTTAATTGTAACGTTTAGAGCCTGTTAATGACGATGGAACACACAAATTGCGTCGCGATTCAATACATCGTCCTCCGGCCGACCTGTCTCCAAGGGTCTGTTGCTGCCTCGGGCACCTTATGGTCGATCTCCTGTGAGTCTAGATTTTCGAATCCGACGCAAAACTGACAGTTAATTGTAAGGTTCAGAGCCTGCTAATGACGATGGAACACACAAATTGCGTCGCGATTCAATAAATCGTCCTCCGGCCGACCTGTCTCCAAGGGTCTATTGCTGCCTCGGTCACCTTATGGTCGTTCTCCTGTGAGTCTAGATTTTCGAATCCGACGCAAAACTGACAGTTAATTGTAAGGTTCAGAGCCTGTTAATGACGATGGAACACACAAATCGCGTCGCGATTCAATACATCGTCCTCCGGCCGACCTGTCTCCAAGGGTCTATTGCTGCCTCGGGCACCTTATGGTCGATCTCCTGTGAGTCTAGATTTTCGAATCCGACGCAAAACTGACAGTTAATTGTAACGTTCAGAGCCTGTTAATGACGATGGAACACACAAATTGCGTCGCGATTCAATACATCGTCCTCCGGCCGACCTGTCTCCAAGGGTCTATTACTGCCTCGGTCACCTTATGGTCGTTCTCCTGTGAGTCTAGATTTTCGAATCCGACGCAAAACTGACAGTTAATTGTAACGTTCAGAGCCTGTTAATGACGATGGAACACACAAATCGCGTCGCGATTCAATACATCGTCCTCCGGCCGACCTGTCTCCAAGGGTCTATTGCTGCCTCGGGCACCTTATTGCCGTTCTCCTGTGAGTCTAGACTTTCGAATCAGACGCAAAACTGACAGTTAATTGTAACGTTCAGAGCCTGTTAATGACGATGGAACACACAAATTGCGTCGCGATTCAATACATCGTCCTCCAGAGGACTTGTCTCCAAGGGTCTAGTGCTGCCTCGGGCACCTTATGGTCGTTCTTCGGTGAGTCTAGATTTTCGAATCCGACGCAAAACTGACAGTTAATTGTAACGTTCAGAGCCTGTTAATGACGATGGAACACACAAATTGCGTCGCGATTCAATACATCGTCCTCCGGCCGACCTGTCTCCAAGGGTCTATTGCTGCCTCGGGCACCTTATGGTCGATCTCCTGTGAGTCTAGATTTTCGAATCCGACGCAAAACTGGCAGTTAATTGTAACGTTCAGAGCCTGTTAATGACGATGGAACACACAAATTGCGTCGCGATTCAATACATCGTCCTCCGGCCGACCTGTCTCCAAGGGTCTATTGCTGCCTCGGGCACCTTATGGTCTAGATTTTCGAATCCGACGCAAAACTGACAGTTAATTGTAACGTTCAGCGCCTGTTAATGACGAAGGAACACACAAATCGCGTCGCGATTCAATACATCGTCCTCCAGCCGACTTGTCTCCAAGGGTGTAGTGCTGCCTCGGACACCTTATGGTCGTTCTCCTGTGAGTCTAGATTTTCGAATCCGACGCAAAACTGACAGTTAATTGTAACGTTCAGCGCCTGTTAATGACGATGGAACACACAAATCGCGTCGCGATTCAATACATCGTCCTCCAGCCGACTTGTCTCCAAGGGTCAAGTCCTGCCTCGGGCACCTTAATGTCGTTCTTCTGTGAGTCTAGATTTTCGAATCCGACGCAAAACTGACAGTTAATTGTAAGGTTCAGAGCCTCTTAATGACAATGGAACACACTAACTGCGTCGCAATTCAATACATCGTCCTCCGGCCGACCTGTCTCCAAGGGTCTATTGCTGCCTCGGGCACCTTATGGTCGATCTCCTGTGAGTCTAGATTTTCGAATCCGACGCAAAAATGTCAGTTAATTGTAACGTTCAGAGCCTGTTAATGACGATGGAACACACAAATTGCGTCGCGATTCAATACATCGTCCTCCGGCCGACCTGTCTCCAAGGGTCTGTTGCTGCCTCGGGCACCTTATGGTCGATCTCCTGTGAGTCTAGATTTTCGAATCCGACGCAAAACTGACAGTTAATTGTAAGGTTCAGAGCCTGTTAATGACGATGGAACACACAAATTGCGTCGCGATTCAATAAATCGTCCTCCGGCCGACCTGTCTCCAAGGGTCTATTGCTGCCTCGGTCACCTTATGGTCGTTCTCCTGTGAGTCTAGATTTTCGAATCCGACGCAAAACTGACAGTTAATTGTAAGGTTCAGAGCCTGTTAATGACGATGGAACACACAAATCGCGTCGCGATTCAATACATCGTCCTCCGCCCGACCTGTCTCCAAGGGTCTATTGCTGCCTCGGGCACCTTATGGTCGATCTCCTGTGAGTCTAGATTTTCGAATCCGACGCAAAAATGACAGTTAATTGTAACGTTCAGAGCCTGTTAATGACGATGGAACACACAAATCCCGTCGCGATTCAATACATCGTCCTCCGGCCGACCTGTCTCCAAGGGTCTATTGCTGCCTCGGGCAAGTTATTTTCGTTCTCCTGTGTGTCTAGACTTTCGAATCAGACGCAAAACTGACAGTTAATTGTAACGTTCAGAGCCTGTTAATGACGATGGAACACACAAATTGCGTCGCCATTCAATACATCGTCCTCCAGCCGACTTGTCTCCAAGGGTCTAGTGCTGCCTCGGGCACCTTATGGTCGTTCTTCGGTGAGTCTAGATTTTCGAATCCGACGCAAAACTGACAGTTAATTGTAACGTTCAAAGCCTGTTAATGACGATGGAACACACAAATTGCGTCGCGATTCAATACATCGTCCTCCGGCCGACCTGTCTCCAGGGGTCTATTGCTGCCTCGGGCACCTTATGGTCGATCTCCTGTGAGTCTAGATTTTCGAATCCGACGCAAAACTGACAGTTAATTGTAACGTTCAGAGCCTGTTAATGACGATGGAACACACAAATTGCGTCGCGATTCAATACATCGTCCTCCGGCCGACCTGTCTCCAAGGGTCTATTGCTGCCTCGGGCACCTTATGGTCTAGATTTTCGAATCCGACGCAAAACTGACAGTTAATTGTAACGTTCAGAGCCTGTTACTGACGATGGAACACACAAATCGCGACGCGATTCAATACATCGTCCTCCGGCCGACTTGTCTCCAAGGGTCTAGTGCTGCCTCGGGCACCTTATGGTCGTTCTCCTGTGAGTCTAGATTTTCGATTCCGACGCAAAACTGACAGTTAATCGTAAGGTTCAGAGCCTCTTAATGACAATGGAAAACACAAATTACGTCGCGATTCAATACATCGTCCTCCGGCCGACCTGTCTCCAAGGGTCTATTGCTGCCTCGGGCACCTTATGGTCGATCTCCTATGAGTCTAGATTTTCGAATCCGACGCAAATTTGACAGTTAATTGTAACGTTCAGAGCCTGTTAATGACGATGTAACACACAAATTGCGTCGCGATTCAATACATCGTCCTCCTGCCGACTTGTCTCCAAGGGTGTAGTGCTGCCTCGGACACCTTATGGTCGTTCTCCTGTGAGTCTAGATTTTCGAATCCGACGCAAAACTGACAGTTAATTGTAACGTTCAGCGCCTGTTAATGACGATGGAACACACAAATCGCGTCGCGATTCAATACATCGTCCTCCAGCCGACTTGTCTCCAAGGGTCAAGTCCTTCCTCGGGCACCTTATGGTCGTTCTTCTGTGAGTCTAGATTTTCGAATCCGACGCAAAACTGACAGTTAATTGTAACGTTCAGAGCCTGTTAATGACGATGGAACACACAAATCGCGTCGCGATTCAATACATCGTCCTCCGGCCGACCTGTCTCCAAGGGTCTATTGCTGCCTCGGGCACCTTATTGCCGTTCTCCTGTGAGTCTAGACTTTCGAATCAGACGCAAAACTGACAGTTAATTGTAACGTTCAGAGCCTGTTAATGACGATGGAACACACAAATTGCGTCGCGATTCAATACATCGTCCTCCGGCCGACCTGTCTCCAAGGGTCTATTGCTGCCTCGGGCACCTTATGGTCGATCTCCTGTGAGTCTAGATTTTCGAATCCGACGCAAAACTGGCAGTTAATTGTAACGTTCAGAGCCTGTTAATGACGATGGAACACACAAATTGCGTCGCGATTCAATACATCGTCCTCCGGCCGACCTGTCTCCAAGGGTCTATTGCTGCCTCGGGCACCTTATGGTCTAGATTTTCGAATCCGACGCAAAACTGACAGTTAATTGTAACGTTCAGAGCCTGTTAATGACGATGTAACACACAAATTGAGTCGCGATTCAATACATCGTCCTCCGGCCGACCTGTCTCCAAGGGTCTATTGCTGCCTCGGGCACCTTATGGTCGATCTCCTGTGAGTCTAGATTTTCGAATCCGACGCAAAAATGACAGTTAATTGTAACGTTTAGAGCCTGTTAATGACGATGGAACACACAAATTGCGTCGCGATTCAATACATCGTCCTCCGGCCGACCTGTCTCCAAGGGTCTGTTGCCGCCTCGGGCACCTTATGGTCGATCTCCTGTGAGTCTAGATTTTCGAATCCGACGCAAAACTGACAGTTAATTGTAAGGTTCAGAGCCTGCTAATGACGATGGAACACACAAATTGCGTCGCGATTCAATAAATCGTCCTCCGGCCGACCTGTCTCCAAGGGTCTATTGCTGCCTCGGTCACCTTATGGTCGTTCTCCTGTGAGTCTAGATTTTCGAATCCGACGCAAAACTGACAGTTAATTGTAAGGTTCAGAGCCTGTTAATGACGATGAAACACACAAATCGCGTCGCGATTCAATACATCGTCCTCCGGCCGACCTGTCTCCAAGGGTCTATTGCTGCCTCGGGCACCTTATGGTCGATCTCCTGTGAGTCTAGATTTTCGAATCCGACGCAAAACTGACAGTTAATTGTAACGTTCAGAGCCAGTTAATGACGATGGAACACACAAATTGCGTCGCGATTCAATACATCGTCCTCCGGCCGACCTGTCTCCAAGGGTCTATTACTGCCTCGGTCACCTTATGGTCGTTCTCCTGTGAGTCTAGATTTTCGAATACGACGCAAAACTGACAGTTAATTGTAACGTTCAGAGCCTGTTAATGACGATGGAACACACAAATCGCGTCGCGATTCAATACATCGTCCTCCGGCCGACCTGTCTCCAAGGGTCTATTGCTGCCTCGGGCACCTTATTGCCGTTCTCCTGTGAGTCTAGACTTTCGAATCAGACGCAAAACTGACAGTTAATTGTAACGTTCAGAGCCTGTTAATGACGATGGAACACACAAATTGCGTCGCGATTCAATACATCGTCCTCCAGCCGACTTGTCTCCAAGGGTCTAGTGCTGCCTCGGGCACCTTATGGTCGTTCTTCGGTGAGTCTAGATTTTCGAATCCGACGCAAAACTGACAGTTAATTGTAACGTTCAGAGCCTGTTAATGACGATGGAACACCCAAATTGCGTCGCGATTCAATACATCGTCCTCCGGCCGACCTGTCTCCAAGGGTCTATTGCTGCCTCGGGCACCTTATGGTCGATCTCCTGTGAGTCTAGATTTTCGAATCCGACGCAAAACTGGCAGTTAATTGTAACGTTCAGAGCCTGTTAATGACGATGGAACACACAAATTGCGTCGCGATTCAATACATCGTCCTCCGGCCGACCTGTCTCCAAGGGTCTATTGCTGCCTCGGGCACCTTATGGTCGATCTCCTGTGAGTCTAGATTTTCGAATCCGACGCAAAAATGACAGTTAATTGTAACGTTCAGAGCCTGTTAATGACGATGGAACACACAAATTGCGTCGCGATTCAATACATCGTCCTCCGGCCGACCTGTCTCCAAGGGTCTGTTGCTGCCTCGGGCACCTTATGGTCGATCTCCTGTGAGTCTAGATTTTCGAATCCGACGCAAAACTGACAGTTAATTGTAAGGTTCAGAGCCTGCTAATGACGATGGAACACACAAATTGCGTCGCGATTCAATAAATCGTCCTCCGGCCGACCTGTCTCCAAGGGTCTATTGCTGCCTCGGTCACCTTATGGTCGTTCTCCTGTGAGTCTAGATTTTCGAATCCGACGCAAAACTGACAGTTAATTGTAACGTTCAGAGCCTGTTAATGACGATGGAACACACAAATCGCGTCGCGATTCAATACATCGTCCTCCGGCCGACCTGTCTCCAAGGGTCTATTGCTGCCTCGGGCACCTTATGGTCGATCTCCTGTGAGTCTAGATTTTCGAATCCGACGCAAAACTGACAGTTAATTGTAACGTTCAGAGCCTGTTAATGACGATGGAACACACAAATTGCGTCGCGATTCAATACATCGTCCTCCGGCCGACCTGTCTCCAAGGGTCTATTACTGCCTCGGTCACCTTATGGTCGTTCTCCTGTGAGTCTAGATTTTCGAATCCGACGCAAAACTGACAGTTAATTGTAACGTTCAGAGCCTGTTAATGACGATGGAACACACAAATCGCGTCGCGATTCAATACATCGTCCTCCGGCCGACCTGTCTCCAAGGGTCTATTGCTGCCCCGGGCACCTTATGGTCGATCTCCTGTGAGTCTAGATTTTCGAATCCGACGCAAAACTGACAGTTAATTGTAACGTTCAGAGCCTGTTAATGACGATGGAACACACAAATTGCGTCGCGATTCAATACATCGTCCTCCGGCCGACCTGTCTCCAAGGGTCTATTACTGCCTCGGTCACCTTATGGTCGTTCTCCTGTGAGTCTAGATTTTCGAATACGACGCAAAACTGACAGTTAATTGTAACGTTCAGAGCCTGTTAATGACGATGGAACACACAAATCGCGTCGCGATTCAATACATCGTCCTCCGGCCGACCTGTCTCCAAGGGTCTATTGCTGCCTCGGGCACCTTATTGCCGTTCTCCTGTGAGTCTAGACTTTCGAATCAGACGCAAAACTGACAGTTAATTGTAACGTTCAGAGCCTGTTAATGACGATGGAACACACAAATTGCGTCGCGATTCAATACATCGTCCTCCAGCCGACTTGTCTCCAAGGGTCTAGTGCTGCCTCGGGCACCTTATGGTCGTTCTTCGGTGAGTCTAGATTTTCGAATCCGACGCAAAACTGACAGTTAATTGTAACGTTCAGAGCCTGTTAATGACGATGGAACACACAAATTGCGTCGCGATTCAATACATCGTCCTCCGGCCGACCTGTCTCCAAGGGTCTATTGCTGCCTCGGGCACCTTATGGTCGATCTCCTGTGAGTCTAGATTTTCGAATCCGACGCAAAACTGGCAGTTAATTGTAACGTTCAGAGCCTGTTAATGACGATGGAACACACAAATTGCGTCGCGATTCAATACATCGTCCTCCAGCCGACTTGTCTCCAAGGGTCTAGTGCTGCCTCGGGCACCTTATGGTCGTTCTTCGGTGAGTCTAGATTTTCGAATCCGACGCAAAACTGACAGTTAATTGTAACGTTCAGAGCCTGTTAATGACGATGGAACACACAAATCGCGACGCGATTCAATACATCGTCCTCCGGCCGACTTGTCTCCAAGGGTCTAGTGCTGCCTCGGGCACCTTATGGTCGTTCTCCTGTGAGTCTAGATTTTCGAATCCGACGCAAAACTGACAGTTAATCGTAAGGTTCAGAGCCTCTTAATGACAATGGAAAACACAAATTGCGTCGCGATTCAATACATCGTCCTCCGGCCGACCTGTCTCCAAGGGTCTATTGCTGCCTCGGGCACCTTATGGTCGATCTCCTATGAGTCTAGATTTTCGAATCCGACGCAAAATTGACAGTTAATTGTAACGTTCAGAGCCTGTTAATGACGATGTAACACACAAATTGAGTCGCGATTCAATACATCGTCCTCCGGCCGACCTGTCTCCAAGGGTCTATTGCTGCCTCGGGCACCTTATGGTCGATCTCCTGTGAGTCTAGATTTTCGAATCCGACGCAAAAATGACAGTTAATTGTAAGGTTCAGAGCCTGCTAATGACGATGGAACACACAAATTGCGTCGCGATTCAATAAATCGTCCTCCGGCCGACCTGTCTCCAAGGGTCTATTGCTGCCTCGGTCACCTTATGGTCGTTCTCCTGTGAGTCTAGATTTTCGAATCCGACGCAAAACTGACAGTTAATTGTAAGGTTCAGAGCCTGTTAATGACGATGGAACACACAAATCGCGTCGCGATTTAATACATCGTCCTCCGGCCGACCTGTCTCCAAGGGTCTATTGCTGCCTCGGGCACCTTATGGTCGATCTCCTGTGAGTCTAGATTTTCGAATCCGACGCAAAACTGACAGTTAATTGTAACGTTCAGAGCCTGTTAATGACGATGGAACACACAAATTGCGTCGCGATTCAATACATCGTCCTCCGGCCGACCTGTCTCCAAGGGTCTATTACTGCCTCGGTCACCTTATGGTCGTTCTCCTGTGAGTCTAGATTTTCGAATACGACGCAAAACTGACAGTTAATTGTAACGTTCAGAGCCTGTTAATGACGATGGAACACACAAATCGCGTCGCGATTCAATACATCGTCCTCCGGCCGACCTGTCTCCAAGGGTCTATTGCTGCCTCGGGCACCTTATTGCCGTTCTCCTGTGAGTCTAGACTTTCGAATCAGACGCAAAACTGACAGTTAATTGTAACGTTCAGAGCCTGTTAATGACGATGGAACACACAAATTGCGTCGCGATTCAATACATCGTCCTCCAGCCGACTTGTCTCCAAGGGTCTAGTGCTGCCTCGGGCACCTTATGGTCGTTCTTCGGTGAGTCTAGATTTTCGAATCCGACGCAAAACTGACAGTTAATTGTAACGTTCAGAGCCTGTTAATGACGATGGAACACACAAATTGCGTCGCGATTCAATACATCGTCCTCCGGCCGACCTGTCTCCAAGGGTCTATTGCTGCCTCGGGCACCTTATGGTCGATCTCCTGTGAGTCTAGATTTTCGAATCCGACGCAAAACTGGCAGTTAATTGTAACGTTCAGAGCCTGTTAATGACGATGGAACACACAAATTGCGTCGCGATTCAATACATCGTCCTCCGGCCGACCTGTCTCCAAGGGTCTATTGCTGCCTCGGGCACCTTATGGTCTAGATTTTCGAATCCGACGCAAAACTGACAGTTAATTGTAAGGTTCAGAGCCTCTTAATGACAATGGAACACACAAATTGCGTCGCGATTCAATACATCGTCCTCCGGCCGACCTGTCTCCAAGGGTCTATTGCTGCCTCGGGCACCTTATGGTCGATCTCCTGTGAGTCTAGATTTTCGAATCCGACGCAAAAATGACAGTTAATTGTAACGTTCAGAGCCTGTTAATGACGATGGAACACACAAATTGCGTCGCGATTCAATACATCGTCCTCCGGCCGACCTGTCTCCAAGGGTCTGTTGCTGCCTCGGGCACCTTATGGTCGATCTCCTGTGAGTCTAGATTTTCGAATCCGACGCAAAACTGACAGTTAATTGTAAGGTTCAGAGCCTGCTAATGACGATGGAACACACAAATTGCGTCGCGATTCAATAAATCGTCCTCCGGCCGACCTGTCTCCAAGGGTCTATTGCTGCCTCGGTCACCTTATGGTCGTTCTCCTGTGAGTCTAGATTTTCGAATCCGACGCAAAACTGACAGTTAATTGTAACGTTCAGAGCCTGTTAATGACGATGGAACACACAAATCGCGTCGCGATTCAATACATCGTCCTCCGGCCGACCTGTCTCCAAGGGTCTATTGCTGCCTCGGGCACCTTATGGTCGATCTCCTGTGAGTCTAGATTTTCGAATCCGACGCAAAACTGACAGTTAATTGTAACGTTCAGAGCCTGTTAATGACGATGGAACACACAAATTGCGTCGCGATTCAATACATCGTCCTCCGGCCGACCTGTCTCCAAGGGTCTATTACTGCCTCGGTCACCTTATGGTCGTTCTCCTGTGAGTCTAGATTTTCGAATCCGACGCAAAACTGACAGTTAATTGTAACGTTCAGAGCCTGTTAATGACGATGGAACACACAAATCGCGTCGCGATTCAATACATCGTCCTCCGGCCGACCTGTCTCCAAGGGTCTATTGCTGCCTCGGGCACCTTATGGTCGATCTCCTGTGAGTCTAGATTTTCGAATCCGACGCAAAACTGACAGTTAATTGTAACGTTCAGAGCCTGTTAATGACGATGGAACACACAAATTGCGTCGCGATTCAATACATCGTCCTCCGGCCGACCTGTCTCCAAGGGTCTATTACTGCCTCGGTCACCTTATGGTCGTTCTCCTGTGAGTCTAGATTTTCGAATGCGACGCAAAACTGACAGTTAATTGTAACGTTCAGAGCCTGTTAATGACGATGGAACACACAAATCGCGTCGCGATTCAATACATCGTCCTCCGGCCGACCTGTCTCCAAGGGTCTATTGCTGCCTCGGGCACCTTATTGCCGTTCTCCTGTGAGTCTAGACTTTCGAATCCGACGCAAAACTGACAGTTAATTGTAACGTTCAGAGCCTGTTAATGACGATGGAACACACAAATTGCGTCGCGATTCAATACATCGTCCTCCAGCCGACTTGTCTCCAAGGGTCTAGTGCTGCCTCGGGCACCTTATGGTCGTTCTTCGGTGAGTCTAGATTTTCGAATCCGACGCAAAACTGACAGTTAATTGTAACGTTCAGAGCCTGTTAATGACGATGGAACACACAAATTGCGTCGCGATTCAATACATCGTCCTCCGGCCGACCTGTCTCCAAGGGTCTATTGCTGCCTCGGGCACCTTATAGTCGATCTCCTGTGAGTCTAGATTTTCGAATCCGACGCAAAACTGGCAGTTAATTGTAACGTTCAGAGCCTGTTAATGACGATGGAACACACAAATTGCGTCGCGATTCAATACATCGTCCTCCGGCCGACCTGTCTCCAAGGGTCTATTGCTGCCTCGGGCACCTTATGGTCTAGATTTTCGAATCCGACGCAAAACTGACAGTTAATTGTAAGGTTCAGAGCCTCTTAATGACAATGGAACACACAAATTGCGTCGCGATTCAATACATCGTCCTCCGGCCGACCTGTCTCCAAGGGTCTATTGCTGCCTCGGGCACCTTATGGTCGATCTCCTGTGAGTCTAGATTTTCGAATCCGACGCAAAAATGACAGTTAATTGTAACGTTCAGAGCCTGTTAATGACGATGGAACACACAAATTGCGTCGCGATTCAATACATCGTCCTCCGGCCGACCTGTCTCCAAGGGTCTGTTGCTGCCTCGGGCACCTTATGGTCGATCTCCTGTGAGTCTAGATTTTCGAATCCGACGCAAAACTGACAGTTAATTGTAAGGTTCAGAGCCTGCTAATGACGATGGAACACACAAATTGCGTCGCGATTCAATAAATCGTCCTCCGGCCGACCTGTCTCCAAGGGTCTATTGCTGCCTCGGTCACCTTATGGTCGTTCTCCTGTGAGTCTAGATTTTCGAATCCGACGCAAAACTGACAGTTAATTGTAACGTTCAGAGCCTGTTAATGACGATGGAACACACAAATCGCGTCGCGATTCAATACATCGTCCTCCGGCCGACCTGTCTCCAAGGGTCTATTGCTGCCTCGGGCACCTTATGGTCGATCTCCTGTGAGTCTAGATTTTCGAATCCGACGCAAAACTGACAGTTAATTGTAAGGTTCAGAGCCTGCTAATGACGATGGAACACACAAATTGCGTCGCGATTCAATAAATCGTCCTCCGGCCGACCTGTCTCCAAGGGTCTATTGCTGCCTCGGTCACCTTATGGTCGTTCTCCTGTGAGTCTAGATTTTCGAATCCGACGCAAAACTGACAGTTAATTGTAAGGTTCAGAGCCTGTTAATGACGATGGAACACACAAATCGCGTCGCGATTCAATACATCGTCCTCCGGCCGACCTGTCTCCAAGGGTCTATTGCTGCCTCGGGCACCTTATGGTCGATCTCCTGTGAGTCTAGATTTTCGAATCCGACGCAAAACTGACAGTTAATTGTAACGTTCAGAGCCTGTTAATGACGATGGAACACACAAATTGCGTCGCGATTCAATACATCGTCCTCCGGCCGACCTGTCTCCAAGGGTCTATTACTGCCTCGGTCACCTTATGGTCGTTCTCCTGTGAGTCTAGATTTTCGAATACGACGCAAAACTGACAGTTAATTGTAACGTTCAGAGCCTGTTAATGACGATGGAACACACAAATCGCGTCGCGATTCAATACATCGTCCTCCGGCCGACCTGTCTCCAAGGGTCTATTGCTGCCTCGGGCACCTTATTGCCGTTCTCCTGTGAGTCTAGACTTTCGAATCAGACGCAAAACTGACAGTTAATTGTAACGTTCAGAGCCTGTTAATGACGATGGAACACACAAATTGCGTCGCGATTCAATACATCGTCCTCCAGCCGACTTGTCTCCAAGGGTCTAGTGCTGCCTCGGGCACCTTATGGTCGTTCTTCGGTGAGTCTAGATTTTCGAATCCGACGCAAAACTGACAGTTAATTGTAACGTTCAGAGCCTGTTAATGACGATGGAACACACAAATTGCGTCGCGATTCAATACATCGTCCTCCGGCCGACCTGTCTCCAAGGGTCTATTGCTGCCTCGGGCACCTTATGGTCGATCTCCTGTGAGTCTAGATTTTCGAATCCGACGCAAAACTGGCAGTTAATTGTAACGTTCAGAGCCTGTTAATGACGATGGAACACACAAATTGCGTCGCGATTCAATACATCGTCCTCCGGCCGACCTGTCTCCAAGGGTCTATTGCTGCCTCGGGCACCTTATGGTCTAGATTTTCGAATCCGACGCAAAACTGACAGTTAATTGTAAGGTTCAGAGCCTCTTAATGACAATGGAACACACAAATTGCGTCGCGATTCAATACATCGTCCTCCGGCCGACCTGTCTCCAAGGGTCTATTGCTGCCTCGGGCACCTTATGGTCGATCTCCTGTGAGTCTAGATTTTCGAATCCGACGCAAAAATGACAGTTAATTGTAACGTTCAGAGCCTGTTAATGACGATGGAACACACAAATTGCGTCGCGATTCAATACATCGTCCTCCGGCCGACCTGTCTCCAAGGGTCTGTTGCTGCCTCGGGCACCTTATGGTCGATCTCCTGTGAGTCTAGATTTTCGAATCCGACGCAAAACTGACAGTTAATTGTAAGGTTCAGAGCCTGCTAATGACGATGGAACACACAAATTGCGTCGCGATTCAATAAATCGTCCTCCGGCCGACCTGTCTCCAAGGGTCTATTGCTGCCTCGGTCACCTTATGGTCGTTCTCCTGTGAGTCTAGATTTTCGAATCCGACGCAAAACTGACAGTTAATTGTAACGTTCAGAGCCTGTTAATGACGATGGAACACACAAATCGCGTCGCGATTCAATACATCGTCCTCCGGCCGACCTGTCTCCAAGGGTATATTGCTGCCTCGGGCACCTTATGGTCGATCTCCTGTGAGTCTAGATTTTCGAATCCGACGCAAAACTGACAGTTAATTGTAACGTTCAGAGCCTGTTAATGACGATGGAACACACAAATTGCGTCGCGATTCAATACATCGTCCTCCGGCCGACGTGTCTCCAAGGGTCTATTACTGCCTCGGTCACCTTATGGTCGTTCTCCTGTGAGTCTAGATTTTCGAATCCGACGCAAAACTGACAGTTAATTGTAACGTTCAGAGCCTGTTAATGACGATGGAACACACAAATCGCGTCGCGATTCAATACATCGTCCTCCGGCCGACCTGTCTCCAAGGGTCTATTGCTGCCTCGGGCACCTTATGGTCGATCTCCTGTGAGTCTAGATTTTCGAATCCGACGCAAAACTGACAGTTAATTGTAACGTTCAGAGCCTGTTAATGACGATGGAACACACAAATTGCGTCGCGATTCAATACATCGTCCTCCGGCCGACCTGTCTCCAAGGGTCTATTACTGCCTCGGTCACCTTATGGTCGTTCTCCTGTGAGTCTAGATTTTCGAATACGACGCAAAACTGACAGTTAATTGTAACGTTCAGAGCCTGTTAATGACGATGGAACACACAAATCGCGTCGCGATTCAATACATCGTCCTCCGGCCGACCTGTCTCCAAGGGTCTATTGCTGCCTCGGGCACCTTATTGCCGTTCTCCTGTGAGTCTAGACTTTCGAATCCGACGCAAAACTGACAGTTAATTGTAACGTTCAGAGCCTGTTAATGACGATGGAACACACAAATTGCGTCGCGATTCAATACATCGTCCTCCAGCCGACTTGTCTCCAAGGGTCTAGTGCTGCCTCGGGCACCTTATGGTCGTTCTTCGGTGAGTCTAGATTTTCGAATCCGACGCAAAACTGACAGTTAATTGTAACGTTCAGAGCCTGTTAATGACGATGGAACACACAAATTGCGTCGCGATTCAATACATCGTCCTCCGGCCGACCTGTCTCCAAGGGTCTATTGCTGCCTCGGGCACCTTATAGTCGATCTCCTGTGAGTCTAGATTTTCGAATCCGACGCAAAACTGGCAGTTAATTGTAACGTTCAGAGCCTGTTAATGACGATGGAACACACAAATTGCGTCGCGATTCAATACATCGTCCTCCGGCCGACCTGTCTCCAAGGGTCTATTGCTGCCTCGGGCACCTTATGGTCTAGATTTTCGAATCCGACGCAAAACTGACAGTTAATTGTAAGGTTCAGAGCCTCTTAATGACAATGGAACACACAAATTGCGTCGCGATTCAATACATCGTCCTCCGGCCGACCTGTCTCCAAGGGTCTATTGCTGCCTCGGGCACCTTATGGTCGATCTCCTGTGAGTCTAGATTTTCGAATCCGACGCAAAAATGACAGTTAATTGTAACGTTCAGAGCCTGTTAATGACGATGGAACACACAAATTGCGTCGCGATTCAATACATCGTCCTCCGGCCGACCTGTCTCCAAGGGTCTGTTGCTGCCTCGGGCACCTTATGGTCGATCTCCTGTGAGTCTAGATTTTCGAATCCGACGCAAAACTGACAGTTAATTGTAAGGTTCAGAGCCTGCTAATGACGATGGAACACACAAATTGCGTCGCGATTCAATAAATCGTCCTCCGGCCGACCTGTCTCCAAGGGTCTATTGCTGCCTCGGTCACCTTATGGTCGTTCTCCTGTGAGTCTAGATTTTCGAATCCGACGCAAAACTGACAGTTAATTGTAACGTTCAGAGCCTGTTAATGACGATGGAACACACAAATCGCGTCGCGATTCAATACATCGTCCTCCGGCCGACCTGTCTCCAAGGGTCTATTGCTGCCTCGGGCACCTTATGGTCGATCTCCTGTGAGTCTAGATTTTCGAATCCGACGCAAAACTGACAGTTAATTGTAACGTTCAGAGCCTGTTAATGACGATGGAACACACAAATCGCGTCGCGATTCAATACATCGTCCTCCGGCCGACCTGTCTCCAAGGGTCTATTGCTGCCTCGGGCACCTTATTGCCGTTCTCCTGTGAGTCTAGACTTTCGAATCAGACGCAAAACTGACAGTTAATTGTAACGTTCAGAGCCTGTTAATGACGATGGAACACACAAATTGCGTCGCGATTCAATACATCGTCCTCCAGCCGACTTGTCTCCAAGGGTCTAGTGCTGCCTCGGGCACCTTATGGTCGTTCTTCGGTGAGTCTAGATTTTCGAATCCGACGCAAAACTGACAGTTAATTGTAACGTTCAGAGCCTGTTAATGACGATGGAACACACAAATTGCGTCGCGATTCAATACATCGTCCTCCGGCCGACCTGTCTCCAAGGGTCTATTGCTGCCTCGGGCACCTTATGGTCGATCTCCTGTGAGTCTAGATTTTCGAATCCGACGCAAAACTGGCAGTTAATTGTAACGTTCAGAGCCTGTTAATGACGATGGAACACACAAATTGCGTCGCGATTCAATACATCGTCCTCCGGCCGACCTGTCTCCAAGGGTCTATTGCTGCCTCGGGCACCTTATGGTCTAGATTTTCGAATCCGACGCAAAACTGACAGTTAATTGTAACGTTCAGAGCCTGTTAATGACGATGGAACACACAAATCGCGACGCGATTCAATACATCGTCCTCCGGCCGACTTGTCTCCAAGGGTCTAGTGCTGCCTCGGGCACCTTATGGTCGTTCTCCTGTGAGTCTAGATTTTCGAATCCGACGCAAAACTGACAGTTAATCGTAAGGTTCAGAGCCTCTTAATGACAATGGAAAACACAAATTGCGTCGCGATTCAATACATCGTCCTCCGGCCGACCTGTCTCCAAGGGTCTATTGCTGCCTCGGGCACCTTATGGTCGATCTCCTATGAGTCTAGATTTTCGAATCCGACGCAAAATTGACAGTTAATTGTAACGTTCAGAGCCTGTTAATGACGATGTAACACACAAATTGCGTCGCGATTCAATACATCGTCCTCCAGCCGACTTGTCTCCAAGGGTGTAGTGCTGCCTCGGACACCTAATGGTCGTTCTCCTGTGAGTCTAGATTTTCGAATCCGACGCAAAACTGACAGTTAATTGTAACGTTCAGCGCCTGTTAATGACGATGGAACACACAAATCGCGTCGCGATTCAATACATCGTCCTCCAGCCGACTTGTCTCCAAGGGTCAAGTCCTGCCTCGGGCACCTTAATGTCGTTCTTCTGTGAGTCTAGATTTTCGAATCCGACGCAAAACTGACAGTTAATTGTAAGGTTCAGAGCCTCTTAATGACAATGGAACACACAAATTGCGTCGCGATTCAATACATCGTCCTCCGGCCGACCTGTCTCCAAGGGTCTCTTGCTGCCTCGGGCACCTTATGGTCGATCTCCTGTGAGTCTAGATTTTCGAATCCGATTCAAAAATGACAGTTAAATGTAACGTTCAGAGCCTGTTAATGACGATGGAACACACAAATTGCGTCGCGATTCAATACATCGTCCTCCGGCCGACCTGTCTCCAAGGGTCTGTTGCTGCCTCGGGCACCTTATGGTCGATCTCCTGTGAGTCTAGATTTTCGAATCCGACGCAAAACTGACAGTTAATTGTAAGGTTCAGAGCCTGTTAATGACGATGTAACACACAAATTGCGTCGCGATTCAATAAATCGTCCTCCGGCCGACCTGTCTCCAAGGGTCTATTGCTGCCTCGGTCACCTTATGGTCGTTCTCCTGTGAGTCTAGATTTTCGAATCCGACGCAAAACTGACAGTTAATTGTAAGGTTCAGAGCCTGTTAATGACGATGGAACACACAAATCGCGTCGCGATTCAATACATCGTCCTCCGGCCGACCTGTCTCCAAGGGTCTATTGCTGCCTCGGGCACCTTATGGTCGATCTCCTGTGAGTCTAGATTTTCGAATCCGACGCAAAAATGACAGTTAATTGTAACGTTCAGAGCCTGTTAATGACGATGGAACACACAAATCCCGTCGCGATTCAATACATCGTCCTCCGGCCGACCTGTCTCCAAGGGTCTATTGCTGCCTCGGGCACCTTATTTTCGTTCTCCTGTGTGTCTAGACTTTCGAATCAGACGCAAAACTGACAGTTAATTGTAACGTTCAGAGCCTGTTAATGACGATGGAACACACAAATTGCGTCGCGATTCAATACATCGTCCTCCAGCCGACTTGTCTCCAAGGGTCTAGTGCTGCCTCGGGCACCTTATGGTCGTTCTTCGGTGAGTCTAGATTTTCGAATCCGACGCAAAACTGACAGTTAATTGTAACGTTCAAAGCCTGTTAATGACGATGGAACACACAAATTGCGTCGCGATTCAATACATCGTCCTCCGGCCGACCTGTCTCCAAGGGTCTATTGCTGCCTCGGGCACCTTATGGTCTAGATTTTCGAATCCGACGCAAAACTGACAGTTAATTGTAACCTTCAGAGCCTGTTACTGACGATGGAACACACAAATCGCGACGCGATTCAATACATCGTCCTCCGGCCGACTTGTCTCCAAGGGTCTAGTGCTGCCTCGGGCACCTTATGGTCGTTCTCCTGTGAGTCTAGATTTTCGAATCCGACGCAAAACTGACAGTTAATCGTAAGGTTCAGAGCCTCTTAATGACAATGGAAAACACAAATTGCGTCGCGATTCAATACATCGTCCTCCGGCCGACCTGTCTCCAAGGGTCTATTGCTGCCTCGGGCACCTTATGGTCGATCTCCTATGAGTCTAGATTTTCGAATCCGACGCAAAACTGACAGTTAATTGTAACGTTCAGAGCCTGTTAATGACGATGTAACACACAAATTGCGTCGCGATTCAATACATCGTCCTCCTGCCGACTTGTCTCCAAGGGTCTATTGCTGCCTCGGGCACCTTATTGCCGTTCTCCTGTGAGTCTAGACTTTCGAATCAGACGCAAAACTGACAGTTAATTGTAACGTTCAGAGCCTGTTAATGACAATGGAACACACAAATTGCGTCGCGATTCAATACATCGTCCTCCAGCCGACTTGTCTCCAAGGGTCTAGTGCTGCCTCGGGCACCTTATGGTCGTTCTTCGGTGAGTCTAGATTTTCGAATCCGACGCAAAACTGACAGTTAATTGTAACGTTCAGAGCCTGTTAATGACGATGGAACACACAAATTGCGTCGCGATTCAATACATCGTCCTCCGGCCGACCTGTCTCCAAGGGTCTATTGCTGCCTCGGGCACCTTATGGTCTAGATTTTCGAATCCGACGCAAAACTGACAGTTAATTGTAACGTTCAGAGCCTGTTACTGACGATGGAACACACAAATCGCGACGCGATTCAATACATCGTCCTCCGGCCGACTTGTCTCCAAGGGTCTAGTGCTGCCTCGGGCACCTTATGGTCGTTCTCCTGTGAGTCTAGATTTTCGAATCCGACGCAAAACTGACAGTTAATCGTAAGGTTCAGAGCCTCTTAATGACAATGGAAAACACAAATTGCGTCGCGATTCAATACATCGTCCTCCGGCCGACCTGTCTCCAAGGGTCTATTGCTGCCTCGGGCACCTTATGGTCGATCTCCTATGAGTCTAGATTTTCGAATCCGACGCAAAACTGACAGTTAATTGTAACGTTCAGAGCCTGTTAATGACGATGTAACACACAAATTGCGTCGCGATTCAATACATCGTCCTCCTGCCGACTTGTCTCCAAGGGTCTATTGCTGCCTCGGGCACCTTATTGCCGTTCTCCTGTGAGTCTAGACTTTCGAATCAGACGCAAAACTGACAGTTAATTGTAACGTTCAGAGCCTGTTAATGACAATGGAACACACAAATTGCGTCGCGATTCAATACATCGTCCTCCAGCCGACTTGTCTCCAAGGGTCTAGTGCTGCCTCGGGCACCTTATGGTCGTTCTTCGGTGAGTCTAGATTTTCGAATCCGACGCAAAACTGACAGTTAATTGTAACGTTCAGAGCCTGTTAATGACGATGGAACACACAAATTGCGTCGCGATTCAATACATCGTCCTCCGGCCGACCTGTCTCCAAGGGCCTATTGCTGCCTCGGGCACCTTATGGTCGATCTCCTGTGAGTCTAGATTTTCGAATCCGACGCAAAACTGGCAGTTAATTGTAACGTTCAGAGCCTGTTAATGACGATGGAACACACAAATTGCGTCGCGATTCAATACATCGTCCTCCGGCCGACCTGTCTCCAAGGGTCTATTGCTGCCTCGGGCACCTTATGGTCTAGATTTTCGAATCCGACGCAAAACTGACAGTTAATTGTAACGTTCAGAGCCTGTTAATGACGATGGAACACACAAATCGCGACGCGATTCAATACATCGTCCTCCGGCCGACTTGTCTCCAAGGGTCTAGTGCTGCCTCGGGCTGGTCGTTCTCCTGTGAGTCTAGATTTTCGAATCCGACGCAAAACTGACAGTTAATCGTAAGGTTCAGAGCCTCTTAATGACAATGGAAAACACAAATTGCGTCGCGATTCAATACATCGTCCTCCGGCCGACCTGTCTCCAAGGGTCTATTGCTGCCTCGGGCACCTTATGGTCGATCTCCTATGAGTCTAGATTTTCGAATCCGACGCAAAATTGACAGTTAATTGTAACGTTCAGAGCCTGTTAATGACGATGTAACACACAAATTGCGTCGCGATTCAATACATCGTCCTCCAGCCGACTTGTCTCCAAGGGTGTAGTGCTGCCTCGGACACCTTATGGTCGTTCTCCTGTGAGTCTAGATTTTCGAATCCGACGCAAAACTGACAGTTAATTGTAACGTTCAGCGCCTGTTAATGACGATGGAACACACAAATCGCGTCGCGACTCAATACATCGTCCTCCAGCCGACTTGTCTCCAAGGGTCAAGTCCTGCCTCGGGCACCTTAATGTCGTTCTTCTGTGAGTCTAGATTTTCGAATCCGACGCAAAACTGACAGTTAATTGTAAGGTTCAGAGCCTCTTAATGACAATGGAACACACAAATTGCGTCGCGATTCAATACATCGTCCTCCGGCCGACCTGTCTCCAAGGGTCTAGTGCTGCCTCGGGCACCTTATGGTCGATCTCCTGTGAGTCTAGATTTTCGAATCCGACGCAAAACTGACAGTTAATTGTAACGTTCAGAGCCTGTTAATGACGATGGAACACACAAATTGCGTCGCGATTCAATACATCGTCCTCCGGCCGACCTGTCTCCAAGGGTCTGTTGCTGCCTCGGGCACCTTATGGTCGATCTCCTGTGAGTCTAGATTTTCGAATCCGACGCAAAACTGACAGTTAATTGTAAGGTTCAGAGCCTGTTAATGACGATGGAACACACAAATTGCGTCGCGATTCAATAAATCGTCCTCCGGCCGACCTGTCTCCAAGGGTCTATTGCTGCCTCGGTCACCTTATGGTCGTTCTCCTGTGAGTCTAGATTTTCGAATCCGACGCAAAACTGACAGTTAATTGTAAGGTTCAGAGCCTGTTAATGACGATGGAACACACAAATCGCGTCGCGATTCAATACATCGTCCTCCGGCCGACCTGTCTACAAGGTTCTATTGCTGCCTCGGGCACCTTATGGTCGATCTCCTGTGAGTCTAGATTTTCGAATCCGACGCAAAAATGACAGTTAATTGTAACGTTCAGAGCCTGTTAATGACGAAGGAACACACAAATCCCGTCGCGATTCAATACATCGTCCTCCGGCCGACCTGTCTCCAAGGGTCTATTGCTGCCTCGGGCACCTTATTTTCGTTCTCCTGTGTGTCTAGACTTTCGAATCAGACGCAAAACTGACAGTTAATTGTAACGTTCAGAGCCTGTTAATGACGATGGAACACACAAATTGCGTCGCGATTCAATACATCGTCCTCCAGCCGACTTGTCTCCAAGGGTCTAGTGCTGCCTCGGGCACCTTATGGTCGATCTCCTATGAGTCTAGATTTTCGAATCCGACGCAAAACTGACAGTTAATTGTAACGTTCAGAGCCTGTTAATGACGATGTAACACACAAATTGCGTCGCGATTCAATACATCATCCTCCTGCCGACTTGTCTCCAAGGGTCTATTGCTGCCTCGGACACCTTATTGCCGTTCTCCTGTGAGTCTAGACTTTCGAATGAGACGCAAAACTGACAGTTAATTGTAACGTTCAGAGCCTGTTAATGACGATGGAACACACAAAATGCGTCGCGATTCAATACATCGTCCTCCAGCCGACTTGTCTCCAAGGGTCTAGTGCTGCCTCGGGCACCTTATGGTCGTTCTTCGGTGAGTCTAGATTTTCGAATCCGACGCAAAACTGACAGTTAATTGTAACGTTCAGAGCCTGTTAATGACGATGGAACACACAAATTGCGTCGCGATTCAATACATCGTCCTCCGGCCGACCTGTCTCCAAGGGTCTATTGCTGCCTCGGGCACCTTATGGTCGATCTCCTGTGAGTCTAGATTTTCGAATCCGACGCAAAACTGGCAGTTAATTGTAACGTTCAGAGCCTGTTAATGACGATGGAACACACAAATTGCGTCGCGATTCAATACATCGTCCTCCGGCCGACCTGTCTCCAAGGGTCTATTGCTGCCTCGGGCACCTTATGGTCTAGATTTTCGAATCCGACGCAAAACTGACAGTTAATTGTAACGTTCAGAGCCTGTTAATGACGATGGAACACACAAATCGCGACGCGATTCAATACATCGTCCTCCGGCCGACTTGTCTCCAAGGGTCTAGTGCTGCCTCGGGCTGGTCGTTCTCCTGTGAGTCTAGATTTTCGAATCCGACGCAAAACTGACAGTTAATCGTAAGGTTCAGAGCCTCTTAATGACAATGGAAAACACAAATTGTGTCGCGATTCAATACATCGTCCTCCGGCCGATCTGTCTCCAAGGGTCTATTGCTGCCTCGGGCACCTTATGGTCGATCTCCTATGAGTCTAGATTTTCGAATCCGACGCAAAATTGACAGTTAATTGTAACGTTCAGAGCCTGTTAATGACGATGTAACACACAAATTGCGTCGCGATTCAATACATCGTCCTCCAGCCGACTTGTCTCCAAGGGTGTAGTGCTGCCTCGGACACCTTATGGTCGTTCTCCTGTGAGTCTAGATTTTCGAATCCGACGCAAAACTGACAGTTAATTGTAACGTTCAGCGCCTGTTAATGACGATGGAACACACAAATCGCGTCGCGATTCAATACATCGTCCTCCAGCCGACTTGTCTCCAAGGGTCAAGTCCTGCCTCGGGCACCTTAATGTCGTTCTTCTGTGAGTCTAGATTTTCGAATCCGACGCAAAACTGACAGTTAATTGTAAGGTTCAGAGCCTCTTAATGACAATGGAACACACAAATTGCGTCGCGATTCAATACATCGTCCTCCGGCCGACCTGTCTCCAAGGGTCTATTGCTGCCTCGGGCACCTTATGGTCGATCTCCTGTGAGTCTAGATTTTCGAATCCGACGCAAAAATGACAGTTAATTGTAACGTTCAGAGCCTGTTAATGACGATGGAACACACAAATTGCGTCGCGATTCAATACATCGTCCTCCGGCCGACCTGTATCCAAGGGTCTGTTGCTGCCTCGGGCACCTTATGGTCGATCTCCTGTGAGTCTAGATTTTCGAATACGACGCAAAACTGACAGTTAATTGTAAGGTTCAGAGCCTGTTAATGACGATGGAACACACAAATTGCGTCGCGATTCAATAAATCGTCCTCCGGCCGACCTGTCTCCAAGGGTCTATTGCTGCCTCGGTCACCTTATGGTCGTTCTCCTGTGAGTCTAGATTTTCGAATCCGACGCAAAACTGACAGTTAATTGTAAGGTTCAGAGCCTGTTAATGACGATGGAACACACAAATCGCGTCGCGATTCAATACATCGTCCTCCGGCCGACCTGTCTCCAAGGGTCTATTGCTGCCTCGGGCACCTTATGGTCGATCTCCTGTGAGTCTAGATTTTCGAATCCGACGCAAAAATGACAGTTAATTGTAACGTTCAGAGCCTGTTAATGACGATGGAACACACAAATCCCGTCGCGATTCAATACATCGTCCTCCGGCCGACCTGTCTCCAAGGGTCTATTGCTGCCTCGGGCACCTTATTTTCGTTCTCCTGTGTGTCTAGACTTTCGAATCAGACGCAAAACTGACAGTTAATTGTAACGTTCAGAGCCTGTTAATGACGATGGAACACACAAATTGCGTCGCGATTCAATACATCGTCCTCCAGCCGACTTGTCTCCAAGGGTCTAGTGCTGCCTCGGGCACCTTATGGTCGTTCCTCGGTGAGTCTAGATTTTCGAATCCGACGCAAAACTGACAGTTAATTGTAACGTTCAAAGCCTGTTAATGACGATGGAACACACAAATTGCGTCGCGATTCAATACATCGTCCTCCGGCCGACCTGTCTCCAAGGGTCTATTGCTGCCTCGGGCACCTTATGGTCGATCTCCTGTGAGTCTAGATTTTCGAATCCGACGCAAAACTGACAGTTAATTGTAACGTTCAGAGCCTGTTAATGACGATGGAACACACAAATTGCGTCGCGATTCAATACATCGTCCTCCGGCCGACCTGTCTCCAAGGGTCTATTGCTGCCTCGGGCACCTTATGGTCTAGATTTTCGAATCCGACGCAAAACTGACAGTTAATTGTAACGTTCAGAGCCTGTTACTGACGATGGAACACACAAATCGCGACGCGATTCAATACATCGTCCTCCGGCCGACTTGTCTCCAAGGGTCTAGTGCTGCCTCGGGCACGATATGGTCGTTCTCCTGTGAGTCTAGATTTTCGAATCCGACGCAAAACTGACAGTTAATTGTAAGGTTCAGAGCCTCTTAATGACAATGGAACACACAAATTGCGTCGCGATTCAATACATCGTCCTCCGGCCGACCTGTCTCCAAGGGTCTATTGCTGCCTCGGGCACCTTATGGTCGATCTCCTGTGAGTCTAGATTTTCGAATCCGACGCAAAAATGACAGTTAATTGTAACGTTCAGAGCCTGTTAATGACGATGGAACACACAAATTGCGTCGCGATTCAATACATCGTCCTCCGGCCGACCTGTCTCCAAGGGTCTGTTGCTGCCTCGGACACCTTATGGTCGATCTCCTGTGAGTCTAGATTTTCGAATCCGACGCAAAACTGACAGTTAATTGTAACGTTCAGAGCCTGTTAATGACGATGTTACACACAAATTGCGTCGCGATTCAATACATCGTCCTCCAGACGACTTGTCTCCAAGGGTCTAGTGCTGCCTCGGACACCTTAAGGTCGTTCTCCTGTGAGTCTAGATTTTCGAATCCGACGCAAAACTGACAGTTAATTGTAAGGTTCAGAGCCTCTTAATGATAATGGAACCCACAAATTGCGTCGCGATTCAATACATCGTCCTCCGGCCGACCTGTCTCCAAGGGTCTAGTGCTGCCTCGGACACCTTATGGTCGTTCTCCTGTGAGCCTAGATTTTCGAATCCGACGCAAAAATGACAGTCAATTGTAACGTTCAGAGCCTGTTAATGACGATGGAACACACAAATTGCGTCGCGATTCAATACATCGTCCTCCGGCCGACCTGTCTCCAAGGGTCTATTGCTGGCTCGGGCACCTTATGGTCGATCTCCTGTGAGTCTAGATTTTCGAATCCGACGCAAAACTGACAGTTAATTGTAAGGTTCAGAGCCTGTTAATGACGATGGAACACACAAATCCCGTCGCGATTCAATAAATCGTCCTCCGGCCGACCTGTCTCCAAGGGTCTATTGCTGCCTCGGTCACCTTATGGTCGTTCTCCTGTGAGTCTAGATTTTCGAATCCGACGCAAAACTGACAGTTAATTGTAACGTTCAGAGCCTGTTAATGACGATGGAACACACAAATCGCGTCGCGATTCAATACATCGTCCTCCGGCCGACCTGTCTCCAAGGGTCTATTGCTGCCTCGGGCACCTTATGGTCGATCTCCTGTGAGTCTAGATTTTCGAATCCGACGCAAAACTGACAGTTAATTGTAACGTTCAGAGCCTGTTCATGACGATGGAACACACAAATTGCGTCGCGATTCAATACATCGTCCTCCGGCCGACCTGTCTCCAAGGGTCTATTGCTGCCTCGGGCACCTTATGGTCGATCTCCTATGAGTCTAGATTTTCGAATCCGACGCAAAACTGACAGTTAATTGTAACGTTCAGAGCCTGTTAATGACGATGTAACACACAAATTGCGTCGCGATTCAATACATCGTCCTCCAGCCGACTTGTCTCCAAGGGTGTAGTGCTGCCTCGGACACCTTATGGTCGTTCTCCTGTGAGTCTAGATTTTCGAATCCGACGCAAAACTGACAGTTAATTGTAACGTTCAGCGCCTGTTAATGACGATGGAACACACAAATCGCGTCGCGATTCAATACATCGTCCTCCAGCCGACTTGTCTCCAAGGGTCAAGTCCTGCCTCGGGCACCTTAATGTCGTTCTTCTGTGAGTCTAGATTTTCGAATCCGACGCAAAACTGACAGTTAATTGTAAGGTTCAGAGCCTCTTAATGACAATGGAACACACAAATTGCGTCGCGATTCAATACATCGTCCTCCGGCCGACCTGTCTCCAAGGGTCTATTGCTGCCTCGGGCACCTTATGGTCGATCTCCTGTGAGTCTAGATTTTCGAATCCGACGCAAAAATGACAGTTAATTGTAACGTTCAGAGCCTGTTAATGACGATGGAACACACAAATTGCGTCGCGATTCAATACATCGTCCTCCGGCCGACCTGGCTCCAAGGGTCTGTTGCTGCCTCGGGCACCTTATGGTCGATCTCCTGTGAGTCTAGATTTTCGAATCCGACGCAAAACTGACAGTTAATTGTAAGGTTCAGAGCCTGTTAATGACGATGGAACACACAAATTGCGTCGCGATTCAATAAATCGTCCTCCGGCCGACCTGTCTCCAAGGGTCTATTGCTGCCTCGGTCACCTTATGGTCGTTCTCCTGTGAGTCTAGATTTTCGAATCCGACGCAAAACTGACAGTTAATTGTAAGGTTCAGAGCCTGTTAATGACGATGGAACACACAAATCGCGTCGCGATTCAATACATCGTCCTCCGGCCGACCTGTCTCCAAGGGTCTATTGCTGCCTCGGGCACCTTATGGTCGATCTCCTGTGAGTCTAGATTTTCGAATCCGACGCAAAACTGACAGTTAATTGTAACGTTCAAAGCCTGTTAATGACGATGGAACACACAAATTGCGTCGCGATTCAATACATCGTCCTCCGGCCGACCTGTCTCCAAGGGTCTATTGCTGCCTCGGGCACCTTATGGTCGTTCTTCGGTGAGTCTAGATTTTCGAATCCGACGCAAAACTGACAGTTAATTGTAACGTTCAAAGCCTGTTAATGACGATGGAACACACAAATTGCGTCGCGATTCAATACATCGTCCTCCAGCCGACTTGTCTCCAAGGGTCTAGTGCTGCCTCGGGCACCTTATGGTCGTTCTTCGGTGAGTCTAGATTTTCGAATCCGACGCAAAACTGACAGTTAATTGTAACGTTCAAAGCCTGTTAATGACGATGGAACACACAAACTGCGTCGCGATTCAATACATCGTCCTCCAGCCGACTTGTCTCCAAGGGTCTAGTGCTGCCTCGGGCACCTTATGGTCGTTCTTCGGTGAGTCTAGATTTTCGAATCCGACGCAAAACTGACAGTTAATTGTAACGTTCAAAGCCTGTTAATGACGATGGAACACACAAATTGCGTCGCGATTCAATACATCGTCCTCCGGCCGACCTGTCTCCAAGGGTCTATTGCTGCCTCGGGCACCTTATGGTCGATCTCCTGTGAGTCTAGATTTTCGAATCCGACGCAAAACTGACAGTTAATTGTAACGTTCAGAGCCTGTTAATGACGATGGAACACACAAATTTCGTCGCGATTCAATACATCGTCCTCCGGCCGACCTGTCTCCAAGGGTCTATTGCTGCCTCGGGCACCTTATGGTCTAGATTTTCGAATCCGACGCAAAACTGACAGTTAATTGTAACGTTCAGAGCCTGTTACTGACGATGGAACACACAAATCGCGTCGCGATTCAATACATCGTCCTCCGGCCGACTTGTCTCCAAGGGTCTAGTGCTGCCTCGGGCACCTTATGGTCGTTCTCCTGTGAGTCTAGATTTTCGAATCCGACGCAAAACTGACAGTTAATCGTAAGGTTCAGAGCCTCTTAATGACAATGGAAAACGCAAATTGCGTCGCGATTCAATACATCGTCCTCCGGCTGACCTGTCTCCAAGGGTCTATTGCTGCCTCGGGCACCTTATGGTCGATCTCCTATGAGTCTAGATTTTCGAATCCGACGCAAAACTGACAGTTAATTGTAACGTTCAGAGCCTGTTAATGACGATGTAACACACAAATTGCGTCGCGATTCAATACATCGTCCTCCTGCCGACTTGTCTCCAAGGGTGTAGTGCTGCCTCGGACACCTTATGGTCGTTCTCCTGTGAGTCTAGATTTTCGAATCCGACGCAAAACTGACAGTTAATTGTAACGTTCAGCGCCTGTTAATGACGATGGAACACACAAATCGCGTCGCGATTCAATACATCGTCCTCCAGCCGACTTGTCTCCAAGGGTCAAGTCCTGCCTCGGGCACCTTATGGTCGTTCTTCTGTGAGTCTAGATTTTCGAATCCGACGCAAAACTGACAGTTAATTGTAAGGTTCAGAGCCTCTTAATGACAATGCAACACACAAATTGCGTCGCGATTCAATACATCGTCCTCCGGCCGACCTGTCTCCAAGGGTCTATTGCTGCCTCGGGCACCTTATGGTCGATCTCCTGTGAGTCTAGATTTTCGAAACCGACGCAAAAATGACAGTTAATTGTAACGTTCAGAGCCTGTTAATGACGATGGAACACACAAATTGCGTCGCGATTCAATACATCGTCCTCCGGCCGACCTGTCTCCAAGGGTGTAGTGCTGCCTCGGACACCTTATGGTCGATCTCCTGTGAGTCTAGATTTTCGAATCCGACGCAAAACTGACAGTTAATTGTAACGTTCAGAGCCTGTTAATGACGATGTTACACACAAATTGCGTCGCGATGCAATACATCGTTCTCCAGCCGACTTGTCTCCAAGGGTCTAGTGCTGCCTCGGACACCTTAAGGTCGTTCTTCGGTGAGTCTAGATTTTCGAATCCGACGCAAAACTGACAGTTAATTGTAAGCTTCAGAGCCTCTTAATGATAATGGAACACACAAATTGCGTCGCGATTCAATACATCGTCCTCCGGCCGACCTGTCTCCAAGGGTCTAGTGCTGCCTCGGACACCTTATGGTCGTTCTCCTGTGAGCCTAGATTTTCGAATCCGACGCAAAAATGACAGTTAATTGTAACGTTCAGAGCCTGTTAACGACGATGGAACACACAAATACGGTCGCGATTCAATACATCGTCCTCCGGCCGACCTGTCTCCAAGGGTCTATTGCTGCCTCGGGCACCTTATGGTCGATCTCCTGTGAGTCTAGATTTTCGAATCCGACGCAACACTGACAGTTAATTGTAAGGTTCAGAGCCTGTTAATGACGATGGAACACACAAATCCCGTCGCGATTCAATACATCGTCCTCCGGCCGACCTGTCTCCAAGGGTCTATTGCTGCCTCGGTCACCTTATGGTCGTTCTCCTGTGAGTCTAGATTTTCGAATCCGACGCAAAACTGACAGTTAATTGTAAGGTTCAAGGCCTCTTAATGACAATGGAAAACGCAAATTGCGTCGCGATTCAATACATCGTCCTCCGGCTGACCTGTCTCCAAGGGTCTATTGCTGCCTCGGGCACCTTATGGTCGATCTCCTATGAGTCTAGATTTTCGAATCCGACGCAAAACTGACAGTTAATTGTAACGTTCAGAGCCTGTTAATGACGATGTAACACACAAATTGCGTCGCGATTCAATACATCGTCCTCCTGCCGACTTGTCTCCAAGGGTGTAGTGCTGCCTCGGACACCTTATGGTCGTTCTCCTGTGAGTCTAGATTTTCGAATCCGACGCAAAACTGACAGTTAATTGTAACGTTCAGCGCCTGTTAATGACGATGGAACACACAAATCGCGTCGCGATTCAATACATCGTCCTCCAGCCGACTTGTCTCCAAGGGTCAAGTCCTGCCTCGGGCACCTTATGGTCGTTCTTCTGTGAGTCTAGATTTTCGAATCCGACGCAAAACTGACAGTTAATTGTAAGGTTCAGAGCCTCTTAATGACAATGGAACACACAAATTGCGTCGCGATTCAATACATCGTCCTCCGGCCGACCTGTCTCCAAGGGTCTATTGCTGCCTCGGGCACCTTATGGTCGATCTCCTGTGAGTCTAGATTTTCGAATCCGACGCAAAAATGACAGTAATTTGTAACGTTCAGAGCCTGTTAATGACGATGGAACACACAAATTGCGTCGCGATTCAATACATCGTCCTCCGGCCGACCTGTCTCCAAGGGTGTAGTGCTGCCTCGGACACCTTATGGTCGATCTCCTGTGAGTCTAGATTTTCGAATCCGACGCAAAACTGACAGTTAATTGTAACGTTCAGAGCCTGTTAATGACGATGTTACACACAAATTGCGTCGCGATGCAATACATCGTCCTCCAGCCGACTTGTCTCCAAGGGTCTAGTGCTGCCTCGGACACCTTAAGGTCGTTCTCCTGTGAGTCTAGATTTTCGAATGCGACGCAAAACTGACAGTTAATTGTAAGCTTCAGAGCCTCTTAATGATAATGGAACACACAAATTGCGTCGCGATTCAATACATCGTCCTCCGGCCGACCTGTCTCCAAGGGTCTAGTGCTGCCTCGGACACCTTATGGTCGTTCTCCTGTGAGCCTAGATTTTCGAATCCGACGCAAAAATGACAGTTAATTGTAACGTTCAGAGCCTGTTAACGACGATGGAACACACAAATCCGGTCGCGATTCAATACATCGTCCTCCGGCCGACCTGTCTCCAAGGGTCTATTGCTGCCTCGGGCACCTTATGTTCGATCTCCTGTGAGTCTAGATTTTCGAATCCGACGCAAAACTGACAGTTAATTGTAAGGTTCAGAGCCTGTTAATGACGATGGAACACACAAATCCCGTCGCGATTCAATACATCGTCCTCCGGCCGACCTGTCTCCAAGGGTCTATTGCTGCCTCGGTCACCTTATGGTCGTTCTCCTGTGAGTCTAGATTTTCGAATCCGACGCAAAACTGACAGTTAATTGTAAGGTTCAGAGCCTGTTAATGACGATGGAACACACAAATCGCGTCGCGATTCAATACATCGTCCTCCGGCCGACCTGTCTCCAAGGGTCTATTGCTGCCTCGGGCACCTTATGGTCGATCTCCTGTGAGTCTAGATTTTCGTATCCGACGCAAAACTGACAGTTAATTGTAACGTTCAGAGCCTGTTCATGACGATGGAACACACAAATTGCGTCGCGATTCAATACATCGTCCTCCGGCCGACCTGTCTCCAAGGGTCTATTGCTGCCTCGGGCACCTTATGGTCGATCTCCTATGAGTCTAGATTTTCGAATCCGACACAAAACTGACAGTTAATTGTAACGTTCAGAGCCTGTTAATGACGATGTAACACACAAATTGCGTCGCGATTCAATACATCGTCCTCCAGCCGACTTGTCTCCAAGGGTGTAGTGCTGCCTCGGACACCTTATGGTCGTTCTCCTGTGAGTCTAGATTTTCGAATCCGACGCAAAACTGACAGTTAATTGTAACGTTCAGAGCCTGTTAATGACGATGTAACACACAAATTGCGTCGCGATTCAATACATCGTCCTCCAGCCGACTTGTCTCCAAGGGTGTAGTGCTGCCTCGGACACCTTATGGTCGTTCTCCTGTGAGTCTAGATTTTCGAATCCGTCGCAAAACTGACAGTTAATTGTAACGTTCAGCGCCTGTTAATGACGATGGAACACACAAATCGCGTCGCGATTCAATACATCGTCCTCCGGCCGACCTGTCTCCAAGGGTCTATTGCTGCCTCGGGCACCTTATGGTCGATCTCCTGTGAGTCTAGATTTTCGAATCCGACGCAAAACTGACAGTTAATTGTAACGTTCAGAGCCTGTTAATGACGATGGAACACACAAATTGCGTCGCGATTCAATACATCGTCCTCCGGCCGACCTGTCTCCAAGGGTCTGTTGCTGCCTCGGGCACCTTATGGTCGATCTCCTGTGAGTCTAGATTTTCGAATCCGACGCAAAACTGACAGTTAATTGTAAGGTTCAGAGCCTGTTAATGACGATGGAACACACAAATTGCGTCGCGATTCAATAAATCGTCCTCCGGCCGACCTGTCTCCAAGGGTCTATTGCTGCCTCGGTCACCTTATGGTCGTTCTCCTGTGAGTCTAGATTTTCGAATCCGACGCAAAACTGACAGATAATTGTAAGGTTCAAAGCCTGTTAATGACGATGGAACACACAAATCGCGTCGCGATTCAATACATCGTCCTCCGGCCGACCTGTCTCCAAGGGTCTATTGCTGCCTCGGGCACCTTATGGTCGATCTCCTGTGAGTCTAGATTTTCGAATCCGACGCAAAACTGACAGTTAATTGTAACGTTCAAAGCCTGTTAATGACGATGGAACACACAAATTGCGTCGCGATTCAATACATCGTCCTCCGGCCGACCTGTCTCCAAGGGTCTATTGCTGCCTCGGGCACCTTATGGTCGTTCTTCGGTGAGTCTAGATTTTCGAATCCGACGCAAAACTGACAGTTAATTGTAACGTTCAAAGCCTGTTAATGACGATGGAACACACAAATTGCGTCGCGATTCAATACATCGTCCTCCAGCCGACTTGTCTCCAAGGGTCTAGTGCTGCCTCGGGCACCTTATGGTCGTTCTTCGGTGAGTCTAGATTTTCGAATCCGACGCAAAACTGACAGTTAATTGTAACGTTCAAAGCCTGTTAATGACGATGGAACACACAAATTGCGTCGCGATTCAATACATCGTCCTCCGGCCGACCTGTCTCCAAGGGTATATTGCTGTCTCGGGCACCTTATGGTCGTTCTTCGGGGAGTCTAGATTTTCGAATCCGACGCAAAACTGACAGTTAATTGTAACGTTCAAAGCCTGTTAATGACGATGGAAAACACAAATTGCGTCGCGATTCAATACATCGTCCTCCGGCCGACCTGTCTCCAAGGGTCTATTGCTGCCTCGGGCACCTTATGGTCGATCTCCTGTGAGTCTAGATTTTCGAATCCGACGCAAAACTGACAGTTAATTGTAACGTTCAGAGCCTGTTAATGACGATGGAACACACAAATTTCGTCGCGATTCAATACATCGTCCTCCGGCCGACCTGTCTCGGGCACCTTATGGTCTAGATTTTCGAATCCGACGCAAAACTGACAGTTAATTGTAACGTTCAGAGGCTGTTACTGACGATGGAACACACAAATCGCGTCGCGATTCAGTACATCGTCCTCCGGCCGACTTGTCTCCAAGGGTCTAGTGCTGCCTCGGGCACCTTATGGTCGTTCTCCTGTGAGTCTAGATTTTCGAATCCGACGCAAAACTGACAGTTAATCGTAAGGTTCAGAGCCTCTTAATGACAATGGAAAACACAAATTGCGTCGCGATTCAATACATCGTCCTCCGGCCGACCTGTCTCCAAGGGTCTATTGCTGCCTCGGACACCTTATGGTCGATCTCCTATGAGTCTAGATTTTCGAATCCGACGCAAAACTGACAGTTAATTGTAACGTTCAGAGCCTGTTAATGACGATGTAACACACAAATTGCGTCGCGATTCAATACATCGTCCTCCTGCCGACTTGTCTCCAAGGGTGTAGTGCTGCCTCGGACACCTTATGGTCGTTCTCCTGTGAGTCTAGATTTTCGAATCCGACGCAAAACTGACAGTTAATTGTAACGTTCAGCGCCTGTTAATGACGATGGAACACACAAATCGCGTCGCGCTTCAATACATCGTCCTCCAGCCGACTTGTCTCCAAGGGTCAAGTCCTGCCTCGGGCACCTTATGGTCGTTCTTCTGTGAGTCTAGATTTTCGAATCCGACGCAAAACTGACAGTTAATTGTAAGGTTCAGAGCCTCTTAATGACAATGGAACGCACAATATGCGTCGCGATTCAATACATCGTCCTCCGGCCGACCTGTCTCCAAGGGTCTATTGCTGCCTCGGGCACCTTATGGTCGATCTCCTGTGAGTCTAGATTTTCGAATCCGACGCAAAAATGACAGTTAATTGTAACGTTCAGAGCCTGTTAATGACGATGGAACACACAAATTGCGTCTCGATTCAATGCATCGTCCTCCGGCCGACCTGTCTCCAAGGGTCTGTTGCTGCCTCGGACACCTTATGGTCGATCTCCTGTGAGTCTAGATTTTCGAATCCGTCGCAAAACTGACAGTTAATTGTAACGTTCAGAGCCTGTTAATGACGATGTTACACACAAATTGCGTCGCGATTCAATACATCGTCCTCCGGCCGACCTGTCTCCAAGGGTCTAGTGCTGCCTCGGACACCTTATGGTCGTTCTCCTGTGAGCCTAGATTTTCGAATCCGACGCAAAAATGACAGTTAATTGTAACGTTCAGAGCCTGTTAACGACGATGGAACACACAAATCCGGTCGCGATTCAATACATCGTCCTCCGGCCGACCTGTCTCCAAGGGTCTATTGCTGCCTCGGGCACCTTATGGTCGATCTCCTGTGAGTCTAGATTTTCGAATCCGACGCAAAACTGACAGTTAATTGTAAGGTTCAAAGCCTGTTAATGACGATGGAACACACAAATCCCGTCGCGATTCAATAAATCGTCCTCCGGCCGACCTGTCTCGAAGGGTCTATTGCTGCCTCGGGCACCTTATGGTCGATCTCCTGTGAGTCTAGATTTTCGAATCCGACGCAAAACTGACAGTTAATTGTAACGTTCAGAGCCTGTTCATGACGATGGAACACACAAATTGCGTCGCGATTCAATACATCGTCCTCCAGCCGACCTGTCTCCAAGGGTCTATTGCTGCCTCGGGCACCTTATGGTCGATCTCCTATGAGTCTAGATTTTCGAATCCGACGCAAAACTGACAGTTAATTGTAACGTTCAGAGCCTGTTCATGACGATGGAACACACAAATTGCGTCGCGATTCAATACATCGTCCTCCAGCCGACTTGTCTCCAAGGGTGTAGTGCTGCTTCGGACACCTTATGGTCGTTCTCCTGTGAGTCTAGATTTTCGAATCCGACGCAAAACTGACAGTTAATTGTAACGTTCAGCGCCTGTTAATGACGATGGAACACACAAATCGCGTCGCGATTCAATACATCGTCCTCCAGCCGACTTGTCTCCAAGGGTCAAGTCCTGCCTCGGGCACCTTAATGTCGTTCTTCTGTGAGTCTAGATTTTCGAATCCGACGCAAAACTGACAGTTAATTGTAAGGTTCAGAGCCTCTTAATGACAATGGAACACACAAATTGCGTCGCGATTCAATACATCGTCCTCCGGCCGACCTGTCTCCAAGGGTCTATTGCTGCCTCGGGCACCTTATGGTCGATCTCCTGTGAGTCTAGATTTTCGAATCCGACGCAAAAATGACAGTTAATTGTAACGTTCAGAGCCTGTTAATGACGATGGAACACACAAATTGCGTCGCGATTCAATACATCGTCCTCCGGCCGACCTGTCTCCAAGGGTCTGTTGCTGCCTCGGGCACCTTATGGTCGATCTCCTGTGAGTCTAGATTTTCGAATCCGACGCAAAACTGACAGTTAATTGTATGGTTCAGAGCCTGTTAATGACGATGGAACACACAAATTGCGTCGCGATTCAATAAATCGTCCTCCGGCCGACCTGTCTCCAAGGGTCTATTGCTGCCTCGGTCACCTTATGGTCGTTCTCCTGTGAGTCTAGATTTTCGATTCCGACGCAAAACTGACAGTTAATTGTAAGGTTCAGAGCCTGTTAATGACGATGGAACACACAAATCGCGTCGCGATTCAATACATCGTCCTCCGGCCGACCTGTCTCCAAGGGTCTATTGCTGCCTCGGGCACCTTATTTTCGTTCTCCTGTGAGTCTAGACTTTCGAATCAGACGCAAAACTAACAGTTAATTGTAACGTTCAGAGCCTGTTAATGACGATGGAACACACAAATTGCGTCGCGATTCAATACATCGTCCTCCAGCCGACTTGGCTCCAAGGGTGTAGTGCTGCCTCGGGCACCTTATGGTCGTTCTTCGGTGAGTCTAGATTTTCGAATCCGACGCAAAACTGACAGTTAATTGTAACGTTCAAAGCCTGTTAATGACGATGGAACACACAAATTGCGTCGCGATTCAATACATCGTCCTCCGGCCGACCTGTCTCCAAGGGTCTATTGCTGGCTCGGGCACCTTATGGTCGATCTCCTGTGAGTCTAGATTTTCGAATCCGACGCAAAACTGACAGTTAATTGTAACGTTCAGAGCCTGTTAATGACGATGGAACACACAAATTTCGTCGCGATTCAATACATCGTCCTCCGGCCGACGTGTCTCCAAGGGTCTATTGCTGCCTCGGGCACCTTATGGTCTAGATTTTCGAATCCGACGCAAAACTGACAGTTAATTGTAACGTTCAGAGCCTGTTACTGACGATGGAACACACAAATCGCGACGCGATTCAATACATCGTCCTCCGGCCGACTTGTCTCCAAGGGTCTAGTGCTGCCTCGGGCACCTTATGGTCGTTCTCCTCTGAGTCTAGATTTTCGAATCCGACGCAAAACTGACAGTTAATCGTAAGGTTCAGAGCCTCTTAATGACAATGGAAAACACAAATTGCGTCGCGATTCAATACATCGTCCTCCGGCCGACCTGTCTCCAAGGGTCTATTGCTGCCTCGGGCACCTTATGGTCGATCTCCTATGAGTCTAGATTTTCGAATCCGACGCAAAACTGACAGTTAATTGTAACGTTCAGAGCCTGTTAATGACGATGGAACACACAAATTGCGTCGCGATTCAATACATCGTCCTCCGGCCGACCTGTCTCCAAGGGTCTGTTGCTGCCTCGGGCACCTTATGGTCGTTCTCCTCTGAGTCTAGATTTTCGAATCCGACGCAAAACTGACAGTTAATCGTAAGGTTCAGAGCCTCTTAATGACAATGGAAAACACAAATTGCGTCGCGATTCAATACATCGTCCTCCGGCCGACCTGTCTCCAAGGGTCTATTGCTGCCTCGGGCACCTTATGGTCGATCTCCTGTGAGTCTAGATTTTCGAATCCGACGCAAAAATGACAGTTAATTGTAACGTTCAGAGCCTGTTAATGACGATGGAACACACAAATTGCGTCGCGATTCAATACATCGTCCTCCGGCCGACCTGTCTCCAAGGGTCTGTTGCTGCCTCGGGCACCTTATGGTCGATCTCCTGTGAGTCTAGATTTTCGAATCCGACGCAAAACTGACAGTTAATTGTAAGGTTCAGAGCCTGTTAATGACGATGGAACACACAAATTGCGTCGCGATTCAATAAATCGTCCTCCGGCCGACCTGTCTCCAAGGGTCTATTGCTGCCTCGGTCACCTTATGGTCGTTCTCCTGTGAGTCTAGATTTTCGAATCCGACGCAAAACTGACAGTTAATTGTAAGGTTCAGAGCCTGTTAATGACGATGGAACACACAAATCGCGTCGCGATTCAATACATCGTCCTCCGGCCGACCTGTCTCCAAGGGTCTATTGCTGCCTCGGGCACCTTATTTTCGTTCTCCTGTGAGTCTAGACTTTCGAATCAGACGCAAAACTAACAGTTAATTGTAACGTTCAGAGCCTGTTAATGACGATGGAACACACAAATTGCGTGGCGATTCAATACATCGTCCTCCAGCCGACTTGGCTCCAAGGGTCTAGTGCTGCCTCGGGCACCTTATGGTCGTTCTTCGGTGAGTCTAGATTTTCGAATCCGACGCAAAACTGACAGTTAATTGTAACGTTCAAAGCCTGTTAATGACGATGGAACACACAAATTGCGTCGCGATTCAATACATCGTCCTCCGGCCGACCTGTCTCCAAGGGTCTATTGCTGCCTCGGGCACCTTATGGTCGATCTCCTGTGAGTCTAGATTTTCGAATCCGACGCAAAACTGACAGTTAATTGTAACGTTCAGAGCCTGTTAATGACGATGGAACACACAAATTTCGTCGCGATTCAATACATCGTCCTCCGGCCGACCTGTCTCCAAGGGTCTATTGCTGCCTCGGGCACCTTATGGTCTAGATTTTCGAATCCGACGCAAAACTGACAGTTAATTGTAACGTTCAGAGCCTGTTACTGACGATGGAACACACAAATCGCGACGCGATTCAATACATCGTCCTCCAGCCGACTTGTCTCCAAGGGTCTAGTGCTGCCTCGGACACCTTATGGTCGATCTCCTGTGAGTCTAGATTTTCGAATCCGACGCAAAACTGACAGTTAATTGTAACGTTCAGAGCCTGTTAATGACGATGTTACACACAAATTGCGTCGCGATTCAATACATCGTCCTCCAGCCGACTTGTCTCCAAGGGTCTAGTGCTGCCTCGGACACCTTAAGGTCGTTCTCCTGTGAGTCTAGATTTTCGAATCCGACGCAAAACTGACAGTTAATTGTAAGGTTCAGAGCCTCTTAATGATAATGGAACACACAAATTGCGTCGCGATTCAATACATCGTCCTCCGGCCGACCTGTCTCCAAGGGTCTAGTGCTGCCTCGGACACCTTATGGTCGTTCTCCTGTGAGCCTAGATTTTCGAATCCGACGCAAAAATGACAGTTAATTGTAACGTTCAGAGCCTGTTAATGACGATGGAACACACAAATCCGGTCGCGATTCAATACATCGTCCTCCGGCCGACCTGTCTCCAAGGGTCTATTGCTGCCTCGGGCACCTTATGGTTGATCTCCTATGAGTCTAGATTTTCGAATCCGACGCAAAACTGACAGTTAATTGTAAGGTTCAGAGCCTGTTAATGACGATGGAACACATAAATCCCGTCGCGATTCAATAAATCGTCCTCCGGCCGACCTGTCTCCAAGGGTCTATTGCTGCCTCGGTCACCTTATGGTCGTTCTCCTGTGAGTCTAGATTTTCGAATCCGACGCAAAACTGACAGTTAATTGTAAGGTTCAGAGCCTGTTAATGACGATGGAACACACAAATCGCGTCGCGATTCAATACATCGTCCTCCGGCCGACCTGTCTCCAAGGGTCTATTGCTGCCTCGGGCACCTTATGGTCGATCTCCTGTGAGTCTAGATTTTCGAATCCGACGCAAAACTGACAGTTAATTGTAACGTTCAGAGCCTGTTCATGACGATGGAACACACAAATTGCGTCGCGATTCAATACATCATCCTCCGGCCGACCTGTCTCCAAGGGTCTATTGCTGCCTCGGGAACCTTATGATCGTTCTCCTGTGAGTCTAGACTTTCGAATCCGACGCAAAACTGACAGTTAATTGTAACATTCAGAGCCTGTTCATGACGATGGAACACACAAATTGCGTCACGATTCAATACATCGTCCTCCAGCCGACTTGTCTCCAAGGGTCTAGTGCTGCCTCGGGCACCTTATGGTCGTTCTTCTGTGAGTCTAGATTTTCGAATCCGACGCAAAACTTACAGTTAATTGTAAGGTTCAGAGCCTCTTAATGACAATGGAACACACAAATCGCGTCGCGATTCAATAGATCGTCCTCCGGCCGACCTGTCTCCAAGGGTCTATTGCTGCCTCGGGCACCTTATGGTCGATCTCCTGTGAGTCTAGATTTTCGAATCCGACGGAAAACTGACAGTTAATTGTAACGTTCAGAGCCTGTTCATGGCGATGGAACACACAAATTGCGTCGCGATTCAATACATCGTCCTCCAGCCAACTTGTCTCCAAGGGTCTAGTGCTGCCTCGGACACTTTATGGTCGTTCTCCTGTGAGTCTAGAGTTTCGAATCCGACGCAAAACTGACAGTTAATTGTAAGGTTCAGAGCCTCTTAATGACAATGGAACATGAGAGGTGGCATGAGCCCCCTCTCATATTTCTATCTTACGATTCTCCTCTCTAGTTGCATGCGGTGGAGGGTTGCTTTTCCTTAACACGCGTACTTCCCACGCAGCGTCTCTCGTCACCCGGGTGGGCCGGTGACAGGCGGGCTCTGTGGAACTGGAGAGAGTTAAGCCGACGTGTGTGAGGCAGTCGAGTGAATGCTTTTCAGACGCCGACATTGTCAAGAGACACGCCCGCTGGGGTGTGAAGTAGCGGCTGGGCTAGAGGTTCCGTTACTTCAGAGAAACTTTGCGAAAACACGTTCTGGCGGGCTACCAGCGAGGCGTGGGAATGACTTGTGTACCCACGCAGTTGTGGCGGGAAAATTCCCGCACTTTCTGCAAAATCAGCACAGAAATTGGCGCCAAGAATCTCCATTGGTGGAATGGTAGTGCTCCGGCAATGGAGTGGAATTTCCGCCGGTTTTCGAGTTGCTGATTGGAACGTAACCACGGCCACTGTCGTGGGGGCGGGAATGTTCGGTGTTCGGCCTGTACGGGTGCTCTGAGTAGTCGGCAGTCGCCTTTCGGTCGAGGACGTCGGAGCAACCAGCCCTCGCCTGCGGTACGCCAGATCGTGTTCTGGGAGATAAGAAGACTGTTGGTAATGTACGTCCGCAGCACCGGCAGATAGGGATTTTCCTAGGTGATAATCAGAGCTCAGCAGAGCGCGCCTGTTCATCCTTTTCTAACTTTGTTCAGTTTCGAGTAGCAGCAATTACTATTGGGTTAGCTGTGTGTCTCTCTTGAGATTTGAGTGGAAAGGAATTGGCTCCACATACCACTTCGTCTTAAACCTCACGATCTAAGTTAGGGACAACTTCACCTTTACTGTGTTTGTATGAATCTCCAATTTTAGCCAATTTGATGTTTTATATTTCCTGTGTCTCTTTTACTATTCTGCGTTTAATCTTAATAAATCATATTGTTATTTTGGACAGAACTTTCTTTCTGTTAATCAATAGAGCAACCCTATCATTCCTCACTATGCTAATGAAACCTTTGTTTATTTAACTTATTTATCAAATTAAATTATTGCAGGTGCCAAACTCTCTTCTACTCCACTAGCAGGGTTGATTAGAGTCAGTTCGCGTATTTGTTTTATCCTTGTGCAACAGCAAAAGTCGGAGTTAGAATAGGGGGGGCTTAGAGCATGATTTACACATGTGGATTCTAGTAGAATTTAGTGATAAATACACTACTAGCCCCGGCACCTCGCATAATATGGCGACCCTTGGCCTCGGATCTTTCCTGTGAATCTCTGATAAACAAACAGGATTCTTAGTAGGAACATTCAATTTTTTTTCTCTCTATTTTTTTTAATGATTAATACCCAAGTTTTTTTTTGGTAGTTCCGCGTTTAGTTTTAAGTAGCGGCGCATGACTACAGTTTTTGTTTTCAGTGTATATATTTTTTGTTCATTGTTTTTTTTGTGTTTCGCTGATGTGGTGTCTGTACCGCATCGCACTTTGTCGGATTTGTGTGCGGTTTCTGTACCACATCAAATTGTGTTTGTGATTACAGCGTTGGAACAGCGTTGTTGAAATTTTATGTTTATGTGTAAAAAATATATGGAGTAGATTAATTTTATTGTGCATTTTAGATGAATTTGTTTTTATGAATGATAACGAGAAGTAAGGCACGACTATTATCGGGCGAAGCTAAAACAAAAGAGGATAGCATAATGGATAAGGGGCAGTTTACTGACGGGAATAGGTTCGGAGATGAGATGGGCTCATTTTTAGCAGGACAGGACGCCAGGGGCATTGATGAGGAAGGTGATTTGGACGCGATCTCAGAGCAGCGTTGCGGCCGTGATTATGATAGTGAAGTAGAGGATGAAACAGAGACAGGCACACAGGTCGAGACGGTAGCAGAAGTTTATAGTCAAACGAACGAGTGCAGACAGAGGCCAGCTCGGTCACGTCAGAGCTCTAGCGCCCAGGTGTCCAGAGTTACATCGCCCATGTTTGAAGAGGATCAAGAAGATGACGTAAACCCAATACTGAGCTTCCTACGATCAATGAAAGAAGAAGCTGACGAACAGCGTAAGAAGCAGGAAGAAGCTGACGAACAGCGTAAGAGGGAGAAGGAAGAAGAGGAGAAACAACGTAAAAAGGAGAAGGAAGAAGAGGAGAAACAACGTAAGAAGGAGAAGGAAGAAGAGGAGAAACAACGTAAGAAGGAGAAGGAAGAAGCTGACGAACAGCGTAAGAAGGACACGGAGGCAATAATTTCGCATATAGGGGAAATTCGTGGGGAATTATTAACAATAAAGAAAGAATGTGGAGAAGCAAAACAAATGTCAACGGTAGCACAAAAAGTAGCAGGCCTTGCCAAAACTGCAGCAACAGGGGCAATGGAAGTCGCGGAAGCAACTTCTAAACTCGCAGGGCGCTTGCGACGTACAACACAATCCCACTCAAAATCCCTAGCATTCTTAAAAACTCAAGGTAATATCGCGGTTGCGAACTCCACGAAACGAATGGAAGAAGTAGAGAGTCGGATAGCAAAACTAGAGCAAAACGGGCACACGAGCACTGCGCGTTCGGATACCCATGATGGAGTACACAGAATTGTGTCTCCGAGGAAAAGCCCGCCGTGCTCTAGCCCAGTGACAGAGTGCGGAACTAACAATGCACACGCAGAAACAGCAAGTAATAGCTCCAATAATTATAGCCCACTTAGGAGAGTGAATTCTGAGTGCCACTTCCACTGTGATACAGAGGTTGCACATCACAGTTATCAGCAAGATAGAACAGGACACTCAGCAGACGTGCAAGTATCGGAAACGAGTGACAACACCAGTGCGAGGATCAGACAGGATTTTGATCACAATCACTTCCTGTCGATACTGAAATTCCAGAAGTTCAAAGAAAATGGAGGGTCGATGCATCCGAAGAGCTGGGTGATGCAGTTTACAAATTCATTACCGGCATCATGGCCAACCCAGGCAAAATTAGAATTCATGTGTGGACACATCGAAGGCCAAGCCGCGGAAAAGATGCGGGGTGGGGCAGTGACGTGTCGGACTTATCAGGAATTTGTTGGTGCATTCCTGCGGACCTACTGGTCAAAGGAAACGCAAGATAGGATTAAAGAGGAAATAATATTTTGTCCTGAACTGGAAGTGTCCGGGCATAGGAGCGCAACCAAATTTCTTGATGATTTACTCAAGAAGAATCAATTTTTAGATAGTCCATATAGTAACGGAGAAATCATTAAATTTTGCTTTTCCAAATTGCCAGTTAGGTACCAACAGACACTTGTCGGCAAGTGTGGAGCTGACATAGAAGCATTCAAGATTCTATTGCGCGAACTCGAAGTAGTCTTTGATAAACAAGACGCAAAGGACAGGAAGAAGGGGCAAAGTAACAAATACCACCGGCCAGGAACAGAAGACGACAGCAGATTGCATAATCGCACTGGTCAGTTAGGAAACCAGGGTTACGGAAGTCAAGGTTACGCTATTCAAGGTTATGGAAACCAAAGACACGGAAACCAGAACGTCAGGGAGCAGGGTCAATCTAGACAAGGAATCTGGGATAGAAGGAATAACGAACGGCAAAGCGACCGTAATTGGAGAGAGCGAAACCAAGGACAACGGTGGAACCAGGAGATTGAAACCAGACCCGCAAATCCTAATGCACGTCAGAGGAGGGGGAGCCTAACTAGGGATTGACGCCAGACTAGTGCGAACACAGGCCGCCGGAATTTCGCACGTAATCTCGGACCTGGCCAACTACGGATGATACATTACGAAGATTTATCAGAAATCCTGCTCGAGGAACATAAAGCAACTCCTCGACATGATCGGCAGCCTCTTATCACAGTAGCAATAGCTGAAAAGAGTCTGAATGCGATCATAGATAGTGGAAGCTACATAACAGCAATATCTGAGGCAGCATACAAGAGGTGCTCTCAGGAGATGGACTGGCCTGTCCTATCGGTTAAGAAAACCAAAATAAAAGGGGCATTAGCGGGTAAATGTACGGAGGTCACCCAACAAACAAGACTGGAATTCTCCTGCCAAGGACACAAAATAGAGTCTAACTTCTGGATCGTGCCAAATCTGGCGATCGACATGATAATAGGAACGGACTTCCTAAATGAACATGAAGCGATAGTTGATCTAGGACGAGGTGAAGTGGTTTTGAGGAAAGGGAATCCCGTCCACATTAAGTTCGACGATCAGCTGATCCCAGCTCAACTACCGTCTAACTGTGTTCGGATAAACTATGCGTGTCTGAAAGACAGAAAGGAAGAACAGGACGACGTTGCGGATAGGGGAGAGGACACGGATGAGAATTGAAGTCGGAATAATGGGAGAAATAAAGGAGAAAATAGGAGAAAAAGTGGAAGCAATAAAGAATATAAGGGGCGAACACCGCAAAGAACTTCATAAATTACTAGTAGAACATGCGGAGGTCTTCCTTCCCAAGACAGGATCAATAAAGAACTTCCAATATGAATTTCGTGTACGTCCGCACAACCAGTTTCGTGTGCCACCCTATCCAATCCCCTTGGCATATCGACAGAAAGTAGCAGCTGAAATTACGCGAATGCTGAGTGAAGGAATAATAGAACCTACGGCTTCAGCCTATAATAACCCGTTAAGAGTAGTCGAGAAGGCAGATGGTAGTATTCGTTTAGTCTTGGACTCGCGACAAATTAATACCATAATAGAACCCGAAACAGACAGACCGGAACGATTAGAGGAACTCTTACAAAACTTCCATGGAATATCAATCTTCTCATCAGTTGATCTAAAATCGAGTTTCTGGCAGATCGAGCTCCATCCAAATTGCAGACAGTACACAGCCTTTTTAGCATTTGGAAGATGTTACCGGTTTCGTCGTCTACCATTTGGTTTGAACGTTTCATCTGCCGCATTCATTCGGGGGCTGGACGGCATACTAAGCGATAATTTGAAACGTCATGTCACCAGCTATGTGGACGATTTGCTGATCGCGGAGAAATCTTGGGGAGAGCACAATGCGGTCCTCGGTGAACTCCTAGCGACATTCAAGGAATACGGTGTGACTATCAATATCGAAAAATCGAATTTTGGGACGTCCTCTGTGAAATTTCTAGGACATATCATCACGGGTGAGGGCATTGCGCCAAATCCCGAAAAGATCGAAGCGATTGAAAAGTTTCCCATTCCTACGACAAAGAAGCAGTTAAGGGGGTTCTTGGGGATCATAAATTTTTACAACCGCTTTATACATGTCAAAACTCAGAGCAGTCCTCGGTTGCATCAACTTACAGGAAAGAAGATTCCTTGGGAATGGGATGAGGCGGCCGAATCCGAATGGAAAACATTAAAATTCGCATTATTACAAGCACCCATCCTATCACACCCTAATTTAGCTGAAGAGCTTTGCATAGTAACGGACAGTTCATACTCCGGTCTGGGTGTCATGGTGTTCCAAGACTATGTACATGAAGGAAACAGGGTGTGGAAGACAATTGCGTTTGCTAGCAGAGTACTAGCCAAGAGTGAGAGGAATTACTCAGTAACCGAGTTAGAGGCGCTGGCTATTGTATGGGCGTTTGAAAAATTCAGATACCTTCTGTTTGGTCGCCAGACGAAAGTCTACACAGACCACAAGGCACTCGAGTTCTTGATGACTGCAAAGCTTAATCACAGGCGGCTCATTAGGTGGGCATCATATCTACAGCAGTACAACTTTTCGATAGAATATATCCCCGGCAGTCAGAACATTATTGCAGACGCCTTATCACGGTCACCGATCGGATTTGAGCACAACATGGAAGAAGATCTAGAGGAAAATCACTACTGCCTTTACTATATGCAGAAAGTAGCCTTTGAGAATTTTATTACCTGTAGTATGCAGGACATCAAGAAGGAGCAAGACAAGGACCCTGCCCTAGTGTTATTGAAGCAGAAATGGATAGACAGAAGACACGCCACCATCAGGCAGTTCTACCTCTTGCGTAAAGGCATAATTTTCCACCGAAATTATACCAATGACACTGAATGGGGGGTATGCATCCCTGAACACCTAATAAACAAGGTTATATGGCATACTCACCTTAGCTATGGACACTTCGGACCACGCAAGTGCAATCTCAAGCTAAGGACCATGTGTTACTTTCGAAACATGGAGCGTCGAATTCGGAGGGTACTGTCGGTGTGTAAAGACTGCCAAAAGGCGAAGCACACCACTGTGAGCATGCAGGCACCATTATACCCAATCGTACCGACCAAATTAAGACAATTAGCAGCAACAGATTTGATGGGACCTTTGCCAAGAACAAGAAGAGGATATACTTACGTATTAGTGTTTGTTGAACTAACGTCCAAATACGTTACCTTTACGCCACTGAAGAGGGCGACAGGACGAACTGTATCACGAGCCCTCATCCGGGATTTCCTACCACAGGTTGGTCATGTGAGTAGAATCATTTCTGATAACGGGCCACAGATTAAGTCAAAAACATGGAAGGAGACGTTGCGTCGATGTAAAATTGATCCCATTTTTATATCTTCACACCATCCGAGCTCGAATGCTGCAGAACGGGTTATTAAAGAACTCGGAAACTTGTGCCGGTTGTACTGTAACAAACAGCACACGACATGGGACGTTTTCCTTAAAGACTTCCAGGAGGTGATCAATGAGGCACCCCATGGGATAACAAAATTGGCACCCATTACAGTACTAAAAAACTGGATTCCTAAGGACTTGATAACCAAGGTCGTAAACTTCCCACCAAGGGCGCGAACGCAGCACCAAGCCATAGTGGATTTGGCTCTCAAGAGGATACGGGCTGCAGCAGAGGTCAGGAAGAGACGTGCCGACAGGGGAGCTCGTCTACGACACTTCCAAGTTGGACAAAAGGTGCTCGTTAAGTCTTTCCGACTTTCGAACAAACAAAAAATGAAATGCCAAAAATTCTATTCTGTTTACAACGGCCCGTACCGTATAAGGAGAGCAGCTCACCACAATGCTTATGAATTGGAGACGCTGAAAGGAAAGAAGTCCATAGGACTCCACCACATATCTCACATAAAGGAGTTCGTAGAATAGTAGTAGTGTAAGAAATGTACATAGTAGAATAGGCAAATATATGAACCTTTGTTCGGGGAACAATAATCGTTACATTAATAGATTAAGATTGCTAAAGTATTAACACGCTGCGTTGTCTTGCATAAGAATTTACTGCTGCTATCCTCTTTTTGTTTATGTTTGCGATCTCCAATGTCGATGGAGTAGGAGACACTACCTTTTCATGAGCAATGTTTTTGTCCTTTCCTATCTGGTGTCCATGTTAAGGGATAAGGATGAGTGATGAGACGTCGCACAAACGGGCACATACAAGAACGTGCTCTTAGAAGCGTTCTGAGAGGTCGTGATACGCTCCATAGCGGCCACAACCAGTTCGTGAGACGTTCATACCAATGCTTGCAGGCACGCGTCAGTGCACTGCACGATTGTGGTATATTGCGCGATTTCGAGGGTGAATATGGGCAGTATAGTTTTTGCAGAGCTGCGCCGGTATCGTTGTCTTGCAAGTCGGGGTGAACCTGTGAGCATTTGACTCTAATGGTGCCCTAGACGAGAGAAATGAGGGCATAAAAGCCTACCATGCTAATGTGCTGGTTGGGGATTTAGCGTGCTGCTCGTTTTTGTCACAGATGAATCACCAAGGAATTGTACTTGGATATTCGTGACATACTGTGTAGCTGGCGTGTGTTGGGTGTCTGAATCCTCAACAGGAACCAGTCCTGGCTTGGTCATATTACATTGCTTCTGGAAAGGTGTGCTTTGATCGCGAAAACCGCATCACATAGAGAAGGAAGTTGCAACTATAAATTTATTGTCGTGTATAGCCATGGCTAACCCAGTCTCTGGAGTTTCAGTGAGGCGTAATGAAAACTCGGAGGTCATGTCGTACGGCGCGCACATCACTGTCGTCAATAGCGGCGAGCAGCAAGACACCTCAGCGTAACAGGAACTATGTAAGGGTATTGTATAAGGTAAATAAAAAAAAAAAAAATAAATAAATAAATAAATAAATAAATAAAATAAAATAAATAAATAAATAAATAAAAGGGAAAGTACGATACTAGGATAAGTTAAACTGTAGGATTTAACAATAACTAGATTAATATTGTGGGGGTTTTCTACCACAAGTGTGGCGCGCGCCTGTTGAGTTGCTATTTTTCAGGTCACCAAACCACAGACCCGAGATGGAGGGACGACGGGCGAGCGAAAGTAGCGTAGTTGCATGTTCTTTATAGCACAGTAAAACTTAGACCTGCATAACAACATAATTTAATTAAAAGACGTAGAATGTAGATCGTTGGGATATGGTAGTTAATTCTTGAAGCATGTCTACTGTCGATCTATATAATTAATAGTAATATTAGTGCGGGCCCGCACATTTAGTTGTTCATCCATTACAAAGCATCAGTTATCACACACCATGTACATACTGAGATCGGTCTCTACACATATATCAAAATAAATTATTTCCATGTCTAGATTAGATGTTATAATGATTGCCATAGATTAATAACTATAAAAGTAAAATAAGAGTGTCTGAAATGACAGACCATCAATGTTTCATTATGTAAATTTATTATAACATAGAAGGTCATGGGAAAAAGTTAGGCATAAGACTTTTGTAAGAATTGTACAGATGACGAGAAACGTGGCAATGCAGAGGCCAGCCAGCGCAAAAACAAGAGGTCTTCGGCTACCTGCTAGAGGGCGAGCGTCCCGTCCTACACGCTGACAGTCACCCGGCTGCCTACCTGAGGGATTACACGGGACCCTCGCCCCGCCACAAGCGAAAGTGGGGCTGGCCGTTGACCCTGACACGCGACAGCCTGCTAGCTCTCCGGACGCGGCAGCCGCTTGGAGGGATTCCCTGCGGCAGACCACGTTGTCGTGAGTACACGAAGAACATCACATATCGTGTCAGAACCTGCGCCTCATGTGCCTCAGGACAGAAAGGGACGCTCTATACTCACCTGTTTGGGTTTTTACAACTCACTAGCATTGGCCGATCTGCATACACAAAGCAGTATCGTGCCACACTAACAAATGTATGGTCTCATGTCTTACTTCTCCTCTCTATTAGAGAGCAGTTTTTAACAATAGTCGCTCCTAGTTCGATCCTGTATGGATGACCTCACACACTTGTGGAGTCACTCCACGTGCCATCATCCCTCGTCGAACTGCAATATTGGGAAACATAAAGTTCTGTCCAGCGAGAGAAGAGACCTAGACTAGTGATGTATCCCAACGAGTAGACCTCAGAGACAATTAATCGACGTGAGGAGAGCCTATCACTGTGTCTTCCTACCATACGGCCGTGATCATATGCGTGGGTCTGACTACAATCTCAACAGCGTACTGCAGACACTCCAGAACTCCCTATTGCTGTTGCCACAACGTAGCAACTACAACCGACGTTTAGCCTTATGTGATGTCAGTACAGTGGAATCAGTGAAGTGCCACGGATATTTCTAACAATGTGATTTAGTGCCTCATTCTCAGCACAGTCGTGAACTTTGTGCAATGTGCACGCACAATTTGATGCCCCATGAACCTTGTTTTTTTTGTTTTTCTTAAATTTCTTTCTCTTATGTTGTTTCTGTAATGTATGTTATACCTTGTATGCGTTTGTGTTTTACACTGTAATTCTTATTACAGATTACTGTATTGTTCTCCACATCATGTTTTTTTTTGTATTTTGTGTTTATTGTTGTGTGTATGCTAACAGTGTGCCTGAAGTCCCCATAAACTGAAGCAGATACCACCACTGTCATTGTGAATGGACCATCAGTTCAGGGAACATTTTGTAAAGGTTATTCTTGCTGCAGGGAGACAGAATGAATCGGAGGTTGTAACTAGAATCTGAAAACTCACAAAGAGATTGTTAACTTAAATATTATCATGTGTGAGTGAGGTCAGGTTAGTTTAATGATTAAAATTGTTGTAACATCTTGGGCATTTAATTGCGGAGCACTCCAACTCTGATTGTAAAGAATAAACTGCTCCATATTTGGCTCAGATGCCCGGGCCATGTTTAGAGCGTGAATGTCTGCGTGAATCGGTGTTTGGAAGGGGCTCCCTGGGTATGGATGTGTGATGTGAGTGTTAGTGTTCCATATTAAGAAGGTGAAGTTGGCTACATCATAAATAATCCTCCCTCTATGAGTTGCATTTTTCAGTTGCAATGATCTTTTTTATAGAGTGCGGTATGTGGAGTCACTTTATAAGATTGTTCTTGGGCGATTGACTCACTACCTTGCTCCTAAGTGAGCCAACCGCTCACCAATTACAATCTAAAATGGCGTAGGGGCAATGAGAGGTGGCATGAGCCCCCTCTCATATTTCTATCTTACGATTCTCCTCTCTAGTTGCATGCGGTGGAGGGTTGCTTTTCCTTAACACGCGTACTTCCCACGCAGCGTCTCTCGTCACCCGGGTGGGCCGGTGACAGGCGGGCTCTGTGGAACTGGAGAGAGTTAAGCCGACGTGTGTGAGGCAGTCGAGTGAATGCTTTTCAGACGCCGACATTGTCAAGAGACACGCCCGCTGGGGTGTGAAGTAGCGGCTGGGCTAGAGGTTCCGTTACTTCAGAGAAACTTTGCGAAAACACGTTCTGGCGGGCTACCAGCGAGGCGTGGGAATGACTTGTGTACCCACGCAGTTGTGGCGGGAAAATTCCCGCACTTTCTGCAAAATCAGCACAGAAATTGGCGCCAAGAATCTCCATTGGTGGAATGGTAGTGCTCCGGCAATGGAGTGGAATTTCCGCCGGTTTTCGAGTTGCTGATTGGAACGTAACCACGGCCACTGTCGTGGGGGCGGGAATGTTCGGTGTTCGGCCTGTACGGGTGCTCTGAGTAGTCGGCAGTCGCCTTTCGGTCGAGGACGTCGGAGCAACCAGCCCTCGCCTGCGGTACGCCAGATCGTGTTCTGGGAGATAAGAAGACTGTTGGTAATGTACGTCCGCAGCACCGGCAGATAGGGATTTTCCTAGGTGATAATCAGAGCTCAGCAGAGCGCGCCTGTTCATCCTTTTCTAACTTTGTTCAGTTTCGAGTAGCAGCAATTACTATTGGGTTAGCTGTGTGTCTCTCTTGAGATTTGAGTGGAAAGGAATTGGCTCCACATACCACTTCGTCTTAAACCTCACGATCTAAGTTAGGGACAACTTCACCTTTACTGTGTTTGTATGAATCTCCAATTTTAGCCAATTTGATGTTTTATATTTCCTGTGTCTCTTTTACTATTCTGCGTTTAATCTTAATAAATCATATTGTTATTTTGGACAGAACTTTCTTTCTGTTAATCAATAGAGCAACCCTATCATTCCTCACTATGCTAATGAAACCTTTGTTTATTTAACTTATTTATCAAATTAAATTATTGCAGGTGCCAAACTCTCTTCTACTCCACTAGCAGGGTTGATTAGAGTCAGTTCGCGTATTTGTTTTATCCTTGTGCAACAGCAAAAGTCGGAGTTAGAATAGGGGGGGCTTAGAGCATGATTTACACATGTGGATTCTAGTAGAATTTAGTGATAAATACACTACTAGCCCCGGCACCTCGCAAACACACAAATCGCGTCGCGATTCAATACATCGTCCTCCGGCCGACCTGTCTCCAAGGGTCTATTGCTGCCTCGGGCACCTTATGGTCGATATCCTGTGAGTCTAGATTTTCGAATCCGACGCAAAACTGACAGTTAATTGTAACGTTCAGAGCCTGTTAATGACGATGGAACACACAAATCCCGTCGCGATTCAATACATCGTCCTCCGGCCGACCTGTCTCCAAGGGTCTATTGCTGCCTCGGGCACCTTATGGTCGATCTCCTGTGAGTCTAGATTTTCGAATCCGACGCAAAACTGACAGTAAATTGTAACCTTCAGAGCCTGTTAATGACGATGGAACACACAAATCGCGTCGCGATTCAATACATCGTCCTCCGGCCGACCTGTCTCCAAGGGTCTATTGCTGCATCGGGCACCTTATGGTCGATCTCCTGTGAGTCTAGATTTTCGAATCCGACGCAAAACTGACAGTTAATTGTAACGTTCAGAGCCTGTTAATGACTATGTAACACACAAATTGCGTCGCGATTCAATACATCGTCCTCCAGCCGACTTGTCTCCAAGGGTGTAGTGCTGCCTCGGACACCTTATGGTCGTTCTCCAGTGAGTCTAGATTTTCGAATCCGACGCAAAACTGACAGTTAATTGTAACGTTCAGCGCCTGTTAATGACGATGGAACACACAAATCGCGTACCGATTCAATACATCGTCCTCCAGCCGACTTGTCTCCAAGGGTCTAGTCCTGCCTCGGGCACCTTATGGTCGTTCTTCTGTGAGTCTAGATTTTCGAATCCGACGCAAAACTGACAGTTAATTGTAAGGTTCAGAGCCTCTTAATGACAATGGAACACACAAATTGCGTCGCGATTCAATACATCGTCCTCCGGCCGACCTGTCTCCAAGGGTCTATTGCTGCCTCGGGCACCTTATGATCGATCTCCTGTGAGTCTAGATTTTCGAATCCGACGCAAAAATGACAGTTAATTGTAAGGTTCAGAGCCTGTTAATGACGATGGAACACACAAATTGCGTCGCGATTCAATACATCGTCCTCCGGCCGACCTGTCTCCAAGGGTCTGTTGCTGCCTCGGGCACCTTATGGTCGATCCCCTGTGAGTCTAGATTTTCGACTCCGACGCAAAACTGACAGTTAATTGTAACGTTCAGAGCCTGTTAATGACGATGTTACACACAAATTGCGTCGCGATTCAATACATCGTCCTCCAGCCGACTTGTCTCCAAGGGTCTAGTGCTGCCTCGGACACCTTAAGGTCGTTCTCCTGTCAGTCTAGATTTTCGAATCCGACGCGAAAATGACAGTTAATTGTAACGTTCAGAGCCTCTTAATGATAATGGAAAACACAAATTGCGCCGCGATTCAATACATCGTCCTCCGGCCGACCTGTCTCCAAGGGTCTAGTGCTGCCTCGGACACCTTATGGTCGTTCTCCTGTGAGCCTAGATTTTCGAATCCGACGCAAAAATGACAGTTAATTGTAACGTTCAGAGCCTGTTCATGAAGATGGAACACACAAATTGCGTCGCGATTCAATACATCGTCCTCCGGCCGACCTGTCTCCAAGGGTCTATTGCTGCCTCGGGCACCTTATGATCGTTCTCCTGTGAGTCTAGACTTTCGAATCCGACGCAAAACTGACAGTTAATTGCAACATTCAGAGCCTGTTCATGACGATGGAACACACAAATTGCGTCGCGATTCAATACATCGTCCTCCAGCCGACTTGTCTCCAAGGATCTAGTGCTGCCTCGGACACTTTATGATCGTTCTCCTGTGAGTCTAGAGTTTCGAATCCGACGCAAAACTGACAGTTAATTGTAAGGTTCAGAGCCTCTTAATGACAATGGAACACACAAATCGCGTCGCGATTCAATACATCGTCCTCCGGCCGACCTGTCTCCAAGGGTCTATTGCTGCCTCGGGCACCTTATGGTCGATCTCCTGTGAGTCTAGATTTTCGATTCCGACGCAAAACTGACAGTTAAGTGTAACGTTCAGAGCCTGTTAATGACGATGGAACACACAAATCCCGTCGCGATTCAATACATCGTCCTCCGGCCGACCTGTCTCCAAGGGTCTATTGCTGCCTCGGGCACCTTATGGTCGATCTCCTGTGAGTCTAGATTTTCGAATCCGACGCAAAACTGACAGTAAATTGTAACGTTCAGAGCCTGTTAATGACGATGGAGCACACAAATCGCGTCGCGATTCAATACATCGTCCTCCGGCCGACCTGTCTCCAAGGGTCTGTTGCTGCCTCGGGCACCTTATGGTCGATCTCCTGTGAGTCTAGATTTTCGAATCCGACTCACAACTGACAGTTAATTGTAAGGTTCAAAGCCTGTTAATGACGATGGAACACACAAATTGCGTCGCGAGTCAATACATCGTCCTCCAGCCGACCTGTCTCCAAGGGTCTATTGCTGCCTCGGGCACCTTATGGTCGATCTCCTGTGAGTCTAGATTTTCGAATCCGACGCAAAAATGACAGTTAATTGTAACGTTCAGAGCCTGTTAATGACGATGGAACACACAAATTGCGTCGCGATTCAATACATCGTCCTCCAGCCGACTTGTCTCCAAGGGTCAAGTCCTGCCTCGGGCACCTTATGGTTGTTCTTCTGTGAGTCTAGATTTTCGAATCCGACGCAAAACTGACAGTTATTTGTAAGGTTCAGAGCCTCTTAATGACAATGGAACACACAAATTGCGTCGCGATTCAATACATCGTCCTACGGCCGACCTGTCTCCAAGGGTCTATTGCTGCCTCGGGCACCTTATGGTCGATCTCCTGTGAGTCTAGATTTTCGAATCCGACGCAAAACTGACAGTTAATTGTAACGTTCAGCGCCTGTTAATGACGATGGAACACACAAATCGCGTCGCGATTCAATACATCGTCCTCCAGCCGACTTGTCTCCAAGGGTCAAGTCCTGCCTCGGGCACCTTATGGTCGATCTCCTGTGAGTCTAGATTTTCGAATCCGACGCAAAACTGACAGTTATTTGTAACGTTCAGAGCCTGTTAATGACGATGGAACACACAAATTGCGTCGCGATTCAATACATCGTCCTACGGCCGACCTGTCTCCAAGGGTCTAGTGCTGCCTCGGACACCTTATGGTCGTTCTCCTGTGAGTCTAGATTTTCGAATCCGACGCAAAACTGACAGTTAATTGTAACGTTCAGCGCCTGTTAATGACGATGGAACACACAAATCGCGTCGCGATTCAATACATCGTCCTCCGGCCGACCTGTCTCCAAGGGTCTATTGCTGCCTCGGACACCTTATGTTCGTTCTCCTGTGAGTCTAGATTTTCGAATCTGACGCAAAACTGACAGTTAATTGTAAGGTTCAGAGCCTCTTAATGACAATGGAACACACAAATTGCGTCGCGATTCAATACATCGTCCTCCGGCCGACCTGTCTCCAAGGGTCTATTGCTGCCTCGGGCACCTTATGGTCGATCTCCTGTGAGTCTAGATTTTCGAATCTGACGCAAAACTGACAGTTAATTGTAAGGTTCAGAGCCTCTTAATGACAATGGAACACACAAATTGCGTCGCGATTCAATACATCGTCCTCCGGCCGACCTGTCTCCAAGGGTCTATTGCTGCCTCGGGCACCTTATGGTCGATCTCCTGTGAGTCTAGATTTTCGAATCCGACGCAAAAGTGACAGTTAATTGTAACGTTCAGAGCCTGTTAATGACGATGGAACACACAAATTGCGTCGCGATTCAATACATCGTCCTCCGGCCGACCTGTCTCCAAGGGTCTATTGCTGCCTCGGGCACCTTACGGTCGATCTCCTGTGAGTCTAGATTTTCGAATCCGACGCAAAACTGACAGTTAGTTGTAACGTTCAGAGCCTGTTAATGACGATGTAACACACAAATCGCGTCGCGATTCAATACATAGTCCTCCAGCCGACTTGTCTCCAAGGGTCAAGTCCTGCCTCGGGCACCTTATGGTCGTTCTCCTGTGAGTCTAGATTTTCGAATCCGACGCAAAACTGACAGTTATTTGTAAGGTTCAGAGCCTCTTAATGACAATGGAACACACAAATTGCGTCGCGATTCAATACATCGTCCTCCGGCCGACCTGTCTCCAAGGGTCTATTGCTGCCTCGGGCACCTTATGGTCGATCTCCTGTGAGTCTAGATTTTCGAATCCGACGCAAAAATGACAGTTAATTGTAACGTTCAGAGCCTGTTAATGACGATGGAACACACAAATTGCGTCGCGATTCAATACATCGTCCTCCGGCCGACCTGTCTCCAAGGGTCTATTGCTGCCTCGGGCAGCTTATGGTCGTTCTCCTGTGAGTCTAGACTTTCGAATCAGACGCAAAACTGACAGTTAATTGTAACGTTCAGAGCCTGTTAATGACAATGGAACACACAAATTGCGTCGCGATTCAATACATCGTCCTACGGCCGACCTGTCTCCAAGGGTCTAGTGCTGCCTCGGACACCTTATGGTCGTTCTCCTGTGAGTCTAGATTTTCGAATCCGACGCAAAACTGACAGTTAATTGTAACGTTCAGCGCCTGTTAATGACGATGGAACACACAAATCGCGTCGCGATTCAATACATCGTCCTCCAGCCGACTTGTCTCCAAGGGTCAAGTCCTGCATCGGGCACCTTATGGTCGTTCTTCTGTGAGTCTAGATTTTCGAATCCGACGCAAAACTGACAGTTATTTGTAAGGTTCAGAGCCTCTTAATGACAATGGAACACACAAATTGCGTCGCGATTCAATACATCGTCCTCCGGCCGACCTGTCTCCAAGGGTCTATTGCTGCCTCGGGCACCTTATGGTCGATCTTCTGTGAGTCTAGATTTTCGAATCCGCGCAAAAATTGACAGTTAATTGTAACGTTCAGAGCCTGTTAATGACGCTGGAACACACAAATTGCGTCGCGATTCAATACATCGTCCTCCGGCCGACCTGTCTCCAAGGGTCTATTGCTGCCTCGGGCACCTTACGGTCGATCTCCTGTGAGTCTAGATTTTCGAATCAGACGCAAAACTGACAGTTAATTGTAACGTTCAGAGCCTGTTAATGGCGATGGAACACACAAATTCTGTCGCGATTCAATACATCGTCCTACGGCCGACCTGTCTCCAAGGGTCTAGTGCTGCCTCGGACACCTTATGGTCGTTCTCCTGTGAGTCTAGATTTTCGAATCCGACGCAAAACTGACAGTTAATTGTAACGTTCAGCGCCTGTTAATGACGATGGAACACACAAATCGCGTCGCGATTCAATACATCGTCCTCCAGCCGACTTGTCTCCAAGGGTCAAGTCCTGCCTCGGGCACCTTATGGTTGTTCTTCTGTGAGTCTAGATTTTCGAATCCAACGCAAAACTGACAGTTATTTGTAAGGTTCAGAGCCTCTTAATGACAATGAAACACACAAATTGCGTCGCGATTCAATACATCGTCCTCCGGCCGACCTGTCTCCAAGGGTCTATTGCTGCCTCGGGCACCTTATGGTCGATCTCCTGTGAGTCTAGATTTTCGAATCCGACGCAAAAATGACAGTTAATTGTAACGTTCAGAGCCTGTTAATGACGATGGAACACACAAATTGCGTCGCGATTCAATACATCGTCCTCCGGCCGACCTGTCTCCAAGGGTCTATTGCTGCCTCGGGCAGCTTATGGTCGTTCTCCTGTGAGTCTAGACTTTCGAATCAGACGCAAAACTAACAGTTAATTATAACGTTCAGAGCCTGTTAATGACGATGGAACACACAAATTGCGTCGCGATTCAATACATCGTCCTACGGCCGACCTGTCTCCAAGGGTCTAGTGCTGCCTCGGACACCTTATGGTCGTTCTCCTGTGAGTCTAGATTTTCGAATCCGACGCAAAACTGACAGTTAATTGTAACGTTCAGCGCCTGTTAATGACGATGGAACACACAAATCGCGTCGCGATTCAATACATCGTCCTCCAGCCGACTTGTCTCCAAGGGTCAAGTCCTGCCTCGGGCACCTTATGGTTGTTCTTCTGTGAGTCTAGATTTTCGAATCCGACGCAAAACTGACAGTTATTTGTAAGGTTCAGAGCCTCTTAATGACAATGGAACACACAAATTGCGTCGCGATTCAATACATCGTCCTACGGCCGACCTGTCTCCAAGGGTCTATTGCTGCCTCGGGCACCTTATGGTCGATCTCCTGTGAGTCTAGATTTTCGAATCCGACGCAAAACTGACAGTTAATTGTAACGTTCAGCGCCTGTTAATGACGATGGAACACACAAATCGCGTCGCGATTCAATACATCGTCCTCCAGCCGACTTGTCTCCAAGGGTCAAGTCCTGCCTCGGGCACCTTATGGTTGTTCTTCTGTGAGTCTAGATTTTCGAATCCGACGCAAAACTGACAGTTATTTGTAACGTTCAGAGCCTGTTAATGACGATGGAACACACAAATTGCGTCGCGATTCAATACATCGTCCTACGGCCGACCTGTCTCCAAGGGTCTAGTGCTGCCTCGGACACCTTATGGTCGTTCTCCTGTGAGTCTAGATTTTCGAATCCGACGCAAAACTGACAGTTAATTGTAACGTTCAGCGCCTGTTAATGACGATGGAACACACAAATCGCGTCGCGATTCAATACATCGTCCTCCGGCCGACCTGTCTCCAAGGGACTATTGCTGCCTCGGACACCTTATGTTCGTTCTCCTGTGAGTCTAGATTTTCGAATCTGACGCAAAACTGACAGTTAATTGTAAGGTTCAGAGCCTCTTAATGACAATGGAACACACAAATTGCGTCGCGATTCAATACATCGTCCTCCGGCCGACCTCTCTCCAAGGGTCTGTTGCTGCCTCGGGCACCTTATGGTCGATCTCCTGTGAGTCTAGATTTTCGAATCCGACGCAAAAGTGACAGTTAATTGTAACGTTCAGAGCCTGTTAATGACGATGGAACACACAAATTGCGTCGCGATTCAATACATCGTCCTCCGGCCGACCAGTCTCCAAGGGTCTATTGCTGCCTCGGGCAGCTTATGGTCGTTCTCCTGTCAGTCTAGATTTTCGAATCCGACGCGAAAATGACAGTTAATTGTAACGTTCAGAGCCTCTTAATGATAATGGAAAACACAAATTGCGCCGCGATTCAATACATCGTCCTCCGGCCGACCTGTCTCCAAGGGTCTAGTGCTGCCTCGGACACCTTATGGTCGTTCTCCTGTGAGCCTAGATTTTCGAATCCGACGCAAAAATGACAGTTAATTGTAACGTTCAGAGCCTGTTCATGAAGATGGAACACACAAATTGCGTCGCGATTCAATACATCGTCCTCCGGCCGACCTGTCTCCAAGGGTCTATTGCTGCCTCGGGCACCTTATGATCGTTCTCCTGTGAGTCTAGACTTTCGAATCCGACGCAAAACTGACAGTTAATTGCAACATTCAGAGCCTGTTCATGACGATGGAACACACAAATTGCGTCGCGATTCAATACATCGTCCTCCAGCCGACTTGTCTCCAAGGATCTAGTGCTGCCTCGGACACTTTATGGTCGTTCTCCTGTGAGTCTAGAGTTTCGAATCCGACGCAAAACTGACAGTTAATTGTAACGTTCAGCGCCTGTTAATGACGATGGAACACACAAATCGCGTCGCGATTCAATACATCGTCCTCCAGCCGACTTGTCTCCACGGGTCAAGTCCTGCCTCGGGCACCTTATGGTTGTTCTTCTGTGAGTCTAGATTTTCGAATCCGACGCAAAACTGACAGTTATTTGTAAGGTTCAGAGCCTCTTAATGACAATGGAACACACAAATTGCGTCGCGATTCAATACATCGTCCTCCGGCCGACCTGTCTCCAAGGGTCTATTGCTGCCTCGGGCACCTTATGGTCGATCTCCTGAGAGTCTAGATTTTCGAATCCGACGCAAAAATGTCAGTTAATTGTAACGTTCAGAGCCTGTTAATGACGATGGAACACACAAATTGCGTCGCGATTCAATACATCGTCCTCCGGCCGACCTGTCTCCAAGGGTCTATTGCTGCCTCGGGCAGCTTATGGTCGTTCTCCTGTGAGTCTAGACTTTCGAATCAGACGCAAAACTAACAGTTAATTATAACGTTCAGAGCCTGTTAATGACGATGGAACACACAAATTGCGTCGCGATTCAATACATCGTCCTACGGCCGACCTGTCTCCAAGGGTCTAGTGCTGCCTCGGACACCTTATGGTCGTTCTCCTGTGAGTCTAGATTTTCGAATCCGACGCAAAACTGACAGTTAATTGTAACGTTCAGCGCCTGTTAATGACGATGGAACACACAAATCGCGTCGCGATTCAATACATCGTCCTCCAGCCGACTTGTCTCCAAGGGTCAAGTCCTGCCTCGGGCACCTTATGGTTGTTCTTCTGTGAGTCTAGATTTTCGAATCCGACGCAAAACTGACAGTTATTTGTAAGGTTCAGAGCCTCTTAATGACAATGGAACACACAAATTGCGTCGCGATTCAATACATCGTCCTACGGCCGACCTGTCTCCAAGGGTCTATTGCTGCCTCGGGCACCTTATGGTCGATCTCCTGTGAGTCTAGATTTTCGAATCCGACGCAAAACTGACAGTTAATTGTAACGTTCAGCGCCTGTTAATGACGATGGAACACACAAATCGCGTCGCGATTCAATACATCGTCCTCCAGCCGACTTGTCTCCAAGGGTCAAGTCCTGCCTCGGGCACCTTATGGTTGTTCTTCTGTGAGTCTAGATTTTCGAATCCGACGCAAAACTGACAGTTATTTGTAAGGTTCAGAGCCTCTTAATGACAATGGAACACACAAATTGCGTCGCGATTCAATACATCGTCCTACGGCCGACCTGTCTCCAAGGGTCTATTGCTGCCTCGGGCACCTTATGGTCGATCTCCTGTGAGTCTAGATTTTCGAATCCGACGCAAAACTGACAGTTAATTGTAACGTTCAGCGCCTGTTAATGACGATGGAACACACAAATCGCGTCGCGATTCAATACATCGTCCTCCAGCCGACTTGTCTCCAAGGGTCAAGTCCTGCCTCGGGCACCTAATGGTTGTTCTTCTGTGAGTCTAGATTTTCGAATCCGACGCAAAACTGACAGTTATTTGTAACGTTCAGAGCCTGTTAATGACGATGGAACACACAAATTGCGTCGCGATTCAATACATCGTCCTACGGCCGACCTGTCTCCAAGGGTCTAGTGCTGCCTCGGACACCTTATGGTCGTTCTCCTGTGAGTCTAGATTTTCGAATCCGACGCAAAACTGACAGTTAATTGTAACGTTCAGCGCCTGTTAATGACGATGGAACACACAAATCGCGTCGCGATTCAATACATCGTCCTCCGGCCGACCTGTCTCCAAGGGTCTATTGCTGCCTCGGACACCTTATGTTCGTTCTCCTGTGAGTCTAGATTTTCGAATCTGACGCAAAACTGACAGTTAATTGTAAGGTTCAGAGCCTCTTAATGACAATGGAACACACAAATTGCGTCGCGATTCAATACATCGTCCTCCGGCCGACCTGTCTCCAAGGGTCTAGTGCTGCCTCGGACACCTTATGGTCGTTCTCCTGTGAGTCTAGATTTTCGAATCCGACGCAAAACTGACAGTTATTTGTAAGGTTCAGAGCCTCTTAATGACAATGGAACACACAAATTGCGTCGCGATTCAATACATCGTCCTCCGGCCGACCTGTCTCCAAGGGTCTATTGCTGCCTCGGGCACCTTATGGTCGATCTCCTGTGAGTCTAGATTTTCGAATCCGACGCAAAACTGACAGTTAGTTGTAACGTTCAGAGCCTGTTAATGACGATGTAACACACAAATCGCGTCGCGATTCAATACATAGTCCTCCAGCCGACTTGTCTCCAAGGGTCAAGTCCTGCCTCGGGCACCTTATGGTCGTTCTCCTGTGAGTCTAGATTTTCGAATCCGACGCAAAACTGACAGTTATTTGTAAGGTTCAGAGCCTCTTAATGACAATGGAACACACAAATTGCGTCGCGATTCAATACATCGTCCTCCGGCCGACCTGTCTCCAAGGGTCTATTGCTGCCTCGGGCACCTTATGGTCGATCTCCTGTGAGTCTAGATTTTCGAATCCGACGCAAAAATGACAGTTAATTGTAACGTTCAGAGCCTGTTAATGACGATGGAACACACAAATTGCGTCGCGATTCAATACATCGTCCTCCGGCCGACCTGTCTCCAAGGGTCTATTGCTGCCTCGGGCAGCTTATGGTCGTTCTCCTGTGAGTCTAGACTTTCGAATCAGACGCAAAACTGACAGTTAATTGCAACGTTCAGAGCCTGTTAATGACAATGGAACACACAAATTGCGTCGCGATTCAATACATCGTCCTACGGCCGACCTGTCTCCAAGGGTCTAGTGCTGCCTCGGACACCTTATGGTCGTTCTCCTGTGAGTCTAGATTTTCGAATCCGACGCAAAACTGACAGTTAATTGTAACGTTCAGCGCCTGTTAATGACGATGGAACACACAAATCGCGTCGCGATTCAATACATCGTCCTCCAGCCGACTTGTCTCCAAGGGTCAAGTCCTGCATCGGGCACCTTATGGTCGTTCTTCTGTGAGTCTAGATTTTCGAATCCGACGCAAAACTGACAGTTATTTGTAAGGTTCAGAGCCTCTTAATGACAATGGAACACACAAATTGCGTCGCGATTCAATACATCGTCCTCCGGCCGACCTGTCTCCAAGGGTCTATTGCTGCCTCGGGCACCTTATGGTCGATCTCCTGAGAGTCTAGATTTTCGAATCCGACGCAAAAATGACAGTTAATTGTAACGTTCAGAGCCTGTTAATGACGATGGAACACACAAATTGCGTCGCGATTCAATACATCGTCCTCCGGCCGACCTGTCTCCAAGGGTCTATTGCTGCCTCGGGCAGCTTATGGTCGTTCTCCTGTGAGTCTAGACTTTCGAATCAGACGCAAAACTAACAGTTAATTATAACGTTCAGAGCCTGTTAATGACGATGGAACACACAAATTGCGTCGCGATTCAATACATCGTCCTACGGCCGACCTGTCTCCAAGGGTCTAGTGCTGCCTCGGACACCTTATGGTCGTTCTCCTGTGAGTCTAGATTTTCGAATCCGACGCAAAACTGACAGTTAATTGTAACGTTCAGCGCCTGTTAATGACGATGGAACACACAAATCGCGTCGCGATTCAATACATCGTCCTCCAGCCGACTTGTCTCCAAGGGTCAAGTCCTGCCTCGGGCACCTTATGGTTGTTCTTCTGTGAGTCTAGATTTTCGAATCCGACGCAAAACTGACAGTTATTTGTAAGGTTCAGAGCCTCTTAATGACAATGGAACACACAAATTGCGTCGCGATTCAATACATCGTCCTACGGCCGACCTGTCTCCAAGGGTCTATTGCTGCCTCGGGCACCTTATGGTCGATCTCCTGTGAGTCTAGATTTTCGAATCCGACGCAAAACTGACAGTTAATTGTAACGTTCAGCGCCTGTTAATGACGATGGAACACACAAATCGCGTCGCGATTCAATACATCGTCCTCCAGCCGACTTGTCTCCAAGGGTCAAGTCCTGCCTCGGGCACCTTATGGTTGTTCTTCTGTGAGTCTAGATTTTCGAATCCGACGCAAAACTGACAGTTATTTGTAACGTTCAGAGCCTGTTAATGACGATGGAACACACAAATTGCGTCGCGATTCAATACATCGTCCTACGGCCGACCTGTCTCCAAGGGTCTAGTGCTGCCTCGGACACCTTATGGTCGTTCTCCTGTGAGTCTAGATTTTCGAATCCGACGCAAAACTGACAGTTAATTGTAACGTTCAGCGCCTGTTAATGACGATGGAACACACAAATCGCGTCGCGATTCAATACATCGTCCTCCGGCCGACCTGTCTCCAAGGGACTATTGCTGCCTCGGACACCTTATGTTCGTTCTCCTGTGAGTCTAGATTTTCGAATCTGACGCAAAACTGACAGTTAATTGTAAGGTTCAGAGCCTCTTAATGACAATGGAACACACAAATTGCGTCGCGATTCAATACATCGTCCTCCGGCCGACCTGTCTCCAAGGGTCTGTTGCTGCCTCGGGCACCTTATGGTCGATCTCCTGTGAGTCTAGATTTTCGAATCCGACGCAAAAGTGACAGTTAATTGTAACGTTCAGAGCCTGTTAATGACGATGGAACACACAAATTGCGTCGCGATTCAATACATCGTCCTCCGGCCGACCAGTCTCCAAGGGTCTATTGCTGCCTCGGGCAGCTTATGGTCGTTCTCCTGTGAGTCTAGACTTTCGAATCAGACGCAAAACTGACAGTTAATTGTAACGTTCAGAGCCTGTTAATGACGATGGAACACACAAATTGCGTCGCGATTCAATACATCGTCCTACGGCCGACCTGTCTCCAAGGGTCTAGTACTGCCTCGGACACCTTATGGTCGTTCTCCTGTGAGTCTAGATTTTCGAATCCGACGCAAAACTGACAGTTAATTGTAACGTTCAGCGCCTGTTAATGACGATGGAACACACAAATCGCGTCGCGATTCAATACATCGTCCTCCAGCCGACTTGTCTCCACGGGTCAAGTCCTGCCTCGGGCACCTTATGGTTGTTCTTCTGTGAGTCTAGATTTTCGAATCCGACGCAAAACTGACAGTTATTTGTAAGGTTCAGAGCCTCTTAATGACAATGGAACACACAAATTGCGTCGCGATTCAATACATCGTCCTCCGGCCGACCTGTCTCCAAGGGTCTATTGCTGCCTCGGGCACCTTATGGTCGATCTCCTGAGAGTCTAGATTTTCGAATCCGACGCAAAAATGACAGTTAATTGTAACGTTCAGAGCCTGTTAATGACGATGGAACACACAAATTGCGTCGCGATTCAATACATCGTCCTCCGGCCGACCTGTCTCCAAGGGTCTATTGCTGCCTCGGGCAGCTTATGGTCGTTCTCCTGTGAGTCTAGACTTTCGAATCAGACGCAAAACTAACAGTTAATTATAACGTTCAGAGCCTGTTAATGACGATGGAACACACAAATTGCGTCGCGATTCAATACATCGTCCTACGGCCGACCTGTCTCCAAGGGTCTAGTGCTGCCTCGGACACCTTATGGTCGTTCTCCTGTGAGTCTAGATTTTCGAATCCGACGCAAAACTGACAGTTAATTGTAACGTTCAGCGCCTGTTAATGACGATGGAACACACAAATCGCGTCGCGATTCAATACATCGTCCTCCAGCCGACTTGTCTCCAAGGGTCAAGTCCTGCCTCGGGCACCTTATGGTTGTTCTTCTGTGAGTCTAGATTTTCGAATCCGACGCAAAACTGACAGTTATTTGTAAGGTTCAGAGCCTCTTAATGACAATGGAACACACAAATTGCGTCGCGATTCAATACATCGTCCTACGGCCGACCTGTCTCCAAGGGTCTATTGCTGCCTCGGGCACCTTATGGTCGATCTCCTGTGAGTCTAGATTTTCGAATCCGACGCAAAAATGACAGTTAATTGTAACGTTCAGCGCCTGTTAATGACGATGGAACACACAAATCGCGTCGCGATTCAATACATCGTCCTCCAGCCGACTTGTCTCCAAGGGTCAAGTCCTGCCTCGGGCACCTTATGGTTGTTCTTCTGTGAGTCTAGATTTTCGAATCCGACGCAAAACTGACAGTTATTTGTAACGTTCAGAGCCTGTTAATGACGATGGAACACACAAATTGCGTCGCGATTCAATACATCGTCCTACGGCCGACCTGTCTCCAAGGGTCTAGTGCTGCCTCGGACACCTTATGGTCGTTCTCCTGTGAGTCTAGATTTTCGAATCCGACGCAAAACTGACAGTTAATTGTAACGTTCAGCGCCTGTTAATGACGATGGAACACACAAATCGCGTCGCGATTCAATACATCGTCCTCCGGCCGACCTGTCTCCAAGGGACTATTGCTGCCTCGGACACCTTATGTTCGTTCTCCTGTGAGTCTAGATTTTCGAATCTGACGCAAAACTGACAGTTAATTGTAAGGTTCAGAGCCTCTTAATGACAATGGAACACACAAATTGCGTCGCGATTCAATACATCGTCCTCCGGCCGACCTGTCTCCAAGGGTCTATTGCTGCCTCGGGCACCTTATGGTCGATCTCCTGTGAGTCTAGATTTTCGAATCCGACGCAAAAGTGACAGTTAATTGTAACGTTCAGAGCCTGTTAATGACGATGGAACACACAAATTGCGTCGCGATTCAATACATCGTCCTCCGGCCGACCTGTCTCCAAGGGTCTATTGCTGCCTCGGGCACCTTACGGTCGATCTCCTGTGAGTCTAGATTTTCGAATCCGACGCAAAACTGACAGTTAGTTGTAACGTTCAGAGCCTGTTAATGACGATGTAACACACAAATTGCGTCGCGATTCAATACATAGTCCTCCAGCCGACTTGTCTCCAAGGGTCAAGTCCTGCCTCGGGCACCTTATGGTCGTTCTCCTGTGAGTCTAGATTTTCGAATCCGACGCAAAACTGACAGTTATTTGTAAGGTTCAGAGCCTCTTAATGACAATGGAACACACAAATTGCGTCGCGATTCAATACATCGTCCTCCGGCCGACCTGTCTCCAAGGGTCTATTGCTGCCTCGGGCACCTTATGGTCGATCTCCTGTGAGTCTAGATTTTCGAATCCGACGCAAAAATGACAGTTAATTGTAACGTTCAGAGCCTGTTAATGACGATGGAACACACAAATTGCGTCGCGATTCAATACATCGTCCTCCGGCCGACCTGTCTCCAAGGGTCTATTGCTGCCTCGGGCAGCTTATGGTCGTTCTCCTGTGAGTCTAGACTTTCGAATCAGACGCAAAACTGACAGTTAATTGTAACGTTCAGAGCCTGTTAATGACGATGGAACACACAAATTGCGTCGCGATTCAATACATCGTCCTACGGCCGACCTGTCTCCAAGGGTCTATTGCTGCCTCGGGCACCTTATGGTCGATCTCCTGTGAGTCTAGATTTTCGAATCCGACGCAAAAATGACAGTTAATTGTAACGTTCAGAGCCTGTTAATGACGATGGAACACACAAATTGCGTCGCGATTCAATACATCGTCCTCCGGCCGACCTGTCTCCAAGGGTCTATTGCTGCCTCGGGCACCTTATGGTCGATCTCCTGTGAGTCTAGATTTTCGAATCAGACGCAAAACTGACAGTTAATTGTAACGTTCAGAGCCTGTTAATGGCGATGGAACACACAAATTCTGTCGCGATTCAATACATCGTCCTACGGCCGACCTGTCTCCAAGGGTCTAGTGCTGCCTCGGACACCTTATGGTCGTTCTCCTGTGAGTCTAGATTTTCGAATCCGACGCAAAACTGACAGTTAATTGTAACGTTCAGCGCCTGTTAATGACGATGGAACACACAAATCGCGTCGCGATTCAATACATCGTCCTCCAGCCGACTTGTCTCCAAGGGTCAAGTCCTGCCTCGGGCACCTTATGGTTGTTCTTCTGTGAGTCTAGATTTTCGAATCCGACGCAAAACTGACAGTTATTTGTAACGTTCAGAGCCTGTTAATGACGATGGAACACACAAATTGCGTCGCGATTCAATACATCGTCCTACGGCCGACCTGTCTCCAAGGGTCTAGTGCTGCCTCGGACACCTTATGGTCGTTCTCCTGTGAGTCTAGATTTTCGAATCCGACGCAAAACTGACAGTTAATTGTAACGTTCAGCGCCTGTTAATGACGATGGAACACACAAATCGCGTCGCGATTCAATACATCGTCCTCCGGCCGACCTGTCTCCAAGGGTCTATTGCTGCCTCGGACACCTTATGTTCGTTCTCCTGTGAGTCTAGATTTTCGAATCTGACGCAAAACTGACAGTTAATTGTAAGGTTCAGAGCCTCTTAATGACAATGGAACACACAAATTGCGTCGCGATTCAATACATCGTCCTCCGGCCGACCTGTCTCCAAGGGTCTATTGCTGCCTCGGGCAGCTTATGGTCGTTCTCCTGTGAGTCTAGACTTTCGAATCAGACGCAAAACTGACAGTTAATTGTAACGTTCAGAGCCTGTTAATGACGATGGAACACACAAATTGCGTCGCGATTCAATACATCGTCCTACGGCCGACCTGTCTCCAAGGGTCTAGTGCTGCCTCGGACACCTTATGGTCGTTCTCCTGTGAGTCTAGATTTTCGAATCCGACGCAAAACTGACAGTTAATTGTAACGTTCAGCGCCTGTTAATGACGATGGAACACACAAATCGCGTCGCGATTCAATACATCGTCCTCCAGCCGACTTGTCTCCAAGGGTCAAGTCCTGCCTCGGGCACCTTATGGTCGTTCTTCTGTGAGTCAAGATTTTCGAATCCGACGCAAAACTGACAGTTATTTGTAAGGTTCAGAGCCTCTTAATGACAATGGAACACACAAATTGCGTCGCGATTCAATACATCGTCCTCCGGCCGACCTGTCTCCAAGGGTCTATTGCTGCCTCGGGCACCTTATGGTCGATCTCCTGTGAGTCTAGATTTTCGAATCCGCGCAAAAATTGACAGTTAATTGTAACGTTCAGAGCCTGTTAATGACGCTGGAACACACAAATTGCGTCGCGATTCAATACATCGTCCTCCGGCCGACCTGTCTCCAAGGGTCTATTGCTGCCTCGGGCACCTTATGGTCGATCTCCTGTGAGTCTAGATTTTCGAATCAGACGCAAAACTGACAGTTAATTGTAACGTTCAGAGCCTGTTAATGGCGATGGAACACACAAATTCTGTCGCGATTCAATACATCGTCCTACGGCCGACCTGTCTCCAAGGGTCTAGTGCTGCCTCGGACACCTTATGGTCGTTCTCCTGTGAGTCTAGATTTTCGAATCCGACGCAAAACTGACAGTTAATTGTAACGTTCAGCGCCTGTTAATGACGATGGAACACACAAATCGCGTCGCGATTCAATACATCGTCCTCCAGCCGACTTGTCTCCAAGGGTCAAGTCCTGCCTCGGGCACCTTATGGTTGTTCTTCTGTGAGTCTAGATTTTCGAATCCGACGCAAAACTGACAGTTATTGGTAAGGTTCAGAGCCTCTTAATGACAATGGAACACACAAATTGCGTCGCGATTCAATACATCGTCCTCCGGCCGACCTGTCTCCAAGGGTCTATTGCTGCGTCGGGCACCTTATGGTCGATCTCCTGTGAGTCTAGATTTTCGAATCCGACGCAAAAATGACAGTTAATTGTAACGTTCAGAGCCTGTTAATGACGATGGAACACACAAATTGCGTCGCGATTCAATACATCGTCCTCCGGCCGACCTGTCTCCAAGGGTCTATTGCTGCCTCGGGCAGCTTATGGTCGTTCTCCTGTGAGTCTAGACTTTCGAATCAGACGCAAAACTGACAGTTAATTGTAACGTTCAGAGCCTGTTAATGACGATGGAACACACAAATTGCGTCGCGATTCAATACATCGTCCTACGGCCGACCTGTCTCCAAGGGTCTAGTACTGCCTCGGACACCTTATGGTCGTTCTCCTGTGAGTCTAGATTTTCGAATCCGACGCAAAACTGACAGTTAATTGTAACGTTCAGCGCCTGTTAATGACGATGGAACACACAAATCGCGTCGCGATTCAATACATCGTCCTCCAGCCGACTTGTCTCCACGGGTCAAGTCCTGCCTCGGGCACCTTATGGTTGTTCTTCTGTGAGTCTAGATTTTCGAATCCGACGCAAAACTGACAGTTATTTGTAAGGTTCAGAGCCTCTTAATGACAATGGAACACACAAATTGCGTCGCGATTCAATACATCGTCCTCCGGCCGACCTGTCTCCAAGGGTCTATTGCTGCCTCGGGCACCTTATGGTCGATCTCCTGTGAGTCTAGATTTTCGAATCCGACGCAAAAATGACAGTTAATTGTAACGTTCAGAGCCTGTTAATGACGATGGAACACACAAATTGCGTCGCGATTCAATACATCGTCCTCCGGCCGACCTGTCTCCAAGGGTCTATTGCTGCCTCGGGCAGCTTATGGTCGTTCTCCTGTGAGTCTAGACTTTCGAATCAGACGCAAAACTAACAGTTAATTATAACGTTCAGAGCCTGTTAATGACGATGGAACACACAAATTGCGTCGCGATTCAATACATCGTCCTACGGCCGACCTGTCTCCAAGGGTCTAGTGCTGCCTCGGACACCTTATGGTCGTTCTCCTGTGAGTCTAGATTTTCGAATCCGACGCAAAACTGACAGTTAATTGTAACGTTCAGCGCCTGTTAATGACGATGGAACACACAAATCGCGTCGCGATTCAATACATCGTCCTCCAGCCGACTTGTCTCCAAGGGTCAAGTCCTGCCTCGGGCACCTTATGGTTGTTCTTCTGTGAGTCTAGATTTTCGAATCCGACGCAAAACTGACAGTTATTTGTAAGGTTCAGAGCCTCTTAATGACAATTCAACACACAAATTGCGTCGCGATTCAATACATCGTCCTACGGCCGACCTGTCTCCAAGGGTCTATTGCTGCCTCGGGCACCTTATGGTCGATCTCCTGTGAGTCTAGATTTTCGAATCCGACGCAAAACTGACAGTTAATTGTAACGTTCAGAGCCTGTTAATGACGATGGAACACACAAATCACGTCGCGATTCAATACATCATCCTCCAGCCGACTTGTCTCCAAGGGTCTAGTGCTGCCTCGGGCACCTTATGGTCGTTCTCCTGTGAGTCTAGATTTTCGAATCCGACGCAAAACTGACAGTTAATTGTAACGTTCAGAGCCTGCTAATGACGATGGAACACACAAATTGCGTCGCGATTCAATACATCGTCCTCCGGCCGACCTGTCTCCAAGGGTCTATTGCTGCCTCGGTCACTTTATGGTCGTTCTCCTGTGAGTCTAGATTTTCGAATCCGACGCAAAACTGACAGTTAATTGTAACGTTCAGAGCCTGTTAATGACGATGGAACACACAAATCGCGTCGCGATTCAATACATCGTCCTCCGGCCGACCTGTCTCCAAGGGTCTATTGCTGCCTCGGGCACCTTACGGTCGATCTCCTGTGAGTCTAGATTTTCGAATCCGACGCAAAACTGACAGTTAGTTGTAACGTTCAGAGCCTGTTAATGACGATGTAACACACAAATCGCGTCGCGATTCAATACATCGTCCTCCAGCCGACTTGTCTCCAAGGGTCAAGTCCTGCCTCGGGCACCTTATGGTCGTTCTTCTGTGAGTCTAGATTTTCGAATCCGACGCAAAACTGACAGTTATTTGTAAGGTTCAGAGCCTCTTAATGACAATGGAACACACAAATTGCGTCGCGATTCAGTACATCGTCCTCCGGCCGACCTGTCTCCAAGGGTCTATTGCTGCCTCGGGCACCTTATGGTCGATCTCCTGTGAGTCTAGATTTTCGAATCCGACGCAAAAATGACAGTTAATTGTAACGTTCAGAGCCTGTTAATGACGATGGAACACACAAATTGCGTCGCGATTCAATACATCGTCCTCCGGCCGACCTGTCTCCAAGGGTCTATTGCTGCCTCGGGCAGCTTATGGTCGTTCTCCTGTGAGTCTAGACTTTCGAATCAGACGCAAAACTGACAGTTAATTGTAACGTTCAGAGCCTGTTAATGACGATGGAACACACAAATTGCGTCGCGATTCAATACATCGTCCTACGGCCGACCTGTCTCCAAGGGTCTAGTGCTGCCTCGGACACCTTATGGTCGTTCTCCTGTGAGTCTAGATTTTCGAATCCGACGCAAAACTGACAGTTAATTGTAACGTTCAGCGCCTGTTAATGACGATGGAACACACAAATCGCGTCGCGATTCAATACATCGTCCTCCAGCCGACTTGTCTCCAAGGGTCAAGTCCTGCCTCGGGCACCTTATGGTCGTTCTTCTGTGAGTCTAGATTTTCGAATCCGACGCAAAACTGACAGTTATTTGTAAGGTTCAGAGCCTCTTAATGACAATGGAACACACAAATTGCGTCGCGATTCAATACATCGTCCTCCGGCCGACCTGTCTCCAAGGGTCTATTGCTGCCTCGGGCACCTTATGGTCGATCTCCTGTGAGTCTAGATTTTCGAATCCGACGCAAAAATGACAGTTAATTGTAACGTTCAGAGCCTGTTAATGACGATGGAACACACAAATTGCGTCGCGATTCAATACATCGTCCTCCGGCCGACCTGTCTCCAAGGGTCTATTGCTGCCTCGGGCACCTTATGGTCGATCTCCTGTGAGTCTAGATTTTCGAATCAGACGCAAAACTGACAGTTAATTGTAACGTTCAGAGCCTGTTAATGGCGATGGAACACACAAATTCTGTCGCGATTCAATACATCGTCCTACGGCCGACCTGTCTCCAAGGGTCTAGTGCTGCCTCGGACACCTCATGGTCGTTCTCCTGTGAGTCTAGATTTTCAAATCCGACGCAAAACTGACAGTTAATTGTAACGTTCAGCGCCTGTTAATGACGATGGAACACACAAATCGCGTCGCGATTCAATACATCGTCCTCCAGCCGACTTGTCTCCAAGGGTCAAGTCCTGCCTCGGGCACCTTATGGTTGTTCTTCTGTGAGTCTAGATTTTCGAATCCGACGCAAAACTGACAGTTATTTGTAACGTTCAGAGCCTGTTAATGACGATGGAACACACAAATTGCGTCGCGATTCAATACATCGTCCTACGGCCGACCTGTCTCCAAGGGTCTAGTGCTGCCTCGGACACCTTATGGTCGTTCTCCTGTGAGTCTAGATTTTCGAATCCGACGCAAAACTGACAGTTAATTGTAACGTTCAGCGCCTGTTAATGACGATGGAACACACAAATCGCGTCGCGATTCAATACATCGTCCTCCGGCCGACCTGTCTCCAAGGGTCTATTGCTGCCTCGGACACCTTATGTTCGTTCTCCTGTGAGTCTAGATTTTCGAATCTGACGCAAAACTGACAGTTAATTGTAAGGTTCAGAGCCTCTTAATGACAATGGAACACACAAATTGCGTCGCGATTCAATACATCGTCCTACGGCCGACCTGTCTCCAAGGGTCTATTGCTGCCTCGGGCACCTTATGGTCGATCTCCTGTGAGTCTAGATTTTCGAATCCGACGCAAAACTGACAGTTAATTCTAACGTTCAGAGCCTGTTAATGACGATGGAACACACAAATTGCGTCGCGATTCAATACATCGTCCTCCGGCCGACCTGTCTCCAAGGGTCTATTGCTGCCTCGGGCACCTTACGGTCGATCTCCAGTGAGTCTAGATTTTCGAATACGACGCAAAACTGACAGTTAGTTGTAACGTTCAGAGCCTGTTAATGACGATGTAACACACAAATCGCGTCGCGATTCAATACATCGTCCTCCAGCCGACTTGTCTCCAAGGGTCAAGTCCTGCCTCGGGCACCTTATGGTCGTTCTTCTGTGAGTCTAGATTTTTGAATCCGACGCAAAACTGACAGTTATTTGTAAGGTTCAGAGCCTCTTAATGACAATGGAACACACAAATTGCGTCGCGATTCAATACATCGTCCTGCGGCCGACCTGTCTCCAAGGGTCTATTGCTGCCTCGGGCACCTTATGGTCGATCTCCTGTGAATCTAGATTTTCGAATCCGACGCAAAAATGACAGTTAATTGTAACGTTCAGAGCCTGTTAATGACGATGGAACACACAAATTGCGTCGCGATTCAATACATCGTCCAACGGCCGACCTGTCTCCAAGGGTCAAGTGCTGCCTCGGACACCTTATGGTCGTTCTCCTGTGAGTCTAGATTTTCGAATCCGACGCAAAACTGACAGTTAATTGTAACGTTCAGCGCCTGTTAATGACGATGGAACACACAAATCGCGTCGCGATTCAATACATCGTCCTCCAGCCGACTTGTCTCCAAGGGTCAAGTCCTGCCTCGGGCACCTTATGGTCGTTCTTCTGTGAGTCTAGATTTTCGAATCCGACGCAAAACTGACAGTTATTTGTAAGGTTCAGAGCCTCTTAATGACAATGGAACACACAAATTGCGTCGCGATTCAATACATCGTCCTCCGGCCGACCTGTCTCCAAGGGTCTATTGCTGCCTCGGGCACCTTATGGTCGATCTCCTGTGAGTCTAGATTTTCGAATCCGCGCAAAAATTGACAGTTAATTGTAACGTTCAGAGCCTGTTAATGACGCTGGAACACACAAATTGCGTCGCGATTCAATACATCGTCCTCCGGCCGACCTGTCTCCAAGGGTCTATTGCTGCCTCGGGCACCTTATGGTCGATCTCCTGTGAGTCTAGATTTTCGAATCAGACGCAAAACTGACAGTTAATTGTAACGTTCAGAGCCTGTTAATGGCGATGGAACACACAAATTCTGTCGCGATTCAATACATCGTCCTACGGCCGACCTGTCTCCAAGGGTCTAGTGCTGCCTCGGACACCTTATGGTCGTTCTCCTGTGAGTCTAGATTTTCGAATCCGACGCAAAACTGACAGTTAATTGTAACGTTCAGCGCCTGTTAATGACGATGGAACACACAAATCGCGTCGCGATTCAATACATCGTCCTCCAGCCGACTTGTCTCCAAGGGTCAAGTCCTGCCTCGGGCACCTTATGGTTGTTCTTCTGTGAGTCTAGATTTTCGAATCCGACGCAAAACTGACAGTTATTTGTAAGGTTCAGAGCCTCTTAATGACAATGGAACACACAAATTGCGTCGCGATTCAATACATCGTCCTCCGGCCGACCTGTCTCCAAGGGTCTATTGCTGCCTCGGGCACCTTATGGTCGATCTCCTGTGAGTCTAGATTTTCGAATCCGACGCAAAAATGACAGTTAATTGTAACGTTCAGAGCCTGTTAATGACGATGGAACACACAAATTGCGTCGCGATTCAATACATCGTCCTCCGGCCGACCTGTCTCCAAGGGTCTATTGCTGCCTCGGGCAGCTTATGGTCGTTCTCCTGTGAGTCTAGACTTTCGAATCAGACGCAAAACTGACAGTTAATTGTAACGTTCAGAGCCTGTTAATGACGATGGAACACACAAATTGCGTCGCGATTCAATACATCATCCTACGGCCGACCTGACTCCAAGGGTCTAGTACTGCCTCGGACACCTTATGGTCGTTCTCCTGTGAGTCTAGATTTTCGAATCCGACGCAAAACTGACAGTTAATTGTAACGTTCAGCGCCTGTTAATGACGATGGAACACACAAATCGCGTCGCGATTCAATACATCGTCCTCCAGCCGACTTGTCTCCACGGGTCAAGTCCTGCCTCGGGCACCTTATGGTTGTTCTTCTGTGAGTCTAGATTTTCGAATCCGACGCAAAACTGACAGTTATTTGTAGGGTTCAGAGCCTCTTAATGACAATGGAACACACAAATTGCGTCGCGATTCAATACATCGTCCTCCGGCCGACCTGTCTCCAAGGGTCTATTGCTGCCTCGGGCACCTTATGGTCGTTCTCCTGTGAGTCTAGACTTTCGAATCAGACGCAAAACTAACAGTTAATTATAACGTTCAGAGCCTGTTAATGACGATGGAACACACAAATTGCGTCGCGATTCAATACATAGTCCTACGGCCGACCTGTCTCCAAGGGTCTAGTGCTGCCTCGGACACCTTATGGTCGTTCTCCTGTGAGTCTAGATTTTCGAATCCGACGCAAAACTGACAGTTAATTGTAACGTTCAGCGCCTGTTAATGACGATGGAACACACAAATCGCGTCGCGATTCAATACATCGTCCTCCAGCCGACTTGTCTCCAAGGGTCAAGTCCTGCCTCGGGCACCTTATGGTTGTTCTTCTGTGAGTCTAGATTTTCGAATCCGACGCAAAACTGACAGTTATTTGTAACGTTCAGAGCCTCTTAATGACAATGGAACACACAAATTGCGTCGCGATTCAATACATCGTCCTACGGCCGACCTGTCTCCAAGGGTCTATTGCTGCCTCGGGCACCTTATGGTCGATCTCCTGTGAGTCTAGATTTTCGAATCCGACGCAAAACTGACAGTTAATTCTAACGTTCAGAGCCTGTTAATGACGATGGAACACACAAATCACGTCGCGATTCAATACATCATCCTCCAGCCGACTTGTCTCCAAGGGTCTAGTGCTGCCTCGGGCACCTTATGGTCGTTCTCCTGTGAGTCTAGATTTTCGAATCCGACGCAAAACTGACAGTTAATTGTAACGTTCAGAGCCTGTTAATGACGATGGAAGACACAAATTGCGTCGCGATTCAATACATCGTCCTCCGGCCGACCTGTCTCCAAGGGTCTATTGCTGCCTCGGTCACTTTATGGTCGTTCTCCTGTGAGTCTAGATTTTCGAATCCGACGCAAAACTGACAGTTAATTGTAACGTTCAGAGCCTGTTAATGACGATGGAACACACAAATCGCGTCGCGATTCAATACATCGTCCTCCGGCCGACCTGTCTCCAAGGGTCTATTGCTGCCTCGGGCACCTTACGGTCGATCTCCTGTGAGTCTAGATTTTCGAATCCGACGCAAAACTGACAGTTAGTTGTAACGTTCAGAGCCTGTTAATGACGATGTAACACACAAATCGCGTCGCGATTCAATACATCGTCCTCCAGCCGACTTGTCTCCAAGGGTCAAGTCCTGCCTCGGGCACCTTATGGTCGTTCTTCTGTGAGTCTAGATTTTCGAATCCGACGCAAAACTGACAGTTATTTGTAAGGTTCAGAGCCTCTTAATGACAATGGAACACACAAATTGCGTCGCGATTCAATACATCGTCCTCCGGCCGACCTGTCTCCAAGGGTCTATTGCTGCCTCGGTCAGCTTATGGTCGATCTCCTGTGAGTCTAGATTTTCGAATCCGACGCAAAAATGACAGTTAATTGTAACGTTCAGAGCCTGTTAATGACGATGGAACACACAAATTGCGTCGCGATTCAATACATCGTCCTCCGGCCGACCTGTCTCCAAGGGTCTATTGCTGCCTCGGGCAGCTTATGGTCGTTCTCCTGTGAGTCTAGACTTTCGAATCAGACGCAAAACTGACAGTTAATTGTAACGTTCAGAGCCTGTTAATGACGATGGAACACACAAATTGCGTCGCGATTCAATACATCGTCCTACGGCCGACCTGTCTCCAAGGGTCTATTGCTGCCTCGGACACCTTATGGTCGTTCTCCTGTGAGTCTAGATTTTCGAATCCGACGCAAAACTGACAGTTAATTGTAACGTTCAGAGCCTGTTAATGGCGATGGAACACACAAATTCTGTCGCGATTCAATACATCGTCCTACGGCCGACCTGTCTCCAAGGGTCTAGTGCTGCCTCGGACACCTCATGGTCGTTCTCCTGTGAGTCTAGATTTTCAAATCCGACGCAAAACTGACAGTTAATTGTAACGTTCAGCGCCTGTTAATGACGATGGAACACACAAATCGCGTCGCGATTCAATACATCGTCCTCCAGCCGACTTGTCTCCAAGGGTCAAGTCCTGCCTCGGGCACCTTATGGTTGTTCTTCTGTGAGTCTAGATTTTCGAATCCGACGCAAAACTGACAGTTATTTGTAACGTTCAGAGCCTGTTAATGACGATGGAACACACAAATTGCGTCGCGATTCAATACATCGTCCTACGGCCGACCTGTCTCCAAGGGTCTAGTGCTGCCTCGGACACCTTATGGTCGTTCTCCTGTGAGTCTAGATTTTCGAATCCGACGCAAAACTGACAGTTAATTGTAACGTTCAGCGCCTGTTAATGACGATGGAAAACACAAATCGCGTCGCGATTCAATACATCGTCCTCCGGCCGACCTGTCTCCAAGGGTCTATTGCTGCCTCGGACACCTTATGTTCGTTCTCCTGTGAGTCTAGATTTTCGAATCTGACGCAAAACTGACAGTTAATTGTAAGGTTCAGAGCCTCTTAATGACAATGGAACACACAAATTGCGTCGCGATTCAATACATCGTCCTACGGCCGACCTGTCTCCAAGGGTCTATTGCTGCCTCGGGCACCTTATGGTCTATCTCCTGTGAGTCTAGATTTTCGAATCCGACGCAAAACTGACAGTTAATTGTAACGTTCAGCGCCTGTTAATGACGATGGAACACACAAATTGCGTCGCGATTCAATACATCGTCCTCCGGCCGACCTGTCTCCAAGGGTCTATTGCTGCCTCGGGCACCTTACGGTCGATCTCCTGTGAGTCTAGATTTTCGAATACGACGCAAAACTGACAGTTAGTTGTAACGTTCAGAGCCTGTTAATGACGATGTAACACACAAATCGCGTCGCGATTCAATACATCGTCCTCCAGCCGACTTGTCTCCAAGGGTCAAGTCCTGCCTCGGGCACCTTATGGTCGTTCTTCTGTGAGTCTAGATTTTCGAATCCGACGCAAAACTGACAGTTATTTGTAAGGTTCAGAGCCTCTTAATGACAATGGAACACACAAATTGCGTCGCGATTCAATACATCGTCCTACGGCCGACCTGTCTCCAAGGGTCTATTGCTGCCTCGGGCACCTTATGGTCGATCTCCTGTGAGTCTAGATTTTCGATTCCGACGCAAAAATGACAGTTAATTGTAACGTTCAGAGCCTGTTAATGACGATGGAACACACAAATTGCGTCGCGATTCAATACATCGTCCTCCGGCCGACCTGTCTCCAAGGGTCTATTGCTGCCTCGGGCAGCTTATGGTCGTTCTCCTGTCAGTCTAGACTTTCGAATCAGACGCAAAACTGACAGTTAATTGTAACGTTCAGAGCCTGTTAATGACGATGGAACACACAAATTGCGTCGCGATTCAATACATCGTCCTACGGCCGACCTGTCTCCAAGGGTCTAGTGCTGCCTCGGACACCTTATGGTCGTTCTCCTGTGAGTCTAGATTTTCGAATCCGACGCAAAACTGACAGTTAATTGTAACGTTCAGCGCCTGTTAATGACGATGGAACACACAAATCGCGTCGCGATTCAATACATCGTCCTCCAGCCGACTTGTCTCCAAGGGTCAAGTCCTGCCTCGGGCACCTTATGGTCGTTCTTCTGTGAGTCTAGATTTTCGAATCCGACGCAAAACTGACAGTTAATTGTAACGTTCAGAGCCTGTTAATGGCGATGGAACACACAAATTCTGTCGCGATTCAATACATCGTCCTACGGCCGACCTGTCTCCAAGGGTCTACTGCTGCCTCGGACACCTCATGGTCGTTCTCCTGTGAGTCTAGATTTTCAAATCCGACGCAAAACTGACAGTTAATTGTAACGTTCAGCGCCTGTTAATGACGATGGAACACACAAATCGCGTCGCGATTCAATACATCGTCCTCCAGCCGACTTGTCTCCAAGGGTCAAGTCCTGCCTCGGGCACCTTATGGTTGTTCTTCTGTGAGTCTAGATTTTCGAATCCGACGCAAAACTGACAGTTATTTGTAACGTTCAGAGCCTGTTAATGACGATGGAACACACAAATTGCGTCGCGATTCAATACATCGTCCTACGGCCGACCTGTCTCCAAGGGTCTAGTGCTGCCTCGGACACCTTATGGTCGTTCTCCTGTGAGTCTAGATTTTCGAATCCGACGCAAAACTGACAGTTAATTGTAACGTTCAGCGCCTGTTAATGACGATGGAAAACACAAATCGCGTCGCGATTCAATACATCGTCCTCCGGCCGACCTGTCTCCAAGGGTCTATTGCTGCCTCGGACACCTTATGTTCGTTCTCCTGTGAGTCTAGATTTTCGAATCTGACGCAAAACTGACAGTTAATTGTAAGGTTCAGAGCCTCTTAATGACAATGGAACACACAAATTGCGTCGCGATTCAATACATCGTCCTACGGCCGACCTGTCTCCAAGGGTCTATTGCTGCCTCGGGCACCTTATGGTCTATCTCCTGTGAGTCTAGATTTTCGAATCCGACGCAAAACTGACAGTTAATTGTAACGTTCAGCGCCTGTTAATGACGATGGAACACACAAATTGCGTCGCGATTCAATACATCGTCCTCCGGCCGACCTGTCTCCAAGGGTCTATTGCTGCCTCGGGCACCTTACGGTCGATCTCCTGTGAGTCTAGATTTTCGAATACGACGCAAAACTGACAGTTAGTTGTAACGTTCAGAGCCTGTTAATGACGATGTAACACACAAATCGCGTCGCGATTCAATACATCGTCCTCCAGCCGACTTGTCTCCAAGGGTCAAGTCCTGCCTCGGGCACCTTATGGTCGTTCTTCTGTGAGTCTAGATTTTCGAATCCGACGCAAAACTGACAGTTATTTGTAAGGTTCAGAGCCTCTTAATGACAATGGAACACACAAATTGCGTCGCGATTCAATACATCGTCCTACGGCCGACCTGTCTCCAAGGGTCTATTGCTGCCTCGGGCACCTTATGGTCGATCTCCTGTGAGTCTAGATTTTCGATTCCGACGCAAAAATGACAGTTAATTGTAACGTTCAGAGCCTGTTAATGACGATGGAACACACAAATTGCGTCGCGATTCAATACATCGTCCTCCGGCCGACCTGTCTCCAAGGGTCTATTGCTGCCTCGGGCAGCTTATGGTCGTTCTCCTGTGAGTCTAGACTTTCGAATCAGACGCAAAACTGACAGTTAATTGTAACGTTCAGAGCCTGTTAATGACGATGGAACACACAAATTGCGTCGCGATTCAATACATCGTCCTACGGCCGACCTGTCTCCAAGGGTCTAGTGCTGCCTCGGACACCTTATGGTCGTTCTCCTGTGAGTCTAGATTTTCGAATCCGACGCAAAACTGACAGTTAATTGTAACGTTCAGCGCCTGTTAATGACGATGGAACACACAAATCGCGTCGCGATTCAATACATCGTCCTCCAGCCGACTTGTCTCCAAGGGTCAAGTCCTGCCTCGGGCACCTTATGGTCGTTCTTCTGTGAGTCTAGATTTTCGAATCCGACGCAAAACTGACAGTTAATTGTAACGTTCAGAGCCTGTTAATGGCGATGGAACACACAAATTCTGTCGCGATTCAATACATCGTCCTACGGCCGACCTGTCTCCAAGGGTCTACTGCTGCCTCGGACACCTCATGGTCGTTCTCCTGTGAGTCTAGATTTTCAAATCCGACGCAAAACTGACAGTTAATTGTAACGTTCAGCGCCTGTTAATGACGATGGAACACACAAATCGCGTCGCGATTCAATACATCGTCCTCCAGCCGACTTGTCTCCAAGGGTCAAGTCCTGCCTCGGGCACCTTATGGTTGTTCTTCTGTGAGTCTAGATTTTCGAATCCGACGCAAAACTGACAGTTATTTGTAACGTTCAGAGCCTGTTAATGACGATGGAACACACAAATTGCGTCGCGATTCAATACATCGTCCTACGGCCGACCTGTCTCCAAGGGTCTAGTGCTGCCTCGGACACCTTATGGTCGTTCTCCTGTGAGTCTAGATTTTCGAATCCGACGCAAAACTGACAGTTAATTGTAACGTTCAGCGCCTGTTAATGACGATGGAAAACACAAATCGCGTCGCGATTCAATACATCGTCCTCCGGCCGACCTGTCTCCAAGGGTCTATTGCTGCCTCGGACACCTTATGTTCGTTCTCCTGTGAGTCTAGATTTTCGAATCTGACGCAAAACTGACAGTTAATTGTAAGGTTCAGAGCCTCTTAATGACAATGGAACACACAAATTGCGTCGCGATTCAATACATCGTCCTACGGCCGACCTGTCTCCAAGGGTCTATTGCTGCCTCGGGCACCTTATGGTCTATCTCCTGTGAGTCTAGATTTTCGAATCCGACGCAAAACTGACAGTTAATTGTAACGTTCAGCGCCTGTTAATGACGATGGAACACACAAATTGCGTCGCGATTCAATACATCGTCCTCCGGCCGACCTGTCTCCAAGGGTCTATTGCTGCCTCGGGCACCTTACGGTCGATCTCCTGTGAGTCTAGATTTTCGAATACGACGCAAAACTGACAGTTAGTTGTAACGTTCAGAGCCTGTTAATGACGATGTAACACACAAATCGCGTCGCGATTCAATACATCGTCCTCCAGCCGACTTGTCTCCAAGGGTCAAGTCCTGCCTCGGGCACCTTATGGTCGTTCTTCTGTGAGTCTAGATTTTCGAATCCGACGCAAAACTGACAGTTATTTGTAAGGTTCAGAGCCTCTTAATGACAATGGAACACACAAATTGCGTCGCGATTCAATACATCGTCCTACGGCCGACCTGTCTCCAAGGGTCTATTGCTGCCTCGGGCACCTTATGGTCGATCTCCTGTGAGTCTAGATTTTCGATTCCGACGCAAAAATGACAGTTAATTGTAACGTTCAGAGCCTGTTAATGACGATGGAACACACAAATTGCGTCGCGATTCAATACATCGTCCTCCGGCCGACCTGTCTCCAAGGGTCTATTGCTGCCTCGGGCAGCTTATGGTCGTTCTCCTGTGAGTCTAGACTTTCGAATCAGACGCAAAACTGACAGTTAATTGTAACGTTCAGAGCCTGTTAATGACGATGGAACACACAAATTGCGTCGCGATTCAATACATCGTCCTACGGCCGACCTGTCTCCAAGGGTCTAGTGCTGCCTCGGACACCTTATGGTCGTTCTCCTGTGAGTCTAGATTTTCGAATCCGACGCAAAACTGACAGTTAATTGTAACGTTCAGCGCCTGTTAATGACGATGGAACACACAAATCGCGTCGCGATTCAATACATCGTCCTCCAGCCGACTTGTCTCCAAGGGTCAAGTCCTGCCTCGGGCACCTTATGGTCGTTCTTCTGTGAGTCTAGATTTTCGAATCCGACGCAAAACTGACAGTTATTTGTAAGGTTCAGAGCCTCTTAATGACAATGGAACACACAAATTGCGTCGCGATTCAATACATCGTCCTCCGGCCGACCTGTCTCCAAGGGTCTATTGCTGCCTCGGGCACCTTATGGTCGATCTCCTGTGAGTCTAGATTTTCGAATCCGACGCAAAAATGACAGTTAATTGTAACGTTCAGAGCCTGTTAATGACTATGGAACCTACAAATTGCGTCGCGATTCAATACATCGTCCTCCGGCCGACCTGTCTCCAAGGGTCTATTGCTGCCTCGGGCAGCTTATGGTCGTTCTCCTGTGAGTCTAGACTTTCGAATCAGACGCAAAACTGACAGTTAATTGTAACGTTCGGAGACTGTTAATGACGATGGAACACACAAATTGCGTCGCGATTCAATACATCGTCCTACGGCCGACCTGTCTCCAAGGGTCTAGTGCTGCCTCGGACACCTTATGGTCGTTCTCCTGTGAGTCTAGATTTTCGAATCCGACGCAAAACTGACAGTTAGTTGTAACGTTCAGAGCCTGTTAATGACGATGTAACACACAAATCGCGTCGCGATTCAATACATCGTCCTCCAGCCGACTTGTCTCCAAGGGTCAAGTCCTGCCTCGGGCACCTTATGGTTGTTCTTCTGTGAGTCTAGATTTTCGAATCCGACGCAAAACTGACAGTTATTTGTAAGGTTCAGAGCCTCTTAATGACAATGGAACACACAAATTGCGTCGCAATTCAATACATCGTCCTCCGGCCGACCTGTCTCCAAGGGTCTATTGCTGCCTCGGGCACCTTATGGTCGATCTCCTGTGAGTCTAGATTTTCGAATCCGACGCAAAAATGACAGTTAATTGTAACGTTCAGAGCCTGTTAATGACGATGGAACACACAAATTGCGTCGCGATTCAATACATCGTCCTCCGGCCGACCTGTCTCCAAGGGTCTATTGCTGCCTCGGGCAGCTTATGGTCGTTCTCCTGTGAGTCTAGACTTTCGAATCAGACGCAAAACTGACAGTTAATTGTAACGTTCAGAGCCTGTTAATGACGATGGAACACACAAATTGCGTCGCGATTCAATACATCGTCCTACGGCCGACCTGTCTCCAAGGGTCTAGTGCTGCCTCGGACACCTTATGGTCGTTCTCCTGTGAGTCTAGATTTTCGAATCCGACGCAAAACTGACAGTTAATTGTAACGTTCAGCGCCTGTTAATGACGATGGAACACACAAATCGCGTCGCGATTCAATACATCGTCCTCCGGCCGACCTGTCTCCAAGGGTCTATTGCTGCCTCGGACACCTTATGTTAGTTCTCCTGTGAGTCTAGATTTTCGAATCTGACGCAAAACTGACAGTTAATTGTAAGGTTCAGAGCCTCTTAATGACAATGGAACACACAAATTGCGTCGCGATTCAATACATCGTCCTACGGCCGACCTGTCTCCAAGGGTCTATTGCTGCCTCGGGCACCTTATGGTCGATCTCCTGTGAGTCTAGATTTTCGAATCCGACGCAAAACTGACAGTTAATTCTAACGTTCAGAGCCTGTTAATGACGATGGAACACACAAATCACGTCGCGATTCAATACATCATCCTCCAGCCGACTTGTCTCCAAGGGTCTAGTGCTGCCTCGGGCACCTTATGGTCGTTCTCCTGTGAGTCTAGATTTTCGAATCCGACGCAAAACTGACAGTTAATTGTAACGTTCAGAGCCTGTTAATGACGATGGAACACACAAATTGCGTCGCGATTCAATACATCGTCCTCCGGCCGACCTGTCTCCAAGGGTCTATTGCTGCCTCGGTCACCTTATGGTCGTGCTCCTGTGAGTCTAGATTTTCGAATCCGACGCAAAACTGACAGTTAATTGTAACGTTCAGAGCCTGTTAATGACGATGGAACACACAAATCGCGTCGCGATTCAATACATCGTCCTCCGGCCGACCTGTCTCCAAGGGTCTGTCTATTGCTGCCTCGGGCACCTTACGGTCGATCTCCTGTGAGTCTAGATTTTCGAATCCGACGCAAAACTGACAGTTAGTTGTAGCGTTCAGAGCCTGTTAATGACGATGTAACACACAAATCGCGTCGCGATTCAATACATCGTCCCCCAGCCGACTTGTCTCCAAGGGTCAAGTCCTGCCTCGGGCACCTTATGGTCGTTCTTCTGTGAGTCTAGATTTTCGAATCCGACGCAAAACTGACAGTTATTTGTAAGGTTCAGAGCCTCTTAATGACAATGGAACACACAAATTGCGTCGCGATTCAATACATCGTCCTCCGGCCGACCTGTCTCCAAGGGTCTATTACTGCCTCGGGCACCTTATGGTCGATCTCCTGTGAGTCTAGATTTTCGAATCCGACGCAAAAATGACAGTTAATTGTAACGTTCAGAGCCTGTTAATGACGATGGAACACACAAATTGCGTCGCGATTCAATACATCGTCCTCCGGCCGACCTGTCTCCAAGGGTCTATTGCTGCCTCGGGCAGCTTATGGTCGTTCTCCTGTGAGTCTAGACTTTCGAATCAGACGCAAAACTGACAGTTAATTGTAACGTTCAGCGACTGTTAATGACGATGGAACACACATATCGCGTCGCGATTCAATACATCGTCCTCCAGCCGACTTGTCTCCAAGGGTCAAGTCCTGCCTCGGGCACCTTACGGTCGATCTCCTGTGAGTCTAGATTTTCGAATCCGACGCAAAACTGACAGTTAGTTGTAACGTTCAGAGCCTGTTCATGACGATGGAACACACAAATTGCGTCGCGATTCAATACATCGTCCTCCGGCCGACCTGTCTCCAAGGGTCTATTGCTGCCTCGGCCACCTTATGGTCGTTGTCCTGTGAGTCTAGATTTTCGAATCCGACGCAAAACTGACAGTTAATTGTAACGTTCAGAGCCTGTTAATGACGATGGAAGACACAAATTGCGTTGCGATTCAATACATCGTCCTCCGGCCGACCTGTCTCCAAGGGTCTATTGCTGCCTCGGGCACCTTATGGTCGTTCTCCTGTGAGTCTAGACTTTCGAATCAGACGCAAAACTGACAGTTAATTGTAACGTTCAGCGCCTGTTAATGACGATGGAACACACAAATTGCGTCGCGATTCAATACATCGTCCTACGGCCGACCTGTCTCCAAGGGTCTATTGCTGCCTCGGGCACCTTACGTTCGATCTCCTGTGAGTCTAGATTTTCGAATCCGACGCAAAACTGACAGTTAGTTGTAACGTTCAGAGCCTGTTAATGACGATGTAACACACAAATCGCGTCGCGATTCAATACATCGTCCTCCAGCCGACTTGTCTCCAAGGGTCAAGTCCTGCCTCGGGCACCTTATGGTCGTTCTTCTGTGAGTCTAGATTTTCGAATCCGACGCAAAACTGACAGTTATTTGTAAGGTTCAGAGCCTCTTAATGACAATGGAACACACAAATTGCGTCGCGATTCAATACATCGTCCTCCGGCCGACCTGTCTCCAAGGGTCTATTGCTGCCTCGGGCACCTTATGGTCGATCTCCTGTGAGTCTAGATTTTCGAATCCGACGCAAAAATGACAGTTAATTGTAACGTTCAGAGCCTGTTAATGACGATGGAACACACAAATTGCGTCGCGATTCAATACATCGTCCTCCGGCCGACCTGTCTCCAAGGGTCTATTGCTGCCTCGGTCACCTTATGGTCGTTCTCCTGTGAGTCTAGACTTTCGAATCAGACGCAAAACTGACAGTTAATTGTAACGTTCAGAGCCTGTTAATGACGATGGAACACACAAATTGCGTCGCGATTCAATACATCGTCCTACGGCCGACCTGTCGCCAAGGGTCTAGTGTTGCCTCGGACACCTTATGGTCGTTCTCCTGTGAGTCTAGATTTTCGAATCCGACGCAAAACTGACAGTTAATTGTAACGTTCAGAGCCTGTTAATGACGATGGAACACACAAATCGCGTCGCGATTCAATACATCGATCTCCGGCCGACCTGTCTCCAAGGGTCTATTGCTGCCTCGGACACCTAATGTTCGTTCTCCTGTGAGTCTAGATTTTCGAATCTGACGCAAAACTGACAGTTAATTGTAAGTTTCAGAGCCTCTTAATGACAATGGAACACACAAATTGCGTCGCGATTCCATACATCGTCCTACGGCCGACCTGTCTCCAAGGGTCTATTGCTGCCTCGGTCACCTTATGGTCGTTCTCCTGTGAGTCTAGATTTTCGAATCCGACGCAAAACTGACAGTTAATTGTAACGTTCAGAGCCTGTTAATGACGATGGAACACACAAATCGCCTCGCGATTCAATACATCGTCCTCCGGCCGACCTGTCTCCAAGGGTCTATTGCTGCCTCGGGCACCTTACGTTCGATCTCCTGTGAGTCTAGATTTTCGAATCCGACGCAAAACTGACAGTTAGTTGTAACGTTCAGAGCCTGTTAATGACGATGTAACACACAAATCGCGTCGCGATTCAATACATCGTCCTCCAGCCGACTTGTCTCCAAGGGTCAAGTCCTGCCTCGGGCACCTTATGGTTGTTCTTCTGTGAGTCTAGATTTTCGAATCCGACGCAAAACTGACAGTTATTTGTAAGGTTCAGAGCCTCTTAATGACAATGGAACACACAAACTGCGTCGCAATTCAATACATCGTCCTCCGGCCGACCTGTCTCCAAGGGTCTATTGCTGCCTCGGGCACCTTATGGTCGATCTCCTGTGAGTCTAGATTTTCGAATCCGACGCAAAAATGACAGTTAATTGTAACGTTCAGAGCCTGTTAATGACGATGGAACACACAAATTGCGTCGCGATTCAATACATCGTCCTCCGGCCGACCTGTCTCCAAGGGTCTATTGCTGCCTCGGGCAGCTTATGGTCGTTCTCCTGTGAGTCTAGACTTTCGAATCAGACGCAAAACTGACAGTTAATTGTAACGTTCAGAGCCTGTTAATGACGATGGAACACACAAATTGCGTCGCGATTCAATACATCGTCCTACGCCCGACCTGTCTCCAAGGGTCTAGTGCTGCCTCGGACACCTTATGGTCGTTCTCCTGTGAGTCTAGATTTTCGAATCAGACGCAAAACTGACAGTTAATTGTAACGTTCAGCGCCTGTTAATGACGATGGAACACACAAATCGCGTCGCGATTCAATACATCGTCCTCCGGCCGACCTGTCTCCAAGGGTCTATTGCTGCCTCGGACACCTTATGTTAGTTCTCCTGTGAGTCTAGATTTTCGAATCTGACGCAAAACTGACAGTTAATTGTAAGGTTCAGAGCCTCTTAATGACAATGGAACACACAAATTGCGTCGCGATTCAATACATCGTCCTACGGCCGACCTGTCTCCAAGGGTCTATTGCTGCCTCGGGCACCTTATGGTCGATCTCCTGTGAGTCTAGATTTTCGAATCCGACGCAAAACTGACAGTTAATTCTAACGTTCAGAGCCTGTTAATGACGATGGAACACACAAATCACGTCGCGATTCAATACATCATCCTCCAGCCGACTTGTCTCCAAGGGTCTAGTGCTGCCTCGGGCACCTTATGGTCGTTCTCCTGTGAGTCTAGATTTTCGAATCCGACGCAAAACTGACAGTTAATTGTAACGTTCAGAGCCTGTTAATGACGATGGAACACACAAATTGCGTCGCGATTCAATACATCGTCCTCCGGCCGACCTGTCTCCAAGGGGCTATTGCTGCCTCGGTCACCTTATGGTCGTTCTCCTGTGAGTCTAGATTTTCGAATCCGACGCAAAACTGACAGTTAATTGTAACGTTCAGAGCCTGTTAATGACGATGGAACACACAAATCGCGTCGCGATTCAATACATCGTCCTCCGGCCGACCTGTCTCCAAGGGTCTGTCTATTGCTGCCTCGGGCACCTTACGGTCGATCTCCTGTGAGTCTAGATTTTCGAATCCGACGCAAAACTGACAGTTAGTTGTAGCGTTCAGAGCCTGTTAATGACGATGTAACAGACAAATCGCGTCGCGATTCAATACATCGTCCTCCAGCCGACTTGTCTCCAAGGGTCAAGTCCTGCCTCGGGCACCTTATGGTCGTTCTTCTGTGAGTCTAGATTTTCGAATCCGACGCAAAACTGACAGTTATTTGTAAGGTTCAGAGCCTCTTAATGACAATGGAACACACAAATTGCGTCGCGATTCAATACATCGTCCTCCGGCCGACCTGTCTCCAAGGGTCTATTGCTGCCTCGGGCACCTTATGGTCGATCTCCTGTGAGTCTAGATTTTCGAATCCGACGCAAAAATGACAGTTAATTGTAACGTTCAGAGCCTGTTAATGACGATGGAACACACAAATTGCGTCGCGATTCAATACATCGTCCTCCGGCCGACCTGTCTCCAAGGGTCTATTGCTGCCTCGGGCAGCTTATGGTCGTTCTCCTGTGAGTCTAGACTTTCGAATCAGACGCAAAACTGACAGTTAATTGTAACGTTCAGCGACTGTTAATGACGATGGAACACACATATCGCGTCGCGATTCAATACATCGTCCTCCAGCCGACTTGTCTCCAAGGGTCAAGTCCTGAATCGGGCACCTTACGGTCGATCTCCTGTGAGTCTAGATTTTCGAATCCGACGCAAAACTGACAGTTAGTTGTAACGTTCAGAGCCTGTTCATGACGATGGAACACACAAATTGCGTCGCGATTCAATACATCGTCCTCCGGCCGACCTGTCTCCAAGGGTCTATTGCTGCCTCGGCCACCTTATGGTCGTTGTCCTGTGAGTCTAGATTTTCGAATCCGACGCAAAACTGACAGTTAATTGTAACGTTCAGAGCCTGTTAATGACGATGGAACACACAAATTGCGTTGCGATTCAATACATCGTCCTCCGGCCGACCTGTCTCCAAGGGTCTATTGCTGCCTCGGGCACCTTATGGTCGTTCTCCGGTGAGTCTAGACTTTCGAATCAGACGCAAAACTGACAGTTAATTGTAACGTTCAGCGCCTGTTAATGACGATGGAACACACAAATTGCGTCGCGATTCAATACATCGTCCTACGGCCGACCTGTCTCCAAGGGTCTATTGCTGCCTCGGGCACCTTATGGTCGTTCTCCTGTGAGTCTAGATTTTCGAATCCGACGCAAAACTGACAGTTAATTGTAACGTTCAGCGCCTGTTAATGACGATGGAACACACAAATCGCGTCGCGATTCAATACATCGTCCTCCGGCCGACCTGTCTCCAAGGGTCTATTGCTGCCTCGGACACCTTATGTTAGTTCTCCTGTGAGTCTAGATTTTCGAATCTGACGCAAAACTGACAGTTAATTGTAAGGTTCAGAGCCTCTTAATGACAATGGAACACACAAATTGCGTCGCGATTCAATACATCGTCCTACGGCCGACCTGTCTCCAAGGGTCTATTGCTGCCTCGGGCACCTTATGGTCGATCTCCTGTGAGTCTAGATTTTCGAATCCGACGCAAAACTGACAGTTAATTCTAACGTTCAGAGCCTGTTAATGACGATGGAACACACAAATCACGTCGCGATTCAATACATCATCCTCCAGCCGACTTGTCTCCAAGGGTCTAGTGCTGCCTCGGGCACCTTATGGTCGTTCTCCTGTGAGTCTAGATTTTCGAATCCGACGCAAAACTGACAGTTAATTGTAACGTTCAGAGCCTGTTAATGACGATGGAACACACAAATTGCGTCGCGATTCAATACATCGTCCTCCGGCCGACCTGTCTCCAAGGGTCTATTGCTGCCTCGGTCACCTTATGGTCGTTCTCCTGTGAGTCTAGATTTTCGAATCCGACGCAAAACTGACAGTTAATTGTAACGTTCAGAGCCTGTTAATGACGATGGAACACACAAATCGCGTCGCGATTCAATACATCGTCCTCCGGCCGACCTGTCTCCAAGGGTCTGTCTATTGCTGCCTCGGGCACCTTACGGTCGATCTCCTGTGAGTCTAGATTTTCGAATCCGACGCAAAACTGACAGTTAGTTGTAGCGTTCAGAGCCTGTTAATGACGATGTAACACACAAATCGCGTCGCGATTCAATACATCGTCCTCCAGCCGACTTGTCTCCAAGGGTCAAGTCCTGCCTCGGGCACCTTATGGTCGTTCTTCTGTGAGTCTAGATTTTCGAATCCGACGCAAAACTGACAGTTATTTGTAAGGTTCAGAGCCTCTTAATGACAATGGAACACACAAATTGCGTCGCGATTCAATACATCGTCCTCCGGCCGACCTGTCTCCAAGGGTCTATTGCTGCCTCGGGCACCTTATGGTCGATCTCCTGTGAGTCTAGATTTTCGAATCCGACGCAAAAATGACAGTTAATTGTAACGTTCAGAGCCTGTTAATGACGATGGAACACACAAATTGCGTCGCGATTCAATACATCGTCCTCCGGCCGACCTGTCTCCAAGGGTCTATTGCTGCCTCGGGCAGCTTATGGTCGTTCTCCTGTGAGTCTAGACTTTCGAATCAGACGCAAAACTGACAGTTAATTGTAACGTTCAGCGACTGTTAATGACGATGGAACACACATATCGCGTCGCGATTCAATACATCGTCCTCCAGCCGACTTGTCTCCAAGGGTCAAGTCCTGCCTCGGGCACCTTACGGTCGATCTCCTGTGAGTCTAGATTTTCGAATCCGACGCAAAACTGACAGTTAGTTGTAACGTTCAGACCCTGTTCATGACGATGGAACACACAAATTGCGTCGCGATTCAATACATCGTCCTCCGGCCGACCTGTCTCCAAGGGTCTATTGCTGCCTCGGCCACCTTATGGTCGTTGTCCTGTGAGTCTAGATTTTCGAATCCGACGCAAAACTGACAGTTAATTGTAACGTTCAGAGCCTGTTAATGACGATGGAAGACACAAATTGCGTTGCGATTCAATACATCGTCCTCCGGCCGACCTGTCTCCAAGGGTCTATTGCTGCCTCGGGCACCTTATGGTCGTTCTCCTGTGAGTCTAGACTTTCGAATCAGACGCAAAACTGACAGTTAATTGTAACGTTCAGCGCCTGTTAATGACGATGGAACACACAAATTGCGTCGCGATTCAATACATCGTCCTACGGCCGACCTGTCTCCAAGGGTCTATTGCTGCCTCGGGCACCTTATGGTCGATCTCCTGTGAGTCTAGATTTTCGAATCCGACGCAAAACTGACAGTTAATTGTAACGTTCAGAGCCTGTTAATGACGATGGAACACACAAATCACGTCGCGATTCAATACATCATCCTCCAGCCGACTTGTCTCCAAGGGTCTAGTGCTGCCTCGGGCACCTTATGGTCGTTCTCCTGTGAGTCTAGATTTTCGAATCCGACGCAAAACTGACAGTTAATTGTAACGTTCAGAGCCTGTTAATGACGATGGAACACTCAATATGCGTCGCGATTCAATACATCGTCCTCCGGCCGACCTGTCTCCAAGGGTCTATTGCTGCCTCGGTCACCTTATGGTCGTTCTCCTGTGAGTCTAGATTTTCGAATCCGACGCAAAACTGACAGTTAATTGTAAGGTTCAGAGCCTGTTAATGACGATGGAACACACAAATCGCGTCGCGATTCAATACATCGTCCTCCGGCCGACCTGTCTCCAAGGGTCTATTGCTGCCTCGGGCACCTTACGGTCGATCTCCTGTGAGTCTAGATTTTCGAATCCGACGCAAAACTGACAGTTAGTTGTAGCGTTCAGAGCCTGTTAATGACGATGTAACAGACAAATCGCGTCGCGATTCAATACATCGTCCTCCAGCCGACTTGTCTCCAAGGGTCAAGTCCTGCCTCGGGCACCTTATGGTCGTTCTTCTGTGAGTCTAGATTTTCGAATCCGACGCAAAACTGACAGTTATTTGTAAGGTTCAGAGCCTCTTAATGACAATGGAACACACAAATTGCGTCGCGATTCAATACATCGTCCTCCGGCCGACCTGTCTCCAAGGGTCTATTGCTGCCTCGGGCAGCTTATGGTCGTTCTCCTGTGAGTCTAGACTTTCGAATCAGACGCAAAACTGACAGTTAATTGTAACGTTCAGAGCCTGTTAATGACGATGGAACACACAAATTGCGTCGCGATTCAATACATCGTCCTACGGCCGACCTGTCTCCAAGGGTCTAGTGCTGCCTCGGACACCTTATGGTCGTTCTCCTGTGAGTCTAGATTTTCGAATCCGACGCAAAACTGACAGTTAATTGTAACGTTCAGCGCCTGTTAATGACGATGGAACACACAAATCGCGTCGCGATTCAATACATCGATCTCCGGCCGACCTGTCTCCAAGGGTCTATTGCTGCCTCGGACACCTAATGTTCGTTCTCCTGTGAGTCTAGATTTTCGAATCTGACGCAAAACTGACAGTTAATTGTAAGTTTCAGAGCCTCTTAATGACAATGGAACACACAAATTGCGTCGCGATTCCATACATCGTCCTACGGCCGACCTGTCTCCAAGGGTCTATTGCTGCCTCGGGCACCTTATGGTCGATCTCCTGTGAGTCTAGATTTTCGAATCCGACGCAAAACTGACAGTTAATTCTAACGTTCAGAGCCTGTTAATGACGATGGAACACACAAATCACGTCGCGATTCAATACATCATCCTCCAGCCGACTTGTCTCCAAGGGTCTAGTGCTGCCTCGGGCACCTTATGGTCGTTCTCCTGTGAGTCTAGATTTTCGAATCCGACGCAAAACTGACAGTTAATTGTAACGTTCAGAGCCTGTTAATGACGATGGAACACACAAATTGCGTCGCGATTCAATACATCGTCCTCCGGCCGACCTGTCTCCAAGGGTCTATTGCTGCCTCGGTCACCTTATGGTCGTTCTCCTGTGAGTCTAGACTTTCGAATCAGACGCAAAACTGACAGTTAATTGTAACGTTCAGAGCCTGTTAATGACGATGGAACACACAAATTGCGTCGCGATTCAATACATCGTCCTACGGCCGACCTGTCGCCAAGGGTCTAGTGCTGCCTCGGACACCTTATGGTCGTTCTCCTGTGAGTCTAGATTTTCGAATCCGACGCAAAACTGACAGTTAATTGTAACGTTCAGAGCCTGTTAATGACGATGGAACACACAAATCGCGTCGCGATTCAATACATCGTCCTCCAGCCGACTTGTCTCCAAGGGTCAAGTCCTGCCTCGGGCACCTTATGGTCGTTCTTCTATGAGTCTAGATTTTCGAATCCGACGCAAAACTGAAAGTTATTTGTAACGTTCAGAGCCTCTTAATGACAATGGAACACACAAATTGCGTCGCGATTCAATACATCGTCCTCCGGCCGACCTGTCTCCAAGGGTCTGTTGCTGCCTCGGGCACCTTATGGTCGATCTCCTGTGAGTCTAGATTTTCGAATTCGACGCAAAACTGACAGTTAATTGTAACGTTCAGAGCCTGTTAATGACGATGGAACACACAAATCACGTCGCGATTCAATACATCATCCTCCAGCCGACTTGTCTCCAAAGGTCTAGTGCTGCCTCGGGCACCTTATGGTCGTTCTCCTGTGAGTCTAGATTTTCGAATCCGACGCAAAACTGACAGTTAATTGTAACGTTCAGAGCCTGTTAATGACGCTGGAACACACAAATTGCGTCGCGATTCAATACATCGTCCTCCAGCCGACCTGTCTCCAAGGGTCTATTGCTGCCTCGGGCACCTTATGGTCGATCTCCTGTGAGTCTAGATTTTCGAATCCGACGCTAAACTGCCAGTTAATTGTAACGTTCAGAGCCTGTTAATGACGATGGAACACACAAATTGCGTCGCGATTCAATACATCGTCCTCCGGCCGACCTGTCTCCAAGGGTCTATTGCTGCCTCGGCCACCTTATGGTTGTTGTCCTGTGAGTCTAGATTTTCGAATCCGACGCAAAACTGACAGTTAATTGTAACGTTCAGAGCCTGTTAATGACGATGGAAGACACAAATTGCGTCGCGATTCAATACATCGTCCTCCGGCCGACCTGTCTCCAAGGGTCTATTGCTGCCTCGGGCACCTTACGGTCGATCTCCTGTGAGTCTAGATTTTCGAATCCGACGCAAAACTGACAGTTAGTTGTAACGTTCAGAGCCTGTTCATGACGATGTAACACACAAATTGCGTCGCGATTCAATACATCGTCCTCCGGCCGACCTGTCTCCAAGGGTCTATTGCTGCCTCGGGCACCTTATGGTCGTTCTCCTGTGAGTCTAGGCTTTCGAATCAGACGCAAAACTGACAGTTAATTGTAACGTTCAGCGCCTGTTAATGACGATGGAACACACAAATTGCGTCGCGATTCAATACATCGTCCTCCGGCCGACCTGTCTCCAAGGGTCTATTGCTGCCTCGGGCACCTTATGGTCGATCTCCTGTGAGTCTAGATTTTCGAATCCGACGCAAAACTGACAGTTAATTGTAACGTTCAGAGCCTGTTAATGACGATGGAACACACAAATCACGTCGCGATTCAATACATCTTCCTCCAGCCGACTTGTCTCCAAGGGTCTAGTGCTGCCTCGGGCACCTTATGGTCGTTCTCCTGTGAGTCTAGATTTTCGAATCCGACGCAAAACTGACAGTTAATTGTAACGTTCAGAGCCTGTTAATGACGATGGAACACACAAATTGCGTCGCGATTCAATACATCGTCCTCCGGCCGACCTGTCTCCAAGGGTCTATTGCTGCCTCGGTCACCTTATGGTCGTTCTCCTGTGAGTCTAGATTTTCGAATCCGACGCAAAACTGACAGTTAATTGTAACGTTCAGAGCCTGTTAATGACGATGGAACACACAAATCGCGTCGCGATTCAATACATCGTCCTCCGGCCGACCTGTCTCCAAGGGTCTGTCTATTGCTGCCTCGGGCACCTTACGGTCGATCTCCTGTGAGTCTAGATTTTCGAATCCGACGCAAAACTGACAGTTAGTTGTAGCGTTCAGAGCCTGTTAATGACGATGTAACACACAAATCGCGTCGCGATTCAATACATCGTCCTCCAGCCGACTTGTCTCCAAGGGTCAAATCCTGCCTCGGGCACCTTATGGTCGTTCTTCTGTGAGTCTAGATTTTCGAATCCGACGCAAAACTGACAGTTATTTGTAAGGTTCAGAGCCTCTTAATGACAATGGAACACACAAATTGCGTCGCGATTCAATACATCGTCCTCCGGCCGACCTGTCTCCAAGGGTCTATTGCTGCCTCGGGCACCTTATGGTCGATCTCCTGTGAGTCTAGATTTTCGAATCCGACGCAAAAATGACAGTTAATTGTAACGTTCAGAGCCTGTTAATGACGATGGAACACACAAATTGCGTCGCGATTCAATACATCGTCCTCCGGCCGACCTGTCTCCAAGGGTCTATTGCTGCCTCGGGCAGCTTATGGTCGTTCTCCTGTGAGTCTAGACTTTCGAATCAGACGCAAAACTGACAGTTAATTGTAACGTTCAGCGACTGTTAATGACGATGGAACACACATATCGCGTCGCGATTCAATACATCGTCCTCCAGCCGACTTGTCTCCAAGGGTCAAGTCCTGCCTCGGGCACCTTACGGTCGATCTCCTGTGAGTCTAGATTTTCGAATCCGACGCAAAACTGACAGTTAGTTGTAACGTTCAGAGCCTGTTCATGACGATGGAACACACAAATTGCGTCGCGATTCAATACATCGTCCTCCGGCCGACCTGTCTCCAAGGGTCTATTGCTGCCTCGGGCACCTTATGGTCGATCTCCTGTGAGTCTAGATTTTCGAATCCGACGCAAAACTGACAGTTAATTGTAACGTTCAGAGCCTGTTAATGACGATGGAACACACAAATCACGTCGCGATTCAATACATCATCCTCCAGCCGACTTGTCTCCAAGGGTCTAGTGCTGCCTCGGGCACCTTATGGTCGTTCTCCTGTGAGTCTAGATTTTCGAATCCGACGCAAAACTGACAGTTAATTGTAACGTTGAGAGCCTGTTAATGACGATGGAACACTCAATATGCGTCGCGATTCAATACATCGTCCTCCGGCCGACCTGTCTCCAAGGGTCTATTGCTGCCTCGGTCACCTTATGGTCGTTCTCCTGTGAGTCTAGATTTTCGAATCCGACGCAAAACTGACAGTTAATTGTAAGGTTCAGAGCCTGTTAATGACGATGGAACACACAAATCGCGTCGCGATTCAATACATCGTCCTCCGGCCGACCTGTCTCCAAGGGTCTATTGCTGCCTCGGGCACCTTACGGTCGATCTCCTGTGAGTCTAGATTTTCGAATCCGACGCAAAACTGACAGTTAGTTGTAACGTTCAGAGCCTGTTCATGACGATGGAACACACAAATTACGTCGCGATTCAATACATCGTCCTCCGGCCGACCTGTCTCCAAGGGTCTATTGCTGCCTCGGGCAGCTTATGGTCGTTCTCCTGTGAGTCTAGACTTTCGAATCAGACGCAAAACTGACAGTTAATTGTAACGTTCAGAGCCTGTTAATGACGATGGAACACACAAATTGCGTCGCGATTCAATACATCGTCCTACGGCCGACCTGTCTCCAAGGGTCTAGTGCTGCCTCGGACACCTTATGGTCGTTCTCCTGTGAGTCTAGATTTTCGAATCCGACGCAAAACTGACAGTTAATTGTAACGTTCAGCGCCTGTTAATGACGATGGAACACACAAATCGCGTCGCGATTCAATACATCGATCTCCGGCCGACCTGTCTCCAAGGGTCTATTGCTGCCTCGGACACCTAATGTTCGTTCTCCTGTGAGTCTAGATTTTCGAATCTGACGCAAAACTGACAGTTAATTGTAAGTTTCAGAGCCTCTTAATGACAATGGAACACACAAATTGCGTCGCGATTCCATACATCGTCCTACGGCCGACCTGTCTCCAAGGGTCTATTGCTGCCTCGGGCACCTTATGGTCGATCTCCTGTGAGTCTAGATTTTCGAATCCGACGCAAAACTGACAGTTAATTGTAACGTTCAGAGCCTGTTAATGACGATGGAACACACAAATTGCGTCGCGATTCAATACATCGTCCTCCGGCCGACCTGTCTCCAAGGGTCTATTGCTGCCTCGGTCACCTTATGGTCGTTCTCCTGTGAGTCTAGATTTTCGAATCCGACGCAAAACTGACAGTTAATTGTAACGTTCAGAGCCTGTTAATGACGATGGAACACACAAATCGCCTCGCGATTCAATACATCGTCCTCCGGCCGACCTGTCTCCAAGGGTCTATTGCTGCCTCGGGCACCTTACGTTCGATCTCCTGTGAGTCTAGATTTTCGAATCCGACGCAAAACTGACAGTTAGTTGTAACGTTCAGAGCCTGTTAATGACGATGTAACACACAAATCGCGTCGCGATTCAATACATCGTCCTCCAGCCGACTTGTCTCCAAGGGTCAAGTCCTGCCTCGGGCACCTTATGGTCGTTCTTCTATGAGTCTAGATTTTCGAATCCGACGCAAAACTGACAGTTATTTGTAACGTTCAGAGCCTCTTAATGACAATGGAACACACAAATTGCGTCGCGATTCAATACATCGTCCTCCGGCCGACCTGTCTCCAAGGGTCTGTTGCTGCCTCGGGCACCTTATGGTCGATCTCCTGTGAGTCTAGATTTTCGAATTCGACGCAAAACTGACAGTTAATTGTAACGTTCAGAGCCTGTTAATGACGATGGAACACACAAATCACGTCGCGATTCAATACATCATCCTCCAGCCGACTTGTCTCCAAAGGTCTAGTGCTGCCTCGGGCACCTTATGGTCGTTCTCCTGTGAGTCTAGATTTTCGAATCCGACGCAAAACTGACAGTTAATTGTAACGTTCAGAGCCTGTTAATGACGCTGGAACACACAAATTGCGTCGCGATTCAATACATCGTCCTCCGGCCGACCTGTCTCCAAGGGTCTATTGCTGCCTCGGGCACCTTATGGTCGATCTCCTGTGAGTCTAGATTTTCGAATCCGACGCTAAACTGCCAGTTAATTGTAACGTTCGGAGCCTGTTAATGACGATGGAACACACAAATTGCGTCGCGATTCAATACATCGTCCTCCGGCCGACCTGTCTCCAAGGGTCTATTGCTGCCTCGGCCACCTTATGGTTGTTGTCCTGTGAGTCTAGATTTTCGAATCCGACGCAAAACTGACAGTTAATTGTAACGTTCAGAGCCTGTTAATGACGATGGAAGACACAAATTGCGTCGCGATTCAATACATCGTCCTCCGGCCGACCTGTCTCCAAGGGTCTATTGCTGCCTCGGGCACCTTACGGTCGATCTCCTGTGAGTCTAGATTTTCGAATCCGACGCAAAACTGACAGTTAGTTGTAACGTTCAGAGCCTGTTCATGACGATGTAACACACAAATTGCGTCGCGATTCAATACATCGTCCTCCGGCCGACCTGTCTCCAAGGGTCTATTGCTGCCTCGGGCACCTTATGGTCGTTCTCCTGTGAGTATAGACTTTCGAATCAGACGCAAAACTGACAGTTAATTGTAACGTTCAGCGCCTGTTAATGACGATGGAACACACAAATTGCGTCGCGATTCAATACATCGTCCTCCGGCCGACCTGTCTCCAAGGGTCTATTGCTGCCTCGGGCACCTTATGGTCGATCTCCTGTGAGTCTAGATTTTCGAATCCGACGCAAAACTGACAGTTAATTGTAACGTTCAGAGCCTGTTAATGACGATGGAACACACAAATCACGTCGCGATTCAATACATCATCCTCCAGCCGACTTGTCTCCAAGGGTCTAGTGCTGCCTCGGGCACCTTATGGTCGTTCTCCTGTGAGACTAGATTTTCGAATCCGACGCAAAACTGACAGTTAATTGTTACGTTCAGAGCCTGTTAATGACGATGGAACACACAAATCACGTCGCGATTCAATACATCATCCTCCAGCCGACTTGTCTCGAAGGGTCTAGTGCTGCCTCGGGCACCTTATGGTCGTTCTCCTGTGAGTCTAGATTTTCGAATCCGACGCAAAACTGACAGTTAATTGTAACGTTCAGAGCCTGTTAATGATGATGGAACACACAATAAGCGTCGCGATTCAATACATCGTCCTCCGGCCGACCTGTCTCCAAGGGTCTACTGCTGCCTCGGTCACCTTATGGTCGTTCTCCTGTGAGTCTAGATTTTCGAATCCGACGCAAAACTGACAGTTAATTGTAAGGTTCAGAGTCTGTTAATGACGATGGAACACACAATTCGCGTCGCGATTCAATACATCGTCCTCCGGCCGACCTGTCTCCAAGGGTCTATTGCTGCCTCGGGCACCTTACGGTCGATCTCCTGTGAGTCTAGACTTTCGAATCAGACGCAAAACTGACAGTTAATTGTAACGTTCAGAGCCTGTTAATGGCGATGGAACACACAAATTGCGTCGCGATTCAATACATCGTCCTACGGCCGACCTGTCTCCAAGGGTCTAGTGCTGCCTCGGACACCTTATGGTCGTTCTCCTGTGAGTCTAGATTTTCGAATCCGACGCAAAACTGACAGTAAATTGTAACGTTCAGCGCCTGTTAATGACGATGGAACACACAAATCGCGTCGCGATTCAATAGATCGTCCTCCAGCAGACTTGTCTCCAAGGGTCAAGTCCTGCCTCGGGCACCTTATGGTCGTTCTTCTGTGAGTCTAGATTTTCGAATCCGACGCAAAAATGACAGTTAATTGTAACGTTCAGAGCCTGTTAATGACGATGAAACACACAAATTGCGTCGCGATTCAATACATCGTCCTCCAGCCGACCTGTCTCCAAGGGTCTGTTGCTGCCTCGGGCACCTTATGGTCGATCTCCTGTGAGTCCAGATTTTCGAATTCGACGCAAAACTGACAGTTTATTGTAACGTTCAGCGCCGGTTAATGACGATGGAACACACACATCGCGTCGCGATTCAATTCATCGTCCTCCAGCCGACTTGTCTCCAAGGGTCAAGTCCTGCCTCGGGCACCTTATGGTCGTTCTTCGGTGAGTCTAGATTTTCGAATCCGACGCAAAACTGACAGTTATTTGTAAGGTTCAGAGCCTCTTAATGACAATGGAACACACAAATCGCGTCGCGATTCAATACATCGTCCTCCGGCCGACCTGTCTCCAAGGGTGTGTTGCTGCCTCGGGCACCTTATGGTCGATCTCCTGTGAGTCTTGATTTTCGAATTCGACGCAAAACTGACAGTTAAATGTAACGTTCAGAGCCTGTTAATGACGATGGAACACACAAATCACGTCGCGATTCAATACATCATCCTCCAGCCGACTTGTCTCCAAAGGTCTAGTGCTTCCTCGGGCACCTTATGGTCGTTCTCCTGTGAGTCTAGATTTTCGAATCCGACGCAAAACTGACAGTTAATTGTAACGTTCAGAGCCTGTTAATGACGATGGAACACACAAATTGCGTCGCGATTCAATACATCGTCCTCCGGCCGACCTGTCTCCAAGGGTCTATTGCTGCCTCGGGCACCTTATGGTCGATCTCCTGTGAGTCTAGATTTTCGAATCCGACGCAAAACTGACAGTTAATTGTAACGTTCAGAGCCTGTTAATGACGATGGAACACACAAATTGCGTCGCGATTCAATACATCGTCCTCCGGCCGACCTGTCTCCAAGGGTCTATTGCTGCCTCGGCCACCTTATGGTCGTTGTCCTGTGAGTCTAGATTTTCGAATCCGACGCAAAACTGACAGTTAATTGTAACGTTCAGAGCCTGTTAATGACGATGGAAGACACAAATTGCGTCGCGATTCAATACCTCGTCCTCCGGCCGACCTGTCTCCAAGGGTCTATTGCTCCCTCGGGCACCTTACGGTCGATCTCCTGTGAGTCTACATTTTCGAATCCGACGCAAAACTGACAGTTAGTTGTAACGTTCAGAGCCTGTTCATGACGATGTAACAAACAAATTGCGTCGCGATTCAATACATCGTCCTCCGGCCGACCTGTCTCCAAGGGTCTATTGCTGCCTCGGGCACCTTATGGTCGTTCTCCTGTGAGTCTAGACTTTCGAATCAGACGCAAAACTGACAGTTAATTGTAACGTTCAGAGCCTGTTAATGACGATGGAACACACAAATTGCGTCGCGATTCAATACATCGTCCTACGGCCGACCTGTCTCCAAGGGTCTATTGCTGCCTCGGGCACCTTATGGTCGATCTCCTGTGAGTCTAGATTTTCGAATCCGACGCAAAACTGACAGTTAATTGTAACGTTCAGAGCCTGTTAATGACGATGGAACACACAAATCACGTCGCGATTCAATACATCATCCTCCAGCCGACTTGTCTCCAAGGGTCTAGTGCTGCCTCGGGCACCTTATGATCGTTCTCCTGTGAGTCTAGATTTTCGAATCCGACGCAAAACTGACAGTTAATTGTAACGTTCAGAGCCTGTTAATGACGATGGAACACACAATATGCGTCGCGATTCAATACATCGTCCTCCGGCCGACCTGTCTCCAAGGGTCTATTGCTGCCTCGGTCACCTTATGGTCGTTCTCCTGTGAGTCTAGATTTTCGAATCCGACGCAAAACTGACAGTTAATTGTAAGGTTCAAAGCCTGTTAATGACGATGGAACACACAAATCGCGTCGCGATTCAATACATCGTCCTGCGGCCGACCTGTCTCCAAGGGTCTATTGCTGCCTCGGGCACCTTACGGTCGATCTCCTGTGAGTCTAGATTTTCGAATCCGACGCAAAACTGACAGTTAGTTGTAACGTTCAGAGCCTGTTAATGACGATGTAACACACAAATCGCGTCGCGATTCAATACATCGTCCTCCAGCCGACTTGTCTCCAAGGGTCAAGTCCTGCCTCGGGCACCTTATGGTCGTTCTTCTGTGAGTCTAGATTTTCGAATCCGACGCAAAACTGACAGTTATTTGTAAGGTTCAGAGCCTCTTAATGACAATGGAACACACAAATTGCGTCGCGATTCAATACATCGTCCTCCGGCCGACCTGTCTCCATGGGTCTATTGCTGCCTCGGGCACCTTATGGTCGATCTCCTGTGAGTCTAGATTTTCGAATCCGACGCAAAAATGACAGTTAATTGTAACGTTCAGAGCCTGTTAATGACGATGGAACACACAAATTGCGTCGCGATTCAATACATCGTCCTCCGGCCGACCTGTCTCCAAGGGTCTATTGCTGCCTCGGTCACCTTATGGTCGTTCTCCTGTGAGTCTAGACTTTCGAATCAGACGCAAAACTGACAGTTAATTGTAACGTTCAGAGCCTGTTAATGACGATGGAACACACAAATTGCGTCGCGATTCAATACATCGTCCTACGGCCGACCTGTCGCCAAGGGTCTAGTGCTGCCTCGGACAGCTTATGGTCGTTCTCCTGTGAGTCTAGATTTTCGAATCCGACGCAAAACTGACAGTTAATTGTAACGTTCAGAGCCTGTTAATGACGATGGAACACACAAATCGCGTCGCGATTCAATACATCGTCCTCCAGCCGACTTGTCTCCAAGGGTCAAGTCCTGCCTCGGGCACCTTATGGTCGTTCTTCTGTGAGTCTAGATTTTCGAATCCGACGCAAAACTGACAGTTATTTGTAAGGTTCAGAGCCTCTTAATGACAATGGAACACACAAATTGCGTCGCGATTCAATACATCGTCCTCCGGCCGACCTGTCTCCAAGGGTCTGTTGCTGCCTCGGGCACCTTATGGTATATCTCCTGTGAGTCTAGATTTTCGAATTCGACGCAAAACTGACAGTTAATTGTAACGTTCAGAGCCTGTTAATGACGATGGAACACACAAATCGCGTCGCGATTCAATACATCGTCCTCCGGCCGACCTGTCTCCAAGGGTCTATTGCTGCCTCGGGCACCTTACGGTCGATCTCCTGTGAGTCTAGACTTTCGAATCAGACGCAAAACTGACAGTTAATTGTAACGTTCAGAGCCTGTTAATGGCGATGGAACACACAAATTGCGACGCGATTCAATACATCGTCCTACGGCCGACCTGTCTCCAAGGGTCTAGTGCTGCCTCGGACACCTTATGGTCGTTCTCCTGTGAGTCTAGATTTTCGAATCCGACGCAAAACTGACAGTTAATTGTAACGTTCAGCGCCTGTTAATGACGATGGAACACACAAATCGCGTCGCGATTCAATAGATCGTCCTCCAGCCGACTTGTCTCCAAGGGTCAAGTCCTGCCTCGGGCACCTTATGGTCGATCTCCTGTGAGTCTAGATTTTCGAATTCGACGCAAAACTGACAGTTTATTGTAACGTTCAGCGCCGGTTAATGACGATGGAACACACAAATCGCGTCGCGATTCAATTCATCGTCCTCCAGCCGACTTGTCTCCAAGGGTCAAGTCCTGCCTCGGGCACCTTATGGTCGTTCTTCGGTGAGTCTAGATTTTCGAATCCGACGCAAAACTGACAGTTATTTGTAAGGTTCAGAGCCTCTTAATGACAATGGAACACACAAATTGCGTCGCGATTCAATACATCGTCCTCCGGCCGACCTGTCTCCAAGGGTGTGTTGCTGCCTCGGGCACCTTATGGTCGATCTCCTGTGAGTCTTGATTTTCGAATTCGATGCAAAACTGACAGTTAAATGTAACGTTCAGAGCCTGTTAATGACGATGGAACACACAAATCACGTCGCGATTCAATACATCATCCTCCAGCCGACTTGTCTCCAAAGGTCTAGTGCTTCCTCGGGCACCTTATGGTCGTTCTCCTGTGAGTCTAGATTTTCGAATCCGACGCAAAACTGACAGTTAATTGTAACGTTCAGAGCCTGTTAATGACGATGGAACACACAAATTGCGTCGCGATTCAATACATCGTCCTCCGGCCGACCTGTCTCCAAGGGTCTATTGCTGCCTCGGGCACCTTATGGTCGATCTCCTGTGAGTCTAGATTTTCGAATCCGACGCAAAACTGACAGTTAATTGTAACGTTCAGAGCCTGTTAATGACGATGGAACACACAAATTGCGTCGCGATTCAATACATCGTCCTCCGGCCGACCTGTCTCCAAGGGTCTATTGCTGCCTCGGCCACCTTATGGTCGTTGTCCTGTGAGTCTAGATTTTCGAATCCGACGCAAAACTGACAGTTAATTGTAACGGTCAGAGCCTGTTAATGACGATGGAAGACACAAATTGCGTCGCGATTCAATACATCGTCCTCCGGCCGACCTGTCTCCAAGGGTCTATTGCTCCCTCGGGCACCTTACGGTCGATCTCCTGTGAGTCTAGATTTTCGAATCCGACGCAAAACTTACAGTTAGTTGTAACGTTCAGAGCCTGTTCATGACGATGTAACAAACAAATTGCGTCGCGATTCAATACATCGTCCTCCGGCCGACCTGTCTCCAAGGGTCTATTGCTGCCTCGGGCACCTTATGGTCGTTCTCCTGTGAGTCTAGACTTTCGAATCAGACGCAAAACTGACAGTTAATTGTAACGTTCAGAGCCTGTTAATGACGATGGAACACACAAATTGCGTCGCGATTCAATACATCGTCCTCCGGCCGACCTGTCTCCAAGGGTCTATTGCTGCCTCGGGCTCCTTATGGTCGATCTCCTGTGAGTCTAGATTTTCGAATCCGACGCAAAACTGACAGTTAATTGTAACGTTCAGAGCCTGTTAATGACGATGGAACACACAAATCACGTCGCGATTCAATACATCATCCTCCAGCCGACTTGTCTCCAAGGGTCTAGTGCTGCCTCGGACACCTTATGATCGTTCTCCTGTGAGTCTAGATTTTCGAATCCGACGCAAAACTGACAGTTAATTGTAACGTTCAGAGCCTGTTAATGACGATGGAACACACAATATGCGTCGCGATTCAATACATCGTCCTCCGGCCGACCTGTCTCCAAGGGTCTATTGCTGCCTCGGTCACCTTATGGTCGTTCTCCTGTGAGTCTAGATTTTCGAATCCGACGCAAAACTGACAGTTAATTGTAAGGTTCAGAGCCTGTTAATGACGATGGAACACACAAATCGCGTCGCGATTCAATACATCGTCCTGCGGCCGACCTGTCTCCAAGGGTCTATTGCTGCCTCGGGCACCTTACGGTCGATCTACTGTGAGTCTAGATTTTCGAATCCGACGCAAAACTGACAGTTAGTTGTAACGTTCAGAGCCTGTTAATGACGATGTAACACACAAATCGCGTCGCGATTCAATACATCGTCCTCCAGCCGACTTGTCTCCAAGGGTCAAGTCCTGCCTCGGTCACCTTATGGTCGTTCTTCTGTGAGTCTAGATTTTCGAATCCGACGCAAAACTGACAGTTATTTGTAAGGTTCAGAGCCTCTTAATGACAATGGAACACACAAATTGCGTCGCGATTCAATACATCGTCCTCCGGCCGACCTGTCTCCAAGGGTCTATTGCTGCCTCGGGCACCTTATGGTCGATCTCCTGTGAGTCTAGATTTTCGAATCCGACGCAAAAATGACAGTTAATTGTAACGTTCAGAGCCTGTTAATGACGATGGAACACACAAATTGCGTCGCGATTCAATACATCGTCCTCCGGCCGACCTGTCTCCAAGGGTCTATTGCTGCCTCGGTCACCTTATGGTCGTTCTCCTGTGAGTCTAGACTTTCGAATCAGACGCAAAACTGACAGTTAATTGTAACGTTCAGAGCCTGTTAATGACGATGGAACACACAAATTGCGTCGCGATTCAATACATCGTCCTCCGGCCGACCTGTCTCCAAGGGTGTGTTGCTGCCTCGGGCACCTTATGGTCGATCTCCTGTGAGTCTTGATTTTCGAATTCGATGCAAAACTGACAGTTAAATGTAACGTTCAGAGCCTGTTAATGACGATGGAACACACAAATCACGTCGCGATTCAATACATCATCCTCCAGCCGACTTGTCTCCAAAGGTCTAGTGCTTCCTCGGGCACCTTATGGTCGTTCTCCTGTGAGTCTAGATTTTCGAATCCGACGCAAAACTGACAGTTAATTGTAACGTTCAGAGCCTGTTAATGACGATGGAACACACAAATTGCGTCGCGATTCAATACATCGTCCTCCGGCCGACCTGTCTCCAAGGGTCTATTGCTGCCTCGGGCACCTTATGGTCGATCTCCTGTGAGTCTAGATTTTCGAATCCGACGCAAAACTGACAGTTAATTGTAACGTTCAGAGCCTGTTAATGACGATGGAACACACAAATTGCGTTGCGATTCAATACATCGTCCTCCGGCCGACCTGTCTCCAAGGGTCTATTGCTGCCTCGGCCACCTTATGGTCGTTGTCCTGTGAGTCTAGATTTTCGAATCCGACGCAAAACTGACAGTTAATTGTAACGTTCAGAGCCTGTTAATGACGATGGAAGACACAAATTGCGTCGCGATTCAATACATCGTCCTCCGGCCGACCTGTCTCCAAGGGTCTATTGCTCCCTCGGGCACCTTACGGTCGATCTCCTGTGAGTCTAGATTTTCGAATCCGACGCAAAACTGACAGTTAGTTGTAACGTTCAGAGCCTGTTCATGACGATGTAACAAACAAATTGCGTCGCGATTCAATACATCGTCCTCCGGCCGACCTGTCTCCAAGGGTCTATTGCTGCCTCGGGCACCTTATGGTCGTTCTCCTGTGAGTCTAGACTTTCGAATCAGACGCAAAACTGACAGTTAATTGTAACGTTCAGAGCCTGTTAATGACGATGGAACACACAAATTGCGTCGCGATTCAATACATCGTCCTCCGGCCGACCTGTCTCCAAGGGTCTATTGCTGCCTCGGGCACCTTATGGTCGATCTCCTGTGAGTCTAGATTTTCGAATCCGACGCAAAACTGACAGTTAATTGTAACGTTCAGAGCCTGTTAATGACGATGGAACACACAAATCACGTCGCGATTCAATACATCATCCTCCAGCCGACTTGTCTCCAAGGGTCTAGTGCTGCCTCGGGCACCTTATGATCGTTCTCCTGTGAGTCTAGATTTTCGAATCCGACGCAAAACTGACAGTTAATTGTAACGTTCAGAGCCTGTTAATGACGATGGAACACACAATATGCGTCGCGATTCAATACATCGTCCTCCGGCCGACCTGTCTCCAAGGGTCTATTGCTGCCTCGGTCACCTTATGGTCGTTCTCCTGTGAGTCTAGATTTTCGAATCCGACGCAAAACTGACAGTTAATTGTAAGGTTCAGAGCCTGTTAATGACGATGGAACACACAAATCGCGTCGCGATTCAATACATCGTCCTGCGGCCGACCTGTCTCCAAGGGTCTATTGCTGCCTCGGGCACCTTACGGTCGATCTCCTGTGAGTCTAGATTTTCGAATCCGACGCAAAACTGACAGTTAGTTGTAACGTTCAGAGCCTGTTAATGACGATGTAACACACAAATCGCGTCGCGATTCAATACATCGTCCTCCAGCCGACTTGTCTCCAAGGGTCAAGTCCTGCCTCGGGCACCTTATGGTCGTTCTTCTGTGAGTCTAGATTTTCGAATCCGACGCAAAACTGACAGTTAATTGTAACGTTCAGAGCCTGTTAATGACGATGGAAGACAGAAATTGCGTCGCGATTCAATACATCGTCCTCCGGCCGACCTGTCTCCAAGGGTCTATTGCTGCCTCGGGCACCTTACGGTCGATCTCCTGTGAGTCTAGATTTTCGAATCCGACGCAAAACTGACAGTTAGTTGTAACGTTCAGAGCCTGTTCATGACGATGTAACACACAAATTGCGTCGCGATTCAATACATCGTCCTCCGGCCGACCTGTCTCCAAGGGTCTATTGCTGCCTCGGGCACCTTATGGTCGTTCTCCTGTGAGTCTAGACTTTCGAATCAGACGCAAAACTGACAGTTAATTGTAACGTTCAGCGCCTGTTAATGACGATGGAACACACAAATTGCGTCGCGATTCAATACATCGTCCTCCAGCCGACCTGTCTCCAAGGGTCTATTGCTGCCTAGGGCACCTTATGGTCGATCTCCTGTGAGTCTAGATTTTCGAATCCGACGCAAAACTGACAGTTAATTGTAACGTTAATGACGATGGAACACACAAATTGCGTCGCGATTCAATACATCGTCCTCCGGCCGACCTGTCTCCAAGGGTCTATTGCTGCCTCGGCCACCTTATGGTCGTTGTCCTGTGAGTCTAGATTTTCGAATCCGACGCAAAACTGACAGTTAATTAAACGTTCAGAGCCTGTTAATGACGATGGAAGACACAAATTGCGTCGCGATTCAATACATCGTCCTCCGGCCGACCTGTCTCCAAGGGTCTATTGCTGCCTCGGGCACCTTACGGTCGATCTCCTGTGAGTCTAGATTTTCGAATCCGACGCAAAACTGACAGTTAGTTGTAACGTTCAGAGCCTGTTCATGACGATGTAACACACAAATTGCGTCGTGATTCAATACATCGTCCTCCGGCCGACCTGTCTCCAAGGGTCGGGCACCTTATGGTCGTTCTCCTGTGAGTCTAGACTTTCGAATCAGACGCAAAACTGACAGTTAATTGTAACGTTCAGCGCCTGTTAATGACGATGGAACACACAAATTGCGTCGCGATTCAATACATCGTCCTCCGGCCGACCTGTCTCCAAGGGTCTATTGCTGCCTCGGGCACCTTATGGTCGATCTCCTGTGAGTCTAGATTTTCGAATCCGACGCAAAACTGACAGTTAATTGTAACGTTCAGAGCCTGTTAATGACGATGGAACACACAAATCACGTCGCGATTCAATACATTTTCCTCCAGCCGACTTGTCTCCAAGGGTCTAGTGCTGCCTCGGGCACCTTATGGTCGTTCTCCTGTGAGACTAGATTTTCGAATCCGACGCAAAACTGACAGTTAATTGTTACGTTCAGAGCCTGTTAATGACGATGGAACACACAAATCACGTCGCGATTCAATACATCATCCTCCAGCCGACTTGTCTCCAAGGGTCTAGTGCTGCCTCGGGCACCTTATGGTCGTTCTCCTGTGAGTCTAGATTTTCGAATCCGACGCAAAACTGACAGTTAATTGTAACGTTCAGAGCCTGTTAATGACGATGGAACACACAATATGCGTCGCGATTCAATACATCGTCCTCCGGCCGACCTGTCTCCAAGGGTCTACTGCTGCCTCGGTCACCTTATGGTCGTTCTCCTGTGAGTCTAGATTTTCGAATCCGACGCAAAACTGACAGTTAATTGTAAGGTTCAGAGCCTGTTAATGACGATGGAACACACAAATCGCGTCACGATTCAATACATCGTCCTCCGGCCGACCTGTCTCCAAGGGTCTATTGCTGCCTCGGGCACCTTACGGTCGATCTCCTGTGAGTCTAGAATTTCGAATCCGACGCAAAACTGACAGTTAGTTGTAACGTTCAGACCCTGTTCATGACGATGGAACACACAAATTGCGTCGCGATTCAATACATCGTCCTCCGGTCGACCTGTCTCCAAGGGTCTATTGCTGCCTCGGGCAGCTTATGGTCGTTCTCCTGTGAGTCTAGACTTTCGAATCAGACGCAAAACTGACAGTTAATTGTAACGTTCAGAGCCTGTTAATTGCGATGGAACACACAAATTGCGTCGCGATTCAATACATCGTCCTACGGCCGACCTGTCTCCAAGGGTCTAGTGCTGCCTCGGACACCTTATGGTCGTTCTTCTGTGAGTCTAGATTTTCGAATCCGACGCAAAAATGACAGTTAATTGTAACGTTCAGAGCCTGTTAATGACGATGGAACACACAAATTGCGTCGCGATTCAATACATCGTCCTCCAGCCGACCTGTCTCCAAGGGTCTATTGCTGCCTCGGGCACCTTATGGTCGATCTCCTGTGAGTCTAGATTTTCGAATTCGACGCAAAACTGACAGTTTATTGTAACGTTCAGCGCCGGTTAATGACGATGGAACACACAAATCGCGTCGCGATTCAATTCATCGTCCTCCAGCCGACTTGTCTCCAAGGGTCAAGTCCTGCCTCGGGCACCTTATGGTCGTTCTTCTGTGAGTCTAGATTTTCGAATCCGACGCAAAACTGACAGTTATTTGTAAGGTTCTGAGCCTCTTAATGACAATGGAACACACAAATTGCGTCGCGATTCAATACATCGTCCTCCGGCCGACCTGTCTCCAAGGGTGTGTTGCTGCCTCGGGCACCTTATGGTCGATCTCCTGTGAGTCTAGATTTTCGAATCCGACGCAAAAATGACAGTTAGTTGTAACGTTCAGAGCCTGTTAATGACGATGGAACACACAAATTGCGTCGCGATTCAATACATCGTCCTCCAGCCGACCTGTCTCCAAGGGTCTATTGCTGCCTCGGGCACCTTATGGTCGATCTCCTGTGAGTCTAGATTTTCGAATCCGACGCTAAACTGCCAGTTAATTGTAACGTTCAGAGCCTGTTAATGACGATGGAACACACAAATTGCGTCGCGATTCAATACATCGTCCTCCGGCCGACCTGTCTCCAAGGGTCTATTGCTGCCTCGGCCACCTTATGGTTGTTGTCCTGTGAGTCTAGATTTTCGAATCCGACGCAAAAATGACAGTTAATTGTAACGTTCAGAGCCTGTTAATGACGATGGAACACACAAATTGCGTCGCGATTCAATACATCGTCCTCCGGCCGACCTGTCTAAAAGCGTCTATTGCTGCCTCGGGCACCTTACGGTCGATCTCCTGTGAGTCTAGATTTTCGAATCCGACGCAAAACTGACAGTTAGTTGTAACGTTCAGAGCCTGTTCATGACGATGTAACACACAAATTCTGTCGCGATTCAATACATCGTCCTCCGGCCGACCTGTCTCCAAGGGTCTATTGCTGCCTCGGGCACCTTATGGTCGTTCTCCTGTGAGTCTAGACTTTCGAATCAGACGCAAAACTGACAGTTAATTGTAACGTTCAGCGCCTGTTAATGACGATGGAACACACAAATTGCGTCGCGATTCAATACATCGTCCTCCAGCCGACCTGTCTCCAAGGGTCTATTGCTGCCTCGGGCACCTTATGGTCGATCTCCTGTGAGTCTAGATTTTCGAATCCGACGCAAAACTGACAGTTAATTGTAACGTTCAGAGCCTGTTAATGACGATGGAACACACAAATTGCGTCGCGATTCAATACATCGTCCTCCGGCCGACCTGTCTCCAAGGGTCTATTGCTGCCTCGGCCACCTTATGGTCGTTGTCCTGTGAGTCTAGATTTTCGAATCCGACGCAAAACTCACAGTTAATTAAACGTTCAGAGCCTGTTAATGACGATGGAAGACACAAATTGCGTCGCGATTCAATACATCGTCCTCCGGCCGACCTGTCTCCAAGGGTCTATTGCTGCCTCGGGCACCTTACGGTCGATCTCCTGTGAGTCTAGATTTTCGAATCCGACGCAAAACTGACAGTTAGTTGTAACGTTCAGAGCCTGTTCATGACGATGTAACACACAAATTGCGTCGTGATTCAATACATCGTCCTCCGGCCGACCTGTCTCCAAGGGTCTATTGCTGCCTCGGGCACCTTATGGTCGTTCTCCTGTGAGTCTAGACTTTCGAATCAGACGCAAAACTGACAGTTAATTGTAACGTTCAGCGCCTGTTAATGACGATGGAACACACAAATTGCGTCGCGATTCAATACATCGTCCTCCGGCCGACCTGTCTCCAAGGGTCTATTGCTGCCTCGGGCACCTTATGGTCGATCTCCTGTGAGTCTAGATTTTCGAATCCGACGCAAAACTGACAGTTAATTGTAACGTTCAGAGCCTGTTAATGACGATGGAACACACAAATCACGTCGCGATTCAATACATTATCCTCCAGCCGACTTGTCTCCAAGGGTCTAGTGCTGCCTCGGGCACCTTATGGTCGTTCTCCTGTGAGACTAGATTTTCGAATCCGACGCAAAACTGACAGTTAATTGTTACGTTCAGAGCCTGTTAATGACGATGGAACACACAAATCACGTCGCGATTCAATACATCATCCTCCAGCCGACTTGTCTCCAAGGGTCTAGTGCTGCCTCGGGCACCTTATGGTCGTTCTCCTGTGAGTCTAGATTTTCGAATCCGACGCAAAACTGACAGTTAATTGTAACGTTCAGAGCCTGTTAATGACGATGGAACACACAATATGCGTCGCGATTCAATACATCGTCCTCCGGCCGACCTGTCTCCAAGGGTCTACTGCTGCCTCGGTCACCTTATGGTCGTTCTCCTGTGAGTCTAGATTTTCGAATCCGACGCAAAACTGACAGTTAATTGTAAGGTTCAGAGCCTGTTAATGACGATGGAACACACAAATCGCGTCGCGATTCAATACATCGTCCTCCGGCCGACCTGTCTCCAAGGGTCTATTGCTGCCTCGGGCACCTTACGGTCGATCTCCTGTGAGTCTAGAATTTCGAATCCGACGCAAAACTGACAGTTAGTTGTAACGTTCAGAGCCTGTTCATGACGATGGAACACACAAATTGCGTCGCGATTCAATACATCGTCCTCCGGCCGACCTGTCTCCAAGGGTCTATTGCTGCCTCGGGCAGCTTATGGTCGTTCTCCTGTGAGTCTAGACTTACGAATCAGACGCAAATCTGACAGTTAATTGTAACGTTCAGAGCCTGTTAATGGCGATGGAACACACAAATTGCGTCGCGATTCAATACATCGTCCTACGGCCGACCTGTCTCCAAGGGTCTAGTGCTGCCTCGGACACCTTATGGTCGTTCTTCTGTGAGTCTAGATTTTCGAATCCGACGCAAAAATGACAGTTAATTGTAACGTTCAGAGCCTGTTAATGACGATGGAACACACAAATTGCGTCGCGATTCAATACATCGTCCTCCAGCCGACCTGTCTCCAAGGGTCTGTTGCTGCCTCGGGCACCTTATGGTCGATCTCCTGTGAGTCTAGATTTTCGAATTCGACGCAAAACTGACAGTTTATTGTAACGTTCAGCGCCGGTTAATGACGATGGAACACACAAATCGCGTCGCGATTCAATTCATCGTCCTCCAGCCGACTTGTCTCCAAGGGTCAAGTCCTGCCTCGGGCACCTTATGGTCGTTCTTCTGTGAGTCTAGATTTTCGAATCCGACGCAAAACTGACAGTTATTTGTAAGGTTCAGAGTCTCTTAATGACAATGGAACACACAAATTGCGTCGCGATTCAATACATCGTCCTCCGGCCGACCTGTCTCCAAGGGTGTGTTGCTGCCTCGGGCACCTTATGGTCGATCTCCTGTGAGTCTTGATTTTCGAATTCGACGCAAAACTGACAGTTAATTGTAACGTTCAGAGCCTGTTAATGACGATGGAACACACAAATCACGTCGCGATTCAATACATCATCCTCCAGCCGACTTGTCTCCAAAGGTCTAGTGCTTCCTCGGGCACCTTATGGTCGTTCTCCTGTGAGTCTAGATTTTCGAATCCGACGCAAAACTGACAGTTAATTGTAACGTTCAGAGCCTGTTAATGACGATGGAACACACAAATTGCGTCGCGATTCAATACATCGTCCTCCGGCCGACCTGTCTCCAAGGGACTATTGCTGCCTCGGGCACCTTATGGTCGATCTCCTGTGAGTCTAGATTTTCGAATCCGACGCAAAACTGACAGTTAATTGTAACGTTCAGAGCCTGTTAATGACGATGGAACACACAAATTGCGTCGCGATTCAATACATCGTCCTCCGGCCGACCTGTCTCCAAGGGTCTATTGCTGCCTCGGCCACCTTATGGTCGTTGTCCTGTGAGTCTAGATTTTCGAATCCGACGCAAAACTGACAGTTAATTGTAACGTTCAGCGCCGGTTAATGACGATGGAACACACAAATCGCGTCGCGATTCAATTCATCGTCCTCCAGCCGACTTGTCTCCAAGGGTCAAGTCCTGCCTCGGGCACCTTATGGTCGTTCTTCTGTGAGTCTAGATTTTCGAATCCGACGCTAAACTGACAGTTATTTGTAAGGTTCTGAGCCTCTTAATGACAATGGAACACACAAATTGCGTCGCGATTCAATACATCGTCCTCCGGCCGACCTGTCTCCAAGGGTGTGTTGCTGCCTCGGGCACCTTATGGTCGATCTCCTGTGAGTCTAGATTTTCGAATCCGACGCAAAAATGACAGTTAGTTGTAACGTTCAGAGCCTGTTAATGACGATGGAACACACAAATTGCGTCGCGATTCAATACATCGTCCTCCAGCCGACCTGTCTCCAAGGGTCTATTGCTGCCTCGGGCACCTTATGGTCGATCTCCTGTGAGTCTAGATTTTCGAATCCGACGCTAAACTGCCAGTTAATTGTAACGTTCAGAGCCTGTTAATGACGATGGAACACACAAATTGCGTCGCGATTCAATACATCGTCCTCCGGCCGACCTGTCTCCAAGGGTCTATTGCTGCCTCGGCCACCTTATGGTTGTTGTCCTGTGAGTCTAGATTTTCGAATCCGACGCAAAAATGACAGTTAATTGTAACGTTCAGAGCCTGTTAATGACGATGGAACACACAAATTGCGTCGCGATTCAATACATCGTCCTCCGGCCGACCTGTCTCCAAGCGTCTATTGCTGCCTCGGGCACCTTACGGTCGATCTCCTGTGAGTCTAGATTTTCGAATCCGACGCAAAACTGACAGTTAGTTGTAACGTTCAGAGCCTGTTCATGACGATGTAACACACAAATTCTGTCGCGATTCAATACATCGTCCTCCGGCCGACCTGTCTCCAAGGGTCTATTGCTGCCTCGGGCACCTTATGGTCGTTCTCCTGTGAGTCTAGACTTTCGAATCAGAAGCAAAACTGACAGTTAATTGTAACGTTCAGCGCCTGTTAATGACGATGGAACACACAAATTGCGTCGCGATTCAATACATCGTCCTCCAGCCGACCTGTCTCCAAGGGTCTATTGCTGCCTCGGGCACCTTATGGTCGATCTCCTGTGAGTCTAGATTTTCGAATCCGACGCAAAACTGACAGTTAATTGTAACGTTCAGAGCCTGTTAATGACGATGGAACACACAAATTGCGTCGCGATTCAATACATCGTCCTCCGGCCGACCTGTCTCCAAGGGTCTATTGCTGCCTCGGCCACCTTATGGTCGTTGTCCTGTGAGTCTAGATTTTCGAATCCGACGCAAAACTCACAGTTAATTAAACGTTCAGAGCCTGTTAATGACGATGGAAGACACAAATTGCGTCGCGATTCAATACATCGTCCTCCGGCCGACCTGTCTCCAAGGGTCTATTGCTGCCTCGGGCACCTTACGGTCGATCTCCTGTGAGTCTAGATTTTCGAATCCGACGCAAAACTGACAGTTAGTTGTAACGTTCAGAGCCTGTTCATGACGATGTAACACACAAATTGCGTCGTGATTCAATACATCGTCCTCCGGCCGACCTGTCTCCAAGGGTCTATTGCTGCCTCGGGCACCTTATGGTCGTTCTCCTGTGAGTCTAGACTTTCGAATCAGACGCAAAACTGACAGTTAATTGTAACGTTCAGCGCCTGTTAATGACGATGGAACACACAAATTGCGTCGCGATTCAATACATCGTCCTCCGGCCGACCTGTCTCCAAGGGTCTATTGCTGCCTCGGGCACCTTATGGTCGATCTCCTGTGAGTCTAGATTTTCGAATCCGACGCAAAACTGACAGTTAATTGTAACGTTCAGAGCCTGTTAATGACGATGGAACACACAAATCACGTCGCGATTCAATACATTTTCCTCCAGCCGACTTGTCTCCAAGGGTCTAGTGCTGCCTCGGGCACCTTATGGTCGTTCTCCTGTGAGACTAGATTTTCATATCCGACGCAAAACTGACAGTTAATTGTTACGTTCAGAGCCTGTTAATGACGATGGAACACACAAATCACGTCGCGATTCAATACATCATCCTCCAGCCGACTTGTCTCCAAGGGTCTAGTGCTGCCTCGGGCACCTTATGGTCGTTCTTCTGTGAGTCTAGATTTTCGAATCCGACGCAAAAATGACAGTTAATTGTAACGTTCAGAGCCTGTTAATGACGATGGAACACACAAATTGCGTCGCGATTCAATACATCGTCCTCCAGCCGACCTGTCTCCAAGGGTCTGTTGCTGCCTCGGGCACCTTATGGTCGATCTCCTGTGAGTCTAGATTTTCGAATTCGACGCAAAACTGACAGTTTATTGTAACGTTCAGCGCCGGTTAATGACGATGGAACACACAAATCGCGTCGCGATTCAATTCATCGTCCTCCAGCCGACTTGTCTCCAAGGGTCAAGTCCTGCCTCGGGCACCTTATGGTCGTTCTTCTGTGAGTCTAGATTTTCGAATCCGACGCAAAACTGACAGTTATTTGTAAGGTTCAGAGCCTCTAAATGACAATGGAACACACAAATTGCGTCGCGATTCAATACATCGTCCTCCGGCCGACCTGTCTCCAAGGGTGTGTTGCTGCCTCGGGCACCTTATGGTCGATCTCCTGTGAGTCTTGATTTTCGAATTCGACGCAAAACTGACAGTTAATTGTAACGTTCAGAGCCTGTTAATGACGATGGAACACACAAATCACGTCGCGATTCAATACATCATCCTCCAGCCGACTTGTCTCCAAAGGTCTAGTGCTTCCTCGGGCACCTTATGGTCGTTCTCCTGTGAGTCTAGATTTTCGAATCCGACGCAAAACTGACAGTTAATTGTAACGTTCAGAGCCTGTTAATGACGATGGAACACACAAATTGCGTCGCGATTCAATACATCGTCCTCCGGCCGACCTGTCTCCAAGGGACTATTGCTGCCTCGGGCACCTTATGGTCGATCTCCTGTGAGTCTAGATTTTCGAATCCGACGCAAAACTGACAGTTAATTGTAACGTTCAGAGCCTGTTAATGACGATGGAACACACAAATTGCGTCGCGATTCAATACATCGTCCTCCGGCCGACCTGTCTCCAAGGGTCTATTGCTGCCTCGGCCACCTTATGGTCGTTGTCCTGTGAGTCTAGATTTTCGAATCCGACGCAAAACTGACAGTTAATTGTAACGTTCAGCGCCGGTTAATGACGATGGAACACACAAATCGCGTCGCGATTCAATTCATCGTCCTCCAGCCGACTTGTCTCCAAGGGTCAAGTCCTGCCTCGGGCACCTTATGGTCGTTCTTCTGTGAGTCTAGATTTTCGAATCCGACGCAAAACTGACAGTTATTTGTAAGGTTCTGAGCCTCTTAATGACAATGGAACACACAAATTGCGTCGCGATTCAATACATCGTCCTCCGGCCGACCTGTCTCCAAGGGTGTGTTGCTGCCTCGGGCACCTTATGGTCGATCTCCTGTGAGTCTAGATTTTCGAATCCGACGCAAAAATGACAGTTAGTTGTAACGTTCAGAGCCTGTTAATGACGATGGAACACACAAATTGCGTCGCGATTCAATACATCGTCCTCCAGCCGACCTGTCTCCAAGGGTCTATTGCTGCCTCGGGCACCTTATGGTCGATCTCCTGTGAGTCTAGATTTTCGAATCCGACGCTAAACTGCCAGTTAATTGTAACGTTCAGAGCCTGTTAATGACGATGGAACACACAAATTGCGTCGCGATTCAATACATCGTCCTCCGGCCGACCTGTCTCCAAGGGTCTATTGCTGCCTCGGCCACCTTATGGTTGTTGTCCTGTGAGTCTAGATTTTCGAATCCGACGCAAAAATGACAGTTAATTGTAACGTTCAGAGCCTGTTAATGACGATGGAACACACAAATTGCGTCGCGATTCAATACATCGTCCTCCGGCCGACCTGTCTCCAAGCGTCTATTGCTGCCTCGGGCACCTTACGGTCGATCTCCTGTGAGTCTAGATTTTCGAATCCGACGCAAAACTGACAGTTAGTTGTAACGTTCAGAGCCTGTTCATGACGATGTAACACACAAATTCTGTCGCGATTCAATACATCGTCCTCCGGCCGACCTGTCTCCAAGGGTCTATTGCTGCCTCGGGCACCTTATGGTCGTTCTCCTGTGAGTCTAGACTTTCGAATCAGAAGCAAAACTGACAGTTAATTGTAACGTTCAGCGCCTGTTAATGACGATGGAACACACAAATTGCGTCGCGATTCAATACATCGTCCTCCAGCCGACCTGTCTCCAAGGGTCTATTGCTGCCTCGGGCACCTTATGGTCGATCTCCTGTGAGTCTAGATTTTCGAATCCGACGCAAAACTGACAGTTAATTGTAACGTTCAGAGCCTGTTAATGACGATGGAACACACAAATTGCGTCGCGATTCAATACATCGTCCTCCGGCCGACCTGTCTCCAAGGGTCTATTGCTGCCTCGGCCACCTTATGGTCGTTGTCCTGTGAGTCTAGATTTTCGAATCCGACGCAAAACTCACAGTTAATTAAACGTTCAGAGCCTGTTAATGACGATGGAAGACACAAATTGCGTCGCGATTCAATACATCGTCCTCCGGCCGACCTGTCTCCAAGGGTCTATTGCTGCCTCGGGCACCTTACGGTCGATCTCCTGTGAGTCTAGATTTTCGAATCCGACGCAAAACTGACAGTTAGTTGTAACGTTCAGAGCCTGTTCATGACGATGTAACACACAAATTGCGTCGTGATTCAATACATCGTCCTCCGGCCGACCTGTCTCCAAGGGTCTATTGCTGCCTCGGGCACCTTATGGTCGTTCTCCTGTGAGTCTAGACTTTCGAATCAGACGCAAAACTGACAGTTAATTGTAACGTTCAGCGCCTGTTAATGACGATGGAACACACAAATTGCGTCGCGATTCAATACATCGTCCTCCGGCCGACCTGTCTCCAAGGGTCTATTGCTGCCTCGGGCACCTTATGGTCGATCTCCTGTGAGTCTAGATTTTCGAATCCGACGCAAAACTGACAGTTAATTGTAACGTTCAGAGCCTGTTAATGACGATGGAACACACAAATCACGTCGCGATTCAATACATTTTCCTCCAGCCGACTTGTCTCCAAGGGTCTAGTGCTGCCTCGGGCACCTTATGGTCGTTCTCCTGTGAGACTAGATTTTCGAATCCGACGCAAAACTGACAGTTAATTGTTACGTTCAGAGCCTGTTAATGACGATGGAACACACAAATCACGTCGCGATTCAATACATCATCCTCCAGCCGACTTGTCTCCAAGGGTCTAGTGCTGCCTCGGGCACCTTATGGTCGTTCTCCTGTGAGTCTAGATTTTCGAATCCGACGCAAAACTGACAGTTAATTGTATCGTTCAGAGCCTGTTAATGACGATGGAACACACAATATGCGTCGCGATTCAATACATCGTCCTCCGGCCGACCTGTCTCCAAGGGTCTACTGCTGCCTCGGTCACCTTATGGTCGTTCTCCTGTGAGTCTAGATTTTCGAATCCGACGCAAAACTGACAGTTAATTGTAAGGTTCAGAGCCTGTTAATGACGATGGAACACACAAATCGCGTCGCGATTCAATACATCGTCCTCCGGCCGACCTGTCTCCAAGGGTCTATTGCTGCCTCGGGCACCTTACGGTCGATCTCCTGTGAGTCTAGAATTTCGAATCCGACGCAAAACTGACAGTTAGTTGTAACGTTCAGAGCCTGTTCATGACGATGGAACACACAAATTGCGTCGCGATTCAATACATCGTCCTCCGGCCGACCTGTCTCCAAGGGTCTATTGCTGCCTCGGGCAGCTTATGGTCGTTCTCCTGTGAGTCTAGACTTACGAATCAGACGCAAAACTGACAGTTAATTGTAACGTTCAGAGCCTGTTAATGGCGATGGAACACACAAATTGCGTCGCGATTCAATACATCGTCCTACGGCCGACCTGTCTCCAAGGGTCTAGTGCTGCCTCGGACACCTTATGGTCGTTCTTCTGTGAGTCTAGATTTTCGAATCCGACGCAAAAATGACAGTTAATTGTAACGTTCAGAGCCTGTTAATGACGATGGAACACACAAATTGCGTCGCGATTCAATACATCGTCCTCCAGCCGACCTGTCTCCAAGGGTCTGTTGCTGCCTCGGGCACCTTATGGTCGATCTCCTGTGAGTCTAGATTTTCGAATTCGACGCAAAACTGACAGTTTATTGTAACGTTCAGCGCCGGTTAATGACGATGGAACACACAAATCGCGTCGCGATTCAATTCATCGTCCTCCAGCCGACTTGTCTCCAAGGGTCAAGTCCTGCCTCGGGCACCTTATGGTCGTTCTTCTGTGAGTCTAGATTTTCGAATCCGACGCAAAACTGACAGTTATTTGTAAGGTTCAGAGCCTCTTAATGACAATGGAACACACAAATTGCGTCGCGATTCAATACATCGTCCTCCGGCCGACCTGTCTCCAAGGGTGTGTTGCTGCCTCGGGCACCTTATGGTCGATCTCCTGTGAGTCTTGATTTTCGAATTCGACGCAAAACTGACAGTTAATTGTAACGTTCAGAGCCTGTTAATGACGATGGAACACACAAATCACGTCGCGATTCAATACATCATCCTCCTGCCGACTTGTCTCCAAAGGTCTAGTGCTTCCTCGGGCACCTTATGGTCGTTCTCCTGTGAGTCTAGATTTTCGAATCCGACGCAAAACTGACAGTTAATTGTAACGTTCAGAGCCTGTTAATGACGATGGAACACACAAATTGCGTCGCGATTCAATACATCGTCCTCCGGCCGACCTGTCTCCAAGGGACTATTGCTGCCTCGGGCACCTTATGGTCGATCTCCTGTGAGTCTAGATTTTCGAATCCGACGCAAAACTGACAGTTAATTGTAACGTTCAGAGCCTGTTAATGACGATGGAACACACAAATTGCGTCGCGATTCAATACATCGTCCTCCGGCCGACCTGTCTCCAAGGGTCTATTGCTGCCTCGGCCACCTTATGGTCGTTGTCCTGTGAGTCTAGATTTTCGAATCCGACGCAAAACTGACAGTTAATTGTAACGTTCAGAGCCTGTTAATGACGATGGAAGACACAAATTGCGTCGCGATTCAATACATCGTCCTCCGGCCGACCTGTCTCCAAGGGTCTATTGCTCCCTCGGGCACCTTACGGTCGATCTCCTGTGAGTCTAGATTTTCGAATCCGACGCAAAACTGACAGTTAGTTGTTACGTTCAGAGCCTGTTCATGACGATGTAACAAACAAATTGCGTCGCGATTCAATACATCGTCCTCCGGCCGACCTGTCTCCAAGGGTCTATTGCTGCCTCGGGCACCTTATGGTCGTTCTCCTGTGAGTCTAGACTTTCGAATCCGACGCAAAACTGACAGTTAATTGTAACGTTCAGAGCCTGTTAATGACGATGGAACACACAAATTGCGTCGCGATTCAATACATCGTCCTCCGGCCGACCTGTCTCCAAGGGTCTATTGCTGCCTCGGGCACCTTACGGTCGATCTCCTGTGAGTCTAGATTTTCGAATCCGACGCAAAACTGACAGTTAGTTGTAACGTTCAGAGCCTGTTCATGACGATGTAACACACAAATTGCGTCGCGATTCAATACATCGTCCTCCGGCCGACCTGTCTCCAAGGGTCTATTGCTGCCTCGGGCACCTTATGGTCGTTCTCCTGTGAGTCTAGACTTTCGAATCAGACGCAAAACTGACAGTTAATTGTAACGTTCAGCGCCTGTTAATGACGATGGAACACACAAATTGCGTCGCGATTCAATACATCGTCCTCCAGCCGACCTGTCTCCAAGGGTCTATTGCTGCCTCGGGCACCTTATGGTCGATCTCCTGTGAGTCTAGATTTTCGAATCCGACGCAAAACTGACAGTTAATTGTAACGTTCAGAGCCTGTTAATGACGATGGAACACACAAATTGCGTCGCGATTCAATACATCGTCCTCCGGCCGACCTGTCTCCAAGGGTCTATTGCTGCCTCGGCCACCTTATGGTCGTTGTCCTGTGAGTCTAGATTTTCGAATCCGACGCAAAACTGACAGTTAATTAAACGTTCAGAGCCTGTTAATGACGATGGAAGACACAAATTGCGTCGCGATTCAATACATCGTCCTCCGGCCGACCTGTCTCCAAGGGTCTATTGCTGCCTCGGGCACCTTACGGTCGATCTCCTGTGAGTCTAGATTTTCGAATCCGACGCAAAACTGACAGTTAGTTGTAACGTTCAGAGCCTGTTCATGACGATGGAACACACAAATTGCGTCGTGATTCAATACATCGTCCTCCGGCCGACCTGTCTCCAAGGGTCTATTGCTGCCTCGGGCACCTTATGGTCGTTCTCCTGTGAGTCTAGACTTTCGAATCAGACGCAAAACTGACAGTTAATTGTAACGTTCAGCGCCTGTTAATGACGATGGAACACACAAATTGCGTCGCGATTCAATACATCGTCCTCCGGCCGACCTGTCTCCAAGGGTCTATTGCTGCCTCGGGCACCTTATGGTCGATCTCCTGTGAGTCTAGATTTTCGAATCCGACGCAAAACTGACAGTTAATTGTAACGTTCAGAGCCTGTTAATGACGATGGAACACACAAATCACGTCGCGATTCAATACATTTTCCTCCAGCCGACTTGTCTCCAAGGGTCTAGTGCTGCCTCGGGCACCTTATGGTCGTTCTCCTGTGAGATTAGATTTTCGAATCCGACGCAAAACTGACAGTTAATTGTTACGTTCAGAGCCTGTTAATGACGATGGAACACACAAATCACGTCGCGATTCAATACATCATCCTCCAGCCGACTTGTCTCCAAGGGTCTAGTGCTGCCTCGGGCACCTTATGGTCGTTCTCCTGTGAGTCTAGATTTTCGAACCCGACGCAAAACTGACAGTTAATTGTAACGTTCAGAGCCTGTTAATGACGATGGAACACACAATATGCGTCGCGATTCAATACATCGTCCTCCGGCCGACCTGTCTCCAAGGGCCTACTGCTGCCTCGGTCACCTTATGGTCGTTCTCCTGTGAGTCTAGATTTTCGAATCCGACGCAAAACTGACAGTTAATTGTAACGTTCAGAGCCTGTTAATGACGATGGAACACACAAATCGCGTCGCGATTCAATACATCGTCGTCCGGCCGACCTGTCTCCAAGGGTCTATTGCTGCCTCGGGCACCTTACGGTCGATCTCCTGTGAGTCTAGAATTTCGAATCCGACGCAAAACTGACAGTTAGTTGTAACGTTCAGAGCCTGTTCATGACGATGGAACACACAAATTGCGTCGCGATTCAATACATCGTCCTCCGGCCGACCTGTCTCCAAGGGTCTATTGCTGCCTCGGGCAGCTTATGGTCGTTCTCCTGTGAGTCTAGACTTTCGAATCAGACGCAAAACTGACAGTTAATTGTAACGTTCAGAGCCTGTTAATGGCGATGGAACACACAAATTGCGTCGCGATTCAATACATCGTCCTACGGCCGACCTGTCTCCAAGGGTCTAGTGCTGCCTCGGACACCTTATGGTCGTTCTTCTGTGAGTCTAGATTTTCGAATCCGACGCAAAAATGACAGTTAATTGTAACGTTCAGAGCCTGTTAATGACGATGGAACACACAAATTGCGTCGCGATTCAATACATCGTCCTCCAGCCGACCTGTCTCCAAGGGTCTGTTGCTGCCTCGGGCACCTTATGGTCGATCTCCTGTGAGTCTAGATTTTCGAATTCGACGCAAAACTGACAGTTTATTGTAACGTTCAGCGCCGGTTAATGACGATGGAACACACAAATCGCGTCGCGATTCAATTCATCGTCCTCCAGCCGACTTGTCTCCAAGGGTCAAGTCCTGCCTCGGGCACCTTATGGTCGTTCTTCTGTGAGTCTAGATTTTCGAATCCGACGCAAAACTGACAGTTATTTGTAAGGTTCAGAGCCTCTTAATGACAATGGAAAACACAAATTGCGTCGCGATTCAATACATCGTCCTCCGGCCGACCTGTCTCCAAGGGTGTGTTGCTGCCTCGGGCACCTTATGGTCGATCTCCTGTGAGTCTTGATTTTCGAATTCGACGCAAAACTGACAGTTAATTGTAACGTTCAGAGCCTGTTAATGACGATGGAACACACAAATCACGTCGCGATTCAATACATCATCCTCCAGCCGACTTGTCTCCAAAGGTCTAGTGCTTCCTCGGGCACCTTATGGTCGTTCTCCTGTGAGTCTAGATTTTCGAATCCGACGCAAAACTGACAGTTAATTGTAACGTTCAGAGCCTGTTAATGACGATGGAACACACAAATTGCGTCGCGATTCAATACATCGTCCTGCGGCCGACCTGTCTCCAAGGGTCTATTGCTGCCTCGGGCACCTTATGGTCGATCTCCTGTGAGTCTAGATTTTCGAATCCGACGCAAAACTGACAGTTAATTGTAACGTTCAGAGCCTGTTAATGACGATGGAACACACAAATTGCGTCGCGATTCAATACATCGTCCTCCGGCCGACCTGTCTCCAAGGGTCTATTGCTGCCTCGGGCACCTTATGGTCGTTGTCCTGTGAGTCTAGATTTTCGAATCCGACGCAAAACTGACAGTTAATTGTAACGTTCAGAGCCTGTTAATGACGATGGAAGACACAAATTGCGTCGCGATTCAATACATCGTCCTCCGGCCGACCTGTCTCCAAGGGTCTATTGCTCCCTCGGGCACCTTACGGTCGATCTCCTGTGAGTCTAGATTTTCGAATCCGACGCAAAACTGACAGTTAGTTGTAACGTTCAGAGCCTGTTCATGACGATGTAACAAACAAATTGCGTCGCGATTCAATACATCGTCCTCCGGCCGACCTGTCTCCAAGGGTCTATTGCTGCCTCGGGCACCTTATGGTCGTTCTCATGTGAGTCTAGACTTTCGAATCAGACGCAAAACTGACAGTTAATTGTAACGTTCAGAGCCTGTTAATGACGATGGAACACACAAATTGCGTCGCGATTCAATACATCGTCCTCCGGCCGACCTGTCTCCAAGGGTCTATTGCTGCCTCGGGCACCTTATGGTCGATCTCCTGTGAGTCTAGATTTTCGAATCCGACGCAAAACTGACAGTTAATTGTAACGTTCAGAGCCTGTTAATGACGATGGAACACACAAATCACGTCGCGATTCAATACATCATCCTCCAGCCGACTTGTCTCCAAGGGTCTAGTGCTGCCTCGGGCACCTTATGATCGTTCTCCTGTGAGTCTAGATTTTCGAATCCGACGCAAAACTGACAGTTAATTGTAACGTTCAGAGCCTGTTAATGACGATGGAACACACAAATCGCGTCGCGATTCAATGCATCGTCCTGCGGCCGACCTGTCTCCAAGGGTCTATTGCTGCCTCGGGCACCTTACGGTCGATCTCCTGTGAGTCTAGATTTTCGAATCCGACGCAAAACTGACAGTTAGTTGTAACGTTCAGAGCCTGTTCATGACGATGTAACACACAAATTCTGTCGCGATTCAATACATCGTCCTCCGGCCGACCTGTCTCCAAGGGTCTATTGCTGCCTCGGGCACCTTATGGTCGTTCTCCTGTGAGTCTAGACTTTCGAATCAGAAGCAAAACTGACAGTTAATTGTAACGTTCAGCGCCTGTTAATGACGATGGAACACACAAATTGCGTCGCGATTCAATACATCGTCCTCCAGCCGACCTGTCTCCAAGGGTCTATTGCTGCCTCGGGCACCTTATGGTCGATCTCCTGTGAGTCTAGATTTTCGAATCCGACGCAAAACTGACAGTTAATTGTAACGTTCAGAGCCTGTTAATGACGATGGAACACACAAATTGCGTCGCGATTCAATACATCGTCCTCCGGCCGACCTGTCTCCAAGGGTCTATTGCTGCCTCGGCCACCTTATGGTCGTTGTCCTGTGAGTCTAGATTTTCGAATCCGACGCAAAACTCACAGTTAATTAAACGTTCAGAGCCTGTTAATGACGATGGAAGACACAAATTGCGTCGCGATTCAATACATCGTCCTCCGGCCGACCTGTCTCCAAGGGTCTATTGCTGCCTCGGGCACCTTACGGTCGATCTCCTGTGAGTCTAGATTTTCGAATCCGACGCAAAACTGACAGTTAGTTGTAACGTTCAGAGCCTGTTCATGACGATGTAACACACAAATTGCGTCGTGATTCAATACATCGTCCTCCGGCCGACCTGTCTCCAAGGGTCTATTGCTGCCTCGGGCACCTTATGGTCGTTCTCCTGTGAGTCTAGACTTTCGAATCAGACGCAAAACTGACAGTTAATTGTAACGTTCAGCGCCTGTTAATGACGATGGAACACACAAATTGCGTCGCGATTCAATACATCGTCCTCCGGCCGACCTGTCTCCAAGGGTCTATTGCTGCCTCGGGCACCTTATGGTCGATCTCCTGTGAGTCTAGATTTTCGAATCCGACGCAAAACTGACAGTTAATTGTAACGTTCAGAGCCTGTTAATGACGATGGAACACACAAATCACGTCGCGATTCAATACATTTTCCTCCAGCCGACTTGTCTCCAAGGGTCTAGTGCTGCCTCGGGCACCTTATGGTCGTTCTCCTGTGAGACTAGATTTTCATATCCGACGCAAAACTGACAGTTAATTGTAACGTTCAGAGCCTGTTAATGACGATGGAACACACAAATCACGTCGCGATTCAATACATTTTCCTCCAGCCGACTTGTCTCCAAGGGTCTAGTGCTGCCTCGGTCACCTTATGGTCGTTCTCCTGTGAGTCTAGATTTTCGAATCCGACGCAAAACTGACAGTTAAATGTAAGGTTCAGAGCCTGTTAATGACGATGGAACACACAAATCGCGTCGCGATTCAATGCATCGTCCTGCGGCCGACCTGTCTCCAAGGGTCTATTGCTGCCTCGGGCACCTTACGGTCGATCTCCTGTGAGTCTAGATTTTCGAATCCGACGCAAAACTGACAGTTAGTTGTAACGTTCAGAGCCTGTTCATGACGATGTAACACACAAATTCTGTCGCGATTCAATACATCGTCCTCCGGCCGACCTGTCTCCAAGGGTCTATTGCTGCCTCGGGCACCTTATGGTCGTTCTCCTGTGAGTCTAGACTTTCGAATCAGAAGCAAAACTGACAGTTAATTGTAACGTTCAGCGCCTGTTAATGACGATGGAACACACAAATTGCGTCGCGATTCAATACATCGTCCTCCAGCCGACCTGTCTCCAAGGGTCTATTGCTGCCTCGGGCACCTTATGGTCGATCTCCTGTGAGTCTAGATTTTCGAATCCGACGCAAAACTGACAGTTAATTGTAACGTTCAGAGCCTGTTAATGACGATGGAACACACAAATTGCGTCGCGATTCAATACATCGTCCTCCGGCCGACCTGTCTCCAAGGGTCTATTGCTGCCTCGGCCACCTTATGGTCGTTGTCCTGTGAGTCTAGATTTTCGAATCCGACGCAAAACTCACAGTTAATTAAACGTTCAGAGCCTGTTAATGACGATGGAAGACACAAATTGCGTCGCGATTCAATACATCGTCCTCCGGCCGACCTGTCTCCAAGGGTCTATTGCTGCCTCGGGCACCTTACGGTCGATCTCCTGTGAGTCTAGATTTTCGAATCCGACGCAAAACTGACAGTTAGTTGTAACGTTCAGAGCCTGTTCATGACGATGTAACACACAAATTGCGTCGCGATTCAATACATCGTCCTCCGGCCGACCTGTCTCCAAGGGTCTATTGCTGCCTCGGGCACCTTATGGTCGTTCTCCTGTGAGTCTAGACTTTCGAATCAGACGCAAAACTGACAGTTAATTGTAACGTTCAGCGCCTGTTAATGACGATGGAACACACAAATTGCGTCGCGATTCAATACATCGTCCTCCAGCCGACCTGTCTCCAAGGGTCTATTGCTGCCTCGGGCACCTTATGGTCGATCTCCTGTGAGTCTAGATTTTCGAATCCGACGCAAAACTGACAGTTAATTGTAACGTTCAGAGCCTGTTAATGACGATGGAACACACAAATTGCGTCGCGATTCAATACATCGTCCTCCGGCCGACCTGTCTCCAAGGGTCTATTGCTGCCTCGGCCACCTTATGGTCGTTGTCCTGTGAGTCTAGATTTTCGAATCCGACGCAAAACTGACAGTTAATTAAACGTTCAGAGCCTGTTAATGACGATGGAAGACACAAATTGCGTCGCGATTCAATACATCGTCCTCCGGCCGACCTGTCTCCAAGGGTCTATTGCTGCCTCGGGCACCTTACGGTCGATCTCCTGTGAGTCTAGATTTTCGAATCCGACGCAAAACTGACAGTTAGTTGTAACGTTCAGAGCCTGTTCATGACGATGTAACACACAAATTGCGTCGTGATTCAATACATCGTCCTCCGGCCGACCTGTCTCCAAGGGTCTATTGCTGCCTCGGGCACCTTATGGTCGTTCTCCTGTGAGTCTAGACTTTCGAATCAGACGCAAAACTGACAGTTAATTGTAACGTTCAGCGCCTGTTAATGACGATGGAACACACAAATTGCGTCGCGATTCAATACATCGTCCTCCGGCCGACCTGTCTCCAAGGGTCTATTGCTGCCTCGGGCACCTTATGGTCGATCTCCTGTGAGTCTAGATTTTCGAATCCGACGCAAAACTGACAGTTAATTGTAACGTTCAGAGCCTGTTAATGACGATGGAACACACAAATCACGTCGCGATTCAATACATTTTCCTCCAGCCGACTTGTCTCCAAGGGTCTAGTGCTGCCTCGGGCACCTTATGGTCGTTCTCCTGTGAGATTAGATTTTCGAATCCGACGCAAAACTGACAGTTAATTGTTACGTTCAGAGCCTGTTAATGACGATGGAACACACAAATCACGTCGCGATTCAATACATCATCCTCCAGCCGACTTGTCTCCAAGGGTCTAGTGCTGCCTCGGGCACCTTATGGTCGTTCTCCTGTGAGTCTAGATTTTCGAACCCGACGCAAAACTGACAGTTAATTGTAACGTTCAGAGCCTGTTAATGACGATGGAACACACAATATGCGTCGCGATTCAATACATCGTCCTCCGGCCGACCTGTCTCCAAGGGCCTACTGCTGCCTCGGTCACCTTATGGTCGTTCTCCTGTGAGTCTAGATTTTCGAATCCGACGCAAAACTGACAGTTAATTGTAACGTTCAGAGCCTGTTAATGACGATGGAACACACAAATCGCGTCGCGATTCAATACATCGTCGTCCGGCCGACCTGTCTCCAAGGGTCTATTGCTGCCTCGGGCACCTTACGGTCGATCTCCTGTGAGTCTAGAATTTCGAATCCGACGCAAAACTGACAGTTAGTTGTAACGTTCAGAGCCTGTTCATGACGATGGAACACACAAATTGCGTCGCGATTCAATACATCGTCCTCCGGCCGACCTGTCTCCAAGGGTCTATTGCTGCCTCGGGCAGCTTATGGTCGTTCTCCTGTGAGTCTAGACTTTCGAATCAGACGCAAAACTGACAGTTAATTGTAACGTTCAGAGCCTGTTAATGGCGATGGAACACACAAATTGCGTCGCGATTCAATACATCGTCCTACGGCCGACCTGTCTCCAAGGGTCTAGTGCTGCCTCGGACACCTTATGGTCGTTCTTCTGTGAGTCTAGATTTTCGAATCCGACGCAAAAATGACAGTTAATTGTAACGTTCAGAGCCTGTTAATGACGATGGAACACACAAATTGCGTCGCGATTCAATACATCGTCCTCCAGCCGACCTGTCTCCAAGGGTCTGTTGCTGCCTCGGGCACCTTATGGTCGATCTCCTGTGAGTCTAGATTTTCGAATTCGACGCAAAACTGACAGTTTATTGTAACGTTCAGCGCCGGTTAATGACGATGGAACACACAAATCGCGTCGCGATTCAATTCATCGTCCTCCAGCCGACTTGTCTCCAAGGGTCAAGTCCTGCCTCGGGCACCTTATGGTCGTTCTTCTGTGAGTCTAGATTTTCGAATCCGACGCAAAACTGACAGTTATTTGTAAGGTTCAGAGCCTCTTAATGACAATGGAAAACACAAATTGCGTCGCGATTCAATACATCGTCCTCCGGCCGACCTGTCTCCAAGGGTGTGTTGCTGCCTCGGGCACCTTATGGTCGATCTCCTGTGAGTCTTGATTTTCGAATTCGACGCAAAACTGACAGTTAATTGTAACGTTCAGAGCCTGTTAATGACGATGGAACACACAAATCACGTCGCGATTCAATACATCATCCTCCAGCCGACTTGTCTCCAAAGGTCTAGTGCTTCCTCGGGCACCTTATGGTCGTTCTCCTGTGAGTCTAGATTTTCGAATCCGACGCAAAACTGACAGTTAATTGTAACGTTCAGAGCCTGTTAATGACGATGGAACACACAAATTGCGTCGCGATTCAATACATCGTCCTGCGGCCGACCTGTCTCCAAGGGTCTATTGCTGCCTCGGGCACCTTATGGTCGATCTCCTGTGAGTCTAGATTTTCGAATCCGACGCAAAACTGACAGTTAATTGTAACGTTCAGAGCCTGTTAATGACGATGGAACACACAAATTGCGTCGCGATTCAATACATCGTCCTCCGGCCGACCTGTCTCCAAGGGTCTATTGCTGCCTCGGGCACCTTATGGTCGTTGTCCTGTGAGTCTAGATTTTCGAATCCGACGCAAAACTGACAGTTAATTGTAACGTTCAGAGCCTGTTAATGACGATGGAAGACACAAATTGCGTCGCGATTCAATACATCGTCCTCCGGCCGACCTGTCTCCAAGGGTCTATTGCTCCCTCGGGCACCTTACGGTCGATCTCCTGTGAGTCTAGATTTTCGAATCCGACGCAAAACTGACAGTTAGTTGTAACGTTCAGAGCCTGTTCATGACGATGTAACAAACAAATTGCGTCGCGATTCAATACATCGTCCTCCGGCCGACCTGTCTCCAAGGGTCTATTGCTGCCTCGGGCACCTTATGGTCGTTCTCATGTGAGTCTAGACTTTCGAATCAGACGCAAAACTGACAGTTAATTGTAACGTTCAGAGCCTGTTAATGACGATGGAACACACAAATTGCGTCGCGATTCAATACATCGTCCTCCGGCCGACCTGTCTCCAAGGGTCTATTGCTGCCTCGGGCACCTTATGGTCGATCTCCTGTGAGTCTAGATTTTCGAATCCGACGCAAAACTGACAGTTAATTGTAACGTTCAGAGCCTGTTAATGACGATGGAACACACAAATCACGTCGCGATTCAATACATCATCCTCCAGCCGACTTGTCTCCAAGGGTCTAGTGCTGCCTCGGGCACCTTATGATCGTTCTCCTGTGAGTCTAGATTTTCGAATCCGACGCAAAACTGACAGTTAATTGTAACGTTCAGAGCCTGTTAATGACGATGGAACACACAATATGCGTCGCGATTCAATACATCGTCCTCCGGCCGACCTGTCTCCAAGGGTCTATTGCTGCCTCGGTCACCTTATGGTCGTTCTCCTGTGAGTCTAGATTTTCGAATCCGACGCAAAACTGACAGTTAAATGTAAGGTTCAGAGCCTGTTAATGACGATGGAACACACAAATCGCGTCGCGATTCAATGCATCGTCCTGCGGCCGACCTGTCTCCAAGGGTCTATTGCTGCCTCGGGCACCTTACGGTCGATCTCCTGTGAGTCTAGATTTTCGAATCCGACGCAAAACTGACAGTTAGTTGTAACGTTCAGAGCCTGTTCATGACGATGTAACACACAAATTCTGTCGCGATTCAATACATCGTCCTCCGGCCGACCTGTCTCCAAGGGTCTATTGCTGCCTCGGGCACCTTATGGTCGTTCTCCTGTGAGTCTAGACTTTCGAATCAGAAGCAAAACTGACAGTTAATTGTAACGTTCAGCGCCTGTTAATGACGATGGAACACACAAATTGCGTCGCGATTCAATACATCGTCCTCCAGCCGACCTGTCTCCAAGGGTCTATTGCTGCCTCGGGCACCTTATGGTCGATCTCCTGTGAGTCTAGATTTTCGAATCCGACGCAAAACTGACAGTTAATTGTAACGTTCAGAGCCTGTTAATGACGATGGAACACACAAATTGCGTCGCGATTCAATACATCGTCCTCCGGCCGACCTGTCTCCAAGGGTCTATTGCTGCCTCGGCCACCTTATGGTCGTTGTCCTGTGAGTCTAGATTTTCGAATCCGACGCAAAACTCACAGTTAATTAAACGTTCAGAGCCTGTTAATGACGATGGAAGACACAAATTGCGTCGCGATTCAATACATCGTCCTCCGGCCGACCTGTCTCCAAGGGTCTATTGCTGCCTCGGGCACCTTACGGTCGATCTCCTGTGAGTCTAGATTTTCGAATCCGACGCAAAACTGACAGTTAGTTGTAACGTTCAGAGCCTGTTCATGACGATGTAACACACAAATTGCGTCGTGATTCAATACATCGTCCTCCGGCCGACCTGTCTCCAAGGGTCTATTGCTGCCTCGGGCACCTTATGGTCGTTCTCCTGTGAGTCTAGACTTTCGAATCAGACGCAAAACTGACAGTTAATTGTAACGTTCAGCGCCTGTTAATGACGATGGAACACACAAATTGCGTCGCGATTCAATACATCGTCCTCCGGCCGACCTGTCTCCAAGGGTCTATTGCTGCCTCGGGCACCTTATGGTCGATCTCCTGTGAGTCTAGATTTTCGAATCCGACGCAAAACTGACAGTTAATTGTAACGTTCAGAGCCTGTTAATGACGATGGAACACACAAATCACGTCGCGATTCAATACATTTTCCTCCAGCCGACTTGTCTCCAAGGGTCTAGTGCTGCCTCGGGCACCTTATGGTCGTTCTCCTGTGAGACTAGATTTTCATATCCGACGCAAAACTGACAGTTAATTGTTACGTTCAGAGCCTGTTAATGACGATGGAACACACAAATCACGTCGCGATTCAATACATCATCCTCCAGCCGACTTGTCTCCAAGGGTCTATTGCTGCCTCGGGCACCTTATGGTCGTTCTTCTGTGAGTCTAGATTTTCGAATCCGACGCAAAAATGACAGTTAATTGTAACGTTCAGAGCCTGTTAATGACGATGGAACACACAAATTGCGTCGCGATTCAATACATCGTCCTCCAGCCGACCTGTCTCCAAGGGTCTGTTGCTGCCTCGGGCACCTTATGGTCGATCTCCTGTGAGTCTAGATTTTCGAATTCGACGCAAAACTGACAGTTTATTGTAACGTTCAGCGCCGGTTAATGACGATGGAACACACAAATCGCGTCGCGATTCAATTCATCGTCCTCCAGCCGACTTGTCTCCAAGGGTCAAGTCCTGCCTCGGGCACCTTATGGTCGTTCTTCTGTGAGTCTAGATTTTCGAATCCGACGCAAAACTGACAGTTATTTGTAAGGTTCAGAGCCTCTTAATGACAATGGAACACACAAATTGCGTCGCGATTCAATACATCGTCCTCCGGCCGACCTGTCTCCAAGGGTGTGTTGCTGCCTCGGGCACCTTATGGTCGATCTCCTGTGAGTCTTGATTTTCGAATTCGACGCAAAACTGACAGTTAATTGTAACGTTCAGATCCTGTTAATGACGATGGAACACACAAATCACGTCGCGATTCAATACATCATCCTCCAGCCGACTTGTCTCCAAAGGTCTAGTGCTTCCTCGGGCACCTTATGGTCGTTCTCCTGTGAGTCTAGATTTTCGAATCCGACGCAAAACTGACAGTTAATTGTAACGTTCAGAGCCTGTTAATGACGATGGAACACACAAATTGCGTCGCGATTCAATACATCGTCCTCCGTCCGACCTGTCTCCAAGGGACTATTGCTGCCTCGGGCACCTTATGGTCGATCTCCTGTGAGTCTAGATTTTCGAATCCGACGCAAAACTGACAGTTAATTGTAACGTTCAGAGCCTGTTAATGACGATGGAACACACAAATTGCGTCGCGATTCAATACATCGTCCTCCGGCCGACCTGTCTCCAAGGGTCTATTGCTGCCTCGGCCACCTTATGGTCGTTGTCCTGTGAGTCTAGATTTTCGAATCCGACGCAAAACTGACAGTTAATTGTAACGTTCAGCGCCGGTTAATGACGATGGAACACACAAATCGCGTCGCGATTCAATTCATCGTCCTCCAGCCGACTTGTCTCCAAGGGTCAAGTCCTGCCTCGGGCACCTTATGGTCGTTCTTCTGTGAGTCTAGATTTTCGAATCCGACGCAAAACTGACAGTTATTTGTAAGGTTCTGAGCCTCTTAATGACAATGGAACACACAAATTGCGTCGCGATTCAATACATCGTCCTCCGGCCGACCTGTCTCCAAGGGTGTGTTGCTGCCTCGGGCACCTTATGGTCGATCTCCTGTGAGTCTAGATTTTCGAATCCGACGCAAAAATGACAGTTAGTTGTAACGTTCAGAGCCTGTTAATGACGATGGAACACACAAATTGCGTCGCGATTCAATACATCGTCCTCCAGCCGACCTGTCTCCAAGGGTCTATTGCTGCCTCGGGCACCTTATGGTCGATCTCCTGTGAGTCTAGATTTTCGAATCCGACGCTAAACTGCCAGTTAATTGTAACGTTCAGAGCCTGTTAATGACGATGGAACACACAAATTGCGTCGCGATTCAATACATCGTCCTCCGGCCGACCTGTCTCCAAGGGTCTATTGCTGCCTCGGCCACCTTATGGTTGTTGTCCTGTGAGTCTAGATTTTCGAATCCGACGCAAAACTGACAGTTAATTGTAACGTTCAGAGCCTGTTAATGACGATGGAACACACAAATCACGTCGCGATTCAATACATTTTCCTCCAGCCGACTTGTCTCCAAGGGTCTAGTGCTGCCTCGGGCACCTTATGGTCGTTCTCCTGTGAGACTAGATTTTCGAATCCGACGCAAAACTGACAGTTAATTGTTACGTTCAGAGCCTGTTAATGACGATGGAACACACAAATCACGTCGCGATTCAATACATCATCCTCCAGCCGACTTGTCTCCAAGGGTCTAGTGCTGCCTCGGGCACCTTATGGTCGTTCTCCTGTGAGTCTAGATTTTCGAATCCGACGCAAAACTGACAGTTAATTGTATCGTTCAGAGCCTGTTAATGACGATGGAACACACAATATGCGTCGCGATTCAATACATCGTCCTCCGGCCGACCTGTCTCCAAGGGTCTACTGCTGCCTCGGTCACCTTATGGTCGTTCTCCTGTGAGTCTAGATTTTCGAATCCGACGCAAAACTGACAGTTAATTGTAAGGTTCAGAGCCTGTTAATGACGATGGAACACACAAATCGCGTCGCGATTCAATACATCGTCCTCCGGCCGACCTGTCTCCAAGGGTCTATTGCTGCCTCGGGCACCTTACGGTCGATCTCCTGTGAGTCTAGAATTTCGAATCCGACGCAAAACTGACAGTTAGTTGTAACGTTCAGAGCCTGTTCATGACGATGGAACACACAAATTGCGTCGCGATTCAATACATCGTCCTCCGGCCGACCTGTCTCCAAGGGTCTATTGCTGCCTCGGGCAGCTTATGGTCGTTCTCCTGTGAGTCTAGACTTACGAATCAGACGCAAAACTGACAGTTAATTGTAACGTTCAGAGCCTGTTAATGGCGATGGAACACACAAATTGCGTCGCGATTCAATACATCGTCCTACGGCCGACCTGTCTCCAAGGGTCTAGTGCTGCCTCGGACACCTTATGGTCGTTCTTCTGTGAGTCTAGATTTTCGAATCCGACGCAAAAATGACAGTTAATTGTAACGTTCAGAGCCTGTTAATGACGATGGAACACACAAATTGCGTCGCGATTCAATACATCGTCCTCCAGCCGACCTGTCTCCAAGGGTCTGTTGCTGCCTCGGGCACCTTATGGTCGATCTCCTGTGAGTCTAGATTTTCGAATTCGACGCAAAACTGACAGTTTATTGTAACGTTCAGCGCCGGTTAATGACGATGGAACACACAAATCGCGTCGCGATTCAATTCATCGTCCTCCAGCCGACTTGTCTCCAAGGGTCAAGTCCTGCCTCGGGCACCTTATGGTCGTTCTTCTGTGAGTCTAGATTTTCGAATCCGACGCAAAACTGACAGTTATTTGTAAGGTTCAGAGCCTCTTAATGACAATGGAACACACAAATTGCGTCGCGATTCAATACATCGTCCTCCGGCCGACCTGTCTCCAAGGGTGTGTTGCTGCCTCGGGCACCTTATGGTCGATCTCCTGTGAGTCTTGATTTTCGAATTCGACGCAAAACTGACAGTTAATTGTAACGTTCAGAGCCTGTTAATGACGATGGAACACACAAATCACGTCGCGATTCAATACATCATCCTCCAGCCGACTTGTCTCCAAAGGTCTAGTGCTTCCTCGGGCACCTTATGGTCGTTCTCCTGTGAGTCTAGATTTTCGAATCCGACGCAAAACTGACAGTTAATTGTAACGTTCAGAGCCTGTTAATGACGATGGAACACACAAATTGCGTCGCGATTCAATACATCGTCCTCCGGCCGACCTGTCTCCAAGGGACTATTGCTGCCTCGGGCACCTTATGGTCGATCTCCTGTGAGTCTAGATTTTCGAATCCGACGCAAAACTGACAGTTAATTGTAACGTTCAGAGCCTGTTAATGACGATGGAACACACAAATTGCGTCGCGATTCAATACATCGTCCTCCGGCCGACCTGTCTCCAAGGGTCTATTGCTGCCTCGGCCACCTTATGGTCGTTGTCCTGTGAGTCTAGATTTTCGAATCCGACGCAAAACTGACAGTTAATTGTAACGTTCAGAGCCTGTTAATGACGATGGAAGACACAAATTGCGTCGCGATTCAATACATCGTCCTCCGGCCGACCTGTCTCCAAGGGTCTATTGCTCCCTCGGGCACCTTACGGTCGATCTCCTGTGAGTCTAGATTTTCGAATCCGACGCAAAACTGACAGTTAGTTGTAACGTTCAGAGCCTGTTCATGACGATGTAACAAACAAATTGCGTCGCGATTCAATACATCGTCCTCCGGCCGACCTGTCTCCAAGGGTCTATTGCTGCCTCGGGCACCTTATGGTCGTTCTCCTGTGAGTCTAGACTTTCGAATCCGACGCAAAACTGACAGTTAATTGTAACGTTCAGAGCCTGTTAATGACGATGGAACACACAAATTGCGTCGCGATTCAATACATCGTCCTCCGGCCGACCTGTCTCCAAGGGTCTATTGCTGCCTCGGGCACCTTACGGTCGATCTCCTGTGAGTCTAGATTTTCGAATCCGACGCAAAACTGACAGTTAGTTGTAACGTTCAGAGCCTGTTCATGACGATGTAACACACAAATTGCGTCGCGATTCAATACATCGTCCTCCGGCCGACCTGTCTCCAAGGGTCTATTGCTGCCTCGGGCACCTTATGGTCGTTCTCCTGTGAGTCTAGACTTTCGAATCAGACGCAAAACTGACAGTTAATTGTAACGTTCAGCGCCTGTTAATGACGATGGAACACACAAATTGCGTCGCGATTCAATACATCGTCCTCCAGCCGACCTGTCTCCAAGGGTCTATTGCTGCCTCGGGCACCTTATGGTCGATCTCCTGTGAGTCTAGATTTTCGAATCCGACGCAAAACTGACAGTTAATTGTAACGTTCAGAGCCTGTTAATGACGATGGAACACACAAATTGCGTCGCGATTCAATACATCGTCCTCCGGCCGACCTGTCTCCAAGGGTCTATTGCTGCCTCGGCCACCTTATGGTCGTTGTCCTGTGAGTCTAGATTTTCGAATCCGACGCAAAACTGACAGTTAATTAAACGTTCAGAGCCTGTTAATGACGATGGAAGACACAAATTGCGTCGCGATTCAATACATCGTCCTCCGGCCGACCTGTCTCCAAGGGTCTATTGCTGCCTCGGGCACCTTACGGTCGATCTCCTGTGAGTCTAGATTTTCGAATCCGACGCAAAACTGACAGTTAGTTGTAACGTTCAGAGCCTGTTCATGACGATGTAACACACAAATTGCGTCGTGATTCAATACATCGTCCTCCGGCCGACCTGTCTCCAAGGGTCTATTGCTGCCTCGGGCACCTTATGGTCGTTCTCCTGTGAGTCTAGACTTTCGAATCAGACGCAAAACTGACAGTTAATTGTAACGTTCAGCGCCTGTTAATGACGATGGAACACACAAATTGCGTCGCGATTCAATACATCGTCCTCCGGCCGACCTGTCTCCAAGGGTCTATTGCTGCCTCGGGCACCTTATGGTCGATCTCCTGTGAGTCTAGATTTTCGAATCCGACGCAAAACTGACAGTTAATTGTAACGTTCAGAGCCTGTTAATGACGATGGAACACACAAATCACGTCGCGATTCAATACATTTTCCTCCAGCCGACTTGTCTCCAAGGGTCTAGTGCTGCCTCGGGCACCTTATGGTCGTTCTCCTGTGAGATTAGATTTTCGAATCCGACGCAAAACTGACAGTTAATTGTTACGTTCAGAGCCTGTTAATGACGATGGAACACACAAATCACGTCGCGATTCAATACATCATCCTCCAGCCGACTTGTCTCCAAGGGTCTAGTGCTGCCTCGGGCACCTTATGGTCGTTCTCCTGTGAGTCTAGATTTTCGAATCCGACGCAAAACTGACAGTTAATTGTAACGTTCAGAGCCTGTTAATGACGATGGAACACACAATATGCGTCGCGATTCAATACATCGTCCTCCGGCCGACCTGTCTCCAAGGGCCTACTGCTGCCTCGGTCACCTTATGGTCGTTCTCCTGTGAGTCTAGATTTTCGAATCCGACGCAAAACTGACAGTTAATTGTAACGTTCAGAGCCTGTTAATGACGATGGAACACACAAATCGCGTCGCGATTCAATACATCGTCGTCCGGCCGACCTGTCTCCAAGGGTCTATTGCTGCCTCGGGCACCTTACGGTCGATCTCCTGTGAGTCTAGAATTTCGAATCCGACGCAAAACTGACAGTTAGTTGTAACGTTCAGAGCCTGTTCATGACGATGGAACACACAAATTGCGTCGCGATTCAATACATCGTCCTCCGGCCGACCTGTCTCCAAGGGTCTATTGCTGCCTCGGGCAGCTTATGGTCGTTCTCCTGTGAGTCTAGACTTTCGAATCAGACGCAAAACTGACAGTTAATTGTAACGTTCAGAGCCTGTTAATGGCGATGGAACACACAAATTGCGTCGCGATTCAATACATCGTCCTACGGCCGACTTGTCTCCAAGGGTCTAGTGCTGCCTCGGACACCTTATGGTCGTTCTTCTGTGAGTCTAGATTTTCGAATCCGACGCAAAAATGACAGTTAATTGTAACGTTCAGAGCCTGTTAATGACGATGGAACACACAAATTGCGTCGCGATTCAATACATCGTCCTCCAGCCGACCTGTCTCCAAGGGTCTGTTGCTGCCTCGGGCACCTTATGGTCGATCTCCTGTGAGTCTAGATTTTCGAATTCGACGCAAAACTGACAGTTTATTGTAACGTTCAGCGCCGGTTAATGACGATGGAACACACAAATCGCGTCGCGATTCAATTCATCGTCCTCCAGCCGACTTGTCTCCAAGGGTCAAGTCCTGCCTCGGGCACCTTATGGTCGTTCTTCTGTGAGTCTAGATTTTCGAATCCGACGCAAAACTGACAGTTATTTGTAAGGTTCAGAGCCTCTTAATGACAATGGAAAACATAAATTGCGTCGCGATTCAATACATCGTCCTCCGGCCGACCTGTCTCCAAGGGTGTGTTGCTGCCTCGGGCACCTTATGGTCGATCTCCTGTGAGTCTTGATTTTCGAATTCGACGCAAAACTGACAGTTAATTGTAACGTTCAGAGCCTGTTAATGACGATGGAACACACAAATCACGTCGCGATTCAATACATCATCCTCCAGCCGACTTGTCTCCAAAGGTCTAGTGCTTCCTCGGGCACCTTATGGTCGTTCTCCTGTGAGTCTAGATTTTCGAATCCGACGCAAAACTGACAGTTAATTGTAACGTTCAGAGCCTGTTAATGACGATGGAACACACAAATTGCGTCGCGATTCAATACATCGTCCTGCGGCCGACCTGTCTCCAAGGGTCTATTGCTGCCTCGGGCACCTTATGGTCGATCTCCTGTGAGTCTAGATTTTCGAATCCGACGCAAAACTGACAGTTAATTGTAACGTTCAGAGCCTGTTAATGACGATGGAACACACAAATTGCGTCGCGATTCAATACATCGTCCTCCGGCCGACCTGTCTCCAAGGGTCTATTGCTGCCTCGGGCACCTTATGGTCGTTGTCCTGTGAGTCTAGATTTTCGAATCCGACGCAAAACTGACAGTTAATTGTAACGTTCAGAGCCTGTTAATGACGATGGAAGACACAAATTGCGTCGCGATTCAATACATCGTCCTCCGGCCGACCTGTCTCCAAGGGTCTATTGCTCCCTCGGGCACCTTACGGTCGATCTCCTGTGAGTCTAGATTTTCGAATCCGACGCAAAACTGACAGTTAGTTGTAACGTTCAGAGCCTGTTCATGACGATGTAACAAACAAATTGCGTCGCGATTCAATACATCGTCCTCCGGCCGACCTGTCTCCAAGGGTCTATTGCTGCCTCGGGCACCTTATGGTCGTTCTCATGTGAGTCTAGACTTTCGAATCAGACGCAAAACTGACAGTTAATTGTAACGTTCAGAGCCTGTTAATGACGATGGAACACACAAATTGCGTCGCGATTCAATACATCGTCCTCCGGCCGACCTGTCTCCAAGGGTCTATTGCTGCCTCGGGCACCTTATGGTCGATCTCCTGTGAGTCTAGATTTTCGAATCCGACGCAAAACTGACAGTTAATTGTAACGTTCAGAGCCTGTTAATGACGATGGAACACACAAATCACGTCGCGATTCAATACATCATCCTCCAGCCGACTTGTCTCCAAGGGTCTAGTGCTGCCTCGGGCACCTTATGATCGTTCTCCTGTGAGTCTAGATTTTCGAATCCGACGCAAAACTGACAGTTAATTGTAACGTTCAGAGCCTGTTAATGACGATGGAACACACAATATGCGTCGCGATTCAATACATCGTCCTCCGGCCGACCTGTCTCCAAGGGTCTATTGCTGCCTCGGGCACCTTATGGTCGTTCTCATGTGAGTCTAGACTTTCGAATCAGACGCAAAACTGACAGTTAATTGTAACGTTCAGAGCCTGTTAATGACGATGGAACACACAAATTGCGTCGCGATTCAATACATCGTCCTCCGGCCGACCTGTCTCCAAGGGTCTATTGCTGCCTCGGGCACCTTACGGTCGATCTCCTGTGAGTCTAGATTTTCGAATCCGACGCAAAACTGACAGTTAGTTGTAACGTTCAGAGCCTGTTCATGACGATGGAACACACAAATTGCGTCGCGATTCAATACATCGTCCTCCGGCCGACCTGTCTCCAAGGGTCTATTGCTGCCTCGGGCAGCTTATGGTCGTTCTCCTGTGAGTCTAGACTTTCGAATCAGACGCAAAACTGACAGTTACTTGTAACGTTCAGAGCCTGTTAATGGCGATGGAACACACAAATTGCGTCGCGATTCAATACATCGTCCTACGGCCGACCTGTCTCCAAGGGTCTATTGCTGCCTCGGGCACCTTATGGTCGATCTCCTGTGAGTCTAGCTTTTCGAATCCGACGCAAAATTGACAGTTAATTGTAACGTTCACAGCCTGTTAATGACGATGGAACACACAAATTGCGTCGCGATTCAATACATCGTCCTACGGCCGACCTGTCTCCAAGGGTCTAGTGCTGCCTCGGACACCTTATGGTCGTTCTCCTGTGAGTCTAGATTTTCGAATCCGACGCAAAACTGACAGTTAATTGTAACGTTCAGCGCCTGTTAATGACGATGGAACACACAAATCGCGTCGCGATTCAATACATCGTCCTCCGGCCGACCTGTCTCCAAGGGTCTATTGCTGCCTCGGGCACCTTAAGGTCGATCTCCTGTGAGTCTAGATTTTCGAATCCGACGCAAAAATGACAGTTAGTTGTAACGTTCAGAGCCTGTTAATGACGATGGAACACACAAATTGCGTCGCGATTCAATACATCGTCCTCCAGCCGACCTGTCTCCAAGGGTCTGTTGCTGCCTCGGGCACCTTATGGTCGATCTCCTGTGAGTCTAGATTTTCGAATTCGACGCAAAACTGACAGTTTATTGTAACGTTCAGCGCCTGTTAATGACGATGGAACACACAAATCGCGTCGCGATTCAATACATCGTCCTCAAGCCGACTTGTCTCCAAGGGTCAAGTCCTGCCTCGGGCACCTTATGGTCGTTCTTCTGTGAGTCTAGATTTTCGAATCCGACGCAAAACTGACAGTTATTTGTAAGGTTCAGAGCCTCTTAATGACAATGGAACACACAAATTGCGTCGCGATTCAATACATCGTCCTCCGGCCGACCTGTCTCCAAGGGTCTGTTGCTGCCTCGGGCACCTTATGGTCGATCTCCTGTGAGTCTAGATTTTCGAATTCGACGCAAAACTGACAGTTAATTGTAACGTTCAGAGCCTGTTAATGACGATGGAACACACAAATCACGTCGCGATTCAATACATCATCCTCCAGCCGACTTGTCTCCAAAGGTCTAGTGCTGCCTCGGGCACCTTATGGTCGTTCTCCTGTGAGTCTAGATTTTCGATTCCGACGCAAAACTGACAGTTAATTGTAACGTTCAGAGCCTGTTAATGACGATGGAACACACAAATTGCGTCGCGATTCAATACATCGTCCTCCGGCCGACCTGTCTCCAAGGGTCTATTGCTGCCTCGGGCACCTTATGGTCGATCTCCTGTGAGTCTAGATTTTCGAATCCGACGCAAAACTGACAGTTAATTGTAACGTTCAGAGCCTGTTAATGACGATGGAACACACAAATTGCGTCGCGATTCAATACATCGTCCTCCGGCCGACCTGTCTCCAAGGGTCTATTGCTGCCTCGGCCACCTTATGGTCGTTGTCCTGTGAGTCTAGATTTTCGAATCCGACCAAAACTGGCAGTTAATTGTAACGTTCAGAGCCTGTTAATGACGATGGAACACACAAATTGCGTCGCGATTCAATACATCGTCCTGCGGCCGACCTGTCTCCAAGGGTCTATTGCTGCCTCGGGCACCTTACGGTCGATCTCCTGTGAGTCTAGATTTTCGAATCCGACGCAAAACTGACAGTTAATTGTAACGTTCAGAGCCTGTTTATGGCGATGGAACACACAAATTGCGTCGCGATTCAATACATCGTCCTACGGCCGACCTGTCTCCAAGGGTCTAGTGCTGCCTCGGACACCTTATGGTCGTTCTCCTGTGAGTCTAGATTTTCGAATCCGACGCAAAATTGACAGTTAATTGTAACGTTCAGCGCCTGTTAATGACGATGGAACACACAAATCGCGTCGCGATTCAATACATCGTCCTCCAGCCGACTTGTCTCCAAGGGTCAAGTCCTGCCTCGGGCACCTTATGGTCGTTCTTCTGTGAGTCTAGATTTTCGAATCCGACGCAAAACTGACAGTTATTTGTAAGGTTCAGAGACTCTTAATGACAATGGAACACACAAATTGCGTCGCGATTCAATACATCGTCCTCCGGCCGACCTGTCTCCAAGGGTCTATTGCTGCCTCGGGCACCTTATGGTCGATCTCCTGTGAGTCTAGATTTTCAAATCCGACGCAAAAATGACAGTTAATTGCAACGTTCAGAGCCTGTTAATGACGATGGAACACACAAATTGCGTCGCGATTCAATACATCGTCCTACGGCCGACCTGTCTCCAAGGGTCTAGTGCTGCCTCGGACACCTTATGGTCGTTCTCCTGTGAGTCTAGATTTTCGAATCCGACGCAAAACTGACAGTTAATTGTAACGTTCAGAGCCTGTTAATGACGATGGAAGACACAAATCGCGTCGCAATTCAGTACATCGTCCTCCGGCCGACCTGTCTCCAAGGGTCTATTGCTGCCTCGGGCACCTTACGGTCGATCTCCTGTGAGTCTAGATTTTCGAATCCGACGCAAAACTGACAGTTAGTTGTAACGTTCAGAGCCTGTTCATGACGATGTAACACACAAATTGCGTCGCGATTCAATACATCGTCCTCCGGCCGACCTGTCTCCAAGGGTCTATTGCTACCTCTGGCACCTTATGGTCGTTCTCCTGTGAGTCTAGACTTTCGAATCAGACGCAAAACTGACAGTTAATTGTAACGTTCAGCGCCTGTTAATGACGATGGAACACACAAATTGCGTCGCGATTCAATACATCGTCCTCCGGCCGACCTGTCTCCAAGGGTCTATTGCTGCCTCGGGCACCTTATGGTCGATCTCCTGTGAGTCTAGATTTTCGAATCCGACGCAAAACTGACAGTTAATTGTAACGTTCAGAGCCTGTTAATGACGATGGAACACACAAATTGCGTCGCGATTCAATACATCGTCCTCCGGCCGACCTGTCTCCAAGGGTCTATTGCTGCCTCGGCCACCTTATGGTCGTTGTCCTGTGAGTCTAGATTTTCGAATCCGACGCAAAACTGACAGTTAATTGTAACGTTCAGAGCCTGTTAATGACGATGGAAGACACAAATTGCGTCGCGATTCAATACATCGTCCTCCGGCCGACCTGTCTCCAAGGGTCTATTGCTGCCTCGGGCACCTTACGGTCGATCTCCTGTGAGTCTAGATTTTCGAATCCGACGCAAAACTGACAGTTAGTTGCAACGTTCAGAGCCTGTTCATGACGATGTAACACAAATTGCGTCGCGATTCAATACATCGTCCTCCGGCCGACCTGTCTCCAAGGGTCTATTGCTGCCTCGGGCACCTTATGGTCGTTCTCCTGTGAGTCTAGACTTTCGAATCAGACGCAAAACTGACAGTTAATTGTAACGTTCAGCGCCTCTTAATGACGATGGAACACACAAATTGCGTCGCGATTCAATACATCGTCCTCCAGCCGACCTGTCTCCAAGGGTCTATTGCTGCCTCGGGCACCTTATGGTCGATCCCCTGTGAGTCTAGATTTTCGAATCCGACGCAAAACTGACAGTTAATTGTAACGTTCAGAGCCTGTTAATGACGATGGAACACACAAATCACGTCGCGATTCAATACATCATCCTCCAGCCGACCTGTCTCCAAGGGTCTGTTGCTGCCTCGGGCACCTTATGGTCGATCTCCTGTGAGTCTAGATTTTCGAATTCGACGCAAAACTGACAGTTTATTGTAACGTTCAGCGCCTGTTAATGACGATGGAACACACAAATCGCGTCGCGATTCAATACATCGTCCTCAAGCCGACTTGTCTCCAAGGGTCAAGTCCTGCCTCGGGCACCTTATGGTCGTTCTTCTGTGAGTCTAGATTTTCGAATCCGACGCAAAACTGACAGTTATTTGTAAGGTTCAGAGCCTCTTAATGACAATGGAACACACAAATTGCGTCGCGATTCAATACATCGTCCTCCGGCCGACCTGTCTCCAAGGGTCTGTTGCTGCCTCGGGCACCTTATGGTCGATCTCCTGTGAGTCTAGATTTTCGAATTCGACGCAAAACTGACAGTTAATTGTAACGTTCAGAGCCTGTTAATGACGATGGAACACACAAATCACGTCGCGATTCAATACATCATCCTCCAGCCGACTTGTCTCCAAACGTCTAGTGCTGCCTCGGGCACCTTATGGTCGTTCTCCTGTGAGTCTAGATTTTCGATTCCGACGCAAAACTGACAGTTAATTGTAACGTTCAGAGCCTGTTAATGACGATGGAACACACAAATTGCGTCGCGATTCAATACATCGTCCTCCGGCCGACCTGTCTCCAAGGGTCTATTGCTGCCTCGGGCACCCTGTTGTCGATCTCCTGTGAGTCTAGATTTTCGAATCCGACGCAAAACTGACAGTTAATTGTAACGTTCAGAGCCTGTTAATGACGATGGAACACACAAATTGCGTCGCGATTCAATACATCGTCCTCCGGCCGACCTGTCTCCAAGGGTCTATTGCTGCCTCGGCCACCTTATGGTCGTTGTCCTGTAAGTCTAGATTTTCGAATCCGACCAAAACTGGCAGTTAATTGTAACGTTCAGAGCCTGTTAATGACGATGGAACACACAAATTGCGTCGCGATTCAATACATCGTCCTGCGGCCGACCTGTCTCCAAGGGTCTATTGCTGCCTCGGGCACCTTACGGTCGATCTCCTGTGAGTCTAGATTTTCGAATCCGACGCAAAACTGACAGTTAATTGTAACGTTCAGAGCCTGTTAATGACGATGGAACACACAAATTGCGTCGCGATTCAATACATCGTCCTCCGGCCGACCTGTCTCCAAGGGTCTATTGCTGCCTCGGGCAGCTTATGGTCGTTCTCCTGTGAGTCTAGACTTTCGAATCAGACGCAAAACTGACAGTTAATTGTAACGTTCAGAGCCTGTTAATGGCGATGGAACACACAAATTGCGTCGCGATTCAATACATCGTCCTACGGCCGACCTGTCTCCAAGGGTCTAGTGCTGCCTCGGACACCTTATGGTCGTTCTCCTGTGAGTCTAGATTTTCGAATCCGACGCAAAATTGACAGTTAATTGTAACGTTCAGCGCCTGTTAATGACGATGGAACACACAAATCGCGTCGCGATTCAATACATCGTCCTCCAGCCGACTTGTCTCCAAGGGTCAAGTCCTGCCTCGGGCACCTTATGGTCGTTCTTCTGTGAGTCTAGATTTTCGAATCCGACGCAAAACTGACAGTTATTTGTAAGGTTCAGAGACTCTTAATGACAATGGAACACACAAATTGCGTCGCGATTCAATACATCGTCCTCCGGCCGACCTGTCTCCAAGGGTCTATTGCTGCCTCGGGCACCTTATGGTCGATCTCCTGTGAGTCTAGATTTTCAAATCCGACGCAAAAATGACAGTTAATTGCAACGTTCAGAGCCTGTTAATGACGATGGAACACACAAATTGCGTCGCGATTCAATACATCGTCCTACGGCCGACCTGTCTCCAAGGGTCTAGTGCTGCCTCGGACACCTTATGGTCGTTCTCCTGTGAGTCTAGATTTTCGAATCCGACGCAAAACTGACAGTTAATTGTAACGTTCAGAGCCTGTTAATGACGATGGAAGACACAAATCGCGTCGCAATTCAATACATCGTCCTCCGGCCGACCTGTCTCCAAGGGTCTATTGCTGCCTCGGGCACCTTACGGTCGATCTCCTGTGAGTCTAGATTTTCGAATCCGACGCAAAACTGACAGTTAATTGTAACGTTCAGAGCCTGTTAATGACGATGGAAGACACAAATTGCGTCGCGATTCAATACATCGTCCTCCGGCCGACCTGTCTCCAAGGGTCTATTGCTGCCTCGGGCACCTTACGGTCGATCTCCTGTGAGTCTAGATTTTCGAATCCGACGCAAAACTGACAGTTAGTTGCAACGTTCAGAGCCTGTTCATGACGATGTAACACAAATTGCGTCGCGATTCAATACATCGTCCTCCGGCCGACCTGTCTCCAAGGGTCTATTGCTGCCTCGGGCACCTTATGGTCGTTCTCCTGTGAGTCTAGACTTTCGAATCAGACGCAAAACTGACAGTTAATTGTAACGTTCAGCGCCTCTTAATGACGATGGAACACACAAATTGCGTCGCGATTCAATACATCGTCCTCCAGCCGACCTGTCTCCAAGGGTCTATTGCTGCCTCGGGCACCTTATGGTCGATCCCCTGTGAGTCTAGATTTTCGAATCCGACGCAAAACTGACAGTTAATTGTAACGTTCAGAGCCTGTTAATGACGATGGAACACACAAATCACGTCGCGATTCAATACATCATCCTCCAGCCGACCTGTCTCCAAGGGTCTGTTGCTGCCTCGGGCACCTTATGGTCGATCTCCTGTGAGTCTAGATTTTCGAATTCGACGCAAAACTGACAGTTTATTGCAACGTTCAGAGCCTGTTCATGACGATGTAACACAAATTGCGTCGCGATTCAATACATCGTCCTCCGGCCGACCTGTCTCCAAGGGTCTATTGCTGCCTCGGGCACCTTATGGTCGTTCTCCTGTGAGTCTAGACTTTCGAATCAGACGCAAAACTGACAGTTAATTGTAACGTTCAGCGCCTGTTAATGACGATGGAACACACAAATTGCGTCGCGATTCAATACATCGTCCTCCAGCCGACCTGTCTCCAAGGGTCTATTGCTGCCTCGGGCACCTTATGGTCGATCCCCTGTGAGTCTAGATTTTCGAATCCGACGCAAAACTGACAGTTAATTGTAACGTTCAGAGCCTGTTAATGACGATGGAACACACAAATCACGTCGCGATTCAATACATCATCCTCCAGCCGACTTGTCTCCAAGGGTCTAGTGCTGCCTCGGGCACCTTATGGTCGTTCTCCTGTGAGTCTAGATTTTCGAATCCGACGCAAAACTGACAGTTAATTGTAACGTTCAGAGCCTGTTAATGACGATGGAACACACAATATGCGTCGCGATTCAATACATCGTCCTCCGGCCGACCTGTCTCCAAGGGTCTATTGCTGCCTCGGTCACCTTATGGTCGTTCTCCTGTGAGTCTAGATTTTCGAATCCGACGCAAAACTGACAGTTAATTGTAAGGTTCAGAGCCTGTTAATGACGATGGAACACACAAATCGCGTCGCGATTCAATACATCGTCCTCCGGCCGACCTGTCTCCAAGGGTCTATTGCTGCCTCGGGCACCTTACGATCGATCTCCTGTGAGTCTAGAATTTCGAATCCGACGCAAAACTGACAGTTAGTTGTAACGTTCAGAGCCTGTTCATGACGATGGAACACACAAATTGCGTCGCGATTCAATACATCGTCCTCCGGCCGACCTGTCTCCAAGGGTCTATTGCTGCCTCGGGCAGCTTATGGTCGTTCTCCTGTGAGTCTAGACTTTCGAATCAGACGCAAAACTGACAGTTAATTGTAACGATCAGAGCCTGTTAATGGCGATGGAACGCACAAATTGCGTCGCGATTCAATACATCGTCCTACGGCCGACCTGTCTCCAAGGGTCTAGTGCTGCCTCGGACACCTTATGGTCGTTCTCCTGTGAGTCTAGATTTTCGAATCCCTCCAAAAACTGACAGTTAATTGTAACGTTCAGCGCCTGTTAATGACGATGGAACACACAAATCGCGTCGTGATTCAATAGATCTTCCTCCAGCCGACTTGTCTCCAAGGGTCTATTGCTGCCTCGGGCACCTTATGGTCGTTCTTCTGTGAGTCTAGATTTTCGAATCCGACGCAAAAATGACAGTTAATTGTAACGTTCAGAGCCTGTTAATGACGATGGAACACACAAATTGCGTCGCGATTCAATGATCGTCCTCCAGCCGACCTGTCTCCAAGGGTCTGTTGCTGCCTCGGGCACCTTATGGTCGATCTCCTGTGAGTCTAGATTTTCGAATTCGACGCAAAACTGACAGTTTATTGTAACGTTCAGCGCCGGTTAATGACGATGGAACACACAAATCGCGTCGCGATTCAATTCATCGTCCTCCAGCCGACTTGTCTTCAAGGGTCAAGTCCTGCCTCGGGCACCTTATGGTCGTTCTTCTGTGAGTCTAGATTTTCGAATCCGACGCAAAACTGACAGTTATTTGTAAGGTTCAGAGCCTCTTAATGACAATGGAACACACAAATTGCGTCGCGATTCAATACATCGTCCTCCGGCCGACCTGTCTCCACGGGTGTGTTGCTGCCTCGGGCACCTTATGGTCGATCTCCTGTGAGTCTTGATTTTCGAATTCGACGCAAAACTGACAGTTAATTGTAACGTTCAGAGCCTGTTAATGACGATGGAACACACAAATCACGTCGCGATTCAATACACCATCCTCCAGCCGACTTGTCTCCAAAGGTCTAGTGCTGCCTCGGGCACCTTATGGTCGTTCTCCTGTGAGTCTAGATTTTCGAATCCGACGCAAAACTGACAGTTAATTGTAACGTTCAGAGCCTGTTAATGACGATGGAACACACAAATTGCGTCGCGATTCAATACATCGTCCTCCGGCCGACCTGTCTCCAAGGGTCTATTGCTGCCTCGGGCACCTTATGGTCGATCTCCTGTGAGTCTAGATTTTCGAATCCGACGCAAAACTGACAGTTAATTGTAACGTTCAGAGCCTGTTAATGACGATGGAACACACAAATTGCGTCGCGATTCAATACATCGTCCTCCGGCCGACCTGTCTCCAAGGGTCTATTGCTGCCTCGGCCACCTTATGGTCGTTGTCCTGTGAGTCTAGATTTTCGAATCCGACGCAAAACTGACAGTTAATTGTAACGTTCAGAGCCTGTTAATGACGATGGAAGACACAAATTGCGTCGCGATTCAATACATCGTCCTCCGGCCGACCTGTCTCCAAGGGTCTATTGCTCCCTCGGGCACCTTACGGTCGATCTCCTGTGAGTCTAGATTTTCGAATCCGACGCAAAACTGACAGTTAGTTGTAACGTTCAGAGCCTGTTCATGACGATGTAACAAACAAATTGCGTCGCGATTCAATACATCGTCCTCCGGCCGACCTGTCTCCAAGGGTCTATTGCTGCCTCGGGCACCTTATGGTCGTTCTCCTGTGAGTCTAGACTTTCGAATCAGACGCAAAACTGACAGTTAATTGTAACGTTCAGAGCCTGTTAATGACGATGGAACACACAAATTGCGTCGCGATTCAATACATCGTCCTCCGGCCGACCTGTCTCCAAGGGTCTATTGCTGCCTCGGGCACCTTATGGTCGATCTCCTGTGAGTCTAGATTTTCGAATCCGACGCAAAACTGACAGTTAATTGTAACGTTCAGAGCCTGTTAATGACGATGGAACACACAAATCACGTCGCGATTCAATACATCATCCTCCAGCCGACTTGTCTCCAAGGGTCTAGTGCTGCCTCGGGCACCTTATGATCGTTCTCCTGTGAGTCTAGATTTTCGAATCCGACGCAAAACTGACAGTTAATTGTAACGTTCAGAGCCTGTTAATGACGATGGAACACACAATATGCGTCGCGATTCAATACATCGTCCTCCGGCCGACCTGTCTCCAAGGGTCTATTGCTGCCTCGGTCACCTTATGGTCGTTCTCCTGTGAGTCTAGATTTTCGAATCCGACGCAAAACTGACAGTTAATTGTAACGTTCAGAGCCTGTTAATGACGATGGAACACACAAATCGCGTCGCGATTCAATACATCGTCCTGCGGCCGACCTGTCTCCAAGGGTCTATTGCTGCCTCGGGCACCTTACGGTCGATCTCCTGTGAGTCTAGATTTTCGAATCCGACGCAAAACTGACAGTTAGTTGTAACGTTCAGAGCCTGTTCATGACGATGGAACACACAAATTGCGTCGCGATTCAATACATCGTCCTCCGGCCGACCTGTCTCCAAGGGTCTATTGCTGCCTCGGGCAGCTTATGGTCGTTCTCCTGTGAGTCTAGACTTTCGAATCAGACGCAAAACTGACAGTTAATTGTAACGTTCAGAGCCTGTTAATGGCGATGGAACACACAAATTGCGTCGCGATTCAATACATCGTCCTACGGCCGACCTGTCTCCAAGGGTCTAGTGCTGCCTCGGACACCTTATGGTCGTTCTCCTGTGAGTCTAGATTTTCGAATCCGACGCAAAACTGACAGTTAATTGTAACGTTCAGCGCCTGTTAATGACGATGGAACACACAAATCGCGTCGCGATTCAATACATCGTCCTCCAGCCGACTTGTCTCCAAGGGTCAAGTCCTGCCTCGGGCACCTTATGGTCGTTCTTCTGTGAGTCTAGATTTTCGAATCCGACGCAAAACTGACAGTTATTTGTAAGGTTCAGAGCCTCTTAATGACAATGGAACACACAAATTGCGTCGCGATTCAATACATCGTCCTCCGGCCGACCTGTCTCCAAGGGTCTATTGCTGCCTCGGGCACCTTATGGTCGATCTCCTGTGAGTCTAGATTTTCGAATCCGACGCAAAACTGACAGTTAATTGTAACGTTCAGAGCCTGTTAATGACGATGGAACACACAAATTGCGTCGCGATTCAATACATCGTCCTACGGCCGACCTGTCTCCAAGGGTCTACTGCTGCCTCGGCCACCTTATGGTCGTTGTCCTGTGAGTCTAGATTTTCGAATCCGACGCAAAACTGACAGTTAATTGTAACGTTCAGAGCCTGTTAATGACGATGGAAGACACAAATTGCGTCGCGATTCAATACATCGTCCTCCGGCCGACCTGTCTCCAAGGGTCTATTGCTGCCTCGGGCACCTTATGGTCGATCTCCTGTGAGTCTAGATTTTCGAATCCGACGCAAAACTGACAGTTAATTGTAACGTTCAGAGCCTGTTAATGACGATGGAACACACAAATTGCGTCGCGATTCAATACATCGTCCTCCGGCCGACCTGTCTCCAAGGGTCTATTGCTGCCTCGGGCACCTTATGGTCGATCTCCTGTGAGTCTAGATTTTCGAATCCGACGCAAAACTGACAGTTAATTGTAACGTTCAGAGCCTGTTAATGACGATGGAACACACAAATTGCGTCGCGATTCAATACATCGTCCTCCGGCCGACCTGTCTCCAAGGGTCTATTGCTGCCTCGGCCACCTTATGGTCGTTGTCCTGTGAGTCTAGATTTTCGAATCCGACGCAAAACTGACAGTTAATTGTAACGTTCAGAGCCTGTTAATGACGATGGAAGACACAAATTGCGTCGCGATTCAATACATCGTCCTCCGGCCGACCTGTCTCCAAGGGTCTATTGCTCCCTCGGGCACCTTACGGTCGATCTCCTGTGAGTCTAGATTTTCGAATCCGACGCAAAACTGACAGTTAGTTGTAACGTTCAGAGCCTGTTCATGACGATGTAACAAACAAATTGCGTCGCGATTCAATACATCGTCCTCCGGCCGACCTGTCTCCAAGGGTCTATTGCTGCCTCGGGCACCTTATGGTCGTTCTCCTGTGAGTCTAGACTTTCGAATCCGACGCAAAACTGACAGTTAATTGTAACGTTCAGAGCCTGTTAATGACGATGGAACACACAAATTGCGTCGCGATTCAATACATCGTCCTCCGGCCGACCTGTCTCCAAGGGTCTATTGCTCCCTCGGGCACCTTACGGTCGATCTCCTGTGAGTCTAGATTTTCGAATCCGACGCAAAACTGACAGTTAGTTGTAACGTTCAGAGCCTGTTCATGACGATGTAACAAACAAATCACGTCGCGATTCAATACATCATCCTCCAGCCGACTTGTCTCCAAGGGTTTACTGCTGCCTCGGGCACCTTATGGTCGTTCTCCTGTGAGTCTAGATTTTCGAATCCGACGCAAAACTGACAGTTAATTGTAACGTTCAGAGGCTGTTAATGACGATGGAACACACAATATGCGTCGCGATTCAATACATCGTCCTCCGGCCGACCTGTCTCCAAGGGTCTATTGCTGCCTCGGTCACCTTATGGTCGTTCTCCTGTGAGTCTAGATTATCGAATCCGACGCAAAACTGACAGTTAATTGTAGGGTTCAGAGCCTGTTAATGACGATGGAACACACAAATCGCGTCGCGATTCAATACATCGTCCTGCGGCCGACCTGTCTCCAAGGGTCTATTGCTGCCTCGGGCACCTTACGGTCGATCTCCTGTGAGTCTAGATTTTCGAATCCGACGCAAAACTGACAGTTAGTTGTAACGTTGAGAGCCTGTTCATGACGATGGAACACACAAATTGCGTCGCGATTCAATACATCGTCCTCCGGCCGACCTGTCTCCAAGGGTCTATTGCTGCCTCGGGCAGCTTATGGTCGTTCTCCTGTGAGTCTAGACTTTCGAATCAGACGCAAAACTGACAGTTAATTGTAACGTTCAGAGCCTGTTAATGGCGATGGAACACACAAATTGCGTCGCGATTCAATACATCGTCCTCCGGCCGACCTGTCTCCAAGGGTCTATTGCTGCCTCGGGCACCTTATGGTCGATCTCCTGTGAGTCTAGATTTTCGAATCCGACGCAAAAATGACAGTTAATTGTAACGTTCAGAGCCTGTTAATGACGATGGAACACACAAATTGCGTCGCGATTCAATACATCGTCCTACGGCCGACCTGTCTCCAAGGGTCTAGTGCTGCCTCGGACACCTTATGGTCGTTCTCCTGTGAGTCTAGATTTTCGAATCCGACGCAAAACTGACAGTTAATTGTAACGTTCAGCGCCTGTTAATGACGATGGAACACACAAATCGCGTCGCGATTCAATACATCGTCCTCCGGCCGACCTGTCTCCAAGGGTCTGTTGCTGCCTCGGGCACCTTATGGTCGATCTCCTGTGAGTCTAGATTTTCGAATTCGACGCAAAACTGACAGTTTATTGTAACGTTCAGCGCCTGTTAATGACGATGGAACACACAAATCGCGTCGCGATTCAATGCATCGTCCTCCAGCCGACTTGTCTCCAAGGGTCAAGTCCTGCCTCGGGCACCTTATGGTCGTTCTTCTGTGAGTCTAGATTTTCGAATCCGACGCAAAACTGACAGTAATTTGTAAGGTTCAGAGCCTCTTAATGACAATGGAACACACAAATTGCGTCGCGATTCAATACATCGTCCTCCGGCCGACCTGTCTCCAAGGGTCTGTTGCTGCCTCGGGCACCCTATGGTCGATCTCCTGTGAGTCTAGATTTTCGAATTCGACGCAAAACTGACAGTTAATTGTAACGTTCAGAGCCTGTTAATGACGATGGAACACACAAATCACGTCGCGATTCAATACATCATCCTCCAGCCGACTTGTCTCCAAAGGTCTAGTGCTGCCTCGGGCACCTTATGGTCGTTCTCCTGTGAGTCTAGATTTTCGATTCCGACGCAAAACTGACAGTTAATTGTAACGTTCAGAGCCTGTTAATGACGATGGAACACACAAATTGCGTCGCGATTCAATACATCGTCCTCCGGCCGACCTGTCTCCAAGGGTCTATTGCTGCCTCGGGCACCTTATGGTCGATCTCCTGTGAGTCTAGATTTTCGAATCCGTCGCAAAACTGACAGTTAATTGTAACGTTCAGAGCCTGTTAATGACGATGGAACACACACATTGCGTCGCGATTCAATACATCGTCCTCCGGCCGACCTGTCTCCAAGGGTCTATTGCTGCCTCGGCCACCTTATGGTCGTTGTCCTGTGAGTCTAGATTTTCGAATCCGACGCAAAACTGACAGTTAATTGTAACGTTCAGAGCCTGTTAATGACGATGGAAGACACAAATTGCGTCGCGATTCAATACATCGTCCTCCGGCCGACCTGTCTCCAAGGGTCTATTGCTCCCTCGGGCACCTTACGGTCGATCTCCTGTGAGTCTAGATTTTCGAATCCGACGCAAAACTGACAGTTAGTTGTAACGTTCAGAGCCTGTTCATGACGATGTAACAAACAAATTGCGTCGCGATTCAATACATCGTCCTCCGGCCGACCTGTCTCCAAGGGTCTATTGCTGCCTCGGGCACCTTATGGTCGTTCTCCTGTGAGTCTAGACTTTCGAATCAGACGCAAAACTGACAGTTAATTGTAACGTTCAGAGCCTGTTAATGACGATGGAACACACAAATTGCGTCGCGATTCAATACATCGTCCTCCGGCCGACCTGTCTCCAAGGGTCTATTGCTGCCTCGGGCAGCTAATGGTCGATCTCCTGTGAGTCTAGATTTTCGAATCCGACGCAAAACTGACAGTTAATTGTAACGTTCAGAGCCTGTTAATGACGATGGAACACACAAATCATGTCGCGATTCAATACATCATCCTCCAGCCGACTTGTCTCCAAGGGTTTAGTGCTGCCTCGGGCATCTTATGGTCGTTCTCCTGTGAGTCTAGATTTTCGAATCCGACGCAAAACTGACAGTTAATTGTAACGTTCAGAGCCTGTTAATGACGATGGAACACACAATATGCGTCGCAATTCAATACATCGTCCTCCGGCCGACCTGTCTCCAAGGGTCTATTGCTGCCTCGGTCACCTTATGGTCGTTCTCCTGTGAGTCTAGATTTTCGAATCCGACGCAAAACTGACAGTTAATTGTAACGTTCAGAGCCTGTTAATGACGATGGAACACACAAATCGCGTCGCGATTCAATACATCGTCCTGCGGCCGACCTGTCTCCAAGGGTCTATTGCTGCCTCGGGCACCTTACGGTCGATCTCCTGTGAGTCTAGATTTTCGAATCCGACCCAAAACTGACAGTTAGTTGTAACGTTCAGAGCCTGTTCATGACGATGGAACACACAAATTGCGTCGCGATTCAATACATCGTCCTCCGGCCGACCTGTCTCCAAGGGTCTATTGCTGCCTCGGGCAGCTTATGGTCGTTCTCCTGTGAGTCTAGACTTTCGAATCAGACGCAAAACTGACAGTTAATTGTAACGTTCAGAGCCTGTTAATGGCGATGGAACACACAAATTGCGTCGCGATTCAATACATCGTCCTCCGGCCGACCTGTCTCCAAGGGTCTATTGCTGCCTCGGGCACCTTATGGTCGATCTCCTGTGAGTCTAGATTTTCGAATCCGACGCAAAAATGGAACACACAAATTGCGTCGCGATTCAATACATCGTCCTCCGGCCGACCTGTCTCCAAGGGTCTATTGCTGCCTCGGCCACCTTATGGTCGTTGTCCTGTGTCTAGATTTTCGAATTCGACGCAAAACTGACAGTTAATTGTAACGTTCAGAGCCTGTTAATGACGATGGAACACACAAATCACGTCGCGATTCAATACATCATCCTCCAGCCGACTTGTCTCCAAAGGTCTAGTGCTGCCTCGGGCACCTTATGGTCGTTCTCCTGTGAGTCTAGATTTTCGATTCCGACGCAAAACTGACAGTTAATTGTAACGTTCAGAGCCTGTTAATGACGATGGAACACACAAATTGCGTCGCGATTCAATACATCGTCCTCCGGCCGACCTGTCTCCAAGGGTCTATTGCTGCCTCGGGCACCTTATGGTCGATATCCTGTGAGTCTAGATTTTCGAATCCGACGCAAAAATGACAGTTAATTGTAACGTTCAGAGCCTGTTAATGACGATGGAACACACAAATTGCGTCGCGATTCAATACATCGTCCTACGGCCGACCTGTCTCCAAGGGTCTAGTGCTGCCTCGGACACCTTATGGTCGTTCTCCTGTGAGTCTAGATTTTCGAATCCGACGCAAAACTGACAGTTAATTGTAACGTTCAGCGCCTGTTAATGACGATGGAACACACAAATCGCGTCGCGATTCAATACATCGTCCTCCGGCCGACCTGTCTCCAAGGGTCTATTGCTGCCTCGGGCACCTTAAGGTCGATCTCCTGTGAGTCTAGATTTTCGAATCCGACGCAAAAATGACAGTTAGTTGTAACGTTCAGAGCCTGTTAATGACGATGGAACACACAAATTGCGTCGCGATTCAATACATCGTCCTCCAGCCGACCTGTCTCCAAGGGTCTGTTGCTGCCTCGGGCACCTTATGGTCGATCTCCTGTGAGTCTAGATTTTCGAATTCGACGCAAAACTGACAGTTTATTGTAACGTTCAGCGCCTGTTAATGACGATGGAACACACAAATCGCGTCGCGATTCAATGCATCGTCCTCCAGCCGACTTGTCTCCAAGGGTCAAGTCCTGCCTCGGGCACCTTATGGTCGTTCTTCTGTGAGTCTAGATTTTCGAATCCGACGCAAAACTGACAGTAATTTGTAAGGTTCAGAGCCTCTTAATGACAATGGAACACACAAATTGCGTCGCGATTCAATACATCGTCCTCCGGCCGACCTGTCTCCAAGGGTCTATTGCTGCCTCGGGCACCTTATGGTCGATCTCCTGTGAGTCTAGATTTTCGAATTCGACGCAAAACAGACAGTTAATTGTAACGTTCAGAGCCTGTTAATGACGATGGAACACACAAATCACGTCGCGATTCAATACATCATCCTCCAGCCGACTTGTCTCCAAAGGTCTAGTGCTGCCTCGGGCACCTTATGGTCGTTCTCCTGTGAGTCTAGATTTTCGATTCCGACGCAAAACTGACAGTTAATTGTAACGTTCAGAGCCTGTTAATGACGATGGAACACACAAATTGCGTCGCGATTCAATACATCGTCCTCCGGCCGACCTGTCTCCAAGGGTCTATTGCTGCCTCGGGCACCTTATGGTCGATCTCCTGTGAGTCTAGATTTTCGAATCCGACGCAAAAATGACAGTTAATTGTAACGTTCAGAGCCTGTTAATGACGATGGAACACACAATATGCGTCGCGATTCAATACATCGTCCTACGGCCGACCTGTCTCCAAGGGTCTAGTGCTGCCTCGGACACCTTATGGTCGTTCTCCTGTGAGTCTAGATTTTCGAATCCGACGCAAAACTGACAGTTAATTGTAACGTTCAGCGCCTGTTAATGACGATGGAACACACAAATCGCGTCGCGATTCAATACATCGTCCTCCGGCCGACCTGTCTCCAAGGGTCTATTGCTGCCTCGGGCACCTTAAGGTCGATCTCCTGTGAGTCTAGATTTTCGAATCCGACGCAAAAATGACAGTTAGTTGTAACGTTCAGAGCCTGTTAATGACGATGGAACACACAAATTGCGTCGCGATTCAATACATCGTCCTCCGGCCGACCTGTCTCCAAGGGTCTATTGCTGCCTCGGGCAGCTTATGGTCGTTCTCCTGTGAGTCTAGACTTTCGAATCAGACGCAAAACTGACAGTTAATTGTAACGATCAGAGCCTGTTAATGGCGATGGAACGCACAAATTGCGTCGCGATTCAATACATCGTCCTACGGCCGACCTGTCTCCAAGGGTCTAGTGCTGCCTCGGACACCTTATGGTCGTTCTCCTGTGAGTCTAGATTTTCGAATCCGTCCAAAAACTGACAGTTAATTGTAACGTTCAGCGCCTGTTAATGACGATGGAACACACAAATCGCGTCGCGATTCAATAGATCTTCCTCCAGCCGACTTGTCTCCAAGGGTCTATTGCTGCCTCGGGCACCTTATGGTCGTTCTTCTGTGAGTCTAGATTTTCGAATCCGACGCAAAAATGACAGTTAATTGTAACGTTCAGAGCCTGTTAATGACGATGGAACACACAAATTGCGTCGCGATTCAATACATCGTCCTCCAGCCGACCTGTCTCCAAGGGTCTGTTGCTGCCTCGGGCACCTTATGGTCGATCTCCTGTGAGTCTAGATTTTCGAATTCGACGCAAAACTGACAGTTTATTGTAACGTTCAGCGCCGGTTAATGACGATGGAACACACAAATCGCGTCGCGATTCAATTCATCGTCCTCCAGCCGACTTGTCTTCAAGGGTCAAGTCCTGCCTCGGGCACCTTATGGTCGTTCTTCTGTGAGTCTAGATTTTCGAATCCGACGCAAAACTGACAGTTATTTGTAAGGTTCAGAGCCTCTTAATGACAATGGAACACACAAATTGCGTCGCGATTCAATACATCGTCCTCCGGCCGACCTGTCTCCAAGGGTGTGTTGCTGCCTCGGGCACCTTATGGTCGATCTCCTGTGAGTCTTGATTTTCGAATTCGACGCAAAACTGACAGTTAATTGTAACGTTCAGAGCCTGTTAATGACGATGGAACACACAAATCACGTCGCGATTCAATACATCATCCTCCAGCCGACTTGTCTCCAAAGGTCTAGTGCTGCCTCGGGCACCTTATGGTCGTTCTCCTGTGAGTCTAGATTTTCGAATCCGACGCAAAACTGACAGTTAATTGTAACGTTCAGAGCCTGTTAATGACGATGGAACACACAAATTGCGTCGCGATTCAATACATCGTCCTCCGGCCGACCTGTCTCCAAGGGTCTATTGCTGCCTCGGGCACCTTATGGTCGATCTCCTGTGAGTCTAGATTTTCGAATCCGACGCAAAACTGACAGTTAATTGTAACGTTCAGAGCCTGTTAATGACGATGGAACACACAAATTGCGTCGCGATTCAATACATCGTCCTCCGGCCGACCTGTCTCCAAGGGTCTATTGCTGCCTCGGCCACCTTATGGTCGTTGTCCTGTGAGTCTAGATTTTCGAATCCGACGCAAAACTGACAGTTAATTGTAACGTTCAGAGCCTGTTAATGACGATGGAAGACACAAATTGCGTCGCGATTCAATACATCGTCCTCCGGCCGACCTGTCTCCAAGGGTCTATTGCTCCCTCGGGCACCTTACGGTCGATCTCCTGTGAGTCTAGATTTTCGAATCCGACGCAAAACTGACAGTTAGTTGTAACGTTCAGAGCCTGTTCATGACGATGTAACAAACAAATTGCGTCGCGATTCAATACATCGTCCTCCGGCCGACCTGTCTCCAAGGGTCTATTGCTGCCTCGGGCACCTTATGGTCGTTCTCCTGTGAGTCTAGACTTTCGAATCAGACGCAAAACTGACAGTTAATTGTAACGTTCAGAGCCTGTTAATGACGATGGAACACACAAATTGCGTCGCGATTCAATACATCGTCCTCCGGCCGACCTGTCTCCAAGGGTCTATTGCTGCCTCGGGCACCTTATGGTCGATCTCCTGTGAGTCTAGATTTTCGAATCCGACGCAAAACTGACAGTTAATTGTAACGTTCAGAGCCTGTTAATGACGATGGAACACACAAATCACGTCGCGATTCAATACATCATCCTCCAGCCGACTTGTCTCCAAGGGTCTAGTGCTGCCTCGGGCACCTTATGATCGTTCTCCTGTGAGTCTAGATTTTCGAATCCGACGCAAAACTGACAGTTAATTGTAACGTTCAGAGCCTGTTAATGACGATGGAACACACAATATGCGTCGCGATTCAATACATCGACCTCCGGCCGACCTGTCTCCAAGGGTCTATTGCTGCCTCGGTCACCTTATGGTCGTTCTCCTGTGAGTCTAGATTTTCGAATCCGACGCAAAACTGACAGTTAATTGTAAGGTTCAGAGGCTGTTAATGACGATGGAACACACAAATCGCGTCGCGATTCAATACATCGTCCTGCGGCCGACCTGTCTCCAAGGGTCTATTGCTGCCTCGGGCACCTTACGGTCGATCTCCTGTGAGTCTAGATTTTCGAATCCGACGCAAAACTGACAGTTAGTTGTAACGTTCAGAGCCTGTTCATGACGATGGAACACACAAATTGCGTCGCGATTCAATACATCGTCCTCCGGCCGACCTGTCTCCAAGGGTCTATTGCTGCCTCGGGCAGCTTATGGTCGTTCTCCTGTGAGTCTAGACTTTCGAATCAGACGCAAAACTGACAGTTAATTGTAACGTTCAGAGCCTGTTAATGGCGATGGAACACACAAATTGCGTCGCGATTCAGTACATCGTCCTACGGCCGACCTGTCTCCAAGGGTCTAGTGCTGCCTCGGACACCTTATGGTCGTTCTCCTGTGAGTCTAGATTTTCGAATCCGACGCAAAACTGACAGTTAATTGTAACGTTCAGCGCCTGTTAATGACGATGGAACACACAAATCGCGTCGCGATTCAATACATCGTCCTCCAGCCGACTTGTCTCCAAGGGTCAAGTCCTGCCTCGGGCACCTTATGGTCGTTCTTCTGTGAGTCTAGATTTTCGAATCCGACGCAAAACTGACAGTTATTTGTAAGGTTCAGAGCCTCTTAATGACAATGGAACACACAAATTGCGTCGCGATTCAATACATCGTCCTCCGGCCGACCTGTCTCCAAGGGTCTATTGCTGCCTCGGGCACCTTATGGTCGATCTCCTGTGAGTCTAGATTTTCGAATCCGACGCAAAACTGACAGTTAATTGTAACGTTCAGAGCCTGTTAATGACGATGGAACACACAAATTGCGTCGCGATTCAATACATCGTCCTACGGCCGACCTGTCTCCAAGGGTCTACTGCTGCCTCGGCCACCTTATGGTCGTTGTCCTGTGAGTCTAGATTTTCGAATCCGACGCAAAACTGACAGTTAATTGTAACGTTCAGAGCCTGTTAATGACGATGGAAGACACAAATTGCGTCGCGATTCAATACATCGTCCTCCGGCCGACCTGTCTCCAAGGGTCTATTGCTGCCTCGGGCACCTTATGGTCGTTCTCCTGTGAGTCTAGACTTTCGAATCAGACGCAAAACTGACAGTTAATTGTAACGTTCAGAGCCTGTTAATGACGATGGAACACACAAATTGCGTCGCGATTCAATACATCGTCCTGCGGCCGACCTGTCTCCAAGGGTCTATTGCTGCCTCGGGCACCTTACGGTCGATCTCCTGTGAGTCTAGATTTTCGAATCCGACGCAAAACTGACAGTTAGTTGTAACGTTCAGAGCCTGTTCATGACGATGGAACACACAAATTGCGTCGCGATTCAATACATCGTCCTCCGGCCGACCTGTCTCCAAGGGTCTATTGCTGCCTCGGGCAGCTTATGGTCGTTCTCCTGTGAGTCTAGACTTTCGAATCAGACGCAAAACTGACAGTTAATTGTAACGTTCAGAGCCTGTTAATGGCGATGGAACACACAAATTGCGTCGCGATTCAATACATCGTCCTCCGGCCGACCTGTCTCCAAGGGTCTATTGCTGCCTCGGGCACCTTATGGTCGATCTCCTGTGAGTCTAGATTTTCGAATCCGACGCAAAAATGACAGTTAATTGTAACGTTCAGAGCCTGTTAATGACGATGGAACACACAAATTGCGTCGCGATTCAATACATCGTCCTACGGCCGACCTGTCTCCAAGGGTCTAGTGTTTCCTCGGACGCCTTATGGTCGTTCTCCTGTGAGTCTAGATTTTCGAATCCGACGCAAAACTGACAGTTAATTGTAACGTTCAGCGCCTGTTAATGACGATGGAACACACAAATCGCGTCGCGATTCAATACATCGTCCTCCGGCCGACCTGTCTCCAAGGGTCTGTTGCTGCCTCGGGCACCTTATGGTCGATCTCCTGTGAGTCTAGATTTTCGAATTCGACGCAAAACTGACAGTTTATTGTAACGTTCAGCGCCTGTTAATGACGATGGAACACACAAATCGCGTCGCGATTCAATGCATCGTCCTCCAGCCGACTTGTCTCCAAGGGTCAAGTCCTGCCTCGGGCACCTTATGGTCGTTCTTCTGTGAGTCTAGATTTTCGAATACGACGCAAAACTGACAGTAATTTGTAAGGTTCAGAGCCTCTTAATGACAATGGAACACACAAATTGCGTCGCGATTCAATACATCGTCCTCCGGCCGACCTGTCTCCAAGGGTCTGTTGCTGCCTCGGGCACCCTATGGTCGATCTCCTGTGAGTCTAGATTTTCGAATTCGACGCAAAACTGACAGTTAATTGTAACGTTCAGAGCCTGTTAATGACGATGGAACACACAAATCACGTCGCGATTCAATACATCATCCTCCAGCCGACTTGTCTCCAAAGGTCTAGTGCTGCCTCGGGCACCTTATGGTCGTTCTCCTGTGAGTCTAGATTTTCGATTCCGACGCAAAACTGACAGTTAATTGTAACGTTCAGAGCCTGTTAATGACGATGGAACACACAAATTGCGTCGCGATTCAATACATCGTCCTCCGGCCGACCTGTCTCCAAGGGTCTATTGCTGCCTCGGGCACCTTATGGTCGATCTCCTGTGAGTCTAGATTTTCGAATCCGTCGCAAAACTGACAGTTAATTGTAACGTTCAGAGCCTGTTAATGACGATGGAACACACACATTGCGTCGCGATTCAATACATCGTCCTCCGGCCGACCTGTCTCCAAGGGTCTATTGCTGCCTCGGCCACCTTATGGTCGTTGTCCTGTGTGTCTAGATTTTCGAATCCGACGCAAAACTGACAGTTAATTGTAACGTTCAGAGCCTGTTAATGACGATGGAAGACACAAATTGCGTCGCGATTCAATACATCGTCCTCCGTCCGACCTGTCTCCAAGGGTCTATTGCTCCCTCGGGCACCTTACGGTCGATCTCCTGTGAGTCTAGATTTTCGAATCCGACGCAAAACTGACAGTTAGTTGTAACGTTCAGAGCCTGTTCATGACGATGTAAAAACAAATTGCGTCGCGATTCAATACATCGTCCTCCGGCCGACCTGTCTCCAAGGGTCTATTGCTGCCTCGGGCACCTTATGGTCGTTCTCCTGTGAGTCTAGACTTTCGAATCAGACGCAAAACTGACAGTTAATTGTAACGTTCAGAGCCTGTTAATGACGATGGAACACACAAATCGCGTCGCGATTCAATACATCGTCCTCCGGCCGACCTGTCTCCAAGGGTCTATTGCTGCCTCGGGCAGCTAATGGTCGATCTCCTGTGAGTCTAGATTTTCGAATCCGACGCAAAACTGACAGTTAATTGTAACGTTCAGAGCCTGTTAATGACGATGGAACACACAAATCATGTCGCGATTCAATACATCATCCTCCAGCCGACTTGTCTCCAAGGGTTTAGTGCTGCCTCGGGCACCTTATGGTCGTTCTCCTGTGAGTCTAGATTTTCGAATCCGACGCAAAACTGACAGTTAATTGTAACGTTCAGAGCCTGTTAATGACGATGGAACACACAAATCGCGTCGCGATTCAATACATCGTCCTGCGGCCGACCTGTCTCCAAGGGTCTATTGCTGCCTCGGGCACCTTACGGTCGATCTCCTGTGAGTCTAGATTTTCGAATCCGACGCAAAACTGACAGTTAGTTGTAACGTTCAGAGCCTGTTCATGACGATGGAACACACAAATTGCGTCGCGATTCAATACATCGTCCTCCGGCCGACCTGTCTCCAAGGGTCTATTGCTGCCTCGGGCAGCTTATGGTCGTTCTCCTGTGAGTCTAGACTTTCGAATCAGACGCAAAACTGACAGTTAATTGTAACGTTCAGAGCCTGTTAATGGCGATGGAACACACAAATTGCGTCGCGATTCAATACATCGTCCTCCGGCCGACCTGTCTCCAAGGGTCTATTGCTGCCTCGGGCACCTTATGGTCGATCTCCTGTGAGTCTAGATTTTCGAATCCGACGCAAAAATGGAACACACAAATTGCGTCGCGATTCAATACATCGTCCTCCGGCCGACCTGTCTCCAAGGGTCTATTGCTGCCTCGGCCACCTTATGGTCGTTGTCCTGTGTCTAGATTTTCGAATTCGACGCAAAACTGACAGTTAATTGTAACGTTCAGAGCCTGTTAATGACGATGGAACACACAAATCACGTCGCGATTCTATACATCATCCTCCAGCCGACTTGTCTCCAAAGGTCTAGTGCTGCCTCGGGCACCTTATGGTCGTTCTCCTGTGAGTCTAGATTTTCGATTCCGACGCAAAACTGACAGTTAATTGTAACGTTCAGAGCCTGTTAATGACGATGGAACACACAAATTGCGTCGCGATTCAATACATCGTCCTCCGGCCGACCTGTCTCCAAGGGTCTATTGCTGCCTCGGGCACCTTATGGTCGTTCTCCTGTGAGTCTAGACTTTCGAATCAGACGCAAAACTGACAGTTAATTGTAACGTTCAGAGCCTGTTAATGACGATGGAACACACAAATTGCGTCGCGATTCAATACATCGTCCTCCGGCCGACCTGTCTCCAAGGGTCTATTGCTGCCTCGGGCAGCTTATGGTCGATCTCCTGTGAGTCTAGATTTTCGAATCCGACGCAAAACTGACAGTTAATTGTAACGTTCAGAGCCTGTTAATGACGATGGAACACACAAATCACGTCGCGATTCAATACATCATCCTCCAGCCGACTTGTCTCCAAGGGTTTACTGCTGCCTCGGGCACCTTATGGTCGTTCTCCTGTGAGTCTAGATTTTCGAATCCGACGCAAAACTGACAGTTAATTGTAACGTTCAGAGGCTGTTAATGACGATGGAACACACAATATGCGTCGCGATTCAATACATCGTCCTCCGGCCGACCTGTCTCCAAGGGTCTATTGCTGCCTCGGTCACCTTATGGTCGTTCTCCTGTGAGTCTAGATTATCGAATCCGACGCAAAACTGACAGTTAATTGTAGGGTTCAGAGCCTGTTAATGACGATGGAACACACAAATCGCGTCGCGATTCAATACATCGTCCTGCGGCCGACCTGTCTCCAAGGGTCTATTGCTGCCTCGGGCACCTTACGGTCGATCTCCTGTGAGTCTAGATTTTCGAATCCGACGCAAAACTGACAGTTAGTTGTAACGTTCAGAGCCTGTTCATGACGATGGAACACACAAATTGCGTCGCGATTCAATACATCGTCCTCCGGCCGACCTGTCTCCAAGGGTCTATTGCTGCCTCGGGCAGCTTATGGTCGTTCTCCTGTGAGTCTAGACTTTCGAATCAGACGCAAAACTGACAGTTAATTGTAACGTTCAGAGCCTGTTAATGGCGATGGAACACACAAATTGCGTCGCGATTCAATACATCGTCCTCCGGCCGACCTGTCTCCAAGGGTCTATTGCTGCCTCGGGCACCTTATGGTCGATCTCCTGTGAGTCTAGATTTTCGAATCCGACGCAAAAATGACAGTTAATTGTAACGTTCAGAGCCTGTTAATGACGATGGAACACACAAATTGCGTCGCGATTCAATACATCGTCCTACGGCCGACCTGTCTCCAAGGGTCTAGTGCTGCCTCGGACACCTTATGGTCGTTCTCCTGTGAGTCTAGATTTTCGAATCCGACGCAAAACTGACAGTTAATTGTAACGTTCAGCGCCTGTTAATGACGATGGAACACACAAATCGCGTCGCGATTCAATACATCGTCCTCCGGCCGACCTGTCTCCAAGGGTCTGTTGCTGCCTCGGGCACCTTATGGTCGATCTCCTGTGAGTCTAGATTTTCGAATTCGACGCAAAACTGACAGTTTATTGTAACGTTCAGCGCCTGTTAATGACGATGGAACACACAAATCGCGTCGCGATTCAATGCATCGTCCTCCAGCCGACTTGTCTCCAAGGGTCAAGTCCTGCCTCGGGCACCTTATGGTCGTTCTTCTGTGAGTCTAGATTTTCGAATCCGACGCAAAACTGACAGTAATTTGTAAGGTTCAGAGCCTCTTAATGACAATGGAACACACAAATTGCGTCGCGATTCAATACATCGTCCTCCGGCCGACCTGTCTCCAAGGGTCTATTGCTGCCTCGGCCACCTTATGGTCGTTGTCCTGTGTCTAGATTTTCGAATTCGACGCAAAACTGACAGTTAATTGTAACGTTCAGAGCCTGTTAATGACGATGGAACACACAAATCACGTCGCGATTCTATACATCATCCTCCAGCCGACTTGTCTCCAAAGGTCTAGTGCTGCCTCGGGCACCTTATGGTCGTTCTCCTGTGAGTCTAGATTTTCGATTCCGACGCAAAACTGACAGTTAATTGTAACGTTCAGAGCCTGTTAATGACGATGGAACACACAAATTGCGTCGCGATTCAATACATCGTCCTCCGGCCGACCTGTCTCCAAGGGTCTATTGCTGCCTCGGGCACCTTATGGTCGTTCTCCTGTGAGTCTAGACTTTCGAATCAGACGCAAAACTGACAGTTAATTGTAACGTTCAGAGCCTGTTAATGACGATGGAACACACAAATTGCGTCGCGATTCAATACATCGTCCTCCGGCCGACCTGTCTCCAAGGGTCTATTGCTGCCTCGGGCAGCTTATGGTCGATCTCCTGTGAGTCTAGATTTTCGAATCCGACGCAAAACTGACAGTTAATTGTAACGTTCAGAGCCTGTTAATGACGATGGAACACACAAATCACGTCGCGATTCAATACATCATCCTCCAGCCGACTTGTCTCCAAGGGTTTACTGCTGCCTCGGGCACCTTATGGTCGTTCTCCTGTGAGTCTAGATTTTCGAATCCGACGCAAAACTGACAGTTAATTGTAACGTTCAGAGGCTGTTAATGACGATGGAACACACAATATGCGTCGCGATTCAATACATCGTCCTCCGGCCGACCTGTCTCCAAGGGTCTATTGCTGCCTCGGTCACCTTATGGTCGTTCTCCTGTGAGTCTAGATTATCGAATCCGACGCAAAACTGACAGTTAATTGTAGGGTTCAGAGCCTGTTAATGACGATGGAACACACAAATCGCGTCGCGATTCAATACATCGTCCTGCGGCCGACCTGTCTCCAAGGGTCTATTGCTGCCTCGGGCACCTTACGGTCGATCTCCTGTGAGTCTAGATTTTCGAATCCGACGCAAAACTGACAGTTAGTTGTAACGTTCAGAGCCTGTTCATGACGATGGAACACACAAATTGCGTCGCGATTCAATACATCGTCCTCCGGCCGACCTGTCTCCAAGGGTCTATTGCTGCCTCGGGCAGCTTATGGTCGTTCTCCTGTGAGTCTAGACTTTCGAATCAGACGCAAAACTGACAGTTAATTGTAACGTTCAGAGCCTGTTAATGGCGATGGAACACACAAATTGCGTCGCGATTCAATACATCGTCCTCCGGCCGACCTGTCTCCAAGGGTCTATTGCTGCCTCGGGCACCTTATGGTCGATCTCCTGTGAGTCTAGATTTTCGAATCCGACGCAAAAATGACAGTTAATTGTAACGTTCAGAGCCTGTTAATGACGATGGAACACACAAATTGCGTCGCGATTCAATACATCGTCCTACGGCCGACCTGTCTCCAAGGGTCTAGTGCTGCCTCGGACACCTTATGGTCGTTCTCCTGTGAGTCTAGATTTTCGAATCCGACGCAAAACTGACAGTTAATTGTAACGTTCAGCGCCTGTTAATGACGATGGAACACACAAATCGCGTCGCGATTCAATACATCGTCCTCCGGCCGACCTGTCTCCAAGGGTCTGTTGCTGCCTCGGGCACCTTATGGTCGATCTCCTGTGAGTCTAGATTTTCGAATTCGACGCAAAACTGACAGTTTATTGTAACGTTCAGCGCCTGTTAATGACGATGGAACACACAAATCGCGTCGCGATTCAATGCATCGTCCTCCAGCCGACTTGTCTCCAAGGGTCAAGTCCTGCCTCGGGCACCTTATGGTCGTTCTTCTGTGAGTCTAGATTTTCGAATCCGACGCAAAACTGACAGTAATTTGTAAGGTTCAGAGCCTCTTAATGACAATGGAACACACAAATTGCGTCGCGATTCAATACATCGTCCTCCGGCCGACCTGTCTCCAAGGGTCTGTTGCTGCCTCGGGCACCCTATGGTCGATCTCCTGTGAGTCTAGATTTTCGAATTCGACGCAAAACTGACAGTTAATTGTAACGTTCAGAGCCTGTTAATGACGATGGAACACACAAATCACGTCGCGATTCAATACATCATCCTCCAGCCGACTTGTCTCCAAAGGTCTAGTGCTGCCTCGGGCACCTTATGGTCGTTCTCCTGTGAGTCTAGATTTTCGATTCCGACGCAAAACTGACAGTTAATTGTAACGTTCAGAGCCTGTTAATGACGATGGAACACACAAATTGCGTCGCGATTCAATACATCGTCCTCCGGCCGACCTGTCTCCAAGGGTCTATTGCTGCCTCGGGCACCTTATGGTCGATCTCCTGTGAGTCTAGATTTTCGAATCCGTCGCAAAACTGACAGTTAATTGTAACGTTCAGAGCCTGTTAATGACGATGGAACACACACATTGCGTCGCGATTCAATACATCGTCCTCCGGCCGACCTGTCTCCAAGGGTCTATTGCTGCCTCGGCCACCTTATGGTCGTTGTCCTGTGAGTCTAGATTTTCGAATCCGACGCAAAACTGACAGTTAATTGTAACGTTCAGAGCCTGTTAATGACGATGGAAGACACAAATTGCGTCGCGATTCAATACATCGTCCTCCGGCCGACCTGTCTCCAAGGGTCTATTGCTCCCTCGGGCACCTTACGGTCGATCTCCTGTGAGTCTAGATTTTCGAATCCGACGCAAAACTGACAGTTAGTTGTAACGTTCAGAGCCTGTTCATGACGATGTAACAAACAAATTGCGTCGCGATTCAATACATCGTCCTCCGGCCGACCTGTCTCCAAGGGTCTATTGCTGCCTCGGGCACCTTATGGTCGTTCTCCTGTGAGTCTAGACTTTCGAATCAGACGCAAAACTGACAGTTAATTGTAACGTTCAGAGCCTGTTAATGACGATGGAACACACAAATTGCGTCGCGATTCAATACATCGTCCTCCGGCCGACCTGTCTCCAAGGGTCTATTGCTGCCTCGGGCAGCTAATGGTCGATCTCCTGTGAGTCTAGATTTTCGAATCCGACGCAAAACTGACAGTTAATTGTAACGTTCAGAGCCTGTTAATGACGATGGAACACACAAATCATGTCGCGATTCAATACATCATCCTCCAGCCGACTTGTCTCCAAGGGTTTAGTGCTGCCTCGGGTACCTTATGGTCGTTCTCCTGTGAGTCTAGATTTTCGAATCCGACGCAAAACTGACAGTTAATTGTAACGTTCAGAGCCTGTTAATGACGATGGAACACACAATATGCGTCGCAATTCAATACATCGTCCTCCGGCCGACCTGTCTCCAAGGGTCTATTGCTGCCTCGGTCACCTTATGGTCGTTCTCCTGTGAGTCTAGATTTTCGAATCCGACGCAAAACTGACAGTTAATTGTAACGTTCAGAGCCTGTTAATGACGATGGAACACACAAATCGCGTCGCGATTCAATACATCGTCCTGCGGCCGACCTGTCTCCAAGGGTCTATTGCTGCCTCGGGCACCTTACGGTCGATCTCCTGTGAGTCTAGATTTTCGAATCCGACGCAAAACTGACAGTTAGTTGTAACGTTCAGAGCCTGTTCATGACGATGGAACACACAAATTGCGTCGCGATTCAATACATCGTCCTCCGGCCGACCTGTCTCCAAGGGTCTATTGCTGCCTCGGGCAGCTTATGGTCGTTCTCCTGTGAGTCTAGACTTTCGAATCAGACGCAAAACTGACAGTTAATTGTAACGTTCAGAGCCTGTTAATGGCGATGGAACACACAAATTGCGTCGCGATTCAATACATCGTCCTCCGGCCGACCTGTCTCCAAGGGTCTATTGCTGCCTCGGGCACCTTATGGTCGATCTCCTGTGAGTCTAGATTTTCGAATCCGACGCAAAAATGGAACACACAAATTGCGTCGCGATTCAATACATCGTCCTCCGGCCGACCTGTCTCCAAGGGTCTATTGCTGCCTCGGCCACCTTATGGTCGTTGTCCTGTGTCTAGATTTTCGAATTCGACGCAAAACTGACAGTTGATTGTAACGTTCAGAGCCTGTTAATGACGATGGAACACACAAATCACGTCGCGATTCAATACATCATCCTCCAGCCGACTTGTCTCCAAAGGTCTAGTGCTGCCTCGGGCACCTTATGGTCGTTCTCCTGTGAGTCTAGATTTTCGATTCCGACGCAAAACTGACAGTTAATTGTAACGTTCAGAGCCTGTTAATGACGATGGAACACACAAATTGCGTCGCGATTCAATACATCGTCCTCCGGCCGACCTGTCTCCAAGGGTCTATTGCTGCCTCGGGCACCTTATGGTCGATATCCTGTGAGTCTAGATTTTCGAATCCGACGCAAAAATGACAGTTAATTGTAACGTTCAGAGCCTGTTAATGACGATGGAACACACAAATTGCGTCGCGATTCAATACATCGTCCTACGGCCGACCTGTCTCCAAGGGTCTAGTGCTGCCTCGGACACCTTATGGTCGTTCTCCTGTGAGTCTAGATTTTCGAATCCGACGCAAAACTGACAGTTAATTGTAACGTTCAGCGCCTGTTAATGACGATGGAACACACAAATCGCGTCGCGATTCAATACATCGTCCTCCGGCCGACCTGTCTCCAAGGGTCTATTGCTGCCTCGGGCACCTTAAGGTCGATATCCTGTGAGTCTAGATTTTCGAATCCGACGCAAAAATGACAGTTAGTTGTAACGTTCAGAGCCTGTTAATGACGATGGAACACACAAATTGCGTCGCGATTCAATACATCGTCCTCCAGCCGACCTGTCTCCAAGGGTCTGTTGCTGCCTCGGGCACCTTATGGTCGATCTCCTGTGAGTCTAGATTTTCGAATTCGACGCAAAACTGACAGTTTATTGTAACGTTCAGCGCCTGTTAATGACGATGGAACACACAAATCGCGTCGCGATTCAATGCATCGTCCTCCAGCCGACTTGTCTCCAAGGGTCAAGTCCTGCCTCGGGCACCTTATGGTCGTTCTTCTGTGAGTCTAGATTTTCGAATCCGACGCAAAACTGACAGTAATTTGTAAGGTTCAGAGCCTCTTAATGACAATGGAACACACAAATTGCGTCGCGATTCAATACATCGTCCTCCGGCCGACCTGTCTCCAAGGGTCTGTTGCTGCCTCGGGCACCTTATGGTCGATCTCCTGTGAGTCTAGATTTTCGAATTCGACGCAAAACAGACAGTTAATTGTAACGTTCAGAGCCTGTTAATGACGATGGAACACACAAATCACGTCGCGATTCAATACATCATCCTCCAGCCGACTTGTCTCCAAAGGTCTAGTGCTGCCTCGGGCACCTTATGGTCGTTCTCCTGTGAGTCTAGATTTTCGATTCCGACGCAAAAATGACAGTTAATTGTAACGTTCAGAGCCTGTTAATGACGATGGAACACACAAATTGCGTCGCGATTCAATACATCGTCCTCCGGCCGACCTGTCTCCAAGGGTCTATTGCTGCCTCGGGCACCTTATGGTCGATCTCCTGTGAGTCTAGATTTTCGAATCCGACGCAAAAATGACAGTTAATTGTAACGTTCAGAGCCTGTTAATGACGATGGAACACACAATATGCGTCGCGATTCAATACATCGTCCTACGGCCGACCTGTCTCCAAGGGTCTAGTGCTGCCTCGGACACCTTATGGTCGTTCTCCTGTGAGTCTAGATTTTCGAATCCGACGCAAAACTGACAGTTAATTGTAACGTTCAGCGCCTGTTAATGACGATGGAACACACAAATCGCGTCGCGATTCAATACATCGTCCTCCGGCCGACCTGTCTCCAAGGGTCTATTGCTGCCTCGGGCACCTTAAGGTCGATCTCCTGTGAGTCTAGATTTTCGAATCCGACGCAAAAATGACAGTTAGTTGTAACGTTCAGAGCCTGTTAATGACGATGGAACACACAAATTGCGTCGCGATTCAATACATCGTCCTCCAGCCGACCTGTCTCCAAGGGTCTGTTGCTGCCTCGGGCACCTTATGGTCGATCTCCTGTGAGTCTAGATTTTCGAATTCGACGCAAAACTGACAGTTTATTGTAACGTTCAGCGCCTGTTAATGACGATGGAACACACAAATCGCGTCGCGATTCAATACATCGTCCTCCGGCCGACCTGTCTCCAAGGGTCTATTGCTCCCTCGGGCACCTTATGGTCGATCTCCTGTGAGTCTAGATTTTCGAATCCGACGCAAAACTGACAGTTAATTGTAACGTTCAGAGCCTGTTAATGACGATGGAACACACAAATTGCGTCGCGATTCAATACATCGTCCTCCGGCCGACCTGTCTCCAAGGGTCTATTGCTGCCTCGGGCACCTTATGGTCGATCTCCTGTGAGTCTAGATTTTCGAATCCGACGCAAAACTGACAGTTAATTGTAACGTTCAGAGCCTGTTAATGACGATGGAACACACAAATTGCGTCGCGATTCAATACATCGTCCTCCGGCCGACCTGTCTCCAAGGGTCTATTGCTGCCTCGGCCACCTTATGGTCGTTGTCCTGTGAGTCTAGATTTTCGAATCCGACGCAAAACTGACAGTTAATTGTAACGTTCAGAGCCTGTTAATGACGATGGAAGACACAAATTGCGTCGCGATTCAATACATCGTCCTCCGGCCGACCTGTCTCCAAGGGTCTATTGCTCCCTCGGGCACCTTACGGTCGATCTCCTGTGAGTCTAGATTTTCGAATCCGACGCAAAACTGACAGTTAGTTGTAACGTTCAGAGCCTGTTCATGACGATGTAACAAACAAATTGCGTCGCGATTCAATACATCGTCCTCCGGCCGACCTGTCTCCAAGGGTCTATTGCTGCCTCGGGCACCTTATGGTCGTTCTCCTGTGAGTCTAGGCTTTCGAATCAGACGCAAAACTGACAGTTAATTGTAACGTTCAGAGCCTGTTAATGACGATGGAACACACAAATTGCGTCGCGATTCAATACATCGTCCTCCGGCCGACCTGTCTCCAAGGGTCTATTGCTGCCTCGGGCAGCTTATGGTCGATCTCCTGTGAGTCTAGATTTTCGAATCCGACGCAAAACTGACAGTTAATTGTAACGTTCAGAGCCTGTTAATGACGATGGAACACACAAATCACGTCGCGATTCAATACATCATCCTCCAGCCGACTTGTCTCCAAGGGTTTACTGCTGCCTCGGGCACCTTATGGTCGTTCTCCTGTGAGTCTAGATTTTCGAATCCGACGCAAAACTGACAGTTAATTGCAACGTTCAGAGGCTGTTAATGACGATGGAACACACAATATGCGTCGCGATTCAATACATCGTCCTCCGGCCGACCTGTCTCCAAGGGTCTATTGCTGCCTCGGTCACCTTATGGTCGTTCTCCTGTGAGTCTAGATTATCGAATCCGACGCAAAACTGACAGTTAATTGTAAGGTTCAGAGCCTGTTAATGACGATGGAACACACAAATCGCGTCGCGATTCAATACATCGTCCTGCGGCCGACCTGTCTCCAAGGGTCTATTGCTGCCTCGGGCACCTTACGGTCGATCTCCTGTGAGTCTAGATTTTCGAATCCGACGCAAAACTGACAGTTAGTTGTAACGTTCAGAGCCTGTTCATGACGATGGAACACACAAATTGCGTCGCGATTCGATACATCGTCCTCCGGCCGACCTGTCTCCAAGGGTCTATTGCTGCCTCGGGCAGCTTATGGTCGTTCTCCTGTGAGTCTAGACTTTCGAATCAGACGCAAAACTGACAGTTAATTGTAACGTTCAGAGCCTGTTAATGGCGATGGAACACACAAATTGCGTCGCGATTCAATACATCGTCCTCCGGCCGACCTGTCTCCAAGGGTCTATTGCTGCCTCGGGCACCTTATGGTCGATCTCCTGTGAGTCTAGATTTTCGAATCCGACGCAAAAATGACAGTTAATTGTAACGTTCAGAGCCTGTTAATGACGATGGAACACACAAATTGCGTCGCGATTCAATACATCGTCCTACGGCCGACCTGTCTCCAAGGGTCTAGTGCTGCCTCGGACACCTTATGGTCGTTCTCCTGTGAGTCTAGATTTTCGAATCCGACGCAAAACTGACAGTTAATTGTAACGTTCAGCGCCTGTTAATGACGATGGAACACACAAATCGCGTCGCGATTCAATACATCGTCCTCCGGCCGACCTGTCTCCAAGGGTCTATTGCAGCCTCGGGCACCTTAAGGTCGATCTCCTGTGAGTCTAGATTTTCGAATCCGACGCAAAAATGACAGTTAGTTGTAACGTTCAGAGCCTGTTAATGACGATGGAACACACAAATTGCGTCGCGATTCAATACATCGTCCTCCAGCCGACCTGTCTCCAAGGGTCTGTTGCTGCCTCGGGCACCTTATGGTCGATCTCCTGTGAGTCTAGATTTTCGAATTCGACGCAAAACTGACAGTTTATTGTAACGTTCAGCGCCTGTTAATGACGATGGAACACACAAATCGCGTCGCGATTCAATGCATCGTCCTCCAGCCGACTTGTCTCCAAGGGTCAAGTCCTGCCTCGGGCACCTTATGGTCGTTCTTCTGTGAGTCTAGATTTTCGAATCCGACGCAAAACTGACAGTAATTTGTAAGGTTCAGAGCCTCTTAATGACAATGGAACACACAAATTGCGTCGCGATTCAATACATCGTCCTCCGGCCGACCTGTCTCCAAGGGTCTGTTGCTGCCTCGGGCACCTTATGGTCGATCTCCTGTGAGTCTAGATTTTCGAATTCGACGCAAAACTGACAGTTAATTGTAACGTTCAGAGCCTGTTAATGACGATGGAACACACAAATCACGTCGCGATTCAATACATCATCCTCCAGCCGACTTGTCTCCAAAGGTCTAGTGCTGCCTCGGGCACCTTATGGTCGTTCTCCTGTGAGTCTAGATTTTCGATTCCGACGCAAAACTGACAGTTAATTGTAACGTTCAGAGCCTGTTAATGACGATGGAACACACAAATTGCGTCGCGATTCAATACATCGTCCTCCGGCCGACCTGTCTCCAAGGGTCTATTGCTGCCTCGGGCACCTTATGGTCGATCTCCTGTGAGTCTAGATTTTCGAATCCGACGCAAAACTGACAGTTAATTGTAACGTTCAGAGCCTGTTAATGACGATGGAACACACACATTGCGTCGCGATTCAATATATCGTCCTCCGGCCGACCTGTCTCCAAGGGTCTATTGCTGCCTCGGCCACCTTATGGTCGTTGTCCTGTGAGTCTAGATTTTCGAATCCGACGCAAAACTGACAGTTAATTGTAACGTTCAGAGCCTGTTAATGACGATGGAAGACACAAATTGCGTCGCGATTCAATACATCGTCCTCCGGCCGACCTGTCTCCAAGGGTCTATTGCTCCCTCGGGCACCTTACGGTCGATCTCCTGTGAGTCTAGATTTTCGAATCCGACGCAAAACTGACAGTTAGTTGTAACGTTCAGAGCCTGTTCATGACGATGTAACAAACAAATTGCGTCGCGATTCAATACATCGTCCTCCGGCCGACCTGTCTCCAAGGGTCTATTGCTGCCTCGGGCACCTTATGGTCGTTCTCCTGTGAGTCTAGACTTTCGAATCAGACGAATTGTAACGTTCAGAGCCTGTTAATGACGATGGAACACACAATATGCGTCGCGATTCAATACATCGTCCTCCGGCCGACCTGTCTCCAAGGGTCTATTGCTGCCTCGGGCAGCTAATGGTCGATCTCCTGTGAGTCTAGATTTTCGAATCCGACGCAAAACTGACAGTTAATTGTAACGTTCAGCGCCTGTTAATGACGATGGAACACACAAATCGCGTCGCGATTCAATACATCGTCCTCCAGCCGACTTGTCTCCAAGGGTCAAGTCCTGCCTCGGGCACCTTATGGTCGTTCTTCTGTGAGTCTAGATTTTCGAATCCGACGCAAAACTGACAGTTATTTGTAAGGTTCAGAGCCTCTTAATGACAATGGAACACACAAATTGCGTCGCGATTCAATACATCGTCCTCCGGCCGACCTGTCTCCAAGGGTCTGTTGCTGCCTCGGGCACCTTATGGTCGATCTCCTGTGAGTCTAGATTTTCGAATTCGACGCAAAACTGACAGTTAATTGTAACGTTCAGAGCCTGTTAATGACGATGGAACACACAAATCACGTCGCGATTCAATACATCATCCTCCAGCCGACTTGTCTCCAAAGGTCTAGTGCTGCCTCGGGCACCTTATGGTCGATCTCCTGTGAGTCTAGATTTTCGAATCCGACGCAAAACTGACAGTTAATTGTAACGTTCAGAGCCTGTTAATGACGATGGAACACACAAATTGCGTCGCGATTCAATACATCGTCCTCCGGCCGACCTGTCTCCAAGGGTCTATTGCTGCCTCGGCCACCTTATGGTCGATCTTCTGTGAGTCTAGATTTTCGAATCCGACGCAAAACTGACAGTTAATTGTAACGTTCAGAGCCTGTTAATGACGATGGAAGACACAAATTGCGTCGCGATTCAATACATCGTCCTCCGGCCGACCTGTCTCCAAGGGTCTATTGCTGCCTCGGGCACCTTACGGTCGATCTCCTGTGAGTCTAGATTTTCGAATCCGACGCAAAACTGACAGTTAATTGTAACGTTCAAAGCCTGTTCATGACGATGTAACACACAAATTGCGTCGCGATTCAATACATCGTCCTCCGGCCGACCTGTCTCCAAGGGTCTATTGCTGCCTCGGGCACCTTATGGTCGTTCTCCTGTGAGTCTAGACTTTCGAATCAGACGCAAAACTGACAGTTAATTGTAACGTTCAGAGCCTGTTAATGACGATGGAACACACAAATTGCGTCGCGATTCAATACATCGTCCTCCGGCCGACCTGTCTCCAAGGGTCTGTTGCTGCCTCGGGCACCTTATGGTCGATCTCCTGTGAGTCTAGATTTTCGAATCCGACGCAAAACTGACAGTTAATTGTAACGTTCAGCGCCTGTTAATGACGATGGAACACACAAATCGCGTCGCGATTCAATACATCGTCCTCCGGCCGACCTGTCTCCAAGGGTCTATTGCTGCCTCGGGCACCTTATGGTCGATCTCCTGTGAGTCTAGATTTTCCAATCCGACGCAAAAATGACAGTTAATTGTAACGTTCAGAGCCTGTTAATGACGATGGAACACACAAATTGCGTCGCGATTCAATACATCGTCCTCCAGCCGACTTGTCTCCAAGGGTCAAGTCCTGCCTCGGGCACCTTATGGTCGTTCTTCTGTGAGTCTAGATTTTCGAATCCGACGCAAAACTGACAGTTATTTGTAAGGTTCAGAGCCTCTTAATGACTATGGAACACACAAATTGCGTCGCGATTCAATACATCGTCCTCCGGCCGACCTGTCTCCAAGGGTCTGTTGCTGCTTCGGGCACCTTATGGTCGATCTCCTGTGAGTCTAGATTTCCGAATTCGACGCAAAACTGACAGTTAATTGTAACGTTCAGAGCCTGTTAATGACGATGGAACACACGAATCACGTCGCGATTCAATACATCATCCTCCAGCCGACTTGTCTCCAAAGGTCTATTGCTGCGTCGGCCACCTTATGGTCGTTGTCCTGTGAGTCTAGATTTTCGAACCCGACGCAAAACTGACAGTTAATTGTAACTTTCAGAGCCTATTAATGACGATGGAAGACACAAATTGCGTCGCGATTCAATACATCGTCCTCCGGCCGACCTGTCTCCAAGGGTCTATTGCTGCCTCGGGCACCTTACGGTCGATCTCCTGTGAGTCTAGATTTTCGAATCCGACGCAAAACTGACAGTTAGTTGTAACGTTCAGAGCCTGTTCATGACGATGTAACACACAAATTGCGTCGCGATTCAATACATCGTCCTCCGGCCGACCTGTCTCCAAGGGTCTATTGCTGCCTCGGGCACCTTATGGTCGTTCTCCTGTGAGTCTAGACTTTCGAATCAGACGCAAAACTGACAGTTAATTGTAACGTTCAGAGCCTGTTAATGACGATGGAACACACAAATTGCGTCGCGATTCAATACATCGTAATCCGGCCGACCTGTCTCCAAGGGTCTATTGCTGCCTCGGGCACCTTATGGTCGATCTCCTGTGAGTCTAGATTTTCGAATCCGACGCAAAACTGACAGTTAATTGTAACGTTCAGAGCCTGTTAATGACGATGGAACACACAAATCACGTCGCGATTCAATACATCATCCTCCAGCCGACTTGTCTCCAAGGGTCTAGTGCTGCCTCGGGCACCTTATGGTCGTTCTCCTGTGAGTCTAGATTTTCGAATCCGACGCAAAACTGACAGTTAATTGTAACGTTCAGAGCCTGTTAATGACGATGGAACACACAATATGCGTCGCGATTCAATACATCGTCCTCCGGCCGACCTGTCTCCAAGGGTCTATTGCTGCCTCGGTCACCTTATGGTCGTTCTCCTGTGAGTCTAGATTTTCGAATCCGACGCAAAACTGACAGTTAATTGTAAGGTTCAGAGTCTGTTAATGACGATGGAACACACAAATCGCGTCGCGATTCAATACATCGTCCTCCAGCCGACTTGTCTCCAAGGGTCAAGTCCTGCCTCGGTCACCTTATGGTCGTTCTCCTGTGAGTCTAGATTTTCGAATCCGACGCAAAACTGACAGTTAATTGTAACGTTCAGAGCCTGTTAATGACGATGGAACACACAAATTGCGTCGCGATTCAATACATCGTCCTCCGGCCGACCTGTCTCCAACGGTCTATTGCTGCCTCGAGCACCTTATGGTCGATCTCCTGTGAGTCTAGATTTTCGAATCCGACGCAAAACTGACAGTTAATTGTAACGTTCAGAGCCTGTTAATGACGATGGAACACACAAATTGCGTCGCGATTCAATACATCGTCCTCCGGCCGACCTGTCTCCAAGGGTCTATTGCTGCCTCGGGCACCTTACGGTCGATCTCCTGTGAGTCTAGATTTTCGAATCCGACGCAAAACTGACAGTTAGTTGTAACGTTCAGAGCCTGTTCATGACGATGTAACACACAAATTGCGTCGCGATTCAATACATCGTCCTCCGGCCGACCTGTCTCCAAGGGTCTATTGCTGCCTCGGGCACCTTATGGTCGTTCTCCTGTGAGTCTAGATTTTCGAATCCGACGCAAAACTGACAGTTAATTGTAACGTTCAGAGCCTGTTAATGACGATGGAACACACAATATGCGTCGCGATTCAATACATCGTCCTCCGGCCGACCTGTCTCCAAGGGTCTATTGCTGCCTCGGTCACCTTATGGTCGTTCTCCTGTGAGTCTAGATTTTCGAATCCGACGCAAAACTGACAGTTAATTGTAAGGTTCAGAGTCTGTTAATGACGATGGAACACACAAATCGCGTCGCGATTCAATACATCGTCCTCCGGCCGACCTGTCTCCAAGGGTCTATTGCTGCCTCGGGCACCTTACGGTCGATCTTCTGTGAGTCTAGATTTTCGAATCCGACGCAAAACTGACAGTTAGTTGTAACGTTCAGAGCCTGTTCATGACGATGGAACACACAAATTGCGTCGCGATTCAATACATCGTCCTCCGGCCGACCTGTCTCCAAGGGTCCATTGCTGCCTCGGGCAGCTTATGGTCGTTCTCCTGTGAGTCTAGACTTTCGAATCAGACGCAAAACTGACAGTTAATTGTAACGTTCAGAGCCTGTTAATGACGATGGAACACACAAATTGCGTCGCGATTCAATACATCGTCCTCCGGCCGACCTGTCTCCAACGGTCTATTGCTGCCTCGGGCACCTTATGGTCGATCTCCTGTGAGTCTAGATTTTCGAATCCGACGCAAAACTGACAGTTAATTGTAACGTTCAGAGCCTCTTAATGACGATGGAACACACAAATTGCGTCGCGATTCAATACATCGTCCTCCGGCCGACCTGTCTCCAAGGGTCTATTGCTGCGTCGGCCACCTTATGGTCGTTGTCCTGTGAGTCTAGATTTTCGAATCCGACGCAAAACTGACAGTTAATTGTAACTTTCAGAGCCTATTAATGACGATGGAAGACACAAATTGCGTCGCGATTCAATACATCGTCCTCCGGCCGACCTGTCTCCAAGGGTCTATTGCTGCCTCGGGCACCTTACGGTCGATCTCCTGTGAGTCTAGATTTTCGAATCCGACGCAAAACTGACAGTTAGTTGTAACGTTCAGAGCCTGTTCATGACGATGTAACACACAAATTGCGTCGCGATTCAATACATCGTCCTCCGTCCGACCTGTCTCCAAGGGTCTATTGCTGCCTCGGGCACTTTATGGTCGTTCTCCTGTGAGTCTAGACTTTCGAATCAGACGCAAAACTGACAGTTAATTGAAACGTTCAGAGCCTGTTAATGACGATGGAACACACAAATTGCGTCGCGATTCAATACATCGTCCTCCGGCCGACCTGTCTCCAAGGGTCTATTGCTGCCTCGGGCACCTTATGGTCGATCTCCTGTGAGTCTAGATTTTCGAATCCGACGCAAAACTGACAGTTAATTGTAACGTTCAGAGCCTGTTAATGACGATGGAACACACAAATTGCGTCGCGATTCAATACATCGTCCTCCAGCCGACTTGTCTCCAAGGGTCAAGTCCTGCCTCGGTCACCTTATGGTCGTTCTCCTGTGAGTCTAGATTTTCGAATCCAACGCAAAACTGACAGTTAATTGTAACGTTCAGAGCCTGTTAATGACGATGGAACACACAAATTGCGTCGCGATTCAATACATCGTCCTCCGGCCGACCTGTCTCCAACGGTCTATTGCTGCCTCGGGCACCTTATGGTCGATCTCCTGTGAGTCTAGATTTTCGAATCCGACGCAAAACTGACAGTTAATTGTAACGTTCAGAGCCTGTTAATGACGATGGAACACACAAATTGCGTCGCGATTCAATACATCGTCCTCCGGCCGACCTGTCTCCAAGGGTCTATTGTTGCCTCGGCCACCTTATGGTCGTTGTCCTGTGAGTCTAGATTTTCGAATCCGACGCAAAACTGACAGTTAATTGTAACGTTCAGAGCCTATTAATGACGATGGAAGACACAAATTGCGTCGCGATTCAATACATCGTCCTCCGGCCGACCTGTCTCCAAGGGTCTATTGCTGCCTCGGGCACCTTACGGTCGATCTCCTGTGAGTCTAGATTTTCGAATCCGACGCAAAACTGACAGTTAGTTGTAACGTTCAGAGCCTGTTCATGACGATGTAACACACAAATTGCGTCGCGATTCAATACATCGTCCTCCGGCCGACCTGTCTCCAAGGGTCTATTGCTGCCTCGGGCACCTTATGGTCGTTCTCCTGTGAGTCTAGATTTTCGAATCCGACGCAAAACTGACAGTTAATTGTAACGTTCAGAGCCTGTTAATGACGATGGAACACACAATATGCGTCGCGATTCAATACATCGTCCTCCGGCCGACCTGTCTCCAAGGGTCTATTGCTGCCTCGGTCACCTTATGGTCGTTCTCCTGTGAGTCTAGATTTTCGAATCCGACGCAAAACTGACAGTTAATTGTAAGGTTCAGAGTCTGTTAATGACGATGGAACACACAAATTGCGTCGCGATTCAATACATCGTCCTCCGGCCGACCTGTCTCCAAGGGTCCATTGCTGCCTCGGGCAGCTTATGGTCGTTCTCCTGTGAGTCTAGACTTTCGAATCAGACGCAAAACTGACAGTTAATTGTAACGTTCAGAGCCTGTTAATGACGATGGAACACACAAATTGCGTCGCGATTCAATACATCGTCCTCCGGCCGACCTGTCTCCAACGGTCTATTGCTGCCTCGGGCACCTTATGGTCGATCTCCTGTGAGTCTAGATTTTCGAATCCGACGCAAAACTGACAGTTAATTGTAACGTTCAGAGCCTGTTAATGACGATGGAACACACAAATTGCGTCGCGATTCAATACATCGTCCTCCGGCCGACCTGTCTCCAAGGGTCTATTGCTGCGTCGGCCACCTTATGGTCGTTGTCCTGTGAGTCTAGATTTTCGAATCCGACGCAAAACTGACAGTTAATTGTAACTTTCAGAGCCTATTAATGACGATGGAAGACACAAATTGCGTCGCGATTCAATACATCGTCCTCCGGCCGACCTGTCTCCAAGGGTCTATTGCTGCCTCGGGCACCTTACGGTCGATCTCCTGTGAGTCTAGATTTTCGAATCCGACGCAAAACTGACAGTTAGTTGTAACGTTCAGAGCCTGTTCATGACGATGTAACACACAAATTGCGTCGCGATTCAATACATCGTCCTCCGGCCGACCTGTCTCCAAGGGTCTATTGCTGCCTCGGGCACTTTATGGTCGTTCTCCTGTGAGTCTAGACTTTCGAATCAGACGCAAAACTGACAGTTAATTGAAACGTTCAGAGCCTGTTAATGACGATGGAACACACAAATTGCGTCGCGATTCAATACATCGTCCTCCGGCCGACCTGTCTCCAAGGGTCTATTGCTGCCTCGGGCACCTTATGGTCGATCTCCTGTGAGTCTAGATTTTCGAATCCGACGCAAAACTGACAGTTATTTGTAACGTTCAGAGCCTCTTAATGACAATGGAACACACAAATTGCGTCGCGATTCAATACATCGTCCTCCGGCCGACCTGTCTCCAAGAGTCTATTGCTGCCTCGGGCACCTTATGGTCGATCTCCTGTGAGTCTAGATTTTCGAATCCGACGCAAAAATGACAGTTAATTGTAACGTTCAGAGCCTGTTAATGACGATGGAACACACAAATTGCGTCGCGATTCAATACATCGTCCTACGGCCGACCTGTCTCCAAGGGTCTAGTGCTGCCTCGGACACCTCATGGTCGTTCTCCTGTGAGTCTAGATTTTCGAATCCGACGCAAAACTGACAGTTAATTGTAACGTTCAGCGCCTGTTAATGACGATGGACCACACAAATCGCGTCGCGATTCAATACATCGTCCTCCGGCCGACCTGTCTCCAAGGGTCTATTGCTGCCTCGGGCACCTTATGGTCGATCTCCTGTGAGTCTAGATTTTCGAATCCGACGCAAAAATGACAGTTAATTGTAACGTTCAGAGCCTGTTAATGACGATGGAACACACAAATCGCTTCGCGATTCAATACATCGTCCTCCAGCCGACTTGTCTCCAAGGGTCAAGTCCTGCCTCGGGCACCTTATGGTCGTTCTTCTGTGAGTCTAGATTTTCGAATCCGACGCAAAACTGACAGTTATTTGTAAGGTTCAGAGCCTCTTAATGACAATGGAACACACAAATTGCGTCGCGATTCAATACATCGTCCTCCGGCCGACCTGTCTCCAAGGGTCTATTGCTGCCTCGGGCACCTTATGGTCGATCTCCTGTGAGTCTAGATTTTCGAATCCGACGCAAAAATGACAGTTAATTGTAACGTTCAGAGCCTGTTAATGACGATGGAACACACAAATTGCGTCGCGATTCAATACATCGTCCTACGGCCGACCTGTCTCCAAGGGTCTAGTGCTGCCTCGGACACCTTATGGTCGTTCTCCTGTGAGTCTAGATTTTCGAATCCGACGCAAAACTGACAGTTAATTGTAACGTTCAGAGCCTGTTAATGACGATGGAACACACAAATCGCGTCGCGATTCAATACATCGTCCTCCGGCCGACCTGTCTCCAAGGGTCTATTGCTGCCTCGGGCACTTTATGGTCGTTCTCCTGTGAGTCTAGACTTTCGAATCAGACGCAAAACTGACAGTTAATTGAAACGTTCAGAGCCTGTTAATGACGATGGAACACACAAATTGCGTCGCGATTCAATACATCGTCCTCCGGCCGACCTGTCTCCAAGGGTCTATTGCTGCCTCGGGCACCTTATGGTCGATCTCCTGTGAGTCTAGATTTTCGAATCCGACGCAAAACTGACAGTTAATTGTAACGTTCAGAGCCTGTTAATGACGATGGAACACACAAATCACGTCGCGATTCAATACATCATCCTCCAGCCGACTTGTCTCCAAGGGTCTAGTGCTGCCTCGGGCACCTTATGGTCGTTCTGCTGTGAGTCTAGATTTTCGAATCCGACGCAAAACTGACAGTTAATTGTAACGTTCAGAGCCTGTTAATGACGATGGAACACACAATATGCGTCGCGATTCAATACATCGTCCTCCGGCCGACCTGTCTCCAAGGGTCTATTGCTGCTTCGGTCACCTTATGGTCGTTCTCCTGTGAGTCTATATTTTCGAATCCGACGCAAAACTGACACTTAATTGTAAGGTTCAGAGTCTTAATGACGATGGAACACACAAATCGCGTCGCGATTCAATACATCGTCCTCCGGCCGACCTGTCTCCAAGGGTCTATTGCTGCCTCGGGCACCTTATGGTCGATCTCCTGTGAGTCTAGATTTTCGAATCCGACGCAAAAATGACAGTTAATTGTAACGTTCAGAGCCTGTTAATGACGATGGAACACACAAATCGCTTCGCGATTCAATACATCGTCCTCCAGCCGACTTGTCTCCAAGGGTCAAGTCCTGCCTTGGGCACCTTATGGTCGTTCTTCTGTGAGTCTAGATTTTCGAATCCGACGCAAAACTGACAGTTATTTGTAAGGTTCAGAGCCTCTTAATGACAATGGAACACACAAATTGCGTCGCGATTCAATACATCGTCCTCCGGCCGACCTGTCTCCAAGGGTCTATTGCTGCCTCGGGCACCTTATGGTCGATCTCCTGTGAGTCTAGATTTTCGAATCCGACGCAAAAATGACAGTTAATTGTAACGTTCAGAGCCTGTTAATGACGATGGAACACACAAATTGCGTCGCGATTCAATACATCGTCCTACGGCCGACCTGTCTCCAAGGGTCTAGTGCTGCCTCGGACACCTTATGGTCGTTCTCCTGTGAGTCTAGATTTTCGAATCCGACGCAAAACTGACAGTTAATTGTAACGTTCAGAGCCTGTTAATGACGATGGAACACACAAATCGCGTCGCGATTCAATACATCGTCCTCCGGCCGACCTGTCTCCAAGGGTCTATTGCTGCCTCGGGCACTTTATGGTCGTTCTCCTGTGAGTCTAGACTTTCGAATCAGACGCAAAACTGACAGTTAATTGAAACGTTCAGAGCCTGTTAATGACGATGGAACACACAAATTGCGTCGCGATTCAATACATCGTCCTCCGGCCGACCTGTCTCCAAGGGTCTATTGCTGCCTCGGGCACCTTATGGTCGATCTCCTGTGAGTCTAGATTTTCGAATCCGACGCAAAACTGACAGTTAATTGTAACGTTCAGAGCCTGTTAATGACGATGGAACACACAAATCACGTCGCGATTCAATACATCATCCTCCAGCCGACTTGTCTCCAAGGGTCTAGTGCTGCCTCGGGCACCTTATGGTCGTTCTCCTGTGAGTCTAGATTTTCGAATCCGACGCAAAACTGACAGTTAATTGTAACGTTCAGAGCCTGTTAATGACGATGGAACACACAATATGCGTCGCGATTCAATACATCGTCCTCCGGCCGACCTGTCTCCAAGGGTCTATTGCTGCTTCGGTCACCTTATGGTCGTTCTCCTGTGAGTCTATATTTTCGAATCCGACGCAAAACTGACAGTTAATTGTAAGGTTCAGAGTCTTAATGACGATGGAACACACAAATCGCGTCGCGATTCAATACATCGTCCTCCGGCCGACCTGTCTCCAAGGGTCTATTGCTGCCTCGGGCACCTTACGGTCGATCCTGTGAGTCTAGATTTTCGAATCCGACGCAAAACTGACAGTTAGTTGTAACGTTCAGAGCCTGTTCATGACGATGGAACACACAAATTGCGTCGCGATTCAATACATCGTCCTCCGGCCGACCTGTCTCCAAGGGTCTATTGCTGCCTCGGGCAGCTTATGGTCGTTCTGCTGTGAGTCTAGACTTTCGAATCAGACGCAAAACTGACAGTTAATTGTAACGTTCAGAGCCTGTTAATGCGATGGAACACACAAATTGCGTCGCGATTCAATACATCGTCCTCCAGCCGACTTGTCTCCAAGGGTCAAGTCCTGCCTCGGGCACCTTATGGTCGTTCTTCTGTGAGTCTAGATTTTCGAATCCGACGCAAAACTGACAGTTATTTGTAAGGTTCAGAGCCTCTTAATGACAATGGAACACACAAATTGCGTCGCGATTCAATACATCGTCCTCCGGCCGACCTGTCTCCAAGAGTCTATTGCTGCCTCGGGCACCTTATGGTCGATCTCCTGTGAGTCTAGATTTTCGAATCCGACGCAAAAATGACAGTTAATTGTAACGTTCAGAGCCTGTTAATGACGATGGAACACACAAATTGCGTCGCGATTCAATACATCGTCCTACGGCCGACCTGTCTCCAAGGGTCTAGTGCTGCCTCGGACACCTCATGGTCGTTCTCCTGTGAGTCTAGATTTTCGAATCCGACGCAAAACTGACAGTTAATTGTAACGTTCAGCGCCTGTTAATGACGATGGAACACACAAATCGCGTCGCGATTCAATACATCGTCCTCCAGCCGACTTGTCTCCAAGGGTCAAGTCCTGCCTCGGTCACCTTATGGTCGTTCTCCTGTGAGTCTAGATTTTCGAATCCGACGCAAAACTGACAGTTAATTGTAACGTTCAGAGCCTGTTAATGACGATGGAACACACAAATTGCGTCGCGATTCAATACATCGTCCTCCGGCCGACCTGTCTCCAACGGTCTATTGCTGCCTCGGGCACCTTATGGTCGATCTCCTGTGAGTCTAGATTTTCGAATCCGACGCAAAACTGACAGTTAATTGTAACGTTCAGAGCCTGTTAATGACGATGGAACACACAAATTGCGTCGCGATTCAATACATCGTCCTCCGGCCGACCTGTCTCCAAGGGTCTATTGTTGCCTCGGCCACCTTATGGTCGTTGTCCTGTGAGTCTAGATTTTCGAATCCGACGCAAAACTGACAGTTAATTGTAACGTTCAGAGCCTATTAATGACGATGGAAGACACAAATTGCGTCGCGATTCAATACATCGTCCTCCGGCCGACCTGTCTCCAAGGGTCTATTGCTGCCTCGGGCACCTTACGGTCGATCTCCTGTGAGTCTAGATTTTCGAATCCGACGCAAAACTGACAGTTAGTTGTAACGTTCAGAGCCTGTTCATGACGATGTAACACACAAATTGCGTCGCGATTCAATACATCGTCCTCCGGCCGACCTGTCTCCAAGGGTCTATTGCTGCCTCGGGCACCTTATGGTCGATCTCCTGTGAGTCTAGATTTTCGAATCCGACGCAAAAATGACAGTTAATTGTAACGTTCAGAGCCTGTTAATGACGATGGAACACACAAATTGCGTCGCGATTCAATACATCGTCCTACGGCCGACCTGTCTCCAAGGGTCTAGTGCTGCCTCGGACACCTTATGGTCGTTCTCCTGTGAGTCTAGATTTTCGAATCCGACGCAAAACTGACAGTTAATTGTAACGTTCAGAGCCTGTTAATGACGATGGAACACACAAATCGCGTCGCGATTCAATACATCGTCCTCCGGCCGACCTGTCTCCAAGGGTCTATTGCTGCCTCGGGCACTTTATGGTCGTTCTCCTGTGAGTCTAGACTTTCGAATCAGACGCAAAACTGACAGTTAATTGAAACGTTCAGAGCCTGTTAATGACGATGGAACACACAAATTGCGTCGCGATTCAATACATCGTCCTCCGGCCGACCTGTCTCCAAGGGTCTATTGCTGCCTCGGGCACCTTATGGTCGATCTCCTGTGAGTCTAGATTTTCGAATCCGACGCAAAACTGACAGTTAATTGTAACGTTCAGAGCCTGTTAATGACGATGGAACACACAAATCACGTCGCGATTCAATACATCATCCTCCAGCCGACTTGTCTCCAAGGGTCTAGTGCTGCCTCGGGCACCTTATGGTCGTTCTCCTGTGAGTCTAGATTTTCGAATCCGACGCAAAACTGACAGTTAATTGTAACGTTCAGAGCCTGTTAATGACGATGGAACACACAATATGCGTCGCGATTCAATACATCGTCCTCCGGCCGACCTGTCTCCAAGGGTCTATTGCTGCTTCGGTCACCTTATGGTCGTTCTCCTGTGAGTCTATATTTTCGAATCCGACGCAAAACTGACAGTTAATTGTAAGGTTCAGAGTCTTAATGACGATGGAACACACAAATCGCGTCGCGATTCAATACATCGTCCTCCGGCCGACCTGTCTCCAAGGGTCTATTGCTGCCTCGGGCACCTTACGGTCGATCCTGTGAGTCTAGATTTTCGAATCCGACGCAAAACTGACAGTTAGTTGTAACGTTCAGAGCCTGTTCATGACGATGGAACACACAAATTGCGTCGCGATTCAATACATCGTCCTCCGGCCGACCTGTCTCCAACGGTCTATTGCTGCCTCGGGCACCTTATGGTCGATCTCCTGTGAGTCTAGATTTTCGAATCCGACGCAAAAATGACAGTTAATTGTAACGTTCAGAGCCTGTTAATGACGATGGAACACACAAATCGCTTCGCGATTCAATACATCGTCCTCCAGCCGACTTGTCTCCAAGGGTCAAGTCCTGCCTTGGGCACCTTATGGTCGTTCTTCTGTGAGTCTAGATTTTCGAATCCGACGCAAAACTGACAGTTATTTGTAAGGTTCAGAGCCTCTTAATGACAATGGAACACACAAATTGCGTCGCGATTCAATACATCGTCCTCCGGCCGACCTGTCTCCAAGGGTCTATTGCTGCCTCGGGCACCTTATGGTCGATCTCCTGTGAGTCTAGATTTTCGAATCCGACGCAAAAATGACAGTTAATTGTAACGTTCAGAGCCTGTTAATGACGATGGAACACACAAATTGCGTCGCGATTCAATACATCGTCCTACGGCCGACCTGTCTCCAAGGGTCTAGTGCTGCCTCGGACACCTTATGGTCGTTCTCCTGTGAGTCTAGATTTTCGAATCCGACGCAAAACTGACAGTTAATTGTAACGTTCAGAGCCTGTTAATGACGATGGAACACACAAATCGCGTCGCGATTCAATACATCGTCCTCCGGCCGACCTGTCTCCAAGGGTCTATTGCTGCCTCGGGCACTTTATGGTCGTTCTCCTGTGAGTCTAGACTTTCGAATCAGACGCAAAACTGACAGTTAATTGAAACGTTCAGAGCCTGTTAATGACGATGGAACACACAAATTGCGTCGCGATTCAATACATCGTCCTCCGGCCGACCTGTCTCCAAGGGTCTATTGCTGCCTCGGGCACCTTATGGTCGATCTCCTGTGAGTCTAGATTTTCGAATCCGACGCAAAACTGACAGTTAATTGTAACGTTCAGAGCCTGTTAATGACGATGGAACACACAAATCACGTCGCGATTCAATACATCATCCTCCAGCCGACTTGTCTCCAAGGGTCTAGTGCTGCCTCGGGCACCTTATGGTCGTTCTCCTGTGAGTCTAGATTTTCGAATCCGACGCAAAACTGACAGTTAATTGTAACGTTCAGAGCCTGTTAATGACGATGGAACACACAATATGCGTCGCGATTCAATACATCGTCCTCCGGCCGACCTGTCTCCAAGGGTCTATTGCTGCTTCGGTCACCTTATGGTCGTTCTCCTGTGAGTCTATATTTTCGAATCCGACGCAAAACTGACAGTTAATTGTAAGGTTCAGAGTCTTAATGACGATGGAACACACAAATCGCGTCGCGATTCAATACATCGTCCTCCGGCCGACCTGTCTCCAAGGGTCTATTGCTGCCTCGGGCACCTTACGGTCGATCCTGTGAGTCTAGATTTTCGAATCCGACGCAAAACTGACAGTTAGTTGTAACGTTCAGAGCCTGTTCATGACGATGGAACACACAAATTGCGTCGCGATTCAATACATCGTCCTCCGGCCGACCTGTCTCCAAGGGTCTATTGCTGCCTCGGGCAGCTTATGGTCGTTCTGCTGTGAGTCTAGACTTTCGAATCAGACGCAAAACTGACAGTTAATTGTAACGTTCAGAGCCTGTTAATGCGATGGAACACACAAATTGCGTCGCGATTCAATACATCGTCCTCCAGCCGACTTGTCTCCAAGGGTCAAGTCCTGCCTCGGGCACCTTATGGTCGTTCTTCTGTGAGTCTAGATTTTCGAATCCGACGCAAAACTGACAGTTATTTGTAAGGTTCAGAGCCTCTTAATGACAATGGAACACACAAATTGCGTCGCGATTCAATACATCGTCCTCCGGCCGACCTGTCTCCAAGAGTCTATTGCTGCCTCGGGCACCTTATGGTCGATCTCCTGTGAGTCTAGATTTTCGAATCCGACGAAAAATGACAGTTAATTGTAACGTTCAGAGCCTGTTAATGACGATGGAACACACAAATTGCGTCGCGATTCAATACATCGTCCTACGGCCGACCTGTCTCCAAGGGTCTAGTGCTGCCTCGGACACCTCATGGTCGTTCTCCTGTGAGTCTAGATTTTCGAATCCGACGCAAAACTGACAGTTAATTGTAACGTTCAGCGCCTGTTAATGACGATGGAACACACAAATCGCGTCGCGATTCAATACATCGTCCTCCAGCCGACTTGTCTCCAAGGGTCAAGTCCTGCCTCGGTCACCTTATGGTCGTTCTCCTGTGAGTCTAGATTTTCGAATCCGACGCAAAACTGACAGTTAATTGTAACGTTCAGAGCCTGTTAATGACGATGGAACACACAAATTGCGTCGCGATTCAATACATCGTCCTCCGGCCGACCTGTCTCCAACGGTCTATTGCTGCCTCGGGCACCTTATGGTCGATCTCCTGTGAGTCTAGATTTTCGAATCCGACGCAAAACTGACAGTTAATTGTAACGTTCAGAGCCTGTTAATGACGATGGAACACACAAATTGCGTCGCGATTCAATACATCGTCCTCCGGCCGACCTGTCTCAAGGGTCTATTGTTGCCTCGGCCACCTTATGGTCGTTGTCCTGTGAGTCTAGATTTTCGAATCCGACGCAAAACTGACAGTTAATTGTAACGTTCAGAGCCTATTAATGACGATGGAAGACACAAATTGCGTCGCGATTCAATACATCGTCCTCCGGCCGACCTGTCTCCAAGGGTCTATTGCTGCCTCGGGCACCTTACGGTCGATCTCCTGTGAGTCTAGATTTTCGAATCCGACGCAAAACTGACAGTTAGTTGTAACGTTCAGAGCCTGTTCATGACGATGTAACACACAAATTGCGTCGCGATTCAATACATCGTCCTCCGGCCGACCTGTCTCCAAGGGTCTATTGCTGCCTCGGGCACCTTATGGTCGTTCTCCTGTGAGTCTAGACTTTCGAATCAGACGCAAAACTGACAGTTAATTGTAACGTTCAGAGCCTGTTAATGACGATGGAACACACAAATTGCGTCGCGATTCAATACATCGTCCTCCGGCCGACCTGTCTCCAAGGGTCTATTGCTGCCTCGGGCACCTTATGGTCGATCTCCTGTGAGTCTAGATTTTCGAATCCGACGCAAAACTGACAGTTAATTGTAACGTTCAGAGCCTGTTAATGACGATGGAACACACAAATCACGTCGCGATTCAATACATCATCCTCCAGCCGACTTGTCTCCAAGGGTCTAGTGCTGCCTCGGGCACCTTATGGTCGTTCTTCTGTGAGTCTAGATTTTCGAATCCGACGCAAAACTGACAGTTAATTGTAACGTTCAGAGCCTGTTAATGACGATGGAACACACAAATTGCGTCGCGATTCAATACATCGTCCTCCGGCCGACCTGTCTCCAAGGGTCTATTGCCGCCTCGGTCACCTTATGGTCGTTCTCCTGTGAGTCTAGATTTTCGAATCCGACGCAAAACTGACAGTTAATTGTAAGGTTCAGAGCCTGTTAATGACGATGGAACACACAAATCGCGTCGCGATTCAATACATCGTCCTCCGGCCGACCTGTCTCCAAGGGTCTATTGCTGCCTCGGGCACCTTACGGTCGATGTTCTGTGAGTCTAGATTTTCGAATCCGACGCAAAACTGACAGTTAGTTGTAACGTTCAGAGCCTGTTCATGACGATGGAACACACAAATTGCGTCGCGATTCAATACATCGTCCTCCGGCCGACCTGTCTCCAAGGGTCTATTGCTGCCTCGGGCAGCTTATGGTCGTTCTCCTGTGAGTCTAGACTTTCGAATCAGATGCAAAACTGACAGTTAATTGTAACGTTCAGAGCCTGTTAATGGCGATGGAACACACAAATTGCGTCGCGATTCAATACATCGTCCTACGGCCGACCTGTCTCCAAGGATCTAGTGCTGCCTCGGACACCTTATGGTCGTTCTCCTGTGAGTCTAGATTTTCGAATCCGACGCAAAACTGACAGTTAATTGTAACGTTCAGCGCCTGTTAATGACGATGGGACACACAAATCGCGTCGCGATTCAATACATCGTCCTCCAGCCGACTTGTCTCCAAGGGTCAAGTCCTGCCTCGGGCACCTTATGGTCGTTCTTCTGTGAGTCTAGATTTTCGATTCCGACGCAAAACTGACAGTTAATTGTAACGTTCAGAGCCTGTTAATGACGATGGAACACACAAATTGCGTCGCGATTCAATACATCGTCCTCCGGCCGACCTGTCTCCAAGGGTCTATTGCTGCCTCGGGCACCTTATGGTCGATCTCCTGTGAGTCTAGATTTTCGAATCCGACGCAAAACTGACAGTTAATTGTAACGTTCAGAGCCAGTTAATGACGATGGAACACACAAATTGCGTCGCGATTCTATACATCGTCCTCCGGCCGACCTGTCTCCAAGGGTCTATTGCTGCCTCGGCCACCTTATGGTCGTTGTCCTTTGAGTCTAGATTTTCGAATCCGACGAAAAACTGACAGTTAATTGTAACGTTCAGAGCCTGTTAATGACGATGGAAGACACAAATTGCGTCGCGATTCAATACATCGTCCTCCGGCCGACCTGTCTCCAAGGGTCTATTGCTCCCTCGGGCACCTTACGGTCGATCTCCTGTGAGTCTAGATTTTCGAATCCGACGCAAAACTGACAGTTAGTTGTAACGTTCAGAGCCTGTTCATGACGATGTAACAAACAAATTGCGTCGCGATTCAATACATCGTCCTCCGGCCGACCTGTCTCCAAGGGTCTATTGCTGCCTCGGGCACCTTATGGTCGTTCTCCTGTGAGTCTAGACTTTCGAATCCGACGCAAAACTGACAGTTAATTGTAACGTTCAGAGCCTGTTAATGACGATGGAACACACAAATTGCGTCGCGATTCAATACATCGTCCTCCGGCCGACCTGTATCCAAGGGTCTATTGCTGCCTCGGGCAGCTTATGGTCGATCTCCTGTGAGTCTAGATTTTCGAATCCGACGCAAAACTGACAGTTAATTGTAACGTTCAGAGCCTGTTAATGACGATGGAACACACAAATCACGTCGCGATTCAATACATCATCCTCCAGCCGACTTGTCTCCAAGGGTCTAGTGCTGCCTCGGGCACCTTATGGTCGTTCTCCTGTGAGTCTAGATTTTCGAATCCGACGCAAAACTGACAGTTAATTGTAACGTTCAGAGCCTGTTAATGACGATGGAAGACACAAATTGCGTCGCGATTCAATACATCGTCCTCCGGCCGACCTGTCTCCAAGGGTCTATTGCTGCCTCGGGCACCTTACGGTCGATCTCCTGTGAGTCTAGATTTTCGAATCCGACGCAAAACTGACAGTTAGTTGTAACGTTCAGAGCCTGTTCATGACGATGTAACACACAAATTCCGTCGCGATTCAATACATCGTCCTCCGGCCGACCTGTCTCCAAGAGTCTATTGCTGCCTCGGGCACCTTATGGTCGTTCTCCTGTGAGTCTAGACTTTCGAATCAGACGCAAAACTGACAGTTAATTGTAACGTTCAGCGCCTGTTAATGACGATGGAACACACAAATTGCGTCGCGATTCAATACATCGTCCTCCGGCCGACTGGTCTCCAAGGGTCTATTGCTGCCTCGGGCACCTTATGGTCGATCTCCTGTGAGTCTAGATTTTCGAATCCGACGCAAAACTGACAGTTAATTGTAACGTTCAGAGCCTGTTAATGACGATGGAACACACAAATCACGTCGCGATTCAATACATCATCCTCCAGCCGACTTGTCTCCAAGGGTCTAGTGCTGCCTCGGGCACCTTATGGTCGTTCTCCTGTGAGTCTAGATTTTCGAATCCGACGCAAAACTGACAGTTAATTGTAACGTTCAGAGCCTGTTAATGATGATGGAACACACAATATGCGTCGCGATTCAATACATCGTCCTACGGGCGACCTGTCTCCAAGGGGCTATTGCTGCCTCGGTCACCTTATGGTCGTTCTGCTGTGAGTTTAGATTTTCGAATCCGACGCAAAACTGACAGTTAATTGTAAGGTTCAGAGCCTGTTAATGACGATGGAACACACAAATCGCGTCGCGATTCAATACATCGTCCTCCGGCCGACCTGTCTCCAAGGGTCTATTGCTGCCTCGGGCACCTTACGGCGATCTCCTGTGAGTCTAGATTTTCGAATCCGACGCAAAACTGACAGTTAGTTGTAACGTTCAGAGCCTGTTCATGACGATGGAACACACAAATTGCGTCGCGATTCAATACATCGTCCTCCGGCCGACCTGTCTCCAAGGGTCTATTGCAGCCTCGGGCAGCTTATGGTCGTTCTCCTGTGAGTCTAGACTTTCGAATCAGACGCAAAACTGACAGTTAATTGTAACGTTCAGAGCCTGTTATGGCGATGGAACACACAAATTGCGTCGCGATTCAATACATCGTCCTACGGCCGAACTGTCTCCAAGGGTCTAGTGCTGCCTCGGACACCTCATGGTCGTTCTCCTGTGAGTCTAGATTTTCGAATCCGACGCAAAACTGACAGTTAATTGTAACGTTCAGCGCCTGTTAATGACGATGGAACACACAAATCGCGTCGCGATTCAATACATCGTCCTCCAGCCGACTTGTCTCCAAGGGTCAAGTCCTGCCTCGGGCACCTTATGGTCGTTCTTCTGTGAGTCTAGATTTTCGAATCCGACGCAAAACTGACAGTTATTTGTAAGGTTCAGAGCCTCTTAATGACAATGGAACACACAAATTGCGTCGCGATTCAATACATCGTCCTCCGGCCGACCTGTCTCCAAGGGTCTGTTGCTGCCTCGGGCACCTTATGGTCGATCTCCTGTGAGTCTAGATTTTCGAATTCGACGCAAAACTGACAGTTAATTGTAACGTTCAGAGCCTGTTAATGACGATGGAACACACAAATCACGTCGCGATTCAATACATCATCCTCCAGCCGACTTGTCTCCAAAGGTCTAGTGCTGCCTCGGGCACCTTATGGTCGATCTCCTGTGAGTCTAGATTTTCGAATCCGACGCAAAACTGACAGTTAATTGTAACCTTCAGAGCCTGTTAATGACGATGGAACACACAAATTGCGTCGCGATTCAATACATCGTCCTCCGGCCGACCTGTCTCCAAGGGTCTATTGCTGCCTCGGCCACCTTATGGTCGATCTTCTGTGAGTCTAGATTTTCGAATCCGACGCAAAACTGACAGTTAATTGTAACGTTCAGAGCCTGTTAATGACGATGGAAGACACAAATTGCGTCGCGATTCAATACATCGTCCTCCGGCCGACCTGTCTCCAAGGGTCTATTGCTGCCTCGGGCACCTTACGGTCGATCTCCTGTGAGTCTAGATTTTCGAATCCGACGCAAAACTGACAGTTAATTGTAACGTTCAGAGCCTGTTCATGACGATGTAACACACAAATTGCGTCGCGATTCAATACATCGTCCTCCGGCCGACCTGTCTCCAAGGGTCTATTGCTGCCTCGGGCACCTTATGGTCGTTCTCCTGTGAGTCTAGACTTTCGAATCAGACGCAAAACTGACAGTTAATTGTAACGTTCAGAGCCTGTTAATGACGATGGAACACACAAATTGCGTCGCGATTCAATACATCGTCCTCCGGCCGACCTGTCTCCAAGGGTCTGTTGCTGCCTCGGGCACCTTATGGTCGATCTCCTGTGAGTCTAGATTTTCGAATCCGACGCAAAACTGACAGTTAATTGTAACGTTCAGCGCCTGTTAATGACGATGGAACACACAAATCGCGTCGCGATTCAATACATCGTCCTCCGGCCGACCTGTCTCCAAGGGTCTATTGCTGCCTCGGGCACCTTATGGTCGATCTCCTGTGAGTCTAGATTTTCCAATCCGACGCAAAAATGACAGTTAATTGTAACGTTCAGAGCCTGTTAATGACGATGGAACACACGAATCACATCGCGATTCAATACATCATCCTCCAGCCGACTTGTCTCCAAAGGTCTATTGCTGCGTCGGCCACCTTATGGTCGTTGTCCTGTGAGTCTAGATTTTCGAACCCGACGCAAAACTGACAGTTAATTGTAACTTTCAGAGCCTATTAATGACGATGGAAGACACAAATTGCGTCGCGATTCAATACATCGTCCTCCGGCCGACCTGTCTCCAAGGGTCTATTGCTGCCTCGGGCACCTTACGGTCGGTCTCCTGTGAGTCTAGATTTTCGAATCCGACGCAAAACTGACAGTTAGTTGTAACGTTCAGAGCCTGTTCATGACGATGTAACACACAAATTGCGTCGCGATTCAATACATCGTCCTCCGGCCGACCTGTCTCCAAGGGTCTATTGCTGCCTCGGGCACCTTATGGTCGTTCTCCTGTGAGTCTAGTCTTTCGAATCAGACGCAAAACTGACAGTTAATTGTAACGTTCAGAGCCTGTTAATGACGATGGAACACACAAATTGCGACGCGATTCAATACATCGTAATCCGGCCGACCTGTCTCCAAGGGTCTATTGCTGCCTCGGGCACCTTATGGTCGATCTCCTGTGAGTCTAGATTTTCGAATCCGACGCAAAACTGACAGTTAATTGTAACGTTCAGAGCCTGTTAATGACGATGGAACACACAAATCACGTCGCGATTCAATACATCATCCTCCAGCCGACTTGTCTCCAAGGGTCTAGTGCTGCCTCGGGCACCTTATGGTCGTTCTCCTGTGAGTCTAGATTTTCGAATCCGACGCAAAACTGACAGTTAATTGTAACGTTCAGAGCCTGTTAATGACGATGGAACACACAATATGCGTCGCGATTCAATACATCGTCCTCCGGCCGACCTGTCTCCAAGGGTCTATTGCTGCCTCGGTCACCTTATGGTCGTTCTCCTGTGAGTCTAGATTTTCGAATCCGACGCAAAACTGACAGTTAATTGTAAGGTTCAGAGTCTGTTAATGACGATGGAACACACAAATCGCGTCGCGATTCAATACATCGTCCTCCGGCCGACCTGTCTCCAAGGGTCTATTGCTGCCTCGGGCACCTTACGGTCGATCTTCTGTGAGTCTAGATTTTCGAATCCGACGCAAAACTGACAGTTAGTTGTAACGTTCAGAGCCTGTTCATGACGACGGAACACACAAATTGCGTCGCGATTCAATACATCGTCCTCCGGCCGACCTGTCTCCAAGGGTCTATTGCTGCCTCGGGCAGCTTATGGTCGTTCTCCTGTGAGTCTAGACTTTCGAATCAGACGCAAAACTGACAGTTAATTGTAACGTTCAGAGCCTGTTAATGACGATGGAACACACAAATTGCGTCGCGATTCAATACATCGTCCTCCGGCCGACCTGTCTCCAACGGTCTATTGCTGCCTCGGGCACCTTATGGTCGATCTCCTGTGAGTCTAGATTTTCGAATCCGACGCAAAACTGACAGTTAATTGTAACGTTCAGAGCCTGTTAATGACGATGGAACACACAAATTGCGTCGCGATTCAATACATCGTCCTCCGGCCGACCTGTCTCCAAGGGTCTATTGCTGCGTCGGCCACCTTATGGTCGTTGTCCTGTGAGTCTAGATTTTCGAATCCGACGCAAAACTGACAGTTAATTGTAACTTTCAGAGCCTATTAATGACGATGGAAGACACAAATTGCGTCGCGATTCAATACATCGTCCTCCGGCCGACCTGTCTCCAAGGGTCTATTGCTGCCTCGGGCACCTTACGGTCGATCTCCTGTGAGTCTAGATTTTCGAATCCGACGCAAAACTGACAGTTAGTTGTAACGTTCAGAGCCTGTTCATGACGATGTAACACACAAATTGCGTCGCGATTCAATACATCGTCCTCCGGCCGACCTGTCTCCAAGGGTCTATTGCTGCCTCGGGCACCTTATGGTCGTTCTCCTGTGAGTCTAGACTTTCGAATCAGACGCAAAACTGACAGTTAATTGAAACGTTCAGAGCCTGTTAATGACGATGGAACACACAAATTGCGTCGCGATTCAATACATCGTCCTCCGGCCGACCTGTCTCCAAGGGTCTATTGCTGCCTCGGGCACCTTATGGTCGATCTCCTGTGAGTCTAGATTTTCGAATCCGACGCAAAACTGACAGTTAATTGTAACGTTCAGAGCCTGTTAATGACGATGGAACACACAAATCACGTCGCGATTCAATACATCATCCTCCAGCCGACTTGTCTCCAAGGGTCTAGTGCTGCCTCGGGCACCTTATGGTCGTTCTCCTGTGAGTCTAGATTTTCGAATCCGACGCAAAACTGACAGTTAATTGTAACGTTCAGAGCCTGTTAATGACGATGGAACACACAATATGCGTCGCGATTCAATACATCGTCCTCCGGCCGACCTGTCTCCAAGGGTCTATTGCTGCTTCGGTCACTTTATGGTCGTTCTCCTGTGAGTCTATATTTTCGAATCCGACGCAAAACTGACAGTTAATTGTAAGGTTCAGAGTCTTAATGACGATGGAACACACAAATCGCGTCGCGATTCAATACATCGTCCTCCGGCCGACCTGTCTCCAAGGGTCTATTGCTGCCTCGGGCACCTTACGGTCGATCCTGTGAGTCTAGATTTTCGAATCCGACGCAAAACTGACAGTTAGTTGTAACGTTCAGAGCCTGTTCATGACGATGGAACACACAAATTGCGTCGCGATTCAATACATCGTCCTCCGGCCGACCTGTCTCCAAGGGTCTATTGCTGCCTCGGGCAGCTTATGGTCGTTCTCCTGTGAGTCTAGACTTTCGAATCAGACGCAAAACTGACAGTTAATTGTAACGTTCAGAGCCTGTTAATGCGATGGAACACACAAATTGCGTCGCGATTCAATACATCGTCCTCCAGCCGACTTGTCTCCAAGGGTCAAGTCCTGCCTCGGGCACCTTATGATCGTTCTTCTGTGAGTCTAGATTTTCGAATCCGACGCAAAACTGACAGTTATTTGTAAGGTTCAGAGCCTCTTAATGACAATGGAGCACACAAATTGCGTCGCGATTCAATACATCGTCCTCCGGCCGACCTGTCTCCAAGAGTCTATTGCTGCCTCGGGCACCTTATGGTCGATCTCCTGTGAGTCTAGATTTTCGAATCCGACGCAAAAATGACAGTTAATTGTAACGTTCAGAGCCTGTTAATGACGATGGAACACACAAATTGCGTCGCGATTCAATACATCGTCCTACGGCCGACCTGTCTCCAAGGGTCTAGTGCTGCCTCGGACACCTCATGGTCGTTCTCCTGTGAGTCTAGATTTTCGAATCCGACGCAAAACTGACAGTTAATTGTAACGTTCAGCGCCTGTTAATGACGATGGAACACACAAATCGCGTCGCGATTCAATACATCGTCCTCCGGCCGACCTGTCTCCAAGGGTCTATTGCTGCCTCGGGCACCTTATGGTCGATCTCCTGTGAGTCTAGATTTTCGAATCCGACGCAAAAATGACAGTTAATTGTAACGTTCAGAGCCTGTTAATGACGATGGAACACACAAATCGCTTCGCGATTCAATACATCGTCCTCCAGCCGACTTGTCTCCAAGGGTCAAGTCCTGCCTCGGGCACCTTATGGTCGTTCTTCTGTGAGTCTAGATTTTCGAATCCGACGCAAAACTGACAGTTATTTGTAAGGTTCAGAGCCTCTTAATGACAATGGAACACACAAATTGCGTCGCGATTCAATACATCGTCCTTCGGCCGACCTGTCTCCAAGGGTCTATTGCTGCCTCGGGCACCTTATGGTCGATCTCCTGTGAGTCTAGATTTTCGAATCCGACGCAAAAATGACAGTTAATTGTAACGTTCAGAGCCTGTTAATGACGATGGAACACACAAATTGCGTCGCGATTCAATACATCGTCCTACGGCCGACCTGTCTCCAAGGGTCTAGTGCTGCCTCGCACACCTTATGGTCGTTCTCCTGTGAGTCTAGATTTTCGAATCCGACGCAAAACTGACAGTTAATTGTAACGTTCAGAGCCTGTTAATGACGATGGAACACACAAATCGCGTCGCGATTCAATACATCGTCCTCCGGCCGACCTGTCTCCAAGGGGCTATTGCTGCCTCGGGCACCTTATGGTCGATCTCCTGTGAGTCTAGATTTTCGAATCCGACGCAAAAATGACAGTTAATTGTAACGTTCAGAGCCTGTTAATGACGATGGAACACGCAAATTGCGTCGCGATTCAATACATCGTCCTCCAGCCGACCTGTCTCCAAGGGTCTGTTGCTGCCTCGGGCACCTTATGGTCGATCTCCTGTGAGTCTAGATTTTCGAATTCGACGCAAAACTGACAGTTTATTGTAACGTTCAGCGCCTGTTAATGACGATGGAACACACAAATCGCGTCGCGATTCAATACATCGTCCTCCAGCCGACTTGTCTCCAAGGGTCAAGGCCTGCCTCGGGCACCTTATGGTCGTTCTCCTGTGAGTCTAGATTTTCGAATCCGACGCAAAACTGACAGTTAATTGTAACGTTCAGAGCCTGTTAATGACGATGGAACACACAAATTGCGTCGCGATTCAATACATCGTCCTCCGGCCGACCTGTCTCCAACGGTCTATTGCTGCCTCGGGCACCTTATGGTCGATCTCCTGTGAGTCTAGATTTTCGAATCCGACGCAAAACTGACAGTTAATTGTAACGTTCAGAGCCTGTTAATGACGATGGAACACACAAATTGCGTCGCGATTCAATACATCGTCCTCCGGCCGACCTGTCTCCAAGGGTCTATTGTTGCCTCGGCCACCTTTTGGTCGTTGTCCTGTGAGTCTAGATTTTCGAATCCGACGCAAAACTGACAGTTAATTGTAACGTTCAGAGCCTATTAATGACGATGGAAGACACAAATTGCGTCGCGATTCAATACATCGTCCTCCGGCCGACCTGTCTCCAAGGGTCTATTGCTGCCTCGGGCACCTTACGGTCGATCTCCTGTGAGTCTAGATTTTCGAATCCGACGCAAAACTGACAGTTAGTTGTAACGTTCAGAGCCTGTTCATGACGATGTAACACACAAATTGCGTCGCGATTCAATACATCGTCCTCCGGCCGACCTGTCTCCAAGGGTCTATTGCTGCCTCGGGCACCTTATGGTCGTTCTCCTGTGAGTCTAGACTTTCGAATCAGACGCAAAACTGACAGTTAATTGTAACGTTCAGAGCCTGTTAATGACGATGGAACACACAAATTGCGTCGCGATTCAATACATCGTCCTCCGGCCGACCTGTCTCCAAGGGTCTATTGCTGCCTCGGGCACCTTATGGTCGATCTCCTGTGAGTCTAGATTTTCGAATCCGACGCAAAACTGACAGTTAATTGTAACGTTCAGAGCCTGTTAATGACGATGGAACACACAAATCACGTCGCGATTCAATACATCATCCTCCAGCCGACTTGTCTCCAAGGGTCTAGTGCTGCCTCGGGCACCTTATGGTCGTTCTTCTGTGAGTCTAGATTTTCGAATCCGACGCAAAACTGACAGTTAATTGTAACGTTCAGAGCCTGTTAATGACGATGGAACACACAAATTGCGTCGCGATTCAATACATCGTCCTCCGGCCGACCTGTCTCCAAGGGTCTATTGCCGCCTCGGTCACCTTATGGTCGTTCTCCTGTGAGTCTAGATTTTCGAATCCGTCACAAAACTGACAGTTAATTGTAAGGTTCAGAGCCTGTTAATGACGATGGAACACACAAATCGCGTCGCGATTCAATACATCGTCCTCCGGCCGACCTGTCTCCAAGGGTCTATTGCTGCCTCGGGCACCTTACGGTCGATGTTCTGTGAGTCTAGATTTTCGAATCCGACGCAAAACTGACAGTTAGTTGTAACGTTCAGAGCCTGTTCATGACGATGGAACACACAAATTGCGTCGCGATTCAATACATCGTCCTCCGGCCGACCTGTCTCCAAGGGTCTATTGCTGCCTCGGGCAGCTTATGGTCGTTCTCCTGTGAGTCTAGACTTTCGAATCAGATGCAAAACTGACAGTTAATTGTAACGTTCAGAGCCTGTTAATGGCGATGGAACACACAAATTGCGTCGCGATTCAATACATCGTCCTACGGCCGACCTGTCTCCAAGGATCTAGTGCTGCCTCGGACACCTTATGGTCGTTCTCCTGTGAGTCTAGATTTTCGAATCCGACGCAAAACTGACAGTTAATTGTAACGTTCAGCGGCTGTTAATGACGATGGGACACACAAATCGCGTCGCGATTCAATACATCGTCCTCCAGCCGACTTGTCTCCAAGGGTCAAGTCCTGCCTCGGGCACCTTATGGTCGTTCTTCTGTGAGTCTAGATTTTCGATTCCGACGCAAAACTGACAGTTAATTGTAACGTTCAGAGCCTGTTAATGACGATGGAACACACAAATTGCGTCGCGATTCAATACATCGTCCTCCGGCCGACCTGTCTCCAAGGGTCTATTGCTGCCTCGGGCACCTTATGGTCGATCTCCTGTGAGTCTAGATTTTCGAATCCGACGCAAAACTGACAGTTAATTGTAACGTTCAGAGCCTGTTAATGACGATGGAACACACAAATTGCGTCGCGATTCAATACATCGTCCTCCGGCCGACCTGTCTCCAAGGGTCTATTGCTGCCTCGGCCACCTTATGGTCGTTGTCCTGTGAGTCTAGATTTTCGAATCCGACGAAAAACTGACAGTTAATTGTAACGTTCAGAGCCTGTTAATGACGATGGAAGACACAAATTGCGTCGCGATTCAATACATCGTCCTCCGGCCGACCTGTCTCCAAGGGTCTATTGCTCCCTCGGGCACCTTACGGTCGATCTCCTGTGAGTCTAGATTTTCGAATCCGACGCAAAACTGACAGTTAGTTGTAACGTTCAGAGCCTGTTCATGACGATGTAACAAACAAATTGCGTCGCGATTCAATACATCGTCCTCCGGCCGACCTGTCTCCAAGGGTCTATTGCTGCCTCGGGCACCTTATGGTCGTTCTCCTGTGAGTCTAGACTTTCGAATCAGACGCAAAACTGACAGTTAATTGTAACGTTCAGAGCCTGTTAATGACGATGGAACACACAAATTGCGTCGCGATTCAATACATCGTCCTCCGGCCGACCTGTATCCAAGGGTCTATTGCTGCCTCGGGCAGCTTATGGTCGATCTCCTGTGAGTCTAGATTTTCGAATCCGACGCAAAACTGACAGTTAATTGTAACGTTCAGAGCCTGTTAATGACGATGGAACACACAAATCACGTCGCGATTCAATACATCATCCTCCAGCCGACTTGTCTCCAAGGGTTTAGTGCTGCCTCGGGCACCTTATGGTCGTTCTCCTGTGAGTCTAGATTTTCGAATCCGACGCAAAACTGACAGTTAATTGTAACGTTCAGAGCCTGTTAATGACGATGGAACACACAATATGCGTCGCGATTCAATACATCGTCCTCCGGCCGACCTGTCTCCAAGGGTCTATTGCTGCCTCGGTCACCTTATGGTCGTTCTCCTGTGAGTCTAGATTTTCGAATCCGACGCAAAACTGACAGTTAATTGTAAGGTTCAGAGCCTGTTAATGACGATGGAACACACAAATCGCGTCGCGATTCAATACATCGTCCTGCGGCCGACCTGTCTCCAAGGGTCTATTGCTGCCTCGGGCACCTTACGGTCGATCTCCTGTGAGTCTAGATTTTCGAATCCGACGCAAAACTGACAGTTAGTTGTAACGTTCAGAGCCTGTTCATGACGATGGAACACACAAATTGCGTCGCGATTCAATACATCGTCCTCCGGCCGACCTGTCTCCAAGGGTCTATTGCTGCCTCGGGCAGCTTATGGTCGTTCTCCTGTGAGTCTAGACTTTCGAATCAGACGCAAAACTGACAGTTAATTGTAACGTTCAGAGCCTGTTAATGTCGATGGAACACACAAATTGCGTCGCGATTCAATACATCGTCCTACGGCCGACCTGTCTCCAAGGGTCTAGTGCTGCCTCGGACACCTTATGGTCGTTCTCCTGTGAGTCTAGATTTTGGAATCCGACGCAAAACTGACAGTTAATTGTAACGTTCAGCGCCTGTTAATGACGATGGAACACACAAATCGCGTCGCGATTCAATTCATCGTCCTCCAGCCGACTTGTCTCCAAGGGTCAAGTCCTGCCTCGGGCACCTTATGGTCGTTCTTCTGTGAGTCTAGATTTTCGAATCCGACGCAAAACTGACAGTTATTTGTAAGGATCAGAGCCTCTTAATGACGATGGAACACACAAATTGCGTCGCGATTGAATACATCGACCTACGGCCGACCTGTCTCCAAGGGTCTAGTGCTGCCTCGGACACCTTATGGTCGTTCTCCTGTGAGTCTAGATTTTCGAATCTGACGCAAAACTGACAGTTAATTGTAACGTTCAGCGCCTGTTAATGACGATGGAACACACAAATCGCGTCGCGATTCAATACATCGTCCTCCGGCCGACCTGTCTCCAAGGGTCTATTGCTGCCTCGGGCACCTTACGGTCGATCTCCTGTGAGTCTAGATTTTCGAATCCGACGCAAAAATGACAGTTAGTTGTAACGTTCAGAGCCTGTTAATGACGATGGAACACACAAATTGCGTCGCGATTCAATACATCGTCCTCCAGCCGACCTGTCTCCAAGGGTCTGTTGCTGCCTCGGGCACCTTATGGTCGATCTCCTGTGAGTCTAGATTTTCGAATTCGACGCAAAACTGACAGTTTATTGTAACGTTCAGCGCCTGTTAATGACGATGGAACACACAAATCGCGTCGCGATTCAATACATCGTCCTCCAGCCGACTTGTCTCCAAGGGTCAAGTCCTGCCTCGGGAACCTTATGGTCGTTCTTCTGTGAGTCTAGATTTTCGAATCCGACGCAAAACTGACAGTAATTTGTAAGGTTCAGAGCCTCTTAATGACAATGGAACACACAAATTGCGTCGCGATTCAATACATCGTCCTCCGGCCGACCTGTCTCCAAGGGTCTGTTGCTGCCTCGGGCACCTTATGGTCGATCTCCTGTGAGTCTAGATTTTCGAATTCGACGCAAAACTGACAGTTAATTGTAACGTTGAGAGCCTGTTAATGACGATGGAACACGCAAATCACGTCGCGATTCAATACATCATCCTCCAGCCGACTTGTCTCCAAAGGTCTAGTGCTGCCTCGGGCACCTTATGGTCGTTCTCCTGTGAGTCTAGATTTTTGATTCCGACGCAAAACTGACAGTTAATTGCAACGTTCAGAGCCTGTTAATGACGAAGGAACACACAAATTGCGTCGCGATTCAATACATCGTCCTCCGGCCGACCTGTCTCCAAGGGTCTATTGCTGGCTCGGGCACCTTATGGTCGATCTCCTGTGAGTCTAGATTTTCGAATCCGACGCAAAACTGACAGTTAATTGTAACGTTCAGAGCCTGTTAATGACGATGGAACACACAAATTGCGTCGCGATTCAATACATCGTCCTCCGGCCGACCTGTCTCCAAGGGTCTATTGCTGCCTCGGCCACCTTATGGTCGTTGTCCTGTGAGTCTAGATTTTCGAATCCGACGCAAAACTGACAGTTAATTGTAACGTTCAGAGCCTGTTAATGACGATGGAACACACAAATCACGTCGCGATTCAATACATCATCCTCCAGCCGACTTGTCTCCAAGGGTCTAGTGCTGCCTTGGGCACCTTATGGTCGTTCTCCTGTGAGTCTAGATTTTCGAATCCGACGCAAAACTGACAGTTAATTGTAACGTTCAGAGCCTGTTAATGACGATGGAAGACACAAATTGCGTCGCGATTCAATACATCGTCCTCCGGCCGACCTGTCTCCAAGGGTCTATTGCTGCCTCGGGCACCTTACGGTCGATCTCCTGTGAGTCTAGATTTTCGAATCCGACGCAAAACTGACAGTTAGTTGTAACGTTCAGAGCCTGTTCATGACGATGTAACACACAAATTGCGTCGCGATTCAATACATCGTCCTCCGGCCGACCTGTCTCCAAGAGTCTATTGCTGCCTCGGGCACCTTATGGTCGTTCTCCTGTGAGTCTAGACTTTCGAATCAGACGCAAAAATTACAGTTAATTGTACGTTCAGCGCCTGTTAATGACGATGGAACACACAAATTGCGTCGCGATGCAATACATCGTCCTCCGGCCGACTGGTCTCCAAGGGTCTATTGCTGCCTCGGGCACCTTATGGTCGATCTCCTGTGAGTCTAGATTTTCGAATCCGACGCAAAACTGACAGTTAATTGTAACGTTCAGAGCCTGTTAATGACGATGGAACACACAAATCACGTCGCGATTCAATACATCATCCTCCAGCCGACTTGTCTCCAAAGGGTCTAGTGCTGCCTCGGGCACCTTATGGTCGTTCTCCTGTGAGTCTAGATTTTCGAATCCGACGCAAAACTGACAGTTAATTGTAAGGTTCAGAGCCTGTTAATGACGATGGAACACACAAATCGCGTCGCGATTCAATACATCGTCCTCCGGCCGACCTGTCTCCAAGGGTCTATTGCTGCCTCGGGCACCTTACGGCGATCTCCTGTGAGTCTAGATTTTCGAATCCGACGCAAAACTGACAGTTAGTTGTAACGTTCAGAGCCTGTTCATGACGATGGAACACACAAATTGCGTCGCGATTCAATACATCGTCCTCCGGCCGACCTGTCTCCAAGGGTCTATTGCTGCCTCGGGCAGCTTATGGTCGTTCTCCTGTGAGTCTAGACTTTCGAATCAGACGCAAAACTGACAGTTAATTGTAACGTTCAGAGCCTGTTAATGGCGATGGAACACACAAATTGCGTCGCGATTCAATACATCGTCCTACGGCCGACCTGTCTCCAAGGGTCTAGTGCTGCCTCGGACACCTTATGGTCGTTGTCCTGTGAGTCTAGATTTTCGAATCCGACGCAAAACTGACAGTTAATTGTAACGTTCAGAGCCTGTTAATGACGATGGAAGACACAAATTGCGTCGCGATTCAATACATCGTCCTCCGGCCGACCTGTCTCCAAGGGTCTATTGCTGCCTCGGGCACCTTACGGTCGATCTCCTGTGAGTCTAGACTTTCGAATCAGACGCAAAACTGACAGTTAATTGTAACGTTCAGAGCCTGTTAATGACGATGGAACACACAAATTGCGTCGCGATTCAATACATCGTCCTCCGGCCGACCTGTCTCCAAGGGTCTATTGCTGCCTCGGGCACCTTATGGTCGATCTCCTGTGAGTCTAGATTTTCGAATCCGACGCAAAACTGACAGTTAATTGTAACGTTCAGCGCCTGTTAATGACGATGGAACACACAAATCGCGTCGCGATTCAATACATCGTCCTCCGGCCGACCTGTCTCCAAGGGTCTATTGCTGCCTCGGGCACCTTACGGTCGATCTCCTGTGAGTCTAGATTTTCGAATCCGACGCAAAAATGACAGTTAATTGTAACGTTCAGAGCCTGTTAATGACGATGGAACACACAAATTGCGTCGCGATTCAATACATCATCCTCCAGCCGACCTGTCTCCAAGGGTCTGTTGATGCCTCGGGCACCTTATGGTCGATCTCCTGTGAGTCTAGATTTTCGAATTCGACGCAAAACTGACAGTTTATTGTAACGTTCAGCGCCTGTTAATGACGATGGAACACACAAATCACGTCGCGATTCAGTACATCATCCTCCAGCCGACTTGTCTCCAAATGTCTAGTGCTGCGTCGGGCACCTTATGGTCGTTCTCCTGTGAGTCTAGATTTTCGAATCCGACGCAAAACTGACAGTTAATTGTAACGTTCAGAGCCTGTTAATGACGATGGAACACACAAATTGCGTCGCGATTCAATACATCGTCCTCCTGCCGACCTGTCTCCAACGGTCTATTGCTGCTCGGGCACCTTATGGTCGATCTCCTGTGAGTCTAGATTTTCGAATCCGACGCAAAACTGACAGTTAATTGTAACGTTCAGAGCCTGTTAATGACGATGGAACACACAAATTGCGTCGCGATTCAATACATCGTCCTCCGGCCGACCTGTCTCCAAGGGTCTATTGCTGCGTCGGCCACCTTATGGTCGTTGTCCTGTGAGTCTAGATTTTCGAATCCGACGCAAAACTGACAGTTAATTGTAACTTTCAGAGCCTATTAATGACGATGGAAGACACAAATTGCGTCGCGATTCAATACATCGTCCTCCGGCCGACCTGTCTCCAAGGGTCTATTGCTGCCTCGGGCACCTTACGGTCGATCTCCTGTGAGTCTAGATTTTCGAATCCGACGCAAAACTGACAGTTAGTTGTAACGTTCAGAGCCTGTTCATGACGACGTAACACACAAATTGCGTCGCGATTCAATACATCGTCCTCCGGCCGACCTGTCTCCAAGGGTCTATTGCTGCCTCGGGCACCTTACGGTCGATTTCCTGTGAGTCTAGATTTTCGAATCCGACGCAAAAATGACAGTTAATTGTAACGTTCAGAGCCTGTTAATGACGATGGAACACACAAATCGCTTCGCGATTCAATACATCGTCCTCCAGCCGACTTGTCTCCAAGGGTCAAGTCCTGCCTCGGGCACCTTATGGTCGTTCTTCTGTGAGTCTAGATTTTCGAATCCGACGCAAAACTGACAGTTATTTGTAAGGTTCAGAGCCTCTTAATGACAATGGAACACACAAATTGCGTTGCGATTCAATACATCGTCCTCCGGCCGACCTGTCTCCAAGGGTTTATTGCTGCCTCGGGCACCTTATGGTCGATCTCCTGTGAGTCTAGATTTTCGAATCCGACGCAAAAATGACAGTTAATTGTAACGTTCAGAGCCTGTTAATGACGATGGAACACACAAATTGCGTCGCGATTCAATACATCGTCCTACGGCCGACCTGTCTCCAAGGGTCTAGTGCTGCCTCGGACACCTTATGGTCGTTCTCCTGTGAGTCTAGATTTTCGAATCCGACGCAAAACTGACAGTTAATTGTAACGTTCAGCGCCTGTTAATGACGATGGAACACACAAATCGCGTCGCGATTCAATACATCATCCTCCAGCCGACTTATCTCCAAAGGGTCTAGTGCTGCCTCGGGCACCTTATGGTCGTTCTCCTGTGAGTCTAGATTTTCGAATCGGACGCAAAACTGACAGTTAATTGTAAGGTTCAGAGCCTGTTAATGACGATGGAACACACAAATCGCGTCGCGATTCAATACATCGTCCTCCGGCCGACCTGTCTCCAAGGGTCTATTGCTGCCTCGGGCACCTTACGGCGATCTCCAGTGAGTCTAGATTTTCGAATCCGACGCAAAACTGACAGTTAGTTGTAACGTTCAGAGCCTGTTCATGACGATGGAACACACAAATTGCGTCGCGATTCAATACATCGTCCTCCGGCCGACCTGTCTCCAAGGGTCTATTGCAGCCTCGGGCAGCTTATGGTCGTTCTCCTGTGAGTCTAGACTTTCGAATCAGACGCAAAACTGACAGTTAATTGTAACGTTCAGAGCCTGTTAATGGCGATGGAACACACAAATTGCGTCGCGATTCAATACATCGTCCTACGGCCGACCTGTCTCCAAGGGTCTAGTGCTGCCTCGGACACCTCATGGTCGTTCTCCTGTGAGTCTAGATTTTCGTATCCGACGCAAAACTGACAGTTAATTGTAACGTTCAGCGCCTGTTAATGACGATGGAACACACAAATCGCGTCGCGATTCAATACATCGTCCTCCAGCCGACTTGTCTCCAAGGGTCAAGTCCTGCCTCGGGCACCTTATGGTCGTTCTTCTGTGAGTCTAGATTTTCGAATCCGACGCAAAACTGACAGTTATTTGTAAGGTTCAGAGCCTCTTAATGACAATGGAACACACAAATTGCGTCGCGATTCAATACATCGTCCTCCGGCCGACCTGTCTCCAAGGGTCTGTTGCTGCCTCGGGCACCTTATGGTCGATCTCCTGTGAGTCTAGATTTTCGAATTCGACGCAAAACTGACAGTTAATTGTAACGTTCAGAGCCTGTTAATGACGATGGAACACACAAATCACGTCGCGATTCAATACATCATCCCCCAGCCGACTTGTCTCCAAAGGTCTAGTGCTGCCTCGGGCACCTTATGGTCGTTCTCCTGTGAGTCTAGATTTTCGAATCCGACGCAAAACTGACAGTTAATTGTAACGTTCAGAGCCTGTTAATGACGATGGAACACACAAATTGCGTCGCGATTCATTACATCGTCCTCCGGCCGACCTGTCTCCAAGGGTCTATTGCTGCCTCGGGCACCTTATGGTCGATCTCCTGTGAGTCTAGATTTTCGAATCCGACGCAAAACTGACAGTTAATTGTAACGTTCAGAGCCTGTTAATGACGATGGAACACACAAATTGCGTCGCGATTCAATACATCGTCCTCCGGCCGACCTGTCTCCAAGGGTCTATTGCTGCCTCGGCCACCTTATGGTCGTTGTCCTGTGAGTCTAGATTTTCGAATCCGACGCAAAACTGACAGTTAGTTGTAACGTTCAGAGCCTGTTAATGACGATGGAAGACACAAATTGCGTCGCGATTCAATACATCGTCCTCCGGCCGACCTGTCTCCAAGGGTCTATTGCTGCCTCGGGCACCTTATGGTCGTTCTCCTGTGAGTCTAGACTTTCGAATCCGACGCAAAACTGACAGTTAATTGTAACGTTCAGAGCCTGTTAATGACGATGGAACACACAAATTGCGTCGCGATTCAATACATCGTCCTCCGGCCGACCTGTCTCCAAGGGTCTATTGCTGCCTCGGGCACCTTATGGTCGATCTCCTGTGAGTCTAGATTTTCGAATCCGACGCAAAACTGACAGTTAATTGTAACGTTCAGCGCCTGTTAATGACGATGGAACACACAAATCGCGTCGCGATTCAATACATCGTCCTCCGGCCGACCTGTCTCCAAGGGTCTATTGCTGCCTCGGGCACCTTATGGTCGATCTCCTGTGAGTCTAGATTTTCGAATCCGACGCAAAAATGACAGTTAATTGTAACGTTCAGAGCCTGTTAATGACGATGGAACACACAAATTGCGTCGCGATTCAATACATCATCCTCCAGCCGACCTGTCTCCAAGGGTCTGTTGATGCCTCGGGCACCTTATGGTCGATCTCCTGTGAGTCTAGATTTTCGAATTCGACGCAAAACTGACAGTTTATTGTAACGTTCAGCGCCTGTTAATGACGATGGAACACACAAATCACGTCGCGATTCAGTACATCATCCTCCAGCCGACTTGTCTCCAAAGGTCTAGTGCTGCGTCGGGCACCTTATGGTCGTTCTCCTGTGAGTCTAGATTTTCGAATCCGACGCAAAACTGACAGTTAATTGTAACGTTCAGAGCCTGTTAATGACGATGGAACACACAAATTGCGTCGCGATTCAATACATCGTCCTCCTGCCGACCTGTCTCCAACGGTCTATTGCTGCTCGGGCACCTTATGGTCGATCTCCTGTGAGTCTAGATTTTCGAATCCGACGCAAAACTGACAGTTAATTGTAACGTTCAGAGCCTGTTAATGACGATGGAACACACAAATTGCGTCGCGATTCAATACATCGTCCTCCGGCCGACCTGTCTCCAAGGGTCTATTGCTGCGTCGGCCACCTTATGGTCGTTGTCCTGTGAGTCTAGATTTTCGAATCCGACGCAAAACTGACAGTTAATTGTAACTTTCAGAGCCTATTAATGACGATGGAAGACACAAATTGCGTCGCGATTCAATACATCGTCCTCCGGCCGACCTGTCTCCAAGGGTCTATTGCTGCCTCGGGCACCTTACGTTCGATCTCCTGTGAGTCTAGATTTTCGAATCCGACGCAAAACTGACAGTTAGTTGTAACGTTCAGAGCCTGTTCATGACGATGTAACACACAAATTGCGTCGCGATTCAATACATCGTCCTCCGGCCGACCTGTCTCCAAGGGTCTATTGCTGCCTCGGGCACCTTACGGTCGATCTCCTGTGAGTCTAGATTTTCGAATCCGACGCAAAAATGACAGTTAATTGTAACGTTCAGAGCCTGTTAATGACGATGGAACACACAAATCGCTTCGCGATTCAATACATCGTCCTCCAGCCGACTTGTCTCCAAGGGTCAAGTCCTGCCTCGGGCACCTTATGGTCGTTCTTCTGTGAGTCTAGATTTTCGAATCCGACGCAAAACTGACAGTTATTTGTAAGGTTCAGAGCCTCTTAATGACAATGGAACACACAAATTGCGTTGCGATTCAATACATCGTCCTCCGGCCGACCTGTCTCCATGGGTCTATTGCTGCCTCGGGCACCTTATGGTCGATCTCCTGTGAGTCTAGATTTTCGAATCCGACGCAAAAATGACAGTTAATTGTAACGTTCAGAGCCTGTTAATGACGATGGAACACACAAATTGCGTCGCGATTCAATACATCGTCCTACGGCCGACCTGTCTCCAAGGGTCTAGTGCTGCCTCGGACACCTTATGGTCGTTCTCCTGTGAGTCTAGATTTTCGAATCCGACGCAAAACTGACAGTTAATTGTAACGTTCAGCGCCTGTTAATGACGATGGAACACACAAATCGCGTCGCGATTCAATACATCGTCCTCCGGCCGACCTGTCTCCAAGGGTCTATTGCTGCCTCGGGCACCTTATGGTCGATCTCCTGTGAGTCTAGATTTTCGAATCCGACGCAAAAATGACAGTTAATTGTAACGTTCAGAGCCTGTTAATGACGATGGAACACGCAAATTGCGTTGCGATTCAATACATCGTCCTCCAGCCGACCTGTCTCCAAGGGTCTGTTGCTGCCTCGGGCACCTTATGGTCGATCTCCTGTGAGTCTAGATTTTCGAATTCGACGCAAAACTGACAGTTTATTGTAACGTTCAGCGCCTGTTAATGACGATGGAACACACAAATCGCGTCGCGATTCAATACATCGTCCTCCAGCCGACTTGTCTCCAAGGGTCAAGTCCTGCCTCGGGCACCTTATGGTCGTTCTTCTGTGAGTCTAGATTTTCGAATCCGACGCAAAACTGACAGTTATTTGTAAGGTTCAGAGCCTCTTAATGACAATGGAACACACAAATTGCGTCGCGATTCAATACATCGTCCTCCGGCCGACCTGTCTCCAAGGGTCTGTTGCTGCCTCGGGCACCTTATGGTCGATCTCCTGTGAGTCTAGATTTTCGAATTCGACGCAAAACTGACAGTTAATTGTAACGTTCAGAGCCTGTTAATGACGATGGAACACACAAATCACGTCGCGATTCAATACATCATCCTCCAGCCGACTTGTCTCCAAAGGTCTAGTGCTGCCTCGGACACCTTATGGTCGTTCTCCTGTGAGTCTAGATTTTCGAATCCGACGCAAAACTGACAGTTAATTGTAACGTTCAGCGCCTGTTAATGACGATGGAACACACAAATCGCGTCGCGATTCAATACATCGTCCTCCGGCCGACCTGTCTCCAAGGGTCTATTGCTGCCTCGGGCACCTTATGGTCGATCTCCTGTGAGTCTAGATTTTCGAATCCGACGCAAAAATGACAGTTAATTGTAACGTTCAGAGCCTGTTAATGACGATGGAACACACAAATCGCTTCGCGATTCAATACATCGTCCTCCAGCCGACTTGTCTCCAAGGGTAAAGTCCTGCCTCGGGCACCTTATGGTCGTTCTTCTGTGAGTCTAGATTTTCGAATCCGACGCAAAACTGACAGTTATTTGTAAGATTCAGAGCCTCTTAATGATAATGGAACACACAAATTGCGTCGCGATTCAATACATCGTCCTCCGGCCGACCTGTCTCCAAGGGTCTATTGCTGCCTCGGGCACCTTATGGTCGATCTCCTGTGAGTCTAGATTTTCGAATCCGACGCAAAAATGACAGTTACTTGTAACGTTCAGAGCCTGTTAATGACGATGGAACACACAAATTGCGTCGCGATTCAATACATCGTCCTACGGCCGACCTGTCTCCAAGGGTCTAGTGCTGCCTCGGACACCTTATGGTCGTTCTCCTGTGAGTCTAGATTTTCGAATCCGACGCAAAACTGACAGTTAATTGTAACGTTCAGCGCCTGTTAATGACGATGGAACACACAAATCGCGTCGCGATTCAATACATCGTCCTCCGGCCGACCTGTCTCCAAGGGTCTATTGCTGCCTCGGGCACCTTATGGTCGATCTCCTGTGAGTCTAGATTTTCGAATCCGACGCAAAAATGACAGTTAATTGTAACGTTCAGAGCCTGTTAATGACGATGGAACACGCAAATTGCGTCGCGATTCAATACATCGTCCTCCAGCCGACCTGTCTCCAAGGGTCTGTTGCTGCCTCGGGCACCTTATGGTCGATCTCCTGTGAGTCTAGATTTTCGAATTCGACGCAAAACTGACAGTTTATTGTAACGTTCAGCGCCTGTTAATGACGATGGAACACACAAATCGCGTCGCGATTCAATACATCGTCCTCCAGCCGGCTTGTCTCCAAGGGTCAAGTCCTGCCTCGGGCACCTTATGGTCGTTCTTCTGTGAGTCTAGATTTTCGAATCCGACGCAAAACTGACAGTTAATTGTAACGTTCAGAGCCTGTTAATGACGATGGAACACACAAATTGCGTCGCGATTCAATACATCGTCCTCCGGCCGACCTGTCTCCAAGGGTCTATTGCTGCCTCGGCCACCTTATGGTCGTTGTCCTGTGAGTCTAGATTTTCGAATCCGACGCAAAACTGACAGTTAATTGTAACGTTCAGAGCCTATTAATGACGATGGAAGACACAAATTGCGTCGCGATTCAATACATCGTCCACCGGCCGACCTGTCTCCAAGGGTCTATTGCTGCCTCGGGCACCTTACGGTCGATCTCCTGTGAGTCTAGATTTTCGAATCCGACGCAAAACTGACAGTTAATTGTAACGTTCAGAGCCTGTTCATGACGATGTAACACACAAATTGCGTCGCGATTCAATACATCGTCCTCCGGCCGACCTGTCTCCAAGGGTCTATTGCTGCCTCGGGCACCTTATGGTCGTTCTCCTGTGAGTCTAGACTCTCGAATCAGACGCAAAACTGACAGTTAATTGTAACGTTCAGAGCCTGTTAATGACGATGGAACACACAAATTGCGTCGCGATTCAATACATCGTCCTCCGGCCGACCTGTCTCCAAGGGTCTATTGCTGCCTCGGGCACCTTATGGTCGATCTCCTGTGAGTCTAGATTTTCGAATCCGACGCAAAACTGACAGTTAATTGTAACGTTCAGAGCCTGTTAATGACGATGGAACACACAAATCACGTCGCGATTCAATACATCATCCTCCAGCCGACTTGTCTCCAAGGGTCTAGTGCTGCCTCGGGCACCTTATGGTCGTTCTCCTGTGAGTCTAGATTTTCGAATCCGACGCAAAACTGACAGTTAATTGTAACGTTCAGAGCCTGTTAATGACGATGGAACACACAAATTGCGTCGCGATTCAATACATCGTCCTCCGGCCGACCTGTCTCCAAGGGTCTATTGCTGCCTCGGTCACCTTATGGTCGTTCTCCTGTGAGTCTAGATTTTCGAATCCGACGCAAAACTGACAGTTAATTGTAAGGTTCAGAGCCTGTTAATGACGATGGAACACACAAATCGCGTCGCGATTCAATACATCGTCCTCCGGCCGACCTGTCTCCAAGGGTCTATTGCTGCCTCGGGCACCTTACGGTCGATGTTCTGTGAGTCTAGATTTTCGAATCCGACGCAAAACTGACAGTTAGTTGTAACGTTCAGAGCCTGTTAATGACGATGGAACACACAAATTGCGTCGCGATTCAATACATCGTCCTCCGGCCGACCTGTCTCCAAGGGTCTATTGCTGCCTCGGGCAGCTTATGGTCGTTCTCCTGTGAGTCTAGACTTTCGAATCAGACGCAAAACTGACAGTTAATTGTAACGTTCAGAGCCTGTTAATGGCGATGGAACACACAAATTGCGTCGCGATTCAATACATCGTCCTACGGCCGACCTGTCTCCAAGGGTCTAGTGCTGCCTCGGACACCTTATGGTCGTTCTCCTGTGAGTCTAGATTTTCGAATCCGACGCAAAACTGACAGTTAATTGTAACGTTCAGAGCCTGTTAATGACGATGGAACACACAAATCGCTTCGCGATTCAATACATCGTCCTCCAGCCGACTTGTCTCCAAGGGTCAAGTCCTGCCTCGGGCACCTTATGGTCGTTCTTCTGTGAGTCTAGATTTTCGAATCCGACGCAAAACTGACAGTTATTTGTAAGGTTCAGAGCCTCTTAATGATAATGGAACACACAAATTGCGTCGCGATTCAATACATCGTCCTCCGGCCGACCTGTCTCCAAGGGTCTATTGCTGCCTCGGGCACCTTATGGTCGATCTCCTGTGAGTCTAGATTTTCGAATCCGACGCAAAAATGACAGTTAATTGTAACGTTCAGAGCCTGTTAATGACGATGGAACACACAAATTGCGTCGCGATTCAATACATCGTCCTACGGCCGACCTGTCTCCAAGGGTCTAGTGCTGCCTCGGACACCTTATGGTCGTTCTCCTGTGAGTCTAGATTTTCGAATCCGACGCAAAACTGACAGTTAATTGTAACGTTCAGCGCCTGTTAATGACGATGGAACACACAAATCGCGTCGCGATTCAATACATCGTCCTCCGGCCGACCTGTCTCCTAGGGTCTATTGCTGCCTCGGGCACCTTATGGTCGATCTCCTGTGAGTCTAGATTTTCGAATCCGACGCAAAAATGACAGTTAATTGTAACGTTCAGAGCCTGTTAATGACGATGGAACACGCAAATTGCGTCGCGATTCAATACATCGTCCTCCAGCCGACCTGTCTCCAAGGGTCTGTTGCTGCCTCGGGCACCTTATGGTCGATCTCCTGTGAGTCTAGATTTTCGAATTCGACGCAAAACTGACAGTTTATTGTAACGTTCAGCGCCTGTTAATGACGATGGAACACACAAATCGCGTCGCGATTCAATACATCGTCCTCCAGCCGGCTTGTCTCCAAGGGTCAAGTCCTGCCTCGGGCACCTTATGGTCGTTCTTCTGTGAGTCTAGATTTTCGAATCCGACGCAAAACTGACAGTTATTTGTAAGGTTCAGAGCCTCTTAATGACAATGGAACATACAAATTGCGTCGCGATTCAATACATCGTCCTCCGGCCGACCTGTCTCCAAGGGTCTGTTGCTGCCTCGGGCACCTTATGGTCGATCTCCTGTGAGTCTAGATTTTCGAATTCGACGCAAAACTGACAGTTAATTGTAACGTTCAGAGCCTGTTAATGACGATGGAACACACAAATCACGTCGCGATTCAATACATCATCCTCCAGCCGACTTGTCTCCAAAGGTCTAGTGCTGCCTCGGGCACCTTATGGTCGTTCTCCTGTGAGTCTAGATTTTCGAATCCGACGCAAAACTGACAGTTAATTGTAACGTTCAGAGCCTGTTAATGACGATGGAACACACAAATTGCGTCGCGATTCAATACATCGTCCTCCGGCCGACCTGTCTCCAAGGGTCTATTGCTGCCTCGGTCACCTTATGGTCGTTCTCCTGTGAGTCTAGATTTTCGAATCCGACGCAAAACTGACAGTTAATTGTAAGGTTCAGAGCCTGTTAATGACGATGGAACACACAAATCGCGTCGCGATTCAATACATCGTCCTCCGACCGACCTGTCTCCAAGGGTCCATTGCTGCCTCGGGCACCTTACGGTCGATGTTCTGTGAGTCTAGATTTTCGAATCCGACGCAAAACTGACAGTTAGTTGTAACGTTCAGAGCCTGTTAATGACGATGGAACACACAAATTGCGTCGCGATTCAATACATCGTCCTCCGGCCGACCTGTCTCCAAGGGTCTATTGCTGCCTCGGGCAGCTTATGGTCGTTCTCCTGTGAGTCTAGACTTTCGAATCAGACGCAAAACTGACAGTTAATTGTAACGTTCAGAGCCTGTTAATGGCGATGGAACACACAAATTGCGTCGCGATTCAATACATCGTCCTACGGCCGACCTGTCTCCAAGGGTCTAGTGCTGCCTCGGACACCTTATGGTCGTTCTCCTGTGAGTCTAGATTTTCGAATCCGACGCAAAACTGACAGTTAATTGTAACGTTCAGCGCCTGTTAATGACGATGGAACACACAAATCGCGTCGCGATTCAATACATCGTCCTCCGGCCGACCTGTCTCCAAGGGTCTATTGCTGCCTCGGGCACCTTATGGTCGATCTCCTGTGAGTCTAGATTTTCGAATCCGACGCAAAAATGACAGTTAATTGTAACGTTCAGAGCCTGTTAATGACGATGGAACACGCAAATTGCGTCGCGATTCAATACATCGTCCTCCAGCCGACCTGTCTCCAAGGGTCTGTTGCTGCCTCGGGCACCTTATGGTCGATCTCCTGTGAGTCTAGATTTTCGAATTCGACGCAAAACTGACAGTTTATTGTAACGTTCAGCGCCTGTTAATGACGATGGAACACACAAATCGCGTCGCGATTCAATACATCGTCCTCCAGCCGGCTTGTCTCCAAGGGTCAAGTCCTGCCTCGGGCACCTTATGGTCGTTCTTCTGTGAGTCTAGATTTTCGAATCCGACGCAAAACTGACAGTTATTTGTAAGGTTCAGAGCCTCTTAATGACAATGGAACATACAAATTGCGTCGCGATTCAATACATCGTCCTCCGGCCGACCTGTCTCCAAGGGTCTGTTGCTGCCTCGGGCACCTTATGGTCGATCTCCTGTGAGTCTAGATTTTCGAATTCGACGCAAAACTGACAGTTAATTGTAACGTTCAGAGCCTGTTAATGACGATGGAACACACAAATCACGTCGCGATTCAATACATCATCCTCCAGCCGACTTGTCTCCAAAGGTCTAGTGCTGCCTCGGGCACCTTATGGTCGTTCTCCTGTGAGTCTAGATTTTCGAATCCGACGCAAAACTGACAGTTAATTGTAACTTTCAGAGCCTGTTAATGACGATGGAACACACAAATTGCGTCGCGATTCAATACATCGTCCTCCGGCCGACCTGTCTCCAACGGTCTATTGCTGCCTCGGGCACCTTATGGTCGATCTCCTGTGAGTCTAGATTTTCGAATCCGACGCAAAACTGACAGTTAGTTGTAACGTTCAGAGCCTGTTAATGACGATGGAACACACAAATCGCTTCGCGATTCAATACATCGTCCTCCAGCCGACTTGTCTCCAAGGGTCAAGTCCTGCCTCGGGCACCTTATGGTCGTTCTTCTGTGAGTCTAGATTTTCGAATCCGACGCAAAACTGACAGTTAATTGTAACGTTCAGAGCCTATTAATGACGATGGAAGACACAAATTGCGTCGCGATTCAATACATCGTCCTCCGGCCGACCTGTCTCCAAGGGTCTATTGCTGCCTCGGGCACCTTACGGTCGATCTCCTGTGAGTCTAGATTTTCGAATCCGACGCAAAACTGACAGTTAATTGTAACGTTCAGAGCCTGTTAATGACGATGGAACACACAAATCACGTCGCGATTCAATACATCATCCTCCAGCCGACTTGTCTCCAAGGGTCTAGTGCTGCCTCGGGCACCTTATGGTCGTTCTCCTGTGAGTCTAGATTTTCGAATCCGACGCAAAACTGGCAGTTAATTGTAACGTTCAGAGCCTGTTAATGACGATGGAACACACAAATTGCGTCGCGATTCAATACATCGTCCTCCGGCCGACCTGTCTCCAAGGGTCTATTGCTGCCTCGGTCACCTTATGGTCGTTCTCCTGTGAGTCTAGATTTTCGAATCCGACGCAAAACTGACAGTTAATTGTAAGGTTCAGAGCCTGTTAATGACGATGGAACACACAAATCGCGTCGCGATTCAATACATCGTCCTCCGGCCGACCTGTCTCCAAGGGTCTATTGCTGCCTCGGGCACCTTATGGTCGATCTCCTGTGAGTCTAGATTTTCGAATCCGACGCAAAAATGACAGTTAATTGTAACGTTCAGAGCCTGTTAATGACGATGGAACACGCAAATTGCGTCGCGATTCAATACATCGTCCTCCAGCCGACCTGTCTCCAAGGGTCTGTTGCTGCCTCGGGCACCTTATGGTCGATCTCCTGTGAGTCTAGATTTTCGAATTCGACGCAAAACTGACAGTTTATTGTAACGTTCAGCGCCTGTTAATGACGATGGAACACACAAATCGCGTCGCGATTCAATACATCGTCCTCCAGCCGGCTTGTCTCCAAGGGTCAAGTCCTGCCTCGGGCACCTTATGGTCGTTCTTCTGTGAGTCTAGATTTTCGAATCCGACGCAAAACTGACAGTTATTTGTAAGGTTCAGAGCCTCTTAATGACAATGGAACATACAAATTGCGTCGCGATTCAATACATCGTCCTCCGGCCGACCTGTCTCCAAGGGTCTGTTGCTGCCTCGGGCACCTTATGGTCGATCTCCTGTGAGTCTAGATTTTCGAATTCGACGCAAAACTGACAGTTAATTGTAACGTTCAGAGCCTGTTAATGACGATGGAACACACAAATCACGTCGCGATTCAATACATCATCCTCCAGCCGACTTGTCTCCAAAGGTCTAGTGCTGCCTCGGGCACCTTATGGTCGTTCTCCTGTGAGTCTAGATTTTCGAATCCGACGCAAAACTGACAGTTAATTGTAACTTTCAGAGCCTGTTAATGACGATGGAACACACAAATTGCGTCGCGATTCAATACATCGTCCTCCGGCCGACCTGTCTCCAACGGTCTATTGCTGCCTCGGGCACCTTATGGTCGATCTCCTGTGAGTCTAGATTTTCGAATCCGACGCAAAACTGACAGTTAGTTGTAACGTTCAGAGCCTGTTAATGACGATGGAACACACAAATTGCGTCGCGATTCAATACATCGTCCTCCGGCCGACCTGTCTCCAAGGGTCTATTGCTGCCTCGGCCACCTTATGGTCGTTGTCCTGTGAGTCTAGATTTTCGAATCCGACGCAAAACTGACAGTTAATTGTAACGTTCAGAGCCTATTAATGACGATGGAAGACACAAATTGCGTCGCGATTCAATACATCGTCCTCCGGCCGACCTGTCTCCAAGGGTCTATTGCTGCCTCGGGCACCTTACGGTCGATCTCCTGTGAGTCTAGATTTTCGAATCCGACGCAAAACTGACAGTTAATTGTAACGTTCAGAGCCTGTTAATGACGATGGAACACACAAATCACGTCGCGATTCAATACATCATCCTCCAGCCGACTTGTCTCCAAGGGTCTAGTGCTGCCTCGGGCACCTTATGGTCGTTCTCCTGTGAGTCTAGATTTTCGAATCCGACGCAAAACTGGCAGTTAATTGTAACGTTCAGAGCCTGTTAATGACGATGGAACACACAAATTGCGTCGCGATTCAATACATCGTCCTCCGGCCGACCTGTCTCCAAGGGTCTATTGCTGCCTCGGTCACCTTATGGTCGTTCTCCTGTGAGTCTAGATTTTCGAATCCGACGCAAAACTGACAGTTAATTGTAAGGTTCAGAGCCTGTTAATGACGATGGAACACACAAATCGCGTCGCGATTCAATACATCGTCCTCCGGCCGACCTGTCTCCAAGGGTCTATTGCTGCCTCGGGCACCTTACGGTCGATGTTCTGTGAGTCTAGATTTTCGAATCCGACGCAAAACTGACAGTTAGTTGTAACGTTCAGAGCCTGTTAATGACGATGGAACACACAAATTGCGTCGCGATTCAATACATCGTCCTCCGGCCGACCTGTCTCCAAGGGTCTATTGCTGCCTCGGGCAGCTTATGGTCGTTCTCCTGTGAGTCTAGACTTTCGAATCAGACGCAAAACTGACAGTTAATTGTAACGTTCAGAGCCTGTTAATGGCGATGGAACACACAAATTGCGTCGCGATTCAATACATCGTCCTACGGCCGACCTGTCTCCAAGGGTCTAGTGCTGCCTCGGACACCTTATGGTCGTTCTCCTGTGAGTCTAGATTTTCGAATCCGACGCAAAACTGACAGTTAATTGTAACGTTCAGCGCCTGTTAATGACGATGGAACACACAAATCGCGTCGCGATTCAATACATCGTCCTCCAGCCGACTTGTCTCCAAGGGTCAAGCCCTGCCTCGGGCACCTTATGGTCGTTCTTCTGTGAGTCTAGATTTTCGAATCCGACGCAAAACTGACAGTTATTTGTAAGGTTCAGAGCCTCTTAATGACAATGGAACACACAAATTGCGTCGCGATTCAATACATCGTCCTCCGGCCGACCTGTCTCCAAGGGTCTATTGCTGCCTCGGGCACCTTATGGTCGATCTCCTGTGAGTCTAGATTTTCGAATCCGACACAAAAATGACAGTTAATTGTAACGTTCAGAGCCTGTTAATGACGATGGAACACACAAATTGCGTCGCGATTCAATACATCGTCCTACGGCCGACCTGTCTCCAAGGGTCTAGTGCTGCCTCGGACACCTTATGGTCGTTCTCCTGTGAGTCTAGATTTTCGAATCCGACGCAAAACTGACAGGTAATTGTAACGTTCAGCGCCTGTTAATGACGATGGAACACACAAATCGCGTCGCGATTCAATACATCGTCCTCCGGCCGACCTGTCTCCAAGGGTCTATTGCTGCCTCGGGCACCTTATGGTCGATCTCCTGTGAGTCTAGATTTTCGAATCCGACGCAAAAATGACAGTTAATTGTAACGTTCAGAGCTTGTTAACGACGATGGAACACACAAATTGCGTCGCGATTCAATACATCGTCCTCCAGCCGACTTGTCTCCAAGGGTCAAGTCCTGCCTCGGGCACCTTATGGTCGATCTCCTGTGAATCTAGATTTTCGAATCCGACGCAAAAATGACAGTTAATTGTAACGTTCAGAGCCTGTTAATGACGATGGAACACACAAATTGCGTCGCGATTCAATACATCGTCCTCCGGCCGACCTGTCTCCAAGGGTCTATTGCTGCCTCGGGCACCTTACGGTCGATCTCCTGTGAGTCTAGATTTTAGAATCCGACGCAAAACTGACAGTTAGTTGTAACGTTCAGAGCCTGTTAATGACGATGTAACACACAAATTGCGTCGCGATTCAATACATCGTCCTCCGGCCGACCTGTCTCCAAGGGTCTATTGCTGCCTCGGTCACCTTATGGTCGTTCTCCTGTGAGTCTAGATTTTCGAATCCGACGCAAAACTGACAGTTAATTGTAAGGTTCAGAGCCTGTTAATGACGATGGAACACACAAATCGCGTCGCGATTCAATACATCGTCCTCCGACCGACCTGTCTCCAAGGGTCCATTGCTGCCTCGGGCACCTTACGGTCGATGTTCTGTGAGTCTAGATTTTCGAATCCGACGCAAAACTGACAGTTAGTTGTAACGTTCAGAGCCTGTTAATGACGATGGAACACACAAATTGCGTCGCGATTCAATACATCGTCCTCCGGCCGACCTGTCTCCAAGGGTCTATTGCTGCCTCGGGCAGCTTATGGTCGTTCTCCTGTGAGTCTAGACTTTCGAATCAGACGCAAAACTGACAGTTAATTGTAACGTTCAGAGCCTGTTAATGGCGATGGAACACACAAATTGCGTCGCGATTCAATACATCGTCCTACGGCCGACCTGTCTCCAAGGGTCTAGTGCTGCCTCGGACACCTTATGGTCGTTCTCCTGTGAGTCTAGATTTTCGAATCCGACGCAAAACTGACAGTTAATTGTAACGTTCAGCGCCTGTTAATGACGATGGAACACACAAATCGCGTCGCGATTCAATACATCGTCCTCCGGCCGACCTGTCTCCAAGGGTCTATTGCTGCCTCGGGCACCTTATGGTCGATCTCCTGTGAGTCTAGATTTTCGAATCCGACGCAAAAATGACAGTTAATTGTAACGTTCAGAGCCTGTTAATGACGATGGAACACGCAAATTGCGTCGCGATTCAATACATCGTCCTCCAGCCGACCTGTCTCCAAGGGTCTGTTGCTGCCTCGGTCACCTTATGGTCGATCTCCTGTGAGTCTAGATTTTCGAATTCGACGCAAAACTGACAGTTTATTGTAACGTTCAGCGCCTGTTAATGACGATGGAACACACAAATCGCGTCGCGATTCAATACATCGTCCTCCAGCCGGCTTGTCTCCAAGGGTCAAGTCCTGCCTCGGGCACCTTATGGTCGTTCTTCTGTGAGTCTAGATTTTCGAATCCGACGCAAAACTGACAGTTATTTGTAAGGTTCAGAGCCTCTTAATGACAATGGAACATACAAATTGCGTCGCGATTCAATACATCGTCCTCCGGCCGACCTTTCTCCAAGGGTCTGTTGCTGCCTCGGGCACCTTATGGTCGATCTCCTGTGAGTCTAGATTTTCGAATTCGACGCAAAACTGACAGTTAATTGTAACGTTCAGAGCCTGTTAATGACGATGGAACACACAAATCACGTCGCGATTCAATACATCATCCTCCAGCCGACTTGTCTCCAAAGGTCTAGTGCTGCCTCGGGCACCTTATGGTCGTTCTCCTGTGAGTCTAGATTTTCGAATCCGACGCAAAACTGACAGTTAATTGTAACTTTCAGAGCCTGTTAATGACGATGGAACACACAAATTGCGTCGCGATTCAATACATCGTCCTCCGGCCGACCTGTCTCCAACGGTCTATTGCTGCCTCGGGCACCTTATGGTCGATCTCCTGTGAGTCTAGATTTTCGAATCCGACGCAAAACTGACAGTTAGTTGTAACGTTCAGAGCCTGTTCATGACGATGTAACACACAAATTGCGTCGCGATTCAATACATCGTCCTCCGGCCGACCTGTCTCCAAGGGTCTATTGCTGCCTCGGCCACCTTATGGTCGTTGTCCTGTGAGTCTAGATTTTCGAATCCGACGCAAAACTGACAGTTAATTGTAACGTTCAGAGCCTATTAATGACGATGGAAGACACAAATTGCGTCGCGATTCAATACATCGTCCTCCGGCCGACCTGTCTCCAAGGGTCTATTGCTGCCTCGGGCACCTTACGGTCGATCTCCTGTGAGTCTAGATTTTCGAATCCGACGCAAAACTGACAGTTAATTGTAACGTTCAGAGCCTGTTAATGACGATGGAACACACAAATCACGTCGCGATTCAATACATCATCCTCCAGCCGACTTGTCTCCAAGGATCTAGTGCTGCCTCGGGCACCTTATGGTCGTTCTCCTGTGAGTCTAGATTTTCGAATCCGACGCAAAACTGACAGTTAATTGTAACGTTCAGAGCCTGTTAATGACGATGGAACACACAAATTGCGTCGCGATTCAATACATCGTCCTCCGGCCGACCTGTCTCCAAGGGTCTATTGCTGCCTCGGTCACCTTATGGTCGTTCTCCTGTGAGTCTAGATTTTCGAATCCGACGCAAAACTGACAGTTAATTGTAAGGTTCAGAGCCTGTTAATGACGATGGAACACACAAATCGCGTCGCGATTCAATACATCGTCCTCCGGCCGACCTGTCTCCAAGGGTCTATTGCTGCCTCGGGCACCTTACGGTCGATGTTCTGTGAGTCTAGATTTTCGAATCCGACGCAAAACTGACAGTTAGTTGTAACGTTCAGAGCCTGTTAATGACGATGGAACACACAAATTGCGTCGCGATTCAATACATCGTCCTCCGGCCGACCTGTCTCCAAGGGTCTATTGCTGCCTCGGGCAGCTTATGGTCGTTCTCCTGTGAGTCTAGACTTTCGAATCAGACGCAAAACTGACAGTTAATTGTAACGTTCAGAGCCTGTTAATGGCGATGGAACACACAAATTGCGTCGCGATTCAATACATCGTCCTACGGCCGACCTGTCTCCAAGGGTCTAGTGCTGCCTCGGACACCTTATGGTCGTTCTCCTGTGAGTCTAGATTTTCGAATCCGACGCAAAACTGACAGTTAATTGTAACGTTCAGCGCCTGTTAATGACGATGGAACACACAAATCGCGTCGCGATTCAATACATCGTCCTCCAGCCGACTTGTCTCCAAGGGTCTAGTGCTGCCTCGGGCACCTTATGGTCGTTCTTCTGTGAGTCTAGATTTTCGAATCCGACGCAAAACTGACAGTTATTTGTAAGGTTCAGAGCCTCTTAATGACAATGGAACACACAAATTGCGTCGCGATTCAATACATCGTCCTCCGGCCGACCTGTCTCCAAGGGTCTATTGCTGCCTCGGGCACCTTATGGTCGATCTCCTGTGAGTCTAGATTTTCGAATCCGACACAAAAATGACAGTTAATTGTAACGTTCAGAGCCTGTTAATGACGATGGAACACACAAATTGCGTCGCGATTCAATACATCGTCCTACGGCCGACCTGTCTCCAAGGGTCTAGTGCTGCCTCGGACACCTTATGGTCGTTCTCCTGTGAGTCTAGATTTTCGATTCCGACGCAAAACTGACAGGTAATTGTAACGTTCAGCGCCTGTTAATGACGATGGAACACACAAATCGCGTCGCGATTCAATACATCGTCCTCCGGCCGACCTGTCTCCAAGGGTCTATTGCTGCCTCGGGCACCTTATGGACGATCTCCTGTGAGTCTAGATTTTCGAATCCGACGCAAAAATGACAGTTAATTGTAACGTTCAGAGCTTGTTAACGACGATGGAACACACAAATTGCGTCGCGATTCAATACATCGTCCTCCAGCCGACTTGTCTCCAAGGGTCAAGTCCTGCCTCGGGCACCTTATGGTCGATCTCCTGTGAGTCTAGATTTTCGAATCCGACGCAAAAATGACAGTTAATTGTAACGTTCAGAGCCTGTTAATGACGATGGAACACACAAATTGCGTCGCGATTCAATACATCGTCCTCCGGCCGACCTGTCTCCAAGGGTCTATTGCTGCCTCGGGCACCTTACGGTCGATCTCCTGTGAGTCTAGATTTTAGAATCCGACGCAAAACTGACAGTTAGTTGTAACGTTCAGAGCCTGTTAATGACGATGTAACACACAAATTGCGTCGCGATTCAATACATCGTCCTCCAGCCGACTTGTCTCCAAGGGTGTAGTGCTGCCTCGGACACCTTATGTTCGTTCTCCTGTGAGTCTAGATTTTCGAATCTGACGCAAAACTGACAGTTAATTGTAAGGTTCAGAGCCTCTTAATGACAATGGAACACACAAATTGCGTCGCGATTCAATACATCATCCTACGGCCGACCTGTCTCCAAAGGTCTATTGCTGCCTCGGGCACCTTATGGTCGATCTCCTGTGAGTCTAGAGATTCGAATCCGACGCAAAACTGACAGTTAATTCTAACGTTCAGAGCCTGTTAATGACGATGGAACACACAAATCACGTCGCGATTCAATACATCATCCTCCAGCCGACCTGTCTCCAAGGGTCTAGTGCTGCCTCGGGCACCTTATGGTCGTTCTCCTGTGAGTCTAGATTTTCGAATCCGACGCAAAACTGACAGTTAATTGTAACGTTCAGAGCCTGTTAATGACGATGGAACACACAAATTGCGTCGCGATTCAATACATCGTCCTCCGGCCGACCTGTCTCCAAGGGTCTATTGCTGCCTCGGTCACCTTATGGTCGTTCTGCTGTGAGTCTAGATTTTCGAATCCGACGCAAAACTGACAGTTAATTGTAACGTTCAGAGCCTGTTAATGACGATGGAACACAAAAATCGCGTCGCGATTCAATACATCGTCCTCCGGCCGACCTGTCTCCAAGGGTCTATTGCTGCCTCGGGCACCTTACGGTCGATCTCCTGTGAGTCTAGATTTTCGAATCCGACGCAAAACTGACAGTTAGTTGTAACGTTCAGAGCCTGTTAATGACGATGTAACACACAAATCGCGTCGCGATTCAATACATCGTCCTCCAGCCGACTTGTCTCCAAGGGTCAAGTCCTGCCTCGGGCACCTTATGGTCGTTCTTCTGTGAGTCTAGATTTTCGAATCCGACGCAAAACTGTAAGTTATTTGTAAGGTTCAGAGCCTCTTAATGACAATGGAACACACAAATTGCGTCGCGATTCAATACATCGTCCTCCGGCCGACCTGTCTCCAAGGGTCTATTGCTGCCTCGGGCACCTTATGGGCGATCTCCTGTGAGTCTAGAATTTCGAATCAGACGCAAAACTGACAGTTAATTGTAACGTTCAGAGCCTGTTAATGGCGATGGAACACACAAATTGCGTCGCGATTCAATACATCGTCCTACGGCCGACCTGTCTCCAAGGGTCTAGTGCTGCCTCGGACACCATATGGTCGTTCTCCTGTGAGTCTAGATTTTCGAATCCGACGCAAAACTGACAGTTAATTGTAACGTTCAGCGCCTGTTAATGACGATGGAACACACAAATCGCGTCGCGATTCAATACATCGTCCTCCAGCCGACTTGTCTCCAAGGGTCAAGTCCTGCCTCGGGCACCTTATGGTCGTTCTTCTGTGAGTCTAGATTTTCGAATCCGACGCAAAACTGACAGTTATTTGTAAGGTTCAGAGCCTCTTAATGACAATGGAACACACAAATTGCGTCGCGATTCAATACATCGTCCTCCGGCCGACCTGTCTCCAAGGGTCTATTGCTGCCTCGGGCACCTCATGGTCGATCTCCTGTGAGTCTAGATTTTCGAATCCGACGCAAAAATGACAGTTAATTGTAACGTTCAGCGCCTGTTAATGACGATGGAACACACAAATCGCGTCGCGATTCAATACATCGTCCTCCGGCCGACCTGTCTCCAAGGGTCTATTGCTGCCTCGGGCACCTTATGGTCGATCTCCTGTGAGTCTAGATTTTCGAATCCGACGCAAAAATGACAGTTAATTGTAACGTTCAGAGCCTGTTAATGACGATGGAACACACAAATTGCGTCGCGATTCAATACATCATCCTCCAGCCGACCTGTCTCCAAGGGTCTGTTGATGCCTCGGGCACCTTATGGTCGATCTCCTGTGAGTCTAGATTTTCGAATTCGACGCAAAACTGACAGTTTATTGTAACGTTCAGCGCCTGTTAATGACGATGGAACACACAAATCACGTCGCGATTCAGTACATCATCCTCCAGCCGACTTGTCTCCAAAGGTCTAGTGCTGCGTCGGGCACCTTATGGTCGTTCTCCTGTGAGTCTAGATTTTCGAATCAGACGCAAAACTGACAGTTAATTGTAACGTTCAGAGCCTGTTAATGACGATGGAACACACAAATTGCGTCGCGATTCAATACATCGTCCTCCTGCCGACCTGTCTCCAACGGTCTATTGCTGCCTCGGGCACCTTATGGTCGATCTCCTGTGAGTCTAGATTTTCGAATCCGACGCAAAACTGACAGTTAATTGTAACGTTCAGAGCCTGTTAATGACGATGGAACACACAAATTGCGTCGCGATTCAATACATCGTCCTCCGGCCGACCTGTCTCCAAGGGTCTATTGCTGCGTCGGCCACCTTATGGTCGTTGTCCTGTGAGTCTAGATTTTCGAATCCGACGCAAAACTGACAGTTAATTGTAACTTTCAGAGCCTATTAATGACGATGGAAGACACAAATTGCGTCGCGATTCAATACATCGTCCTCCGGCCGACCTGTCTCCAAGGGTCTATTGCTGCCTCGGGCACCTTACGGTCGATCTCCTGTGAGTCTAGATTTTCGAATCCGACGCAAAACTGACAGTTAGTTGTAACGTTCAGAGCCTGTTCATGACGATGTAACACACAAATTGCGTCGCGATTCAATACATCGTCCTCCGGCCGACCTGTCTCCAAGGGTCTATTGCTGCCTCGGGCACCTTACGGTCGATCTCCTGTGAGTCTAGATTTTCGAATCCGACGCAAAAATGACAGTTAATTGTAACGTTCAGAGCCTGTTAATGACGATGGAACACACAAATCGCTTCGCGATTCAATACATCGTCCTCCAGCCGACTTGTCTCCAAGGGTCAAGTCCTGCCTCGGGCACCTTATGGTCGTTCTTCTGTGAGTCTAGATTTTCGAATCCGACGCAAAACTGACAGTTATTTGTAAGGTTCAGAGCCTGTTAATGACGATGGAACACACAAATCGCGTCGCGATTCAATACATCGTCCTCCGGCCGACCTGTCTCCAAGGGTCTATTGCTGCCTCGGGCACCTTATGGGCGATCTCCTGTGAGTCTAGATTTTCGAATCCGACGCAAAAATGACAGTTAATTGTAACGTTCAGAGCTTGTTAACGACGATGGAACACACAAATTGCGTCGCGATTCAATACATCGTCCTCCAGCCGACTTGTCTCCAAGGGTCAAGTCCTGCCTCGGGCACCTTATGGTCGATCTCCTGTGAGTCTAGATTTTCGAATCCGACGCAAAAATGACAGTTAATTGTAACGTTCAGAGCCTGTTAATGACGATGGAACACACAAATTGCGTCGCGATTCAATACATCGTCCTCCGGCCGACCTGTCTCCAAGGGTCTATTGCTGCCTCGGGCACCTTACGGTCGATCTCCTGTGAGTCTAGATTTTAGAATCCGACGCAAAACTGACAGTTAGTTGTAACGTTCAGAGCCTGTTAATGACGATGTAACACAAATTGCGTCGCGATTCAATACATCGTCCTCCAGCCGACTTGTCTCCAAGGGTGTAGTGCTGCCTCGGACACCTTATGTTCGTTCTCCTGTGAGTCTAGATTTTCGAATCTGACGCAAAACTGACAGTTAATTGTAAGGTTCAGAGCCTCTTAATGACAATGGAACACACAAATTGCGTCGCGATTCAATACATCGTCCTACGGCCGACCTGTCTCCAAGGGTCTATTGCTGCCTCGGGCACCTTATGGTCGATCTCCTGTGAGTCTAGAGATTCGAATCCGACGCAAAACTGACAGTTAATTCTAACGTTCAGAGCCTGTTAATGACGATGGAACACACAAATCACGTCGCGATTCAATACATCATCCTCCAGCCGACCTGTCTCCAAGGGTCTAGTGCTGCCTCGGGCACCTTATGGTCGTTCTCCTGTGAGTCTAGATTTTCGAATCCGACGCAAAACTGACAGTTAATTGTAACGTTCAGAGCCTGTTAATGACGATGGAACACACAAATTGCGTCGCGATTCAATACATCGTCCTCCGGCCGACCTGTCTCCAAGGGTCTATTGCTGCCTCGGTCACCTTATGGTCGTTCTCCTGTGAGTCTAGATTTTCGAATCCGACGCAAAACTGACAGTTAATTGTAACGTTCAGAGCCTGTTAATGACGATGGAACACAAAAATCGCGTCGCGATTCAATACATCGTCCTCCGGCCGACCTGTCTCCAAGGGTCTATTGCTGCCTCGGGCACCTTACGGTCGATCTCCTGTGAGTCTAGATTTTCGAATCCGACGCAAAACTGACAGTTAGTTGTAACGTTCAGAGCCTGTTAATGACGATGTAACACACAAATCGCGTCGCGATTCAATACATCGTCCTCCAGCCGACTTGTCTCCAAGGGTCAAGTCCTGCCTCGGGCACCTTATGGTCGTTCTTCTGTGAGTCTAGATTTTCGAATCCGACGCAAAACTGTAAGTTATTTGTAAGGTTCAGAGCCTCTTAATGACAATGGAACACACAAATTGCGTCGCGATTCAATACATCGTCCTCCGGCCGACCTGTCTCCAAGGGTCTATTGCTGCCTCGGGCACCTTATGGGCGATCTCCTGTGAGTCTAGAATTTCGAATCAGACGCAAAACTGACAGTTAATTGTAACGTTCAGAGCCTGTTAATGGCGATGGAACACACAAATTGCGTCGCGATTCAATACATCGTCCTACGGCCGACCTGTCTCCAAGGGTCTAGTGCTGCCTCGGACACCTTATGGTCGTTCTCCTGTGAGTCTAGATTTTCGAATCCGACGCAAAACTGACAGTTAATTGTAACGTTCAGCGCCTGTTAATGACGATGGAACACACAAATCGCGTCGCGATTCAATACATCGTCCTCCAGCCGACTTGTCTCCAAGGGTCAAGTCCTGCCTCGGGCACCTTATGGTCGTTCTTCTGTGAGTCTAGATTTTCGAATCCGACGCAAAACTGACAGTTATTTGTAAGGTTCAGAGCCTCTTAATGACAATGGAACACACAAATTGCGTCGCGATTCAATACATCGTCCTCCGGCCGACCTGTCTCCAAGGGTCTATTGCTGCCTCGGGCACCTTACGGTCGATCTCCTGTGAGTCTAGATTTTCGAATCCGACGCAAAACTGACAGTTAGTTGTAACGTTCAGAGCCTGTTCATGACGATGTAACACACAAATTGCGTCGCGATTCAATACATCGTCCTCCGGCCGACCTGTCTCCAAGGGTCTATTGCTGCCTCGGGCACCTTACGGTCGATCTCCTGTGAGTCTAGATTTTCGAATCCGACGCAAAAATGACAGTTAATTGTAACGTTCAGAGCCTGTTAATGACGATGGAACACACAAATCGCTTCGCGATTCAATACATCGTCCTCCAGCCGACTTGTCTCCAAGGGTCAAGTCCTGCCTCGGGCACCTTATGGTCGTTCTTCTGTGAGTCTAGATTTTCGAATCCGACGCAAAACTGACAGTTATTTGTAAGGTTCAGAGCCTCTTAATGACAATGGAACACACAAATTGCGTTGCGATTCAATACATCGTCCTCCGGCCGACCTGTCTCCAAGGGTCTATTGCTGCCTCGGGCACCTTATGGTCGATCTCCTGTGAGTCTAGATTTTCGAATCCGACGCAAAAATGACAGTTAATTGTAACGTTCAGAGCCTGTTAATGACGATGGAACACACAAATTGCGTCGCGATTCAATACATCGTCCTACGGCCGACCTGTCTTCAAGGGTCTAGTGCTGCCTCGGACACCTTATGGTCGTTCTCCTGTGAGTCTAGATTTTCGAATCCGACGCAAAACTGACAGTTAATTGTAACGTTCAGCGCCTGTTAATGACGATGGAACACACAAATCGCGTCGCGATTCAATACATCGTCCTCCGGCCGACCTGTCTCCAAGGGTCTATTGCTGCCTCGGGCACCTTATGGGCGATCTCCTGTGAGTCTAGATTTTCGAATCCGACGCAAAAATGACAGTTAATTGTAACGTTCAGAGCCTGTTAATGACGATGGAACACGCAAATTGCGTCGCGATTCAATACATCGTCCTCCAGCCGACCTGTCTCCAAGGGTCTGTTGCTGCCTCGGGCACCTTATGGTCGATCTCCTGTGAGTCTAGATTTTCGAATTCGACGCAAAACTGACAGTTTATTGTAACGTTCAGCGCCTGTTAATGACGATGGAACACACAAATCGCGTAGCGATTCAATACATCGTCCTCCAGCCGACTTGTCTCCAAGGGTCAAGTCCTGCCTCGGGCACCTTATGGTCGTTCTTCTGTGAGTCTAGATTTTCGAATCCGACGCAAAACTGACAGTTATTTGTAAGGTTCAGAGCCTCTTAATGACAATGGAACACACAAATTGCGTCGCGATTCAATACATCGTCCTCCGGCCGACCTGTCTCCAAGGGTCTGTTGCTGCCTCGGGCACCTTATGGTCGATCTCCTGTGAGTCTAGATTTTCGAATTCGACGCAAAACTGACAGTTAATTGTAACGTTCAGAGCCTGTTAATGACGATGGAACACACAAATCACGTCGCGATTCAATACATCATCCTCCAGCCGACTTGTCTCCAAAGGTCTAGTGCTGCCTCGGACACCTTATGGTCGTCCTCCTGTGAGTCTAGATTTTCGAATCCGACGCAAAACTGACAGTTAATTGTAACGTTCAGCGCCTGTTAATGACGATGGAACACACAAATCGCGTCGCGATTCAATACATCGTCCTCCGGCCGACCTGTCTCCAAGGGTCTATTGCTGCCTCGGGCACCTTATGGTCGATCTCCTGTGAGTCTAGATTTTCGAATCCGACGCAAAAATGACAGTTAATTGTAACGTTCAGAGCCTGTTAATGACGATGGAACACACAAATCGCTTCGCGATTCAATACATCGTCCTCCAGCCGACTTGTCTCCAAGGGTCAAGTCCTGCCTCGGGCACCTTATGGTCGTTCTTCTGTGAGTCTAGATTTTCGAATCGGACGCAAAACTGACAGTTAATTGTAACGTTCAGCGCCTGTTAATGACGATGGAACACACAAATCGCGTCGCGATTCAATACATCGTCCTCCGGCCGACCTGTCTCCAAGGGTCTATTGCTGCCTCGGGCACCTTATGGTCGATCTCCTGTGAGTCTAGATTTTCGAATCCGACGCAAAAATGACAGTTAATTGTAACGTTCAGAGCCTGTTAATGACGATGGAACACGCAAATTGCGTCGCGATTCAATACATCGTCCTCCAGCCGACCTGTCTCCAAGGGTCTGTTGCTGCCTCGGGCACCTTATGGTCGATCTCCTGTGAGTCTAGATTTTCGAATTCGACGCAAAACTGACAGTTTATTGTAACGTTCAGCACCTGTTAATGACGATGGAACACACAAATCGCGTCGCGATTCAATACATCGTCCTCCAGCCGGCTTGTCTCCAAGGGTGCCTCGGGCACCTTATGGTCGTTCTTCTGTGAGTCTAGATTTTCGAATCCGACGCAAAACTGACAGTTATTTGTAAGGTTCAGAGCCTCTTAATGACAATGGAACATACAAATTTGTCGCGATTCAATACATCGTCCTCCGGCCGACCTGTCTCCAAGGGTCTGTTGCTGCCTCGGGCACCTTATGGTCGATCTCCTGTGAGTCTAGATTTTCGAATTCGACGCAAAACTGACAGTTAATTGTAACGTTCAGCGCCTGTTAATGACGATGGAACACACAAATCACGTCGCGATTCAATACATCATCCTCCAGCCGACTTGTCTCCAAAGGTCTAGTGCTGCCTCGGGCACCTTATGGTCGTTCTCCTGTGAGTCTAGATTTTCGAATCCGACGCAAAACTGACAGTTAATTGTAACGTTCAGAGCCTGCTAATGACGATGGAACACACAAATTGCGTCGCGATTCAATACATCGTCCTCCGGCCGACCTGTCTCCAACGGTCTATTGCTGCCTCGGGCACCTTATGGTCGATCTCCTGTGAGTCTAGATTTTCGAATCCGACGCAAAACTGACAGTTAATTGTAACGTTCAGAGCCTGTTAATGACGATGGAACACACAAATTGCGTCGCGATTCAATACATCGTCCTCCGGCCGACCTGTCTCCAAGGGTCTATTGCTGCCTCGGCCACCTTATGGTCGATCTCCTGTGAGTCTAGATTTTCGAATCCGACGCAAAACTGACAGTTAATTGTAACGTTCAGAGCCTATTAATGACGATGGAAGACACAAATTGCGTCGCGATTCAATACATCGTCCTCCGGCCGACCTGTCTCCAAGGGTCTATTGCTGCCTCGGGCACCTTACGGTCGATCTCCTGTGAGTCTAGATTTTCGAATCCGACGCAAAACTGACAGTTAATTGTAACGTTCAGAGCCTGTTCATGACGATGTAACACACAAATTGCGTCGCGATTCAATACATCGTTTTCCGGCCGACCTGTCTCCAAGGGTCTATTGCTGCCTCGGGCATCTTATGGTCGTTCTCCTGTGAGTCTAGACTCTCGAATCAGACGCAAAACTGACAGTTAATTGTAACGTTCAGAGCCTGTTAATGACAATGGAACACACAAATTGCGTCGCGATTCAATACATCGTCCTCCGGCCGACCTGTCTCCAAGGGTCTATTGCTGCCTCGGGCACCTTATGGTCGATCTCCTGTGAGTCTAGATTTTCGAATCCGACGCAAAACTGACAGTTAATTGTAACGTTCAGAGCCTGTTAATGACGATGGAACACACAAATCACGTCGCGATTCAATACATCATCCTCCAGCCGACTTGTCTCCAAGGGTGTAGTGCTGCCTCGGGCACCTTATGGTCGTTCTCCTGTGAGTCTAGATTTTCGAATCCGACGCATAACTGACAGTTAATTGTAACGTTCAGAGCCTGTTAATGACGATGGAACACACAAATTGCGTCGCGATTCAATACATCGTCCTCCGGCCGACCTGTCTCCAAGGGTCTATTGCTGCCTCGGTCACCTTATGGTCGTTCTCCTGTGAGTCTAGATTTTCGAATCCGACGCAAAACTGACAGTTAATTGTAAGGTTCAGAGCCTGTTAATGACGATGGAACACACAAATCGCGTCGCGATTCAATACATCGTCCTCCGGCCGACCTGTCTCCAAGGGTCTATTGCTGCCTCGGGCACCTTACGGTCGATGTTCTGTGAGTCTAGATTTTCGAATCCGACGCAAAACTGACAGTTAGTTGTAACGTTCAGAGCCTGTTAATGACGATGGAACACACAAATTGCGTCGCGATTCAATACATCGTCCTCCGCCCGACCTGTCTCCAAGGGTCTATTGCTGCCTCGGGCAGCTTATGGTCGTTCTCCTGTGAGTCTAGACTTTCGAATCAGACGCAAAACTGACAGTTAATTGTAACGTTCAGAGCCTGTTAATGGCGATGGAACACACAAATTGCGTCGCGATTCAATACATCGTCCTACGGCCGACCTGTCTCCAAGGGTCTAGTGCTGCCTCGGACACCTTATGGTCGTTCTCCTGTGAGTCTAGATTTTCGAATCCGACGCAAAACTGACAGTTAATTGTAACGTTCAGCGCCTGTTAATGACGATGGAACACACAAATCGCGTCGCGATTCAATACATCGTCCTCCAGCCGACTTGTCTCCAAGGGTCAAGTCCTGCCTCGGGCACCTTATGGTCGTTCTTCTGTGAGTCTAGATTTTCGAATCCGACGCAAAACTGACAGTTATTTGTAAGGTTCAGAGCCTCTTAATGACAATGGAACACACAAATTGCGTCGCGATTCAATACATCGTCCTCCGGCCGACCTGTCTCCAAGGGTCTATTGCTGCCTCGGGCACCTTATGGTCGATCTCCTGTGAGTCTAGATTTTCGAATCCGACGCAAAAATGACAGTTAATTGTAACGTTCAGAGCCTGTTAATGACGATGGAACACACAAATTGCGTCGCGATTCAATACATCGTCCTACGGCCGACCTGTCTCCAAGGGTCTAGTGCTGCCTCGGACACCTAATGGTCGTTCTCCTGTGAGTCTAGATTTTCGAATCCGACGCAAAACTGACAGGTAATTGTAACGTTCAGCGCCTGTTAATGACGATGGAACACACGAATCGCGTCGCGATTCAATACATCGTCCTCCGGCCGACCTGTCTCCAAGGGTCTATTGCTGCCTCGGGCACCTTATGGTCGATCTCCTGTGAGTCTAGATTTTCGAATCCGACGCAAAAATGACAGTTAATTGTAACGTTCAGAGCTTGTTAACGACGATGGAACACACAAATTGCGTCGCGATTCAATACATCGTCCTCCAGCCGACTTGTCTCCAAGGGTCAAGTCCTGCCTCGGGCACCTTATGGTCGATCTCCTGTGAGTCTAGATTTTCGAATCCGACGCAAAAATGACAGTTAATTGTAACGTTCAGAGCCTGTTAATGACGATGGAACACACAAATTGCGTCGCGATTCAATACATCGTCCTCCGGCCGACCTGTCTCCAAGGGTCTATTGCTGCCTCGGGCACCTTACGGTCGATCTCCTGTGAGTCTAGATTTTCGAATCCGACGCAAAACTGACAGTTAGTTGTAACGTTCAGAGCCTGTTAATGACGATGTAACACACAAATTGCGTCGCGATTCAATACATCGTCCTCCAGCCGACTTGTCTCCAAGGGTGTAGTGCTGCCTCGGACACCTTATGTTCGTTCTCCTGTGAGTCTAGATTTTCGAATCTGACGCAAAACTGACAGTTAATTGTAAGGTTCAGAGCCTCTTAATGACAATGGAACACACAAATTGCGTCGCGATTCAATACATCGTCCTACGGCCGACCTGTCTCCAAGGGTCTATTGCTGCCTCGGGCACCTTATGGTCGATCTCCTGTGAGTCTAGAGATTCGAATCCGACGCAAAACTGACAGTTAATTCTAACGTTCAGAGCCTGTTAATGACGATGGAACACACAAATCACGTCGCGATTCAATACATCATCCTCCAGCCGACCTGTCTCCAAGGGTCTAGTGCTGCCTCGGGCACCTTATGGTCGTTCTCCTGTGAGTCTAGATTTTCGAATCCGACGCAAAACTGACAGTTAATTGTAACGTTCAGAGCCTGTTAATGACGATGGAACACACAAATTGCGTCGCGATTCAATACATCGTCCTCCGGCCGACCTGTCTCCAAGGGTCCATTGCTGCCTCGGTCACCTTATGGTCGTTCTGCTGTGAGTCTAGATTTTCGAATCCGACGCAAAACTGACAGTTAATTGTAACGTTCAGAGCCTGTTAATGACGATGGAACACAAAAATCGCGTCGCGATTCAATACATCGTCCTCCGGCCGACCTGTCTCCAAGGGTCTATTGCTGCCTCGGTCACCTTATGGTCGTTCTGCTGTGAGTCTAGATTTTCGAATCCGACGCAAAACTGACAGTTAATTGTAACGTTCAGAGCCTGTTAATGACGATGGAACACAAAAATCGCGTCGCGATTCAATACATCGTCCTACGGCCGACCTGTCTCCAAGGGTCTAGTGCTGCCTCGGACACCTTATGGTCGTTCTCCTGTGAGTCTAGATTTTCGAATCCGACGCAAAACTGACAGTTAATTGTAACGTTCAGCGCTTGTTAATGACGATGGAACACACAAATCGCGTCGCGATTCAATACATCGTCCTCCAGCCGACTTGTCTCCAAGGGTCAAGTCCTGCCTCGGGCACCTTATGGTCGTTCTTCTGTGAGTCTAGATTTTCGAATCCGACGCAAAACTGACAGTTATTTGTAAGGTTCAGAGCCTCTTAATGACAATGGAACACACAAATTGCGTCGCGATTCAATACATCGTCCTCCGGCCGACCTGTCTCCAAGGGTCTATTGCTGCCTCGGGCACCTTATGGTCGATCTCCTGTGAGTCTAGATTTTCGAATCCGACGCAAAAATGACAGTTAATTGTAACGTTCAGAGCCTGTTAATGACGATGGAACACACAAATTGCGTCGCGATTCAATACATCGTCCTACGGCCGACCTGTCTCCAAGGGTCTATTGCTGCCTCGGACACCTTATGGTCGTTCTCCTGTGAGTCTAGATTTTCGAATCCGACGCAAAACTGACAGTTAATTGTAACGTTCAGCGCCTGTTAATGACGATGGAACACACAAATCGCGTCGCGATTCAATACATCGTCCTCCGGCCGACCTGTCTCCAAGGGTCTATTGCTGCCTCGGGCACCTTATGGTCGATCTCCTGTGAGTCTAGATTTTCGAATCCGACGCAAAAATGACAGTTAATTGTAACGTTCAGAGCTTGTTAATGACGATGGAACACACAAATTGCGTCGCGATTCAATACATCGTCCTCCAGCCGACTTGTCTCCAAGGGTCAAGTCCTGCCTCGGGCACCTTATGGTCGATCTCCTGTGAGTCTAGATTTTCGAATCCGACGCAAAAATGACAGTTAATTGTAACGTTCAGAGCCTGTTAATGACGATGGAACACACAAATTGCGTCGCGATTCAATACATCGTCCTCCGGCCGACCTGTCTCCAAGGGTCTATTGCTGCCTCGGGCACCTTACGGTCGATCTCCTGTGAGTCTAGATTTTCGAATCCGACGCAAAACTGACAGTTAGTTGTAACGTTCAGAGCCTGTTAATGACGATGTAACACACAAATTGCGTCGCGATTCAATACATCGTCCTCCAGCCGACTTGTCTCCAAGGGTGTAGTGCTGCCTCGGACACCTTATGTTCGTTCTCCTGTGAGTCTAGATTTTCGAATCTGACGCAAAACTGACAGTTAATTGTAAGGTTCAGAGCCTCTTAATGACAATGGAACACACAAATTGCGTCGCGATTCAATACATCGTCCTATGGCCGACCTGTCTCCAAGGGTCTATTGCTGCCTCGGGCACCTTATGGTCGATCTCCTGTGAGTCTAGAGATTCGAATCCGACGCAAAACTGACAGTTAATTCTAACGTTCAGAGCCTGTTAATGACGATGGAACACACAAATCACGTCGCGATTCAATACATCATCCTCCAGCCGACCTGTCTCCAAGGGTCTATTGCTGCCTCGGGCACCTTATGGTCGTTCTCCTGTGAGTCTAGATTTTCGAATCCGACGCAAAACTGACAGTTAATTGTAACGTTCAGAGCCTGTTAATGACGATGGAACACACAAATTGCGTCGCGATTCAATACATCGTCCTCCGGCCGACCTGTCTCCAAGGGTCTATTGCTGCCTCGGTCACCTTATGGTCGTTCTCCTGTGAGTCTAGATTTTCGAATCCGACGCAAAACTGACAGTTAATTGTAACGTTCAGAGCCTGTTAATGACGATGGAACACAAAAATCGCGTCGCGATTCAATACATCGTCCTCCGGCCGACCTGTCTCCAAGGGTCTATTGCTGCCTCGGGCACCTTACGGTCGATCTCCTGTGAGTCTAGATTTTCGAATCCGACGCAAAACTGACAGTTAGTTGTAACGTTCAGAGCCTGTTAATGACGATGTAACACACAAATCGCGTCGCGATTCAATACATCGTCCTCCAGCCGACTTGTCTCCAAGGGTCAAGTCCTGCCTCGGGCACCTTATGGTCGTTCTTCTGTGAGTCTAGATTTTCGAATCCGACGCAAAACTGTAAGTTATTTGTAAGGTTCAGAGCCTCTTAATGACAATGGAACACACAAATTGCGTCGCGATTCAATACATCGTCCTCCGGCCGACCTGTCTCCATGGGTCTATTGCTGCCTCGGGCACCTTATGGGCGATCTCCTGTGAGTCTAGAATTTCGAATCCGACGCAAAAATGACAGTTAATTGTAACGTTCAGAGCCTGTTAATGACGATGGAACACACAAATTGCGTCGCGATTCAATACATCGTCCTCCGGCCGACCTGTCTCCAAGGGTCTATTGCTGCCTCGGGCAGCTTATGGTCGTTCTCCTGTGAGTCTAGACTTTCGAATCAGACGCAAAACTGACAGTTAATTGTAACGTTCATAGCCTGTTAATGACGATGGAACACACAAATTGCGTCGCGATTCAATACATCGTACTACGGCCGACCTGTCTCCAAGGGTCTAGTGCTGCCTCGGACACCTTATGGTCGTTCTCCTGTGAGTCTAGATTTTCGAATCCGACGCAAAACTGACAGTTAATTGTAACGTTCAGCGCCTGTTAATGACGATGGAACACACAAATCGCGTCGCGATTCAATACATCGTCCTCCAGCCGACTTGTCTCCAAGGGTCAAGTCCTGCCTCGGGCACCTTATGGTCGTTCTTCTGTGAGTCTAGATTTTCGAATCCGACGCAAAACTGACAGTTATTTGTAAGGTTCAGAGCCTCTTAATGACAATGGAACACACAAATTGCGTCGCGATTCAATACATCGTCCTCCGGCCGACCAGTCTCCAAGGGTCTATTGCTGCCTCGGGCACCTTATGGTCGATCTCCTGTGAGTCTAGATTTTCGAATCCGACGCAAAAATGACAGTTAATTGTAACGTTCAGAGCCTGTTAATGACGATGGAACACACAAATCACGTCGCCATTCAATACATCATCCTCCAGCCGACTTGTCTCCAAGGGTCTAGTGCTGCCTCGGGCACCTTATGGTCGTTCTCCTGTGAGTCTAGATTTTCGAATCCGACGCAAAACTGACAGTTAATTGTAAGGTTCAGAGCCTGTTAATGACGATGGAACACACAAATCGCGTCGCGATTCAATACATCGTCCTCCGGCCGACCTGTCTCCAAGGGTCTATTGCTGCCTCGGTCACCTTATGGTCGCTCTCCTGTGAGTCTAGATTTTCGAATCCGACGCAAAACTGACAGTTAATTGTAAGGTTCAGAGCCTGTTAATGACGATGGAACACACAAATCGCGTCGCGATTCAATACATCGTCCTCCGGCCGACCTGTCTCCAAGGGTCTATTGCTGCCTCGGGCACCTTACGGTCGATCTCCTGTGAGTCTAGATTTTCGAATCCGACGCCAAACTGACAGTTAGTTGTAACGTTCAGAGCCTGTTCATGACGATGGAACACACAAATCGCGTCGCGATTCAATACATCGTCCTCCGGCCGACCTGTCTCCAAGGGTCTATTGCTGCCTCGGGCACCTTATGGTCGATCTCCTGTGAGCCTAGATTTTCGAATCCGACGCAAAAATGACAGTTAATTGTAGCGTTCAGAGCCTGTTAATGACGATGGAACACACAAATTGCGTCGCGATTCAATACATCGTCCTCCAGCCGACTTGTCTCCAAGGGTCAAGTCCTGCCTCGGGCACCTTATGGTCGATCTCCTGTGAGTCTAGATTTTCGAATCCGACGCAAAAATGACAGTTAATTGTAACGTTCAGAGCCTGTTAATGACGATGGAACACACAAATTGCGTCGCGATTCAATACATCGTCCTACGGCCGACCTGTCTCCAAGGGTCTAGTGCTGCCTCGGACACCTAATGGTCGTTCTCCTGTGAGTCTAGATTTTCGAATCCGACGCAAAACTGACAGGTAATTGTAACGTTCAGCGCCTGTTAATGACGATGGAACACACAAATCGCGTCGCGATTCAATACATCGTCCTCCGGCCGACCTGTTTCCAAGGGTCTATTGCTGCCTCGGGCACCTTATGGTCGATCTCCTGTGAGTCTAGATTTTCGAATCCGACGCAAAAATGACAGTTAATTGTAACGTTCAGAGCTTGTTAACGACGATGGAACACACAAATTGCGTCGCGATTCAATACATCGTCCTCCAGCCGACTTGTCTCCAAGGGTCAAGTCCTGCCTCGGGCACCTTATGGTCGATCTCCTGTGAGTCTAGATTTTCGAATCCGACGCAAAAATGACAGTTAATTGTAACGTTCAGAGCCTGTTAATGACGATGGAACACACAAATTGCGTCGCGATTCAATACATCGTCCTCCGGCCGACCTGTCTCCAAGGGTCTATTGCTGCCTCGGGCACCTTACGGTCGATCTCCTGTGAGTCTAGATTTTCGAATCCGACGCAAAACTGACAGTTAGTTGTTACGTTCAGAGCCTGTTAATGACGATGTAACACACAAATTGCGTCGCGATTCAATACATCGTCCTCCAGCCGACTTGTCTCCAAGGGTGTAGTGCTGCCTCGGACACCTTATGTTCGTTCTCCTGTGAGTCTAGATTTTCGAATCAGACGCAAAACTGACAGTTAATTGTAAGGTTCAGAGCCTCTTAATGACAATGGAACACACAAATTGCGTCGCGATTCAATACATCGTCCTACGGCCGACCTGTCTCCAAGGGTCTATTGCTGCCTCGGGCACCTTATGGTCGATCTCCTGTGAGTCTAGAGATTCGAATCCGACGCAAAACTGACAGTTAATTCTAACGTTCACAGCCTGTTAATGACGATGGAACACACAAATCACGTCGCGATTCAATACATCATCCTCCAGCCGACCTGTCTCCAAGGGTCTAGTGCTGCCTCGGGCACCATACGGTCGATCTCCTGTGAGTCTAGATTTTCGAATCCGACGCAAAACTGACAGTTAGTTGTAACGTTCAGAGCCTGTTAATGACGATGTAACACACAAATTGCGTCGCGATTCAATACATCGTCCTCCAGCCGACTTGTCTCCAAGGGTGTAGTGCTGCCTCGGACACCTTATGTTCGTTCTCCTGTGAGTCTAGATTTTCGAATCTGACGCAAAACTGACAGTTAATTGTAAGGTTCAGAGCCTCTTAATGACAATGGAACACACAAATTGCGTCGCGATCAATACATCGTCCTCCGGCCGACCTGTCTCCAAGGGTCTATTGCTGCCTCGGGCACCTTATGGTCGATCTCCTGTGAGTCTAGATTTTCGAATCCGACGCAAAACTGACAGTTAATTCTAACGTTCAGAGCCTGTTAATGACGATGGAATACACAAATCACGTCGCGATTCAATACATCATCCTCCAGCCGACTTGTCTCCAAGGGTCTAGTGCTGCCTCGGGCACCTTATGGTCGTTCTCCTGTGAGTCTAGATTTTCGAATCCGACGCAAAACTGACAGTTAATTGTAACGTTCAGAGCCTGTTAATGACGATGGAACACACAAATTGCGTCGCGATTCAATACATCGTCCTCCGGCCGACCTGTCTCCAAGGGTCTATTGCTGCCTCGGTCACCTTATGGTCGTTCTCCTGTGAGTCTAGATTTTCGAATCCGACGCAAAACTGACAGTTAATTGTAACGTTCAGAGCCTGTTAATGACGATGGAACACACAAATCGCGTCGCGATTCAATACATCGTCCTCCGGCCGACCTGTCTCCAAGGGTCTATTGCTGCCTCGGGCACCTTACGGTCGATCTCCTGTGAGTCTAGATTTTCGAATCCGACGCAAAACTGACAGTTAGTTGTAACGTTCAGAGCCTGTTAATGACGATGTAACACACAAATCGCGTCGCGATTCAATACATCGTCCTCCAGCCGACTTGTCTCCAAGGGTCAAGTCCAGCCTCGGGCACCTTATGGTTGTTCTTCTGTGAGTCTAGATTTTCGAATCCGACGCAAAACTGACAGTTATTTGTAAGGTTCAGAGCCTCTTAATGACAATGGAACACACAAATTGCGTCGCGATTCAATACATCGTCCTCCGGCCGACCTGTCTCCAAGGGTCTATTGCTGCCTCGGGCACCTTATGGTCGATCTCCTGTGAGTCTAGATTTTCGAATCCGACGCAAAAATGACAGTTAATTGTAACGTTCAGAGCCTGTTAATGACGATGGAACACACAAATTGCGTCGCGATTCAATACATCGTCCTCCGGCCGACCTGTCTCCAAGGGTCTATTGCTGCCTCGGGCACCTTACGGTCGATCTCCTGTGAGTCTAGATTTTCGAATCCGACGCAAAACAGACAGTTAGTTGTAACGTTCAGAGCCTGTTCATGACGATGTAACACACAAATTGCGTCGCGATTCAATACATCGTCCTCCGGGCGACCTGTCTCCAAGGGTCTATTGCTGCCTCGGGCACCTTATGGTCGATCTCCTGTGAGTCTAGATTTTCGAATCCGACGCAAAACTGACAGTTAATTGTAACGTTCAGAGCCTGTTAATGACGCGATTCAATACATCATCCTCCAGCCGACTTGTCTCCAAGGGTCTAGTGCTGCCTCGGGCACCTTATGGTCGTTCTCCTGTGAGTCTAGATTTTCGAATCCGACGCAAAACTGACAGTTAATTGTAACGTTCAGAGCCTGTTAATGACGATGGAACACACAAATTGCGTCGCGATTCAATACATCGTCCTCCGGCCGACCTGTCTCCAAGGGTCTATTGCTGCCTCGGCCACCTTACGGTCGATCTCCTGTGAGTCTAGATTTTCGAATCCGACGCAAAACTGACAGTTAGTTGTAACGTTCAGAGCCTGTTCATGACGATGTAACACACAAATTGCGTCGCGATTCAATACATCGTCCTCCGGCCGACCTGTCTCCAAGGGTCTATTGCTGCCTCGGGCACCTTATGGTCGTTCTCCTGTGAGTCTAGACTTTCGAATCAGACGCAAAACTGACAGTTAATTGTAACGTTCAGAGCCTGTTAATGACGATGGAACACACAAATTGCGTCGCGATTCAATACATCGTCCTCCGGCCGACCTGTCTCCAAGGGTCTATTGCTGCCTCGGGCACCTTATGGTCGATCTCCTGTGAGTCTAGATTTTCGAATCCGACGCAAAACTGACAGTTAATTGTAACGTTCAGAGCCTGTTAATGACGCGATTCAATACATCATCCTCCAGCCGACTTGTCTCCAAGGGTCTAGTGCTGCCTCGGGCACCTTATGGTCGTTCTCCTGTGAGTCTAGATTTTCGAATCCGACGCAAAACTGACAGTTAGTCGTAACGTTCAGCGCCTGTTAATGACGATGGAACACACAAATCGCGTCGCGATTCAATACATCGTCCTCCAGCCGACTTGTCTCCAAGGGTCAAGTCCTGCCTCGGGCACCTTATGGTCGTTCTTCTGTGAGTCTAGATTTTCGAATCCGACGCAAAACTGACAGTTATTTGTAAGGTTCAGAGCCTCTTAATGACAATGGAACACACAAATTGCGTCGCGATTCAATACATCGTCCTCCGGCCGACCTGTCTCCAAGGGTCTATTGCTGCCTCGGGCACCTTATGGTCGATCTCCTGTGAGTCTAGATTTTCGAATCCGACGCAAAAATGACAGTTAATTGTAACGTTCAGAGCCTGTTAATGACGATGGAACACACAAATTGCGTCGCGATTCAATACATCGTCCTCCGGCCGACCTGTCTCCAAGGGTCTATTGCTGCCTCGGGCACCTTACGGTCGATCTCCTGTGAGTCTAGATTTTCGAATCCGACGCAAAACAGACAGTTAGTTGTAACGTTCAGAGCCTGTTCATGACGATGTAACACACAAATTGCGTCGCGATTCAATACATCGTCCTCCGGGCGACCTGTCTCCAAGGGTCTATTGCTGCCTCGGGCACCTTATGGTCGATCTCCTGTGAGTCTAGATTTTCGAATCCGACGCAAAACTGACAGTTAATTGTAACGTTCAGAGCCTGTTAATGACGCGATTCAATACATCATCCTCCAGCCGACTTGTCTCCAAGGGTCTAGTGCTGCCTCGGGCACCTTATGGTCGTTCTCCTGTGAGTCTAGATTTTCGAATCCGACGCAAAACTGACAGTTAATTGTAACGTTCAGAGCCTGTTAATGACGATGGAACACACAAATTGCGTCGCGATTCAATACATCGTCCTCCGGCCGACCTGTCTCCAAGGGTCTATTGCTGCCTCGGGCACCTTACGGTCGATCTCCTGTGAGTCTAGATTTTCGAATCCGACGCAAAACTGACAGTTAGTTGTAACGTTCAGAGCCTGTTCATGACGATGTAACACACAAATTGCGTCGCGATTCAATACATCGTCCTCCGGCCGACCTGTCTCCAAGGGTCTATTGCTGCCTCGGGCACCTTATGGTCGTTCTCCTGTGAGTCTAGACTTTCGAATCAGACGCAAAACTGACAGTTAATTGTAACGTTCAGAGCCTGTTAATGACGATGGAACACACAAATTGCGTCGCGATTCAATACATCGTCCTCCGGCCGACCTGTCTCCAAGGGTCTATTGCTGCCTCGGGCACCTTATGGTCGATCTCCTGTGAGTCTAGATTTTCGAATCCGACGCAAAACTGACAGTTAATTGTAACGTTCAGAGCCTGTTAATGACGCGATTCAATACATCATCCTCCAGCCGACTTGTCTCCAAGGGTCTAGTGCTGCCTCGGGCACCTTATGGTCGTTCTCCTGTGAGTCTAGATTTTCGAATCCGACGCAAAACTGACAGTTATTTGTAAGGTTCAGAGCCTCTTAATGACAATGGAACACACAAATTGCGTCGCGATTCAATACATCGTCCTCCGGCCGACCTGTCTCCAAGGGTCTATTGCTGCCTCGGGCACCTTATGGTCGATCTCCTGTGAGTCTAGATTTTCGAATCCGACGCAAAAATGACAGTTAATTGTAACGTTCAGAGCCCGTTAATGACGATGGAACACACAAATTGCGTCGCGATTCAATACATTGTCCTCCGGCCGACCTGTCTCCAAGGGTCTATTGCTGCCTCGGGCACCTTACGGTCGATCTCCTGTGAGTCTAGATTTTCGAATCCGACGCAAAACTGACAGTTAGTTGTAACGTTCAGAGCCTGTTAATGACGATGTAACACACAAATTGCGTCGCGATTCAATACATCGTCCTCCAGCCGACTTGTCTCCAAGGGTGTAGTGCTGCCTCGGACACCTTATGTTCGTTCTCCTGTGAGTCTAGATTTTCGAATCTGACGCAAAACTGACAGTTAATTGTAAGGTTCAGAGCCTCTTAATGACAATGGAACACACAAATTGCGTCGCGATTCAATACATCGTCCTACGGCCGACCTGTCTCCAAGGGTCTATTGCTGCCTCGGGCACCTTATGGTCGATCTCCTGTGAGTCTAGATTTTCGAATCCGACGCAAAACTGACAGTTAATTCTAACGTTCAGAGCCTGTTAATGACAATGGAACACACAAATCACGTCGCAATTCAATACATCATCCTCCAGCCGACTTGTCTCCAAGGGTCTAGTGCTGCCTCGGGCAGCTTATGGTCGTTCTCCTGTGAGTCTGGACTTTCGAATCCGACGCAAAACTGACAGTTAATTGTAACGTTCAGAGCCTGTTAATGACAATGGAACACACAAATTGCGTCGCGATTCAATACATCGTCCTCCGGCCGACCTGTCTCCAAGTGTCTGTTGCTGCCTCGGGCACCTTATGGTCGATCTCCTGTGAGTCTAGATTTTCGAATTCGACGCAAAACTGACAGTTTATTGTAACGTTCAGCGCCTGTTAATGACGATGGAACACACAAATCGCGTCGCGATTCAATACATCGTCCTCCAGCCGACTTGTCTCCAAGGGTCAAGTCCTGCCTCGGGCACCTTATGGTCGTTCTTCTGTGAGTCTAGATTTTCGAATCCGACGCAAAACTGACAGTTATTTGTAAGGTTCAGAGCCTCTTAATGACAATGGAACACACAAATTGCGTCGCGATTCAATACATCGTCCTCCGGCCGACCTGTCTCCAAGGGTCTGTTGCTGCCTCGGGCACCTTATGGTCGATCTCCTGTGAGTCTAGATTTTCGAATCCGACGCAAAAATGACAGTTAATTGTAACGTTCAGAGGTTGTTAATGACGATGGAACACACAAATTGCGTCGCGATTCAATACATCGTCCTCCAGCCGACTTGTCTCCAAGGGTCAAGTCCTGCCTCGGGCACCTTATGGTCGTTCTTCTGTGAGTCTAGATTTTCGAATCCGACGCAAAACTGACAGTTATTTGTAAGGTTCAGAGCCTCTTAATGTCAATGGAACACACAAATTGCGTCGCGATTCAATACATCGTCCTCCGGCCGACCTGTCTCCAAGGGTCTATTGCTGCCTCGGGCACCTTATGGTCGATCTCCTGTGAGTCTAGATTTTCGAATCCGACGCAAAACTGACAGTTAATTGTAACGTTCAGAGCCTGTTAATGACGATGGAACACACAAATTGCGTCGCGATTCAATACATCGTCCTCCGGCCGACCTGTCTCCAAGGGTCTATTGCTGCCTCGGCCACCTTATGGTCGTTGTCCTGTGAGTCTAGATTTTCGAATCCGACGCAAAACTGACAGTTAATTGTAACGTTCAGAGCCTGTTAATGACGATGGAAGACACAAATTGCGTCGCGATTCAATACATCGTCCTCCGGCCGACCTGTCTCCAAGGGTCTATTGCTGCCTCGGGCACCTTACGGTCGATCTCCTGTGAGTCTAGATTTTCGAATCCGACGCAAAACTGACAGTTAGTTGTAACGTTCAGAGCCTGTTCATGACGATGTAACACACAAATTGCGTCGCGATTCAATACATCGTCCTCCGGCCGACCTGTCTCCAAGGGTCAATTGCTGCCTCGGGCACCTTATGGTCGTTCTCCTGTGAGTCTAGACTTTCGAATCAGACGCAAAACTGACAGTTAATTGTAACGTTCAGAGCCTGTTAATGACGATGGAACACACAAATTGCGTCGCGATTCAATACATCGTCCTCCGGCCGACCTGTCTCCAAGGGTCTATTGCTGCCTCGGGCACCTTATGGTCGATCTCCTGTGAGTCTAGATTTTCGAATCCGACGCAAAACTGACAGTTAATTGTAACGTTCAGAGCCTGTTAATGACGATGGAACACACAAATAACGTCGCGATTCAATACATCATCCTCCAGCCGACTTGTCTCCAAGGGTCTAGTGCTGCCTCGGGCACCTTGTGGTCGTTCTCCTGTGAGTCTAGATTTTCGAATCCGACGCAAAACTGACAGTTAATTGTAACGTTCAGAGCCTGTTAATGACGATGGAACACACAAATTGCGTCGCGATTCAATACATCGTCCTCCAGCCGACCTGTCTCCAAGGGTCTATTGCTGCCTCGGTCACCTTATGGTCGTTCTCCTGTGAGTCTAGATTTTCGAATCCGACGCAAAACTGACAGTTAATTGTAAGGTTCAGAGCCTGTTAATGACGATGGAACACACAAATCGCGTCGCGATTCAATACATCGTCCTCCGGCCGACCTGTCTCCAAGGGTCTATTGCTGCCTCGGGCACCTTACGGTCGATCTCCTGTGAGTCTAGATTTTCGAATCCGACGCAAAACTGACAGTTAGTTGTAACGTTCAGAGCCGGTTCATGACGATGGAACACACAAATTGCGTCGCGATTCAATACATCGTCCTCCGGCCGACCTGTCTCCAAGGGTCTATTGCTGCCTCGGGCAGCTTATGGTCGTTCTCCTGTGAGTCTAGACTTTCGAATCAGACGCAAAACTGACAGTTAATTGTAACGTTCAGAGCCTGTTAATGGCGATGGAACACACAAATTGCGTCGCGATTCAATACATCGTCCTCCGGCCGACCTGTCTCCAAGGGTCTATTGCTGCCTCGGGCAGCTTATGGACGTTCTCCTGTGAGTCTAGACTTTCGAATCAGACGCAAAACTGACAGTTAATTGTAACGTTCAGAGCCTGTTAATGACGATGGAACACACAAATTGCGTCGCGATTCAATACATCGTCCTACGGCCGACCTGTCTCCAAGGGTCTAGTGCTGCCTCGGACACCTTATGGTCGTTCTCCTGTGAGTCTAGATTTTCGAATCCGACGCAAAACTGACAGTTAATTGTAACGTTCAGCGCCTGTTAATGACGATGGAACACACAAATCGCGTCGCGATTCAATACATCGTCCTCCGGCCGACCTGTCTCCAAGGGTCTATTGCTGCCTCGGGCACCTTATGGTCGATCTCCTGTGAGTCTAGATTTTCGAATCCGACGCAAAAATGACAGTTAATTGTAACGTTCAGAGCCTGTTAATGACGATGGAACACACAAATCACGTCGCGATTAAATACATCATCCTCCAGCCGTCTTGTCTCCAAGGGTCTAGTGCTGCCTCGGGCACCTTATGGTCGTTCTCCTGTGAGTCTAGATTTTCGAATCCGACGCAAAACTGACAGTTAATTGTAACGTTCAGAGGCTGTTAATGACGATGGAACACACAAATTGCGTCGCGATTCAATACATCGTCCTCCAGCCGACCTGTCTCCAAGGGTCTATTGCTGCCTCGGGCACCTTACGGTCGATCTCCTGTGAGTCTAGATTTTCGAATCCGACGCAAAACTGACAGTTAGTTGTAACGTTCAGAGCCTGTTAATGACGATGTAACACACAAATCACGTCGCGATTCAATACATCGTCCTCCAGCAGACTTGTCTCCAAGAGTCAAGTCCTGCCTCGGGCACCTTATGGTCGTTCTTCTGTGAGTCTAGATTTTCGAATCCGACGCAAAACTGACAGTTATTTGTAAGGTTCAGAGCCTCTTAATGACAATGGAACACACAAATTGCGTCGCGATTCAATACATCGTCCTCCGGCCGACCTGTCTCCAAGGGTCTATTGCTGCCTCGGGCACCTTATGGTCGATCTCCTGTGAGTCTAGATTTTCGAATCCGACGCAAAAATGACAGTTAATTGTAACGTTCAGAGCCTGTTAATGACGATGGAACACACAAATTGCGTCGCGATTCAATACATCGTCCTCCAGCCGACTTGTCTCCAAGGGTCAAGTCCTGCCTCGGGCACCTTATGGTCGTTCTTCTGTGAGTCTAGATTTTCGTATCCGACGCAAAACTGACAGTTAATTGTAACGTTCAGAGCTGTTAATGACGCGATTCAATACATCATCCTCCAGCCGACTTGTCTCCAAGGGTCTAGTGCTGCCTCGGGAACCTTATGGTCGTTCTCCTGTGAGTCTAGATTTTCGAATCCGACGCAAAACTGACAGTTAATTGTAACGTTCAGAGCCTGTTAATGACGATGGAACACACAAATTGCGTCGCGATTCAATACATCATCCTCCAGCCGACTTGTCTCCAAGGGTCTAGTGCTGCCTCGGGCACCTTATGGTCGTTCTCCTTTGAGTCTATATTTTCGAATCCGACGCAAAACTGACAGTTAATTGTAACGTTCAGAGCCTGTTCATGACGATGGAACACACAAATTGCGTCGCGATTCAATACATCGTCCTCCGGCCGACCTGTCTCCAAGGGTCTATTGCTGCCTCGGGCACCTTACGGTCGATCTCCTGTGAGTCTAGATTTTCGAATCCGACGCAAAACTGACAGTTAGTTGTAACGTTCAGAGCCTGTTCATGACGATGTAACACACAAATTGCGTCGCGATTCAATACATCGTCCTCCGGCCGACCTGTCTCCAAGGGTCTATTGCTGCCTCGGGCAGCTTATGGTCGTTCTCCTGTGAGTCTAGACTTTCGAATCAGACGCAAAACTGACAGTTAATTGTAACGTTCAGAGCCTGTTAATGACGATGGAACACACAAATTGCGTCGCGATTCAATACATCGTCCTCCGGCCGACCTGTCTCCAAGGGTCTATTGCTGCCTCGGGCACCTTATGGTCGATCTCCTGTGAGTCTAGATTTTCGAATCCGACGCAAAACTGACAGTTAATTGTAACGTTCAGAGCCTGTTAATGACGCGATTCAATACATCATCCTCCAGCCGACTTGTCTCCAAGGGTCTAGTGCTGCCTCGGGCACCTTATGGTCGTTCTCCTGTGAGTCTAGATTTTCGAATCCGACGCAAAACTGACAGTTAATTGTAACGTTCAGCGCCTGTTAATGACGATGGAACACACAAATCGCGTCGCGATTCAATACATCGTCCTCCGGCCGACCTGTCTCCAAGGGTCTATTGCTGCCTCGGGCACCTTATGGTCGATCTCCTGTGAGTTTAGATTTTCGAATCCGACGCAAAAATGACAGTTAATTGTAACGTTCAGAGCCTGTTAATGACGATGGAACACACAAATCACGTCGCGATTAAATACATCATCCTCCAGCCGACTTGTCTCCAAGGGTCTAGTGCTGCCTCGGGCACCTTATGGTCGTTCTCCTGTGAGTCTAGATTTTCGAATCCGACGCAAAACTGACAGTTAATTGTAACGTTCAGAGGCTGTTAATGACGATGGAACACACAAATTGCGTCGCGATTCAATACATCGTCCTCCAGCCGACCTGTCTCCAAGGGTCTATTGCTGCCTCGGGCACCTTACGGTCGATCTCCTGTGAGTCTAGATTTTCGAATCCGACGCAAAACTGACAGTTAGTTGTAACGTTCAGAGCCTGTTAATGACGATGTAACACACAAATCACGTCGCGATTCAATACATCGTCCTCCAGCAGACTTGTCTCCAAGAGTCAAGTCCTGCCTCGGGCACCTTATGGTCGTTCTTCTGTGAGTCTAGATTTTCGAATCCGACGCAAAACTGACAGTTATTTGTAAGGTTCAGAGCCTCTTAATGACAATGGAACACACAAATTGCGTCGCGATTCAATACATCGTCCTCCGGCCGACCTGTCTCCAAGGGTCTATTGCTGCCTCGGGCACCTTACGGTCGATCTCCTGTGAGTCTAGATTTTCGAATCCGACGCAAAACTGACAGTTAGTTGTAACGTTCAGAGCCTGTTAATGACGATGTAACACACAAATCACGTCGCGATTCAATACATCGTCCTCCAGCCGACTTGTCTCCAAGGGTCAAGTCCTGCCTCGGGCACCTTATGGTCGTTCTTCTGTGAGTCTAGATTTTCGAATCCGACGCAAAACTGACAGTTAATTGTAACGTTCAGAGCTGTTAATGACGCGATTCAATACATCATCCTCCAGCCGACTTGTCTCCAAGGGTCTAGTGCTGCCTCGGGAACCTTATGGTCGTTCTCCTGTGAGTCTAGATTTTCGAATCCGACGCAAAACTGACAGTTAATTGTAACGTTCAGAGCCTGTTAATGACGATGGAACACACAAATTGCGTCGCGATTCAATACATCATCCTCCAGCCGACTTGTCTCCATGGGTCTAGTGCTGCCTCGGGCACCTTATGGTCGTTCTCCTTTGAGTCTAGATTTTCGAATCCGACGCAAAACTGACAGTTAATTGTAACGTTCAGAGCCTGTTAAAGACGATGGAACACACAAATTGCGTCGCGATTCAATACATCGTCCTCCGGCCGACCTGTCTCCAAGGGTCTATTGCTGCCTCGGGCACCTTACGGTCGATCTCCTGTGAGTCTAGATTTTCGAATCCGACGCAAAACTGACAGTTAGTTGTAACGTTCAGAGCCTGTTCATGACGATGTAACACACAAATTGCGTCGCGATTCAATACATCGTCCTCCGGCCGACCTGTCTCCAAGGGTCTATTGCTGCCTCGGGCAGCTTATGGTCGTTCTCCTGTGAGTCTAGACTTTCGAATCAGACGCAAAACTGACAGTTAATTGTAACGTTCAGAGCCTGTTAATGACGATGGAACACACAAATTGCGTCGCGATTCAATACATCGTCCTCCGGCCGACCTGTCTCCAAGGGTCTATTGCTGCCTCGGGCACCTTATGGTCGATCTCCTGTGAGTCTAGATTTTCGAATCCGACGCAAAACTGACAGTTAATTGTAACGTTCAGAGCCTGTTAATGACGCGATTCAATACATCATCCTCCAGCCGACTTGTCTCCAAGGGTGTAGTGCTGCCTCGGGCACCTTATGGTCGTTCTCCTGTGAGTCTAGATTTTCGAATCCGACGCAAAACTGACAGTTATTTGTAAGGTTCAGAGCCTCTTAATGACAATGGAACACACAAATTGCGTCGCGATTCAATACATCGTCCTCCGGCCGACCTGTCTCCAAGGGTCTATTGCTGCCTCGGGCACCTTATGGTCGATCTCCTGTGAGTTTAGATTTTCGAATCCGACGCAAAAATGACAGTTAATTGTAACGTTCAGAGCCCGTTAATGACGATGGAACACACAAATTGCGTCGCGATTCAATACATCGCCCTCCGGCCGACCTGTCTCCAAGGGTCTATTGCTGCCTCGGGCACCTTACGGTCGATCTCCTGTGAGTCTAGATTTTCGAATCCGACGCAAAACTGACAGTTAGTTGTAACGTTCAGAGCCTGTTAATGACGATGTAACACACAAATTGCGTAGCGATTCAATACATCGTCCTCCAGCCGACTTGTCTCCAAGGGTGAAGTGCTGCCTCGGACACCTTATGTTCGTTCTCCTGTGAGTCTAGATTTTCGAATCTGACGCAAAACTGACAGTTAATTGTAAGGTTCAGAGCCTCTTAATGACAATGGAACACACAAATTGCGTCGCGATTCAATACATCGTCCTACGGCCGACCTGTCTCCAAGGGTCTATTGCTGCCTCGGGCACCTTATGGTCGATCTCCTGTGAGTCTAGATTTTCGAATCCGACGCAAAACTGACAGTTAATTCTAACGTTCAGAGCCTGTTAATGACGATGGAACACACAAATCACGTCGCGATTCAATACATCATCCTCCAGCCGACTTGTCTCCAAGGGTCTAGTGCTGCCTCGGGCACCTTATGGTCGTTCTCCTGTGAGTCTAGACTTTCGAATCAGACGCAAAACTGACAGTTAATTGTAACGTTCAGAGCCTGTTAATGACAATGGAACACACAAATTGCGTCGCGATTCAATACATCGTCCTCCGGCCGACCTGTCTCCAAGGGTCTGTTGCTGCCTCGGGCACCTTATGGTCGATCTCCTGTGAGTCTAGATTTTCGAATTCGACGCAAAACTGACAGTTTATTGTAACGTTCAGCGCCTGTTAATGACGATGGAACACACAAATCGCGTCGCGATTCAATACATCCTCCTCCAGCCGACTTGTCTCCAAGGGTCAAGTCCTGCCTCGGGCACCTTATGGTCGTTCTTCTGTGAGTCTAGATTTTCGAATCCGACGCAAAACTGACAGTTATTTGTAAGGTTCAGAGCCTCTTAATGACAATGGAACACACAAATTGCGTCGCGATTCAATACATCGTCCTCCAGCCGACCTGTCTCCAAGGGTCTATTGCTGCCTCGGGCACCTTACGGTCGATCTCCTGTGAGTCTAGATTTTCGAATCCGACGCAAAACTGACAGTTAGTTGTAACGTTCAGAGCCTGTTCATGACGATGTAACACACAAATTGCGTCGCGATTCAATACATCGTCCTCCGGCCGACCTGTCTCCAAGGGTCTATTGCTGCCTCGGGCACCTTATGGTCGTTCTCCTGTAAGTCTAGACTTTCGAATCAGACGCAAAACTGACAGTTAATTGTAACGTTCAGAGCCTGTTAATGACGATGGAACACACAAATTGCGTCGCGATTCAATACATCGTCCTCCGGCCGACCTGTCTCCAAGGGTCTATTGCTGCCTCGGGCACCTTATGGTCGATCTCCTGTGAGTCTAGATTTTCGAATCCGACGCAAAACTGACAGTTAATTGTAACGTTCAGAGCCTGTTAATGACGATGGAACACACAAATTGCGTCGCGATTCAATACATCGTCCTCCGGCCGACCTGTCTCCAAGGGTCTATTGCTGCCTCGGGCACCTTATGGTCGATCTCCTGTGAGTCTAGATTTTCGAATCCGACGCAAAACTGACAGTTAATTGTAACGTTCAGAGCCTGTTAATGACGCGATTCAGTACATCATCCTCCAGCCGACTTGTCTCCAAGGGTCTAGTGCTGCCTCGGGCACCTTATGGTCGTTCTCCTGTGAGTCTAGATTTTCGAATCCGACGCAAAACTGACAGTTATTTGTAAGGTTCAGAGCCTCTTAATGACAATGGAACACACAAATTGCGTCGCGATTCAATACATCGTCCTCCGGCCGACCTGTCTCCAAGGGTCTATTGCTGCCTCGGGCACCTTATGGTCGATCTCCTGTGAGTCTAGATTTTCGAATCCGACGCAAAAATGACAGTTAATTGTAACGTTCAGAGCCCGTTAATGACGATGGAACACACAAATTGCGTCGCGATTCAATACATCGCCCTCCGGCCGACCTGTCTCCAAGGGTCTATTGCTGCCTCGGGCACCTTACGGCCGATCTCCTGTGAGTCTAGATTTTCGAATCCGACGCAAAACTGACAGTTAGTTGTAACGTTCAGAGCCTGTTCATGACGATGTAACACACAAATTGCGTCGCGATTCAATACATCGTCCTCCGGGCGACCTGTCTCCAAGGGTCTATTGCTGCCTCGGGCACCTTACGGTCGATCTCCTGTGAGTCTAGATTTTCGAATCCGACGCAAAACAGACAGTTAGTTGTAACGTTCAGAGCCTGTTCATGACGATGTAACACACAAATTGCGTCGCGATTCAATACATCGTCCTCCGGCCGACCTGTCTCCAAGGGTCTATTGCTGCCTCGGCCACCTTACGGTCGATCTCCTGTGAGTCTAGATTTTCGAATCCGACGCAAAACTGACAGTTAGTTGTAACGTTCAGAGCCTGTTCATGACGATGTAACACACAAATTGCGTCGCGATTCAATACATCGTCCTCCGGCCGACCTGTCTCCAAGGGTCTATTGCTGCCTCGGGCACCTTATGGTCGTTCTCCTGTGAGTCTAGACTTTCGAATCAGACGCAAAACTGACAGTTAATTGTAACGTTCAGAGCCTGTTAATGACGATGGAACACACAAATTGCGTCGCGATTCAATACATCGTCCTCCGGCCGACCTGTCTCCAAGGGTCTATTGCTGCCTCGGGCACCTTATGGTCGATCTCCTGTGAGTCTAGATTTTCGAATCCGACGCAAAACTGACAGTTAATTGTAACGTTCAGAGCCTGTTAATGACGCGATTCAATACATCAACCTCCAGCCGACTTGTCTCCAAGGGTCTAGTGCTGCCTCGGGCACCTTATGGTCGTTCTCCTGTGAGTCTAGATTTTCGAATCCGACGCAAAACTGACAGTTAGTTGTAACGTTCAGCGCCTGTTAATGACGATGGAACACACAAATCGCGTCGCGATTCAATACATCGTCCTCCAGCCGACTTGTCTCCAAGGGTCAAGTCCTGCCTCGGGCACCTTATGGTCGTTCTTCTGTGAGTCTAGATTTTCGAATCCGACGCAAAACTGACAGTTATTTGTAAGGTTCAGAGCCTCTTAATGACAATGGAACACACAAATTGCGTCGCGATTCAATACATCGTCCTCCGGCCGACCTGTCTCCAAGGGTCTATTGCTGCCTCGGGCACCTTATGGTCGATCTCCTGTGAGTCTAGATTTTCGAATCCGACGCAAAAATGACAGTTAATTGTAACGTTCAGAGCCTGTTAATGACGATGGAACACACAAATTGCGTCGCGATTCAATACATCGTCCTCCGGCCGACCTGTCTCCAAGGGTCTATTGCTGCCTCGGGCACCTTACGGTCGATCTCCTGTGAGTCTAGATTTTCGAATCCGACGCAAAACAGACAGTTAGTTGTAACGTTCAGAGCCTGTTCATGACGATGTAACACACAAATTGCGTCACGATTCAATACATCGTCCTCCGGGCGACCTGTCTCCAAGGGTCTATTGCTGCCTCGGGCACCTTATGGTCGATCTCCTGTGAGTCTAGATTTTCGAATCCGACGCAAAACTGACAGTTAATTGTAACGTTCAGAGCCTGTTAATGACGCGATTCAATACATCATCCTCCAGCCGACTTGTCTCCAAGGGTCTAGTGCTGCCTCGGGCACCTTATGGTCGTTCTCCTGTGAGTCTAGATTTTCGAATCCGACGCAAAACTGACAGTTAATTGTAACGTTCAGAGCCTGTTAATGACGATGGAACACACAAATTGCGTCGCGATTCAATACATCGTCCTCCGGCCGACCTGTCTCCAAGGGTCTATTGCTGCCTCGGGCACCTTACGGTCGATCTCCTGTGAGTCTAGATTTTCGAATCCGACGCAAAACTGACAGTTAGTTGTAACGTTCAGAGCCTGTTCATGACGATGTAACACACAAATTGCGTCGCGATTCAATACATCGTCCTCCGGCCGACCTGTCTCCAAGGGTCTATTGCTGCCTCGGGCACCTTATGGTCGTTCTCCTGTGAGTCTAGACTTTCGAATCAGACGCAAAACTGACAGTTAATTGTAACGTTCAGAGCCTGTTAATGACGATGGAACACACAAATTGCGTCGCGATTCAATACATCGTCCTCCGGCCGACCTGTCTCCAAGGGTCTATTGCTGCCTCGGGCACCTTATGGTCGATCTCCTGTGAGTCTAGATTTTCGAATCCGACGCAAAACTGACAGTTAATTGTAACGTTCAGAGCCTGTTAATGACGCGATTCAATACATCATCCTCCAGCCGACTTGTCTCCAAGGGTCTAGTGCTGCCTCGGGCACCTTATGGTCGTTCTCCTGTGAGTCTAGATTTTCGAATCCGACGCAAAACTGACAGTTATTTGTAAGGTTCAGAGCCTCTTAATGACAATGGAACACACAAATTGCGTCGCGATTCAATACATCGTCCTCCGGCCGACCTGTCTCCAAGGGTCTATTGCTGCCTCGGGCACCTTATGGTCGATCTCCTGTGAGTCTAGATTTTCGAATCCGACGCAAAAATGACAGTTAATTGTAACGTTCAGAGCCCGTTAATGACGATGGAACACACAAATTGCGTCGCGATTCAATACATCGCCCTCCGGCCGACCTGTCTCCAAGGGTCTATTGCTGCCTCGGGCACCTTACGGTCGATCTCCTGTGAGTCTAGATTTTCGAATCCGACGCAAAACTGACAGTTAGTTGTAACGTTCAGAGCCTGTTAATGACGATGTAACACACAAATTGCGTCGCGATTCAATACATCGTCCTCCAGCCGACTTGTCTCCAAGGGTGTAGTGCTGCCTCGGACACCTTATGTTCGTTCTCCTGTGAGTCTAGATTTTCGAATCTGACGCAAAACTGACAGTTAATTGTAAGGTTCAGAGCCTCTTAATGACAATGGAACACACAAATTGCGTCGCGATTCAATACATCGTCCTACGGCCGACCTGTCTCCAACGGTCTATTGCTGCCTCGGGCACCTTATGGTCGATCTCCTGTGAGTCTAGATTTTCGAATCCGACGCAAAACTGACAGTTAATTCTAACGTTCAGAGCCTGTTAATGACAATGGAACACACAAATCACGTCGCAATTCAATACATCATCCTCCAGCCGACTTGTCTCCAAGGGTCTAGTGCTGCCTCGGGCAGCTTATGGTCGTTCTCCTGTGAGTCTGGACTTTCGAATCCGACGCAAAACTGACAGTTAATTGTAACGTTCAGAGCCTGTTAATGACAATGGAACACACAAATTGCGTCGCGATTCAATACATCGTCCTCCGGCCGACCTGTCTCCAAGTGTCTGTTGCTGCCTCGGGCACCTTATGGTCGATCTCCTGTGAGTCTAGATTTTCGAATTCGACGCAAAACTGACAGTTTATTGTAACGTTCAGCGCCTGTTAATGACGATGGAACACACAAATCGCGTCGCGATTCAATACATCGTCCTCCAGCCGACTTGTCTCCAAGGGTCAAGTCCTGCCTCGGGCACCTTATGGTCGTTCTTCTGTGAGTCTAGATTTTCGAATCCGACGCAAAACTGACAGTTATTTGTAAGGTTCAGAGCCTCTTAATGACAATGGAACACACAAATTGCGTCGCGATTCAATACATCGTCCTCCGGCCGACCTGTCTCCAAGGGTCTGTTGCTGCCTCGGGCACCTTATGGTCGATCTCCTGTGAGTCTAGATTTTCGAATCCGACGCAAAAATGACAGTTAATTGTAACGTTCAGAGCCTGTTAATGACGATGGAACACACAAATTGCGTCGCGATTCAATACATCGTCCTCCAGCCGACTTGTCTCCAAGGGTCAAGTCCTGCCTCGGGCACCTTATGGTCGTTCTTCTGTGAGTCTAGATTTTCGAATCCGACGCAAAACTGACAGTTATTTGTAAGGTTCAGAGCCTCTTAATGTCAATGGAACACACAAATTGCGTCGCGATTCAATACATCGTCCTCCGGCCGACCTGTCTCCAAGGGTCTATTGCTGCCTCGGGCACCTTATGGTCGATCTCCTGTGAGTCTAGATTTTCGAATCCGACGCAAAACTGACAGTTAATTGTAACGTTCAGAGCCTGTTAATGACGATGGAACACACAAATTGCGTCGCGATTCAATACATCGTCCTCCGGCCGACCTGTCTCCAAGGGTCTATTGCTGCCTCGGCCACCTTATGGTCGTTGTCCTGTGAGTCTAGATTTTCGAATCCGACGCAAAACTGACAGTTAATTGTAACGTTCAGAGCCTGTTAATGACGATGGAAGACACAAATTGCGTCGCGATTCAATACATCGTCCTCCGGCCGACCTGTCTCCAAGGGTCTATTGCTGCCTCGGGCCCCTTACGGTCGATCTCCTGTGAGTCTAGATTTTCGAATCCGACGCAAAACTGACAGTTAGTTGTAACGTTCAGAGCCTGTTCATGACGATGTAACACACAAATTGCGTCGCGATTCAATACATCGTCCTCCGGCCGACCTGTCTCCAAGGGTCAATTGCTGCCTCGGGCACCTTATGGTCGTTCTCCTGTGAGTCTAGACTTTCGAATCAGACGCAAAACTGACAGTTAATTGTAACGTTCAGAGCCTGTTAATGACGATGGAACACACAAATTGCGTCGCGATTCAATACATCGTCCTCCGGCCGACCTGTCTCCAAGGGTCTATTGCTGCCTCGGGCACCTTATGGTCGATCTCCTGTGAGTCTAGATTTTCGAATCCGACGCAAAACTGACAGTTAATTGTAACGTTCAGAGCCTGTTAATGACGATGGAACACACAAATAACGTCGCGATTCAATACATCATCCTCCAGCCGACTTGTCTCCAAGGGTCTAGTGCTGCCTCGGGCACCTTGTGGTCGTTCTCCTGTGAGTCTAGATTTTCGAATCCGACGCAAAACTGACAGTTAATTGTAACGTTCAGAGCCTGTTAATGACGATGGAACACACAAATTGCGTCGCGATTCAATACATCGTCCTCCAGCCGACCTGTCTCCAAGGGTCTATTGCTGCCTCGGTCACCTTATGGTCGTTCTCCTGTGAGTCTAGATTTTCGAATCCGACGCAAAACTGACAGTTAATTGTAAGGTTCAGAGCCTGTTAATGACGATGGAACACACAAATCGCGTCGCGATTCAATACATCGTCCTCCGGCCGACCTGTCTCCAAGGGTCTATTGCTGCCTCGGGCACCTTACGGTCGATCTCCTGTGAGTCTAGATTTTCGAATCCGACGCAAAACTGACAGTTAGTTGTAACGTTCAGAGCCGGTTCATGACGATGGAACACACAAATTGCGTCGCGATTCAATACATCGTCCTCCGGCCGACCTGTCTCCAAGGGTCTATTGCTGCCTCGGGCAGCTTATGGTCGTTCTCCTGTGAGTCTAGACTTTCGAATCAGACGCAAAACTGACAGTTAATTGTAACGTTCAGAGCCTGTTAATGGCGATGGAACACACAAATTGCGTCGCGATTCAATACATCGTCCTCCGGCCGACCTGTCTCCAAGGGTCTATTGCTGCCTCGGGCAGCTTATGGACGTTCTCCTGTGAGTCTAGACTTTCGAATCAGACGCAAAACTGACAGTTAATTGTAACGTTCAGAGCCTGTTAATGACGATGGAACACACAAATCACGTCGCGATTCAATACATCGTCCTACGGCCGACCTGTCTCCAAGGGTCTAGTGCTGCCTCGGACACCTTATGGTCGTTCTCCTGTGAGTCTAGATTTTCGAATCCGACGCAAAACTGACAGTTAATTGTAACGTTCAGCGCCTGTTAATGACGATGGAACACACAAATCGCGTCGCGATTCAATACATCGTCCTCCGGCCGACCTGTCTCCAAGGGTCTATTGCTGCCTCGGGCACCTTATGGTCGATCTCCTGTGAGTCTAGATTTTCGAATCCGACGCAAAAATGACAGTTAATTGTAACGTTCAGAGCCTGTTAATGACGATGGAACACACAAATCACGTCGCGATTAAATACATCATCCTCCAGCCGTCTTGTCTCCAAGGGTCTAGTGCTGCCTCGGGCACCTTATGGTCGTTCTCCTGTGAGTCTAGATTTTCGAATCCGACGCAAAACTGACAGTTAATTGTAACGTTCAGAGGCTGTTAATGACGATGGAACACACAAATTGCGTCGCGATTCAATACATCGTCCTCCAGCCGACCTGTCTCCAAGGGTCTATTGCTGCCTCGGGCACCTTACGGTCGATCTCCTGTGAGTCTAGATTTTCGAATCCGACGCAAAACTGACAGTTAGTTGTAACGTTCAGAGCCTGTTAATGACGATGTAACACACAAATTGCGTCGCGATTCAATACATCGTCCTCCAGCAGACTTGTCTCCAAGAGTCAAGTCCTGCCTCGGGCACCTTATGGTCGTTCTTCTGTGAGTCTAGATTTTCGAATCCGACGCAAAACTGACAGTTATTTGTAAGGTTCAGAGCCTCTTAATGACAATGGAACACACAAATTGCGTCGCGATTCAATACATCGTCCTCCGGCCGACCTGTCTCCAAGGGTCTATTGCTGCCTCGGGCACCTTATGGTCGATCTCCTGTGAGTCTAGATTTTCGAATCCGACACAAAAATGACAGTTAATTGTAACGTTCAGAGCCTGTTAATGACGATGGAACACACAAATTGCGTCGCGATTCAATACATCGTCCTCCAGCCGACTTGTCTCCAAGGGTCAAGTCCTGCCTCGGGCACCTTATGGTCGTTCTTCTGTGAGTCTAGATTTTCGTATCCGACGCAAAACTGACAGTTAATTGTAACGTTCAGAGCTGTTAATGACGCGATTCAATACATCATCCTCCAGCCGACTTGTCTCCAAGGGTCTAGTGCTGCCTCGGGAACCTTATGGTCGTTCTCCTGTGAGTCTAGATTTTCGAATCCGACGCAAAACTGACAGTTAATTGTAACGTTCAGAGCCTGTTAATGACGATGGAACACACAAATTGCGTCGCGATTCAATACATCATCCTCCAGCCGACTTGTCTCCAAGAGTCTAGTGCTGCCTCGGGCACCTTATGGTCGTTCTCCTTTGAGTCTAGATTTTCGAATCCGACGCAAAACTGACAGTTAATTGTAACGTTCAGAGCCTGTTCATGACGATGGAACACACAAATTGCGTCGCGATTCAATACATCGTCCTCCGGCCGACCTGTCTCCAAGGGTCTATTGCTGCCTCGGGCACCTTACGGTCGATCTCCTGTGAGTCTAGATTTTCGAATCCGACGCAAAACTGACAGTTAGTTGTAACGTTCAGAGCCTGTTCATGACGATGTAACACACAAATTGCGTCGCGATTCAATACATCGTCCTCCGGCCGACCTGTCTCCAAGGGTCTATTGCTGCCTCGGGCAGCTTATGGTCGTTCTCCTGTGAGTCTAGACTTTCGAATCAGACGCAAAACTGACAGTTAATTGTAACGTTCAGAGCCTGTTAATGACGATGGAACACACAAATTGCGTCGCGATTCAATACATCGTCCTCCGGCCGACCTGTCTCCAAGGGTCTATTGCTGCCTCGGGCACCTTATGGTCGATCTCCTGTGAGTCTAGATTTTCGAATCCGACGCAAAACTGACAGTTAATTGTAACGTTCAGAGCCTGTTAATGACGCGATTCAATACATCATCCTCAAGCCGACTTGTCTCCAAGGGTCTAGTGCTGCCTCGGGCACCTTATGGTCGTTCTCCTGTGAGTCTAGATTTTCGAATCCGACGCAAAACTGACAGTTAATTGTAACGTTCAGAGACTGTTAATGACGATGGAACACACAAATCGCGTCGCGATTCAATACATCGTCCTCCGGCCGACCTGTCTCCAAGGGTCTATTGCTGCCTCGGGCACCTTATGGTCGATCTCCTGTGAGTTTAGATTTTCGAATCCGACGCAAAAATGACAGTTAATTGTAACGTTCAGAGCCTGTTAATGACGATGGAACACACAAATCACGTCGCGATTAAATACATCATCCTCCAGCCGACTTGTCTCCAAGGGTCTAGTGCTGCCTCGGGCACCTTATGGTCGTTCTCCTGTGAGTCTAGATTTTCGAATCCGACGCAAAACTGACAGTTAATTGTAACGTTCAGAGGCTGTTAATGACGATGGAACACACAAATTGCGTCGCGATTCAATACATCGTCCTCCAGCCGACCTGTCTCCAAGGGTCTATTGCTGCCTCGGGCACCTTATGGTCGATCTCCTGTGAGTCTAGATTTTCGAATCCGACGCAAAACTGACAGTTAGTTGTAACGTTCAGAGCCTGTTAATGACGATGTAACACACAAATCACGTCGCGATTCAATACATCGTCCTCCAGCAGACTTGTCTCCAAGAGTCAAGTCCTGCCTCGGGCACCTTATGGTCGTTCTTCTGTGAGTCTAGATTTTCGAATCCGACGCAAAACTGACAGTTATTTGTAAGGTTCAGAGCCTCTTAATGACAATGGAACACACAAATTGCGTCGCGATTCAATACATCGTCCTCCGGCCGACCTGTCTCCAAGGGTCTATTGCTGCCTCGGGCACCTTATGGTCGATCTCCTGTGAGTCTAGATTTTCGAATCCGACGCAAAAATGACAGTTAATTGTAACGTTCAGAGCCTGTTAATGACGATGGAACACACAAATTGCGTCGCGATTCAATACATCGTCCTCCAGCCGACTTGTCTCCAAGGGTCAAGTCCTGCCTCGGGCACCTTATGGTCGTTCTTCTGTGAGTCTAGATTTTCGAATCCGACGCAAAACTGACAGTTAATTGTAACGTTCAGAGCTGTTAATGACGCGATTCAATACATCATCCTCCAGCCGACTTGTCTCCAAGGGTCTAGTGCTGCCTCGGGAACCTTATGGTCGTTCTCCTGTGAGTCTAGATTTTCGAATCCGACGCAAAACTGACAGTTAATTGTAACGTTCAGAGCCTGTTAATGACGATGGAACACACAAATTGCGTCGCGATTCAATACATCATCCTCCAGCCGACTTGTCTCCATGGGTCTAGTGCTGCCTCGGGCACCTTATGGTCGTTCTCCTTTGAGTCTAGATTTTCGAATCCGACGCAAAACTGACAGTTAATTGTAACGTTCAGAGCCTGTTAAAGACGATGGAACACACAAATTGCGTCGCGATTCAATACATCGTCCTCCGGCCGACCTGTCTCCAAGGGTCTATTGCTGCCTCGGGCACCTTACGGTCGATCTCCTGTGAGTCTAGAATTTCGAATCCGACGCAAAACTGACAGTTAGTTGTAACGTTCAGAGCCTGTTCATGACGATGTAACACACAAATTGCGTCGCGATTCAATACATCGTCCTCCGAACGACCTGTCTCCAAGGGTCTATTGCTGCCTCGGGCAGCTTATGGTCGTTCTCCTGTGAGTTTAGACTTTCGAATCAGACGCAAAACTGACAGTTAATTGTAACGTTCAGAGCCTGTTAATGACGATGGAACACACAAATTGCGTCGCGATTCAATACATCGTCCTCCGGCCGACCTGTCTCCAAGGGTCTATTGCTGCCTCGGGCACCTTATGGTCGATCTCCTGTGAGTCTAGATTTTCGAATCCGACGCAAAACTGACAGTTAATTGTAACGTTCAGAGCCTGTTAATGACGCGATTCAATACATCATCCTCCAGCCGACTTGTCTCCAAGGGTGTAGTGCTGCCTCGGGCACCTTATGGTCGTTCTCCTGTGAGTCTAGATTTTCGAATCCGACGCAAAACTGACAGTTATTTGTAAGGTTCAGAGCCTCTTAATGACAATGGAACACACAAATTGCGTCGCGATTCAATACATCGTCCTCCGGCCGACCTGTCTCCAAGGGTCTATTGCTGCCTCGGGCACCTTATGGTCGATCTCCTGTGAGTTTAGATTTTCGAATCCGACGCAAAAATGACAGTTAATTGTAACGTTCAGAGCCCGTTAATGACGATGGAACACACAAATTGCGTCGCGATTCAATACATCGCCCTCCGGCCGACCTGTCTCCAAGGGTCTATTGCTGCCTCGGGCACCTTACGGTCGATCTCCTGTGAGTCTAGATTTTCGAATCCGACGCAAAACTGACAGTTAGTTGTAACGTTCAGAGCCTGTTAATGACGATGTAACACACAAATTGCGTCGCGATTCAATACATCGTCCTCCAGCCGACTTGTCTCCAAGGGTGTAGTGCTGCCTCGGACACCTTATGTTCGTTCTCCTGTGAGTCTAGATTTTCGAATCTGACGCAAAACTGACAGTTAATTGTAAGGTTCAGAGCCTCTTAATGACAATGGAACACACAAATTGCGTCGCGATTCAATACATCGTCCTACGGCCGACCTGTCTCCAAGGGTCTATTGCTGCCTCGGGCACCTTATGGTCGATCTCCTGTGAGTCTAGATTTTCGAATCCGACGCAAAACTGACAGTTAATTCTAACGTTCAGAGCCTGTTAATGACGATGGAACACACAAATCACGTCGCGATTCAATACATCATCCTCCAGCCGACTTGTCTCCAAGGGTCTAGTGCTGCCTCGGGCACCTTATGGTCGTTCTCCTGTGAGTCTAGACTTTCGAATCAGACGCAAAACTGACAGTTAATTGTAACGTTCAGAGCCTGTTAATGACAATGGAACACACAAATTGCGTCGCGATTCAATACATCGTCCTCCGGCCGACCTGTCTCCAAGGGTCTGTTGCTGCCTCGGGCACCTTATGGTCGATCTCCTGTGAGTCTAGATTTTCGAATTCGACGCAAAACTGACAGTTTATTGTAACGTTCAGCGCCTGTTAATGACGATGGAACACACAAATCGCGTCGCGATTCAATACATCCTCCTCCAGCCGACTTGTCTCCAAGGGTCAAGTCCTGCCTCGGGCACCTTATGGTCGTTCTTCTGTGAGTCTAGATTTTCGAATCCGACGCAAAACTGACAGTTATTTGTAAGGTTCAGAGCCTCTTAATGACAATGGAACACACAAATTGCGTCGCGATTCAATACATCGTCCTCCGGCCGACCTGTCTCCAAGGGTCTATTGCTGCCTCGGGCACCTTACGGTCGATCTCCTGTGAGTCTAGATTTTCGAATCCGACGCAAAACTGACAGTTAGTTGTAACGTTCAGAGCCTGTTCATGACGATGTAACACACAAATTGCGTCGCGATTCAATACATCGTCCTCCGGCCGACCTGTCTCCAAGGGTCTATTGCTGCCTCGGGCACCTTATGGTCGTTCTCCTGTAAGTCTAGACTTTCGAATCAGACGCAAAACTGACAGTTAATTGTAACGTTCAGAGCCTGTTAATGACGATGGAACACACAAATTGCGTCGCGATTCAATACATCGTCCTCCGGCCGACCTGTCTCCAAGGGTCTATTGCTGCCTCGGGCACCTTATGGTCGATCTCCTGTGAGTCTAGATTTTCGAATCCGACGCAAAACTGACAGTTAATTGTAACGTTCAGAGCCTGTTAATGACGATGGAACACACAAATTGCGTCGCGATTCAATACATCGTCCTCCGGCCGACCTGTCTCCAAGGGTCTATTGCTGCCTCGGGCACCTTATGGTCGATCTCCTGTGAGTCTAGATTTTCGAATCCGACGCAAAACTGACAGTTAATTGTAACGTTCAGAGCCTGTTAGTGACGCGATTCAGTACATCATCCTCCAGCCGACTTGTCTCCAAGGGTCTAGTGCTGCCTCGGGCACCTTATGGTCGTTCTCCTGTGAGTCTAGATTTTCGAATCCGACGCAAAACTGACAGTTATTTGTAAGGTTCAGAGCCTCTTAATGACAATGGAACACACAAATTGCGTCGCGATTCAATACATCGTCCTCCGGCCGACCTGTCTCCAAGGGTCTATTGCTGCCTCGGGCACCTTATGGTCGATCTCCTGTGAGTCTAGATTTTCGAATCCGACGCAAAAATGACAGTTAATTGTAACGTTCAGAGCCCGTTAATGACGATGGAACACACAAATTGCGTCGCGATTCAATACATCGCCCTCCGGCCGACCTGTCTCCAAGGGTCTATTGCTGCCTCGGGCACCTTACGGCCGATCTCCTGTGAGTCTAGATTTTCGAATCCGACGCAAAACTGACAGTTAGTTCTAACGTTCAGAGCCTGTTAATGACGACGTAACACACAAATTGCGTCGCGATTCAATACATCGTCCTCCAGCCGACTTGTCTCCAAGGGTGTAGTGCTGCCTCGGACACCTTATGTTCGTTCTCCTGTGAGTCTAGATTTTCGAATCTGACGCAAAACTGACAGTTAATTGTAAGGTTCAGAGCCTCTTAATGACAATGGAACACACAAATTGCGTCGCGATTCAATACATCGTCCTACGGCCGACCTGTCTCCAAGGGTCTATTGCTGCCTCGGGCACCTTATGGTCGATCTCCTGTGAGTCTAGATTTTCGAATCCGACGCAAAACTGACAGTTAATTCTAACGTTCAGAGCCTGTTAATGACGATGGAACACACAAATCACGTCGCGATTCAATACATCATCCTCCAGCCGACTTGTCTCCAAGGGTCTAGTGCTGCCTCGGGCACCTTATGGTCGTTCTCCTGTGAGTCTAGACTTTCGAATCAGACGCAAAACTGACAGTTAATTGTAACGTTCAGAGCCTGTTAATGACAATGGAACACACAAATTGCGTCGCGATTCAATACATCGTCCTCCGGCCGACCTGTCTCCAAGGGTCTGTTGCTGCCTCGGGCACCTTATGGTCGATCTCCTGTGAGTCTAGATTTTCGAATTCGACGCAAAACTGACAGTTTATTGTAACGTTCAGCGCCTGTTAATGACGATGGAACACACAAATCGCGTCGCGATTCAATACATCCTCCTCCAGCCGACTTGTCTCCAAGGGTCAAGTCCTGCCTCGGGCACCTTATGGTCGTTCTTCAGTGAGTCTAGATTTTCGAATCCGACGCAAAACTGACAGTTATTTGTAAGGTTCAGAGCCTCTTAATGACAATGGAACACACAAATTGCGTCGCGATTCAATACTTCGTCCTCCGGCCGACCTGTCTCCAAGGGTCTGTTGCTGCCTCGGGCACCTTATGGTCGATCTCCTGTGAGTCTAGATTTTCGAATCCGACGCAAAAATGACAGTTAATTGTAACGTTCAGAGCCTGTTAATGACGATGGAACACACAAATTGCGTCGCGATTCAATACATCGTCCTGCAGCCGACTTGTCTCCAAGGGTCAAGTCCTGCCTCGGGCACCTTATGGTCGTTCTTCTGTGAGTCTAGATTTTCGAATCCGACGCAAAACTGACAGTTATTTGTAAGGTTCAGAGCCTCTTAATGACAATGGAACACAGAAATTGCGTCGCGATTCAATACATCGTCCTCCGGCCGACCTGTCTCCAAGGGTCTATTGCTGCCTCGGGCACCTTATGGTCGATCTCCTGTGAGTCTAGATTTTCGAATCCGACGCAAAACTGACAGTTAATTGTAACGTTCAGAGCCTGTTAATGACGATGGAAGACACAAATTGCGTCGCGATTCAATACATCGTCCTCCGGCCGACCTGTCTCCAAGGGTCTATTGCTGCCTCGGGCACCTTACGGTCGATCTCCTGTGAGTCTAGATTTTCGAATCCGACGCAAAACTGACAGTTAGTTGTAACGTTCAGAGCCTGTTCATGACGATGTAACACACAAATTGCGTCGCGATTCAATACATCGTCCTCCGGCCGACCTGTCTCCAAGGGTCTATTGCTGCCTCGGGCACCTTATGGTCGTTCTCCTGTGAGTCTAGACTTTCGAATCAGACGCAAAACTGACAGTTAATTGTAACGTTCAGAGCCTGTTAATGACGATGGAACACACAAATTGCGTCGCGATTCAATACATCGTCCTCCGGCCGACCTGTCTCCAAGGGTCTATTGCTGCCTCGGGCACCTTATGGTCGATCTCCTGTGAGTCTAGATTTTCGAATCCGACGCAAAACTGACAGTTAATTGTAACGTTCAGAGCCTGTTAATGACGATGGAACACACAAATAACGTCGCGATTCAATACATCATCCTCCAGCCGACTTGTCTCCAAGGGTCTAGTGCTGCCTCGGGCACCTTATGGTCGTTCTCCTGTGAGTCTAGATTTTCGAATCCGACGCAAAACTGACAGTTAATTGTAACGTTCAGAGCCTGTTAATGACGATGGAACACACAAATTGCGTCGCGATTCAATACATCGTCCTCCAGCCGACCTGTCTCCAAGGGTCTAGTGCTGCCTCGGGCACGTTATGGTCGTTCTCCTGTGAGTCTAGATTTTCGAATCCGACGCAAAACTGACAGTTAATTGTAACGTTCAGAGCCTGTTAATGACGATGGAACGCACAAATCGCGTCGCGATTCAATACATCGTCCTCCGGCCGACCTGTCTCCAAGGGTCTGTTGCTGCCTCGGGCACCTTACGGTCGATCTCCTGTGAGTCTAGATTTTCGAATCCGACGCAAAACTGACAGTTAGTTGTAACGTTCAGAGCCTGTTCATGACGATGTAACACACAAATTGCGTCGCGATTCAATACATCGTCCTCCGGCCGACCTGTCTCCAAGGGTCTATTGCTGCCTCGGGCACCTTATGGTCGTTCTCCTGTGAGTCTAGACTTTCGAATCAGACGCAAAACTGACAGTTAATTGTAACGTTCAGAGCCTGTTAATGACGATGGAACACACAAATTGCGTCGCGATTCAATACATCGTCCTCCGGCCGACCTGTCTCCAAGGGTCTATTGCTGCCTCGGGCACCTTATGGTCGATCTCCTGTGAGTCTAGATTTTCGAATCCGACGCAAAACTGACAGTTAATTGTAACGTTCAGAGCCTGTTAATGACGATGGAACACACAAATAACGTCGCGATTCAATACATCATCCTCCAGCCGACTTGTCTCCAAGGGTCTAGTGCTGCCTCGGGCACCTTATGGTCGTTCTCCTGTGAGTCTAGATTTTCGAATCCGACGCAAAACTGACAGTTAATTGTAACGTTCAGAGCCTGTTAATGACGATGGAACACACAAATTGCGTCGCGATTCAATACATCGTCCTCCAGCCGACCTGTCTCCAAGGGTCTATTGCTGCCTCGGTCACCTTATGGTCGTTCTCCTGTGAGTCTAGATTTTCGAATCCGACGCAAAACTGACAGTTGATTGTAAGGTTCAGAGCCTGTTAATGACGATGGAACACACAAATCGCGTCGCGATTCAATACATCGTCCTCCGGCCGACCTGTCTCCAAGGGTCTATTGCTGCCTCGGGCACCTTACGGTCGATCTCCTGTGAGTCTAGATTTTCGAATCCGACGCAAAACTGACAGTTAGTTGTAACGTTCAGAGCCTGTTCATGACGATGGAACACACAAATTGCGTCGCGATTCAATACATCGTCCTCCGGCCGACCTGTCTCCAAGGGTCTATTGCTGCCTCGGGCAGCTTATGGTCGTTCTCCTGTGAGTCTAGACTTTCGAATCAGACGCAAAACTGACAGTTAATTGTAACGTTCAGAGCCTGTTAATGGCGATGGAACACACAAATTGCGTCGCGATTCAATACATCGTCGTACGGCCGACCTGTCTCCAAGGGTCTATTGCTGCCTCGGGCACCTTATGGTCGTTCTCCTGTGAGTCTAGACTTTCGAATCAGACGCAAAACTGACAGTTAATTGTAACGTTCAGAGCCTGTTAATGACGATGGAACACACAAATTGCGTCGCGATTCAATACATCGTCCTCCGGCCGACCTGTCTCCAAGGGTCTATTGCTGCCTCGGGCACCTTATGGTCGATCTCCTGTGAGTCTAGATTTTCGAATCCGACGCAAAACTGACAGTTAATTGTAACGTTCAGAGCCTGTTAATGACGATGGAACACACAAATAACGTCGCGATTCAATACATCATCCTCCAGCCGACTTGTCTCCAAGGGTCTAGTGCTGCCTCGGGCACCTTATGGTCGTTCTCCTGTGAGTCTACATTTTCGAATCCGACGCAAAACTGACAGTTAATTGTAACGTTCAGAGCCTGTTAATGACGATGGAACACACAAATCGCGTCGCGATTCAATACATCGTCCTCCAGCCGACCTGTCTCCAAGGGTCTAGTGCTGCCTCGGGCACGTTATGGTCGTTCTCCTGTGAGTCTAGATTTTCGAATCCGACGCAAAACTGACAGTTAATTGTAACGTTCAGAGCCTGTTAATGACGATGGAACGCACAAATCGCGTCGCGATTCAATACATCGTCCTCCGGCCGACCTGTCTCCAAGGGTCTATTGCTGCCTCGGGCACCTTACGGTCGATCTCCTGTGAGTCTAGATTTTCGAATCCGACGCAAAACTGACAGTTAGTTGTAACGTTCAGAGCCTGTTCATGACGATGGAACACACAAATTGCGTCGCGATTCAATACATCGTCCTCCGGCCGACCTGTCTCCAAGGGTCTATTGCTGCCTCGGGCAGCTTATGGTCGTTCTCCTGTGAGTCTAGACTTTCGAATCCGACGCAAAACTGACAGTTAATTGTAACGTTCAGAGCCTGTTAATGGCGATGGAACACACAAATTGCGTCGCGATTCAATACATCGTCCTACGGCCGACCTGTCTCCAAGGGTCTAGTGCTGCCTCGGACACCTTTTGGTCGTTCTCCTGTGAGTCTAGATTTTCGAATCCGACGCAAAACTGACAGTTAATTGTAACGTTCAGCGCCTGTTAATGACGATGGAACACACAAATCGCGTCGCGATTCAATACATCGTCCTCCAGCCGACTTGTCTCCAAGGGTCAAGTCCTGCCTCGGGCACCTTATGGTCGTTCTTCTGTGAGTCTAGATTTTCGAATCCGACGCAAAACTTACAGTTATTTGTAAGGTTCAGAGCCTCTTAATGACAATGGAACACACAAATTGCGTCGCGATTCAATACATCGTCCTCCGGCCGACCTGTCTCCAAGGGTCTATTGCTGCCTCGGGCACCTTACGGTCGATCTCCTGTGAGTCTAGATTTTCGAATCCGACGCAAAACTGACAGTTAGTTGTAACGTTCAGAGCCTGTTCATGACGATGTAACACACAAATTGCGTCGCGATTCAATACATCGTCCTCCGGCCGACCTGTCTCCAAGGGTCTATTGCTGCCTCGGGCACCTTATGGTCGTTCTCCTGTGAGTCTAGACTTTCGAATCAGACGCAAAACTGACAGTTAATTGTAACGTTCAGAGCCTGTTAATGACGATGGAACACACAAATTGCGTCGCGATTCAATACATCGTCCTCCGGCCGACCTGTCTCCAAGGGTCTATTGCTGCCTCGGGCACCTTATGGTCGATCTCCTGTGAGTCTAGATTTTCGAATCCGACGCAAAACTGACAGTTAATTGTAACGTTCAGAGCCTGTTAATGACGATGGAACACACAAATAACGTCGCGATTCAATACATCGTCCTCCAGCCGACCTGTCTCCAAGGGTCTATTGCTGCCTCGGTCACCTTATGGTCGTTCTCCTGTGAGTCTAGATTTTCGAATCCGACGCAAAACTGACAGTTGATTGTAAGGTTCAGAGCCTGTTAATGACGATGGAACACACAAATCACGTCGCGATTCAATACATCGTCCTCCGGCCGACCTGTCTCCAAGGGTCTATTGCTGCCTCGGGCACCTTACGGTCGATCTCCTGTGAGTCTAGATTTTCGAATCCGACGCAAAACTGACAGTTAGTTGTAACGTTCAGAGCCTGTTCATGACGATGGAACACACAAATTGCGTCGCGATTCAATACATCGTCCTCCGGCCGACCTGTCTCCAAGGGTCTATTGCTGCCTCGGGCAGCTTATGGTCGTTCTCCTGTGAGTCTAGACTTTCGAATCAGACGCAAAACTGACAGTTAATTGTAACGTTCAGAGCCTGTTAATGGCGATGGAACACACAAATTGCGTCGCGATTCAATACATCGTCCTACGGCCGACCTGTCTCCAAGGGTCTAGTGCTGCCTCGGACACCTTTTGGTCGTTCTCCTGTGAGTCTAGATTTTCGAATCCGACGCAAAACTGACAGTTAATTGTAACGTTCAGCGCCTGTTAATGACGATGGAACACACAAATCGCGTCGCGATTCAATACATCGTCCTCCAGCCGACTTGTCTCCAAGGGTCAAGTCCTGCCTCGGGCACCTTATGGTCGTTCTTCTGTGAGTCTAGATTTTCGAATCCGACGCAAAACTGACAGTTATTTGTAAGGTTCAGAGCCTCTTAATGACAATGGAACACACAAATTGCGTCGCGATTCAATACATCGTCCTCCGGCCGACCTGTCTCCAAGGGTCTGTTGCTGCCTCGGGCACCTTATGGTCGATCTCCTGTGAGTCTAGATTTTCGAATCCGACGCAAAAATGACAGTTAATTGTAACGTTCAGAGCCTGTTAATGACGATGGAACACACAAATTGCGTCGCGATTCAATACATCGTCCTGCAGCCGACTTGTCTCCAAGGGTCAAGTCCTGCTTCGGGCACCTTATGGTCGTTCTTCTGTGAGTCTAGATTTTCGAATCCGACGCAAAACTGACAGTTATTTGTAAGGTTCAGAGCCTCTTAATGACAATGGAACACAGAAATTGCGTCGCGATTCAATACATCGTCCTCCGGCCGACCTGTCTCCAAGGGTCTATTGCTGCCTCGGGCACCTTATGGTCGATCTCCTGTGAGTCTAGATTTTCGAATCAGACGCAAAACTGACAGTTAATTGTAACGTTCAGAGCCTGTTAATGACGATGGAAGACACAAATTGCGTCGCGATTCAATACATCGTCCTCCGGCCGACCTGTCTCCAAGGGTCTATTGCTGCCTCGGGCACCTTACGGTCGATCTCCTGTGAGTCTAGATTTTCGAATCCGACGCAAAACTGACAGTTAGTTGTAACGTTCAGAGCCTGTTCATGACGATGTAACACACAAACTGCGTCGCGATTCAATACATCGTCCTCCGGCCGACCTGTCTCCAAGGGTCTATTGCTGCCTCGGGCACCTTATGGTCGTTCTCCTGTGAGTCTAGACTTTCGAATCAGACGCAAAACTGACAGTTAATTGTAACGTTCAGAGCCTGTTAATGACGATGGAACACACAAATTGCGTCGCGATTCAATACATCGTCCTCCGGCCGACCTGTCTCCAAGGGTCTATTGCTGCCTCGGGCACCTTATGGTCGATCTCCTGTGAGTCTAGATTTTCGAATCCGACGCAAAACTGACAGTTAATTGTAACGTTCAGAGCCTGTTAATGACGATGGAACACACAAATTGCGTCGCGATTCAATACATCGTCCTCCGGCCGACCTGTCTCCAAGGGTCTATTGCTGCCTCGGGCACCTTATGGTCGATCTCCTGTGAGTCTAGATTTTCGAATCCGACGCAAAACTGACAGTTAATTGTAACGTTCAGAGCCTGTTAATGACGCGATTCAATACATCATCCTCCAGCCGACTTGTCTCCAAGGGTCTAGTGCTGCCTCGGGCACCTTATGGTCGTTCTCCTGTGAGTCTAGATTTTCGAATCCGACGCAAAACTGACAGTTATTTGTAAGGTTCAGAGCCTCTTAATGACAATGGAACACACAAATTGCGTCGCGATTCAATACATCGTCCTCCGGCCGACCTGTCTCCAAGGGTCTATTGCTGCCTCGGGCACCTTATGGTCGATCTCCTGTGAGTCTAGATTTTCGAATCCGACGCAAAAATGACAGTTAATTGTAACGTTCAGAGCCCGTTAATGACGATGGAACACACAAATTGCGTCGCGATTCAATACATCGCCCTCCGGCCGACCTGTCTCCAAGGGTCTATTGCTGCCTCGGGCACCTTACGGTCGATCTCCTGTGAGTCTAGATTTTCGAATCCGACGCAAAACTGACAGTTAGTTGTAACGTTCAGAGCCTGTTAATGACGATGTAACACACAAATTGCGTCGCGATTCAATACATCGTCCTCCAGCCGACTTGTCTCCAAGGGTGTAGTGCTGCCTCGGACACCTTATGTTCGTTCTCCTGTGAGTCTAGATTTTCGAATCTGACGCAAAACTGACAGTTAATTGTAAGGTTCAGAGCCTCTTAATGACAATGGAACACACAAATTGCGTCGCGATTCAATACATCGTCCTACGGCCGACCTGTCTCCAAGGGTCTATTGCTGCCTCGGGCACCTTATGGTCGATCTCCTGTGAGTCTAGATTTTAGAATCCGACGCAAAACTGACAGTTAATTCTAACGTTCAGAGCCTGTTAATGACGATGGAACACACAAATCACGTCGCGATTCAATACATCATCCTCCAGCCGACTTGTCTCCAAGGGTCTAGTGCTGCCTCGGGCACCTTATGGTCGTTCTCCTGTGAGTCTAGACTTTCGAATCAGACGCAAAACTGACAGTTAATTGTAACGTTCAGAGCCTGTTAATGACAATGGAACACACAAATCACGTCGCGATTCAATACATCATCCTCCAGCCGACTTGTCTCCAAGGGTCTAGTGCTGCCTCGGGCACCTTATGGTCGATCTCCTGTGAGTCTAGATTTTCGAATCCGACGCAAAACTGACAGTTAATTGTAACGTTCAGAGCCTGTTAATGACGATGGAACACACAAATTGCGTCGCGATTCAATACATCGTCCTGCAGCCGACTTGTCTCCAAGGGTCAAGTCCTGCCTCGGGCACCTTATGGTCGTTCTTCTGTGAGTCTAGATTTTCGAATCCGACGCAAAACTGACAGTTATTTGTAAGGTTCAGAGCCTCTTAATGACAATGGAACACAGAAATTGCGTCGCGATTCAATACATCGTCCTCCGGCCGACCTGTCTCCAAGGGTCTATTGCTGCCTCGGGCACCTTATGGTCGATCTCCTGTGAGTCTAGATTTTCGAATCCGACGCAAAACTGACAATTAATTGTAACGTTCAGAGCCTGTTAATGACGATGGAAGACACAAATTGCGTCGCGATTCAATACATCGTCCTCCGGCCGACCTGTCTCCAAGGGTCTATTGCTGCCTCGGGCACCTTACGGTCGATCTCCTGTGAGTCTAGATTTTCGAATCCGACGCAAAACTGACAGTTAGTTGTAACGTTCAGAGCCTGTTCATGACGATGTAACACACAAATTGCGTCGCGATTCAATACATCGTCCTCCGGCCGACCTGTCTCCAAGGGTCTATTGCTGCCTCGGGCACCTTATGGTCGTTCTCCTGTGAGTCTAGACTTTCGAATCAGACGCAAAACTGACAGTTAATTGTAACGTTCAGAGCCTGTTAATGACGATGGAACACACAAATTGCGTCGCGATTCAATACATCGTCCTCCGGCCGACCTGTCTCCAAGGGTCTATTGCTGCCTCGGGCACCTTATGGTCGATCTCCTGTGAGTCTAGATTTTCGAATCCGACGCAAAACTGACAGTTAATTGTAACGTTCAGAGCCTGTTAATGACGATGGAACACACAAATAACGTCGCGATTCAATACATCATCCTCCAGCCGACTTGTCTCCAAGGGTCTAGTGCTGCCTCGGGCACCTTATGGTCGTTCTCCTGTGAGTCTAGATTTTCGAATCCGACGCAAAACTGACAGTTAATTGTAACGTTCAGAGCCTGTTAATGACGATGGAACACACAAATTGCGTCGCGATTCAATACATCGTCCTCCAGCCGACCTGTCTCCAAGGGTCTAGTGCTGCCTCGGGCACGTTATGGTCGTTCTCCTGTGAGTCTAGATTTTCGAATCCGACGCAAAAGTGACAGTTAATTGTAACGTTCAGAGCCTGTTAATGACGATGGAACACACAAATCGCGTCGCGATTCAATACATCGTCCTCCGGCCGACCTGTCTCCAAGGGTCTATTGCTGCCTCGGGCACCTTACGGTCGATCTCCTGTGAGTCTAGATTTTCGAATCCGACGCAAAACTGACAGTTAGTTGTAACGTTCAGAGCCTGTTCATGACGATGGAACACACAAATTGCGTCGCGATTCAATACATCGTCCTCCGGCCGACCTGTCTCCAAGGGTCTATTGCTGCCTCGGGCAGCTTATGGTCGTTCTCCTGTGAGTCTAGAACTTCGAATCCGACGCAAAACTGACAGTTAATTGTAACGTTCAGAGCCTGTTAATGGCGATGGAACACACAAATTGCGTCGCGATTCAATACATCGTCCTACGGCCGACCTGTCTCCAAGGGTCTAGTGCTGCCTCGGACACCTTTTGGTCGTTCTCCTGTGAGTCTAGATTTTCGAATCCGACGCAAAACTGACAGTTAATTGTAACGTTCAGCGCCTGTTAATGACGATGGAACACACAAATCGCGTCGCGATTCAATACATCGTCCTCCAGCCGACTTGTCTCCAAGGGTCAAGTCCTGCCTCGGGCACCTTATGGTCGTTCTTCTTTGAGTCTAGATTTTCGAATCCGACGCAAAACTGACAGTTATTTGTAAGGTTCAGAGCCTCTTAATGACAATGGAACACACAAATTGCGTCGCGATTCAATACATCGTCCTCCGGCCACCCTGTCTCCAAGGGTCTATTGCTGCCTCGGGCACCTTACGGTCGATCTCCTGTGAGTCTAGATTTTCGAATCCGACGCAAAACTGACAGTTAGTTGTAACGTTCAGAGCCTGTTCATGACGATGTAACACACAAATTGCGTCGCGATTCAATACATCGTCCTCCGGCCGACCTGTCTCCAAGGGTCTATTGCTGCCTCGGGCACCTTATGGTCGTTCTCCTGTGAGTCTAGACTTTCGAATCAGACGCAAAACTGACAGTTAATTGTAACGTTCAGAGCCTGTTAATGACGATGGAACACACAAATTGCGTCGCGATTCAATACATCGTCCTCCGGCCGACCTGTCTCCAAGGGTCTATTGCTGCCTCGGGCACCTTACGGTCGATCTCCTGTGAGTCTAGATTTTCGAATCCGACGCAAAACTGACAGTTAGTTGTAACGTTCAGAGCCTGTTCATGACGATGTAACACACAAATTGCGTCGCGATTCAATACATCGTCCTCCGGCCGACCTGTCTCCAAGGGTCTATTGCTGCCTCGGGCACCTTATGGTCGTTCTCCTGTGAGTCTAGACTTTCGAATCAGACGCAAAACTGACAGTTAATTGTAACGTTCAGAGCCTGTTAATGACGATGGAACACACAAACTGCGTCGCGATTCAATACATCGTCCTCCGGCCGACCTGTCTCCAAGGGTCTATTGCTGCCTCGGGCACCTTATGGTCGATCTCCTGTGAGTCTAGATTTTCGAATCCGACGCAAAACTGACAGTTAATTGTAACGTTCAGAGCCTGTTAATGACGATGGAACACACAAATTGCGTCGCGATTTAATACATCGTCCTCCGGCCGACCTGTCTCCAAGGGTCTATTGCTGCCTCGGGCACCTTATGGTCGATCTCCTGTGAGTCTAGATTTTCGAATCCGACGCAAAACTGACAGTTAATTGTAACGTTCAGAGCCTGTTAATGACGCGATTCAATACATCATCCTCCAGCCGACTTGTCTCCAAGGGTCTAGTGCTGCCTCGGGCACCTTATGGTCGTTCTCCTGTGAGTCTAGATTTTCGAATCCGACGCAAAACTGACAGTTATTTGTAAGGTTCAGAGCCTCTTAATGACAATGGAACACACAAATTGCGTCGCGATTCAATACATCGTCCTCCGGCCGACCTGTCTCCAAGGGTCTATTGCTGCCTCGGGCACCTTATGGTCGATCTCCTGTGAGTCTAGATTTTCGAAGCCGACGCAAAAATGACAGGTAATTGTAACGTTCAGAGCCCGTTAATGACGATGGAACACACAAATTGCGTCGCGATTCAATACATCGCCCTCCGGCCGACCTGTCTCCAAGGGTCTATTGCTGCCTCGGGCACCTTACGGTCGATCTCCTGTGAGTCTAGATTTTCGAATCCGACGCAAAACTGACAGTTAGTTGTAACGTTCAGAGCCTGTTAATGACGATGTAACACACAAATTGCGTCGCGATTCAATACATCGTCCTCCAGCCGACTTGTCTCCAAGGGTGTAGTGCTGCCTCGGACACCTTATGTTCGTTCTCCTGTGAGTCTAGATTTTCGAATCTGACGCAAAACTGACAGTTAATTGTAAGGTTCAGAGCCTCTTAATGACAATGGAACACACAAATTGCGTCGCGATTCAATACATCGTCCTACGGCCGACCTGTCTCCAAGGGTCTATTGCTGCCTCGGGCACCTTATGGTCGATCTCCTGTGAGTCTAGATTTTCGAATCCGACGCAAAACTGACAGTTAATTCTAACGTTCAGAGCCTGTTAATGACGATGGAACACACAAATCACGTCGCGATTCAATACATCATCCTCCAGCCGACTTGTCTCCAAGGGTCTAGTGCTGCCTCGGGCACCTTATGGTCGTTCTCCTGTGAGTTTAGACTTTCGAATCAGACGCAAAACTGACAGTTAATTGTAACGTTCAGAGCCTGTTAATGACAATGGAACACACAAATTGCGTCGCGATTCAATACATCGTCCTCCGGCCGACCTGTCTCCAAGGGTCTGTTGCTGCCTCGGGCACCTTATGGTCGATCTCCTGTGAGTCTAGATTTTCGAATTCGACGCAAAACTGACAGTTTATTGTAACGTTCAGCGCCTGTTAATGACGATGGAACACACAAATCGCGTCGCGATTCAATACATCCTCCTCCAGCCGACTTGTCTCCAAGGGTCAAGTCCTGCCTCGGGCACCTTATGATCGTTCTTCTGTGAGTCTAGATTTTCGAATCCGACGCAAAACTGACAGTTATTTGTAAGGTTCAGAGCCTCTTAATGACAATGGAACACACAAATTGCGTCGCGATTCAATACATCGTCCTCCGGCCGACCTGTCTCCAAGGGTCTGTTGCTGCCTCGGGCACCTTATGGTCGATCTCCTGTGAGTCTAGATTTTCGAATCCGACGCAAAAATGACAGTTAATTGTAACGTTCAGAGCCTGTTAATGACGATGGAACACACAAATCGCGTCGCGATTCAATACATCGTCCTCCAGCCGACTTGTCTCCAAGGGTCAAGTCCTGCCTCGGGCACCTTATGGTCGTTCTTCTGTGAGTCTAGATTTTCGAATCCGACGCAAAACTGACAGTTATTTGTAAGGTTCAGAGCCTCTTAATGACAATGGAACACACAAATTGCGTCGCGATTCAATACATCGTCCTCCGGCCGACCTGTCTCCAAGGGTCTATTGCTGCCTCGGGCACCTTACGGTCGATCTCCTGTGAGTCTAGATTTTCGAATCCGACGCAAAACTGACAGTTAGTTGTAACGTTCAGAGCCTGTTCATGACGATGTAACACACAAATTGCGTCGCGATTCAATACATCGTCCTCCGGCCGACCTGTCTCCAAGGGTCTATTGCTGCCTCGGGCACCTTATGGTCGTTCTCCTGTGAGTCTAGACTTTCGAATCAGACGCAAAACTGACAGTTAATTGTAACGTTCAGAGCCTGTTAATGACGATGGAACACACAAATTGCGTCGCGATTCAATACATCGTCCTCCGGCCGACCTGTCTCCAAGGGTCTATTGCTGCCTCGGGCACCTTATGGTCGATCTCCTGTGAGTCTAGATTTTCGAATCCGACGCAAAACTGACAGTTAATTGTAACGTTCAGAGCCTGTTAATGACGATGGAACACACAAATAACGTCGCGATTCAATACATCATCCTCCAGCCGACTTGTCTCCAAGGGTCTAGTGCTGCCTCGGGCACCTTATGGTCGTTCTCCTGTGAGTCTAGATTTTCGAATCCGACGCAAAACTGACAGTTAATTGTAACGTTCAGAGCCTGTTAATGACGATGGAACACACAAATTGCGTCGCGATTCAATACATCGTCCTCCAGCCGACCTGTCTCCAAGGGTCTATTGCTGCCTCGGTCACCTTATGGTCGTTCTCCTGTGAGTCTAGATTTTCGAATCCGACGCAAAACTGACAGTTGATTGTAAGGTTCAGAGCCTGTTAATGACGATGGAACACACAAATCGCGTCGCGATTCAATACATCGTCCTCCGGCCGACCTGTCTCCAAGAGTCTATTGCTGCCTCGGGCACCTTACGGTCGATCTCCTGTGAGTCTAGATTTTCGAATCCGACGCAAAACTGACAGTTAGTTGTAACGTTCAGAGCCTGTTCATGACGATGGAACACACAAATTGCGTCGCGATTCAATACATCGTCCTCCGGCCGACCTGTCTCCAAGGGTCTATTGCTGCCTCGGGCAGCTTATGGTCGTTCTCCTGTGAGTCTAGACTTTCGAATCAGACGCAAAACTGACAGTTAATTGTAACGTTCAGAGCCTGTTAATGGCGATGGAACACACAAATTGCGTCGCGATTCAATACATCGTCCTACGGCCGACCTGTCTCCAAGGGTCTAGTGCTGCCTCGGACACCTTTTGGTCGTTCTCCTGTGAGTCTAGATTTTCGAATCCGACGCAAAACTGACAGTTAATTGTAACGTTCAGCGCCTGTTAATGACGATGGAACACACAAATCGCGTCGCGATTCAATACATCCTCCTCCAGCCGACTTGTCTCCAAGGGTCAAGTCCTGCCTCGGGCACCTTATGATCGTTCTTCTGTGAGTCTAGATTTTCGAATCCGACGCAAAACTGACAGTTATTTGTAAGGTTCAGAGCCTCTTAATGACAATGGAACACACAAATTGCGTCGCGATTCAATACATCGTCCTCCGGCCGACCTGTCTCCAAGGGTCTGTTGCTGCCTCGGGCACCTTATGGTCGATCTCCTGTGAGTCTAGATTTTCGAATCCGACGCAAAAATGACAGTTAATTGTAACGTTCAGAGCCTGTTAATGACGATGGAACACACAAATTGCGTCGCGATTCAATACATCGTCCTGCAGCCGACTTGTCTCCAAGGGTCAAGTCCTGCTTCGGGCACCTTATGGTCGTTCTTCTGTGAGTCTAGATTTTCGAATCCGACGCAAAACTGACAGTTATTTGTAAGGTTCAGAGCCTCTTAATGACAATGGAACACAGAAATTGCGTCGCGATTCAATACATCGTCCTCCGGCCGACCTGTCTCCAAGGGTCTATTGCTGCCTCGGGCACCTTATGGTCGATCTCCTGTGAGTCTAGATTTTCGAATCAGACGCAAAACTGACAGTTAATTGTAACGTTCAGAGCCTGTTAATGACGATGGAACACACAAATTGCGTCGCGATTCAATACATCGTCCTCCGGCCGACCTGTCTCCAAGGGTCTATTGCTGCCTCGGGCACCTTACGGTCGATCTCCTGTGAGTCTAGATTTTCGAATCCGACGCAAAACTGACAGTTAGTTGTAACGTTCAGAGCCTGTTCATGACGATGTAACACACAAATTGCGTCGCGATTCAATACATCGTCCTCCGGCCGACCTGTCTCCAAGGGTCTATTGCTGCCTCGGGCACCTTATGGTCGTTCTCCTGTGAGTCTAGACTTTCGAATCAGACGCAAAACTGACAGTTAATTGTAACGTTCAGAGCCTGTTAATGACGATGGAACACACAAATTGCGTCGCGATTCAATACATCGTCCTCCGGCCGACCTGTCTCCAAGGGTCTATTGCTGCCTCGGGCACCTTATGGTCGATCTCCTGTGAGTCTAGATTTTCGAATCCGACGCAAAACTGACAGTTAATTGTAACGTTCAGAGCCTGTTAATGACGATGGAACACACAAATTGCGTCGCGATTCAATACATCGTCCTCCGGCCGACCTGTCTCCAAGGGTCTATTGCTGCCTCGGGCACCTTATGGTCGATCTCCTGTGAGTCTAGATTTTCGAATCCGACGCAAAACTGACAGTTAATTGTAACGTTCAGAGCCTGTTAATGACGCGATTCAATACATCATCCTCCAGCCGACCTGTCTCCAAGGGTCTAGTGCTGCCTCGGGCACCTTATGGTCGTTCTCCTGTGAGTCTAGATTTTCGAATCCGACGCAAAACTGACAGTTATTTGTAAGGTTCAGAGCCTCTTAATGACAATGGAACACACAAATTGCGTCGCGATTCAATACATCGTCCTCCGGCCGACCTGTCTCCAAGGGTCTATTGCTGCCTCGGGCACCTTATGGTCGATCTCCTGTGAGTCTAGATTTTCGAATCCGACGCAAAAATGACAGTTAATTGTAACGTTCAGAGCCCGTTAATGACGATGGAACACACAAATTGCGTCGCGATTCAATACATCGCCCTCCGGCCGACCTGTCTCCAAGGGTCTATTGCTGCCTCGGGCACCTTACGGTCGATCTCCTGTGAGTCTAGATTTTCGAATCCGACGCAAAACTGACAGTTAGTTGTAACGTTCAGAGCCTGTTAATGACGATGTAACACACAAATTGCGTCGCGATTCAATACATCGTCCTCCAGCCGACTTGTCTCCAAGGGTGTAGTGCTGCCTCGGACACCTTATGTTCGTTCTCCTGTGAGTCTAGATTTTCGAATCTGACGCAAAACTGACAGTTAATTGTAAGGTTCAGAGCCTCTTAATGACAATGGAACACACAAATTGCGTCGCGATTCAATACATCGTCCTACGGCCGACCTGTCTCCAAGGGTCTATTGCTGCCTCGGGCACCTTATGGTCGATCTCCTGTGAGTCTAGATTTTCGAATCCGACGCAAAACTGACAGTTAATTCTAACGTTCAGAGCCTGTTAATGACGATGGAACACACAAATCACGTCGCGATTCAATACATCATCCTCCAGCCGACTTGTCTCCAAGGGTCTAGTGCTGCCTCGGGCACCTTATGGTCGTTCTCCTGTGAGTCTAGACTTTCGAATCAGACGCAAAACTGACAGTTAATTGTAACGTTCAGAGCCTGTTAATGACAATGGAACACACAAATCACGTCGCGATTCAATACATCATCCTCCAGCCGACTTGTCTCCAAGGGTCTAGTGCTGCCTCGGGCACCTTATGGTCGATCTCCTGTGAGTCTAGATTTTCGAATCCGACGCAAAACTGACAGTTAATTGTAACGTTCAGAGCCTGTTAATGACGATGGAACACACAAATTGCGTCGCGATTCAATACATCGTCCTGCAGCCGACTTGTCTCCAAGGGTCAAGTCCTGCCTCGGGCACCTTATGGTCGTTCTTCTGTGAGTCTAGATTTTCGAATCCGACGCAAAACTGACAGTTATTTGTAAGGTTCAGAGCCTCTTAATGACAATGGAACACAGAAATTGCGTCGCGATTCAATACATCGTCCTCCGGCCGACCTGTCTCCAAGGGTCTATTGCTGCCTCGGGCACCTTATGGTCGATCTCCTGTGAGTCTAGATTTTCGAATCCGACGCAAAACTGACAGTTAATTGTAACGTTCAGAGCCTGTTAATGACGATGGAAGACACAAATTGCGTCGCGATTCAATACATCGTCCTCCGGCCGACCTGTCTCCAAGGGTCTATTGCTGCCTCGGGCACCTTACGGTCGATCTCCTGTGAGTCTAGATTTTCGAATCCGACGCAAAACTGACAGTTAGTTGTAACGTTCAGAGCCTGTTCATGACGATGTAACACACAAATTGCGTCGCGATTCAATACATCGTCCTCCGGCCGACCTGTCTCCAAGGGTCTATTGCTGCCTCGGGCACCTTATGGTCGTTCTCCTGTGAGTCTAGACTTTCGAATCAGACGCAAAACTGACAGTTAATTGTAACGTTCAGAGCCTGTTAATGACGATGGAACACACAAATTGCGTCGCGATTCAATACATCGTCCTCCGGCCGACCTGTCTCCAAGGGTCTATTGCTGCCTCGGGCACCTTATGGTCGATCTCCTGTGAGTCTAGATTTTCGAATCCGACGCAAAACTGACAGTTAATTGTAACGTTCAGAGCCTGTTAATGACGATGGAACACACAAATAACGTCGCGATTCAATACATCATCCTCCAGCCGACTTGTCTCCAAGGGTCTAGTGCTGCCTCGGGCACCTTATGGTCGTTCTCCTGTGAGTCTAGATTTTCGAATCCGACGCAAAACTGACAGTTAATTGTAACGTTCAGAGCCTGTTAATGACGATGGAACACACAAATTGCGTCGCGATTCAATACATCGTCCTCCAGCCGACCTGTCTCCAAGGGTCTAGTGCTGCCTCGGGCACGTTATGGTCGTTCTCCTGTGAGTCTAGATTTTCGAATCCGACGCAAAAGTGACAGTTAATTGTAACGTTCAGAGCCTGTTAATGACGATGGAACACACAAATTGCGTCGCGATTCAATACATCGTCCTGCAGCCGACTTGTCTCCAAGGGTCAAGTCCTGCCTCGGGCACCTTATGGTCGTTCTTCTGTGAGTCTAGATTTTCGAATCCGACGCAAAACTGACAGTTATTTGTAAGGTTCAGAGCCTCTTAATGACAATGGAACACAGAAATTGCGTCGCGATTCAATACATCGTCCTCCGGCCGACCTGTCTCCAAGGGTCTATTGCTGCCTCGGGCACCTTATGGTCGATCTCCTGTGAGTCTAGATTTTCGAATCCGACGCAAAACTGACAGTTAATTGTAACGTTCAGAGCCTGTTAATGACGATGGAAGACACAAATTGCGTCGCGATTCAATACATCGTCCTCCGGCCGACCTGTCTCCAAGGGTCTATTGCTGCCTCGGGCACCTTACGGTCGATCTCCTGTGAGTCTAGATTTTCGAATCCGACGCAAAACTGACAGTTAGTTGTAACGTTCAGAGCCTGTTCATGACGATGTAACACACAAATTGCGTCGCGATTCAATACATCGTCCTCCGGCCGACCTGTCTCCAAGGGTCTATTGCTGCCTCGGGCACCTTATGGTCGTTCTCCTGTGAGTCTAGACTTTCGAATCAGACGCAAAACTGACAGTTAATTGTAACGTTCAGAGCCTGTTAATGACGATGGAACACACAAATTGCGTCGCGATTCAATACATCGTCCTCCGGCCGACCTGTCTCCAAGGGTCTATTGCTGCCTCGGGCACCTTATGGTCGATCTCCTGTGAGTCTAGATTTTCGAATCCGACGCAAAACTGACAGTTAATTGTAACGTTCAGAGCCTGTTAATGACGATGGAACACACAAATAACGTCGCGATTCAATACATCATCCTCCAGCCGACTTGTCTCCAAGGGTCTAGTGCTGCCTCGGGCACCTTATGGTCGTTCTCCTGTGAGTCTAGATTTTCGAATCCGACGCAAAACTGACAGTTAATTGTAACGTTCAGAGCCTGTTAATGACGATGGAACACACAAATTGCGTCGCGATTCAATACATCGTCCTCCAGCCGACCTGTCTCCAAGGGTCTAGTGCTGCCTCGGGCACGTTATGGTCGTTCTCCTGTGAGTCTAGATTTTCGAATCCGACGCAAAAGTGACAGTTAATTGTAACGTTCAGAGCCTGTTAATGACGATGGAACACACAAATCGCGTCGCGATTCAATACATCGTCCTCCGGCCGACCTGTCTCCAAGGGTCTATTGCTGCCTCGGGCACCTTACGGTCGATCTCCTGTGAGTCTAGATTTTCGAATCCGACGCAAAACTGACAGTTAGTTGTAACGTTCAGAGCCTGTTCATGACGATGGAACACACAAATTGCGTCGCGATTCAATACATCGTCCTCCGGCCGACCTGTCTCCAAGGGTCTATTGCTGCCTCGGGCAGCTTATGGTCGTTCTCCTGTGAGTCTAGACTTTCGAATCCGACGCAAAACTGACAGTTAATTGTAACGTTCAGAGCCTGTTAATGGCGATGGAACACACAAATTGCGTCGCGATTCAATACATCGTCCTTCGGCCGACCTGTCTCCAAGGGTCTAGTGCTGCCTCGGACACCTTTTGGTCGTTCTCCTGTGAGTCTAGATTTTCGAATCCGACGCAAAACTGACAGTTAATTGTAACGTTCAGCGCCTGTTAATGACGATGGAACACACAAATCGCGTCGCGATTCAATACATCGTCCTCCAGCCGACTTGTCTCCAAGGGTCAAGTCCTGCCTCGGGCACCTTATGGTCGTTCTTCTTTGAGTCTAGATTTTCGAATCCGACGCAAAACTGACAGTTATTTGTAAGGTTCAGAGCCTCTTAATGACAATGGAACACACAAATTGCGTCGCGATTCAATGCATCGTCCTCCGGCCGACCTGTCTCCAAGGGTCTATTGCTGCCTCGGGCACCTTACGGTCGATCTCCTGTGAGTCTAGATTTTCGAATCCGACGCAAAACTGACAGTTAGTTGTAACGTTCAGAGCCTGTTCATGACGATGTAACACACAAATTGCGTCGCGATTCAATACATCGTCCTCCGGCCGACCTGTCTCCAAGGGTCTATTGCTGCCTCGGGCACCTTATGGTCGTTCTCCTGTGAGTCTAGACTTTCGAATCAGACGCAAAACTGACAGTTAATTGTAACGTTCAGAGCCTGTTAATGACGATGGAACACACAAATTGCGTCGCGATTCAATACATCGTCCTCCGGCCGACCTGTCTCCAAGGGTCTATTGCTGCCTCGGGCACCTTACGGTCGATCTCCTGTGAGTCTAGATTTTCGAATCCGACGCAAAACTGACAGTTAGTTGTAACGTTCAGAGCCTGTTCATGACGATGTAACACACAAATTGCGTCGCGATTCAATACATCGTCCTCCGGCCGACCTGTCTCCAAGGGTCTATTGCTGCCTCGGGCACCTTATGGTCGTTCTCCTGTGAGTCTAGACTTTCGAATCAGACGCAAAACTGACAGTTAATTGTAACGTTCAGAGCCTGTTAATGACGATGGAACACACAAACTGCGTCGCGATTCAATACATCGTCCTCCGGCCGACCTGTCTCCAAGGGTCTATTGCTGCCTCGGGCACCTTATGGTCGATCTCCTGTGAGTCTAGATTTTCGAATCCGACGCAAAACTGACAGTTAATTGTAACGTTCAGAGCCTGTTAATGACGATGGAACACACAAATTGCGTCGCGATTTAATACATCGTCCTCCGGCCGACCTGTCTCCAAGGGTCTATTGCTGCCTCGGGCACCTTATGGTCGATCTCCTGTGAGTCTAGATTTTCGAATCCGACGCAAAACTGACAGTTAATTGTAACGTTCAGAGCCTGTTAATGACGCGATTCAATACATCATCCTCCAGCCGACTTGTCTCCAAGGGTCTAGTGCTGCCTCGGGCACCTTATGGTCGTTCTCCTGTGAGTCTAGATTTTCGAATCCGACGCAAAACTGACAGTTATTTGTAAGGTTCAGAGCCTCTTAATGACAATGGAACACACAAATTGCGTCGCGATTCAATACATCGTCCTCCGGCCGACCTGTCTCCAAGGGTCTATTGCTGCCTCGGGCACCTTATGGTCGATCTCCTGTGAGTCTAGATTTTCGAAGCCGACGCAAAAATGACAGGTAATTGTAACGTTCAGAGCCCGTTAATGACGATGGAACACACAAATTGCGTCGCGATTCAATACATCGCCCTCCGGCCGACCTGTCTCCAAGGGTCTATTGCTGCCTCGGGCACCTTACGGTCGATCTCCTGTGAGTCTAGATTTTCGAATCCGACGCAAAACTGACAGTTAGTTGTAACGTTCAGAGCCTGTTAATGACGATGTAACACACAAATTGCGTCGCGATTCAATACATCGTCCTCCAGCCGACTTGTCTCCAAGGGTGTAGTGCTGCCTCGGACACCTTATGTTCGTTCTCCTGTGAGTCTAGATTTTCGAATCTGACGCAAAACTGACAGTTAATTGTAAGGTTCAGAGCCTCTTAATGACAATGGAACACACAAATTGCGTCGCGATTCAATACATCGTCCTACGGCCGACCTGTCTCCAAGGGTCTATTGCTGCCTCGGGCACCTTATGGTCGATCTCCTGTGAGTCTAGATTTTCGAATCCGACGCAAAACTGACAGTTAATTCTAACGTTCAGAGCCTGTTAATGACGATGGAACACACAAATCACGTCGCGATTCAATACATCATCCTCCAGCCGACTTGTCTCCAAGGGTCTAGTGCTGCCTCGGGCACCTTATGGTCGTTCTCCTGTGAGTTTAGACTTTCGAATCAGACGCAAAACTGACAGTTAATTGTAACGTTCAGAGCCTGTTAATGACAATGGAACACACAAATTGCGTCGCGATTCAATACATCGTCCTCCGGCCGACCTGTCTCCAAGGGTCTGTTGCTGCCTCGGGCACCTTATGGTCGATCTCCTGTGAGTCTAGATTTTCGAATTCGACGCAAAACTGACAGTTTATTGTAACGTTCAGCGCCTGTTAATGACGATGGAACACACAAATCGCGTCGCGATTCAATACATCCTCCTCCAGCCGACTTGTCTCCAAGGGTCAAGTCCTGCCTCGGGCACCTTATGATCGTTCTTCTGTGAGTCTAGATTTTCGAATCCGACGCAAAACTGACAGTTATTTGTAAGGTTCAGAGCCTCTTAATGACAATGGAACACACAAATTGCGTCGCGATTCAATACATCGTCCTCCGGCCGACCTGTCTCCAAGGGTCTGTTGCTGCCTCGGGCACCTTATGGTCGATCTCCTGTGAGTCTAGATTTTCGAATCCGACGCAAAAATGACAGTTAATTGTAACGTTCAGAGCCTGTTAATGACGATGGAACACACAAATTGCGTCGCGATTCAATACATCGTCCTGCAGCAGACTTGTCTCCAAGGGTCAAGTCCTCCCTCGGGCACCTTATGGTCGTTCTTCTGTGAGACTAGATTTTCGAATCCGACGCAAAACTGACAGTTATTTGTAAGGTTCAGAGCCTCTTAATGTCAATGGAACACAGAAATTGCGTCGCGATTCAATACATCGTCCTCCGGCCGACCTGTCTCCAAGGGTCTATTGCTGCCTCGGGCACCTTATGGTCGATCTCCTGTGAGTCTAGATTTTCGAATCAGACGCAAAACTGACAGTTAATTGTAACGTTCAGAGCCTGTTAATGACGATGGAAGACACAAATTGCGTCGCGATTCAATACATCGTCCTCCGGCCGACCTGTCTCCAAGGGTCTATTGCTGCCTCGGGCACCTTACGGTCGATCTCCTGTGAGTCTAGATTTTCGAATCCGACGCAAAACTGACAGTTAGTTGTAACGTTCAGAGCCTGTTCATGACGATGTAACACACAAATTGCGTCGCGATTCAATACATCGTCCTCCGGCCGACCTGTCTCCAAGGGTCTATTGCTGCCTCGGGCACCTTATGGTCGTTCTCCTGTGAGTCTAGACTTTCGAATCAGACGCAAAACTGACAGTTAATTGTAACGTTCAGAGCCTGTTAATGACGATGGAACACACAAATTGCGTCGCGATTCAATACATCGTCCTCCGGCCGACCTGTCTCCAAGGGTCTATTGCTGCCTCGGGCACCTTATGGTCGATCTCCTGTGAGTCTAGATTTTCGAATCCGACGCAAAACTGACAGTTAATTGTAACGTTCAGAGCCTGTTAATGACGATGGAACACACAAATAACGTCGCGATTCAATACATCATCCTCCAGCCGACTTGTCTCCAAGGGTCTAGTGCTGCCTCGGGCACCTTATGGTCGTTCTCCTGTGAGTCTAGATTTTCGAATCCGACGCAAAACTGACAGTTAATTGTAACGTTCAGAGCCTGTTAATGACGATGGAACACACAAATTGCGTCGCGATTCAATACATCGTCCTCCAGCCGACCTGTCTCCAAGGGTCTAGTGCTGCCTCGGGCACGTTATGGTCGTTCTCCTGTGAGTCTAGATTTTCGAATCCGACGCAAAACTGACAGTTAATTGTAACGTTCAGAGCCTGTTAATGACGATGGAACACACAAATCGCGTCGCGATTCAATACATCGTCCTCCGGCCGACCTGTCTCCAAGGGTCTATTGCTGCCTCGGGCACCTTACGGTCGATCTCCTGTGAGTCTAGATTTTCGAATCCGACGCAAAACTGACAGTTAGTTGTAACGTTCAGAGCCTGTTCATGACGATGGAACACACAAATTGCGTCGCGATTCAATACATCGTCCTCCGGCCGACCTGTCTCCAAGGGTCTATTGCTGCCTCGGGCAGCTTATGGTCGTTCTCCTGTGAGTCTAGACTTTCGAATCCGACGCAAAACTGACAGTTAATTGTAACGTTCAGAGCCTGTTAATGGCGATGGAACACACAAATTGCGTCGCGATTCAATACATCGTCCTACGGCCGACCTGTCTCCAAGGGTCTAGTGCTGCCTCGGACACCTTTTGGTCGTTCTCCTGTGAGTCTAGATTTTCGAATCCGACGCAAAACTGACAGTTAATTGTAACGTTCAGCGCCTGTTAATGACGATGGAACACACAAATCGCGTCGCGATTCAATACATCGTCCTCCAGCCGACTTGTCTTCAAGGGTCAAGTCCTGCCTCGGGCACCTTATGGTCGTTCTTCTGTGAGTCTAGATTTTCGAATCCGACGCAAAACTGACAGTTATTTGTAAGGTTCAGAGCCTCTTAATGACAATGGAACACACAAATTGCGTCGCGATTCAATACATCGTCCTCCGGCCGACCTGTCTCCAAGGGTCTATTGCTGCCTCGGGCACCTTACGGTCGATCTCCTGTGAGTCTAGATTTTCGAATCCGACGCAAAACTGACAGTTAGTTGTAACGTTCAGAGCCTGTTCATGACGATGTAACACACAAATTGCGTCGCGATTCAATACATCGTCCTCCGGCCGACCTGTCTCCAAGGGTCTATTGCTGCCTCGGGCACCTTATGGTCGTTCTCCTGTAAGTCTAGACTTTCGAATCAGACGCAAAACTGACAGTTAATTGTAACGTTCAGAGCCTGTTAATGACGATGGAACACACAAATTGCGTCGCGATTCAATACATCGTCCTCCGGCCGACCTGTCTCCAAGGGTCTATTGCTGCCTCGGGCACCTTATGGTCGATCTCCTGTGAGTCTAGATTTTCGAATCCGACGCAAAACTGACAGTTAATTGTAACGTTCAGAGCCTGTTAATGACGATGGAACACACAAATAACGTCGCGATTCAATACATCATCCTCCAGCCGACTTGTCTCCAAGGGTCTAGTGCTGCCTCGGGCACCTTATGGTCGTTCTCCTGTGAGTCTAGATTTTCGAATCCGATGCAAAACTGACAGTTAATTGTAACGTTCAGAGCCTGTTAATGACGATGGAACACACAAATTGCGTCGCGATTCAATACATCGTCCTCCAGCCGACCTGTCTCCAAGGGTCTAGTGCTGCCTCGGGCACGTTATGGTCGTTCTCCTGTGAGTCTAGATTTTCGAATCCGACGCAAAAGTGACAGTTAATTGTAACGTTCAGAGCCTGTTAATGACGATGGAACACACAAATCGCGTCGCGATTCAATACATCGTCCTCCGGCCGACCTGTCTCCAAGGGTCTATTGCTGCCTCGGGCACCTTACGGTCGATCTCCTGTGAGTCTAGATTTTCGAATCCGACGCAAAACTGACAGTTAGTTGTAACGTTCAGAGCCTGTTCATGACGATGGAACACACAAATTGCGTCGCGATTCAATACATCGTCCTCCGGCCGACCTGTCTCCAAGGGTCTATTGCTGCCTCGGGCAGCTTATGGTCGTTCTCCTGTGAGTCTAGACTTTCGAATCCGACGCAAAACTGACAGTTAATTGTAACGTTCAGAGGCTGTTAATGGCGATGGAACACACAAATTGCGTCGCGATTCAATACATCGTCCTACGGCCGACCTGTCTCCAAGGGTCTAGTGCTGCCTCGGACACCTTTTGGTCGTTCTCCTGTGAGTCTAGATTTTCGAATCCGACGCAAAACTGACAGTTAATTGTAACGTTCAGCGCCTGTTAATGACGATGGAACACACAAATCGCGTCGCGATTCAATACATCGTCCTCCAGCCGACTTGTCTCCAAGGGTCAAGTCCTGCCTCGGGCACCTTATGGTCGTTCTTCTGTGAGTCTAGATTTTCGAATCCAACGCAAAACTGACAGTTATTTGTAAGGTTCAGAGCCTCTTAATGACAATGGAACACACAAATTGCGTCGCGATTCAATACATCGTCCTCCGGCCGACCTGTCTCCAAGGGTCTATTGCTGCCTCGGGCACCTTACGGTCGATCTCCTGTGAGTCTAGATTTTCGAATCCGACGCAAAACTGACAGTTAGTTGTAACGTTCAGAGCCTGTTCATGACGATGTAACACACAAATTGCGTCGCGATTCAATACATCGTCCTCCGGCCGACCTGTCTCCAAGGGTCTATTGCTGCCTCGGGCACCTTATGGTCGTTATCCTGTGAGTCTAGACTTTCGAATCAGACGCAAAACTGACAGTTAATTGTAACGTTCAGAGCCTGTTAATGACGATGGAACACACAAATTGCGTCGCGATTCAATACATCGTCCTCCGGCCGACCTGTCTCCAAGGGTCTATTGCTGCCTCGGGCACCTTATGGTCGATCTCCTGTGAGTCTAGATTTTCGAATCCGACGCAAAACTGACAGTTAATTGTAACGTTCAGAGCCTGTTAATGACGATGGAACACACAAATAACGTCGCGATTCAATACATCATCCTCCAGCCGACTTGTCTCCAAGGGTCTAGTGCTGCCTCGGGCACCTTATGGTCGTTCTCCTGTGAGTCTAGATTTTCGAATCCGACGCAAAACTGACAGTTAATTGTAACGTTCAGAGCCTGTTAATGACGATGGAACACACAAATTGCGTCGCGATTCAATACATCGTCCTCCAGCCGACCTGTCTCCAAGGGTCTATTGCTGCCTCGGTCACCTTATGGTCGTTCTCCTGTGAGTCTAGATTTTCGAATCCGACGCAAAACTGACAGTTGATTGTAAGGTTCAGAGCCTGTTAATGACGATGGAACACACAAATCGCGTCGCGATTCAATACATCGTCCTCCGGCCGACCTGTCTCCAAGGGTCTATTGCTGCCTCGGGCACCTTACGGTCGATCTCCTGTGAGTCTAGATTTTCGAATCCGACGCAAAACTGACAGTTAGTTGTAACGTTCAGAGCCTGTTCATGACGATGGAACACACAAATTGCGTCGCGATTCAATACATCGTCCTCCGGCCGACCTGTCTCCAAGGGTCTATTGCTGCCTCGGGCACCTTATGGTCGTTCTCCTGTGAGTCTAGACTTTCGAATCCGACGCAAAACTGACAGTTAATTGTAACGTTCAGAGCCTGTTAATGGCGATGGAACACACAAATTGCGTCGCGATTCAATACATCGTCCTACGGCCGACCTGTCTCCAAGGGTCTAGTGCTGCCTCGGACACCTTTTGGTCGTTCTCCTGTGAGTCTAGATTTTCGAATCCGACGCAAAACTGACAGTTAATTGTAACGTTCAGCGCCTGTTAATGACGATGGAACACACAAATCGCGTCGCGATTCAATACATCGTCCTCCAGCCGACTTGTCTTCAAGGGTCAAGTCCTGCCTCGGGCACCTTATGGTCGTTCTTCTGTGAGTCTAGATTTTCGAATCCGACGCAAAACTGACAGTTATTTGTAAGGTTCAGAGCCTCTTAATGACAATGGAACACACAAATTGCGTCGCGATTCAATACATCGTCCTCCGGCCGACCTGTCTCCAAGGGTCTATTGCTGCCTCGGGCACCTTACGGTCGATCTCCTGTGAGTCTAGATTTTCGAATCCGACGCAAAACTGACAGTTAATTGTAACGTTCAGAGCCTGTTAATGACGATGGAACACACAAATAACGTCGCGATTCAATACATCATCCTCCAGCCGACTTGTCTCCAAGGGTCTAGTGCTGCCTCGGGCACCTTATGGTCGTTCTCCTGTGAGTCTAGATTTTCGAATCCGACGCAAAACTGACAGTTAATTGTAACGTTCAGAGCCTGTTAATGACGATGGAACACACAAATTGCGTCGCGATTCAATACATCGTCCTCCAGCCGACCTGTCTCCAAGGGTCTAGTGCTGCCTCGGGCACGTTATGGTCGTTCTCCTGTGAGTCTAGATTTTCGAATCCGACGCAAAAGTGACAGTTAATTGTAACGTTCAGAGCCTGTTAATGACGATGGAACACACAAATCGCGTCGCGATTCAATACATCGTCCTCCGGCCGACCTGTCTCCAAGGGTCTATTGCTGCCTCGGGCACCTTACGGTCGATCTCCTGTGAGTCTAGATTTTCGAATCCGACGCAAAACTGACAGTTAGTTGTAACGTTCAGAGCCTGTTCATGACGATGGAACACACAAATTGCGTCGCGATTCAATACATCGTCCTCCGGCCGACCTGTCTCCAAGGGTCTATTGCTGCCTCGGGCACCTTATGGTCGTTCTCCTGTGAGTCTAGACTTTCGAATCCGACGCAAAACTGACAGTTAATTGTAACGTTCAGAGCCTGTTAATGGCGATGGAACACACAAATTGCGTCGCGATTCAATACATCGTCCTACGGCCGACCTGTCTCCAAGGGTCTAGTGCTGCCTCGGACACCTTTTGGTCGTTCTCCTGTGAGTCTAGATTTTCGAATCCGACGCAAAACTGACAGTTAATTGTAACGTTCAGCGCCTGTTAATGACGATGGAACACACAAATCGCGTCGCGATTCAATACATCGTCCTCCAGCCGACTTGTCTCCAAGGGTCAAGTCCTGCCTCGGGCACCTTATGGTCGTTCTTCTGTGAGTCTAGATTTTCGAATCCGACGCAAAACTGACAGTTATTTGTAAGGTTCAGAGCCTCTTAATGACAATGGAACACACAAATTGCGTCGCGATTCAATACATCGTCCTCCGGCCGACCTGTCTCCAAGGGTCTATTGCTGCCTCGGGCACCTTACGGTCGATCTCCTGTGAGTCTAGATTTTCGAATCCGACGCAAAACTGACAGTTAGTTGTAACGTTCAGAGCCTGTTCATGACGATGTAACACACAAATTGCGTCGCGATTCAATACATCGTCCTCCGGCCGACCTGTCTCCAAGGGTCTATTGCTGCCTCGGGCACCTTATGGTCGTTCTCCTGTGAGTCTAGACTTTCGAATCAGACGCAAAACTGACAGTTAATTGTAACGTTCAGAGCCTGTTAATGACGATGGAACACACAAATTGCGTCGCGATTCAATACATCGTCCTCCGGCCGACCTGTCTCCAAGGGTCTATTGCTGCCTCGGGCACCTTATGGTCGATCTCCTGTGAGTCTAGATTTTCGAATCCGACGCAAAACTGACAGTTAATTGTAACGTTCAGAGCCTGTTAATGACGATGGAACACACAAATAACGTCGCGATTCAATACATCATCCTCCAGCCGACTTGTCTCCAAGGGTCTAGTGCTGCCTCGGGCACCTTATGGTCGTTCTCCTGTGAGTCTAGATTTTCGAATCCGACGCAAAACTGACAGTTAATTGTAACGTTCAGAGCCTGTTAATGACGATGGAACACACAAATTGCGTCGCGATTCAATACATCGTCCTCCAGCCGACCTGTCTCCAAGGGTCTATTGCTGCCTCGGTCACCTTATGGTCGTTCTCCTGTGAGTCTAGATTTTCGAATCCGACGCAAAACTGACAGTTGATTGTAAGGTTCAGTGCCTGTTAATGACGATGGAACACACAAATCGCGTCGCGATTCAATACATCGTCCTCCGGCCGACCTGTCTCCAAGGGTCTATTGCTGCCTCGGGCACCTTACGGTCGATCTCCTGTGAGTCTAGATTTTCGAATCCGACGCAAAACTGACAGTTAGTTGTAACGTTCAGAGCCTGTTCATGACGATGGAACACACAAATTGCGTCGCGATTCAATACATCGTCCTCCGGCCGACCTGTCTCCAAGGGTCTATTGCTGCCTCGGGCAGCTTATGGTCGTTCTCCTGTGAGTCTAGACTTTCGAATCAGACGCAAAACTGACAGTTAATTGTAACGTTCAGAGCCTGTTAATGGCGATGGAACACACAAATTGCGTCGCGATTCAATACATCGTCCTACGGCCGACCTGTCTCCAAGGGTCTATTGCTGCCTCGGACACCTTTTGGTCGTTCTCCTGTGAGTCTAGATTTTCGAATCCGACGCAAAACTGACAGTTAATTGTAACGTTCAGCGCCTGTTAATGACGATGGAACACACAAATCGCGTCGCGATTCAATACATCGTCCTCCAGCCGACTTGTCTCCAAGGGTCAAGTCCTGCCTCGGGCACCTTATTGTCGTTCTTCTGTGAGTCTAGATTTTCGAATCCGACGCAAAACTGACAGTTATTTGTAAGGTTCAGAGCCTCTTAATGACAATGGAACACACAAATTGCGTCGCGATTCAATACATCGTCCTCCGGCCGACCTGTCTCCAAGGGTCTATTGCTGCCTCGGGCAGCTTATGGTCGTTCTCCTGTGAGTCTAGACTTTCGAATCAGACGCAAAACTAAACAGTTAATTGTAACGTTCAGAGCCTGTTAATGACGATGGAACACACAATTTGCGTCGCGATTCAATACATCGTCCTACGGCCGACCTGTCTCCAAGGGTCTAGTGCTGCCTCGGGCACCTTATGGTTGTTCTCCTGTGAGTCTAGATTTTCGAATCCGACGCAAAACTGACAGTTAATTGTAACGTTCAGCGCCTGTTAATGACGATGGAACACACAAATCGCGTCGCGATTCAATACATCGTCCTCCGGCCGACCTGTCTCTAAGGGTCTATTGCTGCCTCGGGCACCTTATGGTCGATCTCCTGTGAGTCTAGATTTTCGAATCCGACGCAAAAATGACAGTTAATTGTTACGTTCAGAGCCTGTTAATGACGATGGAACACACAAATCACGTCGCGATTAAATACATCATCCTCCAGCCGACTTGTCTCCAAGGGTCTAGTGCTGCCTCGGGCACCTTATGGTCGTTCTCCTGTGAGTCTAGATTTTCGAATCCGACGCAAAACTGACAGTTAATTGTAACGTTCAGAGCCTGTTAATGACGATGGAACACACAAATTGCGTCGCGATTCAATACATCGTCATCCAGCCGACCTGTCTCCAAGGGTCTATTGCTGCCTCGGTCACCTTATGGTCGTTATCCTGTGAGTCTAGATTTTCGAATCCGACGCAAAACTGACAGTTAATTGTAAGGTTCAGAGCCTGTTAATGACGATGGAACACACAAATCGCGTCGCGATTCAATACATCGTCCTCCGGCCGAACTGTCTCCAAGGGTCTATTGCTGCCTCGGGCACCTTACGGTCGATCTCCTGTGAGTCTAGATTTTCGAATCCTACGCAAAACTGACAGTTAGTTGTAACGTTCAGAGCCTGTTCATGACGATGGAACACACAAATTGCGTCGCGATTCAATACATCGTCCTCCGGCCGACCTGTCTCCAAGGGTCTATTGCTGCCTCGGGCAGCTTATGTTCGTTCTCCTGTGAGTCTAGACTTTCGAATCAGACGCAAAACTGACAGTTAATTGTAACGTTCAGAGCCTGTTAATGGCGATGGAACATACAAATTGCGTCGCGATTCAATACATCGTCCTACGGCCGACCTGTCTCCAAGGGTCTAGTGCTGCCTCGGACACCTTATGGTCGTTCTCCTGTGAGTCTAGATTTTCGAATCCGACGCAAAACTGACAGTTAATTGTAACGTTCAGCGCCTGTTAATGACGATGGAACACACAAATCGCGTCGCGATTCAATACATCGTCCTCCAGCCGACTTGTCTCCAAGGGTCAAGTCCTGCCTCGGGCACCTTATGGTCGTTCTTCTGTGAGTCTAGATTTTCGAATCCGACGCAAAACTGACAGTTATTTGTAAGGTTCAGAGCCTCTTAATGACAATGGAACACACAAATTGCGTCGCGATTCAATACATCGTCCTCCGGCCGACCTGTCTCCAAGGGTCTATTGCTGCCTCGGGCAGCTTATGGTCGTTCTCCTGTGAGTCTAGACTTTCGAATCAGACGCGAAACTGACAGTTAATTGTAACGTTCAGAGCCTGTTAATGACGATGGAACACACAAATTGCGTCGCGATTCAATACATCGTCCTACGGCCGACCTGTCTCCAAGGGTCTAGTGCTGCCTCGGGCACCTTATGGTCGATCTCCTGTGAGTCTAGATTTTCGAATCCGACGCAAAAATGACAGTTAATTGTAACGTTCAGAGCCTGTTAATGACGATGGAACACACAAATCACGTCGCGATTCAATACATCATCCTCCAGCCGACTTGTCTCCAAGGGTCTAGTGCTGCCTCGGGCACCTTATTGTCGTTCTCCTGTGAGTCTAGATTTTCGAATCCGACGCAAAACTGACAGTTAATTGTAACGTTCAGAGCCTGTTAATGACGATGGAACACACAAATTGCGTCGCGATTCAATACATCGTCCTCCGGCCGACCTGTCTCCAAGGGTCTAATGCTGCCTCGGTCACCTTATGGTCGTTCTCCTGTGAGTCTAGATTTTCGAATCCGACGCAAAACTGACAGTTAATAGTAACGTTCACAGCCTGTTAATGACGATGGAACACACAAATCGCGTCGCGATTCAATACATCGTCCTCCGGCCGACCTGTCTCCAAGGGTCTATTGCTGCCTCGGGCACCTTACGGTCGATCTCTTGTGAGTCTAGATTTTCGAATCCGACGCAAAACTGACAGTTAGTTGTAACGTTCAGAGCCTGTTAATGACGATGTAACACACAAATCGCGTCGCGATTCAATACATCGTCCTCCAGCCTACTAGTCTCCAAGGGTCTAGTGCTGCCTCGGGCACCTTATGGTCGATCTCCTGTGATTCTAGATTTTCGAATTCGACGCAAAACTGACAGTTTATTGTAACGTTCAGCGCCTGTTAATGACGATGGAACACACAAATCGCGTCGCGATTCAATACATCGTCCTCCAGCTGACTTGTCTCCAAGGGTCAAGTCCTGCCTCGGGCACCTTATGGTCGTTCTTCTGTGAGTCTAGATTTTCGAATCCGACGCAAAACTGACAGTTATTTGTAAGGTTCAGAGCCTCTTAATGACAATGGAACACACAAATTGCGTCGCGATTCAATACATCGTCCTCCGGCCGACCTGTTTCCTAGGGTCTGTTGCTGCCTCGGGCACCTTATGGTCGATCTCCTGTGAGTCTAGATTTTCGAATTCGACGCAAAACTGACAGTTAATTATAACGTTGAGAGCCTGTTAATGACGATGGAACACACAAATCACGTCGCGATTCAATACATCATCCTCCAGCCGACTTGTCTCCAAAGGTCTAGTGCTGCCTCGGGCACCTTATGGTCGTTCTCCTGTGAGTCTAGATTTTCGAATCCGACGCAAAACTGACAGTTAATTGTGACGTTCAGAGCCTGTTAATGACGATGGAACACACAAATTGCGTCGCGATTCAATACATCGTCCTCCGGCCGACCTGTCTCCAAGGGTCTATTGCTGCCTCGGGCACCTTATGGTCGATCTCCTGTGAGTCTAGATTTTCGAATCCGACGCAAAACTGACAGTTAATTGTAACGTTCAGAGCCTGTTAATGACGATGGAACACAAATTGCGTCGCGATTCAATACATCGTCCTCCGGCCGACCTGTCTCCAAGGGTCTATTGCTGCCTCGGCCACCTTATGGTCGTTGTCCTGTGAGTCTAGATTTTCGAATCCGACGCAAAACTGACAGTTAATTGTAACGTTCAGAGCCTGTTAATTACGATGGAAGACACAAATTGCGTTGCGATTCAATACATCGTCCTCCGGCCGACCTGTCTCCAAGGGTCTATTGCTGCCTCGGTCACCTTACGGTCGATCTCCTGTGAGTCTACATTATCGAATCCGACGCAAAACTGACAGTTAGTTGTAACGTTCAGAGCCTGTTCATGACGATGTAACACACAAATAGCGTCGCGATTCAATACATCGTCCTCCGGCCGACCTGTCTCCAAGGGTCTATTGCTGCCTCGGTCACCTTATGGTCGTTCTCCTGTGAGTCTAGATTTTCGAATCCGACGCAAAACTGACAGTTAATTGTAAGGTTCAGAGCCTGTTAATGACGATGGAACACACAAATCGCGTCGCGATTCAATACATCGTCCTCCGGCCGACCTGTCTCCAAGGGTCTATTGCTGCCTCGGGCACCTTACGGTCGATCTCCTGTGAGTCTAGATTTTCGAGGCCGACGCAAAACTGACAGTTAGTTGTAACGTTCAGAGCCTGTTCATGACGATGGAACACACAAATTGCGTCGCGATTCAATACATCGTCCTCCGGCCGACCTGTCTCCAAGGGTCTGTTGCTGCCTCGGGCACCTTATGGTCGATCTCCTGTGAGTCTAGATTTTCGAATTCGACGCAAAACTGACAGTTTATTGTAACGTTCAGCGCCTGTTAATGACGATGGAACACACAAATCGCGTCGCGATTCAATACATCGTCCTCCAGCCGACTTGTCTCCAAGGGTCAAGTCCTGCCTCGGGCACCTTATGGTCGTTCTTCTGTGAATCTAGATTTTCGAATCCGACGCAAAACTGACAGTTATTTGTAAGGTTCAGAGCCTCTTAATGACAATGGAACACACAAATTGCGTCGCGATTCAATACATCGTCCTCCGGCCGACCTGTCTCCAAGGGTCTGTTGCTGCCTCGGGCACCTTATGGTCGATCTCCTGTGAGTCTAGATTTTCGAATTCGACGCAAAACTGACAGTTAATTGTAACGTTCAGAGCCTGTTAATGACGATGGAACACACAAATCACGTCGCGATTCAATACATCATCCTCCAGCCGACTTGTCTCCAAAGGTCTAGTGCTGCCTCGGGCACCTTATAGTCGTTCTCCTGTGAGTCTAGATTTTCGAATCAGACGCAAAACTGACAGTTAATTGTAACGTTCAGAGCCTGTTAATGACGATGGAACACACAAATTGCGTCGCAATTCAATACATCGTCCTCCGGCCGACCTGTCTCCAAGGGTCTATTGCTGCCTCGGGCACCTTATGGTCGTTCTTCTGTGAATCTAGATTTTCGAATCCGACGCAAAACTGACAGTTATTTGTAAGGTTCAGAGCCTCTTAATGACAATGGAACACACAAATTGCGTCGCGATTCAATACATCGTCCTCCGGCCGACCTGTCTCCAAGGGTCTGTTGCTGCCTCGGGCACCTTATGGTCGATCTCCTGTGAGTCTAGATTTTCGAATTCGACGCAAAACTGACAGTTAATTGTAACGTTCAGAGCCTGTTAATGACGATGGAACACACAAATCACGTCGCGATTCAATACATCATCCTCCAGCCGACTTGTCTCCAAAGGTCTAGTGCTGCCTCGGGCACCTTATAGTCGTTCTCCTGTGAGTCTAGATTTTCGAATCAGACGCAAAACTGACAGTTAATTGTAACGTTCAGAGCCTGTTAATGACGATGGAACACACAAATTGCGTCGCAATTCAATACATCGTCCTCCGGCCGACCTGTCTCCAAGGGTCTATTGCTGCCTCGGCCACCTTATGGTCGTTCTCCTGTGAGTCTAGACTTTCGAATCAGACGCAAAACTGACAGTTAATTGTAACGTTCAGAGCCTGTTAATGACGATGGAACACACAAATTGCGTCGCGATTCAATACATAGTCCTCCGGCCGACCTGTCTCCAAGGGTCTATTGCTGCCTCGGGCACCTTATGGTCGATCTCCTGTGAGTCTAGATTTTGGAATCCGACGCAAAACTGACAGTTAATTGTAACGTTCAGAGCCTGTTAATGACGATGGAACACACAAATTGCGTCGCGATTCAATACATCGTCCTCCGGCCGACCTGTCTCCAAGGGTCTATTGCTGCCTCGGTCACCTTATGGTCGTTCTCCTGTGAGTCTAGATTTTCGAATCCGACGCAAAACTGACAGTTAATTGTAAGGTTCAGAGCCTGTTAATGACGATGGAACACACAAATCGCTTCGCGATTCAATACATCGTCCTCCGGCCGACCTGTCTCCAAGGGTCTATTGCTGCCTCGGGCACCTTACGGTCGATCTCCTGTGAGTCTAGATTTTCGAATCCGACGCAAAACTGACAGTTAGTTGTAACGTTCAGAGCCTGTTAATGACGATGGAACACACAAATTGCGTCGCGATTCAATACATCGTCCTCCGGCCGACCTGTCTCCAAGGGTCTGTTGCTGCCTCGGGCACCTTATGGTCGATCTCCTGTGAGTCTAGATTTTCGAATTCGACGCAAAACTGACAGTTTATTGTAACGTTCAGCGCCTGTTAATGACGATGGAACACACAAATCGCGTCGCGATTCAATACATCGTCCTCCAGCCGACTTGTCTCCAAGGGTCAAGTCCTGCCTCGGGCACCTTATGGTCGTTCTTCTGTGAGTCTAGATTTTCGAATCCGACGCAAAACTGACAGTTATTTGTAAGGGTCAGAGCCTCTTAATGACAATGGAACACACAAATTGCGTCGCGATTCAATACATCGTCCTCCGGCCGACCTGTCTCCAAGGGTCTGTTGCTGCCTCGGGCACCTTATGGTCGATCTCCTGTGAGTCTAGATTTTCGAATTCGACGCAAAACTGACAGTTAATTGTAACGTTCAGAGCCTGTTAATGACGATGGAACACACAAATCACGTCGCGATTCAATACATCATCCTCCAGCCGACTTGTCTCCAAAGGTCTAGTGCTGCCTCGGGCACCTTATGGTCGTTCTCCTGTGAGTCTAGATTTTCGAATCCGACGCAAAACTGACAGTTAATTGTAACGTTCAGAGCCTGTTAATGACGATGGAACACACAAATTGCGTCGCGATTCAATACATCGTCCTCCGGCCGACCTGTCTCCAAGGGTCTATTGCTGCCTCGGGCACCTTATGGTCGATCTCCTGTGAGTCTAGATTTTCGAATCCGACGCAAAACTGACAGTTAATTGTAACGTTCAGAGCCTGTTAATGACGATGGAACACACAAATTGCGTCGCGATTCAATACATCGTCCTCCGGCCGACCTGTCTCCAAGGGTCTATTGCTGCCTCGGTCAACTTATGGTCGATCTCCTGTGAGTCTAGATTTTCGAATCCGACGCAAAACTGACAGTTAATTGTAACGTTCAGAGCCTGTTAATGACGATGGAACACACAAATCGCGTCGCGATTCAATACATCGTCCTCCGGCCGACCTGTCTCCAAGGGTCTATTGCTGCCTCGGGCACCTTACGGTCGATCTCCTGTGAGTCTAGATTTTCGAATCCGACGCAAAACTGACAGTTAGTTGTAACGTTCAGAACATGTTAATGACGATGGAACATACAAGTTGCGTCGCGATTCAATACATCGTCCTCCGGCCGACCTGTCTCCAAGGGTCTGTTGCTGCCTCGGGCACCTTATGGTCGATCTCCTGTGAGTCTAGATTTTCGAATTCGACGCAAAACTGACAGTTTATTGTAACGTTCAGCGCCTGTTAAAGACGATGGAACACACAAATCGCGTCGCGATTCAATACATCGTCCTCCAGCCGACTTGTCTCCAAGGGTCAAGTCCTGCCTCGGGCACCTTATGGGCGTTCTTCTGTGAGTCTAGATTTTCGAATCCGACGCAAAACTGACAGTTATTTGTAAGGTTCAGAGCCTCTTAATGACAATGGAACACACAAATTGCGTCGCGATTCAATACATCGTCCTCCGGCCGACCTGTCTCCAAGGGTCTGATGCTGCCTCGGGCACCTTATGGTCGTTCTCCTGTGAGTCTAGATTTTCGAATTCGACGCAAAACTGACAGTTAATTGTTCAGAGCCTGTTAATGACGATGGAACACACAAATCACGTCGCGATTCAATACATCATCCTCCAGCCGACTTGTCTCCAAAGGTCTAGTGCTGCCTCGGGCACCTTATGGTCGTTCTCCTGTGAGTCTAGATTTTCGAATCCGACGCAAAACTGACAGTTAATTGTAACGTTCAGAGCCTGTTAATGACGATGGAACACACAAATTGCGTCGCGATTCAATACATCGTCCTCCGGCCGACCTGTCTCCAAGGGTCTATTGCTGCCTCGGGCACCTTATGGTCGATCTCCTGTGAGTCTAGATTTTCGAATCCGACGCAAAACTGACAGTTAATTGTAACGTTCAGAGCCTGTTAATGACGATGGAACACACAAATTGCGTCGCGATTCAATACATCGTCCTCCGGCCGACCTGTCTCCAAGGGTCTATTGCTGCCTCGGCCACCTTATGGTCGTTGTCCTGTGAGTCTAGATTTTCGAATCCGACGCAAAACTGACAGTTAATTGTAACGTTCAGAGCCTGTTAATGACGATGGAAGACACAAATTGCGTCGCGATTCAATACATCGTCCTCCGGCCGACCTGTCTCCAAGGGTCTATTGCTGCCTCGGGCACCTTACGGTCGATCTCCTGTGAGTCTAGATTTTCGAATCCGACGCAAAACTGACAGTTAGTTGTAACGTTCAGAGCCTGTTCATGACGATGTAACACACAAATTGCGTCGCGATTCAATACATCGTCCTCCGGCCGACCTGTCTCCAAGGGTCTATTGCTGCCTCGGGCACCTTATGGTCGTTCTCCTGTGAGTCTAGATTTTCGAATCCGACGCAAAACTGACAGTTAATTGTAAGGTTCAGAGCCTGTTAATGACGATGGAACACACAAATCGCGTCGCGATTCAATACATCGTCCTCCGGCCGACCTGTCTCCAAGGGTCTATTGCTGCCTCGGGCACCTTACGGTCGATCTCCTGTGAGTCTAGATTTTCGAATCCGACGCAAAACTGACAGTTAGTTGTAACGTTCAGAGCCTGTTCATGACGATGGAACACACAAATTGCGTCGCGATTCAATACATCGTCCTCCGGCCGACCTGTCTCCAAGGGTCTATTGCTGCCTCGGGCAGCTTATGGTCGTTCTCCTGTGAGTCTAGACTTTCGAATCAGACGCAAAACTGACAGTTAATTGTAACGTTCAGAGCCTGTTAATGGCGATGGAACACACAAATTGCGTCGCGATTCAATACATCGTCCTACGGCCGACCTGTCTCCAAGGGTCTAGTGCTGCCTCGGACACCTTATGGTCGTTCTCCTGTGAGTCTAGATTTTCGAATCCGACGCAAAACTGACAGTTAATTGTAACGTTCAGCGCCTGTTAATGACGATGGAACACACAAATCGCGTCGCGATTCAATACATCGTCCTCCGGCCGACCTGTCTCCAAGGGTCTATTGCTGCCTCGGGCAGCTTATGGTCGTTCTCCTGTGAGTCTAGACTTTCGAATCAGACGCGAAACTGACAGTTAATTGTAACGTTCAGAGCCTGTTAATGACGATGGAACACACAAATTGCGTCGCGATTCAATACATCGTCCTACGGCCGACCTGTCTCCAAGGGTCTAGTGCTGCCTCGGACACCTTATGGTCGTTCTCCTGTGAGTCTAGATTTTCGAATCCGACGCAAAACTGACAGTTAATTGTAACGTTCAGAGCCTGTTAATGACGATGGAACACACAAATCGCGTCGCGATTCAATACATCGTCCTCCGGCCGACCTGTCTCCAAGGGTCTATTGCTGCCTCGGGCACCTTATGGTCGATCTCCTGTGAGTCTAGATTTTCGAATCCGACGCAAAAATGACAGTTAATTGAAACGTTCAGAGCCTGTTAATGACGATGGAACACACAAATCACGTCGCGATTCAATACATCATCCTCCAGCCGACTTGTCTCCAAGGGTCTAGTGCTGCCTCGGGCACCTTATGGTCGTTCTCCTGTGAGTCTAGATTTTCGAATCCGACGCAAAACTGACAGTTAATTGTAACGTTCAGAGCCTGTTAATGACGATGGAACACACAAATTGCGTCGCGATTCAATACATCGTCCTCCGGCCGACCTGTCTCCAAGGGTCTAATGCTGCCTCGGTCACCTTATGGTCGTTCTCCTGTGAGTCTAGATTTTCGAATCCGACGCAAAACTGACAGTTAATAGTAACGTTCACAGCCTGTTAATGACGATGGAACACTAAAATCGCGTCGCGATTCAATACATCGTCCTCCGGCCGACCTGTCTCCAAGGGTCTATTGCTGCCTCGGGCACCTTACGGTCGATCTCCTGTGAGTCTAGATTTTCGAATCCGACGCAAAACTGACAGTTAGTTGTAACGTTCAGAGCCTGTTAATGACGATGTAACACACAAATCGCGTCGCGATTCAATACATCGTCCTCCAGCCTACTAGTCTCCAAGGGTCTAGTGCTGCCTCGGGCACCTTATGGTCGATCTCCTGTGATTCTAGATTTTCGAATTCGACGCAAAACTGACAGTTTATTGTAACGTTCAGCGCCTGTTAATGACGATGGAACACACAAATCGCGTCGCGATTCAATACATCGTCCTCCAGCTGACTTGTCTCCAAGGGTCAAGTCCTGCCTCGGGCACCTTATGGTCGTTCTTCTGTGAGTCTAGATTTTCGAATCCGACGCAAAACTGACAGTTATTTGTAAGGTTCAGAGCCTCTTAATGACAATGGAACACACAAATTGCGTCGCGATTCAATACATCGTCCTCCGGCCGACCTGTCTCCAAGGGTCTGTTGCTGCCTCGGGCACCTTATGGTCGATCTCCTGTGAGTCTAGATTTTCGAATCCGACGCAAAACTGACAGTTAGTTGTAACGTTCAGAGCCTGTTCATGACGATGGAACACACAAATTGCGTCGCGATTCAATACATCGTCCTCCGGCCGACCTGTCTCCAAGGGTCTATTGCTGCCTCGGGCAGCTTATGGTCGTTCTCCTGTGAGTCTAGACTTTCGAATCAGACGCAAAACTGACAGTTAATTGTAACGTTCAGAGCCTGTTAATGGCGATGGAACACACAAATTGCGTCGCGATTCAATACATCGTCCTACGGCCGACCTGTCTCCAAGGGTCTAGTGCTGCCTCGGACACCTTATGGTCGTTCTCCTGTGAGTCTAGATTTTCGAATCCGACGCAAAACTGACAGTTAATTGTAACGTTCAGCGCCTGTTAATGACGATGGAACACACAAATCGCGTCGCGATTCAATACATCGTCCTCCGGCCGACCTGTCTCCAAGGGTCTATTGCTGCCTCGGGCAGCTTATGGTCGTTCTCCTGTGAGTCTAGACTTTCGAATCAGACGCGAAACTGACAGTTAATTGTAACGTTCAGAGCCTGTTAATGACGATGGAACACACAAATTGCGTCGCGATTCAATACATCGTCCTACGGCCGACCTGTCTCCAAGGGTCTAGTGCTGCCTCGGACACCTTATGGTCGTTCTCCTGTGAGTCTAGATTTTCGAATCCGACGCAAAACTGACAGTTAATTGTAACGTTCAGAGCCTGTTAATGACGATGGAACACACAAATCGCGTCGCGATTCAATACATCGTCCTCCGGCCGACCTGTCTCCAAGGGTCTATTGCTGCCTCGGGCACCTTATGGTCGATCTCCTGTGAGTCTAGATTTTCGAATCCGACGCAAAAATGACAGTTAATTGAAACGTTCAGAGCCTGTTAATGACGATGGAACACACAAATCACGTCGCGATTCAATACATCATCCTCCAGCCGACTTGTCTCCAAGGGTCTAGTGCTGCCTCGGGCACCTTATGGTCGTTCTCCTGTGAGTCTAGATTTTCGAATCCGACGCAAAACTGACAGTTAATTGTAACGTTCAGAGCCTGTTAATGACGATGGAACACACAAATTGCGTCGCGATTCAATACATCGTCCTCCGGCCGACCTGTCTCCAAGGGTCTAATGCTGCCTCGGTCACCTTATGGTCGTTCTCCTGTGAGTCTAGATTTTCGAATCCGACGCAAAACTGACAGTTAATAGTAACGTTCACAGCCTGTTAATGACGATGGAACACTAAAATCGCGTCGCGATTCAATACATCGTCCTCCGGCCGACCTGTCTCCAAGGGTCTATTGCTGCCTCGGGCACCTTACGGTCGATCTCCTGTGAGTCTAGATTTTCGAATCCGACGCAAAACTGACAGTTAGTTGTAACGTTCAGAGCCTGTTAATGACGATGTAACACACAAATCGCGTCGCGATTCAATACATCGTCCTCCAGCCTACTAGTCTCCAAGGGTCTAGTGCTGCCTCGGGCACCTTATGGTCGATCTCCTGTGATTCTAGATTTTCGAATTCGACGCAAAACTGACAGTTTATTGTAACGTTCAGCGCCTGTTAATGACGATGGAACACACAAATCGCGTCGCGATTCAATACATCGTCCTCCAGCTGACTTGTCTCCAAGGGTCAAGTCCTGCCTCGGGCACCTTATGGTCGTTCTTCTGTGAGTCTAGATTTTCGAATCCGACGCAAAACTGACAGTTATTTGTAAGGTTCAGAGCCTCTTAATGACAATGGAACACACAAATTGCGTCGCGATTCAATACATCGTCCTCCGGCCGACCTGTCTCCAAGGGTCTGTTGCTGCCTCGGGCACCTTATGGTCGATCTCCTGTGAGTCTAGATTTTCGAATTCGACGCAAAACTGACAGTTAATTATAACGTTCAGAGCCTGTTAATGACGATGGAACACACAAATCACGTCGCGATTCAATACATCATCCTCCAGCCGACTTGTCTCCAAAGGTCTAGTGCTGCCTCGGGCACCTTATGGTCGTTCTCCTGTGAGTCTAGATTTTCGAATCCGACGCAAAACTGACAGTTAATTGTGACGTTCAGAGCCTGTTAATGACGATGGAACACACAAATTGCGTCGCGATTCAATACATCGTCCTCCGGCCGACCTGTCTCCAAGGGTCTATTGCTGCCTCGGGCACCTTATGGTCGATCTCCTGTGAGTCTAGATTTTCGAATCCGACGCAAAACTGACAGTTAATTGTAACGTTCAGAGCCTGTTAATGACGATGGAACACAAATTGCGTCGCGATTCAATACATCGTCCTCCGGCCGACCTGTCTCCAAGGGTCTATTGCTGCCTCGGCCACCTTATGGTCGTTGTCCTGTGAGTCTAGATTTTCGAATCCGACGCAAAACTGACAGTTAATTGTAACGTTCAGAGCCTGTTAATGACGATGGAAGACACAAATTGCGTTGCGATTCAATACATCGTCCTCCGGCCGACCTGTCTCCAAGGGTCTATTGCTGCCTCGGTCACCTTACGGTCGATCTCCTGTGAGTCTAGATTATCGAATCCGACGCAAAACTGACAGTTAGTTATAACGTTCAGAGCCTGTTCATGACGATGTAACACACAAATTGCGTCGCGATTCAATACATCGTCCTCCGGCCGACCTGTCTCCAAGGGTCTATTGCTGCCTCGGTCACCTTATGGTCGTTGTCCTGTGAGTCTAGATTTTCGAATCCGACGCACAACTGACAGTTAATTGTAAGGTTCAGAGCCTGTTAATGACGATGGAACACACAAATCGCGTCGCGATTCAATACATCGTCCTCCGGCCGACCTGTCTCCAAGGGTCTATTGCTGCCTCGGGCACCTTACGGTCGATCTCCTGTGAGTCTAGATTTTCGAGGCCGACGCAAAACTGACAGTTAGTTGTAACGTTCAGAGCCTGTTCATGACGATGGAACACACAAATTGCGTCGCGATTCAATACATCGTCCTCCGGCCGACCTGTCTCCAAGGGTCTGTTGCTGCCTCGGGCACCTTATGGTCGATCTCCTGTGAGTCTAGATTTTCGAATTCGACGCAAAACTGACAGTTTATTGTAACGTTCAGCGCCTGTTAATGACGATGGAACACACAAATCGCGTCGCGATTCAATACATCGTCCTCCAGCCGACTTGTCTCCAAGGGTCAAGTCCTGCCTCGGGCACCTTATGGTCATTCTTCTGTGAATCTAGATTTTCGAATCCGACGCAAAACTGACAGTTATTTGTAAGGTTCAGAGCCTCTTAATGACAATGGAACACACAAATTGCGTCGCGATTCAATACATCGTCCTCCGGCCGACCTGTCTCCAAGGGTCTGTTGCTGCCTCGGGCACCTTATGGTCGATCTCCTGTGAGTCTAGATTTTCGAATTCGACGCAAAACTGACAGTTAATTGTAACGTTCAGAGCCTGTTAATGACGATGGAACACACAAATCACGTCGCGATTCAATACATCATCCTCCAGCCGACTTGTCTCCAAAGGTCTAGTGCTGCCTCGGGCACCTTATAGTCGTTCTCCTGTGAGTCTAGATTTTCGAATCAGACGCAAAACTGACAGTTAATTGTAACGTTCAGAGCCTGTTAATGACGATGGAACACACAAATTGCGTCGCAATTCAATACATCGTCCTCCGGCCGACCTGTCTTCAAGGGTCTATTGCTGCCTCGGGCACCTTATGGTCGTTCTCCTGTGAGTCTAGACTTTCGAATCAGACGCAAAACTGACAGTTAATTGTAACGTTCAGAGCCTGTTAATGACGATGGAACACACAAATTGCGTCGCGATTCAATACATAGTCCTCCGGCCGACCTGTCTCCAAGGGTCTATTGCTGCCTCGGGCACCTTATGGTCGATCTCCTGTGAGTCTAGATTTTCGAATCCGACGCAAAACTGACAGTTAATTGTAACGTTCAGAGCCTGTTAATGACGATGGAACACACAAATTGCGTCGCGATTCAATACATCGTCCTCCGGCCGACCTGTCTCCAAGGGTCTATTGCTGCCTCGGTCACCTTATGGTCGTTCTCCTGTGAGTCTAGATTTTCGAATCCGACGCAAAACTGACAGTTAATTGTAAGGTTCAGAGCCTGTTAATGACGATGGAACACACAAATCGCTTCGCGATTCAATACATCGTCCTCCGGCCGACCTGTCTCCAAGGGTCTATTGCTGCCTCGGGCACCTTACGGTCGATCTCCTGTGAGTCTAGATTTTCGAATCCGACGCAAAACTGACAGTTAGTTGTAACGTTCAGAGCCTGTTAATGACGATGGAACACACAAATTGCGTCGCGATTCAATACATCGTCCTCCGGCCGACCTGTCTCCAAGGGTCTGTTGCTGCCTCGGGCACCTTATGGTCGATCTCCTGTGAGTCTAGATTTTCGAATTCGACGCAAAACTGACAGTTTATTGTAACGTTCAGCGCCTGTTAATGACGATGGAACACACAAATCGCGTCGCGATTCAATACATCGTCCTCCAGCCGACTTGTCTCCAAGGGTCAAGTCCTGCCTCGGGCACCTTATGGTCGTTCTTCTGTGAGTCTAGATTTTCGAATCCGACGCAAAACTGACAGTTATTTGTAAGGGTCAGAGCCTCTTAATGACAATGGAACACACAAATTGCGTCGCGATTCAATACATCGTCCTCCGGCCGACCTGTCTCCAAGGGTCTGTTGCTGCCTCGGGCACCTTATGGTCGATCTCCTGTGAGTCTAGATTTTCGAATTCGACGCAAAACTGACAGTTAATTGTAACGTTCAGAGCCTGTTAATGACGATGGAACACACAAATCACGTCGCGATTCAATACATCATCCTCCAGCCGACTTGTCTCCAAAGGTCTAGTGCTGCCTCGGGCACCTTATGGTCGTTCTCCTGTGAGTCTAGATTTTCGAATCCGACGCAAAACTGACAGTTAATTGTAACGTTCAGAGCCTGTTAATGACGATGGAACACACAAATTGCGTCGCGATTCAATACATCGTCCTCCGGCCGACCTGTCTCCAAGGGTCTATTGCTGCCTCGGGCACCTTATGGTCGATCTCCTGTGAGTCTAGATTTTCGAATCCGACGCAAAACTGACAGTTAATTGTAACGTTCAGAGCCTGTTAATGACGATGGAACACACAAATTGCGTCGCGATTCAATACATCGTCCTCCGGCCGACCTGTCTCCAAGGGTCTATTGCTGCCTCGGGCACCTTATGGTCGATCTCCTGTGAGTCTAGATTTTCGAATCCGACGCAAAACTGACAGTTAATTGTAACGTTCAGAGCCTGTTAATGACGATGGAACACACAAATTGCGTCGCGATTCAATACATCGTCCTCCGGCCGACCTGTCTCCAAGGGTCTATTGCTGCCTCGGTCAACTTATGGTCGATCTCCTGTGAGTCTAGATTTTCGAATCCGACGCAAAACTGACAGTTAATTGTAACGTTCAGAGCCTGTTAATGACGATGGAACACACAAATCGCGTCGCGATTCAATACATCGTCCTCCGGCCGACCTGTCTCCAAGGGTCTATTGCTGCCTCGGGCACCTTACGGTCGATCTCCTGTGAGTCTAGATTTTCGAATCCGACGCAAAACTGACAGTTAGTTGTAACGTTCAGAACATGTTAATGACGATGGAACATACAAGTTGCGTCGCGATTCAATACATCGTCCTCCGGCCGACCTGTCTCCAAGGGTCTGTTGCTGCCTCGGGCACCTTATGGTCGATCTCCTGTGAGTCTAGATTTTCGAATTCGACGCAAAACTGACAGTTTATTGTAACGTTCAGCGCCTGTTAATGACGATGGAACACACAAATCGCGTCGCGATTCAATACATCGTCCTCCAGCCGACTTGTCTCCAAGGGTCAAGTCCTGCCTCGGGCACCTTATGGGCGTTCTTCTGTGAGTCTAGATTTTCGAATCCGACGCAAAACTGACAGTTATTTGTAAGGTTCAGAGCCTCTTAATGACAATGGAACACACGAATTGCGTCGCGATTCAATACATCGTCCTCCGGCCGACCTGTCTCCAAGGGTCTGATGCTGCCTCGGGCACCTTATGGTCGTTCTCCTGTGAGTCTAGATTTTCGAATTCGACGCAAAACTGACAGTTAATTGTAACGTTCAGAGCCTGTTAATGACGATGGAACACACAAATCACGTCGCGATTCAATACATCATCCTCCAGCCGACTTGTCTCCAAAGGTCTAGTGCTGCCTCGGGCACCTTATGGTCGTTCTCCTGTGAGTCTAGATTTTCGAATCCGACGCAAAACTGACAGTTAATTGTAACGTTCAGAGCCTGTTAATGACGATGGAACACACAAATTGCGTCGCGATTCAATACATCGTCCTCCGGCCGACCTGTCTCCAAGGGTCTATTGCTGCCTCGGGCACCTTATGGTCGATCTCCTGTGAGTCTAGATTTTCGAATCCGACGCAAAACTGACAGTTAATTGTAACGTTCAGAGCCTGTTAATGACGATGGAACACACAAATTGCGTCGCGATTCAATACATCGTCCTCCGGCCGACCTGTCTCCAAGGGTCTATTGCTGCCTCGGCCACCTTATGGTCGTTGTCCTGTGAGTCTAGATTTTCGAATCCGACGCAAAACTGACAGTTAATTGTAACGTTCAGAGCCTGTTAATGACGATGGAAGACACAAATTGCGTCGCGATTCAATACATCGTCCTCCGGCCGACCTGTCTCCAAGGGTCTATTGCTGCCTCGGGCACCTTACGGTCGATCTCCTGTGAGTCTAGATTTTCGAATCCGACGCAAAACTGACAGTTAGTTGTAACGTTCAGAGCCTGTTCATGACGATGTAACACACAAATTGCGTCGCGATTCAATACATCGTCCTCCGGCCGACCTGTCTCCAAGGGTCTATTGCTGCCTCGGGCACCTTATGGTCGTTCTCCTGTGAGTCTAGATTTTCGAATCCGACGCAAAACTGACAGTTAATTGTAAGGTTCAGAGCCTGTTAATGACGATGGAACACACAAATCGCGTCGCGATTCAATACATCGTCCTCCGGCCGACCTGTCTCCAAGGGTCTATTGCTGCCTCGGGCACCTTACGGTCGATCTCCTGTGAGTCTAGATTTTCGAATCCGACGCAAAACTGACAGTTAGTTGTAACGTTCAGAGCCTGTTCATGACGATGGAACACACAAATTGCGTCGCGATTCAATACATCGTCCTCCGGCCGACCTGTCTCCAAGGGTCTATTGCTGCCTCGGGCAGCTTATGGTCGTTCTCCTGTGAGTCTAGACTTTCGAATCAGACGCAAAACTGACAGTTAATTGTAACGTTCAGAGCCTGTTAATGGCGATGGAACACACAAATTGCGTCGCGATTCAATACATCGTCCTACGGCCGACCTGTCTCCAAGGGTCTAGTGCTGCCTCGGACACCTTATGGTCGTTCTCCTGTGAGTCTAGATTTTCGAATCCGACGCAAAACTGACAGTTAATTGTAACGTTCAGCGCCTGTTAATGACGATGGAACACACAAATCGCGTCGCGATTCAATACATCGTCCTCCGGCCGACCTGTCTCCAAGGGTCTATTGCTGCCTCGGGCAGCTTATGGTCGTTCTCCTGTGAGTCTAGACTTTCGAATCAGACGCGAAACTGACAGTTAATTGTAACGTTCAGAGCCTGTTAATGACGATGGAACACACAAATTGCGTCGCGATTCAATACATCGTCCTACGGCCGACCTGTCTCCAAGGGTCTAGTGCTGCCTCGGACACCTTATGGTCGTTCTCCTGTGAGTCTAGATTTTCGAATCCGACGCAAAACTGACAGTTAATTGTAACGTTCAGAGCCTGTTAATGACGATGGAACACACAAATCGCGTCGCGATTCAATACATCGTCCTCCGGCCGACCTGTCTCCAAGGGTCTATTGCTGCCTCGGGCACCTTATGGTCGATCTCCTGTGAGTCTAGATTTTCGAATCCGACGCAAAAATGACAGTTAATTGAAACGTTCAGAGCCTGTTAATGACGATGGAACACACAAATCACGTCGCGATTCAATACATCATCCTCCAGCCGACTTGTCTCCAAGGGTCTAGTGCTGCCTCGGGCACCTTATGGTCGTTCTCCTGTGAGTCTAGATTTTCGAATCCGACGCAAAACTGACAGTTAATTGTAACGTTCAGAGCCTGTTAATGACGATGGAACACACAAATTGCGTCGCGATTCAATACATCGTCCTCCGGCCGACCTGTCTCCAAGGGTCTAATGCTGCCTCGGTCACCTTATGGTCGTTCTCCTGTGAGTCTAGATTTTCGAATCCGACGCAAAACTGACAGTTAATAGTAACGTTCACAGCCTGTTAATGACGATGGAACACACAAATCGCGTCGCGATTCAATACATCGTCCTCCGGCCGACCTGTCTCCAAGGGTCTATTGCTGCCTCGGGCACCTTACGGTCGATCTCCTGTGAGTCTAGATTTTCGAATCCGACGCAAAACTGACAGTTAGTTGTAACGTTCAGAGCCTGTTAATGACGATGTAACACACAAATCGCGTCGCGATTCAATACATCGTCCTCCAGCCTACTAGTCTCCAAGGGTCTAGTGCTGCCTCGGGCACCTTATGGTCGATCTCCTGTGATTCTAGATTTTCGAATTCGACGCAAAACTGACAGTTTATTGTAACGTTCAGCGCCTGTTAATGACGATGGAACACACAAATCGCGTCGCGATTCAATACATCGTCCTCCAGCTGACTTGTCTCCAAGGGTCAAGTCCTGCCTCGGGCACCTTATGGTCGTTCTTCTGTGAGTCTAGATTTTCGAATCCGACGCAAAACTGACAGTTATTTGTAAGGTTCAGAGCCTCTTAATGACAATGGAACACACAAATTGCGTCGCGATTCAATACATCGTCCTCCGGCCGACCTGTCTCCAAGGGTCTGTTGCTGCCTCGGGCACCTTATGGTCGATCTCCTGTGAGTCTAGATTTTCGAATTCGACGCAAAACTGACAGTTAATTATAACGTTCAGAGCCTGTTAATGACGATGGAACACACAAATCACGTCGCGATTCAATACATCATCCTCCAGCCGACTTGTCTCCAAAGGTCTAGTGCTGCCTCGGGCACCTTATGGTCGTTCTCCTGTGAGTCTAGATTTTCGAATCCGACGCAAAACTGACAGTTAATTGTGACGTTCAGAGCCTGTTAATGACGATGGAACACACAAATTGCGTCGCGATTCAATACATCGTCCTCCGGCCGACCTGTCTCCAAGGGTCTATTGCTGCCTCGGGCACCTTATGGTCGATCTCCTGTGAGTCTAGATTTTCGAATCCGACGCAAAACTGACAGTTAATTGTAACGTTCAGAGCCTGTTAATGACGATGGAACACAAATTGCGTCGCGATTCAATACATCGTCCTCCGGCCGACCTGTCTCCAAGGGTCTATTGCTGCCTCGGCCACCTTATGGTCGTTGTCCTGTGAGTCTAGATTTTCGAATCCGACGCAAAACTGACAGTTAATTGTAACGTTCAGAGCCTGTTAATGACGATGGAAGACACAAATTGCGTTGCGATTCAATACATCGTCCTCCGGCCGACCTGTCTCCAAGGGTCTATTGCTGCCTCGGTCACCTTACGGTCGATCTCCTGTGAGTCTAGATTATCGAATCCGACGCAAAACTGACAGTTAGTTGTAACGTTCAGAGCCTGTTCATGACGATGTAACACACAAATTGCGTCGCGATTCAATACATCGTCCTCCGGCCGACCTGTCTCCAAGGGTCTATTGCTGCCTCGGTCACCTTATGGTCGTTGTCCTGTGAGTCTAGATTTTCGAATCCGACGCACAACTGACAGTTAATTGTAAGGTTCAGAGCCTGTTAATGACGATGGAACACACAAATCGCGTCGCGATTCAATACATCGTCCTCCGGCCGACCTGTCTCCAAGGGTCTATTGCTGCCTCGGGCACCTTACGGTCGATCTCCTGTGAGTCTAGATTTTCGAGGCCGACGCAAAACTGACAGTTAGTTGTAACGTTCAGAGCCTGTTCATGACGATGGAACACACAAATTGCGTCGCGATTCAATACATCGTCCTCCGGCCGACCTGTCTCCAAGGGTCTGTTGCTGCCTCGGGCACCTTATGGTCGATCTCCTGTGAGTCTAGATTTTCGAATTCGACGCAAAACTGACAGTTTATTGTAACGTTGAGCGCCTGTTAATGACGATGGAACACACAAATCGCGTCGCGATTCAATACATCGTCCTCCAGCCGACTTGTCTCCAAGGGTCAAGTCCTGCCTCGGGCACCTTATGGTCGTTCTTCTGTGAGTCTAGATTTTCGAATCCGACGCAAAACTGACAGTTATTTGTAAGGTTCAGAGCCTCTTAATGACAATGGAACACACAAATTGCGTCGCGATTCAATACATCGTCCTCCGGCCGACCTGTCTCCAAGGGTCTGTTGCTGCCTCGGGCACCTTATGGTCGATCTCCTGTGAGTCTAGATTTTCGAATTCGACGCAAAACTGACAGTTAATTGTAACGTTCAGAGCCTGTTAATGGCGATGGAACACACAAATCACGTCGCGATTCAATACATCATCCTCCAGCCGACTTGTCTCCAAAGGTCTAGTGCTGCCTCGGGCACCTTATAGTCGTTCTCCTGTGAGTCTAGATTTTCGAATCAGACGCAAAACTGACAGTTAATTGTAACGTTCAGAGCCTGTTAATGACGATGGAACACACAAATTGCGTCGCAATTCAATACATCGTCCTCCGGCCGACCTGTCTCCAAGGGTCTATTGCTGCCTCGGGCACCTTATGGTCGTTCTCCTGTGAGTCTAGACTTTCGAATCAGACGCAAAACTGACAGTTAATTGTAACGTTCAGAGCCTGTTAATGACGATGGAACACACAAATTGCGTCGCGATTCAATACATCGTCCTCCGGCCGACCTGTCTCCAAGGGTCTATTGCTGCCTCGGCCACCTTATGGTCGTTGTCCTGTGAGTCTAGATTTTCGAATCCGACGCAAAACTGACAGTTAATTGTAACGTTCAGAGCCTGTTAATGACGATGGAACACACAAATTGCGTCGCGATTCAATACATCGTCCTCCGGCCGACCTGTCTCCAAGGGTCTATTGCTGCCTCGGTCACCTTATGGTCGTTCTCCTGTGAGTCTAGATTTTCGAATCCGACGCAAAACTGACAGTTAATTGTAAGGTTCAGAGCCTGTTAATGACGATGGAACACACAAATCGCGTCGCGATTCAATACATCGTCCTCCGGCCGACCTGTCTCCAAGGGTCTATTGCTGCCTCGGGCACCTTACGGTCGATCTCCTGTGAGTATAGATTTTCGAATCCGACGCAAAACTGACAGTTAGTTGTAACGTTCAGAGCCTGTTAATGACGATGGAACACACAAATTGCGTCGCGATTCAATACATCGTCCTCCGGCCGACCTGTCTCCAAGGGTCTAGTGCTGCCTCGGGCACCTTATGGTCGATCTCCTGTGAGTCTAGATTTTCGAATTCGACGCAAAACTGACAGTTTATTGTAACGTTCAGCGCCTGTTAATGACGATGGAACACACAAATCGCGTCGCGATTCAATACAACGTCCTCCAGCCGACTTGTCTCCAAGGGTCAAGTCCTGCCTCGGGCACCTTATGGTCGTTCTTCTGTGAGTCTAGATTTTCGAATCCGACGCAAAACTGACAGTTATTTGTAAGGGTCAGAGCCTCTTAATGACAATGGAACACACAAATTGCGTCGCGATTCAATACATCGTCCTCCGGCCGACCTGTCTCCAAGGGTCTATTGCTGCCTCGGGCACCTTATGGTCGATCTCCTGTGAGTCTAGATTTTCGAATCCGACGCAAAACTGACAGTTAATTGTAACGTTCAGAGCCTGTTAATGACGATGGAACACACAAATTGCGTCGCGATTCAATACATCGTCCTCCGGCCGACCTGTCTCCAAGGGTCTATTGCTGCCTCGGGCACCTTATGGTCGATCTCCTGTGAGTCTAGATTTTCGAATCCGACGCAAAACTGACAGTTAATTGTAACGTTCAGAGCCTGTTAATGACGATGGAAGACACAAATTGCGTCGCGATTCAATACATCGTCCTCCGGCCGACCTGTCTCCAAGGGTCTATTGCTGCCTCGGGCACCTTATGGTCGATATCCTGTGAGTCTAGATTTTCGAATTCGACGCAAAACTGACAGTTTATTGTAACGTTCAGCGCCTGTTAATGACGATGGAACACACAAATCGCGTCGCAATTCAATACATCGTCCTCCAGCCGACTTGTCTCCAAGGGTCAAGTCCTGCCTCGGGCACCTTATGGTCGTTCTTCTGTGAGTCTAGATTTTCGAATCCGACGCAAAACTGACAGTTATTTGTAAGGTTCAGAGCCTCTTAATGACAATGGAACACACAAATTGCGTCGCGATTCAATACATCGTCCTCCGGCCGACCTGTCTCCAAGGGTCTGATGCTGCCTCGGGCACCTTATGGTCGTTCTCCTGTGAGTCTAGATTTTCGAATTCGACGCAAAACTGACAGTTAATTGTAACGTTCAGAGCCTGTTAATGACGATGGAACACACAAATCACGTCGCCATTCAATACATCATCCTCCAGCCGACTTGTCTCCAAAGGTCTAGTGCTGCCTCGGGCACCATATGGTCGATCTCCTGTGAGTCTAGATTTTCGAATCCGACGCAAAACTGACAGTTAATTGTAACGTTCAGAGCCTGTTAATGACGATGGAACACACAAATTGCGTCGCGATTCAATACATCGTCCTCCGGCCGACCTGTCTCCAAGGGTCTATTGCTGCCTCGGGCACCTTATGGTCGATCTCCTGTGAGTCTAGATTTTCGAATCCGACGCAAAACTGACAGTTAATTGTAACGTTCAGAGCCTGTTAATGACGATGGAACACACAAATTGCGTCGCGATTCAATACATCGTCCTCCGGCCGACCTGTCTCCAAGGGTCTATTGTGCTGCCTCGGCCACCTTATGGTCGTTGTCCTGTGAGTCTAGATTTTCGAATCCGACGCAAAACTGACAGTTAATTGTAACGTTCAGAGCCTGTTAATGACGATGGAAGACACAAATTGCGTCGCGATTCAATACATCGTCCTCCGGCCGACCTGTCTCCAAGGGTCTATTGCTGCCTCGGGCACCTTACGGTCGATCTCCTGTGAGTCTAGATTTTCGAATCCGACGCAAAACTGACAGTTAGTTGTAACGTTCAGAGCCTGTTCATGACGATGTAACACACAAATTGCGTCGCGATTCAATACATCGTTCTCCGGCCGACCTGTCTCCAAGGGTCTATTGCTGCCTCGGGCACCTTATGGTCGTTCTCCTGTGAGTCTAGATTTTCGAATCCGACGCAAAACTGACAGTTAATTGTAAGGTTCAGAGCCTGTTAATGACGATGGAACACACAAATCGCGTCGCGATTCAATACATCGTCCTCCGGCCGACCTGTCTCCAAGGGTCTATTGCTGCCTCGGGCACCTTACGGTCGATCTCCTGTGAGTCTAGATTTTCGAATCCGACGCAAAACTGACAGTTAGTTGTAACGTTCAGAGCCTGTTCATGACGATGGAACACACAAATTGCGTCGCGATTCAATACATCGTCCTCCGGCCGACCTGTCTCCAAGGGTCTATTGCTGCCTCGGGCAGCTTATGGTCGTTCTCCTGTGAGTCTAGACTTTCGAATCAGACGCAAAACTGACAGTTAATTGTAACGTTCAGAGCCTGTTAATGGCGATGGAACACACAAATTGCGTCGCGATTCAATACATCGTCCTACGATCGACCTGTCTCCAAGGGTCTAGTGCTGCCTCGTACACCTTATGGTCGTTCTCCTGTGAGTCTAGATTTTCGAATCCGACGCAAAACTGACAGTTAATTGTAACGTTCAGCGCCTGTTAATGACGATGGAACACACAAATCGCGTCGCGATTCAATACATCGTCCTCCAGCCGACTTGTCTCCAAGGGTCAAGTCCTGCCTCGGGCACCTTATGGTCGTTCTTCTGTGAGTCTAGATTTTCGAATCCGACGCAAAACTGACAGTTATTTGTAAGGTTCAGAGCCTCTTAATGACAATGGAACACACAAATTGCGTCGCGATTCAATACATCGTCCTCCGGCCGACCTGTCTCCAAGGGTCTATTGCTGCCTCGGTCACCTTATGGTCGTTCTCCTGTGAGTCTAGATTTTCGAATCCGACGCAAAACTGACAGTTAATTGTAACGTTCAGAGCCTGTTAATGACGATGGAACACACAAATCGCGTCGCGATTCAATACATCGTCCTCCGGCCGACCTGTCTCCAAGGGTCTATTGCTGCCTCGGGCACCTTACGGTCGATCTCCTGTGAGTCTAGATTTTCGAGGCCGACGCAAAACTGACAGTTAGTTGTAACGTTCAGAGCCTGTTCATGACGATGGAACACACAAATTGCGTCGCGATTCAATACATCGTCCTCCGGCCGACCTGTCTCCAAGGGTCTGTTGCTGCCTCGGGCACCTTATGGTCGATCTCCTGTGACTCTAGATTTTCGAATTCAACGCAAAACTGACAGTTTATTGTAATGTTCAGCGCCTGTTAATGACGATGGAACACACAAATCGCGTCGCGATTCAATACATCGTCCTCCAGCCGACTTGTCTCCAAGGGTCAAGTCCTGCCTCGGGCACCTTATGGTCGTTCTTCTGTGAGTCTAGATTTTCGAATCCGACGCAAAACTGACAGTTATTTGTAAGGTTCAGAGCCTCTTAATGACAATGGAACACACAAATTGCGTCGCGATTCAATACATCGTCCTCCGGCCGACCTGTCTCCAAGGGTCTGTCGCTGCCTCGGGCACCTTATGGTCGATCTCCTGTGAGTCTAGATTTTCGAATTCGACGCAAAACTGACAGTTAATTGTAACGTTCAGAGCCTGTTAATGACGATGGAACACACAAATCACGTCGCGATTCAATACATCATCCTCCAGCCGACTTGTCTCCAAAGGTCTAGTGCTGCCTCGGGCACCTTATGGTCGTTCTCCTGTGAGTCTAGATTTTCGAATCAGACGCAAAACTGACAGTTAATTGTAACGTTCAGAGCCTGTTAATGACGATGGAACACACAAATTGCGTCGCAATTCAATACATCGTCCTCCGGCCGACCTGTCTCCAAGGGTCTATTGCTGCCTCGGGCACCTTATGGTCGTTCTCCTGTGAGTCTAGACTTTCGAATCCGACGCAAAACTGACAGTTAATTGTAACGTTCAGAGCCTGTTAATGACGATGGAACACACAAATTGCGTCGCGATTCAATACATCGTCCTCCGGCCGACCTGTCTCCAAGGGTCTATTGCTGCCTCGGGCACCTTATGGTCGATCTCCTGTGAGTCTAGATTTTCGAATCCGACGCAAAACTGACAGTTAATTGTAACGTTCAGAGCCTGTTAATGACGATGGAACACACAAATTGCGTCGCGATTCAATACATCGTCCTCCGGCCGACCTGTCTCCAAGGGTCTATTGCTGCCTCGGTCACCTTATGGTCGTTCTCCTGTGAGTCTAGATTTTCGAATCTGACGCAAAACTGACAGTTAATTGTAAGGTTCAGAGCCTGTTAATGACGATGGAACACACAAATCGCGTCGCGATTCAATACATCGTCCTCCGGCCGACCTGTCTCCAAGGGTCTATTGCTGCCTCGGGCACCTTACGGTCGATCTCCTGTGAGTCTAGATTTTCGAATCCGACGCAAAACTGACAGTTAGTTGTAACGTTCAGAGCCTGTTAATGACGATGGAACACACAAATTGCGTCGCGATTCAATACATCGTCCTCCGGCCGACCTGTCTCCAAGGGTCTGTTGCTGCCTCGGACACCTTATGGTCGATCTCCTGTGAGTCTAGATTTTCGAATTCGACGCAAAACTGACAGTTTATTGTAACGTTCAGCGCCTGTTAATGACGATGGAACACACAAATCGCGTCGCGATTCAATACATCGTCCTCCAGCCGACTTGTCTCCAAGGGTCAAGTCCTGCCTCGGGCACCTTATGGTCGTTCTTCTGTGAGTCTAGATTTTCGAATCCGACGCAAAACTGACAGTTATTTGTAAGGTTCAGAGCCTCTTAATGACAATGGAACACACAAATTGCGTCGCGATTCAATACATCGTCCTCCGGCCGACCTGTCTCCAAGGGTCTGTTGCTGCCTCGGGCACCTTATGGTCGATCTCCTGTGAGTCTAGATTTTCGAATTCGACGCAAAACTGACAGTTAATTGTAACGTTCAGAGCCTGTTAATGACGATGGAACACACAAATCACGTCGCGATTCAATACATCATCCTCCAGCCGACTTGTCTCCAAAGGTCTAGTGCTGCCTCGGGCACCTTATGGTCGTTCTCCTGTGAGTCTAGATTTTCGAATCCGACGCAAAACTGACAGTTAATTGTAACGTTCAGAGCCTGTTAATGACGATGGAACACACAAATTGCGTCGCGATTCAATACATCGTCCTCCGGCCGACCTGTCTCCAAGGGTCTATTGCTGCCTCGGGCACCTTATGGTCGATCTCCTGTGAGTCTAGATTTTCGAATCCGACGCAAAACTGACAGTTAATTGTAACGTTCAGAGCCTGTTAATGACGATGGAACACACAAATTGCGTCGCGATTCAATACATCGTCCTCCGGCCGACCTGTCTCCAAGGGTCTATTGCTGCCTCGGCCACCTTATGGTCGTTGTCCTGTGAGTCTAGATTTTCGAATCCGACGCAAAACTGACAGTTAATTGTAACGTTCAGAGCCTGTTAATGACGATGGAAGACACAAATTGCGTCGCGATTCAATACATCGTCCTCCGGCCGACCTGTCTCCAAGGGTCTGTCGCTGCCTCGGGCACCTTATGGTCGATCTCCTGTGAGTCTAGATTTTCGAATTCGACGCAAAACTGACAGTTAATTGTAACGTTCAGAGCCTGTTAATGACGATGGAACACACAAATCACGTCGCGATTCAATACATCATCCTCCAGCCGACTTGTCTCCAAAGGTCTAGTGCTGCCTCGGGCACCTTATGGTCGTTCTCCTGTGAGTCTAGATTTTCGAATCAGACGCAAAACTGACAGTTAATTGTAACGTTCAGAGCCTGTTAATGACGATGGAACACACAAATTGCGTCGCAATTCAATACATCGTCCTCCGGCCGACCTGTCTCCAAGGGTCTATTGCTGCCTCGGGCACCTTATGGTCGTTCTCCTGTGAGTCTAGACTTTCGAATCCGACGCAAAACTGACAGTTAATTGTAACGTTCAGAGCCTGTTAATGACGATGGAACACACAAATTGCGTCGCGATTCAATACATCGTCCTCCGGCCGACCTGTCTCCAAGGGTCTATTGCTGCCTCGGGCACCTTATGGTCGATCTCCTGTGAGTCTAGATTTTCGAATCCGACGCAAAACTGACAGTTAATTGTAACGTTCAGAGCCTGTTAATGACGATGGAACACACAAATTGCGTCGCGATTCAATACATCGTCCTCCGGCCGACCTGTCTCCAAGGGTCTATTGCTGCCTCGGTCACCTTATGGTCGTTCTCCTGTGAGTCTAGATTTTCGAATCTGACGCAAAACTGACAGTTAATTGTAAGGTTCAGAGCCTGTTAATGACGATGGAACACACAAATCGCGTCGCGATTCAATACATCGTCCTCCGGCCGACCTGTCTCCAAGGGTCTATTGCTGCCTCGGGCACCTTACGGTCGATCTCCTGTGAGTCTAGATTTTCGAATCCGACGCAAAACTGACAGTTAGTTGTAACGTTCAGAGCCTGTTAATGACGATGGAACACACAAATTGCGTCGCGATTCAATACATCGTCCTCCGGCCGACCTGTCTCCAAGGGTCTGTTGCTGCCTCGGACACCTTATGGTCGATCTCCTGTGAGTCTAGATTTTCGAATTCGACGCAAAACTGACAGTTTATTGTAACGTTCAGCGCCTGTTAATGACGATGGAACACACAAATCGCGTCGCGATTCAATACATCGTCCTCCAGCCGACTTGTCTCCAAGGGTCAAGTCCTGCCTCGGGCACCTTATGGTCGTTCTTCTGTGAGTCTAGATTTTCGAATCCGACGCAAAACTGACAGTTATTTGTAAGGTTCAGAGCCTCTTAATGACAATGGAACACACAAATTGCGTCGCGATTCAATACATCGTCCTCCGGCCGACCTGTCTCCAAGGGTCTGTTGCTGCCTCGGGCACCTTATGGTCGATCTCCTGTGAGTCTAGATTTTCGAATTCGACGCAAAACTGACAGTTAATTGTAACGTTCAGAGCCTGTTAATGACGATGGAACACACAAATCACGTCGCGATTCAATACATCATCCTCCAGCCGACTTGTCTCCAAAGGTCTAGTGCTGCCTCGGGCACCTTATGGTCGTTCTCCTGTGAGTCTAGATTTTCGAATCCGACGCAAAACTGACAGTTAATTGTAACGTTCAGAGCCTGTTAATGACGATGGAACACACAAATTGCGTCGCGATTCAATACATCGTCCTCCGGCCGACCTGTCTCCAAGGGTCTATTGCTGCCTCGGGCACCTTATGGTCGATCTCCTGTGAGTCTAGATTTTCGAATCCGACGCAAAACTGACAGTTAATTGTAACGTTCAGAGCCTGTTAATGACGATGGAACACACAAATTGCGTCGCGATTCAATACATCGTCCTCCGGCCGACCTGTCTCCAAGGGTCTATTGCTGCCTCGGCCACCTTATGGTCGTTGTCCTGTGAGTCTAGATTTTCGAATCCGACGCAAAACTGACAGTTAATTGTAACGTTCAGAGCCTGTTAATGACGATGGAAGACACAAATTGCGTCGCGATTCAATACATCGTCCTCCGGCCGACCTGTCTCCAAGGATCTATTGCTGCCTCGGGCACCTTACGGTCGATCTCCTGTGAGTCTAGATTTTCGAATCCGACGCAAAACTGACAGTTAGTTGTAACGTTCAGAGCCTGTTCATGACGATGTAACACACAAATTGCGTCGCGATACAATACATCGTCCTCCGGCCGACCTGTCTCCAAGGGTCTATTGCTGCCTCGGGCACCTTATGGTCGTTCTCCTGTGAGTCTAGACTTTCGAATCAGACGCAAAACTGACAGTTAATTGTAACGTTCAGAGCCTGTTAATGACGATGGAACACACAAATTGCGTCGCGATTCAATACATCGTCCTCCGGCCGACCTGTCTCCAAGGGTCTATTGCTGCCTCGGGCACCTTATGGTCGATCTCCTGTGAGTCTAGATTTTCGAATCCGACGCAAAACTGACAGTTAATTGTAACGTTCAGAGCCTGTTAATGACGATGGAACACACAAATCACGTCGCGATTCAATACATCATCCTCCAGCCGACTTGTCTCCAAAGGTCTAGTGCTGCCTCGGGCACCTTATGGTCGTTCTCCTGTGAGTCTAGATTTTCGAATCCGACGCAAAACTGACAATTAATTGTAACGTTCAGAGCCTGTTAATGACGATGGAACACACAAATTGCGTCGCGATTCAATACATCGTCCTCCGGCCGACCTGTCTCCAAGGGTCTATTGCTGCCTCGGGCACCTTATGGTCGATCTCCTGTGAGTCTAGATTTTCGAATCCGACGCAAAACTGACAGTTAATTGTAACGTTCAGAGCCTGTTAATGACGATGGAACACACAAATTGCGTCGCGATTCAATACATCGTCCTCCGGCCGACCTGTCTCCAAGGATCTATTGCTGCCTCGGGCACCTTACGGTCGATCTCCTGTGAGTCTAGATTTTCGAATCCGACGCAAAACTGACAGTTAGTTGTAACGTTCAGAGCCTGTTCATGACGATGTAACACACAAATTGCGTCGCGATACAATACATCGTCCTCCGGCCGACCTGTCTCCAAGGGTCTATTGCTGCCTCGGGCACCTTATGGTCGTTCTCCTGTGAGTTTAGACTTTCGAATCAGACGCAAAACTGACAGTTAATTGTAACGTTCAGAGCCTGTTAATGACGATGGAACACACAAATTGCGTCGCGATTCAATACATCGTCCTCCGGCCGACCTGTCTCCAAGGGTCTGTTGCTGCCTCGGGGACCTTATGGTCGATCTCCTGTGAGTCTAGATTTTCGAATTCGACGCAAAACTGACAGTTAATTGTAACGTTCAGCGCCTGTTAATGACGATGGAACACACAAATCGCGTCGCGATTCAATACATCGTCCTCCAGCCGACTTGTCTCCAAGGGTCAAGTCCTGCCTCGGGCACCTTATGGTCGTTCTTCTGTGAGTCTAGATTTTCGAATCCGACGCAAAACTGACAGTTATTTGTAAGGTTCAGAGCCTCTTAATGACAATGGAACACACAAATTGCGTCGCGATTCAATACATCGTCCTCCGGCCGACCTGTCTCCAAGGGTCTGTTGCTGCCTCGGGCACCTTAGGGTCGATCTCCTGTGAGTCTAGATTTTCGATTTCGACGCAAAACTGACAGTTAATTGTAACGTTCAGAGCCTGTTAATGACGATGGAACACACAAATCACGTCGCGATTCAATACATCATCCTCCAGCCGACTTGTCTCCAAAGGTCTAGTGCTGCCTCGGGCACCTTATGGTCGTTCTCCTGTGAGTCTAGATTTTCGAATCCGACGCAAAACTGACAGTTAATTGTAACGTTCAGAGCCTGTTAATGACGATGGAACACACAAATTGCGTCGCGATTCAATACATCGTCCTCCGGCCGACCTGTCTCCAAGGGTCTATTGCTGCCTCGGGCACCTTATGGTCGATCTCCTGTGAGTCTAGATTTTCGAATCCGACGCAAAACTGACAGTTAATTGTAACGTTCAGAGCCTGTTAATGACGATGGAACACACAAATTGCGTCGCGATTCAATACATCGTCCTCCGGCCGACCTGTCTCCAAGGGTCTATTGCTGCCTCGGCCACCTTATGGTCGTTGTCCTGTGAGTCTAGATTTTCGAATCCGACGCAAAACTGACAGTTAATTGTAACGTTCAGAGCCTGTTAATGACGATGGAAGACACAAATTGCGTCGCGATTCAATACATCGTCCTCCGGCCGACCTGTCTCCAAGGATCTATTGCTGCCTCGGGCACCTTACGGTCGATCTCCTGTGAGTCTAGATTTTCGAATCCGACGCAAAACTGACAGTTAGTTGTAACGTTCAGAGCCTGTTCATGACGATGTAACACACAAATTGCGTCGCGATACAATACATCGTCCTCCGGCCGACCTGTCTCCAAGGGTCTATTGCTGCCTCGGGCACCTTATGGTCGTTCTCCTGTGAGTCTAGACTTTCGAATCAGACGCAAAACTGACAGTTAATTGTAACGTTCAGAGCCTGTTAATGACGATGGAACACACAAATTGCGTCGCGATTCAATACATCGTCCTCCGGCCGACCTGTCTCCAAGGGTCTATTGCTGCCTCGGGCACCTTATGGTCGATCTCCTGTGAGTCTAGATTTTCGAATCCGACGCAAAACTGACAGTTAATTGTAACGTTCAGAGCCTGTTAATGACGATGGAACACACAAATCACGTCGCGATTCAATACATCATCCTCCAGCCGACTTGTCTCCAAAGGTCTAGTGCTGCCTCGGGCACCTTATGGTCGTTCTCCTGTGAGTCTAGATTTTCGAATCCGACGCAAAACTGACAATTAATTGTAACGTTCAGAGCCTGTTAATGACGATGGAACACACAAATTGCGTCGCGATTCAATACATCGTCCTCCGGCCGACCTGTCTCCAAGGGTCTATTGCTGCCTCGGGCACCTTATGGTCGATCTCCTGTGAGTCTAGATTTTCGAATCCGACGCAAAACTGACAGTTAATTGTAACGTTCAGAGCCTGTTAATGACGATGGAACACACAAATTGCGTCGCGATTCAATACATCGTCCTCCGGCCGACCTGTCTCCAAGGATCTATTGCTGCCTCGGGCACCTTACGGTCGATCTCCTGTGAGTCTAGATTTTCGAATCCGACGCAAAACTGACAGTTAGTTGTAACGTTCAGAGCCTGTTCATGACGATGTAACACACAAATTGCGTCGCGATACAATACATCGTCCTCCGGCCGACCTGTCTCCAAGGGTCTATTGCTGCCTCGGGCACCTTATGGTCGTTCTCCTGTGAGTTTAGACTTTCGAATCAGACGCAAAACTGACAGTTAATTGTAACGTTCAGAGCCTGTTAATGACGATGGAACACACAAATTGCGTCGCGATTCAATACATCGTCCTCCGGCCGACCTGTCTCCAAGGGTCTGTTGCTGCCTCGGGCACCTTATGGTCGATCTCCTGTGAGTCTAGATTTTCGAATTCGACGCAAAACTGACAGTTAATTGTAACGTTCAGAGCCTGTTAATGACGATGGAACACACAAATCACGTCGCGATTCAATACATCATCCTCCAGCCGACTTGTCTCCAAAGGTCTAGTACTGCCTCGGGCACATTATGGTCGTTCTCCTGTGAGTCTAGATTTTCGAATCAGACGCAAAACTGACAGTTAATTGTAACGTTCAGAGCCTGTTAATGACGATGGAACACACAAATTGCGTCGCAATTCAATACATCGTCCTCCGGCCGACCTGTCTCCAAGGGTCTATTGCTGCCTCGGGCACCTTATGGTCGTTCTCCTGTGAGTCTAGACTTTCGAATCCGACGCAAAACTGACAGTTAATTGTAACGTTCAGAGCCTGTTAATGACGATGGAACACACAAATTGCGTCGCGATTCAATACATCGTCCTCCGGCCGACCTGTCTCCAAGGGTCTATTGCTGCCTCGGCCACCTTATGGTCGATCTCCTGTGAGTCTAGATTTTCGAATCCGACGCAAAACTGACAGTTAATTGTAACGTTCAGAGCCTGTTAATGACGATGGAACACACAAATTGCGTCGCGATTCAATACATCGTCCTCCGGCCGACCTGTCTCCAAGGGTCTATTGCTGCCTCGGTCACCTTATGGTCGTTCTCCTGTGAGTCTAGATTTTCGAATCCGACGCAAAACTGACAGTTAATTGTAAGGTTCAGAGCCTGTTAATGACGATGGGACACACAAATCGCGTCGCGATTCAATACATCGTCCTCCGGCCGACCTGTCTCCAAGGGTCTATTGCTGCCTCGGGCACCTTACGGTCGATCTCCTGTGAGTCTAGATTTTCGAATCCGACGCAAAACTGACAGTTAATTGTAACGTTCAGAGCCTGTTAATGACGATGGAACACACAAATTGCGTCGCGATTCAATACATCTTCCTCCGGCCGACCTGTCTCCAAGGGTCTGTTGCTGCCTCGGACACCTTATGGTCGATCTCCTGTGAGTCTAGATTTTCGAATTCGACGCAAAACTGACAGTTTATTGTAACGTTCAGCGCCTGTTAATGACGATGGAACACACAAATCGCGTCGCGATTCAATACATAGTCCTCCAGCCGACTTGTCTCCAAGGGTCAAGTCCTGCCTCGGGCACCTTATGGTCGTTCTTCTGTGAGTCTAGATTTTCGAATCCGACGCAAAACTGACAGTTATTTGTAAGGTTCAGAGCCTCTTAATGACAATGGAACACACAAATTGCGTCGCGATTCAATACATCGTCCTCCGGCCGACCTGTCTCCAAGGGTCTGTTGCTGCCTCGGGCACCTTAGGGTCGATCTCCTGTGAGTCTAGATTTTCGAATTCGACGCAAAACTGACAGTTAATTGTAACGTTCAGAGCCTGTTAATGACGATGGAACACACAAATCACGTCGCGATTCAATACATCATCCTCCAGCCGACTTGTCTCCAAAGGTCTAGTGCTGCCTCGGGCACCTTATGGTCGTTCTCCTGTGAGTCTAGATTTTCGAATCCGACGCAAAACTGACAGTTAATTGTAACGTTCAGAGCCTGTTAATGACGATGGAACACACAAATTGCGTCGCGATTCAATACATCGTCCTCCGGCCGACCTGTCTCCAAGGGTCTATTGCTGCCTCGGGCACCTTATGGTCGATCTCCTGTGAGTCTAGATTTTCGAATCCGACGCAGAACTGACAGTTAATTGTAACGTTCAGAGCCTGTTAATGACGATGGAACACACAAATTGCGTCGCGATTCAATACATCGTCCTCCGGCCGACCTGTCTCCAAGGGTCTATTGCTGCCTCGGCCACCTTATGGTCGTTGTCCTGTGAGTCTAGATTTTCGAATCCGACGCAAAACTGACAGTTAATTGTAACGTTCAGAGCCTGTTAATGACGATGGAAGACACAAATTGCGTCGCGATTCAATACATCGTCCTCCGGCCGACCTGTCTCCAAGGATCTATTGCTGCCTCGGGCACCTTACGGTCGATCTCCTGTGAGTCTAGATTTTCGAATCCGACGCAAAACTGACAGTTAGTTGTAACGTTCAGAGCCTGTTCATGACGATGTAACACACAAATTGCGTCGCGATACAATACATCGTCCTCCGGCCGACCTGTCTCCAAGGGTCTATTGCTGCCTCGGGCACCTTATGGTCGTTCTCCTGTGAGTCTAGACTTTCGAATCAGACGCAAAACTGACAGTTAATTGTAACGTTCAGAGCCTGTTAATGACGATGGAACACACAAATTGCGTCGCGATTCAATACATCGTCCTCCGGCCGACCTGTCTCCAAGGGTCTATTGCTGCCTCGGGCACCTTATGGTCGATCTCCTGTGAGTCTAGATTTTCGAATCCGACGCAAAACTGACAGTTAATTGTAACGTTCAGAGCCTGTTAATGACGATGGAACACACAAATCACGTCGCGATTCAATACATCATCCTCCAGCCGACTTGTCTCCAAGGGTCTAGTGCTGCCTCGGGCACCTTATGGTCGTTCTTCTGTGAGTCTAGATTTTCGAATCCGACGCAAAACTGACAGTTATTTGTAAGGTTCAGAGCCTCTTAATGACAATGGAACACACAAATTGCGTCGCGATTCAATACATCGTCCTCCGGCCGACCTGTCTCCAAGGGTCTATTGCTGCCTCGGGCACCTTATGGTCGATCTCCTGTGAGTCTAGATTTTCGAATTCGACGCAAAACTGACAGTTAATTGTAACGTTCAGAGCCTGTTAATGACGATGGAACACACAAATCACGTCGCGATTCAATACATCATCCTCCAGCCGACTTGTCTCCAAGGGTCTAGTGCTGCCTCGGGCACCTTATGGTCGTTCTCCTGTGAGTCCAGATTTTCGAATCCGACGCAAAACTGACAGTTAATTGTAACGTTCAGAGCCTGTTAATGACGATGGAACACACAAATTGCGTCGCGATTCAATACATCGTCCTCCGGCCGACCTGTCTCCAAGGGTCTATTGCTGCCTCGGGCACCTTATGGTCGATCTCCTGTGAGTCTAGATTTTCGAATCAGACGCAAAACTGACAGTTAATTGTAACGTTCAGAGCCTGTTAATGACGATGGAACACACAAATTGCGTCGCAATTCAATACATCGTCCTCCGGCCGACCTGTCTCCAAGGGTCTATTGCTGCCTCGGGCACCTTATGGTCGTTCTCCTGTGAGTCTAGACTTTCGAATCCGACGCAAAACTGACAGTTAATTGTAACGTTCAGAGCCTGTTAATGACGATGGAACACACAAATTGCGTCGCGATTCAATACATCGTCCTCCGGCCGACCTGTCTCCAAGGGTCTATTGCTGCCTCGGCCACCTTATGGTCGATCTCCTGTGAGTCTAGATTTTCGAATCCGACGCAAAACTGACAGTTAATTGTAACGTTCAGAGCCTGTTAATGACGATGGAACACACAAATTGCGTCGCGATTCAATACATCGTCCTCCGGCCGACCTGTCTCCAAGGGTCTATTGCTGCCTCGGTCACCTTATGGTCGTTCTCCTGTGAGTCTAGATTTTCGAATCCGACGCAAAACTGACAGTTAATTGTAAGGTTCAGAGCCTGTTAATGACGATGGGACACACAAATCGCGTCGCGATTCAATACATCGTCCTCCGGCCGACCTGTCTCCAAGGGTCTATTGCTGCCTCGGGCACCTTACGGTCGATCTCCTGTGAGTCTAGATTTTCGAATCCGACGCAAAACTGACAGTTAATTGTAACGTTCAGAGCCTGTTAATGACGATGGAACACACAAATTGCGTCGCGATTCAATACATCGTCCTCCGGCCGACCTGTCTCCAAGGGTCTGTTGCTGCCTCGGACACCTTATGGTCGATCTCCTGTGAGTCTAGATTTTCGAATTCGACGCAAAACTGACAGTTTATTGTAACGTTCAGCGCCTGTTAATGACGATGGAACACACAAATCGCGTCGCGATTCAATACATCGTCCTCCAGCCGACTTGTCTCCAAGGGTCAAGTCCTGCCTCGGGCACCTTATGGTCGTTCTTCTGTGAGTCTAGATTTTCGAATCCGACGCAAAACTGACAGTTATTTGTAAGGTTCAGAGCCTCTTAATGACAATGGAACACACAAATTGCGTCGCGATTCAATACATCGTCCTCCGGCCGACCTGTCTCCAAGGGTCTGTTGCTGCCTCGGGCACCTTAGGGTCGATCTCCTGTGAGTCTAGATTTTCGAATTCGACGCAAAACTGACAGTTAATTGTAACGTTCAGAGCCTGTTAATGACGATGGAACACACAAATCACGTCGCGATTCAATACATCATCCTCCAGCCGACTTGTCTCCAAAGGTCTAGTGCTGCCTCGGGCACCTTATGGTCGTTCTCCTGTGAGTCTAGATTTTCGAATCCGACGCAAAACTGACAGTTAATTGTAACGTTCAGAGCCTGTTAATGACGATGGAACACACAAATTGCGTCGCGATTCAATACATCGTCCTCCGGCCGACCTGTCTCCAAGGGTCTATTGCTGCCTCGGGCACCTTATGGTCGATCTCCTGTGAGTCTAGATTTTCGAATCCGACGCAAAACTGACAGTTAATTGTAACGTTCAGAGCCTGTTAATGACGATGGAACACACAAATTGCGTCGCGATTCAATACATCGTCCTCCGGCCGACCTGTCTCCAAGGGTCTATTGCTGCCTCGGCCACCTTATGGTCGTTGTCCTGTGAGTCTAGATTTTCGAATCCGACGCAAAACTGACAGTTAATTGTAACGTTCAGAGCCTGTTAATGACGATGGAAGACACAAATTGCGTCGCGATTCAATACATCGTCCTCCGGCCGACCTGTCTCCAAGGGTCTATTGCTGCCTCGGGCACCTTACGGTCGATCTCCTGTGAGTCTAGATTTTCGAATCCGACGCAAAACTGACAGTTAGTTGTAACGTTCAGAGCCTGTTCATGACGATGTAACACACAAATTGCGTCGCGATACAATACATCGTCCTCCGGCCGACCTGTCTCCAAGGGTCTATTGCTGCCTCGGGCACCTTATGGTCGTTCTCCTGTGAGTCTAGACTTTCGAATCAGACGCAAAACTGACAGTTAATTGTAACGTTCAGAGCCTGTTAATGACGATGGAACACACAAATTGCGTCGCGATTCAATACATCGTCCTCCGGCCGACCTGTCTCCAAGGGTCTATTGCTGCCTCGGGCACCTTATGGTCGATCTCCTGTGAGTCTAGATTTTCGAATCCGACGCAAAACTGACAGTTAATTGTAACGTTCAGAGCCTGTTAATGACGATGGAACACACAAATCACGTCGCGATTCAATACATCATCCTCCAGCCGACTTGTCTCCAAGGGTCTAGTGCTGCCTCGGGCACCTTATGGTCGTTCTTCTGTGAGTCTAGATTTTCGAATCCGACGCAAAACTGACAGTTATTTGTAAGGTTCAGAGCCTCTTAATGACAATGGAACACACAAATTGCGTCGCGATTCAATACATCGTCCTCCGGCCGACCTGTCTCCAAGGGTCTATTGCTGCCTCGGGCACCTTATGGTCGATCTCCTGTAAGTCTAGATTTTCGAATTCGACGCAAAACTGACAGTTAATTGTAACGTTCAGAGCCTGTTAATGACGATGGAACACACAAATCACGTCGCGATTCAATACATCATCCTCCAGCCGACTTGCCTCCAAGGGTCTAGTGCTGCCTCGGGCACCTTATGGTCGTTCTCCTGTGAGTCTAGATTTTCGAATCCGACGCAAAACTGACAGTTAATTGTAACGTTCAGAGCCTGTTAATGACGATGGAACACACAAATTGCGTCGCGATTCAATACATCGTCCTCCGGCCGACCTGTCTCCAAGGGTCTATTGCTGCCTCGGGCACCTTATGGTCGATCTCCTGTGAGTCTAGATTTTCGAATCCGACGCAAAACTGACAGTTAATTGTAACGTTCAGAGCCTGTTAATGACGATGGAAGACACAAATTGCGTCGCGATTCAATACATCGTCCTCCGGCCGACCTGTCTCCAAGGGTCTATTGCTGCCTCGGCCACCTTATGGTCGTTGTCCTGTGAGTCTAGATTTTCGAATCCGACGCAAAACTGACAGTTAATTGTAACGTTCAGAGCCTGTTAATGACGATGGAACACACAAATTGCGTCGCGATTCAATACATCGTCCTCCGGCCGACCTGTCTCCAAGGGTCTATTGCTGCCTCGGGCACCTTATGGTCGATCTCCTGTGAGTCTAGATTTTCGAATTCGACGCAAAACTGACAGTTAATTGTAACGTTCAGAGCCTGTTAATGACGATGGAACACACAAATCACGTCGCGATTCAATACATCATCCTCCAGCCGACTTGTCTCCAAGGGTCTAGTGCTGCCTCGGGCACCTTATGGTCGTTCTCCTGTGAGTCTAGATTTTCGAATCCGACGCAAAACTGACAGTTAATTGTAACGTTCAGAGCCTGTTAATGACGATGGAACACACAAATTGCGTCGCGATTCAATACATCGTCCTCCGGCCGACCTGTCTCCAAGGGTCTATTGCTGCCTCGGGCACCTTATGGTCGATCTCCTGTGAGTCTAGATTTTCGAATCAGACGCAAAACTGACAGTTAATTGTAACGTTCAGAGCCTGTTAATGACGATGGAACACACAAATTGCGTCGCGATTCAATACATCGTCCTCCGGCCGACCTGTCTCCAAGGGTCTATTGCTGCCTCGGCCACCTTATGGTCGATCTCCTGTGAGTCTAGATTTTCGAATCCGACGCAAAACTGACAGTTAATTGTAAGGTTCAGAGCCTGTTAATGACGATGGGACACACAAATCGCGTCGCGATTCAATACATCGTCCTCCGGCCGACCTGTCTCCAAGGGTCTATTGCTGCCTCGGGCACCTTACGGTCGATCTCCTGTGAGTCTAGATTTTCGAATCCGACGCAAAACTGACAGTTAATTGTAACGTTCAGAGCCTGTTAATGACGATGGAACACACAAATTGCGTCGCGATTCAATACATCGTCCTCCGGCCGACCTGTCTCCAAGGGTCTGTTGCTGCCTCGGACACCTTATGGTCGATCTCCTGTGAGTCTAGATTTTCGAATTCGACGCAAAACTGACAGTTTATTGTAACGTTCAGCGCCTGTTAATGACGATGGAACACACAAATCGCGTCGCGATTCAATACATCGTCCTCCAGCCGACTTGTCTCCAAGGGTCAAGTCCTGCCTCGGGCACCTTATGGTCGTTCTTCTGTGAGTCTAGATTTTCGAATCCGACGCAAAACTGACAGTTATTTGTAAGGTTCAGAGCCTCTTAATGACAATGGAACACACAAATTGCGTCGCGATTCAATACATCGTCCTCCGGCCGACTTGTCTCCAAAGGTCTAGTGCTGCCTCGGGCACCTTATGGTCGTTCTCCTGTGAGTCTAGATTTTCGAATCCGACGCAAAACTGACAGTTAATTGTAACGTTCAGAGCCTGTTAATGACGATGGAACACACAAATTGCGTCGCGATTCAATACATCGTCCTCCGGCCGACCTGTCTCCAAGGGTCTATTGCTGCCTCGGGCACCTTATGGTCGATCTCCTGTGAGTCTAGATTTTCGAATCCGACGCAAAACTGACAGTTAATTGTAACGTTCAGAGCCTGTTAATGACGATGGAACACACAAATCACGTCGCGATTCAATACATCATCCTCCAGCCGACTTGTCTCCAAGGGTCTAGTGCTGCCTCGGGCACCTTATGGTCGTTCTTCTGTGAGTCTAGATTTTCGAATCCGACGCAAAACTGACAGTTAATTGTAACGTTCAGAGCCTGTTAATGACGATGGAACACACAAATTGCGTCGCGATTCAATACATCGTCCTCCGGCCGACCTGTCTCCAAGGGTCTATTGCTGCCTCGGGCACCTTATGGTCGATCTCCTGTGAGTCTAGATTTTCGAATCCGACGCAAAACTGACAGTTAATTGTAACGTTCAGAGCCTGTTAATGACGATGGAACACACAAATCACGTCGCGATTCAATACATCATCCTCCAGCCGACTTGTCTCCAAGGGTCTAGTGCTGCCTCGGGCACCTTATGGTCGTTCTTCTGTGAGTCTAGATTTTCGAATCCGACGCAAAACTGACAGTTATTTGTAAGGTTCAGAGCCTCTTAATGACAATGGAACACACAAATTGCGTCGCGATTCAATACATCGTCCTCCGGCCGACCTGTCTCCAAGGGTCTATTGCTGCCTCGGGCACCTTATGGTCGATCTCCTGTGAGTCTAGATTTTCGAATTCGACGCAAAACTGACAGTTAATTGTAACGTTCAGAGCCTGTTAATGACGATGGAACACACAAATCACGTCGCGATTCAATACATCATCCTCCAGCCGACTTGTCTCCAAGGGTCTAGTGCTGCCTCGGGCACCTTATGGTCGTTCTCCTGTGAGTCTAGATTTTCGAATCCGACGCAAAACTGACAGTTAATTGTAACGTTCAGAGCCTGTTAATGACGATGGAACACACAAATTGCGTCGCGATTCAATACATCGTCCTCCGGCCGACCTGTCTCCAAGGGTCTATTGCTGCCTCGGGCACCTTATGGTCGATCTCCTGTGAGTCTAGATTTTCGAATCAGACGCAAAACTGACAGTTAATTGTAACGTTCAGAGCCTGTTAATGACGATGGAACACACAAATTGCGTCGCGATTCAATACATCGACCTCCGGCCGACCTGTCTCCAAGGGTCTATTGCTGCCTCGGCCACCTTATGGTCGATCTCCTGTGAGTCTAGATTTTCGAATCCGACGCAAAACTGACAGTTAATTGTAAGGTTCAGAGCCTGTTAATGACGATGGGACACACAAATCGCGTCGCGATTCAATACATCGTCCTCCGGCCGACCTGTCTCCAAGGGTCTATTGCTGCCTCGGGCACCTTACGGTCGATCTCCTGTGAGTCTAGATTTTCGAATCCGACGCAAAACTGACAGTTAATTGTAACGTTCAGAGCCTGTTAATGACGATGGAACACACAAATTGCGTCGCGATTCAATACATCGTCCTCCGGCCGACCTGTCTCCAAGGGTCTGTTGCTGCCTCGGACACCTTATGGTCGATCTCCTGTGAGTCTAGATTTTCGAATTCGACGCAAAACTGACAGTTTATTGTAACGTTCAGCGCCTGTTAATGACGATGGAACACACAAATCGCGTCGCGATTCAATACATCGTCCTTCAGCCGACTTGTCTCCAAGGGTCAAGTCCTGCCTCGGGCACCTTATGGTCGTTCTTCTGTGAGTCTAGATTTTCGAATCCGACGCAAAACTGACAGTTATTTGTAAGGTTCAGAGCCTCTTAATGACAATGGAACACACAAATTGCGTCGCGATTCAATACATCGTCCTCCGGCCGACTTGTCTCCAAAGGTCTAGTGCTGCCTCGGGCACCTTATGGTCGTTCTCCTGTGAGTCTAGATTTTCGAATCCGACGCAAAACTGACAGTTAATTGTAACGTTCAGAGCCTGTTAATGACGATGGAACACACAAATTGCGTCGCGATTCAATACATCGTCCTCCGGCCGACCTGTCTCCAAGGGTCTATTGCTGCCTCGGGCACCTTATGGTCGATCTCCTGTGAGTCTAGATTTTCGAATCCGACGCAAAACTGACAGTTAATTGTAACGTTCAGAGCCTGTTAATGACGATGGAACACACAAATCACGTCGCGATTCAATACATCATCCTCCAGCCGACTTGTCTCCAAGGGTCTAGTGCTGCCTCGGGCACCTTATGGTCGTTCTTCTGTGAGTCTAGATTTTCGAATCCGACGCAAAACTGACAGTTAATTGTAACGTTCAGAGCCTGTTAATGACGATGGAACACACAAATTGCGTCGCGATTCAATACATCGTCCTCCGGCCGACCTGTCTCCAAGGGTCTATTGCTGCCTCGGGCACCTTATGGTCGATCTCCTGTGAGTCTAGATTTTCGAATCCGACGCAAAACTGACAGTTAATTGTAACGTTCAGAGCCTGTTAATGACGATGGAACACACAAATCACGTCGCGATTCAATACATCATCCTCCAGCCGACTTGTCTCCAAGGGTCTAGTGCTGCCTCGGGCACCTTATGGTCGTTCTTCTGTGAGTCTAGATTTTCGAATCCGACGCAAAACTGACAGTTATTTGTAAGGTTCAGAGCCTCTTAATGACAATGGAACACACAAATTGCGTCGCGATTCAATACATCGTCCTCCGGCCGACCTGTCTCCAAGGGTCTATTGCTGCCTCGGGCACCTTATGGTCGATCTCCTGTGAGTCTAGATTTTCGAATTCGACGCAAAACTGACAGTTAATTGTAACGTTCAGAGCCTGTTAATGACGATGGAACACACAAATCACGTCGCGATTCAATACATCATCCTCCAGCCGACTTGTCTCCAAGGGTCTAGTGCTGCCTCGGGCACCTTATGGTCGTTCTCCTGTGAGTCTAGATTTTCGAATCCGACGCAAAACTGACAGTTAATTGTAACGTTCAGAGCCTGTTAATGACGATGGAACACACAAATTGCGTCGCGATTCAATACATCGTCCTCCGGCCGACCTGTCTCCAAGGGTCTATTGCTGCCTCGGGCACCTTATGGTCGATCTCCTGTGAGTCTAGATTTTCGAATCAGACGCAAAACTGACAGTTAATTGTAACGTTCAGAGCCTGTTAATGACGATGGAACACACAAATTGCGTCGCGATTCAATACATCGTCCTCCGGCCGACCTGTCTCCAAGGGTCTATTGCTGCCTCGGCCACCTTATGGTCGATCTCCTGTGAGTCTAGATTTTCGAATCCGACGCAAAACTGACAGTTAATTGTAAGGTTCAGAGCCTGTTAATGACGATGGGACACACAAATCGCGTCGCGATTCAATACATCGTCCTCCGGCCGACCTGTCTCCAAGGGTCTATTGCTGCCTCGGGCACCTTACGGTCGATCTCCTGTGAGTCTAGATTTTCGAATCCGACGCAAAACTGACAGTTAATTGTAACGTTCAGAGCCTGTTAATGACGATGGAACACACAAATTGCGTCGCGATTCAATACATCGTCCTCCGGCCGACCTGTCTCCAAGGGTCTGTTGCTGCCTCGGACACCTTATGGTCGATCTCCTGTGAGTCTAGATTTGCGAATTCGACGCAAAACTGACAGTTTATTGTAACGTTCAGCGCCTGTTAATGACGATGGAACACACAAATCGCGTCGCGATTCAATACATCGTCCTCCAGCCGACTTGTCTCCAAGGGTCAAGTCCTGCCTCGGCCACCTTATGGTCGTTGTCCTGTGAGTCTAGATTTTCGAATCCGACGCAAAACTGACAGTTAATTGTAAGGTTCAGAGCCTGTTAATGACGATGGGACACACAAATCGCGTCGCGATTCAATACATCGTCCTCCGGCCGACCTGTCTCCAAGGGTCTATTGCTGCCTCGGGCACCTTACGGTCGATCTCCTGTGAGTCTAGATTTTCGAATCCGACGCAAAACTGACAGTTAATTGTAACGTTCAGAGCCTGTTAATGACGATGGAACACACAAATTGCGTCGCGATTCAATACATCGTCCTCCGGCCGACCTGTCTCCAAGGGTCTGTTGCTGCCTCGGACACCTTATGGTCGATCTCCTGTGAGTCTAGATTTGCGAATTCGACGCAAAACTGACAGTTTATTGTAACGTTCAGCGCCTGTTAATGACGATGGAACACACAAATCGCGTCGCGATTCAATACATCGTCCTCCAGCCGACTTGTCTCCAAGGGTCAAGTCCTGCCTCGGGCACCTTATGGTCGTTCTTCTGTGAGTCTAGATTTTCGAATCCGACGCAAAACTGACAGTTATTTGTAAGGTTCAGAGCCTCTTAATGACAATGGAACACACAAATTGCGTCGCGATTCAATACATCGTCCTCCGGCCGACTTGTCTCCAAAGGTCTAGTGCTGCCTCGGGCACCTTATGGTCGTTCTCCTGTGAGTCTAGATTTTCGAATCCGACGCAAAACTGACAGTTAATTGTAACGTTCAGAGCCTGTTAATGACGATGGAACACACAAATTGCGTCGCGATTCAATACATCGTCCTCCGGCCGACCTGTCTCCAAGGGTCTATTGCTGCCTCGGGCACCTTATGGTCGATCTCCTGTGAGTCTAGATTTTCGAATCCGACGCAAAACTGACAGTTAATTGTAACGTTCAGAGCCTGTTAATGACGATGGAACACACAAATCACGTCGCGATTCAATACATCATCCTCCAGCCGACTTGTCTCCAAGGGTCTAGTGCTGCCTCGGGCACCTTATGGTCGTTCTTCTGTGAGTCTAGATTTTCGAATCCGACGCAAAACTGACAGTTAATTGTAACGTTCAGAGCCTGTTAATGACGATGGAACACACAAATTGCGTCGCGATTCAATACATCGTCCTCCGGCCGACCTGTCTCCAAGGGTCTATTGCTGCCTCGGGCACCTTATGGTCGATCTCCTGTGAGTCTAGATTTTCGAATCCGACGCAAAACTGACAGTTAATTGTAACGTTCAGAGCCTGTTAATGACGATGGAACACACAAATCACGTCGCGATTCAATACATCATCCTCCAGCCGACTTGTCTCCAAGGGTCTAGTGCTGCCTCGGGCACCTTATGGTCGTTCTTCTGTGAGTCTAGATTTTCGAATCCGACGCAAAACTGACAGTTATTTGTAAGGTTCAGAGCCTCTTAATGACAATGGAACACACAAATTGCGTCGCGATTCAATACATCGTCCTCCGGCCGACCTGTCTCCAAGGGTCTATTGCTGCCTCGGGCACCTTATGGTCGATCTCCTGTGAGTCTAGATTTTCGAATTCGACGCAAAACTGACAGTTAATTGTAACGTTCAGAGCCTGTTAATGACGATGGAACACACAAATCACGTCGCGATTCAATACATCATCCTCCAGCCGACTTGTCTCCAAGGGTCTAGTGCTGCCTCGGGCACCTTATGGTCGTTCTCCTGTGAGTCTAGATTTTCGAATCCGACGCAAAACTGACAGTTAATTGTAACGTTCAGAGCCTGTTAATGACGATGGAACACACAAATTGCGTCGCGATTCAATACATCGTCCTCCGGCCGACCTGTCTCCAAGGGTCTATTGCTGCCTCGGGCACCTTATGGTCGATCTCCTGTGAGTCTAGATTTTCGAATCAGACGCAAAACTGACAGTTAATTGTAACGTTCAGAGCCTGTTAATGACGATGGAACACACAAATTGCGTCGCGATTCAATACATCGTCCTCCGGCCGACCTGTCTCCAAGGGTCTATTGCTGCCTCGGCCACCTTATGGTCGATCTCCTGTGAGTCTAGATTTTCGAATCCGACGCAAAACTGACAGTTAATTGTAAGGTTCAGAGCCTGTTAATGACGATGGGACACACAAATCGCGTCGCGATTCAATACATCGTCCTCCGGCCGACCTGTCTCCAAGGGTCTATTGCTGCCTCGGGCACCTTACGGTCGATCTCCTGTGAGTCTAGATTTTCGAATCCGACGCAAAACTGACAGTTAATTGTAACGTTCAGAGCCTGTTAATGACGATGGAACACACAAATTGCGTCGCGATTCAATACATCGTCCTCCGGCCGACCTGTCTCCAAGGGTCTGTTGCTGCCTCGGACACCTTATGGTCGATCTCCTGTGAGTCTAGATTTTCGAATTCGACGCAAAACTGACAGTTTATTGTAACGTTCAGCGCCTGTTAATGACGATGGAACACACAAATCGCGTCGCGATTCAATACATCGTCCTCCAGCCGACTTGTCTCCAAGGGTCAAGTCCTGCCTCGGGCACCTTATGGTCGTTCTTCTGTTAGTCTAGATTTTCGAATCCGACGCAAAACTGACAGTTATTTGTAAGGTTCAGAGCCTCTTAATGACAATGGAACACACAAATTGCGTCGCGATTCAATACATCGTCCTCCGGCCGACTTGTCTCCAAAGGTCTAGTGCTGCCTCGGGCACCTTATGGTCGTTCTCCTGTGAGTCTAGATTTTCGAATCCGACGCAAAACTGACAGTTAATTGTAACGTTCAGAGCCTGTTAATGACGATGGAACACACAAATTGCGTCGCGATTCAATACATCGTCCTCCGGCCGACCTGTCTCCAAGGGTCTATTGCTGCCTCGGGCACCTTATGGTCGATCTCCTGTGAGTCTAGATTTTCGAATCCGACGCAAAACTGACAGTTAATTGTAACGTTCAGAGCCTGTTAATGACGATGGAACACACAAATCACGTCGCGATTCAATACATCATCCTCCAGCCGACTTGTCTCCAAGGGTCTAGTGCTGCCTCGGGCACCTTATGGTCGTTCTTCTGTGAGTCTAGATTTTCGAATCCGACGCAAAACTGACAGTTAATTGTAACGTTCAGAGCCTGTTAATGACGATGGAACACACAAATTGCGTCGCGATTCAATACATCGTCCTCCGGCCGACCTGTCTCCAAGGGTCTATTGCTGCCTCGGGCACCTTATGGTCGATCTCCTGTGAGTCTAGATTTTCGAATCCGACGCAAAACTGACTTAATTGTAACGTTCAGAGCCTGTTAATGACGATGGAACACACAAATCACGTCGCGATTCAATACATCATCCTCCAGCCGACTTGTCTCCAAGGGTCTAGTGCTGCCTCGGGCACCTTATGGTCGTTCTTCTGTGAGTCTAGATTTTCGAATCCGACGCAAAACTGACAGTTATTTGTAAGGTTCAGAGCCTCTTAATGACAATGGAACACACAAATTGCGTCGCGATTCAATACATCGTCCTCCGGCCGACCTGTCTCCAAGGGTCTATTGCTGCCTCGGGCACCTTATGGTCGATCTCCTGTGAGTCTAGATTTTCGAATTCGACGCAAAACTGACAGTTAATTGTAACGTTCAGAGCCTGTTAATGACGATGGAACACACAAATCACGTCGCGATTCAATACATCATCCTCCAGCCGACTTGTCTCCAAGGGTCTAGTGCTGCCTCGGGCACCTTATGGTCGTTCTCCTGTGAGTCTAGATTTTCGAATCCGACGCAAAACTGACAGTTAATTGTAACGTTCAGAGCCTGTTAATGACGATGGAACACACAAATTGCGTCGCGATTCAATACATCGTCCTCCGGCCGACCTGTCTCCAAGGGTCTATTGCTGCCTCGGGCACCTTATGGTCGATCTCCTGTGAGTCTAGATTTTCGAATCAGACGCAAAACTGACAGTTAATTGTAACGTTCAGAGCCTGTTAATGACGATGGAACACACAAATTGCGTCGCAATTCAATACATCGTCCTCCGGCCGACCTGTCTCCAAGGGTCTATTGCTGCCTCGGGCACCTTATGGTCGTTCTCCTGTGAGTCTAGACTTTCGAATCCGACGCAAAACTGACAGTTAATTGTAACGTTCAGAGCCTGTTAATGACGATGGAACACACAAATTGCGTCGCGATTCAATACATCGTCCTCCGGCCGACCTGTCTCCAAGGGTCTATTGCTGCCTCGGCCACCTTATGGTCGATCTCCTGTGAGTCTAGATTTTCGAATCCGACGCAAAACTGACAGTTAATTGTAACGTTCAGAGCCTGTTAATGACGATGGAACACACAAATTGCGTCGCGATTCAATACATCGTCCTCCGGCCGACCTGTCTCCAAGGGTCTATTGCTGCCTCGGTCACCTTATGGTCGTTCTCCTGTGAGTCTAGATTTTCGAATCCGACGCAAAACTGACAGTTAATTGTAAGGTTCAGAGCCTGTTAATGACGATGGGACACACAAATCGCGTCGCGATTCAATACATCGTCCTCCGGCCGACCTGTCTCCAAGGGTCTATTGCTGCCTCGGGCACCTTACGGTCGATCTCCTGTGAGTCTAGATTTTCGAATCCGACGCAAAACTGACAGTTAATTGTAACGTTCAGAGCCTGTTAATGACGATGGAACACACAAATTGCGTCGCGATTCAATACATCGTCCTCCGGCCGACCTGTCTCCAAGGGTCTGTTGCTGCCTCGGACACCTTATGGTCGATCTCCTGTGAGTCTAGATTTTCGAATTCGACGCAAAACTGACAGTTTATTGTAACGTTCAGCGCCTGTTAATGACGATGGAACACACAAATCGCGTCGCGATTCAATACATCGTCCTCCAGCCGACTTGTCTCCAAGGGTCAAGTCCTGCCTCGGGCACCTTATGGTCGTTCTTCTGTGAGTCTAGATTTTCGAATCCGACGCAAAACTGACAGTTATTTGTAAGGTTCAGAGCCTCTTAATGACAATGGAACACACAAATTGCGTCGCGATTCAATACATCGTCCTCCGGCCGACCTGTCTCCAAGGGTCTGTTGCTGCCTCGGGCACCTTAGGGTCGATCTCCTGTGAGTCTAGATTTTCGAATTCGACGCAAAACTGACAGTTAATTGTAACGTTCAGAGCCTGTTAATGACGATGGAACACACAAATCACGTCGCGATTCAATACATCATCCTCCAGCCGACTTGTCTCCAAAGGTCTAGTGCTGCCTCGGGCACCTTATGGTCGTTCTCCTGTGAGTCTAGATTTTCGAATCCGACGCAAAACTGACAGTTAATTGTAACGTTCAGAGCCTGTTAATGACGATGGAACACACAAATTGCGTCGCGATTCAATACATCGTCCTCCGGCCGACCTGTCTCCAAGGGTCTATTGCTGCCTCGGGCACCTTATGGTCGATCTCCTGTGAGTCTAGATTTTCGAATCCGACGCAAAACTGACAGTTAATTGTAACGTTCAGAGCCTGTTAATGACGATGGAACACACAAATTGCGTCGCGATTCAATACATCGTCCTCCGGCCGACCTGTCTCCAAGGGTCTATTGCTGCCTCGGCCACCTTATGGTCGTTGTCCTGTGAGTCTAGATTTTCGAATCCGACGCAAAACTGACAGTTAATTGTAACGTTCAGAGCCTGTTAATGACGATGGAAGACACAAATTGCGTCGCGATTCAATACATCGTCCTCCGGCCGACCTGTCTCCAAGGATCTATTGCTGCCTCGGGCACCTTACGGTCGATCTCCTGTGAGTCTAGATTTTCGAATCCGACGCAAAACTGACAGTTAGTTGTAACGTTCAGAGCCTGTTCATGACGATGTAACACACAAATTGCGTCGCGATACAATACATCGTCCTCCGGCCGACCTGTCTCCAAGGGTCTATTGCTGCCTCGGGCACCTTATGGTCGTTCTCCTGTGAGTCTAGACTTTCGAATCAGACGCAAAACTGACAGTTAATTGTAACGTTCAGAGCCTGTTAATGACGATGGAACACACAAATTGCGTCGCGATTCAATACATCGTCCTCCGGCCGACCTGTCTCCAAGGGTCTATTGCTGCCTCGGGCACCTTATGGTCGATCTCCTGTGAGTCTAGATTTTCGAATCCGACGCAAAACTGACAGTTAATTGTAACGTTCAGAGCCTGTTAATGACGATGGAACACACAAATCACGTCGCGATTCAATACATCATCCTCCAGCCGACTTGTCTCCAAGGGTCTAGTGCTGCCTCGGGCACCTTATGGTCGTTCTTCTGTGAGTCTACATTTTCGAATCCGACGCAAAACTGACAGTTATTTGTAAGGTTCAGAGCCTCTTAATGACAATGGAACACACAAATTGCGTCGCGATTCAATACATCGTCCTCCGGCCGACCTGTCTCCAAGGGTCTATTGCTGCCTCGGGCACCTTATGGTCGATCTCCTGTGAGTCTAGATTTTCGAATTCGACGCAAAACTGACAGTTAATTGTAACGTTCAGAGCCTGTTAATGACGATGGAACACACAAATCACGTCGCGATTCAATACATCATCCTCCAGCCGACTTGTCTCCAAGGGTCTAGTGCTGCCTCGGGCACCTTATGGTCGTTCTCCTGTGAGTCTAGATTTTCGAATCCGACGCAAAACTGACAGTTAATTGTAACGTTCAGAGCCTGTTAATGACGATGGAACACACAAATTGCGTCGCGATTCAATACATCGTCCTCCGGCCGACCTGTCTCCAAGGGCCTATTGCTGCCTCGGGCACCTTATGGTCGATCTCCTGTGAGTCTAGATTTTCGAATCCGACGCAAAACTGACAGTTAATTGTAACGTTCAGAGCCTGTTAATGACGATGGAAGACACAAATTGCGTCGCGATTCAATACATCGTCCTCCGGCCGACCTGTCTCCAAGGGTCTATTGCTGCCTCGGCCACCTTATGGTCGTTGTCCTGTGAGTCTAGATTTTCGAATCCGACGCAAAACTGACAGTTAATTGTAACGTTCAGAGCCTGTTAATGACGATGGAACACACAAATTGCGTCGCGATTCAATACATCGTCCTCCGGCCGACCTGTCTCCAAGGATCTATTGCTGCCTCGGGCACCTTACGGTCGATCTCCTGTGAGTCTAGATTTTCGAATCCGACGCAAAACTGACAGTTAGTTGTAACGTTCAGAGCCTGTTCATGACGATGTAACACACAAATTGCGTCGCGATACAATACATCGTCCTCCGGCCGACCTGTCTCCAAGGGTCTATTGCTGCCTCGGGCACCTTATGGTCGTTCTCCTGTGAGTCTAGACTTTCGAATCAGACGCAAAACTGACAGTTAATTGTAACGTTCAGAGCCTGTTAATGACGATGGAACACACAAATTGCGTCGCGATTCAATACATCGTCCTCCGGCCGACCTGTCTCCAAGGGTCTATTGCTGCCTCGGGCACCTTATGGTCGATCTCCTGTGAGTCTAGATTTTCGAATCCGACGCAAAACTGACAGTTAATTGTAACGTTCAGAGCCTGTTAATGACGATGGAACACACAAATCACGTCGCGATTCAATACAACATCCTCCAGCCGACTTGTCTCCAAAGGTCTAGTGCTGCCTCGGGCACCTTATGGTCGTTCTCCTGTGAGTCTAGATTTTCGAATCCGACGCAAAACTGACAGTTAATTGTAACGTTCAGAGCCTGTTAATGACGATGGAACACACAAATTGCGTCGCGATTCAATACATCGTCCTCCGGCCGACCTGTCTCCAAGGGTCTATTGCTGCCTCGGGCACCTTATGGTCGATCTCCTGTGAGTCTAGATTTTCGAATCCGACGCAAAACTGACAGTTAATTGTAACGTTCAGAGCCTGTTAATGACGATGGAACACACAATTTGCGTCGCGATTCAATACATCGTCCTCCGGCCGACCTGTCTCCAAGGGTCTATTGCTGCCTCGGCCACCTTATGGTCGTTGTCCTGTGAGTCTAGATTTTCGAATCCGACGCAAAACTGACAGTTAATTGTAACGTTCAGAGCCTGTTAATGACGATGGAACACACAAATTGCGTCGCGATTCAATACATCGTCCTCCGGCCGACCTGTCTCCAAGGATCTATTGCTGCCTCGGGCACCTTACGGTCGATCTCCTGTGAGTCTAGATTTTCGAATCCGACGCAAAACTGACAGTTAGTTGTAACGTTCAGAGCCTGTTCATGACGATGTAACACAAATTGCGTCGCGATACAATACATCGTCCTCCGGCCGACCTGTCTCCAAGGGTCTATTGCTGCCTCGGGCACCTTATGGTCGTTCTCCTGTGAGTCTAGACTTTCGAATCAGACGCAAAACTGACAGTTAATTGTAACGTTCAGAGCCTGTTAATGACGATGGAACACACAAATTGCGTCGCGATTCAATACATCGTCCTCCGGCCGACCTGTCTCCAAGGGTCTGTTGCTGCCTCGGGCACCTTATGGTCGATCTCCTGTGAGTCTAGATTTTCGAATTCGACGCAAAACTGACAGTTAATTGTAACGTTCAGAGCCTGTTAATGACGATGGAACACACAAATCACGTCGCGATTCAATACATCATCCTCCAGCCGACTTGTCTCCAAAGGTCTAGTGCTGCCTCGGGCACATTATGGTCGTTCTCCTGTGAGTCTAGATTTTCGAATCAGACGCAAAACTGACAGTTAATTGTAACGTTCAGAGCCTGTTAATGACGATGGAACACACAAATTGCGTCGCAATTCAATACATCGTCCTCCGGCCGACCTGTCTCCAAGGGTCTATTGCTGCCTCGGGCACCTTATGGTCGTTCTCCTGTGAGTCTAGACTTTCGAATCCGACGCAAAACTGACAGTTAATTGTAACGTTCAGAGCCTGTTAATGACGATGGAACACACAAATTGCGTCGCGATTCAATACATCGTCCTCCGGCCGACCTGTCTCCAAGGGTCTATTGCTGCCTCGGTCACCTTATGGTCGTTCTCCTGTGAGTCTAGATTTTCGAATCCGACGCAAAACTGACAGTTAATTGTAACGTTCAGAGCCTGTTAATGACGATGGAACACACAAATCGCGTCGCGATTCAATACATCGTCCTCCGGCCGACCTGTCTCCAAGGGTCTATTGCTGCCTCGGGCACCTTACGGTCGATCTCCTGTGAGTCTAGATTTTCGAATCCGACGCAAAACTGACAGTTAATTGTAACGTTCAGAGCCTGTTAATGACGATGGAACACACAAATTGCGTCGCGATTCAATACATCGTCCTCCGGCCGACCTGTCTCCAAGGGTCTGTTGCTGCCTCGGACACCTTATGGTCGATCTCCTGTGAGTCTAGATTTTCGAATTCCACGCAAAACTGACAGTTTATTGTAACGTTCAGCGCCTGTTAATGACGATGGAACACACAAATCGCGTCGCGATTCAATACATCGTCTTCCAGCCGACTTGTCTCCAAGGGTCAAGTCCTGCCTCGGGCACCTTATGGTCGTTCTTCTGTGAGTCTAGATTTTCGAATCCGACGCAAAACTGACAGTTATTTGTAAGGTTCAGAGCCTCTTAATGACAATGGAACACACAAATCGCGTCGCGATTCAATACATCGTCCTCCGGCCGACCTGTCTCCAAGGGTCTGTTGCTGCCTCGGGCACCTTATGGTCGATCTCCTGTGAGTCTAGATTTTCGAATTCGACGCAAAACTGACAGTTAATTGTAACGTTCAGAGCCTGTTAATGACGATGGAACACACAAATCACGTCGCGATTCAATACATCATCCTCCAGCCGACTTGTCTCCAAAGGTCTAGTGCTGCCTCGGGCACCTTATGGTCGTTCTCCTGTGAGTCTAGATTTTCGAATCCGACGCAAAACTGACAGTTAATTGTAACGTTCAGAGCCTGTTAATGACGATGGAACACACAAATTGCGTCGCGATTCAATACATCGTCCTCCGGCCGACCTGTCTCCAAGGGTCTATTGCTGCCTCGGGCACCTTATGGTCGATCTCCTGTGAGTCTAGATTTTCGAATCCGACGCAAAACTGACAGTTAATTGTAACGTTCAGAGCCTGTTAATGACGATGGAACACACAAATTGCGTCGCGATTCAATACATCGTCCTCCGGCCGACCTGTCTCCAAGGGTCTATTGCTGCCTCGGCCACCTTATGGTCGTTGTCCTGTGAGTCTAGATTTTCGAATCCGACGCAAAACTGACAGTTAATTGTAACGTTCAGAGCCTGTTAATGACGATGGAAGACACAAATTGCGTCGCGATTCAATACATCGTCCTCCGGCCGACCTGTCTCCAAGGATCTATTGCTGCCTCGGGCACCTTACGGTCGATCTCCTGTGAGTCTAGATTTTCGAATCCGACGCAAAACTGACAGTTAGTTGTAACGTTCAGAGCCTGTTCATGACGATGTAACACACAAATTGCGTCGCGATACAATACATCGTCCTCCGGCCGACCTGTCTCCAAGGGTCTATTGCTGCCTCGGGCACCTTATGGTCGTTCTCCTGTGAGTCTAGACTTTCGAATCAGACGCAAAACTGACAGTTAATTGTAACGTTCAGAGCCTGTTAATGACGATGGAACACACAAATTGCGTCGCGATTCAATACATCGTCCTCCGGCCGACCTGTCTCCAAGGGTCTATTGCTGCCTCGGACACCTTATGGTCGATCTCCTGTGAGTCTAGATTTTCGAATTCGACGCAAAACTGACAGTTTATTGTAACGTTCAGCGCCTGTTAATGACGATGGAACACACAAATCGCGTCGCGATTCAATACATCGTCCTCCAGCCGACTTGTCTCCAAGGGTCAAGTCCTGCCTCGGGCACCTTATGGTCGTTCTTCTGTGAGTCTAGATTTTCGAATCCGACGCAAAACTGACAGTTATTTGTAAGGTTCAGAGCCTCTTAATGACAATGGAACACACAAATTGCGTCGCGATTCAATACATCGTCCTCCGGCCGACCTGTCTCCAAGGGTCTGTTGCTGCCTCGGGCACCTTAGGGTCGATCTCCTGTGAGTCTAGATTTTCGAATTCGACGCAAAACTGACAGTTAATTGTAACGTTCAGAGCCTGTTAATGACGATGGAACACACAAATCACGTCGCGATTCAATACATCATCCTCCAGCCGACTTGTCTCCAAAGGTCTAGTGCTGCCTCGGGCACCTTATGGTCGTTCTCCTGTGAGTCTAGATTTTCGAATCCGACGCAAAACTGACAGTTAATTGTAACGTTCAGAGCCTGTTAATGACGATGGAACACACAAATTGCGTCGCGATTCAATACATCGTCCTCCGGCCGACCTGTCTCCAAGGGTCTATTGCTGCCTCGGGCACCTTATGGTCGATCTCCTGTGAGTCTAGATTTTCGAATCCGACGCAAAACTGACAGTTAATTGTAACGTTCAGAGCCTGTTAATGACGATGGAACACACAAATTGCGTCGCGATTCAATACATCGTCCTCCGGCCGACCTGTCTCCAAGGGTCTATTGCTGCCTCGGCCACCTTATGGTCGTTGTCCTGTGAGTCTAGATTTTCGAATCCGACGCAAAACTGACAGTTAATTGTAACGTTCAGAGCCTGTTAATGACGATGGAAGACACAAATTGCGTCGCGATTCAATACATCGTCCTCCGGCCGACCTGTCTCCAAGGATCTATTGCTGCCTCGGGCACCTTACGGTCGATCTCCTGTGAGTCTAGATTTTCGAATCCGACGCAAAACTGACAGTTAGTTGTAACGTTCAGAGCCTGTTCATGACGATGTAACACACAAATTGCGTCGCGATACAATACATCGTCCTCCGGCCGACCTGTCTCCAAGGGTCTATTGCTGCCTCGGGCACCTTATGGTCGTTCTCCTGTGAGTCTAGACTTTCGAATCAGACGCAAAACTGACAGTTAATTGTAACGTTCAGAGCCTGTTAATGACGATGGAACACACAAATTGCGTCGCGATTCAATACATCGTCCTCCGGCCGACCTGTCTCCAAGGGTCTATTGCTGCCTCGGGCACCTTATGGTCGATCTCCTGTGAGTCTAGATTTTCGAATCCGACGCAAAACTGACAGTTAATTGTAACGTTCAGAGCCTGTTAATGACGATGGAACACACAAATCACGTCGCGATTCAATACATCATCCTCCAGCCGACTTGTCTCCAAGGGTCTAGTGCTGCCTCGGGCACCTTATGGTCGTTCTTCTGTGAGTCTACATTTTCGAATCCGACGCAAAACTGACAGTTATTTGTAAGGTTCAGAGCCTCTTAATGACAATGGAACACACAAATTGCGTCGCGATTCAATACATCGTCCTCCGGCCGACCTGTCTCCAAGGGTCTATTGCTGCCTCGGGCACCTTATGGTCGATCTCCTGTGAGTCTAGATTTTCGAATTCGACGCAAAACTGACAGTTAATTGTAACGTTCAGAGCCTGTTAATGACGATGGAACACACAAATCACGTCGCGATTCAATACATCATCCTCCAGCCGACTTGTCTCCAAGGGTCTAGTGCTGCCTCGGGCACCTTATGGTCGTTCTCCTGTGAGTCTAGATTTTCGAATCCGACGCAAAACTGACAGTTAATTGTAACGTTCAGAGCCTGTTAATGACGATGGAACACACAAATTGCGTCGCGATTCAATACATCGTCCTCCGGCCGACCTGTCTCCAAGGGTCTATTGCTGCCTCGGCCACCTTATGGTCGTTGTCCTGTGAGTCTAGATTTTCGAATCCGACGCAAAACTGACAGTTAATTGTAACGTTCAGAGCCTGTTAATGACGATGGAAGACACAAATTGCGTCGCGATTCAATACATCGTCCTCCGGCCGACCTGTCTCCAAGGATCTATTGCTGCCTCGGGCACCTTACGGTCGATCTCCTGTGAGTCTAGATTTTCGAATCCGACGCAAAACTGACAGTTAGATGTAACGTTCAGAGCCTGTTCATGACGATGTAACACACAAATTGCGTCGCGATACAATACATCGTCCTCCGGCCGACCTGTCTCCAAGGGTCTATTGCTGCCTCGGGCACCTTATGGTCGTTCTCCTGTGAGTCTAGACTTTCGAATCAGACGCAAAACTGACAGTTAATTGTAACGTTCAGAGCCTGTTAATGACGATGGAACACACAAATTGCGTCGCGATTCAATACATCGTCCTCCGGCCGACCTGTCTCCAAGGGTCTATTGCTGCCTCGGGCACCTTATGGTCGATCTCCTGTGAGTCTAGATTTTCGAATCCGACGCAAAACTGACAGTTAATTGTAACGTTCAGAGCCTGTTAATGACGATGGAACACACAAATCACGTCGCGATTCAATACATCATCCTCCAGCCGACTTGTCTCCAAGGGTCTAGTGCTGCCTCGGGCACCTTATGGTCGTTCTTCTGTGAGTCTACATTTTCGAATCCGACGCAAAACTGACAGTTATTTGTAAGGTTCAGAGCCTCTTAATGACAATGGAACACACAAATTGCGTCGCGATTCAATACATCGTCCTCCGGCCGACCTGTCTCCAAGGGTCTATTGCTGCCTCGGGCACCTTATGGTCGATCTCCTGTGAGTCTAGATTTTCGAATTCGACGCAAAACTGACAGTTAATTGTAACGTTCAGAGCCTGTTAATGACGATGGAACACACAAATCACGTCGCGATTCAATACATCATCCTCCAGCCGACTTGTCTCCAAGGGTCTAGTGCTGCCTCGGGCACCTTATGGTCGTTCTCCTGTGAGTCTAGATTTTCGAATCCGACGCAAAACTGACAGTTAATTGTAACGTTCAGAGCCTGTTAATGACGATGGAACACACAAATTGCGTCGCGATTCAATACATCGTCCTCCGGCCGACCTGTCTCCAAGGGTCTATTGCTGCCTCGGGCACCTTATGGTCGATCTCCTGTGAGTCTAGATTTTCGAATCCGACGCAAAACTGACAGTTAATTGTAACGTTCAGAGCCTGTTAATGACGATGGAAGACACAAATTGCGTCGCGATTCAATACATCGTCCTCCGGCCGACCTGTCTCCAAGGGTCTATTGCTGCCTCGGCCACCTTATGGTCGTTGTCCTGTGAGTCTAGATTTTCGAATCCGACGCAAAACTGACAGTTAATTGTAACGTTCAGAGCCTGTTAATGACGATGGAACACACAAATTGCGTCGCGATTCAATACATCGTCCTCCGGCCGACCTGTCTCCAAGGATCTATTGCTGCCTCGGGCACCTTACGGTCGATCTCCTGTGAGTCTAGATTTTCGAATCCGACGCAAAACTGACAGTTAGTTGTAACGTTCAGAGCCTGTTCATGACGATGTAACACACAAATTGCGTCGCGATACAATACATCGTCCTCCGGCCGACCTGTCTCCAAGGGTCTATTGCTGCCTCGGGCACCTTATGGTCGTTCTCCTGTGAGTCTAGACTTTCGAATCAGACGCAAAACTGACAGTTAATTGTAACGTTCAGAGCCTGTTAATGACGATGGAACACACAAATTGCGTCGCGATTCAATACATCGTCCTCCGGCCGACCTGTCTCCAAGGGTCTATTGCTGCCTCGGGCACCTTATGGTCGATCTCCTGTGAGTCTAGATTTTCGAATCCGACGCAAAACTGACAGTTAATTGTAACGTTCAGAGCCTGTTAATGACGATGGAACACACAAATCACGTCGCGATTCAATACAACATCCTCCAGCCGACTTGTCTCCAAAGGTCTAGTGCTGCCTCGGGCACCTTATGGTCGTTCTCCTGTGAGTCTAGATTTTCGAATCCGACGCAAAACTGACAGTTAATTGTAACGTTCAGAGCCTGTTAATGACGATGGAACACACAAATTGCGTCGCGATTCAATACATCGTCCTCCGGCCGACCTGTCTCCAAGGGTCTATTGCTGCCTCGGGCACCTTATGGTCGATCTCCTGTGAGTCTAGATTTTCGAATCCGACGCAAAACTGACAGTTAATTGTAACGTTCAGAGCCTGTTAATGACGATGGAACACACAATTTGCGTCGCGATTCAATACATCGTCCTCCGGCCGACCTGTCTCCAAGGGTCTATTGCTGCCTCGGCCACCTTATGGTCGTTGTCCTGTGAGTCTAGATTTTCGAATCCGACGCAAAACTGACAGTTAATTGTAACGTTCAGAGCCTGTTAATGACGATGGAACACACAAATTGCGTCGCGATTCAATACATCGTCCTCCGGCCGACCTGTCTCCAAGGATCTATTGCTGCCTCGGGCACCTTACGGTCGATCTCCTGTGAGTCTAGATTTTCGAATCCGACGCAAAACTGACAGTTAGTTGTAACGTTCAGAGCCTGTTCATGACGATGTAACACAAATTGCGTCGCGATACAATACATCGTCCTCCGGCCGACCTGTCTCCAAGGGTCTATTGCTGCCTCGGGCACCTTATGGTCGTTCTCCTGTGAGTCTAGACTTTCGAATCAGACGCAAAACTGACAGTTAATTGTAACGTTCAGAGCCTGTTAATGACGATGGAACACACAAATTGCGTCGCGATTCAATACATCGTCCTCCGGCCGACCTGTCTCCAAGGGTCTGTTGCTGCCTCGGGCACCTTATGGTCGATCTCCTGTGAGTCTAGATTTTCGAATTCGACGCAAAACTGACAGTTAATTGTAACGTTCAGAGCCTGTTAATGACGATGGAACACACAAATCACGTCGCGATTCAATACATCATCCTCCAGCCGACTTGTCTCCAAAGGTCTAGTGCTGCCTCGGGCACATTATGGTCGTTCTCCTGTGAGTCTAGATTTTCGAATCAGACGCAAAACTGACAGTTAATTGTAACGTTCAGAGCCTGTTAATGACGATGGAACACACAAATTGCGTCGCAATTCAATACATCGTCCTCCGGCCGACCTGTCTCCAAGGGTCTATTGCTGCCTCGGGCACCTTATGGTCGTTCTCCTGTGAGTCTAGACTTTCGAATCCGACGCAAAACTGACAGTTAATTGTAACGTTCAGAGCCTGTTAATGACGATGGAACACACAAATTGCGTCGCGATTCAATACATCGTCCTCCGGCCGACCTGTCTCCAAGGGTCTATTGCTGCCTCGGTCACCTTATGGTCGTTCTCCTGTGAGTCTAGATTTTCGAATCCGACGCAAAACTGACAGTTAATTGTAAGGTTCAGAGCCTGTTAATGACGATGGAACACACAAATCGCGTCGCGATTCAATACATCGTCCTCCGGCCGACCTGTCTCCAAGGGTCTATTGCTGCCTCGGGCACCTTACGGTCGATCTCCTGTGAGTCTAGATTTTCGAATCCGACGCAAAACTGACAGTTAATTGTAACGTTCAGAGCCTGTTAATGACGATGGAACACACAAATTGCGTCGCGATTCAATACATCGTCCTCCGGCCGACCTGTCTCCAAGGGTCTGTTGCTGCCTCGGACACCTTATGGTCGATCTCCTGTGAGTCTAGATTTTCGAATTCGACGCAAAACTGACAGTTTATTGTAACGTTCAGCGCCTGTTAATGACGATGGAACACACAAATCGCGTCGCGATTCAATACATCGTCTTCCAGCCGACTTGTCTCCAAGGGTCAAGTCCTGCCTCGGGCACCTTATGGTCGTTCTTCTGTGAGTCTAGATTTTCGAATCCGACGCAAAACTGACAGTTATTTGTAAGGTTCAGAGCCTCTTAATGACAATGGAACACACAAATCGCGTCGCGATTCAATACATCGTCCTCCGGCCGACCTGTCTCCAAGGGTCTATTGCTGCCTCGGGCACCTTACGGTCGATCTCCTGTGAGTCTAGATTTTCGAATCCGACGCAAAACTGACAGTTAGTTGTAACGTTCAGAGCCTGTTCATGACGATGTAACACAAATTGCGTCGCGATACAATACATCGTCCTCCGGCCGACCTGTCTCCAAGGGTCTATTGCTGCCTCGGGCACCTTATGGTCGATCTCCTGTGAGTCTAGATTTTCGAATCCGACGCAAAACTGACAGTTAATTGTAACGTTCAGAGCCTGTTAATGACGATGGAACACACAATTTGCGTCGCGATTCAATACATCGTCCTCCGGCCGACCTGTCTCCAAGGGTCTATTGCTGCCTCGGCCACCTTATGGTCGTTGTCCTGTGAGTCTAGATTTTCGAATCCGACGCAAAACTGACAGTTAATTGTAACGTTCAGAGCCTGTTAATGACGATGGAACACACAAATTGCGTCGCGATTCAATACATCGTCCTCCGGCCGACCTGTCTCCAAGGATCTATTGCTGCCTCGGGCACCTTACGGTCGATCTCCTGTGAGTCTAGATTTTCGAATCCGACGCAAAACTGACAGTTAGTTGTAACGTTCAGAGCCTGTTCATGACGATGTAACACAAATTGCGTCGCGATACAATACATCGTCCTCCGGCCGACCTGTCTCCAAGGGTCTATTGCTGCCTCGGGCACCTTATGGTCGTTCTCCTGTGAGTCTAGACTTTCGAATCAGACGCAAAACTGACAGTTAATTGTAACGTTCAGAGCCTGTTAATGACGATGGAACACACAAATTGCGTCGCGATTCAATACATCGTCCTCCGGCCGACCTGTCTCCAAGGGTCTGTTGCTGCCTCGGGCACCTTATGGTCGATCTCCTGTGAGTCTAGATTTTCGAATTCGACGCAAAACTGACAGTTAATTGTAACGTTCAGAGCCTGTTAATGACGATGGAACACACAAATCACGTCGCGATTCAATACATCATCCTCCAGCCGACTTGTCTCCAAAGGTCTAGTGCTGCCTCGGGCACATTATGGTCGTTCTCCTGTGAGTCTAGATTTTCGAATCAGACGCAAAACTGACAGTTAATTGTAACGTTCAGAGCCTGTTAATGACGATGGAACACACAAATTGCGTCGCAATTCAATACATCGTCCTCCGGCCGACCTGTCTCCAAGGGTCTATTGCTGCCTCGGGCACCTTATGGTCGTTCTCCTGTGAGTCTAGACTTTCGAATCCGACGCAAAACTGACAGTTAATTGTAACGTTCAGAGCCTGTTAATGACGATGGAACACACAAATTGCGTCGCGATTCAATACATCGTCCTCCGGCCGACCTGTCTCCAAGGGTCTATTGCTGCCTCGGTCACCTTATGGTCGTTCTCCTGTGAGTCTAGATTTTCGAATCCGACGCAAAACTGACAGTTAATTGTAAGGTTCAGAGCCTGTTAATGACGATGGAACACACAAATCGCGTCGCGATTCAATACATCGTCCTCCGGCCGACCTGTCTCCAAGGGTCTATTGCTGCCTCGGGCACCTTACGGTCGATCTCCTGTGAGTCTAGATTTTCGAATCCGACGCAAAACTGACAGTTAATTGTAACGTTCAGAGCCTGTTAATGACGATGGAACACACAAATTGCGTCGCGATTCAATACATCGTCCTCCGGCCGACCTGTCTCCAAGGGTCTGTTGCTGCCTCGGACACCTTATGGTCGATCTCCTGTGAGTCTAGATTTTCGAATTCGACGCAAAACTGACAGTTTATTGTAACGTTCAGCGCCTGTTAATGACGATGGAACACACAAATCGCGTCGCGATTCAATACATCGTCTTCCAGCCGACTTGTCTCCAAGGGTCAAGTCCTGCCTCGGGCACCTTATGGTCGTTCTTCTGTGAGTCTAGATTTTCGAATCCGACGCAAAACTGACAGTTATTTGTAAGGTTCAGAGCCTCTTAATGACAATGGAACACACAAATCGCGTCGCGATTCAATACATCGTCCTCCGGCCGACCTGTCTCCAAGGGTCTGTTGCTGCCTCGGGCACCTTATGGTCGATCTCCTGTGAGTCTAGATTTTCGAATTCGACGCAAAACTGACAGTTAATTGTAACGTTCAGAGCCTGTTAATGACGATGGAACACACAAATCACGTCGCGATTCAATACATCATCCTCCAGCCGACTTGTCTCCAAAGGTCTAGTGCTGCCTCGGGCACCTTATGGTCGTTCTCCTGTGAGTCTAGATTTTCGAATCCGACGCAAAACTGACAGTTAATTGTAACGTTCAGAGCCTGTTAATGACGATGGAACACACAAATTGCGTCGCGATTCAATACATCGTCCTCCGGCCGACCTGTCTCCAAGGGTCTATTGCTGCCTCGGGCACCTTATGGTCGATCTCCTGTGAGTCTAGATTTTCGAATCCGACGCAAAACTGACAGTTAATTGTAACGTTCAGAGCCTGTTAATGACGATGGAACACACAAATTGCGTCGCGATTCAATACATCGTCCTCCGGCCGACCTGTCTCCAAGGGTCTATTGCTGCCTCGGCCACCTTATGGTCGTTGTCCTGTGAGTCTAGATTTTCGAATCCGACGCAAAACTGACAGTTAATTGTAACGTTCAGAGCCTGTTAATGACGATGGAAGACACAAATTGCGTCGCGATTCAATACATCGTCCTCCGGCCGACCTGTCTCCAAGGATCTATTGCTGCCTCGGGCACCTTACGGTCGATCTCCTGTGAGTCTAGATTTTCGAATCCGACGCAAAACTGACAGTTAGTTGTAACGTTCAGAGCCTGTTCATGACGATGTAACACACAAATTGCGTCGCGATACAATACATCGTCCTCCGGCCGACCTGTCTCCAAGGGTCTATTGCTGCCTCGGGCACCTTATGGTCGTTCTCCTGTGAGTCTAGACTTTCGAATCAGACGCAAAACTGACAGTTAATTGTAACGTTCAGAGCCTGTTAATGACGATGGAACACACAAATTGCGTCGCGATTCAATACATCGTCCTCCGGCCGACCTGTCTCCAAGGGTCTATTGCTGCCTCGGGCACCTTATGGTCGATCTCCTGTGAGTCTAGATTTTCGAATCCGACGCAAAACTGACAGTTAATTGTAACGTTCAGAGCCTGTTAATGACGATGGAACACACAAATCACGTCGCGATTCAATACATCATCCTCCAGCCGACTTGTCTCCAAGGGTCTATTGCTGCCTCGGGCACCTTATGGTCGATCTCCTGTGAGTCTAGATTTTCGAATCCGACGCAAAACTGACAGTTAATTGTAACGTTCAGAGCCTGTTAATGACGATGGAACACACAAATCACGTCGCGATTCAATACATCATCCTCCAGCCGACTTGTCTCCAAAGGTCTAGTGCTGCCTCGGTTACCTTATGGTCGTTCTCCTGTGAGTCTAGATTTTCGAATCCGACGCAAAACTGACAGTTAATTGTAACGTTCAGAGCCTGTTAATGACGATGGAACACACAAATTGCGTCGCGATTCAATACATCGTCCTCCGGCCGACCTGTCTCCAAGGGTCTATTGCTGCCTCGGGCACCTTATGGTCGATCTCCTGTGAGTCTAGATTTTCGAATCCGACGCAAAACTGACAGTTAATTGTAACGTTCAGAGCCTGTTAATGACGATGGAACACACAAATTGCGTCGCGATTCAATACATCGTCCTCCGGCCGACCTGTCTCCAAGGGTCTATTGCTGCCTCGGCCACCTTATGGTCGTTGTCCTGTGAGTCTAGATTTTCGAATCCGACGCAACACTGACAGTTAATTGTAACGTTCAGAGCCTGTTAATGACGATGGAACACACAAATTGCGTCGCGATTCAATACATCGTCCTCCGGCCGACCTGTCTCCAAGGATCTATTGCTGCCTCGGGCACCTTACGGTCGATCTCCTGTGAGTCTAGATTTTCGAATCCGACGCAAAACTGACAGTTAGTTGTAACGTTCAGAGCCTGTTCATGACGATGTAACACAAATTGCGTCGCGATACAATACATCGTCCTCCGGCCGACCTGTCTCCAAGGGTCTATTGCTGCCTCGGGCACCTTATGGTCGTTCTCCTGTGAGTCTAGACTTTCGAATCAGACGCAAAACTGACAGTTAATTGTAACGTTCAGAGCCTGTTAATGACGATGGAACACACAAATTGCGTCGCGATTCAATACATCGTCCTCCGGCCGACCTGTCTCCAAGGGTCTGTTGCTGCCTCGGGCACCTTATGGTCGATCTCCTGTGAGTCTAGATTTTCGAATTCGACGCAAAACTGACAGTTAATTGTAACGTTCAGAGCCTGTTAATGACGATGGAACACACAAATCACGTCGCGATTCAATACATCATCCTCCAGCCGACTTGTCTCCAAAGGTCTAGTGCTGCCTCGGGCACATTATGGTCGTTCTCCTGTGAGTCTAGATTTTCGAATCAGACGCAAAACTGACAGTTAATTGTAACGTTCAGAGCCTGTTAATGACGATGGAACACAAATTGCGTCGCAATTCAATACATCGTCCTCCGGCCGACCTGTCTCCAAGGGTCTATTGCTGCCTCGGGCACCTTATGGTCGTTCTCCTGTGAGTCTAGACTTTCGAATCCGACGCAAAACTGACAGTTAATTGTAACGTTCAGAGCCTGTTAATGACGATGGAACACACAAATTGCGTCGCGATTCAATACATCGTCCTCCGGCCGACCTGTCTCCAAGGGTCTATTGCTGCCTCGGGCACCTTATGGTCGATCTCCTGTGAGTCTAGATTTTCGAATCCGACGCAAAACTGACAGTTAATTGTAACGTTCAGAGCCTGTTAATGACGATGGAACACACAAATTGCGTCGCGATTCAATACATCGTCCTCCGGCCGACCTGTCTCCAAGGGTCTATTGCTGCCTCGGTCACCTTATGGTCGTTCTCCTGTGAGTCTAGATTTTCGAATCCGACGCAAAACTGACAGTTAATTGTAAGGTTCAGAGCCTGTTAATGACGATGGAACACACAAATCGCGTCGCGATTCAATACATCGTCCTCCGGCCGACCTGTCTCCAAGGGTCTATTGCTGCCTCGGGCACCTTACGGTCGATCTCCTGTGAGTCTAGATTTTCGAATCCGACGCAAAACTGACAGTTAATTGTAACGTTCAGAGCCTGTTAATGACGATGGAACACACAAATTGCGTCGCGATTCAATACATCGTCCTCCGGCCGACCTGTCTCCAAGGGTCTGTTGCTGCCTCGGACACCTTATGGTCGATCTCCTGTGAGTCTAGATTTTCGAATTCGACGCAAAACTGACAGTTTATTGTAACGTTCAGCGCCTGTTAATGACGATGGAACACACAAATCGCGTCGCGATTCAATACATCGTCTTCCAGCCGACTTGTCTCCAAGGGTCAAGTCCTGCCTCGGGCACCTTATGGTCGTTCTTCTGTGAGTCTAGATTTTCGAATCCGACGCAAAACTGACAGTTATTTGTAAGGTTCAGAGCCTCTTAATGACAATGGAACACACAAATCGCGTCGCGATTCAATACATCGTCCTCCGGCCGACCTGTCTCCAAGGGTCTGTTGCTGCCTCGGGCACCTTATGGTCGATCTCCTGTGAGTCTAGATTTTCGAATTCGACGCAAAACTGACAGTTAATTGTAACGTTCAGAGCCTGTTAATGACGATGGAACACACACATCACGTCGCGATTCAATACATCATCCTCCAGCCGACTTGTCTCCAAAGGTCTAGTGCTGCCTCGGGCACCTTATGGTCGTTCTCCTGTGAGTCTAGATTTTCGAATCCGACGCAAAACTGACAGTTAATTGTAACGTTCAGAGCCTGTTAATGACGATGGAACACACAAATTGCGTCGCGATTCAATACATCGTCCTCCGGCCGACCTGTCTCCAAGGGTCTATTGCTGCCTCGGGCACCTTATGGTCGATCTCCTGTGAGTCTAGATTTTCGAATCCGACGCAAAACTGACAGTTAATTGTAACGTTCAGAGCCTGTTAATGACGATGGAACACACAAATTGCGTCGCGATTCAATACATCGTCCTCCGGCCGACCTGTCTCCAAGGGTCTATTGCTGCCTCGGCCACCTTATGGTCGTTGTCCTGTGAGTCTAGATTTTCGAATCCGACGCAAAACTGACAGTTAATTGTAACGTTCAGAGCCTGTTAATGACGATGGAAGACACAAATTGCGTCGCGATTCAATACATCGTCCTCCGGCCGACCTGTCTCCAAGGATCTATTGCTGCCTCGGGCACCTTACGGTCGATCTCCTGTGAGTCTAGATTTTCGAATCCGACGCAAAACTGACAGTTAGTTGTAACGTTCAGAGCCTGTTCATGACGATGTAACACACAAATTGCGTCGCGATACAATACATCGTCCTCCGGCCGACCTGTCTCCAAGGGTCTATTGCTGCCTCGGGCACCTTATGGTCGTTCTCCTGTGAGTCTAGACTTTCGAATCAGACGCAAAACTGACAGTTAATTGTAACGTTCAGAGCCTGTTAATGACGATGGAACACACAAATTGCGTCGCGATTCAATACATCGTCCTCCGGCCGACCTGTCTCCAAGGGTCTATTGCTGCCTCGGGCACCTTATGGTCGATCTCCTGTGAGTCTAGATTTTCGAATCCGACGCAAAACTGACAGTTAATTGTAACGTTCAGAGCCTGTTAATGACGATGGAACACACAAATCACGTCGCGATTCAATACATCATCCTCCAGCCGACTTGTCTCCAAGGGTCTAGTGCTGCCTCGGGCACCTTATGGTCGTTCTCCTGTGAGTCTAGATTTTCGAATCCGACGCAAAACTGACAGTTAATTGTAACGTTCAGAGCCTGTTAATGACGATGGAACACACAAATCGCGTCGCGATTCAATACATCGTCCTCCGGCCGACCTGTCTCCAAGGGTCTATTGCTGCCTCGGTCACCTTATGGTCGTTCTCCTGTGAGTCTAGATTTTCGAATCCGACGCAAAACTGACAGTTAATTGTAAGGTTCAGAGCCTGTTAATGACGATGGAACACACAAATCGCGTCGCGATTCAATACATCGTCCTCCGGCCGACCTGTCTCCAAGGGTCTATTGCTGCCTCGGGCACCTTACGGTCGTTCTCCTGTGAGTCTAGATTTTCGAATCCGACGCAAAACTGACAGTTAGTTGTAACGTTCAGAGCCTGTTCATGACGATGGAACACACAAATTGCGTCGCGATTCAATACATCGTCCTCCGGCCGACCTGTCTCCAAGGGTCTATTGCTGCCTCGGGCAGCTTATGGTCGTTCTCCTGTGAGTCTAGACTTTCGTATCAGACGCAAAACTGACAGTTAATTGTAACGTTCAGAGCCTGTTAATGGCGATGGAACACACAAATTGCGTCGCGATTCAATACATCGTCCTCCGGCCGACCTGTCTCCAAGGGTCTAGTGCTGCCTCGTACACCTTATGGTCGTTCTCCTGTGAGTCTAGATTTTCGAATCCGACGCAAAACTGACAGTTAATAGTAACGTTCAGCGCCTGTTAATGACGATGGAACACACAAATCGCGTCCCGATTCAATATATCGTCCTCCAGCCGACTTGTCTCCAAGGGTCAAGTCCTGCCTCGGGCACCTTATGGTCGTTCTTCTGTGAGTCTAGATTTTCGAATCCGACGCAAAACTGACAGTTATTTGTAAGGTTCAGAGCCTCTTAATGACAATGGAACACACAAATTGCGTCGCGATTCAATACATCGTCCTCCGGCCGACCTGTCTCCAAGGGTCTATTGCTGCCTCGGTCACCTTATGGTCGCTCTCCTGTGAGTCTAGATTTTCGAATCCGACGCAAAACTGACAGTTAATTGTAAGGTTCAGAGCCTGTTAATGACGACGGAACACACAAATCGCGTCGCGATTCAATACATCGTCCTCCGGCCGACCTGTCTCCAAGGGTCTATTGCTGCCTCGGGCACCTTATGGTCGATCTCCTGTGAGTCTAGATTTTCGAATTCGACGCAAAACTGACAGTTAATTGTAACGTTCAGAGCCTGTTAATGACGATGGAACACACAAATCACGTCGCGATTCAATACATCATCCTCCAGCCGACTTGTCTCCAAAGGTCTAGTGCTGCCTCGGGCACCTTATGGTCGTTCTCCTGTGAGTCTAGATTTTCGAATCAGACGCAAAACTGACAGTTAATTGTAACGTTCAGAGCCTGTTAATGACGATGGAACACACAAATCACGTCGCGATTCAATACATCATCCTCCAGCCGACTTGTCTCCAAAGGTCTAGTGCTGCCTCGGGCACCTTATGGTCGTTCTTCTGTGAGTCTAGATTTTCGAATCAGACGCAAAACTGACAGTTAATTGTAACGTTCAGAGCCTGTTAATGACGATGGAACACACAAATTGCGTCGCAATTCAATACATCGTCCTCCGGCCGACCTGTCTCCAAGGGTCTATTGCTGCCTCGGGCACCTTATGGTCGTTCTCCTGTGAGTCTAGACTTTCGAATCAGACGCAAAACTGACAGTTAATTGTAACGTTCAGAGCCTGTTAATGACGATGGAACACACAAATTGCGTCGCGATTCAATACATCGTCCTCCGGCCGACCTGTCTCCAAGGGTCTATTGCTGCCTCGGGCACCTTATGGTCGATCTCCTGTGAGTCTAGATTTTCGAATCCGACGCAAAACTGACAGTTAATTGTGAGGTTCAGAGCCTGTTAATGACGATGGAACACACAAATCGCGTCGCGATTCAATACATCGTCCTCCGGCCGACCTGTCTCCAAGGGTCTATTGCTGCCTCGGGCACCTTACGGTCGATCTCCTGTGAGTCTAGATTTTCGAATCCGACGCAAAACTGACAGTTAGTTGTAACGTTCAGAGCCTGTTAATGACGATGGAACACACAAATTGCGTCGCGATTCAATACATCGTCCTCCGGCCGATCTGTCTCCAAGGGTCTATTGCTGCCTCGGGCAGCTTATGGTCGTTCTCCTGTGAGTCTAGACTTTCGAATCAGACGCAAAACTGACAGTTCATTGTAACGTTCAGAGCCTGTTAATGGCGATGGAACACACAAATTGCGTCGCGATTCAATACATCGTCCTACGGCCGACCTGTCTCCAAGGGTCTAGTGCTGCCTCGTACACCTTATGGTCGTTGTCCTGTGAGTCTAGATTTTCGAATCCGACGCAAAACTGACAGTTAATTGTAACGTTCAGCGCCTGTTAATGACGATGGAACACACAAATCGCGTCGCGATTCAATACATCGTCCTCCAGCCGACTTGTCTCCAAGGGTCAAGTCCTGCCTCGGGCACCATATGGTCGTTCTTCTGTGAGTCTAGATTTTCGAATCCGACGCAAAACTGACAGTTATTTGTAAGGTTCAGAGCCTCTTAATGACAATGGAACACACAAATTGCGTCGCGATTCAATACATCGTCCTCCGGCCGACCTGTCTCCAAGGGTCTATTGCTGCCTCGGTCACCTTATGATCGTTCTCCTGTGAGTCTAGATTTTCGAATCCGACGCAAAACTGACAGTTAATTGTAAGGTTCAGAGCCTGTTAATGACGATGGAACACACAAATCGCGTCGCGATTCAATACATCGTCCTCCGGCCGACCTGTCTCCAAGGGTCTATTGCTGCCTCGGGCACCTTACGGTCGATCTCCTGTGAGTCTAGATTTTCGAGGCCGACGCAAAACTGACAGTTAGTTGTAACGTTCAGAGCCTGTTCATGACGATGGAACACACAAATTGCGTCGCGATTCAATACATCGTCCTCCGGCCGACCTGTCTCCAAGGGTCTGTTGCTGCCTCGGGCACCTTGTGGTCGATCTCCTGTGAGTCTAGATTTTCGAATTCGACGCAAAACTGACAGTTTATTGTAACGTTCAGCGCCTGTTAATGACGATGGAACACACAAATCGCGTCGCGATTCAATACATCGTCCTCCAGCCGACTTGTCTCCAAGGGTCAAGTCCTGCCTCGGGCACCTTATGGTCGTTCTTCTGTGAGTCTAGATTTTCGAATCCGACGCAAAACTGACAGTTATTTGTAAGGTTCAGAGCCTCTTAATGACAATGGAACACACAAATTGCGTCGCGATTCAATACATCGTCCTCCGGCCGACCTGTCTCCAAGGGTCTGTTGCTGCCTCGGGCACCTTATGGTCGATCTCCTGTGAGTCTAGATTTTCGAATTCGACGCAAAACTGACAGTTAACTGTAACGTTCAGAGCCTGTTAATGACGATGGAACACACAAATCACGTCGCGATTCAATACATCATCCTCCAGCCGACTTGTCTCCAAAGGTCTAGTGCTGCCTCGGGCACCTTATGGTCGTTCTCCTGTGAGTCTAGATTTTCGAATCAGACGCAAAACTGACAGTTAATTGTAACGTTCAGAGCCTGTTAATGACGATGGAACACACAAATTGCGTCGCAATTCAATACATCGTCCTCCGGCCGACCTGTCTCCAAGGGTCTATTGCTGCCTCGGGCACCTTATGGTCGTTCTCCTGTGAGTCTAGACTTTCGAATCAGACGCAAAACTGACAGTTAATTGTAACGTTCAGAGCCTGTTAATGACGATGGAACACACAAATTGCGTCGCGATTCAATACATCGTCCTCCGGCCGACCTGTCTCCAAGGGTCTATTGCTGCCTCGGGCACCTTATGGTTGATCTCCTGTGAGTCTAGATTTTCGAATCCGACGCAAAACTGACAGTTAATTGTAACGTTCAGAGCCTGTTAATGACGATGGAACACACAAATTGCGTCGCGATTCAATACATCGTCCTCCGGTCGACCTGTCTCCAAGGGTCTGTTGCTGCCTCGGGCACCTTATGGTCGATCTCCTGTGAGTCTAGATTTTCGAATCCGACGCAAAACTGACAGTTAATTGTAAGGTTCAGAGCCTGTTAATGACGATGGAACACACAAATCGCGTCGCGATTCAATACATCGTCCTCCGGCCGACCTGTCTCCAAGGGTCTATTGCTGCCTCGGGCACCTTACGGTCGATCTCCTGTGAGTCTAGATTTTCGAATCCGACGCAAAACTGACAGTTAGTTGTAACGTTCAGAGCCTGTTAATGACGATGGAACACACAAATTGCGTCGCGATTCAATACATCGTCCTCCGGCCGACCTGTCTCCAAGGGTCTATTGCTGCCTTGGGCAGCTTATGGTCGTTCTCCTGTGAGTCTAGACTTTCGAATCAGACGCAAAACTGACAGTTAATTGTAACGTTCAGAGCCTGTTAATGGCGATGGAACACACAAATTGCGTCGCGATTCAATACATCGTCCTACGGCCGACCTGTCTCCAAGGGTCTAGTGCTGCCTCGTACACCTTATGGTCGTTCTCCTGTGAGTCTAGATTTTCGAATCCGACGCAAAACTGACAGTTAATTGTAACGTTCAGCGCCTGTTAATGACGGTGGAACACACAAATCGCGTCGCGATTCAATACATCGTCCTCTAGCCGACTTGTCTCCAAGGGTCAAGTCCTGCCTCGGGCACCTTATGGTCGTTCTTCTGTGAGTCTAGATTTTCGAATCCGACGCAAAACTGACAGTTATTTGTAAGGTTCAGAGCCTCTTAATGACAATGGAACACACAAATTGCGTCGCGATTCAATACATCGTCCTCCGGCCGACCTGTCTCCAAGGGTCTATTGCTGCCTCGGTCACCTTATGATCGTTCTCCTGTGAGTCTAGATTTTCGAATCCGACGCAAAACTGACAGTTAATTGTAAGGTTCAGAGCCTGTTAATGACGATGGAACACACAAATCGCGTCGCGATTCAATACATCGTCCTCCGGCCGACCTGTCTCCAAGGGTCTATTGCTGCCTCGGGCACCTTACGGTCGATCTCCTGTGAGTCTAGATTTTCGAGGCCGACGCAAAACTGACAGTTAGTTGTAACGTTCAGAGCCTGTTCATGACAATGGAACACACAAATTGCGTCGCGATTCAATACATCGTCCTCCGGCCGACCTGTCTCCAAGGGTCTGTTGCTGCCTCGGGCACCTTATGGTCGATCTCCTGTGAGTCTAGATTTTCGAATTCGACGCAAAACTGACAGTTTATTGTAACGTTCAGCGCCTGTTAATGACGATGGAACACACAAATCGCGTCGCGATTCAATACATCGTCCTCCAGCCGACTTGTCTCCAAGGGTCAAGTCCTGCCTCGGGCACCTTATGGTCGTTCTTCTGTGAGTCTAGATTTTCGAATCCGACGCAAAACTGACAGTTATTTGTAAGGTTCAGAGCCTCTTAATGACAATGGAACACACAAATTGCGTCGCGAATTCAATACATCGTCCTCCGGCCGACCTGTCTCCAAGGGTCTGTTGCTGCCTCGGGCACCTTATGGTCGATCTCCTGTGAGTCTAGATTTTCGAATTCGACGCAAAACTGACAGTTAACTGTAACGTTCAGAGCCTGTTAATGACGATGGAACACACAAATCACGTCGCGATTCAATACATCATCCTCCAGCCGACTTGTCTCCAAAGGTCTAGTGCTGCCTCGGGCACCTTATGGTCGTTCTCCTGTGAGTCTAGATTTTCGAATCAGACGCAAAACTGACAGTTAATTGTAACGTTCAGAGCCTGTTAATGACGATGGAACACACAAATTGCGTCGCAATTCAATACATCGTCCTCCGGCCGACCTGTCTCCAAGGGTCTATTGCTGCCTCGGGCACCTTATGGTCGTTCTCCTGTGAGTCCAGACTTTCGAATCAGACGCAAAACTGACAGTTAATTGTAACGTTCAGAGCCTGTTAATGACGATGGAACACACAAATTGCGTCGCGATTCAATACATCGTCCTCCGGCCGACCTGTCTCCAAGGGTCTATTGCTGCCTCGGGCACCTTATGGTCGATCTCCTGTGAGTCTAGATTTTCGAATCCGACGCAAAACTGACAGTTAATTGTAACGTTCAGAGCCTGTTAATGACGATGGAACACACAAATTGCGTCGCGATTCAATACATCGTCCTCCGGCCGACCTGTCTCCAAGGGTCTGTTGCTGCCTCGGGCACCTTATGGTCGATCTCCTGTGAGTCTAGATTTTCGAATTCGACGCAAAACTGACAGTTTATTGTAACGTTCAGCGCCTGTTAATGACGATGGAACACACAAATCGCGTCGCGATTCAATACATCGTCCTCCAGCCGACTTGTCTCCAAGGGTCAAGTCCTGCCTCGGGCACCTTATCGTCGTTCTCCTGTGAGTCTAGATTTTCGAATCCGACGCAAAACTGACAGTTAATTGTAACGTTCAGAGCCTGTTAATGACGATGGAACACACAAATTGCGTCGCGATTCAATACATCGTCCTCCGGCCGACCTGTCTCCAAGGGTCTATTGCTGCCTCGGGCACCTTATGGTCGATCTCCTGTGAGTCTAGATTTTCGAATCCGACGCAAAACTGACAGTTAATTGTAACGTTCAGAGCCTGTTAATGACGATGGAACACACAAATTGCGTCGCGATTCAATACATCGTCCTCCGGCCGACCTGTCTCCAAGGGTCTATTGCTGCCTCGGCCACCTTATGGTCGTTGTCCTGTGAGTCTAGATTTTCGAATCCGACGCAAAACTGACAGTTAATTGTAACGTTCAGAGCCTGTTAATGACGATGGAAGACACAAATTGCGTCGCGATTCAATACATCGTCCTCCGGCCGACCTGTCTCCAAGGGTCTATTGCTGCCTCGGGCACCTTACGGTCGATCTCCTGTGAGTCTAGATTTTCGAATCCGACGCAAAACTGACAGTTAGTTGTAACGTTCAGAGCCTGTTCATGACAATGTAACACACAAATTGCGTCGCGATTCAATACATCGTCCTCCGGCCGACCTGTCTCCAAGGGTCTATTGCTGCCTCGGGCACCTTATGGTCGTTCTCCTGTGAGTCTAGACTTTCGTATCAGACGCAAAACTGACAGTTACTTGTAACGTTCAGAGCCTGTTAATGACGATGGAACACACAAATTGCGTCGCGATTCAATACATCGTCCTCCGGCCGACCTGTCTCCAAGGGTCTATTGCTGCCTCGGGCACCTTATGGTCGATCTCCTGTGAGTCTAGATTTTCGAATCCGACGCAAAACTGACAGTTAATTGTAACGTTCAGAGCCTGTTAATGACGATGGAACACACAAATCACGTCGCGATTCAATAGATCATCCTCCAGCCGACTTGTCTCCAAGGGTCTAGTGCTGCCTCGGGCACCTTATGGTCGTTCTCCTGTGAGTCTAGATTTTCGAATTCGACGCAAAACTGACAGTTAATTGTAAGGTTCAGAGCCTGTTAATGACGATGGAACACACTAATCGCGTCGCGATTCAATACATCGTCCTCCGGCCGACCTGTCTCCAAGGGTCTATTGCTGCCTCGGTCACCTTATGGTCGTTCTCCTGTGAGTCTAGATTTTCGAATCCGACGCAAAACTGACAGTTAATTGTAAGGTTCAGAGCCTGTTAATGACGATGGAACACACAAATCGCGTCGCGATTCAATACATCGTCCTCCGGCCGACCTGTCTCCAAGGGTCTATTGCTGCCTCGGGCACCTTACGGTCGATCTCCTGTGAGTCTAGATTTTCGAATCCGACGCAAAACTGACAGTTAGTTGTAACGTTCAGAGCCTGTTCATGACGATGGAACACACAAATTGCGTCGCGATTCAATACATCGTCCTCCGGCCGACCTGTCTCCAAGGGTCTATTGCTGCCTCGGGCAGCTTATGGTCGTTCTCCTGTGAGTCTAGACTTTCGAATCAGACGCAAAACTGACAGTTAATTGTAACGTTCAGAGCCTGTTAATGGCGATGGAACACACAAATTGCGTCGCGATTCAATACATCGTCCTACGGCCGACCTGTCTCCAAGGGTCTAGTGCTGCCTCGTACACCTTATGGTCGTTCTCCTGTGAGTCTAGATTTTCGAATCCGACGCAAAACTGACAGTTAATTGTAACGTTCAGCGCCTGTTAATGACGATGGAACACACAAATCGCGTCGCGATTCAATACATCGTCCTCCAGCCGACTTGTCTCCAAGGGTCAAGTCCTGCCTCGGGCACCTTATGGTCGTTCTTCTGTGAGTCTAGATTTTCGAATCCGACGCAAAACTGACAGTTATTTGTAAGGTTCAGAGCCTCTTAATGACAATGGAACACACAAATTGCGTCGCGATTCAATACATCGTCCTCCGGCCGACCTGTCTCCAAGGGTCTGTTGCTGCCTCGGGCACCTTATGGTCGATCTCCTGTGAGTCTAGATTTTCGAATTCGACGCAAAACTGACAGTTAACTGTAACGTTCAGAGCCTGTTAATGACGATGGAACACACAAATCACGTCGCGATTCAATACATCATCCTCCAGCCGACTTGTCTCCAAAGGTCTAGTGCTGCCTCGGGCACCTTATGGTCGTTCTCCTGTGAGTCTAGATTTTCGAATCCGACGCAAAACTGACAGTTAATTGTAACGTTCAGAGCCTGTGAATGACGATGGAACACACAAATTGCGTCGCGATTCAATACATCGTCCTCCGGCCGACCTGTCTCCAAGGGTCTGTTGCTGCCTCGGGCACCTTATGGTCGATCTCCTGTGAGTCTAGATTTTCGAATCCGACGCAAAACTGACAGTTAATTGTAAGGTTCAGAGCCTGTTAATGACGATGGAACACACAAATCGCGTCGCGATTCAATACATCGTCCTCCGGCCGACCTGTCTCCAAGGGTCTATTGCTGCCTCGGGCACCTTACGGTCGATCTCCTGTGAGTCTAGATTTTCGAATCCGACGCAAAACTGACAGTTAGTTGTAACGTTCAGAGCCTGTTAATGACGATGGAACACACAAATTGCGTCGCGATTCAATACATCGTCCTCCGGCCGACCTGTCTCCAAGGGTCTATTGCTGCCTTGGGCAGCTTATGGTCGTTCTCCTGTGAGTCTAGACTTTCGAATCAGACGCAAAACTGACAGTTAATTGTAACGTTCAGAGCCTGTTAATGGCGATGGAACACACAAATTGCGTCGCGATTCAATACATCGTCCTACGGCCGACCTGTCTCCAAGGGTCTAGTGCTGCCTCGTACACCTTATGGTCGTTCTCCTGTGAGTCTAGATTTTCGAATCCGACGCAAAACTGACAGTTAATTGTAACGTTCAGCGCCTGTTAATGACGGTGGAACACACAAATCGCGTCGCGATTCAATACATCGTCCTCTAGCCGACTTGTCTCCAAGGGTCAAGTCCTGCCTCGGGCACCTTATGGTCGTTCTTCTGTGAGTCTAGATTTTCGAATCCGACGCAAAACTGACAGTTATTTGTAAGGTTCAGAGCCTCTTAATGACAATGGAACACACAAATTGCGTCGCGATTCAATACATCGTCCTCCGGCCGACCTGTCTCCAAGGGTCTATTGCTGCCTCGGTCACCTTATGATCGTTCTCCTGTGAGTCTAGATTTTCGAATCCGACGCAAAACTGACAGTTAATTGTAAGGTTCAGAGCCTGTTAATGACGATGGAACACACAAATCGCGTCGCGATTCAATACATCGTCCTCCGGCCGACCTGTCTCCAAGGGTCTATTGCTGCCTCGGGCACCTTACGGTCGATCTCCTGTGAGTCTAGATTTTCGAGGCCGACGCAAAACTGACAGTTAGTTGTAACGTTCAGAGCCTGTTCATGACGATGGAACACACAAATTGCGTCGCGATTCAATACATCGTCCTCCGGCCGACCTGTCTCCAAGGGTCTGTTGCTGCCTCGGGCACCTTATGGTCGATCTCCTGTGAGTCTAGATTTTCGAATTCGACGCAAAACTGACAGTTTATTGTAACGTTCAGCGCCTGTTAATGACGATGGAACACACAAATCGCGTCGCGATTCAATACATCGTCCTCCAGCCGACTTGTCTCCAAGGGTCAAGTCCTGCCTCGGGCACCTTATGGTCGTTCTTCTGTGAGTCTAGATTTTCGAATCCGACGCAAAACTGACAGGTATTTGTAAGGTTCAGAGCCTCTTAATGACAATGGAACACACAAATTGCGTCGCGAATTCAATACATCGTCCTCCGGCCGACCTGTCTCCAAGGGTCTGTTGCTGCCTCGGGCACCTTATGGTCGATCTCCTGTGAGTCTAGATTTTCGAATTCGACGCAAAACTGACAGTTAACTGTAACGTTCAGAGCCTGTTAATGACGATGGAACACACAAATCACGTCGCGATTCAATACATCATCCTCCAGCCGACTTGTCTCCAAAGGTCTAGTGCTGCCTCGGGCACCTTATGGTCGTTCTCCTGTGAGTCTAGATTTTCGAATCAGACGCAAAACTGACAGTTAATTGTAACGTTCAGAGCCTGTTAATGACGATGGAACACACAAATTGCGTCGCAATTCAATACATCGTCCTCCGGCCGACCTGTCTCCAAGGGTCTATTGCTGCCTCGGGCACCTTATGGTCGTTCTCCTGTGAGTCCAGACTTTCGAATCCGACGCAAAACTGACAGTTAATTGTAACGTTCAGAGCCTGTTAATGACGATGGAACACACAAATTGCGTCGCGATTCAATACATCGTCCTCCGGCCGACCTGTCTCCAAGGGTCTGTTGCTGCCTCGGGCACCTTATGGTCGATCTCCTGTGAGTCTAGATTTTCGAATTCGACGCAAAACTGACAGTTTATTGTAACGTTCAGCGCCTGTTAATGACGATGGAACACACAAATCGCGTCGCGATTCAATACATCGTCCTCCAGCCGACTTGTCTCCAAGGGTCAAGTCCTGCCTCGGGCACCTTATCGTCGTTCTCCTGTGAGTCTAGATTTTCGAATCCGACGCAAAACTGACAGTTAATTGTAACGTTCAGAGCCTGTTAATGACGATGGAACACACAAATTGCGTCGCGATTCAATACATCGTCCTCCGGCCGACCTGTCTCCAAGGGTCTATTGCTGCCTCGGGCACCTTATGGTCGATCTCCTGTGAGTCTAGATTTTCGAATCCGACGCAAAACTGACAGTTAATTGTAACGTTCAGAGCCTGTTAATGACGATGGAAGACACAAATTGCGTCGCGATTCAATACATCGTCCTCCGGCCGACCTGTCTCCAAGGGTCTATTGCTGCCTCGGGCACCTTACGGTCGATCTCCTGTGAGTCTAGATTTTCGAATCCGACGCAAAACTGACAGTTAGTTGTAACGTTCAGAGCCTGTTCATGACAATGTAACACACAAATTGCGTCGCGATTCAATACATCGTCCTCCGGCCGACCTGTCTCCAAGGGTCTATTGCTGCCTCGGGCACCTTATGGTCGTTCTCCTGTGAGTCTAGACTTTCGTATCAGACGCAAAACTGACAGTTACTTGTAACGTTCAGAGCCTGTTAATGACGATGGAACACACAAATTGCGTCGCGATTCAATACATCGTCCTCCGGCCGACCTGTCTCCAAGGGTCTATTGCTGCCTCGGGCACCTTATGGTCGATCTCCTGTGAGTCTAGATTTTCGAATCCGACGCAAAACTGACAGTTAATTGTAACGTTCAGAGCCTGTTAATGACGATGGAACACACAAATCACGTCGCGATTCAATACATCATCCTCCAGCCGACTTGTCTCCAAGGGTCTAGTGCTGCCTCGGGCACCTTATGGTCGTTCTCCTGTGAGTCTAGATTTTCGAATTCGACGCAAAACTGACAGTTAATTGTAACGTTCAGAGCCTGTTAATGACGATGGAACACACTAATCGCGTCGCGATTCAATACATCGTCCTCCGGCCGACCTGCCTCCAAGGGTCTATTGCTGCCTCGGTCACCTTATGGTCGTTCTCCTGTGAGTCTAGATTTTCGAATCCGACGCAAAACTGACAGTTAATTGTAAGGTTCAGAGCCTGTTAATGACGATGGAACACACAAATCGCGTCGCGATTCAATACATCGTCCTCCGGCCGACCTGTCTCCAAGGGTCTATTGCTGCCTCGGGCACCTTACGGTCGATCTCCTGTGAGTCTAGATTTTCGAATCCGACGCAAAACTGACAGTTAGTTGTAACGTTCAGAGCCTGTTCATGACGATGGAACACACAAATTGCGTCGCGATTCAATACATCGTCCTCCGGCCGACCTGTCTCCAAGGGTCTATTGCTGCCTCGGGCAGCTTATGGTCGTTCTCCTGTGAGTCTAGACTTTCGAATCAGACGCAAAACTGACAGTTAATTGTAACGTTCAGAGCCTGTTAATGGCGATGGAACACACAAATTGCGTCGCGATTCAATACATCGTCCTCCAGCCGACTTGTCTCCAAGGGTGTAGTGCTGCCTCGGCCACCTTATGTTCGTTCTCCTGTGAGTCTAGATTTTCGAATCTGACGCAAAACTGACAGTTAATTGTAAGGTTCAGAGCCTCTTAATGACAATGGAACACACAAATTGCGTCGCGATTCAATACATCGTCCTACGGCCGACCTGTCTCCAAGGGTCTAGTGCTGCCTCGTACACCTTATGGTCGTTCTCCTGTGAGTCTAGATTTTCGAATCCGACGCAAAACTGACAGTTAATTGTAACGTTCAGCGCCTGTTAATAACGATGGAACACACAAATCGCGTCGCGATTCAATACATCGTCCTCCAGCCGACTTGTCTCCAAGGGTCAAGTCCTGCCTCGGGCACCTTATGGTCGTTCTTCTGTGAGTCTAGATTTTCGAATCCGACGCAAAACTGACAGTTAATTGTAACGTTCAGAGCCTGTGAATGACGATGGAACACACAAATTGCGTCGCGATTCAATACATCGTCCTCCGGCCGACCTGTCTCCAAGGGTCTGTTGCTGCCTCGGGCACCTTATGGTCGATCTCCTGTGAGTCTAGATTTTCGAATCCGACGCAAAACTGACAGTTAATTGTAAGGTTCAGAGCCTGTTAATGACGATGGAACACACAAATCGCGTCGCGATTCAATACATCGTCCTCCGGCCGACCTGTCTCCAAGGGTCTATTGCTGCCTCGGGCACCTTACGGTCGATCTCCTGTGAGTCTAGATTTTCGAATCCGACGCAAAACTGATAGTTAGTTGTAACGTTCAGAGCCTGTTAATGACGATGGAACACACAAATTGCGTCGCGATTCAATACATCGTCCTACGGCCGACCTGTCTCCAAGGGTCTAGTGCTGCCTCGTACACCTTATGGTCGTTCTCCTGTGAGTCTAGATTTTCGAATCCGACGCAAAACTGACAGTTAATTGTAACGTTCAGCGCCTGTTAATGACGATGGAACACACAAATCGCGTCGCGATTCAATACATCGTCCTCCAGCCGACTTGTCTCCAAGGGTCAAGTCCTGCCTCGGGCACCTTATGGTCGTTCTTCTGTGAGTCTAGATTTTCGAATCCGACGCAAAACTGACAGTTATTTGTAAGGTTCAGAGCCTCTTAATGACAATGGAACACACAAATTGCGTCGCGATTCAATACATCGTCCTCCGGCCGACCTGTCTCCAAGGGTCTATTGCTGCCTCGGTCACCTTATGATCGTTCTCCTGTGAGTCTAGATTTTCGAATCCGACGCAAAACTGACAGTTAATTGTAAGGTTCAGAGCCTGTTAATGACGATGGAACACACAAATCGCGTCGCGATTCAATACATCGTCCTCCGGCCGACCTGTCTCCAAGGGTCTATTGCTGCCTCGGGCACCTTACGGTCGATCTCCTGTGAGTCTAGATTTTCGAGGCCGACGCAAAACTGACAGTTAGTTGTAACGTTCAGAGCCTGTTCATGACGATGGAACACACAAATTGCGTCGCGATTCAATACATCGTCCTCCGGCCGACCTGTCTCCAAGGGTCTGTTGCTGCCTCGGGCACATTATGGTCGATCTCCTGTGAGTCTAGATTTTCGAATTCGACGCAAAACTGACAGTTAACTGTAACGTTCAGAGCCTGTTAATGACGATGGAACACACAAATCACGTCGCGATTCAATACATCATCCTCCAGCCGACTTGTCTCCAAAGGTCTAGTGCTGACTCGGGCACCTTATGGTCGTTCTCCTGTGAGTCTAGATTTTCGAATCAGACGCAAAACTGACAGTTAATTGTAACGTTCAGAGCCTGTTAATGACGATGGAACACACAAATTGCGTCGCAATTCAATACATCGTCCTCCGGCCGACCTGTCTCCAAGGGTCTATTGCTGCCTCGGGCACCTTATGGTCGTTCTCCTGTGAGTCTAGACTTTCGAATCAGCCTCAAAACTGACAGTTAATTGTAACGTTCAGAGCCTGTTAATGACGATGGAACACACAAATCGCGTCGCGATTCAATACATCGTCCTCCGGCCGACCTGTCTCCAAGGGTCTATTGCTGCCTCGGGCACCTTATGGTCGATCTCCTGTGAGTCTAGATTTTCGAATCCGACGCAAAACTGACAGTTAATTGTAACGTTCAGAGCCTGTTAATGACGATGGAACACACAAATTGCGTCGCGATTCAATACATCGTCCTCCGGCCGACCTGTCTCCAAGGGTCTGTTGCTGCCTCGGGCACCTTATTGTCGATCTCCTGTGAGTCTAGATTTTCGAATTCGACGCAAAACTGACAGTTTATTGTAACGTTCAGCGCCAGTTAATGACGATGGAACACACAAATCGCGTCGCGATTCAATACATCGTCCTCCAGCCGACTTGTCTCCAAGGGTCAAGTCCTGCCTCGGGCACCTTATGGTCGTTCTTCTGTGAGTCTAGATTTTCGAATCCGACGCAAAACTGACAGTTATTTGTAAGGTTCAGAGCCTCTTAATGACAATGGAACACACAAATTGCGTCGCGATTCAATACATCGTCCTCCGGCCGACCTGTCTCCAAGGGTCTGTTGCTGCCTCGGCCACCTTATGCTCGATCTCCTGTGAGTCTAGATTTTCGAATTCGACGCAAAACTGACAGTTAATTGTAACGTTCAGAGCCTGTTAATGACGATGGAACACACAAATCACGTCGCGATTCAATACATCATCCTCCAGCCGACTTGTCTCCAAAGGTCTAGTGCTGCCTCGGGCACCTTATGGTCGTTCTCCTGTGAGTCTAGATTTTCGAATCCGACGCAAAACTGACAGTTAATTGTAACGTTCAGAGCCTGTTAATGACGATGGAACACACAAATTGCGTCGCGATTCAATACATCGTCCTCCGGCCGACCTGTCTCCAAGGGTCTATTGCTGCCTCGGGCACCTTATGGTCGATCTCCTGTGAGTCTAGATTTTCGAATCCGACGCAAAACTGACAGTTAATTGTAACGTTCAGAGCCTGTTAATGACGATGGAACACACAAATTGCGTCGCGATTCAATACATCGTCCTCCGGCCGACCTGTCTCCAAGGGTCTATTGCTGCCTCGGCCACCTTATGGTCGTTGTCCTGTGAGTCTAGATTTTCGAATCCGACGCAAAACTGACAGTTAATTGTAACGTTCAGAGCCTGTTAATGACGATGGAAGACACAAATTGCGTCGCGATTCAATACATCGTCCTCCGGCCGACCTGTCTCCAAGGGTCTATTGCTGCCTCGGGCACCTTACGGTCGCTCTCCTGTGAGTCTAGATTTTAGAATCCGACGCAAAACTGACAGTTAGTTGTAACGTTCAGAGCCTGTTCATGACGGTGTAACACACAAATTGCGTCGCGATTCAATACATCGTCCTCCGGCCGACCTGTCTCCAAGGGTCTATTGCTGCCTCGGGCACCTTATGGTCGTTCTCCTGTGAGTCTAGACTTTCGAATCAGACGCAAAACTGACAGTTACTTGTAACGTTCAGAGCCTGTTAAAGACGATGGAACACACAAATTGCGTCGCGATTCAATACATCGTCCTCCGGCCGACCTGTCTCCAAGGGTCTATTGCTGCCTCGGGCACCTTATGGTCGATCTCCTGTGAGTCTAGATTTTCGAATCCGACGCAAAACTGACAGTTAATTGTAACGTTCAGAGCCTGTTAATGACGATGGAACACACAAATCACGTCGCGATTCAATACATCATCCTCCAGCCGACTTGTCTCCAAGGGTCTAGTGCTGCCTCGGGCACCTTATGGTCGTTCTCCTGTGAGTCTAGATTTTCGAATCCGACGCAAAACTGACAGTTAATTGTAACGTTCAGAGCCTGTTAATGACGATGGAACACACTAATCGCGTCGCGATTCAATACATCGTCCTCCGGCCGACCTGTCTCCAAGGGTCTATTGCTGCCTCGGTCACCTTATGGTCGTTCTCCTGTGAGTCTAGATTTTTGAATCCGACGCAAAACTGACAGTTAATTGTAAGGTTCAGAGCCTGTTAATGACGATGGAACACACAAATCGCGTCGCGATTCAATACATCGTCCTCCGGCCGACCTGTCTCCAAGGGTCTATTGCTGCCTCGGGCACCTTACGGTCGATCTCCTGTGAGTCTAGATTTTCGAATCCGACGCAAAACTGACAGTTAGTTGTAACGTTCAGAGCCTGTTCATGACGATGGAACACACAAATTGCGTCGCGATTCAATACATCGTCCTCCGGCCGACCTGTCTCCAAGGGTCTATTGCTGCCTCGGGCAGCTTATGGTCGTTCTCCTGTAAGTCTAGACTTTCGAATCAGACGCAAAACTGACTGTTAATTGTAACGTTCAGAGCCTGTTAGTGGCGATGGAACACACAAATTGCGTCGCGATTCAATACATCGTCCTACGGCCGACCTGTCTCCAAGGGTCTAGTGCTGCCTCGTACACCTTATGGTCGTTCTCCTGTGAGTCTAGATTTTCGAATCCGACGCAAAACTGACAGTTAATTGTAACGTTCAGCGCCTGTTAATGACGATGGAACACACAAATCGCGTCGCGATTCAATACATCGTCCTCCAGCCGACTTGTCTCCAAGGGTCTGTTGCTGCCTCGGGCACCTTATGGTCGTTCTTCTGTGAGTCTAGATTTTCGAATCCGACGCGAAACTGACAGTTATTTGTAAGGTTCAGAGCCTCTTAATGACAATGGAACACACAAATTGCGTCGCGATTCAATACATCGTCCTCCGGCCGACCTGTCTCCAAGGGTCTATTGCTGCCTCGGGCACCTTATGGTCGATCTCCTGTGAGTCTAGATATTCGAATCCGACGCAAAAATGACAGTTAATTGTAAGGTTCAGAGCCTGTTAATGACGATGGAACACACAAATCGCGTCGCGATTCAATACATCGTCCTCCGGCCGACCTGTCTCCAAGGGTCTATTGCTGCTTCGGGCACCTTACGGTCGATCTCCTGTGAGTCTAGATTTTCGAATCCGACGCAAAACTGACAGTTAGTTGTAACGTTCAGAGCCTGTTAATGACGATGGAACACACAAATTGCGTCGCGATTCAATACATCGTCCTCCGGCCGACCTGTCTCCAAGGGTCTATTGCTGCCTCGGGCAGCTTATGGTCGTTCTCCTGTGAGTCTAGACTTTCGAATCAGACGCAAAACTGACAGTTAATTGTAACGTTCAGAGCCTGTTAATGGCGATGGAACACACAAATTGCGTCGCGATTCAATACATCGTCCTACGGCCGACCTGTCTCCAAGGGTCTAGTGCTGCCTCGTACACCTTATGGTCGTTCTCCTGTGAGTCTAGATTTTCGAATCCGACGCAAAACTGACAGTTAATTGTAACGTTCAGCGCCTGTTAATGACGATGGAACACACAAATCGCGTCGCGATTCAATACATCGTCCTCCAGCCGACTTGTCTCCAAGGGTCAAGTCCTGCCTCGGGCACCTTATGGTCGTTCTTCTGTGAGTCTAGATTTTCGAATCCGACGCAAAACTGACAGTTATTTGTAAGGTTCAGAGCCTCTTAATGACAATGGAACACACAAATTGCGTCGCGATTCAATACATCGTCCTCCGGCCGACCTGTCTCCAAGGGTCTATTGCTGCCTCGGTCACCTTATGATCGTTCTCCTGTGAGTCTAGATTTTCGAATCCGACGCAAAACTGACAGTTAATTGTAAGGTTCAGAGCCTGTTAATGGCGATGGAACACACAAATCGCGTCGCGATTCAATACATCGTCCTCCGGCCGACCTGTCTCCAAGGGTCTATTGCTGCGTCGGGCACCTTACGGTCGATCTCCTGTGAGTCTAGATTTTCGAGGCCGACGCAAAACTGACAGTTAGTTGTAACGTTCAGAGCCTGTTCATGACGATGGAACACACAAATTGCGTCGCGATTCAATACATCGTCCTCCGGCCGACCTGTCTCCAAGGGTCTGTTGCTGCCTCGGGCACATTATGGTCGATCTCCTGTGAGTCTAGATTTTCGAATTCGACGCAAAACTGACAGTTAACTGTAACGTTCAGAGCCTGTTAATGACGATGGAACACACAAATCACGTCGCGATTCAATACATCATCCTCCAGCCGACCTGTCTCCAAAGGTCTAGTGCTGCCTCGGGCACCTTATGGTCGTTCTCCTGTGAGTCTAGATTTTCGAATCAGACGCAAAACTGACAGTTAATTGTAACGTTCAGAGCCTGTTAATGACGATGGAACACACAAATTGCGTCGCAATTCAATACATCGTCCTCCGGCCGACCTGTCTCCAAGGGTCTATTGCTGCCTCGGGCACCTTATGGTCGTTCTCCTGTGAGTCTAGACTTTCGAATCCGACGCAAAACTGACAGTTAATTGTAACGTTCAGAGCCTGTTAATGACGATGGAACACACAAATTGCGTCGCGATTCAATACATCGTCCTCCGGCCGACCTGTCTCCAAGGGTCTGTTGCTGCCTCGGGCACCTTATGGTCGATCTCCTGTGAGTCTAGATTTTCGAATTCGACGCAAAACTGACAGTTTATTGTAACGTTCAGCGCCAGTTAATGACGATGGAACACACAAATCGCGTCGCGATTCAATACATCGTCCTCCAGCCGACTTGTCTCCAAGGGTCAAGTCCTGCCTCGGGCACCTTATGGTCGTTCTTCTGTGAGTCTAGATTTTCGAATCCGACGCAAAACTGAGAGTTATTTGTAAGGTTCAGAGCCTCTTAATGACAATGGAACACACAAATTGCGTCGCGATTCAATACATCGTCCTCCGGCCGACCTGTCTCCAAGGGTCTGTTGCTGCCTCGGGCACCTTATGGTCGATCTCCTGTGAGTCTAGATTTTCGAATTCGACGCAAAACTGACAGTTAATTGTAACGTTCAGAGCCTGTTAATGACGATGGAACACACAAATCACGTCGCGATTCAATACATCATCCTCCAGCCGACTTGTCTCCAAAGGTCTAGTGCTGCCTCGGGCACCTTATGGTCGTTCTCCTGTGAGTCTAGATTTTCGAATCCGACGCAAAACTGACAGTTAATTGTAACGTTCAGAGCCTGTTAATGACGATGGAACACACAAATCGCGTCGCGATTCAATACATCGTCCTCCGGCCGACCTGTCTCCAAGGGTCTATTGCTGCCTCGGGCACCTTATGGTCGATCTCCTGTGAGTCTAGATTTTCGAATCCGACGCAAAACTGACAGTTAATTGTAACGTTCAGAGCCTGTTAATGGCGATGGAACACACAAATTGCGTCGCGATTCAATACATCGTCCTCCGGCCGACCTGTCTCCAAGGGTCTATTGCTGCCTCGGCCACCTTATGGTCGTTGTCCTGTGAGTCTAGATTTTCGAATCCGACGCAAAACTGACAGTTAATTGTAACGTTCAGAGCCTGTTAATGACGATGGAAGACACAAATTGCGTCGCGATTCAATACATCGTCCTCCGGCCGACCTGTCTCCAAGGGTCTATTGCTGCCTCGGGCACCTTACGGTCGATCTCCTGTGAGCCTAGATTTTCGAATCCGACGCAAAACTGACAGTTAGTTGTAACGTTCAGAGCCTGTTCATGACGGTGTAACACACAAATTACGTCGCGATTCAATACATCGTCCTCCGGCCGACCTGTCTCCAAGGGTCTATTGCTGCCTCGGGCACCTTATGGTCGTTCTCCTGTGAGTCTAGACTTTCGAATCAGACGCAAAACTGACAGTTACTTGTAACGTTCAGAGCCTGTTAAAGATGATGGAACACACAAATTGCGTCGCGATTCAATACATCGTCCTCCGGCCGACCTGTCTCCAAGGGTCTATTGCTGCCTCGGGCACCTTATGGTCGATCTCCTGTGAGTCTAGATTTTCGAATCCGACGCAAAACTGACAGTTAATTGTAACGTTCAGAGCCTGTTAATGACGATGGAACACACAAATCACGTCGCGATTCAATACATCATCCTCCAGCCGACTTGTCTCCAAGGGTCTAGTGCTGCCTCGGGCACCTTATGGTCGTTCTCCTGTGAGTCTAGATTTTCGAATCCGACGCAAAACTGACAGTTAATTGTAACGTTCAGAGCCTGTTAATGACGATGGAACACACTAATCGCGTCGCGATTCAATACATCGTCCTCCGGCCGACCTGTCTCCAAGGGTCTATTGCTGCCTCGGTCACCTTATGGTCGTTCTCCTGTGAGTCTAGATTTTCGAATCCGACGCAAAACTGACAGTTAATTGTAAGGTTCAGAGCCTGTTAATGACGATGGAACACACAAATCGCGTCGCGATTCAATACATCGTCCTCCGGCCGACCTGTCTCCAAGGGTCTATTGCTGCCTCGGGCACCTTACGGTCGATCTCCTGTGAGTCTAGATTTTCGAATCCGACGCAAAAACTGACAGTTAGTTGTAACGTTCAGAGCCTGTTCATGACGATGGAACACACAAATTGCGTCGCGATTCAATACATCGTCCTCCGGCCGACCTGTCTCCAAGGGTCTATTGCTGCCTCGGGCAGCTTATGGTCGTTCTCCTGTGAGTCTAGACTTTCGAATCAGACGCAAAACTGACTGTTAATTGTAACGTTCAGAGCCTGTTAATGGCGATGGAACACACAAATTGCGTCGCGATTCAATACATCGTCCTACGGCCGACCTGTCTCCAAGGGTCTAGTGCTGCCTCGTACACCTTATGGTCGTTCTCCTGTGAGTCTAGATTTTCGAATCCGACGCAAAACTGACAGTTAATTGTAACGTTCAGCGCCTGTTAATGACGATGGAACACACAAATCGCGTCGCGATTCAATACATCGTCCTCCAGCCGACTTGTCTCCAAGGGTCAAGTCCTGCCTCGGGCACCTTATGGTCGTTCTTCTGTGAGTCTAGATTTTCGAATCCGACGCAAAACTGACAGTTATTTGTAAGGTTCAGAGCCTCTTAATGACAATGGAACACACAAATTGTTTCGCGATTCAATACATCGTCCTCCGGCCGACCTGTCTCCAAGGGTCTATTGCTGCCTCGGGCACCTTATGGTCGATCTCCTGTGAGTCTAGATATTCGAATCCGACGCAAAAATGACAGTTAATTGTAACGTTCAGAGCCTGTTAATGACGATGGAACACACAAATTGCGTCGCGATTCAATACATCGTCCTCCGGCCGACCTGTCTCCAAGGGTCTATTGCTGCCTCGGGCAGCTTATGGTCGTTCTCCTGTGAGTCTAGACTTTCGAATCAGACGCAAAACTGACAGTTAATTGTAACGTTCAGAGCCTGTTAATGACGATGGAACACACAAATTGCGTCGCGATTCAATACATCGTCCTACTGCCGACCTGTCTCCAAGGGTCAAGTGCTTCCTCGGACACCTTATGGTCGTTCTCCTGTGAGTCTAGATTTTCGAATCCGACGCAAAACTGACAGTTAATTGTAACGTTCAGCGCCTGTTAATGACGATGGAACACACAAATCGCGTCGCGATTCAATACATCGTCCTCCGGCCGACCTGTCTCCAAGGGTCTATTGCTGCCTCGGGCACCTTATGGTCGATCTCCTGTGAGTCTAGATTTTCGAATCCGACGCAAAAATGACAGTTAATTGTAACGTTCAGAGCCTGTTAATGACGATGGAACACACAAATTGCGTCGCGATACAATACATCGTCCTCCGGCCGACCTGTCTCCAAGGGTCTATTGCTGCCTCGGGCAGCTTACGGTCGATCTCCTGTGAGTCTAGATTTTCGAATCCGACGCAAAACTGACAGTTAGTTGTAACGTTCAGAGCCTGTTAATGACGATGTAACACACAAATTGCGTCGCGATTCAATACATCGTCCTCCAGCCGACTTGTCTCCAAGGGTGTAGTGCTGCCTCGGCCACCTTATGTTCGTTCTCCTGTGAGTCTAGATTTTCGAATCTGACGCAAAACTGACAGTTAATTGTAAGGTTCAGAGCCTCTTAATGACAATGGAACACACAAATTGCGTCGCGATTCAATACATCGTCCTACGGCCGACCTGTCTCCAAGGGTCTATTGCTGCCTCGGGCACCTTATGGTCGATCTCCTGTGAGTCTAGATTTTCGAATCCGACGCAAAACTGACAGTTAATTCTAACGTTCAGAGCCTGTTAATGACGATGGAACACACAAATCACGTCGCGATTCAATACATCATCCTCCAGCCGACTTGTCTCCAAGGGTCTAGTGCTGCCTCGGGCACCTAATGGTCGTTCTCCTGTGAGTCTAGATTTTCGAATCCGACGCAAAACTGACAGTTAATTGTAACGTTCAGAGCCTGTTAATGACGATGGAACACACAAATTGCGTCGCGATTCAATACATCGTCCTACGGCCGACCTGTCTCCAAGGGTCTATTGCTGCCTCGGGCACCCTATGGTCGATCTCCTGTGAGTCTAGATTTTCGAATCCGACGCAAAACTGACAGTTAATTCTAACGTTCAGAGCCTGTTAATGACGATGGACACACAAATCACGTCGCGATTCAGTACATCATCCTCCAGCCGACTTGTCTCCAAGGGTCTAGGGCTACCTCGGGCACCTTATGGTCGTTCTCCTGTGAGTCTAGATTTTCGAATCCGACGCAAAACTGACAGTTAATTGTAACGTTCAGAGCCTGTTAATGACGATGGAACACACAAATTGCGTCGCGATTCAATACATCGTCCTCCGGCCGACCTGTCTCCAAGGGTCTATTGCTGCCTCGGGCACCTTACGGTCGATCTCCTGTGAGTCTAGATTTTCGAATCCGACGCAATACTGACAGTTAGTTGTAACGTTCAGAGCCTGTTAATGACGATGTAACACACAAATCGCGTCGCGATTCAATACATCGTCCTCCAGCCGACTTGTCTCCAAGGGTCAAGACCTGCCTCGGGCACCTTATGGTCGTTCTTCTGTGAGTCTAGATTTTCGAATACGAAGCAAAACTGACAGTTATTTGTAACGTTCAGAGCCTGTTAATGACGATGGAACACACAAATTGCGTCGCGATTCAATACATCGTCCTCCGGCCGACCTGTCTCCAAGGGTCTATTGCTGCCTCGGGCACCTTATGGTCGATCTCCTGTGAGTCTAGACTTTCGAATCCGACGCAAAACTGACAGTTAATTGTAACGTTCAGAGCCTGTTAATAACGATGGAACACACATATCACGTCGCGATTCAATACATCATCCTCCAGCCGACTTGTCTCCAAGGGTCTAGTGCTGCCTCGGGCACCTTATGGTCGTTCTCCTGTGAGTCTAGATTTTCGAATCCGACGCAAAACTGACAGTTAATTGTAACGTTCAGAGCCTGTTAATGACGATGGAACACACAAATCGCGTCGCGATTCAATACATCGTCCTCCGGCCGACCTGTCTCCAAGGGTCTATTGCTGCCTCGGTCACCTTATGGTCGTTCTCCTGTGAGTCTAGATTTTTGAATCCGACGCAAAACTGACAGTTAATTGTAAGGTTCAGAGCCTGTTAATGACGATGGAACACACAAATCGCGTCGCGATTCAATACATCGTCCTCCGGCCGACCTGTCTCCAAGGGTCTATTGCTGCCTCGGGCACCTTACGGTCGATCTCCTGTGAGTCTAGATTTTCGAATCCGACGCAAAACTGACAGTTAGTTGTAACGTTCAGAGCCTGTTCATGACGATGGAACACACAAATTGCGTCGCGATTCAATACATCGTCCTCCGGCCGACCTGTCTCCAAGGGTCTATTGCTGCCTCGGGCAGCTTATGGTCGTTCTCCTGTGAGTCTAGACTTTCGAATCAGACGCAAAACTGACTGTTAATTGTAACGTTCAGAGCCTGTTAGTGGCGATGGAACACACAAATTGCGTCGCGATTCAATACATCGTCCTACGGCCGACCTGTCTCCAAGGGTCTAGTGCTGCCTCGTACACCTTATGGTCGTTCTCCTGTGAGTCTAGATTTTCGAATCCGACGCAAAACTGACAGTTAATTGTAACGTTCAGCGCCTGTTAATGACGATGGAACACACAAATCGCGTCGCGATTCAATACATCGTCCTCCAGCCGACTTGTCTCCAAGGGGCAAGTCCTGCCTCGGGCACCTTATGGTCGTTCTTCTGTGAGTCTAGATTTTCGAATCCGACGCAAAACTGACAGTTATTTGTAAGGTTCAGAGCCTCTTAATGACAATGGAACACACAAATTGCGTCGCGATTCAATACATCGTCCTCCGGCCGACCTGTCTCCAAGGGTCTATTGCTGCCTCGGGCACCTTATGGTCGATCTCCTGTGAGTCTAGATATTCGAATCCGACGCAAAAATGACAGTTAATTGTAAGGTTCAGAGCCTGTTAATGACGATGGAACACACAAATCGCGTCGCGATTCAATACATCGTCCTCCGGCCGACCTGTCTCCAAGGGTCTATTGCTGCCTCGGGCACCTTACGGTCGATCTCCTGTGAGTCTAGATTTTCGAATCCGACGCAAAACTGACAGTTAGTTGTAACGTTCAGAGCCTGTTAATGACGATGGAACACACAAATTGCGTCGCGATTCAATACATCGTCCTCCGGCCGACCTGTCTCCAAGGGTCTATTGCTGCCTCGGGCAGCTTATGGTCGTTCTCCTGTGAGTCTAGACTTTCGAATCAGACGCAAAACTGACAGTTAATTGTAACGTTCAGAGCCTGTTAATGGCGATGGAACACACAAATTGCGTCGCGATTCAATACATCGTCCTACGGCCGACCTGTCTCCAAGGGTCTAGTGCTGCCTCGTACACTTTATGGTCGTTCTCCTGTGAGTCTAGATTTTCGAATCCGACGCAAAACTGACAGTTAATTGTAACGTTCAGCGCCTGTTAATGACGATGGAACACACAAATCGCGTCGCGATTCAATACATCGTCCTCCAGCCGACTTGTCTCCAAGGGTCAAGTCCTGCCTCGGGCACCTTATGGTCGTTCTTCTGTGAGTCTAGATTTTCGAATCCGACGCAAAACTGACAGTTATTTGTAAGGTTCAGAGCCTCTTAATGACAATGGAACACACAAATTGCGTCGCGATTCAATACATCGTCCTCCGGCCGACCTGTCTCCAAGGGTCTATTGCTGCCTCGGTCACCTTATGATCGTTCTCCTGTGAGTCTAGATTTTCGAATCCGACGCAAAACTGACAGTTAATTGTAAGGTTCAGAGCCTGTTAATGGCGATGGAACACACAAATCGCGTCGCGATTCAATACATCGTCCTCCGGCCGACCTGTCTCCAAGGGTCTAGTGCTGCCTCGGGCACCTTACGGTCGATCTCCTGTGAGTCTAGATTTTCGAGGCCGACGCAAAACTGACAGTTAGTTGTAACGTTCAGAGCCTGTTCATGACGATGGAACACACAAATTGCGTCGCGATTCAATACATCGTCCTCCGGCCGACCTGTCTCCAAGGGTCTGTTGCTGCCTCGGGCACATTATGGTCGATCTCCTGTGAGTCTAGATTTTCGAATTCGACGCAAAACTGACAGTTAACTGTAACGTTCAGAGCCTGTTAATGACGATGGAACACACAAATCACGTCGCGATTCAATACATCATCCTCCAGCCGACTTGTCTCCAAAGGTCTAGTGCTGCCTCGGGCACCTTATGGTCGTTCTCCTGTGAGTCTAGATTTTCGAATCAGACGCAAAACTGACAGTTAATTGTAACGTTCAGAGCCTGTTAATGACGATGGAACACACAAATTGCGTCGCAATTCAATACATCGTCCTCCGGCCGACCTGTCTCCAAGGGTCTATTGCTGCCTCGGGCACCTTATGGTCGTTCTCCTGTGAGTCTAGACTTTCGAATCCGACGCAAAACTGACAGTTAATTGTAACGTTCAGAGCCTGTTAATGACGATGGAACACACAAATTGCGTCGCGATTCAATACATCGTCCTCCGGCCGACCTGTCTCCAAGGGTCTGTTGCTGCCTCGGGCACCTTATGGTCGATCTCCTGTGAGTCTAGATTTTCGAATTCGACGCAAAACTGACAGTTTATTGTAACGTTCAGGGCCAGTTAATGACGATGGAACACACAAATCGCGTCGCGATTCAATACATCGTCCTCCAGCCGACTTGTCTCCAAGGGTCAAGTCCTGCCTCGGGCACCTTATGGTCGTTCTTCTGTGAGTCTAGATTTTCGAATCCGACGCAAAACTGACAGTTATTTGTAAGGTTCAGAGCCTCTTAATGACAATGGAACACACAAATTGCGTCGCGATTCAATACATCGTCCTCCGGCCGACCTGTCTCCAAGGGTCTGTTGCTGCCTCGGGCACCTTATGGTCGATCTCCTGTGAGTCTAGATTTTCGAATTCGACGCAAAACTGACAGTTAATTGTAACGTTCAGAGCCTGTTCATGACGATGGAACACACAAATCACGTCGCGATTCAATACATCATCCTCCAGCCGACTTGTCTCCAAAGGTCTAGTGCTGCCTCGGGCACCTTATGGTCGTTCTCCTGTGAGTCTAGATTTTCGAATCCGACGGAAAACTGACAGTTAATTGTAACGTTCAGAGCCTGTTAATGACGATGGAACACACAAATTGCGTCGCGATTCAATACATCGTCCTCCGGCCGACCTGTCTCCAAGGGTCTATTGCTGCCTCGGGCACCTTATGGTCGATCTCCTGTGAGTCTAGATTTTCGAATCCGACGCAAAACTGACAGTTAATTGTAACGTTCAGAGCCTGTTAATGGCGATGGAACACACAAATTGCGTCGCGATTCAATACATCGTCCTCCGGCCGACCTGTCTCCAAGGGTCTATTGCTGCCTCGGCCACCTTATGGTCGTTGTCCTGTGAGTCTAGATTTTCGAATCCGACGCAAAACTGACAGTTAATTGTAACGTTCAGAGCCTGTTAATGACGATGGAAGACACAAATTGCGTCGCGATTCAATACATCGTCCTCCGGCCGACCTGTCTCCAAGGGTCTATTGCTGCCTCGGGCACCTTACGGTCGATCTCCTGTGAGTCTAGATTTTCGAATCCGACGCAAAACTGACAGTTAGTTGTAACGTTCAGAGCCTGTTCATGACGGTGTAACACACAAATTACGTCGCGATTCAATACATCGTCCTCCGGCCGACCTGTCTCCAAGGGTCTATTGCTGCCTCGGGCACCTTATGGTCGTTCTCTTGTGAGTCTAGACTTTCGAATCAGACGCAAAACTGACAGTTACTTGTAACGTTCAGAGCCTGTTAAAGATGATGGAACACACAAATTGCGTCGCGATTCAATACATCGTCCTCCGGCCGACCTGTCTCCAAGGGTCTATTGCTGCCTCGGGCACCTTATGGTCGATCTCCTGTGAGTCTAGATTTTCGAATCCGACGCAAAACTGACAGTTAATTGTAACGTTCAGAGCCTGTTAATGACGATGGAACACACAAATCACGTCGCGATTCAATACATCATCCTCCAGCCGACTTGTCTCCAAGGGTCTAGTGCTGCCTCGGGCACCTTATGGTCGTTCTCCTGTGAGTCTAGATTTTCGAATCCGACGCAAAACTGACAGTTAATTGTAACGTTCAGAGCCTGTTAATGACGATGGAACACACTAATCGCGTCGCGATTCAATACATCGTCCTCCGGCCGACCTGTCTCCAAGGGTCTATTGCTGCCTCGGTCACCTTATGGTCGTTCTCCTGTGAGTCTAGATTTTCGAATCCGACGCAAAACTGACAGTTAATTGTAAGGTTCAGAGCCTGTTAATGACGATGGAACACACAAATCGCGTCGCGATTCAATACATCGTCCTCCGGCCGACCTGTCTCCAAGGGTCTATTGCTGCCTCGGGCACCTTACGGTCGATCTCCTGTGAGTCTAGATTTTCGAATCCGACGCAAAAACTGACAGTTAGTTGTAACGTTCAGAGCCTGTTCATGACGATGGAACACACAAATTGCGTCGCGATTCAATACATCGTCCTCCGGCCGACCTGTCTCCAAGGGTCTATTGCTGCCTCGGGCAGCTTATGGTCGTTCTCCTGTGAGTCTAGACTTTCGAATCAGACGCAAAACTGACTGTTAATTGTAACGTTCAGAGCCTGTTAATGGCGATGGAACACACAAATTGCGTCGCGATTCAATACATCGTCCTACGGCCGACCTGTCTCCAAGGGTCTAGTGCTGCCTCGTACACCTTATGGTCGTTCTCCTGTGAGTCTAGATTTTCGAATCCGACGCAAAACTGACAGTTAATTGTAACGTTCAGCGCCTGTTAATGACGATGGAACACACAAATCGCGTCGCGATTCAATACATCGTCCTCCAGCCGACTTGTCTCCAAGGGTCAAGTCCTGCCTCGGGCACCTTATGGTCGTTCTTCTGTGAGTCTAGATTTTCGAATCCGACGCAAAACTGACAGTTATTTGTAAGGTTCAGAGCCTCTTAATGACAATGGAACACACAAATTGTTTCGCGATTCAATACATCGTCCTCCGGCCGACCTGTCTCCAAGGGTCTATTGCTGCCTCGGGCACCTTATGGTCGATCTCCTGTGAGTCTAGATATTCGAATCCGACGCAAAAATGACAGTTAATTGTAACGTTCAGAGCCTGTTAATGACGATGGAACACACAAATTGCGTCGCGATTCAATACATCGTCCTCCGGCCGACCTGTCTCCAAGGGTCTATTGCTGCCTCGGGCAGCTTATGGTCGTTCTCCTGTGAGTCTAGACTTTCGAATCAGACGCAAAACTGACAGTTAATTGTAACGTTCAGAGCCTGTTAATGACGATGGAACACACAAATTGCGTCGCGATTCAATACATCGTCCTACTGCCGACCTGTCTCCAAGGGTCAAGTGCTTCCTCGGACACCTTATGGTCGTTCTCCTGTGAGTCTAGATTTTCGAATCCGACGCAAAACTGACAGTTAATTGTAACGTTCAGCGCCTGTTAATGACGATGGAACACACAAATCGCGTCGCGATTCAATACATCGTCCTCCGGCCGACCTGTCTCCAAGGGTCTATTGCTGCCTCGGGCACCTTATGGTCGATCTCCTGTGAGTCTAGATTTTCGAATCCGACGCAAAAATGACAGTTAATTGTAACGTTCAGAGCCTGTTAATGACGATGGAACACACAAATTGCGTCGCGATACAATACATCGTCCTCCGGCCGACCTGTCTCCAAGGGTCTATTGCTGCCTCGGGCAGCTTACGGTCGATCTCCTGTGAGTCTAGATTTTCGAATCCGACGCAAAACTGACAGTTAGTTGTAACGTTCAGAGCCTGTTAATGACGATGTAACACACAAATTGCGTCGCGATTCAATACATCGTCCTCCAGCCGACTTGTCTCCAAGGGTGTAGTGCTGCCTCGGCCACCTTATGTTCGTTCTCCTGTGAGTCTAGATTTTCGAATCTGACGCAAAACTGACAGTTAATTGTAAGGTTCAGAGCCTCTTAATGACAATGGAACACACAAATTGCGTCGCGATTCAATACATCGTCCTACGGCCGACCTGTCTCCAAGGGTCTATTGCTGCCTCGGGCACCTTATGGTCGATCTCCTGTGAGTCTAGATTTTCGAATCCGACGCAAAACTGACAGTTAATTCTAACGTTCAGAGCCTGTTAATGACGATGGAACACACAAATCACGTCGCGATTCAGTACATCATCCTCCAGCCGACTTGTCTCCAAGGGTCTAGGGCTACCTCGGGCACCTTATGGTCGTTCTCCTGTGGATCTAGATTTTCGAATCCGACGCAAAACTGACAGTTAATTGTAACGTTCAGAGCCTGTTAATGACGATGGAACACACAAATTGCGTCGCGATTCAATACATCGTCCTCCGGCCGACCTGTCTCCAAGGGTCTATTGCTGCCTCGGGCACCTTACGGTCGATCTCCTGTGAGTCTAGATTTTCGAATCCGACGCAATACTGACAGTTAGTTGTAACGTTCAGAGCCTGTTAATGACGATGTAACACACAAATCGCGTCGCGATTCAATACATCGTCCTCCAGCCGACTTGTCTCCAAGGGTCAAGACCTGCCTCGGGCACCTTATGGTCGTTCTTCTGTGAGTCTAGATTTTCGAATACGAAGCAAAACTGACAGTTATTTGTAACGTTCAGAGCCTGTTAATGACGATGGAACACACAAATTGCGTCGCGATTCAATACATCGTCCTCCGGCCGACCTGTCTCCAAGGGTCTATTGCTGCCTCGGGCACCTTATGGTCGATCTCCTGTGAGTCTAGACTTTCGAATCCGACGCAAAACTGACAGTTAATTGTAACGTTCAGAGCCTGTTAATAACGATGGAACACACATATCACGTCGCGATTCAATACATCATCCTCCAGCCGACTTGTCTCCAAGGGTCTAGTGCTGCCTCGGGCACCTTATGGTCGTTCTCCTGTGAGTCTAGACTTTCGAATCAGCCTCAAAACTGACAGTTAATTGTAACGTTCAGAGCCTGTTAATGACGATGGAACACACAAATCACGTCGCGATTCAATACATCGTCCTCCGGCCGACCTGTCTCCAAGGGTCTATTGCTGCCTCGGGCACCTTATGGTCGATCTCCTGTGAGTCTAGATTTTCGAATCCGACGCAAAACTGACAGTTAATTGTAACGTTCAGAGCCTGTTAATGACGATGGAACACACAAATTGCGTCGCGATTCAATACATCGTCCTCCGGCCGACCTGTCTCCAAGGGTCTGTTGCTGCCTCGGGCACCTTATGGTCGATCTCCTGTGAGTCTAGATTTTCGAATTCGACGCAAAACTGACAGTTTATTGTAACGTTCAGCGCCAGTTAATGACGATGGAACACACAAATCGCGTCGCGATTCAATACATCGTCCTCCAGCCGACTTGTCTCCAAGGGTCAAGTCCTGCCTCGGGCACCTTATGGTCGTTCTTCTGTGAGTCTAGATTTTCGAATCCGACGCAAAACTGACAGTTATTTGTAAGGTTCAGAGCCTCTTAATGACAATGGAACACACAAATTGCGTCGCGATTCAATACATCGTCCTCCGGCCGACCTGTCTCCAAGGGACTGTTGCTGCCTCGGGCACCTTATGGTCGATCTCCTGTGAGTCTAGATTTTCGAATTCGACGCAAAACTGACAGTTAATTGTAACGTTCAGAGCCTGTTAATGACGATGGAACACACAAATCACGTCGCGATTCAATACATCATCCTCCAGCCGACTTGTCTCCAAAGGTCTAGTGCTGCCTCGGGCACCTTATGGTCGTTCTCCTGTGAGTCTAGATTTTCGAATCCGACGCAAAACTGACAGTTAATTGTAACGTTCAGAGCCTGTTAATGACGATGGAACACACAAATTGCGTCGCGATTCAATACATCGTCCTCCGGCCGACCTGTCTCCAAGGGTCTATTGCTGCCTCGGGCACCTTATGGTCGAGCTCCTGTGAGTCTAGATTTTCGAATCCGACGCAAAACTGACAGTTAATTGTAACGTTCAGAGCCTGTTAATGACGATGGAACACACAAATTGCGTCGCGATTCAATACATCGTCCTCCGGCCGACCTGTCTCCAAGGGTCTATTGCTGCCTCGGCCACCTTATGGTCGTTGTCCTGTGAGTCTAGATTTTCGAAGCCGACGCAAAACTGACAGTTAATTGTAACGTTCAGAGCCTGTTAATGACGATGTGAGACACAAATTGCGTCGCGATTCAATACATCGTCCTCCGGCCGACCTGTCTCCAAGGGTCTATTGCTGCCTCGGGCACCTTACGGTCGATCTCCTGTGAGTCTAGATTTTAGAATCCGACGCAAAACTGACAGTTAGTTGTAACGTTCAGAGCCTGTTCATGACGGTGTAACACACAAATTGCGTCGCGATTCAATACATCGTCCTCCGGCCGACCTGTCTCCAAGGGTCTATTGCTGCCTCGGGCACCTTATGGTCGTTCTCCTGTGAGTCTAGACTTTCGAATCAGACGCAAAACTGACAGTTACTTGTAACGTTCAGAGCCTGTTAAAGACGATGGAACACACAAATTGCGTCGCGATTCAATACATCGTCCTCCGGCCGACCTGTCTCCAAGGGTCTATTGCTGCCTCGGGCACCTTATGGTCGATCTCCTGTGAGTCTAGATTTTCGAATCCGACGCAAAACTGACAGTTAATTGTAACGTTCAGAGCCTGTTAATGACGATGGAACACACAAATCACGTCGCGATTCAATACATCATCCTCCAGCCGACTTGTCTCCAAGGGTCTAGTGCTGCCTCGGGCACCTTATGGTCGTTCTCCTGTGAGTCTAGATTTTCGAATCCGACGCAAAACTGACAGTTAATTGTAACGTTCAGAGCCTGTTAATGACGATGGAACACACTAATCGCGTCGCGATTCAATACATCGTCCTCCGGCCGACCTGTCTCCAAGGGTCTATTGCTGCCTCGGTCACCTTATGGTCGTTCTCCTGTGAGTCTAGATTTTCGAATCCGACGCAAAACTGACAGTTAATTGTAAGGTTCAGAGCCTGTTAATGACGATGGAACACACAAATCGCGTCGCGATTCAATACATCGTCCTCCGGCCGACCTGTCTCCAAGGGTCTATTGCTGCCTCGGGCACCTTACGGTCGATCTCCTGTGAGTCTAGATTATCGAATCCGACGCAAAACTGACAGTTAGTTGTAACGTTCAGAGCCTGTTCATGACGATGCAACACACAAATTGCGTCGCGATTCAATACATCGTCCTCCGGCCGACCTGTCTCCAAGGGTCTATTGCTGCCTCGGGCAGCTTATGGTCGTTCTCCTGTGAGTCTAGACTTTCGAATCAGACGCAAAACTGACTGTTAATTGTAACGTTCAGAGCCTGTTAATGGCGATGGAACACACAAATTGCGTCGCGATTCAATACATCGTCCTCCGGCCGACCTGTCTCCAAGGGTCTATTGCTGCCTCGGGCACCTTACGGTCGATCTCCTGTGAGTCTAGATTTTCGAATCCGACGCAATACTGATAGTTAGTTGTAACGTTCAGAGCCTGTTAATGACGATGGAACACACAAATTGCGTCGCGATTCAATACATCGTCCTCCGGCCGACCTGTCTCCAAGGGTCTATTGCTGCCTCGGGCACCTTATGGTCGATCTCCTGTGAGTCTAGATTTTCGAATCCGACGCAAAACTGACAGTTAATTGTAACGTTCAGAGCCTGTTAATGACGATGGAACACACAAATCACGTCGCGATTCAATACATCATCCTCCTGCCGACTTGTCTCCAAAGGTCTAGTGCTGCCTCGGGCACCTTATGGTCGTTCTCCTGTGAGGCTAGATTTTCGAATCAGACGCAAAACTGACAGTTAATTGTAACGTTCAGAGCCTGTTAATGACGATGGAACACACAAATTGCGTCGCGATTCAATACATCGTCCTCCGGCCGACCTGTCTCCAAGGGTCTATTGCTGCCTCGGGCACCTTATGGTCGATCTCCTGTGAGTCTAGATTTTCGAATCCGACGCAAAACTGACAGTTAATTGTAACGTTCAGAGCCTGTTAATGACGATGGAACACACAAATTGCGTCGCGATTCAATACATCGTCCTCCGGCCGACCTGTCTCCAAGGGTCTATTGCTGCCTCGGCCACCTTATGGTCGTTGTCCTGTGAGTCTAGATTTTCGAATCCGACGCAAAACTGACAGTTAATTGTAGCGTTCAGAGCCTGTTAATGACGATGGAAGACACAAATTGCGTCGCGATTCAATACATCGTCCTCCGGCCGACCTGTCTCCAAGGGTCTATTGCTGCCTCGGGCACCTTACGGTCGATCTCCTGTGAGTCTAGATTTTCGAATCCGACGCAAAACTGACAGTTAGTTGTAACGTTCAGAGCCTGTTAATGACGATGGAACACACAAATTGCGTCGTGATTCAATACATCGTCCTCCGGCCGACCTGTCTCCAAGGGTCTATTGCTGCCTCGGGCACCTTATGGTCGTTCTCCTGTGAGTCTAGATTTTCGAATCCGACGCAAAACTGACAGTTAATTGTAACGTTCAGAGCCTGTTAATGACGATGGAACACACAAATCACGTCGCGATTCAATACATCATCCTCCAGCCGACTTGTCTCCAAGGGTCTAGTGCTGCCTCGGGCACCTTATGGTCGTTCTCCTGTGAGTCTAGATTTTCGAATCCGACGCAAAACTGACAGTTAATTGTAACGTTCAGAGCCTGTTAATGACGATGGAACACACAAATTGCGTCGCGATTCAATACATCGTCCTCCGGCCGACCTGTCTCCAAGGGTCTATTGCTGCCTCGGTCACCTTATGGTCGTTCTCCTGTGAGTCTAGATTTTCGAATCCGACGCAAAACTGACAGTTAATTGTAAGGTTCAGAGCCTGTTAGTGACGATGGAACACACAAATCGCGTCGCGATTCAATACATCGTCCTCCGGCCGACCTGTCTCCAAGGGTCTATTGCTGCCTCGGGCACCTTACGGTCGATCTCCTGTGAGTCTAGATTTTCGAATCCGACGCAATACTGACAGTTAGTTGTAACGTTCAGAGCCTGTTCATGACGATGGAACACACAAACTGCGTCGCGATTCAATACATCGTCCTCCGGCCGACCTGTCTCCAAGGGTCTATTGCTGCCTCGGGCACCTTATGGTCGATCTCCTGTGAGTCTAGATTTTCGAATTCGACGCAAAACTGACAGTTAATTGTAACGTTCAGCGCCTGTTAATGACGATGGAACACACAAATCGCGTCGCGATTCAATACATCGTCCTCCAGCCGACTTGTCTCCAAGGGTCAAGTCCTGCCTCGGGCACCTTATGGTCGTTCTCCTGTGAGTCTAGATTTTCGAATCCGACGCAAAACTGACAGTTATTTGTAAGGTTCAGAGCCTCTTAATGACAATGGAACACACAAATTGCGTCGCGATTCAATACATCGTCCTCCGGCCGACCTGTCTCCAAGGGTCTGTTGCTGCCTCGGGCACCTTATGGTCGATCTCCTGTGAGTCTAGATTTTCGAATTCGACGCAAAACTGACAGTTAATTGTAACGTTCAGAGCCTGTTAATGACGATGGAACACACAAATCACGTCGCGATTCAATACATCATCCTCCAGCCGACTTGTCTCCAAAGGTCTAGTGCTGCCTCGGGCACCTTATGGTCGTTCTCCTGTGAGGCTAGATTTTCGAATCAGACGCAAAACTGACAGTTAATTGTAACGTTCAGAGCATGTTAATGACGATGGAACACACAAATTGCGTCGCGATTCAATACATCGTCCTCCGGCCGACCTGTCTCCAAGGGTCTATTGCTGCCTCGGGCACCCTATGGTCGTTCTCCTGTGAGTCTAGATTTTCGAATCCGACGCAAAACTGACAGTTAATTGTAACGTTCAGAGCCTGTTAATGACGATGGAACACACACATTGCGTCGCGATTCAATACATCGTCCTCAGGCCGACCTGTCTCCAAGGGTCTATTGCTGCCTCGGGCACCTTATGGTCGTTCTCCTGTGAGTCTAGATTTTCGAATCCGACGCAAAACTGACAGTTAATTGTAAGGTTCAGAGCCTGTTAATGACGATGGAACACACAAATCGCGTCGCGATTCAATACATCGTCCTCCGGCCGACCTGTCTCCAAGGGTCTATTGCTGCCTCGGGCACCTTACGGTCGATCTCCTGTGAGTCTAGATTTTCGAATCCGACGCAAAACTGACAGTTAGTTGTAACGTTCAGAGCCTGTTAATGACGATGGAACACACAAATTGCGTCGCGATTCAATACATCGTCCTCCGGCCGACCTGTCTCCAAGGGTCTGTTGCTGCCTCGGGCACCTTATGGTCGATCTCCTGTGAGTCTATATTTTCGAATTCGACGCAAAACTGACAGTTTATTGTAACGTTCAGCGCCTGTTAATGACGATGGAACACACAAATCGCGTCGCGATTCAATACATCGTCCTCCAGCCGACTTGTCTCCAAGGGTCAAGACCTGCCTCGGGCACCTTATGGTCGTTCTTCTGTGAGTCTAGATTTTCGAATACGAAGCAAAACTGACAGTTATTTGTAACGTTCAGAGCCTGTTAATGACGATGGAACACACAAATTGCGTCGCGATTCAATACATCGTCCTCCGGCCGACCTGTTTCCAAGGGTCTATTGCTGCCTCGGGCACCTTGTGGTCGATCTCCTGTGAGTCTAGATTTTCGAATCCGACGCAAAACTGACTGTTAATTGTAACGTTCAGAGCCTGTTAATGACGATGGAACACACAAATTGCGTCGCGATTCAATACATCGTCCTCCGGCCGACCTGTCTCCAAGGGTCTATTGCTGCCTCGGGCACCTTATGGTCGTTGTCCTGTGAGTCTAGATTTTCGAATCCGACGCAAAACTGACAGTTAATTGTAACGTTCAGAGCCTGTTAATGACGATGGAAGACACAAATTGCGTCGCGATTCAATACATCGTCCTCCGGCCGACCTGTCTCCAAGGGTCTATTGCTGCCTCGGGCAATTTACGGTCGATCTCCTGTGAGTCTAGATTTTCGAATCCGACAAAAAACTGACAGTTAGTTGTAACGTTCAGAGCCTGTTCATGACGATGTAACACACAAATTGCGTCGCGATTCAATACATCGTCCTCCGGCCGACCTGTCTCCAAGGGTCTATTGCTGCCTCGGGCACCTTATGGTCGTTCTCCTGTGAGTCTAGACTTTCGAATCAGACGCAAAACTGACAGTTAATTGTAACGTTCAGAGCCTGTTAATGACGATGGAACACACAAATTGCGTCGCGATTCAATACATCGTCCTCCGGCCGACCTGTCTCCAAGGGTCTGTTGCTGCCTCGGGCACCTTATGGTCGATCTCCTGTGAGTCTAGATTTTCGAATTCGACGCAAAACTGACAGTTTATTGTAACGTTCAGCGCCAGTTAATGACGATGGAACACACAAATCGCGTCGCGATTCAATACATCGTCCTCCAGCCGACTTGTCTCCAAGGGTCAAGTCCTGCCTCGGGCACCTTATGGTCGTTCTTCTGTGAGTCTAGATTTTCGAATCCGACGCAAAACTGAGAGTTATTTGTAAGGTTCAGAGCCTCTTAATGACAATGGAACACACAAATTGCGTCGCGATTCAATACATCGTCCTCCGGCCGACCTGTCTCCAAGGGTCTGTTGCTGCCTCGGGCACCTTATGGTCGATCTCCTGTGAGTCTAGATTTTCGAATTCGACGCAAAACTGACAGTTAATTGTAACGTTCAGAGCCTGTTAATGACGATGGAACACACAAATCACGTCGCGATTCAATACATCATCCTCCAGCCGACTTGTCTCCAAAGGTCTAGTGCTGCCTCGGGCACCTTATGGTCGTTCTCCTGTGAGTCTAGACTTTCGAATCAGACGCAAAACTGACAGTTACTTGTAACGTTCAGAGCCTGTTAAAGATGATGGAACACACAAATTGCGTCGCGATTCAATACATCGTCCTCCGGCCGACCTGTCTCCAAGGGTCTATTGCTGCCTCGGGCACCTTATGGTCGATCTCCTGTGAGTCTAGATTTTCGAATCCGACGCAAAACTGACAGTTAATTGTAACGTTCAGAGCCTGTTAATGACGATGGAACACACAAATCACGTCGCGATTCAATACATCATCCTCCAGCCGACTTGTCTCCAAGGGTCTAGTGCTGCCTCGGGCACCTTATGGTCGTTCTCCTGTGAGTCTAGATTTTCGAATCCGACGCAAAACTGACAGTTAATTGTAACGTTCAGAGCCTGTTAATGACGATGGAACACACTAATCGCGTCGCGATTCAATACATCGTCCTCCGGCCGACCTGTCTCCAAGGGTCTATTGCTGCCTCGGTCACCTTATGGTCGTTCTCCTGTGAGTCTAGATTTTCGAATCCGACGCAAAACTGACAGTTAATTGTAAGGTTCAGAGCCTGTTAATGACGATGGAACACACAAATCGCGTCGCGATTCAATACATCGTCCTCCGGCCGACCTGTCTCCAAGGGTCTATTGCTGCCTCGGGCACCTTACGGTCGATCTCCTGTGAGTCTAGATTTTCGAATCCGACGCAAAAACTGACAGTTAGTTGTAACGTTCAGAGCCTGTTCATGACGATGGAACACACAAATTGCGTCGCGATTCAATACATCGTCCTCCGGCCGACCTGTCTCCAAGGGTCTATTGCTGCCTCGGGCAGCTTATGGTCGTTCTCCTGTGAGTCTAGATTTTCGAATCCGACGCAAAACTGACAGTTAATTGTAACGTTCAGCGCCTGTTAATGACGATGGAACACACAAATCGCGTCGCGATTCAATACATCGTCCTCCAGCCGACTTGTCTCCAAGGGTCAAGTCCTGCCTCGGGCACCTTATGGTCGTTCTTCTGTGAGTCTAGATTTTCGAATCCGACGCAAAACTGACAGTTATTTGTAAGGTTCAGAGCCTCTTAATGACAATGGAACACACAAATTGTTTCGCGATTCAATACATCGTCCTCCGGCCGACCTGTCTCCAAGGGTCTATTGCTGCCTCGGGCACCTTATGGTCGATCTCCTGTGAGTCTAGATATTCGAATCCGACGCAAAAATGACAGTTAATTGTAACGTTCAGAGCCTGTTAATGACGATGGAACACACAAATTGCGTCGCGATTCAATACATCGTCCTCCGGCCGACCTGTCTCCAAGGGTCTATTGCTGCCTCGGGCAGCTTATGGTCGTTCTCCTGTGAGTCTAGACTTTCGAATCAGACGCAAAACTGACAGTTAATTGTAACGTTCAGAGCCTGTTAATGACGATGGAACACACAAATTGCGTCGCGATTCAATACATCGTCCTACTGCCGACCTGTCTCCAAGGGTCAAGTGCTTCCTCGGACACCTTATGGTCGTTCTCCTGTGAGTCTAGATTTTCGAATCCGACGCAAAACTGACAGTTAATTGTAACGTTCAGCGCCTGTTAATGACGATGGAACACACAAATCGCGTCGCGATTCAATACATCGTCCTCCGGCCGACCTGTCTCCAAGGGTCTATTGCTGCCTCGGGCACCTTATGGTCGATCTCCTGTGAGTCTAGATTTTCGAATCCGACGCAAAAATGACAGTTAATTGTAACGTTCAGAGCCTGTTAATGACGATGGAACACACAAATTGCGTCGCGATACAATACATCGTCCTCCGGCCGACCTGTCTCCAAGGGTCTATTGCTGCCTCGGGCAGCTTACGGTCGATCTCCTGTGAGTCTAGATTTTCGAATCCGACGCAAAACTGACAGTTAGTTGTAACGTTCAGAGCCTGTTAATGACGATGTAACACACAAATTGCGTCGCGATTCAATACATCGTCCTCCAGCCGACTTGTCTCCAAGGGTGTAGTGCTGCCTCGGCCACCTTATGTTCGTTCTCCTGTGAGTCTAGATTTTCGAATCTGACGCAAAACTGACAGTTAATTGTAAGGTTCAGAGCCTCTTAATGACAATGGAACACACAAATTGCGTCGCGATTCAATACATCGTCCTACGGCCGACCTGTCTCCAAGGGTCTATTGCTGCCTCGGGCACCTTATGGTCGATCTCCTGTGAGTCTAGATTTTCGAATCCGACGCAAAACTGACAGTTAATTCTAACGTTCAGAGCCTGTTAATGACGATGGAACACACAAATCACGTCGCGATTCAATACATCATCCTCCAGCCGACTTGTCTCCAAGGGTCTAGTGCTGCCTCGGGCACCTAATGGTCGTTCTCCTGTGAGTCTAGATTTTCGAATCCGACGCAAAACTGACAGTTAATTGTAACGTTCAGAGCCTGTTAATGACGATGGAACACACAAATTGCGTCGCGATTCAATACATCGTCCTACGGCCGACCTGTCTCCAAGGGTCTATTGCTGCCTCGGGCACCCTATGGTCGATCTCCTGTGAGTCTAGATTTTCGAATCCGACGCAAAACTGACAGTTAATTCTAACGTTCAGAGCCTGTTAATGACGATGGACACACAAATCACGTCGCGATTCAGTACATCATCCTCCAGCCGACTTGTCTCCAAGGGTCTAGGGCTACCTCGGGCACCTTATGGTCGTTCTCCTGTGAGTCTAGATTTTCGAATCCGACGCAAAACTGACAGTTAATTGTAACGTTCAGAGCCTGTTAATGACGATGGAACACACAAATTGCGTCGCGATTCAATACATCGTCCTCCGGCCGACCTGTCTCCAAGGGTCTATTGCTGCCTCGGGCACCTTACGGTCGATCTCCTGTGAGTCTAGATTTTCGAATCCGACGCAATACTGACAGTTAGTTGTAACGTTCAGAGCCTGTTAATGACGATGTAACACACAAATCGCGTCGCGATTCAATACATCGTCCTCCAGCCGACTTGTCTCCAAGGGTCAAGACCTGCCTCGGGCACCTTATGGTCGTTCTTCTGTGAGTCTAGATTTTCGAATACGAAGCAAAACTGACAGTTATTTGTAACGTTCAGAGCCTGTTAATGACGATGGAACACACAAATTGCGTCGCGATTCAATACATCGTCCTCCGGCCGACCTGTCTCCAAGGGTCTATTGCTGCCTCGGGCACCTTATGGTCGATCTCCTGTGAGTCTAGACTTTCGAATCCGACGCAAAACTGACAGTTAATTGTAACGTTCAGAGCCTGTTAATAACGATGGAACACACATATCACGTCGCGATTCAATACATCATCCTCCAGCCGACTTGTCTCCAAGGGTCTAGTGCTGCCTCGGGCACCTTATGGTCGTTCTCCTGTGAGTCTAGACTTTCGAATCAGCCTCAAAACTGACAGTTAATTGTAACGTTCAGAGCCTGTTAATGACGATGGAACACACAAATCACGTCGCGATTCAATACATCGTCCTCCGGCCGACCTGTCTCCAAGGGTCTATTGCTGCCTCGGGCAGCTTATGGTCGATCTCCTGTGAGTCTAGATTTTCGAATCCGACGCAAAACTGACAGTTAATTGTAACGTTCAGAGCCTGTTAATGACGATGGAACACACAAATTGCGTCGCGATTCAATACATCGTCCTCCGGCCGACCTGTCTCCAAGGGTCTGTTGCTGCCTCGGGCACCTTATGGTCGATCTCCTGTGAGTCTAGATTTTCGAATTCGACGCAAAACTGACAGTTTATTGTAACGTTCAGCGCCAGTTAATGACGATGGAACACACAAATCGCGTCGCGATTCAATACATCGTCCTCCAGCCGACCTGTCTCCAAGGGTCTATTGCTGCCTCGGGCACCTTATGGTCGTTCTTCTGTGAGTCTAGATTTTCGAATCCGACGCAAAACTGACAGTTATTTGTAAGGTTCAGAGCCTCTTAATGACAATGGAACACACAAATTGCGTCGCGATTCAATACATCGTCCTCCGGCCGACCTGTCTCCAAGGGTCTGTTGCTGCCTCGGGCACCTTATGGTCGATCTCCTGTGAGTCTAGATTTTCGAATTCGACGCAAAACTGACAGTTAATTGTAACGTTCAGAGCCTGTTAATGACGATGGAACACACAAATCACGTCGCGATTCAATACATCATCCTCCAGCCGACTTGTCTCCAAAGGTCTAGTGCTGCCTCGGGCACCTTATGGTCGTTCTCCTGTGAGTCTAGATTTTCGAATCCGACGCAAAACTGACAGTTAATTGTAACGTTCAGAGCCTGTTAATGACGATGGAACACACAAATTGCGTCGCGATTCAATACATCGTCCTCCGGCCGACCTGTCTCCAAGGGTCTATTGCTGCCTCGGGCACCTTATGGTCGAGCTCCTGTGAGTCTAGATTTTCGAATCCGACGCAAAACTGACAGTTAATTGTAACGTTCAGAGCCTGTTAATGACGATGGAACACACAAATTGCGTCGCGATTCAATACATCGTCCTCCGGCCGACCTGTCTCCAAGGGTCTATTGCTGCCTCGGCCACCTTATGGTCGTTGTCCTGTGAGTCTAGATTTTCGAAGCCGACGCAAAACTTACAGTTAATTGTAACGTTCAGAGCCTGTTAATGACGATGTGAGACACAAATTGCGTCGCGATTCAATACATCGTCCACCGGCCGACCTGTCTCCAAGGGTCTATTGCTGCCTCGGGCACCTTACGGTCGATCTCCTGTGAGTCTAGATTTTAGAATCCGACGCAAAACTGACAGTTAGTTGTAACGTTCAGAGCCTGTTCATGACGGTGTAACACACAAATTGCGTCGCGATTCAATACATCGTCCTCCGGCCGACCTGTCTCCAAGGGTCTATTGCTGCCTCGGGCACCTTATGGTCGTTCTCCTGTGAGTCTAGACTTTCGAATCAGACGCAAAACTGACAGTTACTTGTAACGTTCAGAGCCTGTTAAAGACGATGGAACACACAAATTGCGTCGCGATTCAATACATCGTCCTCCGGCCGACCTGTCTCCAAGGGTCTATTGCTGCCTCGGGCACCTTATGGTCGATCTCCTGTGAGTCTAGATTTTCGAATCCGACGCAAAACTGACAGTTAATTGTAACGTTCAGAGCCTCGGGCACCTTATGGTCGTTCTCCTGTGAGTCTAGACTTTCGAATCAGACGCAAAACTGACAGTTACTTGTAACGTTCAGAGCCTGTTAAAGACGATGGAACACACAAATTGCGTCGCGATTCAATACATCGTCCTCCGGCCGACCTGTCTCCAAGGGTCTATTGCTGCCTCGGGCACCTTATGGTCGATCTCCTGTGAGTCTAGATTTTCGAATCCGACGCAAAACTGACAGTTAATTGTAACGTTCAGAGCCTGTTAATGACGATGGAACACACAAATCACGTCGCGATTCAATACATCATCCTCCAGCCGACTTGTCTCCAAGGGTCTAGTGCTGCCTCGGGCACCTTATGGTCGTTCTCCTGTGAGTCTAGATTTTCGAATCCGACGCAAAACTGACAGTTAATTGTAACGTTCAGAGCCTGTTAATGACGATGGAACACACTAATCGTGTCGCGATTCAATACATCGTCCTCCGGCCGACCTGTCTCCAAGGGTCTATTGCTGCCTCGGTCACCTTATGGTCGTTCTCCTGTGAGTCTAGATTTTCGAATCCGACGCAAAACTGACAGTTAATTGTAAGGTTCAGAGCCTGTTAATGACGATGGAACACACAAATCGCGTCGCGATTCAATACATCGTCCTCCGGCCGACCTGTCTCCAAGGGTCTATTGCTGCCTCGGGCACCTTACGGTCGATCTCCTGTGAGTCTAGATTATCGAATCCGACGCAAAACTGACAGTTAGTAGTAACGTTCAGAGCCTGTTCATGACGATGGAACACACAAATTGCGTCGCGATTCAATACATCGTCCTCCGGCCGACCTGTCTCCAAGGGTCTATTGCTGCCTCGGGCAGCTTATGGTCGACTCCTGTGAGTCTAGACTTTCGAATCAGACGCAAAACTGACTGTTAATTGTAACGTTCAGAGCCTGTTAATGGCGATGGAACACACAAATTGCGTCGCGATTCAATACATCGTCCTCCGGCCGACCTGTCTCCAAGGGTCTATTGCTGCCTCGGACACCTTACGGTCGATCTCCTGTGAGTCTAGATTTTCGAATCCGACGCAAAACTGACAGTTAGTTGTAACGTTCAGAGCCTGTTAATGACGATGTAACACACAAATTGCGTCGCGATTCAATACATCGTCCTCCAGCCGACTTGTCTCCAAGGGTGTAGTGCTGCCTCGGCCACCTTATGTTCGCTCTCCTGTGAGTCTAGATTTTCGAATCTGACGCAAAACTGACAGTTAATTGTAAGGTTCAGAGCCTCTTAATGACAATGGAACACACAAATTGCGTCGCGATTCAATACATCGTCCTACGGCCGACCTGTCTCCAAGGGTCTATTGCTGCCTCGGGCACCTTATGGTCGATCTCCTGTGAGTCTAGATTTTCGAATCCGACGCAAAACTGACAGTTAATTCTAACGTTCAGAGCCTGTTAATGACGATGGAACACACAAATCACGTCGCGATTCAATACATCATCCTCCAGCCGACTTGTCTCCAAGGGTCTAGTGCTGCCTCGGGCACCTTATGGTCGTTCTCCTGTGAGTCTAGATTTTCGAATCCGACGCAAAACTGACAGTTAATTGTAACGTTCAGAGCCTGTTAATGACGATGGAACACACAAATTGCGTCGCGATTCAATACATCGTCCTACGGCCGACCTGTCTCCAAGGGTCTATTGCTGCCTCGGGCACCCTATGGTCGATCTCCTGTGAGTCTAGATTTTCGAATCCGACGCAAAACTGACAGTTAATTGTAACGTTCAGAGCCTGTTAATGACGATGGAACACACAAATCACGTCGCGATTCAGTACATCATCCTCCAGCCGACTTGTCTCCAAGGGTCTAGGGCTACCTCGGGCACCTTATGGTCGTTCTCCTGTGAGTCTAGATTTTCGAATCCGACGCAAAACTGACAGTTAATTGTAACGTTCAGAGCCTGTTAATGACGATGGAACACACAAATTGCGTCGCGATTCAATACATCGTCCTCCGGCCGACCTGTCTCCAAGGGTCTATTGCTGCCTCGGGCACCTTACGGTCGATCTCCTGTGAGTCTAGATTTTCGAATCCGACGCAATACTGACAGTTAGTTGTAACGTTCAGAGCCTGTTAATGACGATGTAACACACAAATCGCGTCGCGATTCAATACATCGTCCTCCAGCCGACTTGTCTCCAAGGGTCAAGACCTGCCTCGGGCACCTTATGGTCGTTCTTCTGTGAGTCTAGATTTTCGAATACGAAGCAAAACTGACAGTTATTTGTAACGTTCAGAGCCTGTTAATGACGATGGAACACACAAATTGCGTCGCGATTCAATACATCGTCCTCCGGCCGACCTGTCTCCAAGGGTCTATTGCTGCCTCGGGCACCTTATGGTCGATCTCCTGTGAGTCTAGATTTTCGAATCCGACGCAAAACTGACAGTTAATTGTAACGTTCAGAGCCTGTTAATAACGATGGAACACACATATCACGTCGCGATTCAATACATCATCCTCCAGCCGACTTGTCTCCAAGGGTCTAGTGCTGCCTCGGGCACCTTATGGTCGTTCTTCTGTGAGTCTAGATTTTCGAATCCGACGCAAAACTGACAGTTATTTGTAAGGTTCAGAGCCTCTTAATGACAATGGAACACACAAATTACGTCGCGATTCAATACATCGTCCTCCGGCCGACCTGTCTCCAAGGGTCTGTTGCTGCCTCGGGCACCTTATGGTCGATCTCCTGTGAGTCTAGATTTTCGAATTCGACGCAAAACTGACAGTTAATTGTAACGTTCAGAGCCTGTTAATGACGATGGAACACACAAATCACGTCGTGATTCAATACATCATCCTCCAGCCGACTTGTCTCCAAAGGTCTAGTGCTGCCTCGGGCACCTTATGGTCGTTCTCCTGTGAGTCTAGATTTTCGAATCCGACGCAAAACTGACAGTTAATTGTAACGTTCAGAGCCTGTTAATGACGATGGAACACACAAATTGCGTCGCGATTCAATACATCGTCCTCCGGCCGACCTGTCTCCAAGGGTCTATTGCTGCCTCGGGCACCTTGTGGTCGATCTCCTGTGAGTCTAGATTTTCGAATCCGACGCAAAACTGACTGTTAATTGTAACGTTCAGAGCCTGTTAATGACGATGGAACACACAAATTGCGTCGCGATTCAATACATCGTCCTCCGGCCGACCTGTCTCCAAGGGTCTATTGCTGCCTCGGCCACCTTATGGTCGTTGTCCTGTGAGTCTAGATTTTCGAATCCGACGCAAAACTGACAGTTAATTGTAACGTTCAGAGCCTGTTAATGACGATGGAAGACACAAATTGCGTCGCGATTCAATACATCGTCCTCCGGCCGACCTGTCTCCAAGGGTCTATTGCTGCCTCGGGCAATTTACGGTCGATCTCCTGTGAGTCTAGATTTTCGAATCCGACGCAAAACTGACAGTTAGTTGTAACGTTCAGAGCCTGTTCATGACGATGTAACACACAAATTGCGTCGCGATTCAATACATCGTCCTCCGGCCGACCTGTCTCCAAGGGTCTATTGCTGCCTCGGGCACCTTATGGTCGTTCTCCTGTGAGTCTAGACTTTCGAATCAGACGCAAAACTGACAGTTAATTGTAACGTTCAGAGCCTGTTAATGACGATGGAACACACAAATTGCGTCGCGATTCATTACATCGTCCTCCGGCCGACCTGTCTCCAAGGGTCTATTGCTGCCTCGGGCACCTTATGGTCGATCTCCTGTGGGTCTAGATTTTCGAATCCGACGCAAAACTGACAGTTAATTGTAACGTTCAGAGCCTGTTAATGACGATGGAACACACAAATCACGTCGCGATTCAATACATCATCCTCCAGCCGACTTGTCTCCAAAGGTTTAGTGCTGCCTCGGGCACCTTATGGTCGTTCTCCTGTGAGTCTAGATTTTCGAATCCGACGCAAAACTGACAGTTAATTGTAACGTTCAGAGCCTGTTAATGACGATGGAACACACAAATTGCGTCGCGATTCAATACATCGTCCTCCGGCCGACCTGTCTCCAAGGGTCTATTGCTGCCTCGGGCACCTTATGGTCGATCTCCTGTGAGTCTAGATTTTCGAATCCGACGCAAAACTGACAGTTAATTGTAACGTTCAGAGCCTGTTAATGACGATGGAACACACAAATTGCGTCGCGATTCAATACATCGTCCTCCGGCCGACCTGTCTCCAAGGGTCTATTGCTGCCTCGGCCACCTTATGGTCGTTGTCCTGTGAGTCTAGATTTTCGAATCCGACGCAAAACTGACAGTTAATTGTAGCGTTCAGAGCCTGTTAATGACGATGGAAGACACAAATTGCGTCGCGATTCAATACATCGTCCTCCGGCCGACCTGTCTCTAAGGGTCTATTGCTGCCTCGGGCACCTTACGGTCGATCTCCTGTGAGTCTAGATTTTCGAATCCGACGCAAAACTGACAGTTAGTTGTAACGTTCAGAGCCTGTTAATGACGATGGAACACACAAATTGCGTCGTGATTCAATACATCGTCCTCCGGCCGACCTGTCTCCAAGGGTCTATTGCTGCCTCGGGCACCTTATGGTCGATCTCCTGTGAGTCTAGATTTTCGAATCCGACGCAAAACTGACAGTTAATTGTAACGTTCAGAGCCTGTTAATGACGATGGAACACACAAATCACGTCGCGATTCAATACATCATCCTCCAGCCGACTTGTCTCCAAGGGTCTAGTGCTGCCTCGGGCACCTTATGGTCGTTCTCCTGTGAGTCTAGATTTTCGAATCCGACGCAAAACTGACAGTTAATTGTAACGTTCAGAGCCTGTTAATGACGATGGAACACACAAATTGCGTCGCGATTCAATACATCGTCCTCCGGCCGACCTGTCTCCAAGGGTCTATTGCTGCCTCGGTCACCTTATGGTCGTTCTCCTGTGAGTCTAGATTTTCGAATCCGACGCAAAACTGACAGTTAATTGTAAGGTTCAGAGCCTGTTAGTGACGATGGAACACACAAATCGCGTCGCGATTCAATACATCGTCCTCCGGCCGACCTGTCTCCAAGGGTCTATTGCTGCCTCGGGCACCTTACGGTCGATCTCCTGTGAGTCTAGATTTTCGAATCCGACGCAAAACTGACAGTTAGTTGTAACGTTCAGAGCCTGTTCATGACGATGGAACACACAAACTGCGTCGCGATTCAATACATCGTCCTCCGGCCGACCTGTCTCCAAGGGTCTGTTGCTGCCTCGGGCACCTTATGGTCGATCTCCTGTGAGTCTAGATTTTCGAATTCGACGCAAAACTGACAGTTAATTGTAACGTTCAGCGCCTGTTAATGACGATGGAACACACAAATCGCGTCGCGATTCAATACATCGTCCTCCAGCCGACTTGTCTCCAAGGGTCAAGTCCTGCCTCGGGCACCTTATGGTCGTTCTCCTGTGAGTCTAGATTTTCGAATCCGACGCAAAACTGACAGTTATTTGTAAGGTTCAGAGCCTCTTAATGACAATGGAACACACAAATTGCGTCGCGATTCAATACATCGTCCTCCGGCCGACCTGTCTCCAAGGGTCTGTTGCTGCCTCGGGCACCTTATGGTCGATCTCCTGTGAGTCTAGATTTTCGAATTCGACGCAAAACTGACAGTTAATTGTAACGTTCAGAGCCTGTTAATGACGATGGAACACACAAATCACGTCGCGATTCAATACATCATCCTCCAGCCGACTTGTCTCCAAAGGTCTAGTGCTGCCTCGGGCACCTTATGGTCGTTCTCCTGTGAGGCTAGATTTTCGAATCAGACGCAAAACTGACAGTTAATTGTAACGTTCAGAGCATGTTAATGACGATGGAACACACAAATTGCGTCGCGATTCAATACATCGTCCTCCGGCCGACCTGTCTCCAAGGGTCTATTGCTGCCTCGGGCACCCTATGGTCGTTCTCCTGTGAGTCTAGATTTTCGAATCCGACGCAAAACTGACAGTTAATTGTAACGTTCAGAGCCTGTTAATGACGATGGAACACACACATTGCGTCGCGATTCAATACATCGTCCTCAGGCCGACCTGTCTCCAAGGGTCTATTGCTGCCTCGGGCACCTTATGGTCGTTCTCCTGTGAGTCTAGATTTTCGAATCCGACGCAAAACTGACAGTTAATTGTAAGGTTCAGAGCCTGTTAATGACGATGGAACACACAAATCGCGTCGCGATTCAATACATCGTCCTCCGGCCGACCTGTCTCCAAGGGTCTATTGCTGCCTCGGGCACCTTACGGTCGATCTCCTGTGAGTCTAGATTTTCGAATCCGACGCAAAACTGACAGTTAGTTGTAACGTTCAGAGCCTGTTAATGACGATGGAACACACAAATTGCGTCGCGATTCAATACATCGTCCTCCGGCCGACCTGTCTCCAAGGGTCTGTTGCTGCCTCGGGCACCTTATGGTCGATCTCCTGTGAGTCTATATTTTCGAATTCGACGCAAAACTGACAGTTTATTGTAACGTTCAGCGCCTGTTAATGACGATGGAACACACAAATCGCGTCGCGATTCAATACATCGTCCTCCAGCCGACTTGTCTCCAAGGGTCAAGACCTGCCTCGGGCACCTTATGGTCGTTCTTCTGTGAGTCTAGATTTTCGAATACGAAGCAAAACTGACAGTTATTTGTAACGTTCAGAGCCTGTTAATGACGATGGAACACACAAATTGCGTCGCGATTCAATACATCGTCCTCCGGCCGACCTGTTTCCAAGGGTCTATTGCTGCCTCGGGCACCTTGTGGTCGATCTCCTGTGAGTCTAGATTTTCGAATCCGACGCAAAACTGACTGTTAATTGTAACGTTCAGAGCCTGTTAATGACGATGGAACACACAAATTGCGTCGCGATTCAATACATCGTCCTCCGGCCGACCTGTCTCCAAGGGTCTATTGCTGCCTCGGCCACCTTATGGTCGTTGTCCTGTGAGTCTAGATTTTCGAATCCGACGCAAAACTGACAGTTAATTGTAACGTTCAGCGCCTGTTAATGACGATGGAACACACAAATCGCGTCGCGATTCAATACATCGTCCTCCGGCCGACCTGTCTCCAAGGGTCTATTGCTGCCTCGGGCAATTTACGGTCGATCTCCTGTGAGTCTAGATTTTCGAATCCGACAAAAAACTGACAGTTATTTGTAAGGTTCAGAGCCTCTTAATGACAATGGAACACACAAATTGCGTCGCGATTCAATACATCGTCCTCCGGCCGACCTGTCTCCAAGGGTCTGTTGCTGCCTCGGGCACCTTATGGTCGATCTCCTGTGAGTCTAGATTTTCGAATTCGACGCAAAACTGACAGTTAATTGTAACGTTCAGCGCCTGTTAATGACGATGGAACACACAAATCGCGTCGCGATTCAATACATCGTCCTCCAGCCGACTTGTCTCCAAGGGTCAAGTCCTGCCTCGGGCACCTTATGGTCGTTCTCCTGTGAGTCTAGACTTTCGAATCAGACGCAAAACTGACAGTTAATTGTAACGTTCAGAGCCTGTTAATGACGATGGAACACACAAATTGCGTCGCGATTCAATACATCGTCCTCCGGCCGACCTGTCTCCAAGGGTCTATTGCTGCCTCGGGCACCTTATGGTCGATCTCCTGTGAGTCTAGATTTTCGAATCCGACGCAAAACTGACAGTTAATTGTAACGTTCAGAGCCTGTTAATGACAATGGAACACACAAATCACGTCGCGATTCAATACATCATCCTCCAGCCGACTTGTCTCCAAAGGTCTAGTGCTGCCTCGGGCACCTTATGGTCGTTCTCCTGTGAGTCTAGATTTTCGAATCCGACGCAAAACTGACAGTTAATTGTAACGTTCAGAGCCTGTTAATGACGATGGAACACACAAATTGCGTCGCGATTCAATACATCGTCCTCCGGCCGACCTGTCTCCAAGGGTCTATTGCTGCCTCGGGCACCTTATGGTCAATCTCCTGTGAGTCTAGATTTTCGAATCCGACGCAAAACTGACAGTTAATTGTAACGTTCAGAGCCTGTTAATGACGATGGAACACACAAATTGCGTCGCGATTCAATACATCGTCCTCCGGCCGACCTATCTCCAAGGGTCTATTGCTGCCTCGGCCACCTTATGGTCGTTGTCCTGTGAGTCTAGATTTTCGAATCCGACGCAAAGCTGACAGTTAATTGTAGCGTTCAGAGCCTGTTAATGACGATGGAAGACACAAATTGCGTCGAGATTCAATACATCGTCCTCCGGCCGACCTGTCTCCAAGGGTCTATTGCTGCCTCGGGCGCCTTACGGTCGATCTCCTGTGAGTCTAGATTTTCGAATCCGACGCAAAACTGACAGTTAGTTGTAACGTTCAGAGCCTGTTCATGACGATGTAACACACAAATTGCGTCGCGATTCAATACATCGTCCTCCGGCCGACCTGTCTCCAAGGGTCTATTGCTGCCTCGGGCACCTTATGGTCGTTCTCCTGTGAGTCTAGACTTTCGAATCAGACGCAAAACTGACAGTTAATTGTAACGTTCAGAGCCTGTTAATGACGATGGAACACACAAATTGCGTCGCGATTCAATACATCGTCCTCCGGCCGACCTGTCTCCAAGGGTCTATTGCTGCCTCGGGCACCTTATGGTCGATCTCCTGTGAGTCTAGATTTTCGAATCCGACGCAAAACTGACAGTTAATTGTAACGTTCAGAGCCTGTTAATGACGATGGAACACACAAATCACGTCGCGATTCAATACATCATCCTCCAGCCGACTTGTCTCCAAAGGTCTAGTGCTGCCTCGGGCACCTTATGGTCGTTCTCCTGTGAGTCTAGATTTTCGAATCCGACGCAAAACTGACAGTTAATTGTAACGTTCAGAGCCTGTTAATGACGATGGAACACACAAATTGCGTCGCGATTCAATACATCGTCCTCCGGCCGACCTGTCTCCAAGGGTCTATTGCTGCCTCGGGCACCTTATGGTCGATCTCCTGTGAGTCTAGATTTTCGAATCCGACGCAAAACTGACAGTTAATTGTAACGTTCAGAGCCTGTTAATGACGATGGAACACACAAATTGCGTCGCGATTCAATACATCGTCCTCCGGCCGACCTGTCTCCAAGGGTCTATTGCTGCCTCGGCCACCTTATGGTCGTTGTCCTGTGAGTCTAGATTTTCGAATCCGACGCAAAACTGACAGTTAATTGTAGCGTTCAGAGCCTGTTAATGACGATGGAAGACACAAATTGCGTCGCGATTCAATACATCGTCCTCCGGCCGACCTGTCTCCAAGGGTCTATTGCTGCCTCGGGCACCTTACGGTCGATCTCCTGTGAGTCTAGATTTTCGAATCCGACGCAAAACTGACAGTTAGTTGTAACGTTCAGAGCCTGTTAATGACGATGGAACACACAAATTGCGTCGTGATTCAATACATCGTCCTCCGGCCGACCTGTCTCCAAGGGTCTATTGCTGCCTCGGGCACCTTATGGTCGTTCTCCTGTGAGTCTAGATTTTCGAATCCGACGCAAAACTGACAGTTAATTGTAACGTTCAGAGCCTGTTAATGACGATGGAACACACAAATCACGTCGCGATTCAATACATCATCCTCCAGCCGACTTGTCTCCAAGGGTCTAGTGCTGCCTCGGGCACCTTATGGTCGTTCTCCTGTGAGTCTAGATTTTCGAATCCGACGCAAAACTGACAGTTAATTGTAACGTTCAGAGCCTGTTAATGACGATGGAACACACAAATTGCGTCGCGATTCAATACATCGTCCTCCGGCCGACCTGTCTCCAAGGGTCTATTGCTGCCTCGGTCACCTTATGGTCGTTCTCCTGTGAGTCTAGATTTTCGAATCCGACGCAAAACTGACAGTTAATTGTAAGGTTCAGAGCCTGTTAGTGACGATGGAACACACAAATCGCGTCGCGATTCAATACATCGTCCTCCGGCCGACCTGTCTCCAAGGGTCTATTGCTGCCTCGGGCACCTTACGGTCGATCTCCTGTGAGTCTAGATTTTCGAATCCGACGCAAAACTGACAGTTAGTTGTAACGTTCAGAGCCTGTTCATGACGATGGAACACACAAACTGCGTCGCGATTCAATACATCGTCCTCCAGCCGACTTGTCTCCAAGGGTCAAGTCCTGCCTCGGGCACCTTATGGTCGTTCTCCTGTGAGTCTAGATTTTCGAATCCGACGCAAAACTGACAGTTATTTGTAAGGTTCAGAGCCTCTTAATGACAATGGAACACACAAATTGCGTCGCGATTCAATACATCGTCCTCCGGCCGACCTGTCTCCAAGGGTCTGTTGCTGCCTCGGGCACCTTATGGTCGATCTCCTGTGAGTCTAGATTTTCGAATTCGACGCAAAACTGACAGTTAATTGTAACGTTCAGAGCCTGTTAATGACGATGGAACACACACATTGCGTCGCGATTCAATACATCGTCCTCAGGCCGACCTGTCTCCAAGGGTCTATTGCTGCCTCGGGCACCTTATGGTCGTTCTCCTGTGAGTCTAGATTTTCGAATCCGACGCAAAACTGACAGTTAATTGTAAGGTTCAGAGCCTGTTAATGACGATGGAACACACAAATCGCGTCGCGATTCAATACATCGTCCTCCGGCCGACCTGTCTCCAAGGGTCTATTGCTGCCTCGGGCACCTTACGGTCGATCTCCTGTGAGTCTAGATTTTCGAATCCGACGCAAAACTGACAGTTAGTTGTAACGTTCAGAGCCTGTTAATGACGATGGAACACACAAATTGCGTCGCGATTCAATACATCGTCCTCCGGCCGACCTGTCTCCAAGGGTCTGTTGCTGCCTCGGGCACCTTATGGTCGATCTCCTGTGAGTCTATATTTTCGAATTCGACGCAAAACTGACAGTTTATTGTAACGTTCAGCGCCTGTTAATGACGATGGAACACACAAATCGCGTCGCGATTCAATACATCGTCCTCCAGCCGACTTGTCTCCAAGGGTCAAGACCTGCCTCGGGCACCTTATGGTCGTTCTTCTGTGAGTCTAGATTTTCGAATACGAAGCAAAACTGACAGTTATTTGTAACGTTCAGAGCCTGTTAATGACGATGGAACACACAAATTGCGTCGCGATTCAATACATCGTCCTCCGGCCGACCTGTTTCCAAGGGTCTATTGCTGCCTCGGGCACCTTGTGGTCGATCTCCTGTGAGTCTAGATTTTCGAATCCGACGCAAAACTGACTGTTAATTGTAACGTTCAGAGCCTGTTAATGACGATGGAACACACAAATTGCGTCGCGATTCAATACATCGTCCTCCGGCCGACCTGTCTCCAAGGGTCTATTGCTGCCTCGGCCACCTTATGGTCGTTGTCCTGTGAGTCTAGATTTTCGAATCCGACGCAAAACTGACAGTTAATTGTAACGTTCAGAGCCTGTTAATGACGATGGAAGACACAAATTGCGTCGCGATTCAATACATCGTCCTCCGGCCGACCTGTCTCCAAGGGTCTATTGCTGCCTCGGGCAATTTACGGTCTTTCTCCTGTGAGTCTAGATTTTCGAATCCGACAAAAAACTGACAGTTAGTTGTAACGTTCAGAGCCTGTTCATGACGATGTAACACACAAATTGCGTCGCGATTCAATACATCGTCCTCCGGCCGACCTGTCTCCAAGGGTCTATTGCTGCCTCGGGCACCTTATGGTCGTTCTCCTGTGAGTCTAGACTTTCGAATCAGACGCAAAACTGACAGTTAATTGTAACGTTCAGAGCCTGTTAATGACGATGGAACACACAAATTGCGTCGCGATTCAATACATCGTCCTCCGGCCGACTTGTCTCCAAGGGTCTATTGCTGCCTCGGGCACCTTATGGTCGATCTCCTGTGAGTCTAGATTTTCGAATCCGACGCAAAACTGACAGTTAATTGTAACGTTCAGAGCCTGTTAATGACAATGGAACACACAAATCACGTCGCGATTCAATACATCATCCTCCAGCCGACTTGTCTCCAAAGGTCTAGTGCTGCCTCGGGCACCTTATGGTCGTTCTCCTGTGAGTCTAGATTTTCGAATCCGACGCAAAACTGACAGTTAATTGTAACGTTCAGAGCCTGTTAATGACGATGGAACACACAAATTGCGTCGCGATTCAATACATCGTCCTCCGGCCGACCTGTCTCCAAGGGTCTATTGCTGCCTCGGGCACCTTATGGTCAATCTCCTGTGAGTCTAGATTTTCGAATCCGACGCAAAACTGACAGTTAATTGTAACGTTCAGAGCCTGTTAATGACGATGGAACACACAAATTGCGTCGCGATTCAATACATCGTCCTCCGGCCGACCTATCTCCAAGGGTCTATTGCTGCCTCGGCCACCTTATGGTCGTTGTCCTGTGAGTCTAGATTTTCGAATCCGACGCAAAGCTGACAGTTAATTGTAGCGTTCAGAGCCTGTTAATGACGATGGAAGACACAAATTGCGTCGAGATTCAATACATCGTCCTCCGGCCGACCTGTCTCCAAGGGTCTATTGCTGCCTCGGGCACCTTACGGTCGATCTCCTGTGAGTCTAGATTTTCGAATCCGACGCAAAACTGACAGTTAGTTGTAACGTTCAGAGCCTGTTCATGACGATGTAACACACAAATTGCGTCGCGATTCAATACATCGTCCTCCGGCCGACCTGTCTCCAAGGGTCTATTGCTGCCTCGGGCACCTTATGGTCGTTCTCCTGTGAGTCTAGACTTTCGAATCAGACGCAAAACTGACAGTTAATTGTAACGTTCAGAGCCTGTTAATGACGATGGAACACACAAATTGCGTCGCGATTCAATACATCGTCCTCCGGCCGACCTGTCTCCAAGGGTCTATTGCTGCCTCGGGCACCTTATGGTCGATCTCCTGTGAGTCTAGATTTTCGAATCCGACGCAAAACTGACAGTTAATTGTAACGTTCAGAGCCTGTTAATGACGATGGAACACACAAATCACGTCGCGATTCAATACATCATCCTCCAGCCGACTTGTCTCCAAAGGTCTAGTGCTGCCTCGGGCACCTTATGGTCGTTCTCCTGTGAGTCTAGATTTTCGAATCCGACGCAAAACTGACAGTTAATTGTAACGTTCAGAGCCTGTTAATGACGATGGAAGACACAAATTGCGTCGCGATTCAATACATCGTCCTCCGGCCGACCTGTCTCCAAGGGTCTATTGCTGCCTCGGGCACCTTACGGTCGATCTCCTGTGAGTCTAGATTTTCGAATCCGACGCAAAACTGACAGTTAGTTGTAACGTTCAGAGCCTGTTAATGACGATGGAACACACAAATTGCGTCGTGATTCAATACATCGTCCTCCGGCCGACCTCTCTCCAAGGGTCTATTGCTGCCTCGGGCACCTTATGGTCGTTCTCCTGTGAGTCTAGATTTTCGAATCCGACGCAAAACTGACAGTTAATTGTAACGTTCAGAGCCTGTTAATGACGATGGAACACACAAATCACGTCGCGATTCAATACATCATCCTCCAGCCGACTTGTCTCCAAGGGTCTAGTGCTGCCTCGGGCACCTTATGGTCGTACTCCTGTGAGTCTAGATTTTCGAATCCGACGCAAAACTGACAGTTAATTGTAACGTTCAGAGCCTGTTAATGACGATGGAACACACAAATTGCGTCGCGATTCAATACATCGTCCTCCGGCCGACCTGTCTCCAAGGGTCTATTGCTGCCTCGGTCACCTTATGGTCGTTCTCCTGTGAGTCTAGATTTTCGAATCCGACGCAAAACTGACAGTTAATTGTAAGGTTCAGAGCCTGTTAGTGACGATGGAACACACAAATCGCGTCGCGATTCAATACATCGTCCTCCGGCCGACCTGTCTCCAAGGGTCTATTGCTGCCTCGGGCACCTTACGGTCGATCTCCTGTGAGTCTAGATTTTCGAATCCGACACAAAACTGACAGTTAGTTGTAACGTTCAGAGCCTGTTCATGACGATGGAACACACAAATTGCGTCGCGATTCAATACATCGTCCTCCGGCCGACCTGTCTCCAAGGGTCTGTTGCTGCCTCGGGCACCTTATGGTCGATCTCCTGTGAGTCTAGATTTTCGAATTCGACGCAAAACTGACAGTTAATTGTAACGTTCAGCGCCTGTTAATGACGATGGAACACACAAATCGCGTCGCGATTCAATACATCGTCCTCCAGCCGACTTGTCTCCAAGGGTCAAGTCCTGCCTCGGGCACCTTATGGTCGTTCTCCTGTGAGGCTATATTTTCGAAGCAGACGCAAAACTGACAGTTAATTGTAACGTTCAGAGCATGTTAATGACGATGGAACACACAAATTGCGTCGCGATTCAATACATCGTCCTCCGGCCGACCTGTCTCCAAGGGTCTATTGCTGCCTCGGGCACCTTATGGTCGTTCTCCTGTGAGTCTAGATTTTCGAATCCGACGCAAAACTGACAGTTAATTGTAACGTTCAGAGCCTGTTAATGACGATGGAACACACACATTGCGTCGCGATTCAATACATCGTCCTCCGGCCGACCTGTCTCCAAGGGTCTATTGCTGCCTCGGGCACCTTATGGTCGTTCTCCTGTGAGTCTAGAGTTTCGAATCCGACGCAAAACTGACAGTTAATTGTAAGGTTCAGAGCCTGTTAATGACGATGGAACACACAAATCGCGTCGCGATTCAATACATCGTCCTCCGGCCGACCTGTCTCCAAGGGTCTATTGCTGCCTCGGGCACCTTACGGTCGATCTCCTGTGAGTCTAGATTTTCGAATCCGACGCAAAACTGACAGTTAGTTGTAACGTTCAGAGCCTGTTAATGACGATGGAACACACAAATTGCGTCGCGATTCAATACATCGTCCTCCGGCCGACCTGTCTCCAAGGGTCTGTTGCTGCCTCGGGCACCTTATGGTCGATCTCCTGTGAGTCTATATTTTCGAATTCGACGCAAAACTGACAGTTTATTGTAACGTTCAGCGCCTGTTAATGACGATGGAACACACAAATCGCGTCGCGATTCAATACATCGTCCTCCAGCCGACTTGTCTCCAAGGGTCAAGACCTGCCTCGGGCACCTTATGGTCGTTCTTCTGTGAGTCTAGATTTTCGAATACGAAGCAAAACTGACAGTTATTTGTAACGTTCAGAGCCTGTTAATGACGATGGAACACACAAATTGCGTCGCGATTCAATACATCGTCCTCCGGCCGACCTGTCTCCAAGGGTCTATTGCTGCCTCGGGCACCTTACGGTCGATCTCCTGTGAGTCTAGATTTTCGAATCCGACGCAATACTGACAGTTAGTTGTAACGTTCAGAGCCTGTTAATGACGATGGAACACACATATCACGTCGCGATTCAATACATCATCCTCCAGCCGACTTGTCTCCAAGGGTCTAGTGCTGCCTCGGGCACCTTATGGTCGTTCTCCTGTGAGTCTAGATTTTCGAATCCGACGCAAAACTGACAGTTAATTGTAACGTTCAGAGCCTGTTAATGACGATGGAACACACAAATCGCGTCGCGATTCAATACATCATCCTCCAGCCGACTTGTCTCCAAAGGTCTAGTGCTGCCTCGGGCACCTTATGGTCGTTCTCCTGTGAGTCTAGATTTTCGAATCCGACGCAAAACTGACAGTTAATTGTAAGGTTCAGAGCCTGTTAATGACGATGGAACACACAAATTGCGTCGCGATTCAATACATCGTCCTCCGGCCGACTTGTCTCCAAGGGTCTATTGCTGCCTCGGGCACCTTGTGGTCGATCTCCTGTGAGTCTAGATTTTCGAATCCGACGCAAAACTGACTGTTAATTGTAACGTTCAGAGCCTGTTAATGACGATGGAACACACAAATTGCGTCGCGATTCAATACATCGTCCTCCGGCCGACCTGTCTCCAAGGGTCTATTGCTGCCTCGGCCACCTTATGGTCGTTGTCCTGTGAGTCTAGATTTTCGAATCCGACGCAAAACTGACAGTTAATTGTAACGTTCAGAGCCTGTTAATGACGATGGAAGACACAAATTGCGTCGCGATTCAATACATCGTCCTCCGGCCGACCTGTCTCCAAGGGTCTATTGCTGCCTCGGGCAATTTACGGTCGATCTCCTGTGAGTCTAGATTTTCGAATCCGACGCAAAACTGACAGTTAGTTGTAACGTTCAGAGCCTTTTCATGACGATGTAACACACAAATTGCGTCGCGATTCAATACATCGTCCTCCGGCCGACCTGTCTCCAAGGGTCTATTGCTGCCTCGGGCACCTTATGGTCGTTCTCCTGTGAGTCTAGACTTTCGAATCAGACGCAAAACTGACAGTTAATTGTAACGTTCAGAGCCTGTTAATGACGATGGAACACACAAATTGCGTCGCGATTCAATACATCGTCCTCCGGCCGACCTGTCTCCAAGGGTCTATTGCTGCCTCGGGCACCTTATGGTCGTTCTCCTGTGAGTCTAGATTTTCGAATCCGACGCAAAACTGACAGTTAATTGTAACGTTCAGAGCCTGTTAATGACGATGGAACACACAAATTGCGTCGCGATTCAATACATCGTCCTGCGGCCGACCTGTCTCCAAGGGTCTATTGCTGCCTCGGGCACCTTATGGTCGATCTCCTGTGAGTCTAGATTTTCGAATCCGACGCAAAACTGACAGTTAATTGTAACGTTCAGAGCCTGTTAATGACGATGGAACACACAAATTGCGTCGCGATTCAATACATCGTCCTCCGGCCGACCTGTCTCCAAGGGTCTATTGCTGCCTCGGGCACCTTACGGTCGATCTCCTGTGAGTCTAGATTTTCGAATCCGACGCAAAACTGACAGTTAGTTGTAACGTTCAGAGCCTGTTCATGACGATGGAACACACAAATTGCGTCGCGATTCAATACATCGTCCTCCGGCCGACCTGTCTCCAAGGGTCTGTTGCTGCCTCGGGCACCTTATGGTCGATCTCCTGTGAGTCTAGATTTTCGAATTCGACGCAAAACTGACAGTTTATTGTAACGTTCAGCGCCTGTTAATGACGATGGAACACACAAATCGCGTCGCGATTCAATACATCGTCCTCCAGCCGACTTGTCTCCAAGGGTCAAGTCCTGCCTCGGGCACCTTATGGTCGTTCTCCTGTGAGTCTAGATTTTCGAATCCGACGCAAAACTGACAGTTATTTGTAAGGTTCAGAGCCTCTTAATGACAATGGAACACACAAATTGCGTCGCGATTCAATACATCGTCCTCCGGCCGACCTGTCTCCAAGGGTCTGTTGCTGCCTCGGGCACCTTATGGTCGATCTCCTGTGAGTCTAGATTTTCGAATTCGACGCAAAACTGACAGTTAATTGTAACGTTCAGAGCCTGTTAATGACGATGGAACACACAAATCACGTCGCGATTCAATACATCATCCTCCAGCAGACTTGTCTCCAAAGGTCTAGTGCTGCCTCGGGCACCTTATGGTCGTTCTCCTGTGAGTCTAGATTTTCGAATCAGACGCAAAACCGACAGTTAATTGTAACGTTCAGAGCATGTTATTGACGATGGAACACACAAATTGCGTCGCGATTCAATACATCGTCCTCCGGCCGACCTGTCTCCAAGGGTCTATTGCTGCCTCGGGCACCTTATGGTCGATCTCCTGTGAGTCTAGATTTTCGAATCCGACGCAAAACTGACAGTTAATTGTAACGTTCAGAGCCTGTTAATGACGATGGAACACACACATTGCGTCGCGATTCAATACATCGTCCTCCGGCCGACCTGTCTCCAAGGGTCTATTGCTGCCTCGGGCACCTTACGGTCGATCTCCTGTGAGTCTAGATTTTCGAATCCGACGCAAAACTGACAGTTAGTTGTAACGTTCAGAGCTGTTAATGACGATGGAACACACAAATTGCGTCGCGATTCAATACATCGTCCTCCGGCCGACCTGTCTCCAAGGGTCTGTTGCTGCCTCGGGCACCTTATGGTCGATCTCCTGTGAGTCTATATTTTCGAATTCGACGCAAAACTGACAGTTTATTGTAACGTTCAGCGCCTGTTAATGACGATGGAACACACAAATCGCGTCGCGATTCAATACATCGTCCTCCAGCCGACTTGTCTCCAAGGGTCAAGACCTGCCTCGGGCACCTTATGGTCGTTCTTCTGTGAGTCTAGATTTTCGAATACGAAGCAAAACTGACAGTTATTTGTAACGTTCAGAGCCTGTTAATGACGATGGAACACACAAATTGCGTCGTGATTCAATACATCGTCCTCCGGCCGACCTGTCTCCAAGGGTCTATTGCTGCCTCGGGCACCTTACGGTCGATCTCCTGTGAGTCTAGATTTTCGAATCCGACGCAATACTGACAGTTAGTTGTAACGTTCAGAGCCTGTTAATGACGATGTAACACACAAATCGCGTCGCGATTCAATACATCGTCCTCCAGCCGACTTGTCTCCAAGGGTCAAGACCTGCCTCGGGCACCTTATGGTCGTTCTTCTGTGAGTCTAGATTTTCGAATACGAAGCAAAACTGACAGTTATTTGTAACGTTCAGAGCCTGTTAATGACGATGGAACACACAAATTGCGTCGCGATTCAATACATCGTCCTCCGGCCGACCTGTCTCCAAGGGTCTATTGCTGCCTCGGGCACCTTATGGTCGATCTCCTGTGAGTCAGGATTTTCGAATCCGACGCAAAACTGACAGTTAATTGTAACGTTCAGAGCCTGTTAATGACGATGGAACACACATATCACGTCGCGATTCAATACATCATCCTCCAGCCGACTTGTCTCCAAGGGTCTAGTGCTGCCTCGGGCACCTTATGGTCGTTCTCCTGTGAGTCTAGATTTTCGAATCCGACGCAAAACTGACAGTTAATTGTAACGTTCAGAGCCTGTTAATGACGATGGAACACACAAATTGCGTCGCGATTCAATACATCGTCCTCCGGCCGACCTGTCTCCAAGGGTCTATTGCTGCGTCACATTATGGTCGTTCTCCTGTGAGTCTAGATTTTCGAATCCGACGCAAAACTGACAGTTAATTGTAAGGTTCAGAGCCTGTTAATGACGATGGAACACACAAATCGCGTCGCGATTCAATACATCGTCCTCCGGCCGACCTGTCTCCAAGGGTCTATTGCTGCCTCGGGCACCTTACGGTCGATCTCCTGTGAGTCTAGATTTTCGAATCCGACGCAAAACTGACAGTTAGTTGTAACGTTCAGAGCCTGTTCATGACGATGGAACACACAAATTGCGTCGCGATTCAATACATCGTCCTCCGGCCGACCTGTCTCCAAGGGTGTAGTGCTGCCTCTGACACCTTATGTTCGTTCTCCTGTGAGTCTAGATTTTCGAATCCGACGCAAAACTGACAGTTAATTGTAAGGTTCAGAGCCTCTTAATGACAATGGAACACACAAATTGCGTCGCGATTCAATTAATCGTCCTGCGGCCGACCTGTCTCCAAGGGTCTAGTGCTGCCTCGGACACCTTATGGTCGTTCTCCTGTGAGTCTAGATTTTCGAATCCGACGCAAAACTGACAGTTAATTGTAACGTTCAGCGCCTGTTAATGACGATGGAACACACAAATCGCGTCGCGATTCAATACATCGTCCTCCAGCCGACTTGTCTCCAAGGGTCAAGTCCTGCCTCGGGCATCTTATGGTCGTTCTTCTGTGAGTCTAGATTTTCGAATCCGACGCAAAACTGACAGTTATTTGTAAGGTTCAGAGCCTCTTAATGACAATGGATCACACAAATTACGTCGCGATTCAATACATCGTCCTCCGGCCGACCTGTCTCCAAGGGTCTGTTGCTGCCTCGGGCACCTTATGGTCGATCTCCTGTGAGTCTAGATTTTCGAATTCGACGCAAAACTGACAGTTAATTGTAACGTTCAGAGCCTGTTAATGACGATGGAACACACAAATCACGTCGCGATTCAATACATCATCCTCCAGCCGACTTGTCTCCAAAGGTCTAGTGCTGCCTCGGGCACCTTATGGTCGTTCTCCTGTGAGTCTAGATTTTCGAATCCGACGCAAAACTGACAGTTAATTGTAACGTTCAGAGCCTGTTAATGACGATGGAACACACAAATTGCGTCGCGATTCAATACATCGTCCTCCGGCCGACCTGTCTCCAAGGGTCTATTGCTGCCTCGGGCACCTTGTGGTCGATCTCCTGTGAGTCTAGATTTTCGAATCCGAAGCAAAACTGACTGTTAATTGTAACGTTCAGAGCCTGTTAATGACGATGGAACACACAAATTGCGTCGCGATTCAATACATCGTCCTCCGGCCGACCTGTCTCCAAGGGTCTATTGCTCCCTCGGCCACCTTATGGTCGTTGTCCTGTGAGTCTAGATTTTCGAATCCGACGCAAAACTGACAGTTAATTGTAACGTTCAGAGCCTGTTAATGACGATGGAAGACACAAATTGCGTCGCGATTCAATACATCGTCCTCCGGCCGACCTGTCTCCAAGGGTCTATTGCTGCCTCGGGCAATTTACGGTCGATCTCCTGTGAGTCTAGATTTTCGAATCCGACGCAAAACTGACAGTTAGTTGTAACGTTCAGAGCCTGTTCATGACGATGTAACACACAAATTGCGTCGCGATTCAATACATCGTCCTCCGGCCGACCTGTCTCCAAGGGTCTATTGCTGCCTCGGGCACCTTATGGTCGTTCTCCTGTGAGTCTAGACTTTCGAATCAGACGCAAAACTGACAGTTAATTGTAACGTTCAGAGCCTGTTAATGACGATGGAACACACAAATTGCGTCGCGATTCAATACATCGTCCTCCGGCCGACCTGTCTCCAAGGGTCTATTGCTGCCTCGGGCACCTTATGGTCGATCTCCTGTGAGTCTAGATTTTCGAATCCGACGCAAAACTGAGAGTTAATTGTAACGTTCAGAGCCTGTTAATGACGATGGAACACACAAATCACGTCGCGATTCAATACATCATCCTCCAGCCGACTTGTCTCCAAAGGTCTAGTGCTGCCTCGGGCACCTTATGGTCGTTCTCCTATGAGTCTAGATTTTCGAATCCGACGCAAAACTGACAGTTAATTGTAACGTTCAGAGCCTGTTAATGACGATGGAACACACAAATTGCGTCGCGATTCAATACATCGTCCTCCGGCCGACCTGTCTCCAAGGGTCTATTGCTGCCTCGGGCACCTTATGGTCGATCTCCTGTGAGTCTAGATTTTCGAATCCGACGCAAAACTGACAGTTAATTGTAACGTTCAGAGCCTGTTAATGACGATGGAACACACAAATTGCGTCGCGATTCAATACATCGTCCTCCGGCCGACCTGTCTCCAAGGGTCTATTGCTGCCTCGGCCACCTTATGGTCGTTGTCCTGTGAGTCTAGATTTTCGAATCCGACGCAAAACTGACAGTTAATTGTAACGTTCAGAGCCTGTTAATGACGATGGAACACACAAATTGCGTCGCGATTCAATACATCGTCCTCCGGCCGACCTGTCTCCAAGGGTCTATTGCTGCCTCGGGCACCTTATGGTCGATCTCCTGTGAGTCTAGATTTTCGAATCCGACGCAAAACTGACAGTTAATTGTAACGTTCAGAGCCTGTTAATGACGATGGAACACACAAATTGCGTCGCGATTCAATACATCGTCCTCCGGCCGACCTGTCTCCAAGGGTCTATTGCTGCCTCGGCCACCTTATGGTCGTTGTCCTGTGAGTCTAGATTTTCGAATCCGACGCAAAACTGACAGTTAATTGTAACGTTCAGAGCCTGTTAATGACGATGGAACACACAAATTGCGTCGCGATTCAATACATCGTCCTCCGGCCGACCTGTCTCCAAGGGTCTATTGCTGCCTCGGGCAATTTACGGTCGATCTCCTGTGAGTCTAGATTTTCGAATCCGACGCAAAACTGACAGTTAGTTGTAACGTTCAGAGCCTGTTCATGACGCTGTAACACACAAATTGCGTCGCGATTCAATACATCGTCCTCCGGCCGACCTGTCTCCAAGGGTCTATTGCTGCCTCGGGCACCTTATGGTCGTTCTCCTGTGAGTCTAGACTTTCGAATCAGACGCAAAACTGACAGTTAATTGTAACGTTCAGAGCCTGTTAATGACGATGGAACACACAAATTGCGTCGCGATTCAATACATCGTCCTCCGGCCGACCTGTCTCCAAGGGTCTATTGCTGCCACGGGCACCTTATGGTCGTTCTCCTGTGAGTCTAGATTTTCGAATCCGACGCAAAACTGACAGTTAATTGTAACGTTCAGAGCCTGTTAATGACGATGGAACACACAAATTGCGTCGCGATTCAATACATCGTCCTCCGGCCGACCTGTCTCCAAGGGTCTATTGCTGCCTCGGGCACCTTATGGTCGATCTCCTGTGAGTCTAGATTTTCGAATTCGACGCAAAACTGACAGTTTATTGTAACGTTCAGCGCCTGTTAATGACGATGGAACACACAAATCGCGTCGCGATTCAATACATCGTCCTCCAGCCGACTTGTCTCCAAGGGTCAAGTCCTGCCTCGGGCACCTTATGGTCGTTCTCCTGTGAGTCTAGATTTTCGAATCCGACGCAAAACGGACAGTTATTTGTAAGGTTCAGAGCCTCTTAATGACAATGGAACACACAAATTGCGTCGCGATTCAATACATCGTCCTCCGGCCGACCTGTCTCCAAGGGTCTGTTGCTGCCTCGGGCACCTTATGGTCGATCTCCTGTGAGTCTAGATTTTCGAATTCGACGCAAAACTGACAGTTAATTGTAACGTTCAGAGCCTGTTAATGACGATGGAACACACAAATCACGTCGCGATTCAATACATCATCCTCCAGCCGACTTGTCTCCAAAGGTCTAGTGCTGCCTCGGGCACCTTATGGTCGTTCTCCTGTGAGTCTAGATTTTCGAATCAGACGCAAAACTGACAGTTAATTGTAACGTTCAGAGCATGTTAATGACGATGGAACACACAAATTGCGTCGCGATTCAATACATCGTCCTCCGGCCGACCTGTCTCCAAGGGTCTATTGCTGCCTCGGGCACCTTATGGTCGATCTCCTGTGAGTCTAGATTTTCGAATCCGACGCAAAACTGACAGTTAATTGTAACGTTCAGAGCCTGTTAATGACGATGGAACACACACATTGCGTCGCGATTCAATACATCGTCCTCCGGCCGACCTGTCTCCAAGGGTCTATTGCTGCCTCGGGCACCTTATGGTCGTTCTCCTGTGAGTCTAGATTTTCGAATCCGACGCAAAACTGACAGTTAATTGTAAGGTTCAGAGCCTGTTAATGACGATGGAACACACAAATCGCGTCGCGATTCAATACATCGTCCTCCGGCCGACCTGTCTCCAAGGGTCTATTGCTGCCTCGGGCACCTTACGGTCGATCTCCTGTGAGTCTAGATTTTCGAATCCGACGCAAAACTGACAGTTAGTTGTAACGTTCAGAGCTGTTAATGACGATGGAACACACAAATTGCGTCGCGATTCAATACATCGTCCTCCGGCCGACCTGTCTCCAAGGGTCTGTTGCTGCCTCGGGCACCTTATGGTCGATCTCCTGTGAGTCTATATTTTCGAATTCGACGCAAAACTGACAGTTTATTGTAACGTTCAGCGCCTGTTAATGACGATGGAACACACAAATCGCGTCGCGATTCAATACATCGTCCTCCAGCCGACTTGTCTCCAAGGGTCAAGACCTGCCTCGGGCACCTTATGGTCGTTCTTCTGTGAGTCTAGATTTTCGAATACGAAGCAAAACTGACAGTTATTTGTAACGTTCAGAGCCTGTTCATGACGATGTAACACACAAATCGCGTCGCGATTCAATACATCGTCCTCCAGCCGACTTGTCTCCAAGGGTCAAGACCTGCCTCGGGCACCTTATGGTCGTTCTTCTGTGAGTCTAGATTTTCGAATCCGACGCAAAACTGACAGTTAATTGTAACGTTCAGAGCCTGTTAATGACGATGGAACACACATATCACGTCGCGATTCAATACATCATCCTCCAGCCGACTTGTCTCCAAGGGTCTAGTGCTGCCTCGGGCACCTTATGGTCGTTCTCCTGTGAGTCTAGATTTTCGAATCCGACGCAAAACTGACAGTTAATTGTAACGTTCAGAGCCTGTTAATGACGATGGAACACACAAATTGCGTCGCGATTCAATACATCGTCCTCCGGCCGACCTGTCTCCAAGGGTCTATTGCTGCCTCGGGCACATTATGGTCGTTCTCCTGTGAGTCTAGATTTTCGAATCCGACGCAAAACTGACAGTTAATTGTAAGGTTCAGAGCCTGTTAATGACGATGGAACACACAAATCGCGTCGCGATTCAATACATCGTCCTCCGGCCGACCTGTCTCCAAGGGTCTATTGCTGCCTCGGGCACCTTGCGGTCGATCTCCTGTGAGTCTAGATTTTCGAATCCGACGCAAAACTGACAGTTAGTTGTAACGTTCAGAGCCTGTTCATGACGATGGAACACACAAATTGCGTCGCGATTCAATACATCGTCCTCCGGCCGACCTGTCTCCAAGGGTGTAGTGCTGCCTCGGACACCTTATGTTCGTTCTCCTGTGAGTCTAGATTTTCGAATCCGACGCAAAACTGACAGTTAATTGTAAGGTTCAGAGCCTCTTAATGACAATGGAACACACAAATTGCGTCGCGATTCAATACATCGTCCTCCGGCCGACCTGTCTCCAAGGGTCTATTGCTGCCTCGGGCACCTTATGGTCGTTCTCCTGTGAGTCTAGATTTTCGAATCCGACGCAAAACTGACAGTTAATTGTAACGTTTAGAGCCTGTTAATGACGATGGAACACACAAATTGCGTCGCGATTCAATACATCGTCCTCCGGCCGACCTGTCTCCAAGGGTCTATTGCTGCCTCGGGCACCTTATGGTCGATCTCCTGTGAGTCTAGATTTTCGAATCCGACGCAAAACTGACAGTTAATTGTAACGTTCAGAGCCTGTTAATGACGATGGAACACACAAATTGCGTCGCGATTCAATACATCGTCCTCCGGCCGACCTGTCTCCAAGGGTCTATTGCTGCCTCGGGCACCTTACGGTCGATCTCCTGTGAGTCTAGATTTTCGAATCCGACGCAAAACTGACAGTTAGTTGTAACGTTCAGAGCCTGTTCATGACGATGGAACACACAAATTGCGTCGCGATTCAATACATCGTCCTCCGGCCGACCTGTCTCCAAGGGTCTGTTGCTGCCTCGGGCACCTTATGGTCGATCTCCTGTGAGTCTAGATTTTCGAATTCGACGCAAAACTGACAGTTTATTGTAACGTTCAGCGCCTGTTAATGACGATGGAACACACAAATCGCGTCGCGATTCAATACATCGTCCTCCAGCCGACTTGTCTCCAAGGGTCAAGTCCTGCCTCGGGCACCTTATGGTCGTTCTCCTGTGAGTCTAGATTTTCGAATCCGACGCAAAACTGACAGTTATTTGTAAGGTTCAGAGCCTCTTAATGACAATGGAACACACAAATTGCGTCGCGATTCAATACATCGTCCTCCGGCCGACCTGTCTCCAAGGGTCTGTTGCTGCCTCGGGCACCTTATGGTCGATCTCCTGTGAGTCTAGATTTTCGAATTCGACGCAAAACTGACAGTTAATTGTAACGTTCAGAGCCTGTTAATGACGATGGAACACACAAATCACGTCGCGATTCAATACATCATCCTCCAGCCGACTTGTCTCCAAAGGTCTAGTGCTGCCTCGGGCACCTTATGGTCGTTCTCCTGTGAGTCTAGATTTTCGAATCAGACGCAAAACTGACAGTTAATTGTAACGTTCAGAGCATGTTAATGACGATGGAACACACAAATTGCGTCGCGATTCAATACATCGTCCTCCGGCCGACCTGTCTCCAAGGGTCTATTGCTGCCTCGGGCACCTTATGGTCGATCTCCTGTGAGTCTAGATTTTCGAATCCGACGCAAAACTGACAGTTAATTGTAACGTTCAGAGCCTGTTAATGACGATGGAACACACACATTGCGTCGCGATTCAATACATCGTCCTCCGGCCGACCTGTCTCCAAGGGTCTATTGCTGCCTCGGGCACCTTATGGTCGTTCTCCTGTGAGTCTAGATTTTCGAATCCGACGCAAAACTGACAGTTAATTGTAAGGTTCAGAGCCTGTTAATGACGATGGAACACACAAATCGCGTCGCGATTCAATACATCGTCCTCCGGCCGACCTGTCTCCAAGGGTCTATTGCTGCCTCGGGCACCTTACGGTCGATCTCCTGTGAGTCTAGATTTTCGAATCCGACGCAAAACTGACAGTTAGTTGTAACGTTCAGAGCTGTTAATGACGATGGAACACACAAATTGCGTCGCGATTCAATACATCGTCCTCCGGCCGACCTGTCTCCAAGGGTCTGTTGCTGCCTCGGGCACCTTATGGTCGATCTCCTGTGAGTCTATATTTTCGAATTCGACGCAAAACTGACAGTTTATTGTAACGTTCAGCGCCTGTTAATGACGATGGAACACACAAATCGCGTCGCGATTCAATACATCGTCCTCCAGCCGACTTGTCTCCAAGGGTCAAGACCTGCCTCGGGCACCTTATGGTCGTTCTTCTGTGAGTCTAGATTTTCGAATACGAAGCAAAACTGACAGTTATTTGTAACGTTCAGAGCCTGTTAATGACGATGTAACACACAAATCGCGTCGCGATTCAATACATCGTCCTCCAGCCGACTTGTCTCCAAGGGTCAAGACCTGCCTCGGGCACCTTATGGTCGTTCTTCTGTGAGTCTAGATTTTCGAATACGAAGCAAAACTGACAGTTATTTGTAACGTTCAGAGCCTGTTAATGACGATGGAACACACAAATTGCGTCGCGATTCAATACATCGTCCTCCGGCCGACCTGTCTCCAAGGGTCTATTGCTGCCTCGGGCACCTTATGGTCGTTCTCCTGTGAGTCTAGACTTTCGAATCAGACGCAAAACTGACAGTTAATTGTAACGTTCAGAGCCTGTTAATGACGATGGAACACACAAATTGCGTCGCGATTCAATACATCGTCCTCCGGCCGACCTGTCTCCAAGGGTCTATTGCTGCCTCGGGCACCTTATGGTCGATCTCCTGTGAGTCTAGATTTTCGAATCCGACGCAAAACTGAGAGTTAATTGTAACGTTCAGAGCCTGTTAATGACGATGGAACACACAAATCACGTCGCGATTCAATACATCATCCTCCAGCCGACTTGTCTCCAAAGGTCTAGTGCTGCCTCGGGCACCTTATGGTCGTTCTCCTGTGAGTCTAGATTTTCGAATCCGACGCAAAACTGACAGTTAATTGTAACGTTCAGAGCCTGTTAATGACGATGGAACACACAAATTGCGTCGCGATTCAATACATCGTCCTCCGGCCGACCTGTCTCCAAGGGTCTATTGCTGCCTCGGGCACCTTATGGTCGATCTCCTGTGAGTCTAGATTTTCGAATCCGACGCAAAACTGACAGTTAATTGTAACGTTCAGAGCCTGTTGATGACGATGGAACACACAAATTGCGTCGCGATTCAATACATCGTCCTCCGGCCGACCTGTCTCCAAGGGTCTATTGCTGCCTCGGCCACCTTATGGTCGTTGTCCTGTGAGTCTAGATTTTCGAATCCGACGCAAAACTGACAGTTAATTGTAGCGTTCAGAGCCTGTTAATGACGATGGAAGACACAAATTGCGTCGCGATTCAATACATCGTCCTCCGGCCGACCTGTCTCCAAGGGTCTATTGCTGCCTCGGGCACCTTACGGTCGATCTCCTGTGAGTCTAGATTTTCGAATCCGACGCAAAACTGACAGTTAGTTGTAACGTTCAGATCCTGTTAATGACGATGGAACACACAAATTGCGTCGCGATTCAATACATCGTCCTCCGGCCGACCTGTCTCCAAGGGTCTATTGCTGCCTCGGTCACCTTATGGTCGTTCTCCTGTGAGTCTAGATTTTCGAATCAGACGCAAAACCGACAGTTAGTTGTAACGTTCAGAGCCTGTTAATGACGATGGAACACACAAATCACGTCGCGATTCAATACATCATCCTCCAGCAGACTTGTCTCCAAAGGTCTAGTGCTGCCTCGGGCACCTTATGGTCGTTCTCCTGTGAGTCTAGATTTTCGAATCCGACGCAAAACTGACAGTTAATTGTAAGGTTCAGAGCCTGATAATGACGATGGAACACACAAATCGCGTCGCGATTCAATACATCGTCCTCCGGCCGACCTGTCTCCAAGGGTCTATTGCTGCCTCGGGCACCTTACGGTCGATCTCCTGTGAGTCTAGATTTTCGAATCCGACGCAAAACTGACAGTTAGTTGTAACGTTCAGAGCTGTTAATGACGATGGAACACACAAATTGCGTCGCGATTCAATACATCGTCCTCCGGCCGACCTGTCTCCAAGGGTCTGTTGCTGCCTCGGGCACCTTATGGTCGATCTCCTGTGAGTCTATATTTTCGAATTCGACGCAAAACTGACAGTTTATTGTAACGTTCAGCGCCTGTTAATGACGATGGAACACACAAATCGCGTCGCGATTCAATACATCGTCCTCCAGCCGACTTGTCTCCAAGGGTCAAGACCTGCCTCGGGCACCTTATGGTCGTTCTTCTGTGAGTCTAGATTTTCGAATACGAAGCAAAACTGACAGTTATTTGTAACGTTCAGAGCCTGTTAATGACGATGGAACACACAAATTGCGTCGTGATTCAATACATCGTCCTCCGGCCGACCTGTCTCCAAGGGTCTATTGCTGCCTCGGGCACCTTACGGTCGATCTCCTGTGAGTCTAGATTTTCGAATCCGACGCAATACTGACAGTTAGTTGTAACGTTCAGAGCCTGTTAATGACGATGTAACACACAAATCGCGTCGCGATTCAATACATCGTCCTCCAGCCGACTTGTCTCCAAGGGTCAAGACCTGCCTCGGGCACCTTATGGTCGTTCTTCTGTGAGTCTAGATTTTCGAATACGAAGCAAAACTGACAGTTATTTGTAACGTTCAGAGCCTGTTAATGACGATGGAACACACAAATTGCGTCGCGATTCAATACATCGTCCTCCGGCCGACCTGTCTCCAAGGGTCTATTGCTGCCTCGGGCACCTTATGGTCGATCTCCTGTGAGTCAGGATTTTCGAATCCGACGCAAAACTGACAGTTAATTGTAACGTTCAGAGCCTGTTAATGACGATGGAACACACATATCACGTCGCGATTCAATACATCATCCTCCAGCCGACTTGTCTCCAAGGGTCTAGTGCTGCCTCGGGCACCTTATGGTCGTTCTCCTGTGAGTCTAGATTTTCGAATCCGACGCAAAACTGACAGTTAATTGTAACGTTCAGAGCCTGTTAATGACGATGGAACACACAAATTGCGTCGCATTTCAATACATCGTCCTCCGGCCGACCTGTCTCCAAGGGTCTATTGCTGCGTCACATTATGGTCGTTCTCCTGTGAGTCTAGATTTTCGAATCCGACGCAAAACTGACAGTTAATTGTAAGGTTCAGAGCCTGTTAATGACGATGGAACACACAAATCGCGTCGCGATTCAATACATCGTCCTCCGGCCGACCTGTCTCCAAGGGTCTATTGCTGCCTCGGGCACCTTACGGTCGATCTCCTGTGAGTCTAGATTTTCGAATCCGACGCAAAACTGACAGTTAGTTGTAACGTTCAGAGCCTGTTCATGACGATGGAACACACAAATTGCGTCGCGATTCAATACATCGTCCTCCGGCCGACCTGTCTCCAAGGGTGTAGTGCTGCCTCTGACACCTTATGTTCGTTCTCCTGTGAGTCTAGATTTTCGAATCCGACGCAAAACTGACAGTTAATTGTAAGGTTCAGAGCCTCTTAATGACAATGGAACACACAAATTGCGTCGCGATTCAATACATCGTCCTGCGGCCGACCTGTCTCCAAGGGTCTAGTGCTGCCTCGGACACCTTATGGTCGTTCTCCTGTGAGTCTAGATTTTCGAATCCGACGCAAAACTGACAGTTAATTGTAACGTTCAGCGCCTGTTAATGACGATGGAACACACAAATCGCGTCGCGATTCAATACATCGTCCTCCAGCCGACTTGTCTCCAAGGGTCAAGTCCTGCCTCGGGCAACTTATGGTCGTTCTTCTGTGAGTCTAGATTTTCGAATCCGACGCAAAACTGACAGTTATTTGTAAGGTTCAGAGCCTCTTAATGACAATGGATCACACAAATTACGTCGCGATTCAATACATCGTCCTCCGGCCGACCTGTCTCCAAGGGTCTGTTGCTGCCTCGGGCACCTTATGGTCGATCTCCTGTGAGTCTAGATTTTCGAATTCGACGCAAAACTGACAGTTAATTGTAACGTTCAGAGCCTGTTAATGACGATGGAACACACAAATCACGTCGCGATTCAATACATCATCCTCCAGCCGACTTGTCTCCAAAGGTCTAGTGCTGCCTCGGGCACCTTATGGTCGTTCTATTGTGAGTCTAGATTTTCGAATCCGACGCAAAACTGACAGTTAATTGTAACGTTCAGAGCCTGTTAATGACGATGGAACACACAAATTGCGTCGCGATTCAATACATCGTCCTCCGGCCGACCTGTCTCCAAGGGTCTATTGCTGCCTCGGGCACCTTGTGGTCGATCTCCTGTGAGTCTAGATTTTCGAATCCGAAGCAAAACTGACTGTTAATTGTAACGTTCAGAGCCTGTTAATGACGATGGAACACACAAATTGCGTCGCGATTCAATACATCGTCCTCCGGCCGACCTGTCTCCAAGGGTCTATTGCTGCCTCGGCCACCTTATGGTCGTTGTCCTGTAAGTCTAGATTTTCGAATCCGACGCAAAACTGACAGTTAATTGTAACGTTCAGAGCCTGTTAATGACGATGGAAGACACAAATTGCGTCGCGATTCAATACATCGTCCTCCGGCCGACCTGTCTCCAAGGGTCTATTGCTGCCTCGGGCAATTTACGGTCGATCTCCTGTGAGTCTAGATTTTCGAATCCGACGCAAAACTGACAGTTAGTTGTAACGTTCAGAGCCTGTTCATGACGATGTAACACACAAATTGCGTCGCGATTCAATACATCGTCCTCCGGCCGACCTGTCTCCAAGGGTCTATTGCTGCCTCGGGCACCTTATGGTCGTTCTCCTGTGAGTCTAGACTTTCGAATCAGACGCAAAACTGACAGTTAATTGTAACGTTCAGAGCCTGTTAATGACGATGGAACACACAAATTGCGTCGCGATTCAATACATCGTCCTCCGGCCGACCTGTCTCCAAGGGTCTATTGCTCCCTCGGGCACCTTATGGTCGATCTCCTGTGAGTCTAGATTTTCGAATCCGACGCAAAACTGAGAGTTAATTGTAACGTTCAGAGCCTGTTAATGACGATGGAACACACAAATCACGTCGCGATTCAATACATCATCCTCCAGCCGACTTGTCTCCAAAGGTCTAGTGCTGCCTCGGGCACCTTATGGTCGTTCTCCTGTGAGTCTAGATTTTCGAATCCGACGCAAAACTGACAGTTAATTGTAACGTTCAGAGCCTGTTAATGACGATGGAACACACAAATTGCGTCGCGATTCAATACATCGTCCTCCGGCCGACCTGTCTCCAAGGGTCTATTGCTGCCTCGGGCACCTTATGGTCGATCTCCTGTGAGTCTAGATTTTCGAATCCGACGCAAAACTGACAGTTAATTGTAACGTTCAGAGCCTGTTAATGACGATGGAACACACAAATTGCGTCGCGATTCAATACATCGTCCTCCGGCCGACCTGTCTCCAAGGGTCTATTGCTGCCTCGGCCACCTTATGGTCGTTGTCCTGTGAGTCTAGATTTTCGAATCCGACGCAAAACTGACAGTTAATTGTAGCGTTCAGAGCCTGTTAATGACGATGGAACACACAAATCACGTCGCGATTCAATACATCATCCTCCAGCCGACTTGTCTCCAAAGGTCTAGTGCTGCCTCGGGCACCTTATGGTCGTTCTCCTGTGAGTCTAGATTTTCGAATCCGACGCAAAACTGACAGTTAATTGTAACGTTCAGAGCCTGTTAATGACGATGGAACACACAAATTGCGTCGCGATTCAATACATCGTCCTCCGGCCGACCTGTCTCCAAGGGTCTATTGCTGCCTCGGGCAATTTACGGTCGATCTCCTGTGAGTCTAGATTTTCGAATCCGACGCAAAACTGACAGTTAGTTTTAACGTTCAGAGCCTGTTCATGACGCTGTAACACACAAATTGCGTCGCGATTCAATACATCGTCCTCCGGCCGACCTGTCTCCAAGGGTCTATTGCTGCCTCGGGCACCTTATGGTCGTTCTCCTGTGAGTCTAGACTTTCGAATCAGACGCAAAACTGACAGTTAATTGTAACGTTCAGAGCCTGTTAATGACGATGGAACACACAAATTGCGTCGCGATTCAATACATCGTCCTCCGGCCGACCTGTCTCCAAGGGTCTATTGCTGCCTCGGTCACCTTATGGTCGTTCTCCTGTGAGTCTAGATTTTCGAATCCGACGCAAAACTGACAGTTAATTGTAACGTTCAGAGCCTGTTAATGACGATGGAACACACAAATTGCGTCGCGATTCAATACATCGTCCTCCGGCCGACCTGTCTCCAAGGGTCTATTGCTGCCTCGGGCACCTTATGGTCGATCTCCTGTGAGTCTAGATTTTCGAATTCGACGCAAAACTGACAGTTTATTGTAACGTTCAGCGCCTGTTAATGACGATGGAACACACAAATCGCGTCGCGAATCAATACATCGTCCTCCAGCCGACTTGTCTCCAAGGGTCAAGTCCTGCCTCGGGCACCTTATGGTCGTTCTCCTGTGAGTCTAGATTTTCGAATCCGACGCAAAACGGACAGTTATTTGTAAGGTTCAGAGCCTCTTAATGACAATGGAACACACAAATTGCGTCGCGATTCAATACATCGTCCTCCGGCCGACCTGTCTCCAAGGGTCTGTTGCTGCCTCGGGCACCTTATGGTCGATCTCCTGTGAGTCTAGATTTTCGAATTCGACGCAAAACTGACAGTTAATTGTAACGTTCAGAGCCTGTTAATGACGATGGAACACACAAATCACGTCGCGATTCAATACATCATCCTCCAGCCGACTTGTCTCCAAAGGTCTAGTGCTGCCTCGGGCACCTTATGGTCGTTCTCCTGTGAGTCTAGATTTTCGAATCAGACGCAAAACTGACAGTTAATTGTAACGTTCAGAGCATGTTAATGACGATGGAACACACAAATTGCGTCGCGATTCAATACATCGTCCTCCGGCCGACCTGTCTCCAAGGGTCTATTGCTGCCTCGGGCACCTTATGGTCGATCTCCTGTGAGTCTAGATTTTCGAATCCGACGCAAAACTGACAGTTAATTGTAACGTTCAGAGCCTGTTAATGACGATGGAACACACACATTGCGTCGCGATTCAATACATCGTCCTCCGGCCGACCTGTCTCCAAGGGTCTATTGCTGCCTCGGGCACCTTATGGTCGTTCTCCTGTGAGTCTAGATTTTCGAATCCGACGCAAAACTGACAGTTAATTGTAAGGTTCAGAGCCTGTTAATGACGATGGAACACACAAATCGCGTCGCGATTCAATACATCGTCCTCCGGCCGACCTGTCTCCAAGGGTCTATTGCTGCCTCGGGCACCTTACGGTCGATCTCCTGTGAGTCTAGATTTTCGAATCCGACGCAAAACTGACAGTTAGTTGTAACGTTCAGAGCTGTTAATGACGATGGAACACACAAATTGCGTCGCGATTCAATACATCGTCCTCCGGCCGACCTGTCTCCAAGGGTCTGTTGCTGCCTCGGGCACCTTATGGTCGATCTCCTGTGAGTCTATATTTTCGAATTCGACGCAAAACTGACAGTTTATTGTAACGTTCAGCGCCTGTTAATGACGATGGAACACACAAATCGCGTCGCGATTCAATACATCGTCCTCCAGCCGACTTGTCTCCAAGGGTCAAGACCTGCCTCGGGCACCTTATGGTCGTTCTTCTGTGAGTCTAGATTTTCGAATACGAAGCAAAACTGACAGTTATTTGTAACGTTCAGAGCCTGTTAATGACGATGGAACACACAAATTGCGTCGCGATTCAATACATCGTCCTCCGGCCGACCTGTCTCCAAGGGTCTATTGCTGCCTCGGGCACCTTACGGTCGATCTCCTGTGAGTCTAGATTTTCTAATCCGACGCAATACTGACAGTTAGTTGTAACGTTCAGAACCTGTTAATAACGATGTAACACACAAATCGCGTCGCGATTCAATACATCGTCCTCCAGCCGACTTGTCTCCAAGGGTCAAGACCTGCCTCGGGCACCTTATGGTCGTTCTTCTGTGAGTCTAGATTTTCGAATCCGACGCAAAACTGACAGTTAATTGTAACGTTCAGAGCCTGTTAATGACGATGGAACACACATATCACGTCGCGATTCAATACATCATCCTCCAGCCGACTTGTCTCCAAGGGTCTAGTGCTGCCTCGGGCACCTTATGGTCGTTCTCCTGTGAGTCTAGATTTTCGAATCCGACGCAAAACTGACAGTTAATTGTAACGTTCAGAGCCTGTTAATGACGATGGAACACACAAATTGCGTCGCGATTCAATACATCGTCCTCCGGCCGACCTGTCTCCAAGGGTCTATTGCTGCCTCGGTCACATTATGGTCGTTCTCCTGTGAGTCTAGATTTTCGAATCCGACGCAAAACTGACAGTTAATTGTAAGGTTCAGAGCCTGTTAATGACGATGGAACACACAAATCGCGTCGCGATTCAATACATCGTCCTCCGGCCGACCTGTCTCCAAGGGTCTATTGCTGCCTCGGGCACCTTACGGTCGATCTCCTGTGAGTCTAGATTTTCGAATCCGACGCAAAACTGACAGTTAGTTGTAACGTTCAGAGCCTGTTCATGACGATGGAACACACAAATTGCGTCGCGATTCAATACATCGTCCTCCGGCCGACCTGTCTCCAAGGGTGTAGTGCTGCCTCGGACACCTTATGTTCGTTCTCCTGTGAGTCTAAATTTTCGAATCCGACGCAAAACTGACAGTTAATTGTAAGGTTCAGAGCCTCTTAATGACAATGGAACACACAAATTGCGTCGCGATTCAATACATCGTCCTCCGGCCGACCTGTCTCCAAGGGTCTATTGCTGCCTCGGGCACCTTATGGTCGTTCTCCTGTGAGTCTAGATTTTCGAATCCGACGCAAAACTGACAGTTAATTGTAACGTTTAGAGCCTGTTAATGACGATGGAACACACAAATTGCGTCGCGATTCAATACATCGTCCTCCGGCCGACCTGTCTCCAAGGGTCTATTGCTGCCTCGGGCACCTTATGGTCGATCTCCTGTGAGTCTAGATTTTCGAATCCGACGCAAAACTGACAGTTAATTGTAACGTTCAGAGCCTGTTAATGACGATGGAACACACAAATTGCGTCGCGATTCAATACATCGTCCTCCGGCCGACCTGTCTCCAAGGGTCTATTGCTGCCTCGGGCACCTTACGGTCGATCTCCTGTGAGTCTAGATTTTCGAATCCGACGCAAAACTGACAGTTAGTTGTAACGTTCAGAGCCTGTTCATGACGATGGAACACACAAATTGCGTCGCGATTCAATACATCGTCCTCCGGCCGACCTGTCTCCAAGGGTCTGTTGCTGCCTCGGGCACCTTATGGTCGATCTCCTGTGAGTCTAGATTTTCGAATTCGACGCAAAACTGACAGTTTATTGTAACGTTCAGCGCCTGTTAATGACGATGGAACACACAAATCGCGTCGCGATTCAATACATCGTCCTCCAGCCGACTTGTCTCCAAGGGTCAAGTCCTGCCTCGGGCACCTTATGGTCGTTCTCCTGTGAGTCTAGATTTTCGAATCCGACGCAAAACTGACAGTTATTTGTAAGGTTCAGAGCCTGTTAATGACAATGGAACACACAAATTGCGTCGCGATTCAATACATCGTCCTCCGGCCGACCTGTCTCCAAGGGTCTGTTGCTGCCTCGGGCACCTTATGGTCGATCTCCTGTGAGTCTAGATTTTCGAATTCGACGCAAAACTGACAGTTAATTGTAACGTTCAGAGCCTGTTAATGACGATGGAACACACAAATCACGTCGCGATTCAATACATCATCCTCCAGCCGACTTGTCTCCAAAGGTCTAGTGCTGCCTCGGGCACCTTATGGTCGTTCTCCTGTGAGTCTAGATTTTCGAATCAGACGCAAAACTGACAGTTAATTGTAACGTTCAGAGCATGTTAATGACGATGGAACACACAAATTGCGTCGCGATTCAATACATCGTCCTCCGGCCGACCTGTCTCCAAGGGTATATTGCTGCCTCGGGCACCTTATGGTCGATCTCCTGTGAGTCTAGATTTTCGAATCCGACGCAAAACTGACAGTTAATTGTAACGTTCAGAGCCTGTTAATGACGATGGAACACACACATTGCGTCGCGATTCAATACATCGTCCTCCGGCCGACCTGTCTCCAAGGGTCTATTGCTGCCTCGGGCACCTTATGGTCGTTCTCCTGTGAGTCTAGATTTTCGAATCCGACGCAAAACTGACAGTTAATTGTAAGGTTCAGAGCCTGTTAATGACGATGGAACACACAAATCGCGTCGCGATTCAATACATCGTCCTCCGGCCGACCTGTCTCCAAGGGTCTATTGCTGCCTCGGGCACCTTACGGTCGATCTCCTGTGAGTCTAGATTTTCGAATCCGACGCAAAACTGACAGTTAGTTGTAACGTTCAGAGCTGTTAATGACGATGGAACACACAAATTGCGTCGCGATTCAATACATCGTCCTCCGGCCGACCTGTCTCCAAGGGTCTGTTGCTGCCTCGGGCACCTTATGGTCGATCTCCTGTGAGTCTATATTTTCGAATTCGACGCAAAACTGACAGTTTATTGTAACGTTCAGCGCCTGTTAATGACGATGGAACACACAAATCGCGTCGCGATTCAATACATCGTCCTCCAGCCGACTTGTCTCCAAGGGTCAAGACCTGCCTCGGGCACCTTATGGTCGTTCTTCTGTGAGTCTAGATTTTCGGAAACGAAGCAAAACTGACAGTTATTTGTAACGTTCAGAGCCTGTTAATGACGATGTAACACACAAATCGCGTCGCGATTCAATACATCGTCCTCCAGCCGACTTGTCTCCAAGGGTCAAGACCTGCCTCGGGCACCTTATGGTCGTTCTTCTGTGAGTCTAGATTTTCGAATACGAAGCAAAACTGACAGTTATTTGTAACGTTCAGAGCCTGTTAATGACGATGGAACACACAAATTGCGTCGCGATTCAATACATCGTCCTCCGGCCGACCTGTCTCCAAGGGTCTATTGCTGCCTCGGGCACCTTATGGTCGTTCTCCTGTGAGTCTAGACTTTCGAATCAGACGCAAAACTGACAGTTAATTGTAACGTTCAGAGCCTGTTAATGACGATGGAACACACAAATTGCGTCGCGATTCAATACATCGTCCTCCGGCCGACCTGTCTCCAAGGGTCTATTGCTGCCTCGGGCACCTTATGGTCGATCTCCTGTGAGTCTAGATTTTCGAATCCGACGCAAAACTGAGAGTTAATTGTAACGTTCAGAGCCTGTTAATGACGATGGAACACACAAATCACGTCGCGATTCAATACATCATCCTCCAGCCGACTTGTCTCCAAAGGTCTAGTGCTGCCTCGGGCACCTTATGGTCGTTCTCCTGTGAGTCTAGATTTTCGAATCCGACGCAAAACTGACAGTTAATTGTAACGTTCAGAGCCTGTTAATGACGATGGAACACACAAATTGCGTCGCGATTCAATACATCGTCCTCCGGCCGACCTGTCTCCAAGGGTCTATTGCTGCCTCGGGCACCTTATGGTCGATCTCCTGTGAGTCTAGATTTTCGATTCCGACGCAAAACTGACAGTTAATTGTAACGTTCAGAGCCTGTTAATGACGATGGAACACACAAATTGCGTCGCGATTCAATACATCGTCCTCCGGCCGACCTGTCTCCAAGGGTCTATTGCTGCCTCGGCCACCTTATGGTCGTTGTCCTGTGAGTCTAGATTTTCGAATCCGACGCAAAACTGACAGTTAATTGTAGCGTTCAGAGCCTGTTAATGACGATGGAAGACACAAATTGCGTCGCGATTCAATACATCGTCCTCCGGCCGACCTGTCTCCAAGGGTCTATTGCTGCCTCGGGCACCTTACGGTCGATCTCCTGTGAGTCTAGATTTTCGAATCCGACGCAAAACTGACAGTTAGTTGTAACGTTCAGAGCCTGTTCATGACGATGGAACACACAAATTGCGTCGCGATTCAATACATCGTCCTCCGGCCGACCTGTCTCCAAGGGTCTATTGCTGCCTCGGGCACCTTACGGTCGATCTCCTGTGAGTCTAGATTTTCGAATCCGACGCAAAACTGACAGTTAGTTGTAACGTTCAGAGCCTGTTCATGACGATGGAACACACAAATTGCGTCGCGATTCAATACATCGTCCTCCGGCCGACCTGTCTCCAAGGGTCTGTTGCTGCCTCGGGCACCTTATGGTCGATCTCCTGTGAGTCTAGATTTTCGAATTCGACGCAAAACTGACAGTTTATTGTAACGTTCAGCGCCTGTTAATGACGATGGAACACACAAATCGCGTCGCGATTCAATACATCGTCCTCCAGCCGACTTGTCTCCAAGGGTCAAGTCCTGCCTCGGGCACCTTATGGTCGTTCTCCTGTGAGTCTAAATTTTCGAATCCGACGCAAAACTGACAGTTATTTGTAAGGTTCAGAGCCTCTTAATGACAATGGAACACACAAATTGCGTCGCGATTCAATACATCGTCCTCCGGCCGACCTGTCTCCAAGGGTCTGTTGCTGCCTCGGGCACCTTATGGTCGATCTCCTGTGAGTCTAGATTTTCGAATTCGACGCAAAACTGACAGTTAATTGTAACGTTCAGAGCCTGTTAATGACGATGGAACACACAAATCACGTCGCGATTCAATACATCATCCTCCAGCCGACTTGTCTCCAAACGTCTAGTGCTGCCTCGGGCACCTTATGGTCGTTCTCCTGTGAGTCTAGATTTTCGAATCAGACGCAAAACTGACAGTTAATTGTAACGTTCAGAGCATGTTAATGACGATGGAACACACAAATTGCGTCGCGATTCAATACATCGTCCTCCGGCCGACCTGTCTCCAAGGGTATATTGCTGCCTCGGGCACCTTATGGTCGATCTCCTGTGAGTCTAGATTTTCGAATCCGACGCAAAACTGACAGTTAATTGTAACGTTCAGAGCCTGTTAATGACGATGGAACACACACATTGCGTCGCGATTCAATACATCGTCCTCCGGCCGACCTGTCTCCAAGGGTCTATTGCTGCCTCGGGCACCTTATGGTCGTTCTCCTGTGAGTCTAGATTTTCGAATCCGACGCAAAACTGACAGTTAATTGTAAGGTTCAGAGCCTGTTAATGACGATGGAACACACAAATCGCGTCGCGATTCAATACATCGTCCTCCGGCCGACCTGTCTCCAAGGGTCTATTGCTGCCTCGGGCACCTTACGGTCGATCTCCTGTGAGTCTAGATTTTCGAATCCGACGCAAAACTGACAGTTAGTTGTAACGTTCAGAGCTGTTAATGACGATGGAACACACAAATTGCGTCGCGATTCAATACATCGTCCTCCGGCCGACCTGTCTCCAAGGGTCTGTTGCTGCCTCGGGCACCTTATGGTCGATCTCCTGTGAGTCTATATTTTCGAATTCGACGCAAAACTGACAGTTTATTGTAACGTTCAGCGCCTGTTAATGACGATGGAACACACAAATCGCGTCGCGATTCAATACATCGTCCTCCAGCCGACTTGTCTCCAAGGGTCAAGACCTGCCTCGGGCACCTTATGGTCGTTCTTCTGTGAGTCTAGATTTTCGAATACGAAGCAAAACTGACAGTTATTTGTAACGTTCAGAGCCTGTTAATGACGATGTAACACACAAATCGCGTCGCGATTCAATACATCGTCCTCCAGCCGACTTGTCTCCAAGGGTCAAGACCTGCCTCGGGCACCTTATGGTCGTTCTTCTGTGAGTCTAGATTTTCGAATACGAAGCAAAACTGACAGTTATTTGTAACGTTCAGAGCCTGTTAATGACGATGGAACACACAAATTGCGTCGCGATTCAATACATCGTCCTCCGGCCGACCTGTCTCCAAGGGTCTATTGCTGCCTCGGGCACCTTATGGTCGTTCTCCTGTGAGTCTAGACTTTCGAATCAGACGCAAAACTGACAGTTAATTGTAACGTTCAGAGCCTGTTAATGACGATGGAACACACAAATTGCGTCGCGATTCAATACATCGTCCTCCGGCCGACCTGTCTCCAAGGGTCTATTGCTGCCTCGGGCACCTTATGGTCGATCTCCTGTGAGTCTAGATTTTCGAATCCGACGCAAAACTGAGAGTTAATTGTAACGTTCAGAGCCTGTTAATGACGATGGAACACACAAATCACGTCGCGATTCAATACATCATCCTCCAGCCGACTTGTCTCCAAAGGTCTAGTGCTGCCTCGGGCACCTTATGGTCGTTCTCCTGTGAGTCTAGATTTTCGAATCCGACGCAAAACTGACAGTTAATTGTAACGTTCAGAGCCTGTTAATGACGATGGAACACACAAATTGCGTCGCGATTCAATACATCGTCCTCCGGCCGACCTGTCTCCAAGGGTCTATTGCTGCCTCGGGCACCTTATGGTCGATCTCCTGTGAGTCTAGATTTTCGAATCCGACGCAAAACTGACAGTTAATTGTAACGTTCAGAGCCTGTTAATGACGATGGAACACACAAATTGCGTCGCGATTCAATACATCGTCCTCCGGCCGACCTGTCTCCAAGGGTCTATTGCTGCCTCGGCCACCTTATGGTCGTTGTCCTGTGAGTCTAGATTTTCGAATCCGACGCAAAACTGACAGTTAATTGTAGCGTTCAGAGCCTGTTAATGACGATGGAAGACACAAATTGCGTCGCGATTCAATACATCGTCCTCCGGCCGACCTGTCTCCAAGGGTCTATTGCTGCCTCGGGCACCTTACGGTCGATCTCCTGTGAGTCTAGATTTTCGAATCCGACGCAAAACTGACAGTTAGTTGTAACGTTCAGAGCCTGTTAATGACGATGGAACACACAAATTGCGTCGCGATTCAATACATCGTCCTCCGGCCGACCTGTCTCCAAGGGTCTATTGCTGCCTCGGTCACCTTATGGTCGTTCTCCTGTGAGTCTAGATTTTCGAATCCGACGCAAAACTGACAGTTAATTGTAAGGTTCAGAGCCTGTTAGTGACGATGGAACACACAAATCGCGTCGCGATTCAATACATCGTCCTCCGGCCGACCTGTCTCCAAGGGTCTATTGCTGCCTCGGGCACCTTACGGTCGATCTCCTGTGAGTCTAGATTTTCGAATCCGACGCAAAACTGACAGTTAGTTGTAACGTTCAGAGCCTGTTCATGACGATGGAACACACAAATTGCGTCGCGATTCAATACATCGTCCTCCGGCCGACCTGTCTCCAAGCGTCTGTTGCTGCCTCGGGCACCTTATGGTCGATCTCCTGTGAGTCTAGATTTTCGAATCCGACGCAAAACTGACAGTTATTTGTAAGGTTCAGAGCCTCTTAATGACAATGGAACACACAAATTGCGTCGCGATTCAATACATCGTCCTCCGGCCGACCTGTCTCCAAGGGTCTGTTGCTGCCTCGGGCACCTTATGGTCGATCTCCTGTGAGTCTAGATTTTCGAATCCGACGCAAAACTGACAGTTAGTTGCAACGATCAGAGCCTGTTCATGACGATGGAACACACAAATTGCGTCGCGATTCAATACATCGTCCTCCGGCCGACCTGTCTCCAAGGGTCTAGTGCTGCCTCGGACACCTTATGTTCGTTCTCCTGTGAGTCTAGATTTTCGAATTCGACGCAAAACTGACAGTTAATTGTAAGGTTCAGAGCCTCTTAATGACGATGGAACACACAAATCGCGTCGCGATTCAATACATCGTCCTCCAGCCGACTTGTCTCCAAGGGTCAAGTCCTGCCTCGGGCACCTTATGGTCGTTCTCCTGTGAGTCTAGATTTTCGAATCCGACGCAAAACTGACAGTTATTTGTAAGGTTCAGAGCCTCTTAATGACAATGGAACACACAAATTGCGTCGCGATTCAATACATCGTCCTCCGGCCGACCTGTCTCCAAGGGTCTGTTGCTGCCTCGGGCACCTTATGGTCGATCTCCTGTGAGTCTAGATTTTCGAATCCGACGCAAAACTGACAGTTAATTGTAACGTTCAGAGCCTGTTAATGACGATGGAACACACACATTGCGTCGCGATTCAATACATCGTCCTCCGGCCGACCTGTCTCCAAGGGTCTATTGCTGCCTCGGGCACCTTATGGTCGTTCTCCTGTGAGTCTAGATTTTCGAATCCGACGCAAAACTGACAGTTAATTGTAAGGTTCAGAGCCTGTTAATGACGATGGAACACACAAATCGCGTCGCGATTCAATACATCGTCCTCCGGCCGACCTGTCTCCAAGGGTCTGTTGCTGCCTCGGGCACCTTACGGTCGATCTCCTGTGAGTCTAGATTTTCGAATCCGACGCAAAACTGACAGTTAGTTGTAACGTTCAGAGCCTGTTCATGACGATGGAACACACAAATTGCGTCGCGATTCAATACATCGTCCTCCGGCCGACCTGTCTCCAAGGGTCTGTTGCTGCCTCGGGCACCTTATGGTCGATCTCCTGTGAGTCTATATTTTCGAATTCGACGCAAAACTGACAGTTTATTGTAACGTTCAGCGCCTGTTAATGACGATGGAACACACAAATCGCGTCGCGATTCAATACATCGTCCTCCAGCCGACTTGTCTCCAAGGGTCAAGTCCTGCCTCGGGCACCTTATGGTCGTTCTTCTGTGAGTCTAGATTTTCGAATCCGACGCAAAACTGACAGTTATTTGTAAGGTTCAGAGCCTCTTAATGACAATGGAACACACAAATTGCGTCGCGATTCAATACATCGTCCTCCGGCCGACCTGTCTCCAAGGGACTGTTGCTGCCTCGGGCACCTTATGGTCGATCTCCTGTGAGTCTAGATTTTCGAATTCGACGCAAAACTGACAGTTAATTGTAACGTTCAGAGCCTGTTAATGACGATGGAACACACAAATCACGTCGCGATTCAATACATCATCCTCCAGCCGACTTGTCTCCAAAGGTCTAGTGCTGCCTCGGGCACCTTATGGTCGTTCTCCTGTGAGTCTAGATTTTCGAATCCGACGCAAAACTGACAGTTAATTGTAACGTTCAGAGCCTGTTAATGACGATGGAACACACAAATTGCGTCGCGATTCAATACATCGTCCTCCGGCCGACCTGTCTCCAAGGGTCTATTGCTGCCTCGGGCACCTTATGGTCGATCTCCTGTGAGTCTAGATTTTCGAATCCGACGCAAAACTGACAGTTAATTGTAACGTTCAGAGCCTGTTAATGACGATGGAACACACATATCACGTCGCGATTCAATACATCATCCTCCAGCCGACTTGTCTCCAAGGGTCAAGTGCTGCCTCGGGCACCTTATGGTCGTTCTCCTGTGAGTCTAGATTTTCGAATCCGACGCAAAACTGACAGTTAATTGTAACGTTCAGAGCCTGTTAATGACGATGGAACACACAAATTGCGTCGCGATTCAATACATCGTCCTCCGGCCGACCTGTCTCCAAGGGTCTGTTGCTGCCTCGGTCACCTTATGGTCGTTCTCCTGTGAGTCTAGATTTTCGAATCCGACGCAAAACTGACAGTTAATTGTAAGGTTCAGAGCCTGTTAATGACGATGGAACACACAAATCGCGTCGCGATTCAATACATCGTCCTACGGCCGACCTGTCTCCAAGGGTCTATTGCTGCCTCGGGCACCTTACGGTCGATCTCCTGTGAGTCTAGATTTTCGAATCCGACGCAAAACTGACAGTTAGTTGTAACGATCAGAGCCTGTTCATGACGATGGAACACACAAATTGCGTCGCGATTCAATACATCGTCCTCCGGCCGACCTGTCTCCAAGGGTCTAGTGCTGCCTCGGACACCTTATGTTCGTTCTCCTGTGAGTCTAGATTTTCGAATTCGACGCAAAACTGACAGTTAATTGTAAGGTTCAGAGCCTCTTAATGACAATGGAACACACAAATTGCGTCGAGATTCAATACATCGTCCTTCGGCCGACCTGTCTCCAAGGGTCTAGTGCTGCCTCGGACACCTTATGGTCGTTCTCCTGTGAGTCTAGATTTTCGAATCAGACGCAAAACTGACAGTTAATTGTAACGTTCAGCGCCTGTTAATGACGATGGAACACACAAATCGCGTCGCGATTCAATACATCGTCCTCCAGCCGACTTGTCTCCAAGGGTCAAGTCCTGCCTCGGGCATCTTATGGTCGTTCTTCTGTGAGTCTAGATTTTCGAATCCGACGCAAAACTGACAGTTATTTGTAAGGTTCAGAGCCTCTTAATGACAATGGAACACACAAATTGCGTCGCGATTCAATACATCGTCCTCCGGCCGACCTGTCTCCAAGGGTCTGTTGCTGCCTCGGGCACCTTATGGTCGATCTCCTGTGAGTCTAGATTTTCGAATTCGACGCAAAACTGACAGTTAATTGTAACGTTCAGAGCCTGTTAATGACGATGGAACACACAAATCACGTCGCGATTCAATACATCATCCTCCAGCCGACTTGTCTCCAAAGGTCTAGTGCTGCCTCGGGCACCTTATGGTCGTTCTCCTGTGAGTCTAGATTTTCGAATCCGACGCAAAACTGACAGTTAATTGTAACGTTCAGAGCCTGTTAATGACGATGGAACACACAAATTGCGTCGCGATTCAATACAACGTCCTCCGGCCGACCTGTCTCCAAGGGTCTATTGCTGCCTCGGGCACCTTGTGGTCGATCTCCTGTGAGTCTAGATTTTCGAATCCGACGCAAAACTGACTGTTAATTGTAACGTTCAGAGCCTGTTAATGACGATGGAACACACAAATTGCGTCGCGATTCAATACATCGTCCTCCGGCCGACCTGTCTCCAAGGGTCTATTGCTGCCTCGGCCACCTTATGGTCGTTGTCCTGTGAGTCTAGATTTTCGAATCCGACGCAAAACTGACAGTTAATTGTAACGTTCAGAGCCTGTTAATGACGATGGAAGACACAAATTGCGTCGCGATTCAATACATCGTCCTCCGGCCGACCTGTCTCCAAGGGTCTATTGCTGCCTCGGGCAATTTACGGTCGATCTCCTGTGAGTCTAGATTTTCGAATCCGACGCAAAACTGACAGTTAGTTGTAACGTTCAGAGCCTGTTCATGACGATGTAACACACAAATTGCGTCGCGATTCAATACATCGTCCTCCGGCCGACCTGTCTCCAAGGGTCTATTGCTGCCTCGGGCACCTTATGGTCGTTCTCCTGTGAGTCTAGACTTTCGAATCAGACGCAAAACTGACAGTTAATTGTAACGTTCAGAGCCTGTTAATGACGATGGAACACACAAATTGCGTCGCGATTCAATACATCGTCCTCCGGCCGACCTGTCTCCAAGGGTCTATTGCTGCCTCGGCCACCTTATGGTCGTTGTCCTGTGAGTCTAGATTTTCGAATCCGACGCAAAACTGACAGTTAATTGTAACGTTCAGAGCCTGTTAATGACGATGGAAGACACAAATTGCGTCGCGATTCAATACATCGTCCTCCGGCCGACCTGTCTCCAAGGGTCTATTGCTGCCTCGGGCAATTTACGGTCGATCTCCTGTGAGTCTAGATTTTCGAATCCGACGCAAAACTGACAGTTAGTTGTAACGTTCAGAGCCTGTTCATGACGATGTAACACACAAATTGCGTCGCGATTCAATACATCGTCCTCCGGCCGACCTGTCTCCAAGGGTCTATTGCTGCCTCGGGCACCTTATGGTCGTTCTCCTGTGAGTCTAGACTTTCGAATCAGACGCAAAACTGACAGTTAATTGTAACGTTCAGAGCCTGTTAATGACGATGGAACACACAAATTGCGTCGCGATTCAATACATCGTCCGCCGGCCGACCTGTCTCCAAGGGTCTATTGCTGCCTCGGGCACCTTATGGTCGATCTCCTGTGAGTCTAGATTTTCGAATCCGACGCAAAACTGACAGTTAATTGTAACGTTCAGAGCCTGTTAATGACGATGGAACACACAAATCACGTCGCGATTCAATACATCATCCTCCAGCCGACTTGTCTCCAAAGGTCTAGTGCTGCCTCGGGCACCTTATGGTCGTTGTCCTGTGAGTCTAGATTTTCGAATCCGACGCAAAACTGACAGTTAATTGTAGCGTTCAGAGCCTGTTAATGACGATGGAAGACACAAATTGCGTCGCGATTCAATACATCGTCCTCCGGCCGACCTGTCTCCAAGGGTCTATTGCTGCCTCGGGCACCTTACGGTCGATCTCCTGTGAGTCTAGATTTTCGAATCCGACGCAAAACTGACAGTTAGTTGTAACGTTCAGAGCCTGTTAATGACGATGGAACACACAAATTGCGTCGCGATTCAATACATCGTCCTCCGGCCGACCTGTCTCCAAGGGTCTATTGCTGCCTCGGTCACCTTATGGTCGTTCTCCTGTGAGTCTAGATTTTCGAATCCGACGCAAAACTGACAGTTAATTGTAAGGTTCAGAGCCTGTTAGTGACGATGGAACACACAAATCGCGTCGCGATTCAATACATCGTCCTCCGGCCGACCTGTCTCCAAGGGTCTATTGCTGCCTCGGGCACCTTACGGTCGATCTCCTGTGAGTCTAGATTTTCGAATCCGACGCAAAACTGACAGTTAGTTGTAACGTTCAGAGCCTGTTCATGACGATGGAACACACAAATTGCGTCGCGATTCAATACATCGTCCTCCGGCCGACCTGTCTCCAAGGGTCTGTTGCTGCCTCGGGCACCTTATGGTCGATCTCCTGTGAGTCTAGATTTTCGAATTCGACGCAAAACTGACAGTTTATTGTAACGTTCAGCGCCTGTTAATGACGATGGAACACACAAATCGCGTCGCGATTCAATACATCGTCCTCCAGCCGACTTGTCTCCAAGGGTCAAGTCCTGCCTCGGGCACCTTATGGTCGTTCTCCTGTGAGTCTAGATTTTCGAATCCGACGCAAAACTGACAGTTATTTGTAAGGTTCAGAGCCTCTTAATGACAATGGAACACACAAATTGCGTCGCGATTCACTACATCGTCCTCCGGCCGACCTGTCTCCAAGGGTCTGTTGCTGCCTCGGGCACCTTATGGTCGATCTCCTGTGAGTCTAGATTTTCGAATTCGACGCAAAACTGACAGTTAATTGTAACGTTCAGAGCCTGTTAATGACGATGGAACACACAAATCACGTCGCGATTCAATACATCATCCTCCAGCCGACTTGTCTCCAAAGGTCTAGTGCTGCCTCGGGCACCTTATGGTCGTTCTCCTGTGAGTCTAGATTTTCGAATCCGACGCAAAACTGACAGTTAATTGTAACGTTCAGAGCCTGTTAATGACGATGGAACACACAAATTGCGTCGCGATTCAATACATCGTCCTCCGGCCGACCTGTCTCCAAGGGTCTATTGCTGCCTCGGTCACCTTATGGTCGTTCTCCTGTGAGTCTAGATTTTCGAATCCGACGCAAAACTGACAGTTAATTGTAAGGTTCAGAGCCTGTTAATGACGATGGAACACACAAATCGCGTCGCGATTCAATACATCGTCCTACGGCCGACCTGTCTCCAAGGGTCTATTGCTGCCTCGGGCACCTTACGGTCGATCTCCTGTGAGTCTAGATTTTCGAATCCGACGCAAAACTGACAGTTAGTTGTAACGTTCAGAGCCTGTTAATGACGATGGAACACACAAATTGCGTCGCGATTCAATACATCGTCCTCCGGCCGACCTGTCTCCAAGGGTCTAGTGCTGCCTCGGACACCTTATGTTCGTTCTCCTGTGAGTCTAGATTTTCGAATCCGACGCAAAACTGACAGTTAATTGTAAGGTTCAGAGCCTCTTAATGACAATGGAACACACAAATTGCGTCGAGATTCAATACATCGTCCTTCGGCCGACCTGTCTCCAAGGGTCTAGTGCTGCCTCGGACACCTTATGGTCGTTCTCCTGTGAGTCTAGATTTTCGAATCCGACGCAAAACTGACAGTTAATTGTAACGTTCAGCGCCTGTTAATGACGATGGAACACACAAATTGCGTCGCGATTCAATACATCGTCCTCCGGCCGACCTGTCTCCAAGGGTCTAGTGCTGCCTCGGACACCTTATGTTCGTTCTCCTGTGAGTCTAGATTTTCGAATCCGACGCAAAACTGACAGTTAATTGTAAGGTTCAGAGCCTCTTAATGACAATGGAACACACAAATTGCGTCGAGATTCAATACATCGTCCTTCGGCCGACCTGTCTCCAAGGGTCTAGTGCTGCCTCGGACACCTTATGGTCGTTCTCCTGTGAGTCTAGATTTTCGAATCCGACGCAAAACTGACAGTTAATTGTAACGTTCAGCGCCTGTTAATGACGATGGAACACACAAATCGCGTCGCGATTCAATACATCGTCCTCCAGCCGACTTGTCTCCAAGGGTCAAGTCCTGCCTCGGGCATCTTATGGTCGTTCTTCTGTGAGTCTAGATTTTCGAATCCGACGCAAAACTGACAGTTATTTGTAAGGTTCAGAGCCTCTTAATGACAATGGAACACACAAATTGCGTCGCGATTCAATACATCGTCCTCCGGCCGACCTGTCTCCAAGGGTCTGTTGCTGCCTCGGGCACCTTATGGTCGATCTCCTGTGAGTCTAGATTTTCGAATTCGACGCAAAACTGACAGTTAATTGTAACGTTCAGAGCCTGTTAATGACGATGGAACACACAAATCACGTCGCGATTCAATACATCATCCTCCAGCCGACTTGTCTCCAAAGGTCTAGTGCTGCCTCGGGCACCTTATGGTCGTTCTCCTGTGAGTCTAGATTTTCGATTCCGACGCAAAACTGACAGTTAATTGTAACGTTCAGAGCCTGTTAATGACGATGGAACACACAAATTGCGTCGCGATTCAATACATCGTCCTCCGGCCGACCTGTCTCCAAGGGTCTATTGCTGCCTCGGGCACCTTATGGTCGATCTCCTGTGAGTCTAGATTTTCGAATCCGACGCAAAACTGACTGTTAATTGTAACGTTCAGAGCCTGTTAATGACGATGGAACACACAAATTGCGTCGCGATTCAATACATCGTCCTCCGGCCGACCTGTCTCAAAGGGTCTATTGCTGCCTCGGCCACCTTATGGTCGTTGTCCTGTGAGTCTAGATTTTCGAATCCGACGCAAAACTGACAGTTAATTGTAACGTTCAGAGCCTGTTAATGACGATGGAAGACACAAATTGCGCGCGATTCAATACATCGTCCTCCGGCCGACCTGTCTCCAAGGGTCTATTGCTGCCTCGGGCAACTTACGGTCGATCTCCTGTGAGTCTAGATTTTCGAATCCGACGCAAAACTGACAGTTAGTTGTAACGTTCAGAGCCTGTTCATGACGATGTAACACACAAATTGCGTCGCGATTCAATACATCGTCCTCCGGCCGACCTGTCTCCAAGGGTCTATTGCTGCCTCGGGCACCTTATGGTCGTTCTCCTGTGAGTCTAGACTTTCGAATCAGACGCAAAACTGACAGTTAATTGTAACGTTCAGAGCCTGTTAATGACGATGGAACACACAAATTGCGTCGCGATTCAATACATCGTCCTCCGGCCGACCTGTCTCCAAGGGTCTATTGCTGCCTCGGGCACCTTATGGTCGATCTCCTGTAAGTCTAGATTTTCGAATCCGACGCAAAACTGACAGTTAATTGTAACGTTCAGAGCCTGTTAATGACGATGGAACACACAAATTGCGTCGCGATTCAATACATCGTCCTCCGGCCGACCTGTCTCCAAGGGTCTATTGCTGCCTCGGCCACCTTATGGTCGTTGTCCTGTGAGTCTAGATTTTCGAATCCGACGCAAAACTGACAGTTAATTGTAGCGTTCAGAGCCTGTTAATGACGATGGAACACACAAATTGCGTCGCGATTCAATACATCGTCCTCCGGCCGACCTGTCTCCAAGGGTCTATTGCTGCCTCGGGCACCTTACGGTCGATCTCCTGTGAGTCTAGATTTTCGAATCCGACGCAAAACTGACAGTTAGTTGTAACGTTCAGAGCCTGTTCATGACGATGTAACACACAAATTGCGTCGCGATTCAATACATCGTCCTCCGGCCGACCTGTCTCCAAGGGTCTATTGCTGCCTCGGGCACCTTATGGTCGTTCTCCTGTGAGTCTAGACTTTCGAATCAGACGCAAAACTGACAGTTAATTGTAACGTTCAGAGCCTGTTAATGAGGATGGAACACACAAATTGCGTCGCGATTCAATACATCGTCCTCCGGCCGACCTGTCTCCAAGGGTCTATTGCTGCCTCGGGCACCTTATGGTCGATCTCCTGTGAGTGTAGATTTTCGAATCCGACGCAAAACTGACAGTTAATTGTAACGTTCAGAGCCTGTTAATGACGATGGAACACACAAATTGCGTCGCGATTCAATACATCGTCCTCCGGCCGACCTGTCTCCAAGGGTCTATTGCTGCCTCGGTCACCTTATGGTCGTTCTCCTGTGAGTCTAGATTTTCGAATCCGACGACAAACTGACAGTTAATTGTAAGGTTCAGAGCCTGTTAATGACGATGGAACACACAAATCGCGTCGCGATTCAATACATCGTCCTCCGGCCGACCTGTCTCCAAGGGTCTATTGCTGCCTCGGGCACCTTACGGTCGATCTCCTGTGAGTCTAGATTTTCGAATCCGACGCAAAACTGACAGTTAGTTGTAACGTTCAGAGCCTGTTCATTACGATGGAACACACAATTTGCGTCGCGATTCAATACATCGTCCTCCGGCCGACCTGTCTCCAAGGGTCTAGTGCTGCCTCGGACACCGTATGTTCGTTCTCCTGTGAGTCTAGATTTTCGAATCAGACGCAAAACTGACAGTTAATTGTAAGGTTCAGAGCCTCTTAATGACAATGGAACACACAAATTGCGTCGAGATTCAATACATCGTCCTTCGGCCGACCTGTCTCCAAGGGTCTAGTGCTGCCTCGGACACCTTATGGTCGTTCTCCTGTGAGTCTAGATTTTCGAATCCGACGCAAAACTGACAGTTAATTGTAACGTTCAGCGCCTGTTAATGACGATGGAACACACAAATCGCGTCGCGATTCAATACATCGTCCTCCAGCCGACTTGTCTCCAAGGGTCAAATCCTGCCTCGGGCATCTTATGGTCGTTCTTCTGTGAGTCTAGATTTTCGAATCCGAAGCAAAACTGACAGTTAATTGTAAGGTTCAGAGCCTCTTAATGACAATGGAACACACAAATTGCGTCGCGATTCAATACATCGTCCTCCGGCCGACCTGTCTCCAAGGGTCTGTTGCTGCCTCGGGCACCTTATGGTCGATCTCTTGTGAGTCTAGATTTTCGAATTCGACGCAAAACTGACAGTTAATTGTAACGTTCAGAGCCTGTTAATGACGATGGAACACACAAATCACGTCGCGATTCAATACATCATCCTCAGGCCGACTTGTCTCCAAAGGTCTAGTGCTGCCTCGGGCACCTTATGGTCGTTCTCCTGTGAGTCTAGATTTTCGAATCCGACGCAAAACTGACAGTTAATTGTAACGTTCAGAGCCTGTTAATGACGATGGAACACACAAATTGCGTCGCGATTCAATACATCGTCCTCCGGCCAACCTGTCTCCAAGGGTCTATTGCTGCCTCGGGCACCTTATGGTCGATCTCCTGTGAGTCTAGATTTTCGAATCCGACGCAAAACTGACTGTTAATTGTAACGTTCAGAGCCTGTTAATGACGATGGAACACACAAATTGCGTCGCGATTCAATACATCGTCCTCCGGCCGACCTGTCTCAAAGGGTCTATTGCTGCCTCGGCCACCTTATGGTCGTTGTCCTGTGAGTCAAGACTTTCGAATCAGACGCAAAACTGACAGTTAATTGTAACGTTCAGAGCCTGTTAATGACGATGGAACACACAAATTGCGTCGCGATTCAATACATCGTCCTCCGGCCGACCTGTCTCCAAGGGTCTATTGCAGCCTCGGGCACCTTATGGTCGATCTCCTGTGAGTCTAGATTTTCGAATCCGACGCAAAACTGACAGTTAATTGTAACGTTCAGAGCCTGTTAATGACGATGGAACACACAAATTGCGTCGCGATTCAATACATCGTCCTCCGGCCGACCTGTCTCCAAGGGTCTATTGCTGCCTCGGCCACCTTATGGTCGTTGTCCTGTGAGTCTAGATTTTCGAATCCGACGCAAAACTGACAGTTAATTGTAGCGTTCAGAGCCTGTTAATGACGATGGAACACACAAATTGCGTCGCGATTCAATACATCGTCCTCCGGCCGACCTGTCTCCAAGGGTCTATTGCTGCCTCGGGCACCTTATGGTCGATCTCCTGTGAGTCTAGATTTTCGAATCCGACGCAAAACTGACAGTTAATTGTAACGTTCAGAGCCTGTTAATGACGATGGAACACACAAATTGCGTCGCGATTCAATACATCGTCCTCCGGCCGACCTGTCTCCAAGGGTCTATTGCTGCCTCGGGCACCTTACGGTCGATCTCCTGTGAGTCTAGATTTTCGAATCCGACGCAAAACTGACAGTTAGTTGTAACGTTCAGAGCCTGTTCATGACGATGTAACACACAAATTGCGTCGCGATTCAATACATCGTCCTCCGGCCGACCTGTCTCCAAGGGTCTATTGCTGCCTCGGGCACCTTATGGTCGTTCTCCTGAGAGTCTAGACTTTCGAATCAGACGCAAAACTGACAGTTAATTGTAACGTTCAGAGCCTGTTAATGAGGATGGAACACACAAATTGCGTCGCGATTCAATACATCGTCCTCCGGCCGACCTGTCTCCAAGGGTCTATTGCTGCCTCGGGCACCTTATGGTCGATCTCCTGTGAGTGTAGATTTTCGAATCCGACGCAAAACTGACAGTTAATTGTAACGTTCAGAGCCTGTTAATGACGATGGAACACACAAATTGCGTCGCGATTCAATACATCGTCCTCCGGCCGACCTGTTTCCAAGGGTCTATTGCTGCCTCGGTCACCTTATGGTCGTTCTCCTGTGAGTCTAGATTCTCGAATCCGACGCAAAACTGACAGTTAATTGTAAGGTTCAGAGCCTGTTAATGACGATGGAACACACAAATCGCGTCGCGATTCAATACATCGTCCTCCGGCCGACCTGTCTCCAAGGGTCTATTGCTGCCTCGGGCACCTTACGGTCGATCTCCTGTGAGTCTAGATTTTCGAATCCGACGCAAAACTGACAGTTAGTTGTAACGTTCAGAGCCTGTTCATTACGATGGAACACACAAATTGCGTCGCGATTCAATACATCGTCCTTCGGCCGACCTGTCTCCAAGGGTCTAGTGCTGCCTCGGACACCTTATGGTCGTTCTCCTGTGAGTCTAGATTTTCGAATCCGACGCAAAACTGACAGTTAATTGTAACGTTCAGCGCCTGTTAATGACGATGGAACACACAAATCGCGTCGCGATTCAATACATCGTCCTCCAGCCGACTTGTCTCCAAGGGTCAAATCCTGCCTCGGGCATCTTATGGTCGTTCTTCTGTGAGTCTAGATTTTCGAATCCGACGAAAAACTGACAGTTAATTGTAAGGTTCAGAGCCTCTTAATGACAATGGAACACACAAATTGCGTCGCGATTCAATACATCGTCCTCCGGCCGACCTGTCTCCAAGGGTCTGTTGCTGCCTCGGGCACCTTATGGTCGATCTCTTGTGAGTCTAGATTTTCGAATTCGACGCAAAACTGACAGTTAATTGTAACGTTCAGAGCCTGTTAATGACGATGGAACACACAAATCACGTCGCGATTCAATACATCATCCTCCAGCCGACTTGTCTCCAAAGGTCTAGTGCTGCCTCGGGCACCTTATGGTCGTTCTCCTGTGAGTCTAGATTTTCGAATCCGACGCAAAACTGACAGTTAATTGTAACGTTCAGAGCCTGTTAATGACGATGGAACACACAAATTGCGTCGCGATTCAATACATCGTCCTCCGGCCAACCTGTCTCCAAGGGTCTATTGCTGCCTCGGGCACCTTATGGTCGATCTCCTGTGAGTCTAGATTTTCGAATCCGACGCAAAACTGACTGTTAATTGTAACGTTCAGAGCCTGTTAATGACGATGGAACACACAAATTGCGTCGCGATTCAATACATCGTCCTCCGGCCGACCTGTCTCAAAGGGTCTATTGCTGCCTCGGCCACCTTATGGTCGTTGTCCTGTGAGTCTAGATTTTCGAATCCGACGCAAAACTGACAGTTAATTGTAACGTTCAGAGCCTGTTAATGACGATGGAAGACACAAATTGCGCGCGATTCAATACATCGTCCTCCGGCCGACCTGTCTCCAAGGGTCTATTGCTGCCTCGGGCAACTTACGGTCGATCTCCTGTGAGTCTAGATTTTCGAATCCGACGCAAAACTGACAGTTAGTTGTAACGTTCAGAGCCTGTTCATGACGATGTAACACACAAATTGCGTCGCGATTCAATACATCGTCCTCCGGCCGACCTGTCTCCAAGGGTCTATTGCTGCCTCGGGCACCTTATGGTCGTTCTCCTGTGAGTCAAGACTTTCGAATCAGACGCAAAACTGACAGTTAATTGTAACGTTCAGAGCCTGTTAATGACGATGGAACACACAAATTGCGTCGCGATTCAATACATCGTCCTCCGGCCGACCTGTCTCCAAGGGTCTATTGCAGCCTCGGGCACCTTATGGTCGATCTCCTGTGAGTCTAGATTTTCGAATCCGACGCAAAACTGACAGTTAATTGTAACGTTCAGAGCCTGTTAATGACCATGGAACACACAAATCACGTCGCGATTCAATACATCATCCTCCAGCCGACTTGTCTCCAAAGGTCTAGTGCTGCCTCGGGCACCTTATGGTCGTTCTCCTGTGAGTCTAGATTTTCGAATCCGACGCAAAACTGACAGTTAATTGTAACGTTCAGAGCCTGTTAATGACGATGGAACACACAAATTGCGTCGCGATTCAATACATCGTCCTCCGGCCGACCTGTCTCCAAGGGTCTATTGCTGCCTCGGGCACCTTATGGTCGATCTCCTGTGAGTCTAGATTTTCGAATCCGACGCAAAACTGACAGTTAATTGTAACGTTCAGAGCCTGTTAATGACGATGGAACACACAAATTGCGTCGCGATTCAATACATCGTCCTCCGGCCGACCTGTCTCCAAGGGTCTATTGCTGCCTCGGCCACCTTATGGTCGTTGTCCTGTGAGTCTAGATTTTCGAATCCGACGCAAAACTGACAGTTAATTGTAACGTTCAGAGCCTGTTAATGACGATGGAACACACAAATTGCGTCGCGATTCAATACATCGTCCTCCGGCCGACCTGTCTCCAAGGGTCTATTGCTGCCTCGGGCACCTTATGGTCGATCTCCTGTGAGTCTAGATTTTCGAATCCGACGCAAAACTGACAGTTAATTGTAACGTTCAGAGCCTGTTAATGACGATGGAACACACAAATTGCGTCGCGATTCAATACATCGTCCTCCGGCCGACCTGTCTCCAAGGGTCTATTGCTGCCTCGGGCACCTTACGGTCGATCTCCTGTGAGTCTAGATTTTCGAATCCGACGCAAAACTGACAGTTAGTTGTAACGTTCAGAGCCTGTTCATGACGATGTAACACACAAATTGCGTCGCGATTCAATACATCGTCCTCCGGCCGACCTGTCTCCAAGGGTCTATTGCTGCCTCGGGCACCTTATGGTCGTTCTCCTGAGAGTCTAGACTTTCGAATCAGACGCAAAACTGACAGTTAATTGTAACGTTCAGAGCCTGTAATGAGGATGGAACACACAAATTGCGTCGCGATTCAATACATCGTCCTCCGGCCGACCTGTCTCCAAGGGTCTATTGCTGCCTCGGGCACCTTATGGTCGATCTCCTGTGAGTGTAGATTTTCGAATCCGACGCAAAACTGACAGTTAATTGTAACGTTCAGAGCCTGTTAATGACGATGGAACACACAAATTGCGTCGCGATTCAATACATCGTCCTCCGGCCGACCTGTTTCCAAGGGTCTATTGCTGCCTCGGTCACCTTATGGTCGTTCTCCTGTGAGTCTAGATTCTCGAATCCGACGCAAAACTGACAGTTAATTGTAAGGTTCAGAGCCTGTTAATGACGATGGAACACACAAATCGCGTCGCGATTCAATACATCGTCCTCCGGCCGACCTGTCTCCAAGGGTCTATTGCTGCCTCGGGCACCTTACGGTCGATCTCCTGTGAGTCTAGATTTTCGAATCCGACGCAAAACTGACAGTTAGTTGTAACGTTCAGAGCCTGTTCATTACGATGGAACACACAAATTGCGTCGCGATTCAATACATCGTCCTTCGGCCGACCTGTCTCCAAGGGTCTAGTGCTGCCTCGGACACCTTATGGTCGTTCACCTGTGAGTCTAGATTTTCGAATCCGACAAAAACTGACAGTTAATTGTAACGTTCAGCGCCTGTTAATGACGATGGAACACACAAATCGCGTCGCGATTCAATACATCGTCCTCCAGCCGACTTGTCTCCAAGGGTCAAGTCCTGCCTCGGGCATCTTATGGTCGTTCTTCTGTGAGTCTAGATTTTCGAATCCGACGCAAAACTGACAGTTATTTGTAAGGTTCAGAGCCTCTTAATGACAATGGAACACACAAATTGCGTCGCGATTCAATACATCGTCCTCCGGCCGACCTGTCTCCAAGGGTCTATTGCTGCCTCGGGCACCTTATGGTCGATCTCCTGTGAGTCTAGATTTTCGAATCCGACGCAAAACTGACTGTTAATTGTAACGTTCAGCGCCTGTTAATGACGATGGAACACACAAATCGCGTCGCGATTCAATACATCATCCTCCAGCCGACTTGTCTCCAAAGGTCTAGTGCTGCCTCGGGCACCTTATGGTTGTTCTCCTGTGAGTCTAGATTTTCGAATCCGACGCAAAACTGACAGTTAATTGTAACGTTCAGAGCCTGTTAATGACGATGGAACACACAAATTGCGTCGCGATTCAATACATCGTCCTCCGGCCAACCTGTCTCCAAGGGTCTATTGCTGCCTCGGGCACCTTATGGTCGATCTCCTGTGAGTCTAGATTTTCGAATCCGACGCAAAACTGACTGTTAATTGTAACGTTCAGAGCCTGTTAATGACGATGGAACACACAAATTGCGTCGCGATTCAATACATCGTCCTCCGGCCGACCGGTCTCAAAGGGTCTATTGCTGCCTCGGCCACCTTATGGTCGTTGTCCTGTGAGTCTAGATTTTCGAATCCGACGCAAAACTGACAGTTAATTGTAACGTTCAGAGCCTGTTAATGACGATGGAAGACACAAATTGCGCGCGATTCAATACATCGTCCTCCGGCCGACCTGTCTCCAAGGGTCTATTGCTGCCTCGGGCAACTTACGGTCGATCTCCTGTGAGTCTAGATTTTCGAATCCGACGCAAAACTGACAGTTAGTTGTAACGTTCAGAGCCTGTTCATGACGATGTAACACACAAATTGCGTCGCGATTCAATACATCGTCCTCCGGCCGACCTGTCTCCAAGGGTCTATTGCTGCCTCGGGCACCTTATGGTCGTTCTCCTGTGAGTCTAGACTTTCGAATCAGACGCAAAACAGACAGTTAATTGTAACGTTCAGAGCCTGTTAATGACGATGGAACACACAAATTGCGTCGCGATTCAATACATCGTCCTCCGGCCGACCTGTCTCCAAGGGTCTATTGCTGCCTCGGGCAACTTATGGTCGATCTCCTGTGAGTCTAGATTTTCGAATCCGACGCAAAACTGACAGTTAATTGTAGCGTTCAGAGCCTGTTAATGACGATGGAACACACAAATTGCGTCGCGATTCAATACATCGTCCTCCGGCCGACCTGTCTCCAAGGGTCTATTGCTGCCTCGGGCACCTTACGGTCGATCTCCTGTGAGTCTAGATTTTCGAATCCGACGCAAAACTGACAGTTAGTTGTAACGTTCAGAGCCTGTTCATGACGATGTAACACACAAATTGCGTCGCGATTCAATACATCGTCCTCCGGCCGACCTGTCTCCAAGGGTCTATTGCTGCCTCGGGCACCTTATGGTCGTTCTCCTGTGAGTCTAGACTTTCGAATCAGACGCAAAAGTGACAGTTAATTGTAACGTTCAGAGCCTGTTAATGACGATGGAACACACAAATTGCGTCGTGATTCAATACATCGTCCTCCGGCCGACCTGTCTCCAAGGGTCTATTGCTGCCTCGGGCACCTTATGGTCGATCTCCTGTGAGTCTAGATTTTCGAATCCGACGCAAAACTGACAGTTAATTGTAACGTTCAGAGCCTGTTAATGACGATGGAACACACAAGTTGCGTCGCGATTCAATACATCGTCCTCCGGCCGACCTGTCTCCAAGGGTCTATTGCTGCCTCGGCCACCTTATGGTCGTTGTCCTGTGAGTCTAGATTTTCGAATCCGACGCAAAACTGACAGTTAATTGTAGCGTTCAGAGCCTGTTAATGACGATGGAACACACAAATTGCGTCGCGATTCAATACATCGTCCTCCGGCCGACCTGTCTCCAAGGGTCTATTGCTGCCTCGGGCACCTTATGGTCGATCTCCTGTGAGTCTAGATTTTCGAATCCGACGCAAAACTGACAGTTAATTGTAACGTTCAGAGCCTGTTAATGACGATGGAACACACATATCACGTCGCGATTCAATACATCATCCTCCAGCCGACTTGTCTCCAAGGGTCAAGTGCTGCCTCGGGCACCTTATGGTCGTTCTCCTGTGAGTCTAGATTTTCGAATCCGACGCAAAACTGACAGTTAATTGTAACGTTCAGAGCCTGTTAATGACGATGGAACACACAAATTGCGTCGCGATTCAATACATCGTCCTCCGGCCGACCTGTCTCCAAAGGTCTATTGCTGCCTCGGTCACCTTATGGTCGTTCTCCTGTGAGTCTAGATTTTCGAATCCGACGCAAAACTGACAGTTAATTGTAACGTTCAGAGCCTGTTAATGACGATGGAACACACAAATCGCGTCGCGATTCAATACATCGTCCTACGGCCGACCTGTCTCCAAGGGTCTATTGCTGCCTCGGGCACCTTACGGTCGTTCTTCTGTGAGTCTAGATTTCGAATCCGACGCAAAACTGACAGTTAATTGTAACGTTCAGAGCCTGTTAATGACGATGGAACACACAAATCACGTCGCGATTCAATACATCATCCTCCAGCCGACTTGTCTCCAAAGGTCTAGTGCTGCCTCGGGCACCTTATGGTCGTTCTCCTGTGAGTCTAGATTTTCGAATCCGACGCAAAACTGACAGTTAATTGTAACGTTCAGAGCCTGTTAATGACGATGGAACACACAAATTGCGTCGCGATTCAATACATCGTCCTCCGGCCGACCTGTCTCCAAGGGTCTATTGCTGCCTCGGGCACCTTATGGTCGATCTCCTGTGAGTCTAGATTTTCGAATCCGACGCAAAACTGACTGTTAATTGTAACGTTCAGAGCCTGTTAATGACGATGGAACACACATATCACGTCGCGATTCAATAGATCATCCTCCAGCCGACTTGTCTCCAAGGGTCAAGTGCTGCCTCGGGCACCTTATGGTCGTTCTCCTGTGAGTCTAGATTTTCGAATCCGACGCAAAACTGACAGTTAATTGTAACGTTCAGAGCCTGTTAATGACGATGGAACACACAAATTGCGTCGCGATTCAATACATCGTCCTCCGGCCGACCTGTCTCCAAGGGTCTATTGCTGCCTCGGTCACCTTATGGTCGTTCTCCTGTGAGTCTAGATTTTCGAATCCGACGCAAAACTGACAGTTAATTGTAAGGTTCAGAGCCTGTTAATGACGATGGAACACACAAATCGCGTCGCGATTCAATACATCGTCCTACGGCCGACCTGTCTCCAAGGGTCTATTGCTGCCTCGGGCACCTTACGGTCGATCTCCTGTGAGTCTAGATTTTCGAATCCGACGCAAAACTGACAGTTAATTGTAACGTTCAGAGCCTCTTAATGACAATGGAACACACAAATTGCGTCGAGATTCAATACATCGTCCTTCGGCCGACCTGTCTCCAAGGGTCTAGTGCTGCCTCGGACACCTTATGGTCGTTCTCCTGTGAGTCTAGATTTTCGAATCCGACGAAAAACTGACAGTTAATTGTAACGTTCAGCGCCTGTTAATGACGATGGAACACACAAATCGCGTCGCGATTCAATACATCGTCCTCCAGCCGACTTGTCTCCAAGGGTCAAGTCCTGCCTCGGGCATCTTATGGTCGTTCTTCTGTGAGTCTAGATTTTCGAATCCGACGCAAAACTGACAGTTATTTGTAAGGTTCAGAGCCTCTTAATGACAATGGAACACACAAATTGCGTCGCGATTCAATACATCGTCCTCCGGCCGACCTGTCTCCAAGGGTCTGTTGCTGCCTCGGGCACCTTATGGTCGATCTCCTGTGAGTCTAGATTTTCGAATTCGACGCAAAACTGACAGTTAATTGTAACGTTCAGAGCCTGTTAATGACGATGGAACACACAAATCACGTCGCGATTCAATACATCATCCTCCAGCCGACTTGTCTCCAAAGGTCTAGTGCTGCCTCGGGCACCTTATGGTCGTTCTCCTGTGAGTCTAGATTTTCGAATCCGACGCAAAACTGACAGTTAATTGTAACGTTCAGAGCCTGTTAATGACGATGGAACACACAAATTGCGTCGCGATTCAATACATCGTCCTCCGGCCGACCTGTCTCCAAGGGTCTATTGCTGCCTCGGGCACCTTATGGTCGATCTCCTGTGAGTCTAGATTTTCGAATCCGACGCAAAACTGACTGTTAATTGTAACGTTCAGAGCCTGTTAATGACGATGGAACACACAAATTGCGTCGCGATTCAATACATCGTCCTCCGGCCGACCTGTCTCAAAGGGTCTATTGCTGCCTCGGCCACCTTATGGTCGTTGTCCTGTGAGTCTAGATTTTCGAATCCGACGCAAAACTGACAGTTAATTGTAACGTTCAGAGCCTGTTAATGACGATGGAAGACACAAATTGCGCGCGATTCAATACATCGTCCTCCGGCCGACCTGTCTCCAAGGGTCTATTGCTGCCTCGGGCAACTTACGGTCGATCTCCTGTGAGTCTAGATTTTCGAATCCGACGCAAAACTGACAGTTAGTTGTAACGTTCAGAGCCTGTTCATGACGATGTAACACACAAATTGCGTCGCGATTCAGTACATCGTCCTCCGGCCGACCTGTCTCCAAGGGTCTATTGCTGCCTCGGGCACCTTATGGTGGTTCTCCTGTGAGTCTAGACTTTCGAATCAGACGCAAAACTGACAGTTAATTGTAACGTTCAGAGCCTGTTAATGACGATGGAACACACAAATTGCGTCGCGATTCAATACATCGTCCTCCGGCCGACCTGTCTCCAAGGGTCTATTGCTGCCTCGGGCACCTTATGGTCGATCTCCTGTGAGTCTAGATTTTCGAATCCGACGCAAAACTGACAGTTAATTGTAACGTTCAGAGCCTGTTAATGACGATGGAACACACAAATTGCGTCGCGATTCAATACATCGTCCTCCGGCCGACCTGTCTCCAAGGGTCTATTGCTGCCTCGGCCACCTTATGGTCGTTGTCCTGTGAGTCTAGATTTTCGAATCCGACGCAAAACTGACAGTTAATTGTAACGTTCAGAGCCTGTTAATGACGATGGAAGACACAAATTGCGCGCGATTCAATACATCGTCCTCCGGCCGACCTGTCTCCAAGGGTCTATTGCTGCCTCGGGCAACTTACGGTCGATCTCCTGTGAGTCTAGATTTTCGAATCCGACGCAAAACTGACAGTTAGTTGTAACGTTCAGAGCCTGTTCATGACGATGTAACACACAAATTGCGTCGCGATTCAATACATCGTCCTCCGGCCGACCTGTCTCCAAGGGTCTATTGCTGCCTCGGGCACCTTATGGTGGTTCTCCTGTGAGTCTAGACTTTCGAATCAGACGCAAAACTGACAGTTAATTGTAACGTTCAGAGCCTGTTCATGACGATGTAACACACAAATTGCGTCGCGATTCAATACATCGTCCTCCGGCCGACCTGTCTATTGCTGCCTCGGGCACCTTATGGTCGTTCTCCTGTGAGTCTAGACTTTCGAATCAGACGCAAAACTGACAGTTAATTGTAACGTTCAGAGCCTGTTAATGAGGATGGAACACACAAATTGCGTCGCGATTCAATACATCGTCCTCCGGCCGACCTGTCTCCAAGGGTCTATTGCTGCCTCGGGCACCTTACGGTCGATCTCCTGTGAGTCTAGATTTTCGAATCCGACGCAAAACTGACAGTTAGTTGTAACGTTCAGAGCCTGTTAATGACGATGGAACACACAAATTGCGTCGCGATTCAATACATCGTCCTCCGGCCGACCTGTCTCAAAGGGTCTATTGCTGCCTCGGGCACCTTATGGTCGATCTCCTGTGAGTGTAGATTTTCGAATCCGACGCAAAACTGACAGTTATTTGTAAGGTTCAGAGCCTCTTAATGACAATGGAACACACAAATTGCGTCGCGATTCAATACATCGTCCTCCGGCCGACCTGTCTCCAAGGGTCTGTTGCTGCCTCGGGCACCTTATGGTCGATCTCTTGTGAGTCTAGATTTTCGAATTCGACGCAAAACTGACAGTTAATTGTAACGTTCAGAGCCTGTTCATGACGATGGAACACACAAATCACGTCGCGATTCAATACATCGTCCTCCGGCCGACCTGTCTCCAAGGGTCTATTGCTGCCTCGGCCACCTTATGGTCGTTGTCCTGTGAGTCTAGATTTTCGAATCCGACGCAAAACTGACAGTTAATTGTAGCGTTCAGAGCCTGTTAATGACGATGGAACACACAAATTGCGTCGCGATTCAATACATCGTCCTCCGGCCGACCTGTCTCCAAGGGTCTATTGCTGCCTCGGGCACCTTATGGTCGATCTCCTGTGAGTCTAGATTTTCGAATCCGACGCAAAACTGACAGTTAATTGTAACGTTCAGAGCCTGTTAATGACGATGGAACACACATATCACGTCGCGATTCAATACATCATCCTCCAGCCGACTTGTCTCCAAGGGTCAAGTGCTGCCTCGGGCACCTTATGGTCGTTCTCCTGTGAGTCTAGATTTTCGAATCCGACGCAAAACTGACAGTTAATTGTAACGTTCAGAGCCTGTTAATGACGATGGAACACACAAATTGCGTCGCGATTCAATACATCGTCCTCCGGCCGACCTGTCTCCAAAGGTCTATTGCTGCCTCGGTCACCTTATGGTCGTTCTCCTGTGAGTCTAGATTTTCGAATCCGACGCAAAACTGACAGTTAATTGTAACGTTCAGAGCCTGTTAATGACGATGGAACACACAAATCGCGTCGCGATTCAATACATCGTCCTACGGCCGACCTGTCTCCAAGGGTCTATTGCTGCCTCGGGCACCTTACGGTCGTTCTTCTGTGAGTCTAGATTTCGAATCCGACGCAAAACTGACAGTTATTTGTAAGGTTCAGAGCCTCTTAATGACAATGGAACACACAAATTGCGTCGCGATTCAATACATCGTCCTCCGGCCGACCTGTCTCCAAGGGTCTGTTGCTGCCTCGGGCACCTTATGGTCGATCTCCTGTGAGTCTAGATTTTCGAATTCGACGCAAAACTGACAGTTAATTGTAACGTTCAGAGCCTGTTAATGACGATGGAACACACAAATCACGTCGCGATTCAATACATCATCCTCCAGCCGACTTGTCTCCAAAGGTCTAGTGCTGCCTCGGGCACCTTATGGTCGTTCTCCTGTGAGTCTAGATTTTCGAATCCGACGCAAAACTGACAGTTAATTGTAACGTTCAGAGCCTGTTAATGACGATGGAACACACAAATTGCGTCGCGATTCAATACATCGTCCTCCGGCCGACCTGTCTCCAAGGGTCTATTGCTGCCTCGGGCACCTTATGGTCGATCTCCTGTGAGTCTAGATTTTCGAATCCGACGCAAAACTGACTGTTAATTGTAACGTTCAGAGCCTGTTAATGACGATGGAACACACATATCACGTCGCGATTCAATAGATCATCCTCCAGCCGACTTGTCTCCAAGGATCAAGTGCTGCCTCGGGCACCTTATGGTCGTTCTCCTGTGAGTCTAGATTTTCGAATCCGACGCAAAACTGACAGTTAATTGTAACGTTCAGAGCCTGTTAATGACGATGGAACACACAAATTGCGTCGCGATTCAATACATCGTCCTCCGGCCGACCTGTCTCCAAGGGTCTATTGCTGCCTCGGTCACCTTATGGTCGTTCTCCTGTGAGTCTAGATTTTCGAATCCGACGCAAAACTGACAGTTAATTGTAAGGTTCAGAGCCTGTTAATGACGATGGAACACACAAATCGCGTCGCGATTCAATACATCGTCCTACGGCCGACCTGTCTCCAAGGGTCTATTGCTGCCTCGGGCACCTTACGGTCGATCTCCTGTGAGTCTAGATTTTCGAATCCGACGCAAAACTGACAGTTAATTGTAACGTTCAGAGCCTCTTAATGACAATGGAACACACAAATTGCGTCGAGATTCAATACATCGTCCTTCGGCCGACCTGTCTCCAAGGGTCTAGTGCTGCCTCGGACACCTTATGGTCGTTCTCCTGTGAGTCTAGATTTTCGAATCCGACGAAAAACTGACAGTTAATTGTAACGTTCAGCGCCTGTTAATGACGATGGAACACACAAATCGCGTCGCGATTCAATACATCGTCCTCCAGCCGACTTGTCTCCAAGGGTCAAGTCCTGCCTCGGGCATCTTATGGTCGTTCTTCTGTGAGTCTAGATTTTCGAATCCGACGCAAAACTGACAGTTATTTGTAAGGTTCAGAGCCTCTTAATGACAATGGAACACACAAATTGCGTCGCGATTCAATACATCGTCCTCCGGCCGACCTGTCTCCAAGGGTCTGTTGCTGCCTCGGGCACCTTATGGTCGATCTCCTGTGAGTCTAGATTTTCGAATTCGACGCAAAACTGACAGTTAATTGTAACGTTCAGAGCCTGTTAATGACGATGGAACACACAAATCACGTCGCGATTCAATACATCATCCTCCAGCCGACTTGTCTCCAAAGGTCTAGTGCTGCCTCGGGCACCTTATGGTCGTTCTCCTGTGAGTCTAGATTTTCGAATCCGACGCAAAACTGACAGTTAATTGTAACGTTCAGAGCCTGTTAATGACGATGGAACACACAAATTGCGTCGCGATTCAATACATCGTCCTCCGGCCGACCTGTCTCCAAGGGTCTATTGCTGCCTCGGGCACCTTATGGTCGATCTCCTGTGAGTCTAGATTTTCGAATCCGACGCAAAACTGACTGTTAATTGTAACGTTCAGAGCCTGTTAATGACGATGGAACACACAAATTGCGTCGCGATTCAATACATCGTCCTCCGGCCGACCTGTCTCAAAGGGTCTATTGCTGCCTCGGCCACCTTATGGTCGTTGTCCTGTGAGTCTAGATTTTCGAATCCGACGCAAAACTGACAGTTAGTTGTAACGTTCAGAGCCTGTTCATGACGATGTAACACACAAATTGCGTCGCGATTCAATACATCGTCCTCCGGCCGACCTGTCTCCAAGGGTCTATTGCTGCCTCGGGCACCTTATGGTGGTTCTCCTGTGAGTCTAGACTTTCGAATCAGACGCAAAACTGACAGTTAATTGTAACGTTCAGAGCCTGTTAATGACGATGGAACACACAAATTGCGTCGCGATTCAATACATCGTCCTCCGGCCGACCTGTCTCCAAGGGTCTATTGCTGCCTCGGGCACCTTATGGTCGATCTCCTGTGAGTCTAGATTTTCGAATCCGACGCAAAACTGACAGTTAATTGTAACGTTCAGAGCCTGTTAATGACGATGGAACACACAAATTGCGTCGCGATTCAATACATCGTCCTCCGGCCGACCTGTCTCCAAGGGTCTATTGCTGCCTCGGCCACCTTATGGTCGTTGTCCTGTGAGTCTAGATTTTCGAATCCGACGCAAAACTGACAGTTATTTGTAGCGTTCAGAGCCTGTTAATGACGATGGAACACACAAATTGCGTCGCGATTCAATACATCGTCCTCCGGCCGACCTGTCTCCAAGGGTCTATTGCTGCCTCGGGCACCTTACGGTCGATCTCCTGTGAGTCTAGATTTTCGAATCCGACGCAAAACTGACAGTTAGTTGTAACGTTCAGAGCCTGTTCATGACGATGTAACACACAAATTGCGTCGCGATTCAATACATCGTCCTCCGGCCGACCTGTCTATTGCTGCCTCGGGCACCTTATGGTCGTTCTCCTGTGAGTCTAGACTTTCGAATCAGACGCAAAACTGACAGTTAATTGTAACGTTCAGAGCCTGTTAATGAGGATGGAACACACAAATTGCGTCGCGATTCAATACATCGTCCTCCGGCCGACCTGTCTCCAAGGGTCTATTGCTGCCTCGGGCACCTTACGGTCGATCTCCTGTGAGTCTAGATTTTCGAATCCGACGCAAAACTGACAGTTAGTTGTAACGTTCAGAGCCTGTTAATGACGATGGAACACACAAATTGCGTCGCGATTCAATACATCGTCCTCCGGCCGACCTGTCTCAAAGGGTCTATTGCTGCCTCGGGCACCTTATGGTCGATCTCCTGTGAGTGTAGATTTTCGAATCCGACGCAAAACTGACAGTTATTTGTAAGGTTCAGAGCCTCTTAATGACAATGGAACACACAAATTGCGTCGCGATTCAATACATCGTCCTCCGGCCGACCTGTCTCCAAGGGTCTGTTGCTGCCTCGGGCACCTTATGGTCGATCTCTTGTGAGTCTAGATTTTCGAATTCGACGCAAAACTGACAGTTAATTGTAACGTTCAGAGCCTGTTCATGACGATGGAACACACAAATCACGTCGCGATTCAATACATCGTCCTCCGGCCGACCTGTCTCCAAGGGTCTATTGCTGCCTCGGCCACCTTATGGTCGTTGTCCTGTGAGTCTAGATTTTCGAATCCGACGCAAAACTGACAGTTAATTGTAGCGTTCAGAGCCTGTTAATGACGATGGAACACACAAATTGCGTCGCGATTCAATACATCGTCCTCCGGCCGACCTGTCTCCAAGGGTCTATTGCTGCCTCGGGCACCTTATGGTCGATCTCCTGTGAGTGTAGATTTTCGAATCCGACGCAAAACTGACAGTTAATTGTAACGTTCAGAGCCTGTTAATGACGATGGAACACACAAATTGCGTCGCGATTCAATACATCGTCCTCCGGCCGACCTGTCTCCAAGGGTCTATTGCTGCCTCGGGCACCTTACGGTCGATCTCCTGTGAGTCTAGATTTTCGAATCCGACGCAAAACTGACAGTTAGTTGTAACGTTCAGAGCCTGTTCATGACGATGTAACACACAAATTGCGTCGCGATTCAATACATCGTCCTCCGGCCGACCTGTCTCCAAGGGTCTATTGCTGCCTCGGGCACCTTATGGTCGTTCTCCTGTGAGTCTAGACTTTCGAATCAGACGCAAAACTGACAGTTAATTGTAACGTTCAGAGCCTGTTAATGAGGATGGAACACACAAATTGCGTCGCGATTCAATACATCGTCCTCCGGCCGACCTGTCTCCAAGGGTCTATTGCTGCCTCGGGCACCTTATGGTCGATCTCCTGTGAGTGTAGATTTTCGAATCCGACGCAAAACTGACAGTTAATTGTAACGTTCAGAGCCTGTTAATGACGATGGAACACACAAATTGCGTCGCGATTCTATACATCGTCCTCCGGCCGACCTGTCTCCAAGGGTCTATTGCTGCCTCGGTCACCTTATGGTCGTTCTCCTGTGAGTCTAGATTTTCGAATCCGACGCAAAACTGACAGTTAATTGTAAGGTTCAGAGCCTGTTAATGACGATGGAACACACAAATCGCGTCGCGATTCAATACATCGTCCTACGGCCGACCTGTCTCCAAGGGTCTATTTCTGCCTCGGGCACCTTACGGTCGATCTCCTGTGAGTCTAGATTTTCGAATCCGACGCAAAACTGACAGTTAGTTGTAACGTTCAGAGCCTGTTCATTACGATGGAACACACAAATTGCGTCGCGATTCAATACATCGTCCTCCGGCCGACCTGTCTCCAAGGGTCTAGTGCTGCCTCGGACACCGTATGTTCGTTCCCCTGTGAGTCTAGATTTTCGAATCAGACGCAAAACTGACAGTTAATTGTAAGGTTCAGAGCCTCTTAATGACAATGGAACACACAAATTGCGTCGAGATTCAATACATCGTCCTTCGGCCGACCTGTCTCCAAGGGTCTAGTGCTGCCTCGGACACCTTATGGTCGTTCTCCTGTGAGTCTAGATTTTCGAATCCGACGCAAAACTGACAGTTAGTTGTAACGTTCAGAGCCTGTTCATGACGATGTAACACACAAATTGCGTCGCGATTCAATACATCGTCCTCCGGCCGACCTGTCTCCAAGGGTCTATTGCTGCCTCGGGCACCTTATGGTCGTTCTCCTGTGAGTCTAGACTTTCGAATCAGACGCAAAACTGACAGTTAATTGTAACGTTCAGAGCCTGTTAATGAGGATGGAACACACAAATTGCGTCGCGATTCAATACATCGTCCTCCGGCCGACCTGTCTCCAAGGGTCTATTGCTGCCTCGGGCACCTTACGGTCGATCTCCTGTGAGTCTAGATTTTCGAATCCGACGCAAAACTGACAGTTAGTTGTAACGTTCAGAGCCTGTTAATGACGATGGAACACACAAATTGCGTCGCGATTCAATACATCGTCCTCCGGCCGACCTGTCTCAAAGGGTCTATTGCTGCCTCGGGCACCTTATGGTCGATCTCCTGTGAGTGTAGATTTTCGAATCCGACGCAAAACTGACAGTTATTTGTAAGGTTCAGAGCCTCTTAATGACAATGGAACACACAAATTGCGTCGCGATTCAATACATCGTCCTCCGGCCGACCTGTCTCCAAGGGTCTGTTGCTGCCTCGGGCACCTTATGGTCGATCTCTTGTGAGTCTAGATTTTCGAATTCGACGCAAAACTGACAGTTAATTGTAACGTTCAGAGCCTGTTCATGACGATGGAACACACAAATCACGTCGCGATTCAATACATCGTCCTCCGGCCGACCTGTCTCCAAGGGTCTATTGCTGCCTCGGGCACCTTACGGTCGATCTCCTGTGAGTCTAGATTTTCGAATCCGACGCAAAACTGACAGTTAGTTGTAACGTTCAGAGCCTGTTCATGACGATGTAACACACAAATTGCGTCGCGATTCAATACATCGTCCTCCGGCCGACCTGTCTCCAAGGGTCTATTGCTGCCTCGGGCAGTTTATGGTCGTTCTCCTGTGAGTCTAGACTTTCGAATCAGACGCAAAACTGACAGTTAATTGTAACGTTCAGAGCCTGTTAATGAGGATGGAACACACAAATTGCGTCGCGATTCAATACATCGTCCTCCGGCCGACCTGTCTCCAAGGGTCTATTGCTGCCTCGGGCACCTTACGGTCGATCTCCTGTGAGTCTAGATTTTCGAATCCGACGCAAAACTGACAGTTAGTTGTAACGTTCAGAGCCTGTTAATGACGATGGAACACACAAATTGCGTCGCGATTCAATACATCGTCCTCCGGCCGACCTGTCTCAAAGGGTCTATTGCTGCCTCGGGCACCTTATGGTCGATCTCCTGTGAGTGTAGATTTTCGAATCCGACGCAAAACTGACAGTTATTTGTAAGGTTCAGAGCCTCTTAATGACAATGGAACACACAAATTGCGTCGCGATTCAATACATCGTCCTCCGGCCGACCTGTCTCCAAGGGTCTGTTGCTGCCTCGGGCACCTTATGGTCGATCTCTTGTGAGTCTAGATTTTCGAATTCGACGCAAAACTGACAGTTAATTGTAACGTTCAGAGCCTGTTCATGACGATGGAACACACAAATCACGTCGCGATTCAATACATCATCCTCCAGCCGACTTGTCTCCAAAGGTCTAGTGCTGCCTCGGGCACCTTATGGTCGTTCTCCTGTGAGTCTAGATTTTCGAATCCGACGCAAAACTGACAGTTAATTGTAACGTTCAGAGCCTGTTAATGACGATGGAACACACAAATTGCGTCGCGATTCAATACATCGTCCTCCGGCCAACCTGTCTCCAAGGGTCTATTGCTGCCTCGGGCACCTTATGGTCGATCTCCTGTGAGTCTAGATTTTCGAATCCGACGCAAAACTGACTGTTAATTGTAACGTTCAGAGCCTGTTAATGACGATGGAACACACAAATTGCGTCGCGATTCAATACATCGTCCTCCGGCCGACCTGTCTCAAAGGGTCTATTGCTGCCTCGGCCAACTTATGGTCGTTGTCCTGTGAGTCTAGATTTTCGAATCCGACGCAAAACTGACAGTTAATTGTAACGTTCAGAGCCTGTTAATGACGATGGAAGACACAAATTGCGCGCGATTCAATACATCGTCCTCCGGCCGACCTGTCTCCAAGGGTCTATTGCTGCCTCGGGCAACTTACGGTCGATCTCCTGTGAGTCTAGATTTTCGAATCCGACGCAAAACTGACAGTTAGTTGTAACGTTCAGAGCCTGTTCATGACGATGTAACACACAAATTGCGTCGCGATTCAATACATCGTCCTCCGGCCGACCTGTCTCCAAGGGTCTATTGCTGCCTCGGGCACCTTATGGTCGTTCTCCTGTGAGTCTAGACTTTCGAATCAGACGCAAAACTGACAGTTAATTGTAACGTTCAGAGCCTGTTAATGACGATGGAACACACAAATTGCGTCGCGATTCAATACATCGTCCTCCGGCCGACCTGTCTCCAAGGGTCTATTGCTGCCTCGGGCACCTTATGGTCGATCTCCTGTGAGTCTAGATTTTCGAATCCGACGCAAAACTGACAGTTAATTGTAACGTTCAGAGCCTGTTAATGACGATGGAACACACAAATCACGTCGCGATTCAATACATCATCCTCCAGCCGACTTGTCTCCAAAGGTCTAGTGCTGCCTCGGGCACCTTATGGTCGTTCTCCAGTGAGTCTAGATTTTCGAATCCGACGCAAAACTGACAGTTAATTGTAACGTTCAGAGCCTGTTAATGACGATGGAACACACAAATCGCGTCGCGATTCAATACATCGTCCTCCGGCCGACCTGTCTCCAAGGGTCTATTGCTGCCTCGGGCACCTTATGGTCGATCTCCTGTGAGTCTAGATTTTCGAATCCGACGCAAAACTGACAGTTAATTGTAACGTTCAGAGCCTGTTAATGACGATGGAACACACAAATTGCGTCGCGATTCAATACATCGTCCTCCGGCCGACCTGTCTCCAAGGGTCTATTGCTGCCTCGGCCACCTTATGGTCGTTGTCCTGTGAGTCTAGATTTTCGAATCCGACGCAAAACTGACAGTTAATTGTAGCGTTCAGAGCCTGTTAATGACGATGGAACACACAAATTGCGTCGCGATTCAATACATCGTCCTCCGGCCGACCTGTCTCCAAGGGTCTATTGCTGCCTCGGGCACCTTATGGTCGATCTCCTGTGAGTCTAGATTTTCGAATCCGACGCAAAACTGATAGTTAATTGTAACGTTCAGAGCCTGTTAATGACGATGGAACACACAAATTGCGTCGCGATTCAATACATCGTCCTCCGGCCGACCTGTCTCCAAGGGTCTATTGCTGCCTCGGGCACCTTACGGTCGATCTCCTGCGAGTCTAGATTTTCGAATCCGACGCAAAACTGACAGTTAGTTGTAACGTTCAGAGCCTGTTCATGACGATGTAACACACAAATTGCGTCGCGATTCAATACATCGTCCTCCGGCCGACCTGTCTCCAAGGGTCTATTGCTGCCTCGGGCACCTTATGGTCGTTCTCCTGTGAGTCTAGACTTTCGAATCAGACGCAAAACTGACAGTTAATTGTAACGTTCAGAGCCTGTTAATGAGGATGGAACACACAAATTGCGTCGCGATTCAATACATCGTCCTCCGGCCGACCTGTCTCCAAGGGTCTATTGCTGCCTCGGGCACCTTATGGTCGATCTCCTGTGAGTGTAGATTTTCGAATCCGACGCAAAACTGACAGTTAATTGTAACGTTCAGAGCCTGTTAATGACGATGGAACACACAAATTGCGTCGCGATTCTATACATCGTCCTCCGGCCGACCTGTCTCCAAGGGTCTATTGCTGCCTCGGTCACCTTATGGTCGTTCTCCTGTGAGTCTAGATTTTCGAATCCGACGCAAAACTGACAGTTAATTGTAAGGTTCAGAGCCTGTTAATGACGATGGAACACACAAATCGCGTCGCGATTCAATACATCGTCCTCCGGCCGACCTGTCTCCAAGGGTCTATTTCTGCCTCGGGCACCTTACGGTCGATCTCCTGTGAGTCTAGATTTTCGAATCCGACGCAAAACTGACAGTTAGTTGTAACGTTCAGAGCCTGTTCATTACAATGGAACACACAAATTGCGTCGCGATTCAATACATCGTCCTCCGGCCGACCTGTCTCCAAGGGTCTAGTGCTGCCTCGGACACCGTATGTTCGTTCTCCTGTGAGTCTAGATTTTCGAATCAGACGCAAAACTGACAGTTAATTGTAAGGTTCAGAGCCTCTTAATGACAATGGAACACACAAATTGCGTCGAGATTCAATACATCGTCCTTCGGCCGACCTGTCTCCAAGGGTCTAGTGCTGCCTCGGACACCTTATGGTCGTTGTCCTGTGAGTCTAGATTTTCGAATCCGACGCAAAACTGACAGTTAATTGTAACGTTCAGCGCCTGTTAATGACGATGGAACACACAAATCGCGTCGCGATTCAATACATCGTCCTCCAGCCGACTTGTCTCCAAGGGTCAAGTCCTGCCTCGGGCATCTTATGGTCGTTCTTCTGTGAGTCTAGATTTTCGAATCCGACGCAAAACTGACAGTTATTTGTAAGGTTCAGAGCCTCTTAATGACAATGGAACACACAAATTGCGTCGCGATTCAATACATCGTCCTCCGGCCGACCTGTCTCCAAGGGTCTATTGCTGCCTCGGGCACCTTATGGTCGATCTCCTGTGAGTCTAGATTTTCGAATCCGACGCAAAACTGACTGTTAATTGTAACGTTCAGCGCCTGTTAATGACGATGGAACACACAAATCGCGTCGCGATTCAATACATCATCCTCCAGCCGACTTGTCTCCAAAGGTCTAGTGCTGCCTCGGGCACCTTATGGTCGTTCTCCTGTGAGTCTAGATTTTCGAATCCGACGCAAAACTGACAGTTAATTGTAACGTTCAGAGCCTGTTAATGACGATGGAACACACAAATCGCGTCGCGATTCAATACATCGTCCTCCGGCCAACCTGTCCCCAAGGGTCTATTGCTGCCTCGGGCACCTTATGGTCGATCTCCTGTGAGTCTAGATTTTCGAATCCGACGCAAAACTGACTGTTAATTGTAACGTTCAGAGCCTGTTAATGACGATGGAACACACAAATTGCGTCGCGATTCAATACATCGTCCTCCGGCCGACCGGTCTCAAAGGGTCTATTGCTGCCTCGGCCACCTTATGGTCGTTGTCCTGTGAGTCTAGATTTTCGAATCCGACGCAAAACTGACAGTTAATTGTAACGTTCAGAGCCTGTTAATGACGATGGAAGACACAAATTGCGCGCGATTCAATACATCGTCCTCCGGCCGACCTGTCTCCAAGGGTCTATTGCTGCCTCGGGCACCTTACGGTCGATCTCCTGTGAGTCTAGATTTTCGAATCCGACGCAAAACTGACAGTTAGTTGTAACGTTCAGAACCTGTTCATGACGATGTAACACACAAATTGCGTCGCGATTCAATACATCGTCCTCCGGCCGACCTGTCTCCAAGGGTCTATTGCTGCCTCGGGCACCTTATGGTCGTTCTCCTGTGAGTCTAGACTTTCGAATCAGACGCAAAACTGACAGTTAATTGTAACGTTCAGAGCCTGTTAATGACGATGGAACACACAAATTGCGTCGCGATTCAATACATCGTCCTCCGGCCGACCTGTCTCCAAGGGTCTATTGCTGCCTCGGGCACCTTATGGTCGATCTCCTGTGAGTCTAGATTTTCGAATCCGACGCAAAACTGACAGTTAATTGTAACGTTCAGAGCCTGTTAATGACGATGGAACACACAAATTGCGTCGCGATTCAATACATCGTCCTCCGGCCGACCTGTCTCCAAGGGTCTATTGCTGCCTCGGCCACCTTATGGTCGTTGTCCTGTGAGTCTAGATTTTCGAATCCGACGCAAAACTGACAGTTAATTGTAGCGTTCAGAGCCTGTTAATGACGATGGAACACACAAATTGCGTCGCGATTCAATACATCGTCCTCCGGCCGACCTGTCTCCAAGGGTCTATTGCTGCCTCGGGCACCTTATGGTCGTTCTTCTGTGAGTCTAGATTTTCGAATCCGACGCAAAACTGACAGTTATTTGTAAGGTTCAGAGCCTCTTAATGACAATGGAACACACAAATTGCGTCGCGATTCAATACATCGTCCTCCGGCCGACCTGTCTCCAAGGGTCTGTTGCTGCCTCGGGCACCTTATGGTCGACCTCCTGTGAGTCTAGATTTTCGAATTCGACGCAAAACTGACAGTTAATTGTAACGTTCAGAGCCTGTTAATGACGATGGAACACACAAATCACGTCGCGATTCAATACATCATCCTCCAGCCGACTTGTCTCCAAAGGTCTAGTGCTGCCTCGGGCACCTTATGGTCGTTCTCCTGTGAGTCTAGATTTTCGAATCAGACGCAAAACTGACAGTTAATTGTAACGTTCAGAGCCTGTTAATGACGATGGAACACACAAATTGCGTCGCGATTCAATACATCGTCCTCCGGCCGACCTGTCTCCAAGGGTCTATTGCTGCCTCGGGCACCTTATGGTCGATCTCCTGTGAGTCTAGATTTTCGAATCCGACGCAAAACTGACAGTTAATTGTAACGTTCAGAGCCTGTTAATGACGATGGAACACACAAATTGCGTCGCGATTCAATACATCGTCCTCCGGCCGACCTGTCTCCAAGGGTCTATTGCTGCCTCGGGCACCTTATGGTCGTTCTCCTGTGAGTCTAGATTTTCGAATCCGACGCAAAACTGACAGTTAATTGTAACGTTCAGAGCCTGTTAATGACGATGGAACACACAAATCGCGTCGCGATTCAATACATCGTCCTCCGGCCGACCTGTCTCCAAGGGTCTATTGCTGCCTCGGGCACCTTACGGTCGATCTCCTGTGAGTCTAGATTTTCGAATCCGACGCAAAACTGACAGTTAGTTGTAACGTTCAGAGCCTGTTAATGACGATGGAACACACAAATTGCGTCGCGATTCAATACATCGTCCTCCGGCCGACCTGTCTCCAAGGGTCTGTTGCTGCCTCGGGCACCTTATGGTCGATCTCCTGTGAGTCTCTATTTTCGAATTCGACGCAAAACTGACAGTTTATTGTAACGTTCAGCGCCTGTTAATGACGATGGAACACACAAATCGCGTCGCGATTCAATACATCGTCCTCCAGCCGACTTGTCTCCAAGGGTCAAGTCCTGCCTCGGGCACCTTATTGTCGTTCTTCTGTCAGTCTAGATTTTCGAATCCGACGCAAAACTGACAGTTATTTGTAAGGTTCAGAGCCTCTTAATGACAATGGAACACACAAATTGCGTCGCGTTTCAATACATCGTCCTCCGGCCGACCTGTCTCCAAGGGTCTGTTGCTGCCTCGGGCACCTTATGGTCGATCTCCTGTGAGTCTAGATTTTCGAATTCGACGCAAAACTGACAGTTATTTGTAACGTTCAGAGCCTGTTAATGACGATGGAACACACAAATCACGTCGCGATTCAATACATCATCCTCCAGCCGACTTGTCTCCAAAGGTCTAGTGCTGCCTCGGGCACCTTATGGTCGTTCTCCTGTGAGTCTAGATTTTCGAATCCGACGCAAAACTGACAGTTAATTGTAACGTTCAGAGCCTGTTAATGACGATGGAACACACAAATTGCGTCGCGATTCAATACATCGTCCTCCGGCCGACCTGTCTCCAAGGGTCTATTGCTGCCTCGGGCACCTTATGGTCGATCTCCTGTGAGTCTAGATTTTCGAATCCGACGCAAAACTGACAGTTAATTGTAACGTTCAGAGCCTGTTAATGACGATGGAACACACAAATCGCGTCGCGATACAATACATCGTCCTCCGGCCGACCTGTCTCCAAGGGTCTATTGCTGCCTCGGCCACCTTATGCTCGTTGTCCTGTGAGTCTAGATTTTCGAATCCGACGCAAAACTGGCAGTTAATTGTAACGTTCAGAGCCTGTTAATGACGATGGAAGACACAAATTGCGTCGCGATTCAATACATCGTCCTCCGGCCGACCTGTCTCCAAGGGTCTATTGCTGCCTCGGGCACCTTACGGTCGATCTCCTGTGAGTCTAGATTTTCGAATCCGACGCAAAACTGACAGTTAGTTGTAACGTTCAGAGCCTGTTCATGACGATGTAACACACAAATTGCGTCGCGATTCAATACATCGTTCTCCGGCCGACCTGTCTCCAAGGGTCTATTGCTGCCTCGGGCACCTTATGGTCGATCTCCTGTGAGTCTAGATTTTCGAATCCGACGCAAAACTGACTGTTAATTGTAACGTTCAGCGCCTGTTAATGACGATGGAACACACAAATCGCGTCGCGATTCAATACATCATCCTCCAGCCGACTTGTCTCCAAAGGTCTAGTGCTGCCTCGGGCACCTTATGGTCGTTCTCCTGTGAGTCTAGATTTTCGAATCCGACGCAAAACTGACAGTTAATTGTAACGTTCAGAGCCTGTTAATGACGATGGAACACACAAATTGCGTCGCGATTCAATACATCGTCCTCCGGCCAACCTGTCTCCAACGGTCTATTGCTGCCTCGGGCACCTTATGGTCGATCTCCTGTGAGTCTAGATTTTCGAATCCGACGCAAAACTGACTGTTAATTGTAACGTTCAGAGCCTGTTAATGACGATGGAACACACAAATTGCGTCGCGATTCAATACATCGTCCTCCGGCCGACCGGTCTCAAAGGGTCTATTGCTGCCTCGGCCACCTTATGGTCGTTGTCCTGTGAGTCTAGATTTTCGAATCCGACGCAAAACTGACAGTTAATTGTAACGTTCAGAGCCTGTTAATGACGATGGAAGACACAAATTGCGCGCGATTCAATACATCGTCCTCCGGCCGACCTGTCTCCAACGGTCTATTGCTGCCTCGGGCAACTTACGGTCGATCTCCTGTGAGTCTAGATTTTCGAATCCGACGCAAAACTGAGAGTTAGATGTAACGTTCAGAGCCTGTTCATGACGATGTAACACACAAATTGCGTCGCGATTCAATACATCGTCCTCCGGCCGACCTGTCTCCAAGGGTCTATTGCTGCCTCGGGCACCTTATGGTCGTTCTCCTGTGAGTCTAGACTTTCGAATCAGACGCAAAACTGACAGTTAATTGTAACGTTCAGAGCCTGTTAATGACGATGGAACACACAAATTGCGTCGCGATTCAATACATCGTCCTCCGGCCGACCTGTCTCCAAGGGTCTATTGCTGCCTCGGGCAACTTATGGTCGATCTCCTGTGAGTCTAGATTTTCGAATCCGACGCAAAACTGACAGTTAATTGTAGCGTTCAGAGCCTGTTAATGACGATGGAACACACAAATTGCGTCGCGATTCAATACATCGTCCTCCGGCCGACCTGTCTCCAAGGGTCTATTGCTGCCTCGGGCACCTTACGGTCGATCTCCTGTGAGTCTAGATTTTCGAATCCGACGCAAAACTGACAGTCAGTTGTAACGTTCAGAGCCTGTTCATGACGATGTAACACACAAATTGCGTCGCGATTCAATACATCGTCCTCCGGCCGACCTGTCTCCAAGGGTCTATTGCTGCCTCGGGCACCTTATGGTCGTTCTCCTGTGAGTCTAGACTTTCGAATCAGACGCAAAACTGACAGTTAATTGTAACGTTCAGAGCCTGTTAATGACGATGGAACACACAAATTGCGTCGCGATTCAATACATCGTCCTCCGGCCGACCTGTCTCCAAGGGTCTATTGCTGCCTCGGGCACCTTATGGTCGATCTCCTGTGAGTCTAGATTTTCGAATCCGACGCAAAACTGACAGTTAATTGTAACGTTCAGAGCCTGTTAATGACGATGGAACACACAAATTGCGTCGCGATTCAATACATCGTCCTCCGGCCGACCTGTCTCCAAGGGTCTATTGCTGCCTCGGCCACCTTATGGTCGTTGTCCTGTGAGTCTAGATTTTCGAATCCGACGCAAAACTGACAGTTAATTGTAGCGTTCAGAGCCTGTTAATGACGATGGAACACACAAATTGCGTCGCGATTCAATACATCGTCCTCCGGCCGACCTGTCTCCAAGGGTCTATTGCTGCCTCGGGCACCTTATGGTCGTTCTTCTGTGAGTCTAGATTTTCGAATCCGACGCAAAACTGACAGTTATTTGTAAGGTTCAGAGCCTCTTAATGACAATGGAACACACAAATTGCGTCGCGATTCAATACATCGTCCTCCGGCCGACCTGTCTCCAAGGGTCTGTTGCTGCCTCGGGCACCTTATGGTCGACCTCCTGTGAGTCTAGATTTTCGAATTCGACGCAAAACTGACAGTTAATTGTAACGTTCAGAGCCTGTTAATGACGATGGAACACACAAATCACGTCGCGATTCAATACATCATCCTCCAGCCGACTTGTCTCCAAAGGTCTAGTGCTGCCTCGGGCACCTTATGGTCGTTCTCCTGTGAGTCTAGATTTTCGAATCAGACGCAAAACTGACAGTTAATTGTAACGTTCAGAGCCTGTTAATGACGATGGAACACACAAATTGCGTCGCGATTCAATACATCGTCCTCCGGCCGACCTGTCTCCAAGGGTCTATTGCTGCCTCGGGCACCTTATGGTCGATCTCCTGTGAGTCTAGATTTTCGAATCCGACGCAAAACTGACAGTTAATTGTAACGTTCAGAGCCTGTTAATGACGATGGAACACACAAATTGCGTCGCGATTCAATACATCGTCCTCCGGCCGACCTGTCTCCAAGGGTCTATTGCTGCCTCGGGCACCTTATGGTCGTTCTCCTGTGAGTCTAGATTTTCGAATCCGACGCAAAACTGACAGTTAATTGTAACGTTCAGAGCCTGTTAATGACGATGGAACACACAAATCGCGTCGCGATTCAATACATCGTCCTCCGGCCGACCTGTCTCCAAGGGTCTATTGCTGCCTCGGGCACCTTACGGTCGATCTCCTGTGAGTCTATATTTTCGAATCCGACGCAAAACTGACAGTTAGTTGTAACGTTCAGAGCCTGTTAATGACGATGGAACACACAAATTGCGTCGCGATTCAATACATCGTCCTCCGGCCGACCTGTCTCCAAGGGTCTGTTGCTGCCTCGGGCACCTTATGGTCGATCTCCTGTGAGTCTCTATTTTCGAATTCGACGCAAAACTGACAGTTTATTGTAACGTTCAGCGCCTGTTAATGACGATGGAACACACAAATCGCGTCGCGATTCAATACATCGTCCTCCAGCCGACTTGTCTCCAAGGGTCAAGTCCTGCCTCGGGCACCTTATTGTCGTTCTTCTGTCAGTCTAGATTTTCGAATCCGACGCAAAACTGACAGTTATTTGTAAGGTTCAGAGCCTCTTAATGACAATGGAACACACAAATTGCGTCGCGTTTCAATACATCGTCCTCCGGCCGACCTGTCTCCAAGGGTCTGTTGCTGCCTCGGGCACCTTATGGTCGATCTCCTGTGAGTCTAGATTTTCGAATTCGACGCAAAACTGACAGTTATTTGTAACGTTCAGAGCCTGTTAATGACGATGGAACACACAAATCACGTCGCGATTCAATACATCATCCTCCAGCCGACTTGTCTCCAAAGGTCTAGTGCTGCCTCGGGCACCTTATGGTCGTTCTCCTGTGAGTCTAGATTTTCGAATCCGACGCAAAACTGACAGTTAATTGTAACGTTCAGAGCCTGTTAATGACGATGGAACACACAAATTGCGTCGCGATTCAATACATCGTCCTCCGGCCGACCTGTCTCCAAGGGTCTATTGCTGCCTCGGGCACCTTATGGTCGATCTCCTGTGAGTCTAGATTTTCGAATCCGACGCAAAACTGACAGTTAATTGTAACGTTCAGAGCCTGTTAATGACGATGGAACACACAAATCGCGTCGCGATACAATACATCGTCCTCCGGCCGACCTGTCTCCAAGGGTCTATTGCTGCCTCGGCCACCTTATGCTCGTTGTCCTGTGAGTCTAGATTTTCGAATCCGACGCAAAACTGGCAGTTAATTGTAACTTTCAGACCCTGTTAATGACGATGGAAGACACAAATTGCGTCGCGATTCAATACATCGTCCTCCGGCCGACCTGTCTCCAAGGGTCTATTGCTGCCTCGGGCACCTTACGGTCGATCTCCTGTGAGTCTAGATTTTCGAATCCGACGCAAAACTGACAGTTAGTTGTAACGTTCAGAGCCTGTTCATGACGATGTAACACACAAATTGCGTCGCGATTCAATACATCGTTCTCCGGCCGACCTGTCTCCAAGGGTCTATTGCTGCCTCGGGCACCTTATGGTCGTTCTCCTGTGAGTCTAGACTTTCGAATCAGACGCAAAACTGACAGTTAATTGTAACGGTCAGAGCCTGTTAATGACGATGGAACACACAAATTGCGTCGCGATTCAATACATCGTCCTCCGGCCGACCTGTCTCCAAGGGTCTATTGCTGCCTCGGGCACCTTATGGTCGATCTCCTGTGAGTCTAGATTTTCGAATCCGACGCAAAACTGACAGTTAATTGTAACGTTCAGAGCCTGTTAATGACGATGGAACACACAAATCACGTCGCTATTCAATACATCATCCTCCAGCCGACTTGTCTCCAAGGGTCTAGTGCTGCCTCGGGCACCTTATGGTCGTTCTCCTGTGAGTCTAGATTTCCGAATCCGACGCAAAACTGACAGTTAATTGTAACGTTCAGAGCCTGTTAATGACGATGGAACACACAAATCGCGTCGCGATTCAATACATCGTCCTCCGGCCGACCTGTCTCCAAGGGTCTATTGCTGCCTCGGGCACCTTACGGTCGATCTCCTGTGAGTCTAGATTTTCGAATCCGACGCAAAACTGACAGTTAGTTGTAACGTTCAGAGCCTGTTCATGACGATGGAACACACAAATTGCGTCGCGATTCAATACATCGTCCTCCGGCCGACTTGCCTCCAAGGGTCTATTGCTGCCTCGGGCAGCTTATGGTCGTTCTCCTGTGAGTCTAGACTTTCGAATCAGACGCAAAACTGACAGTTAATTGTAACGTTCAGAGCCTGTTAATGGCGATGGAACACACAAATTGCGTCGTGATTCAATACATCGTCCTACGGCCGACCTGTCTCCAAGGGTCTAGTGCTGCCTCGTACACCTTATGGTCGTTCTCCTGTGAGTCTAGATTTTCGAATCCGACGCAAAACTGACAGTTATTTGTAAGGTTCAGAGCCTCTTAATGACAATGGAACACACAAATTGCGTCGCGATTCAATACATCGTCCTCCGGCCGACCTGTCTCCAAGGGTCTATTGCTGCCTCGGGCACCTTATGGTCGATCTCCTGTGAGTCTAGATTTTCGAATCCGACGCAAAACTGACAGTTAATTGTAACGTTCAGCGCCTGTTAATGACGATGGAACACACAAATCGCGTCGCGATTCAATACATCGTCCTCCAGCCGACTTGTCTCCAAGGGTCAAGTCCTGACTCGGGCACCTTATGGTCGTTCTTCTGTGAGTCTAGATTTTCGAATCCGACGCAAAACTGACAGTTATTTGTAAGGTTCAGAGCCTCTTAATGACAATGGAACACACAAATTGCGTCGCGATTCAATACATCGTCCTCCGGCCGACCTGTCTCCAAGGGTCTATTGCTGCCTCGGGCACCTTATGGTCGATCTCCTGTGAGTCTAGATTTTCGAATCCGACGCAAAAATGACAGTTAATTGTAACGTTCAGAGCCTGTTAATGACGATGGAACACACAAATTGCGTCGCGATTCAATACATCGTCCTCCGGCCGACCTGTCTCCAAGGGTCTATTGCTGCCTCGGGCACCTTATGGTCGTTCTCCTGTGAGTCTAGACTTTCGAATCAGACGCAAAACTGACAGTTAATTGTAACGTTCAGAGCCTGTTAATGACGATGGAACACACAAATTGCGTCGCGATTCAATACATCGTCCTACGGCCGACCTGTCTCCAAGGGTCTAGTGCTGCCTCGGACACCTTATGGTCGTTCTCCTGTGAGTCTAGATTTTCGAATCCGACGCAAAACTGACAGTTAATTGTAACGTTCAGCGCCTGTTAATGACGATGGAACACACAAATCGCGTCGCGATTCAATACATCGTCCTCCGGCCGACCTGTCTCCAAGGGTCTATTGCTGCCTCAGGCACCTTATGGTCGATCTCCTGTGAGTCTAGATTTTCGAATCCGACGCAAAAATGACAGTTAATTGTAACGTTCAGAGCCTGTTAATGACGATGGAACACACAAATTGCGTCGCGATTCAATACATCGTCCTCCAGCCGACTTGTCTCCAAGGGTCAAGTCCTGCCTCGGGCACCTTATGGTCGATCTCCTGTGAGTCTAGATTTTCGAATCCGACGCAAAAATGACAGTTAATTGTAACGTTCAGAGCCTGTTAATGACGATGGAAGACACAAATTGCGTCGCGATTCAATACATCGTCCTCCGGCCGACCTGTCTCCAAGGGTCTATTGCTGCCTCGGGCACCTTACGGTCGATCTCCTGTGAGTCTAGATTTTCGAATCCGACGCAAAACTGACAGTTAGTTGTAACGTTCAGAGCCTGTTCATGACGATGTAACACACAAATTGCGTCGCGATTCAATACATCGTTCTCCGGCCGACCTGTCTCCAAGGGTCTATTGCTGCCTCGGGCACCTTATGGTCGTTCTCCTGTGAGTCTAGACTTTCGAATCAGACGCAAAACTGACAGTTAATTGTAACGGTCAGAGCCTGTTAATGACGATGGAACACACAAATTGCGTCGCGATTCAATACATCGTCCTCCGGCCGACCTGTCTCCAAGGGTCTATTGCTGCCTCGGGCACCTTATGGTCGATCTCCTGTGAGTCTAGATTTTCGAATCCGACGCAAAACTGACAGTTAATTGTAACGTTCAGAGCCTGTTAATGACGATGGAACACACAAATCACGTCGCTATTCAATACATCATCCTCCAGCCGACTTGTCTCCAAGGGTCTAGTGCTGCCTCGGGCACCTTATGGTCGTTCTCCTGTGAGTCTAGATTTTCGAATCCGACGCAAAACTGACAGTTAATTGTAACGTTCAGAGCCTGTTAATGACGATGGAACACACAAATCGCGTCGCGATTCAATACATCGTCCTCCGGCCGACCTGTCTCCAAGGGTCTATTGCTGCCTCGGGCACCTTACGGTCGATCTCCTGTGAGTCTAGATTTTCGAATCCGACGCAAAACTGACAGTTAGTTGTAACGTTCAGAGCCTGTTCATGACGATGGAACACACAAATTGCGTCGCGATTCAATACATCGTCCTCCGGCCGACCTGTCTCCAAGGGTCTATTGCTGCCTCGGGCACCTTACGGTCGATCTCCTGTGAGTCTAGATTTTCGAATCCGACGCAAAACTGACAGTTAGTTGTAACGTTCAGCGCCTGTTAATGACGATGGAACACACAAATCGCGTCGCGATTCAATACATCGTCCTCCAGCCGACTTGTCTCCAAGGGTCAAGTCCTGACTCGGGCACCTTATGGTCGTTCTTCTGTGAGTCTAGATTTTCGAATCCGACGCAAAACTGACAGTTATTTGTAAGGTTCAGAGCCTCTTAATGACAATGGAACACACAAATTGCGTCGCGATTCAATACATCGTCCTCCGGCCGACCTGTCTCCAAGGGTCTATTGCTGCCTCGGGCACCTTATGGTCGATCTCCTGTGAGTCTAGATTTTCGAATCCGACGCAAAAATGACAGTTAATTGTAACGTTCAGAGCCTGTTAATGACGATGGAACACACAAATTGCGTCGCGATTCAATACATCGTCCTCCGGCCGACCTGTCTCCAAGGGTCTATTGCTGCCTCGGGCACCTTATGGTCGTTCTCCTGTGAGTCTAGACTTTCGAATCAGACGCAAAACTGACAGTTAATTGTAACGTTCAGAGCCTGTTAATGACGATGGAACACACAAATTGCGTCGCGATTCAATACATCGTCCTACGGCCGACCTGTCTCCAAGGGTCTAGTGCTGCCTCGGACACCTTATGGTCGTTTTCCTGTGAGTCTAGATTTTCGAATGCGACGCAAAACTGACAGTTAATTGTAACGTTCAGCGCCTGTTAATGACGATGGAACACACAAATCGCGTCGCGATTCAATACATCGTCCTCCGGCCGACCTGTCTCCAAGGGTCTATTGCTGCCTCAGGCACCTTATGGTCGATCTCCTGTGAGTCTAGATTTTCGAATCCGACGCAAAAATGACAGTTAATTGTAACGTTCAGAGCCTGTTAATGACGATGGAACACACAAATTGCGTCGCGATTCAATACATCGTCCTCCAGCCGACTTGTCTCCAAGGGTCAAGTCCTGCCTCGGGCACCTTATGGTCGATCTCCTGTGAGTCTAGATTTTCGAATCCGACGCAAAAATGACAGTTAATTGTAACGTTCAGAGCCTGTTAATGACGATGGAACACACAAATTGCGTCGCGATTCAATACATCGTACTCAGGCCGACCTGTCTCCAAGGGTCTATTGCTGCCTCGGGCACCTTACGGTCGTTCTCCTGTGAGTCTAGATTTTCGAATCCGACGCAAAACTGACAGTTAATTGTAACGTTCAGAGCCTGTTAATGGCGATGGAACACACAAATTGCGTCGCGATTCAATACATCGTCCTACGGCCGACCTGTCTCCAAGGGTCTAGTGCTGCCTCGTACACCTTATGGTCGTTCTCCTGTGAGTCTAGATTTTCGAATCCGACGCAAAACTGACAGTTATTTGTAAGGTTCAGAGCCTCTTAATGACAATGGAACACACAAATTGCGTCGCGATTCAATACATCGTCCTCCGGCCGACCTGTCTCCAAGGGTCTATTGCTGCCTCGGGCACCTTATGGTCGATCTCCTGTGAGTCTAGATTTTCGAATCCGACGAAAAAATGACAGTTAATTGTAACGTTCAGAGCCTGTTAATGACGATGGAACACACAAATTGCGTCGCGATTCAATACATCGTCCTCCGGCCGACCTGTCTCCAAGGGTCTATTGCTGCCTCGGGCAGCTTATGGTCGTTCTCCTGTGAGTCTAGACTTTCGAATCAGACGCAAAACTGACAGTTAATTGTAACGTTCAGAGCCTGTTAATGACGATGGAACACACAAATTGCGTCGCGATTCAATACATCGTCCTACGGCCGACCTGTCTCCAAGGGTCTAGTGCTGCCTCGTACACCTTATGGTCGTTCTCCTGTGAGTCTAGATTTTCGAATCCGACGCAAAACTGACAGTTAATTGTAACGTTCAGCGCCTGTTAATGACGATGGAACACACAAATCGCGTCGCGATTCAATACATCGTCCTCCGGCCGACCTGTCTCCAAGGGTCTATTGCTGCCTCGGGCACCTTGTGGTCGATCTCCTGTGAGTCTAGATTTTCGAATCCGACGCAAAAATGACAGTTAATTGTAACGTTCAGAGCCTGTTAATGACGATGGAACACACAAATTGCGTCGCGATTCAATACATCGTCCTCCAGCCGACTTGTCTCCAAGGGTCAAGTCCTGCCTCGGGCACCTTATGGTCGATCTCCTGTGAGTCTAGATTTTCGAATCCGACGCAAAAATGACAGTTAATTGTAACGTTCAGAGCCTGTTAATGACGATGGAACACACAAATTGCGTCGCGATTCAATACATCGTCCTCCGGCCGACCTGTCTCCAAGGGTCTATTGCTGCCTCGGGCACCTTACGGTCGATCTCCTGTGAGTCTAGATTTTCGAATCCGACGCAAAACTGACAGTTAGTTGTAACGTTCAGAGCCTGTTAATGACGATGGAACACACAAATTGCGTCGCGATTCAATACATCGTCCTCCAGCCGACTTGTCTCCAAGGGTGTAGTGCTGCCTCGGACACCTTATGTTCGTTCTCCTGTGAGTCTAGATTTTCGAATCTGACGCAAAACTGACAGTTAATTGTAAGGTTCAGAGCCTCTTAACGACAATGGAACACACAAATTGCGTCGCGATTCAATACATCGTCCTACGGCCGACCTGTCTCCAAGGGTCTATTGCTGCCTCGGGCACCTTATGGTCGATCTCCTGTGAGTCTAGATTTTCGAATCCGACGAAAAACTGACAGTTAATTGTAACGTTCAGAGCCTGTTAATGACGACGGAACACACAAATCACGTCGCGATTCAATACATCATCCTCCAGCCGACTTGTCTCCAAGGGTCTAGTGCTGCCCCGGGCACCTTATGGTCGTTCTCCTGTGAGTCTAGATTTTCGAATCCGACGCAAAACTGACAGTTAATTGTAACGTTCAGAGCCTGTTAATGACGATGGAACACACAAATCGCGTCGCGATTCAATACATCGTCCTCCGGCCGACCTGTCTCCAAGGGTCTATTGCTGCCTCGGGCACCTTACGGTCGATCTCCTGTGAGTCTAGATTTTCGAATCCGACGCAAAACTGACAGTTAGTTGTAACGTTCAGAGCCTGTTCATGACGATGGAACACACAAATTGCGTCGCGATTCAATACATCGTCCTCCGGCCGACTTGCCTCCAAGGGTCTATTGCTGCCTCGGGCAGCTTACGGTCGTTCTCCTGTGAGTCTAGACTTTCGAATCAGACGCAAAACTGACAGTTAATTGTAACGTTCAGAGCCTGTTAATGGCGATGGAACACACAAATTGCGTCGCGATTCAATACATCGTCCTACGGCCGACCTGTCTCCAAGGGTCTAGTGCTGCCTCGTACACCTTATGGTCGTTCTCCTGTGAGTCTAGATTTTCGAATCCGACGCAAAACTGACAGTTATTTGTAAGGTTCAGAGCCTCTTAATGACAATGGAACACACAAATTGCGTCGCGATTCAATACATCGTCCTCCGGCCGACCTGTCTCCAAGGGTCTATTGCTGCCTCGGGCACCTTATGGTCGATCTCCTGTGAGTCTAGATTTTCGAATCCGACGCAAAACTGACAGTTAATTGTAACGTTCAGCGCCTGTTAATGACGATGGAACACACAAATCGCGTCGCGATTCAATACATCGTCCTCCAGCCGACTTGTCTCCAAGGGTCAAGTCCTGACTCGGGCACCTTATGGTCGTTCTTCTGTGAGTCTAGATTTTCGAATCCGACGCAAAACTGACAGTTATTTGTAAGGTTCAGAGCCTCTTAATGACAATGGAACACACAAATTGCGTCGCGATTCAATACATCGTCCTCCGGCCGACCTGTCTCCAAGGGTCTATTGCTGCCTCGGGCACCTTATGGTCGATCTCCTGTGAGTCTAGATTTTCGAATCCGACGCAAAAATGACAGTTAATTGTAACGTTCAGAGCCTGTTAATGACGATGGAACACACAAATTGCGTCGCGATTCAATACATCGTCCTCCGGCCGACCTGTCTCCAAGGGTCTATTGCTGCCTCGGGCACCTTATGGTCGTTCTCCTGTGAGTCTAGACTTTCGAATCAGACGCAAAACTGACAGTTAATTGTAACGTTCAGAGCCTGTTAATGACGATGGAACACACAAATTGCGTCGCGATTCAATACATCGTCCTACGGCCGACCTGTCTCCAAGGGTCTAGTGCTGCCTCGGACACCTTATGGTCGTTTTCCTGTGAGTCTAGATTTTCGAATCCGACGCAAAACTGACAGTTAATTGTAACGTTCAGCGCCTGTTAATGACGATGGAACACACAAATCGCGTCGCGATTCAATACATCGTCCTCCGGCCGACCTGTCTCCAAGGGTCTATTGCTGCCTCAGGCACCTTATGGTCGATCTCCTGTGAGTCTAGATTTTCGAATCCGACGCAAAAATGACAGTTAATTGTAACGTTCAGAGCCTGTTAATGACGATGGAACACACAAATTGCGTCGCGATTCAATACATCGTCCTCCAGCCGACTTGTCTCCAAGGGTCAAGTCCTGCCTCGGGCACCTTATGGTCGATCTCCTGTGAGTCTAGATTTTCGAATCCGACGCAAAAATGACAGTTAATTGTAACGTTCAGAGCCTGTTAATGACGATGGAACACACAAATTGCGTCGCGATTCAATACATCGTACTCCGGCCGACCTGTCTCCAAGGGTCTATTGCTGCCTCGGGCACCTTACGGTCGTTCTCCTGTGAGTCTAGATTTTCGAATCCGACGCAAAACTGACAGTTAATTGTAACGTTCAGAGCCTGTTAATGGGGATGGAACACACAAATTGCGTCGCGATTCAATACATCGTCCTACGGCCGACCTGTCTCCAAGGGTCTAGTGCTGCCTCGTACACCTTATGGTCGTTCTCCTGTGAGTCTAGATTTTCGAATCCGACGCAAAACTGACAGTTATTTGTAAGGTTCAGAGCCTCTTAATGACAATGGAACACACAAATTGCGTCGCGATTCAATACATCGTCCTCCGGCCGACCTGTCTCCAAGGGTCTATTGCTGCCTCGGGCACCTTATGGTCGATCTCCTGTGAGTCTAGATTTTCGAATCCGACGAAAAAATGACAGTTAATTGTAACGTTCAGAGCCTGTTAATGACGATGGAACACACAAATTGCGTCGCGATTCAATACATCGTCCTCCGGCCGACCTGTCTCCAAGGGTCTATTGCTGCCTCGGGCAGCTTATGGTCGTTCTCCTGTGAGTCTAGACTTTCGAATCAGACGCAAAACTGACAGTTAATTGTAACGTTCAGAGCCTGTTAATGACGATGGAACACACAAATTGCGTCGCGATTCAATACATCGTCCTACGGCCGACCTGTCTCCAAGGGTCTAGTGCTGCCTCGTACACCTTATGGTCGTTCTCCTGTGAGTCTAGATTTTCGAATCCGACGCAAAACTGACAGTTAATTGTAACGTTCAGCGCCTGTTAATGACGATGGAACACACAAATCGCGTCGCGATTCAATACATCGTCCTCCGGCCGACCTGTCTCCAAGGGTCTATTGCTGCCTCGGGCACCTTGTGGTCGATCTCCTGTGAGTCTAGATTTTCGAATCCGACGCAAAAATGACAGTTAATTGTAACGTTCAGAGCCTGTTAATGACGATGGAACACACAAATTGCGTCGCGATTCAATACATCGTCCTCCGGCCGACCTGTCTCCAAGGGTCTATTGCTGCCTCGGGCAGCTTATGGTCGTTCTCCTGTGAGTCTAGACTTTCGAATCAGACGCAAAACTGACAGTTAATTGTAACGTTCAGAGCCTGTTAATGACGATGGAACACACAAATTGCGTCGCGATTCAATACATCGTCCTACGGCCGACCTGTCTCCAAGGGTCTAGTGCTGCCTCGTACACCTTATGGTCGTTCTCCTGTGAGTCTAGATTTTCGAATCCGACGCAAAACTGACAGTTAATTGTAACGTTCAGCGCCTGTTAATGACGATGGAACACACAAATCGCGTCGCGATTCAATACATCGTCCTCCGGCCGACCTGTCTCCAAGGGTCTATTGCTGCCTCGGGCACCTTGTGGTCGATCTCCTGTGAGTCTAGATTTTCGAATCCGACGCAAAAATGACAGTTAATTGTAACGTTCAGAGCCTGTTAATGACGATGGAACACACAAATTGCGTCGCGATTCAATACATCGTCCTACGGCCGACCTGTCTCCAAGGGTCTAGTGCTGCCTCGTACACCTTATGGTCGTTCTCCTGTGAGTCTAGATTTTCGAATCCGACGCAAAACTGACAGTTAATTGTAACGTTCAGCGCCTGTTAATGACGATGGAACACACAAATCGCGTCGCGATTCAATACATCGTCCTCCGGCCGACCTGTCTCCAAGGGTCTATTGCTGCCTCGGGCAGCTTATGGTCGTTCTCCTGTGAGTCTAGACTTTCGAATCAGACGCAAAAATGACAGTTAATTGTAACGTTCAGAGCCTGTTAATGACGATGGAACACACAAATTGCGTCGCGATTCAATACATCGTCCTCCGGCCGACCTGTCTCCAAGGGTCTATTGCTGCCTCGGGCAGCTTATGGTCGTTCTCCTGTGAGTCTAGACTTTCGAATCAGACGCAAAACTGACAGTTAATTGTAACGTTCAGAGCCTGTTAATGACGATGGAACACACAAATTGCGTCGCGATTCAATACATCGTCCTACGGCCGACCTGTCTCCAAGGGTCTAGTGCTGCCTCGTACACCTTATGGTCGTTCTCCTGTGAGTCTAGATTTTCGAATCCGACGCAAAACTGACAGTTAATTGTAACGTTCAGCGCCTGTTAATGACGATGGAACACACAAATCGCGTCGCGATTCAATACATCGTCCTCCGGCCGACCTGTCTCCAAGGGTCTATTGCTGCCTCGGGCAGCTTATGGTCGTTCTCCTGTGAGTCTAGACTTTCGAATCAGACGCAAAAATGACAGTTAATTGTAACGTTCAGAGCCTGTTAATGACGATGGAACACACAAATTGCGTCGCGATTCAATACATCGTCCTCCGGCCGACCTGTCTCCAAGGGTCTATTGCTGCCTCGGGCAGCTTATGGTCGTTCTCCTGTGAGTCTAGACTTTCGAATCAGACGCAAAACTGACAGTTAATTGTAACGTTCAGAGCCTGTTAATGACGATGGAACACACAAATTGCGTCGCGATTCAATACATCGTCCTACGGCCGACCTGTCTCCAAGGGTCTAGTGCTGCCTCGTACACCTTATGGTCGTTCTCCTGTGAGTCTAGATTTTCGAATCCGACGCAAAACTGACAGTTAATTGTAACGTTCAGCGCCTGTTAATGACGATGGAACACACAAATCGCGTCGCGATTCAATACATCGTCCTCCGGCCGACCTGTCTCCAAGGGTCTATTGCTGCCTCGGGCAGCTTATGGTCGTTCTCCTGTGAGTCTAGACTTTCGAATCAGACGCAAAAATGACAGTTAATTGTAACGTTCAGAGCCTGTTAATGACGATGGAACACACAAATTGCGTCGCGATTCAATACATCGTCCTCCGGCCGACCTGTCTCCAAGGGTCTATTGCTGCCTCGGGCAGCTTATGGTCGTTCTCCTGTGAGTCTAGACTTTCGAATCAGACGCAAAACTGACAGTTAATTGTAACGTTCAGAGCCTGTTAATGACGATGGAACACACAAATTGCGTCGCGATTCAATACATCGTCCTACGGCCGACCTGTCTCCAAGGGTCTAGTGCTGCCTCGTACACCTTATGGTCGTTCTCCTGTGAGTCTAGATTTTCGAATCCGACGCAAAACTGACAGTTAATTGTAACGTTCAGCGCCTGTTAATGACGATGGAACACACAAATCGCGTCGCGATTCAATACATCGTCCTCCAGCCGACTTGTCTCCAAGGGTCAAGTCCTGACTCGGGCACCTTATGGTCGTTCTTCTGTGAGTCTAGATTTTCGAATCCGACGCAAAACTGACAGTTATTTGTAAGGTTCAGAGCCTCTTAATGACAATGGAACACACAAATTGCGTCGCGATTCAATACATCGTCCTCCGGCCGACCTGTCTCCAAGGGTCTATTGCTGCCTCGGGCACCTTATGGTCGATCTCCTGTGAGTCTAGATTTTCGAATCCGACGCAAAAATGACAGTTAATTGTAACGTTCAGAGCCTGTTAATGACGATGGAACACACAAATTGCGTCGCGATTCAATACATCGTCCTCCGGCCGACCTGTCTCCAAGGGTCTATTGCTGCCTCGGGCACCTTATGGTCGTTCTCCTGTGAGTCTAGACTTTCGAATCAGACGCAAAACTGACAGTTAATTGTAACGTTCAGAGCCTGTTAATGACGATGGAACACACAAATTGCGTCGCGATTCAATACATCGTCCTACGGCCGACCTGTCTCCAAGGGTCTAGTGCTGCCTCGGACACCTTATGGTCGTTTTCCTGTGAGTCTAGATTTTCGAATCCGACGCAAAACTGACAGTTAATTGTAACGTTCAGCGCCTGTTAATGACGATGGAACACACAAATCGCGTCGCGATTCAATACATCGTCCTCCGGCCGACCTGTCTCCAAGGGTCTATTGCTGCCTCAGGCACCTTATGGTCGATCTCCTGTGAGTCTAGATTTTCGAATCCGACGCAAAAATGACAGTTAATTGTAACGTTCAGAGCCTGTTAATGACGATGGAACACACAAATTGCGTCGCGATTCAATACATCGTCCTCCAGCCGACTTGTCTCCAAGGGTCAAGTACTGCCTCGGGCACCTTATGGTCGATCTCCTGTGAGTCTAGATTTTCGAATCCGACGCAAAAATGACAGTTAATTGTAACGTTCAGAGCCTGTTAATGACGATGGAACACACAAATTGCGTCGCGATTCAATACATCGTACTCCGGCCGACCTGTCTCCAAGGGTCTATTGCTGCCTCGGGCACCTTACGGTCGTTCTCCTGTGAGTCTAGATTTTCGAATCCGACGCAAAACTGACAGTTAATTGTAACGTTCAGAGCCTGTTAATGGGGATGGAACACACAAATTGCGTCGCGATTCAATACATCGTCCTACGGCCGACCTGTCTCCAAGGGTCTAGTGCTGCCTCGTACACCTTATGGTCGTTCTCCTGTGAGTCTAGATTTTCGAATCCGACGCAAAACTGACAGTTATTTGTAAGGTTCAGAGCCTCTTAATGACAATGGAACACACAAATTGCGTCGCGATTCAATACATCGTCCTCCGGCCGACCTGTCTCCAAGGGTCTATTGCTGCCTCGGGCACCTTATGGTCGATCTCCTGTGAGTCTAGATTTTCGAATCCGACGAAAAAATGACAGTTAATTGTAACGTTCAGAGCCTGTTAATGACGATGGAACACACAAATTGCGTCGCGATTCAATACATCGTCCTCCGGCCGACCTGTCTCCAAGGGTCTATTGCTGCCTCGGGCAGCTTATGGTCGTTCTCCTGTGAGTCTAGACTTTCGAATCAGACGCAAAACTGACAGTTAATTGTAACGTTCAGAGCCTGTTAATGACGATGGAACACACAAATTGCGTCGCGATTCAATACATCGTCCTACGGCCGACCTGTCTCCAAGGGTCTAGTGCTGCCTCGTACACCTTATGGTCGTTCTCCTGTGAGTCTAGATTTTCGAATCCGACGCAAAACTGACAGTTAATTGTAACGTTCAGCGCCTGTTAATGACGATGGAACACACAAATCGCGTCGCGATTCAATACATCGTCCTCCGGCCGACCTGTCTCCAAGGGTCTATTGCTGCCTCGGGCACCTTGTGGTCGATCTCCTGTGAGTCTAGATTTTCGAATCCGACGCAAAAATGACAGTTAATTGTAACGTTCAGAGCCTGTTAATGACGATGGAACACACAAATTGCGTCGCGATTCAATACATCGTCCTCCGGCCGACCTGTCTCCAAGGGTCTATTGCTGCCTCGGGCAGCTTATGGTCGTTCTCCTGTGAGTCTAGACTTTCGAATCAGACGCAAAACTGACAGTTAATTGTAACGTTCAGAGCCTGTTAATGACGATGGAACACACAAATTGCGTCGCGATTCAATACATCGTCCTACGGCCGACCTGTCTCCAAAGGTCTAGTGCTGCCTCGTACACCTTATGGTCGTTCTCCTGTGAGTCTAGATTTTCGAATCCGACGCAAAACTGACAGTTAATTGTAACGTTCAGCGCCTGTTAATGACGATGGAACACACAAATCGCGTCGCGATTCAATACATCGTCCTCCGGCCGACCTGTCTCCAAGGGTCTATTGCTGCCTCGGGCACCTTGTGGTCGATCTCCTGTGAGTCTAGATTTTCGAATCCGACGCAAAAATGACAGTTAATTGTAACGTTCAGAGCCTGTTAATGACGATGGAACACACAAATTGCGTCGCGATTCAATACATCGTCCTCCGGCCGACCTGTCTCCAAGGGTCTATTGCTGCCTCGGGCACCTTACGGTCGATCTCCTGTGAGTCTAGATTTTCGAATCCGACGCAAAACTGACAGTTAGTTGTAACGTTCAGAGCCTGTTAATGACGATGGAACACACAAATTGCGTCGCGATTCAATACATCGTCCTCCAGCCGACTTGTCTCCAAGGGTGTAGTGCTGCCTCGGACACCTTATGTTCGTTCTCCTGTGAGTCTAGATTTTCGAATCTGACGCAAAACTGACAGTTAATTGTAAGGTTCAGAGCCTCTTAACGACAATGGAACACACAAATTGCGTCGCGATTCAATACATCGTCCTACGGCCGACCTGTCTCCAAGGGTCTATTGCTGCCTCGGGCACCTTATGGTCGATCTCCTGTGAGTCTAGATTTTCGAATCCGACGAAAAACTGACAGTTAATTGTAACGTTCAGAGCCTGTTAATGACGACGGAACACACAAATCACGTCGCGATTCAATACATCATCCTCCAGCCGACTTGTCTCCAAGGGTCTAGTGCTGCCCCGGGCACCTTATGGTCGTTCTCCTGTGAGTCTAGATTTTCGAATCCGACGCAAAACTGACAATTAATTGTAACGTTCAGAGCCTGTTAATGACGATGGAACACACAAATTACGTCGCGATTCAATACATCGTCCTCCGGCCGACCTGTCTCCAAGGGTCTATTGCTGCCTCGGTCACCTTATGGTCGTTCTCCTGTGAGTCTAGATTTTCGAATCCGACGCAAAACTGACAGTTAATTGTAACGTTCACAGCCTGTTAATGACGATGTCACACACAAATCGCGTCGCGATTCAATGCATCGTCCTCCGGCCGACCTGTCTCCAAGGGTCTATTGCTGCCTCGGGCACCTTATGGTCGATCTCCTGTGAATCTAGATTTTCGAATCCGACGCAAAACTGACAGTTAATTGTAAGGTTCAGAGCCTGTTAATGACGATGGAACACACAAATTGCGTCGCGATTCAATACATCGTCCTCCAGCCGACTTGTCTCCAAGGGTCTAGTGCTGCCTCGGACACCGTATGGTCGTTCTCCTGTGAGTCTAGATTATCGAATCCGAAGCAAAACTGACAGTTAATTGTAAGGTTCAGAGCCTCTTAATGACAATGGAACACACAAATCGCGTCGCGATTCAATACATCGTCCTCCGGCCGACCTGTTTCCAAGGGTCTATTGCTGCCTCAGGCACCTTATGGTCGATCTCCTGTGAGGCTAGATTTTCGAATCCGACGCAAAACTGACAGTTAATTGTAACGTTCAGAGCCTGTTAATGACGATGGAACACACAAATTGCGTCGCGATTCAATACATCGTCCTCCAGCCGACTTGTCTCCAAGGGTCTAGTGCTGACTCGGGCACCTTATGGTCGTTCTCCTGTGGGTCTAGATTTTCGAATGCGACGCAAAACTGACAGTTAATCGTAAGGTTCAGAGCCTCTTAATGACAATGGAACACACAAATTGCGTCGCGATTCAATACATCGTCCTCCGGCCGACCTGTATCCAAGGGTGTATTGCTGCCTCGGACACCTTATGGTCGTTCTCGTGTGAGTCTAGATTTTCGAATCCGACGCAAGACTGACAGTTAATTGTAACGTTCAGAGCCTCTTAATGAAAATGGAACACACAAATCGCGTCGCGATTCAATACATCGTCCTCCGGCCGACCTGTCTCCAAGGGTCTATTGCTGCCTCGGGCACCTTATGGTCGATCTCCTGTGAGTCTAGATTTTCGAATCCGACGCAAAACTGACAGTTAATTGTAACGTTCAGAGCCTGTTAATGACGATGGAACACACAAATTGCGTCGCGATTCAATACATCGTCCTCCAGCCGACCTGTCTCCAAGGGTCTAGTGCTGCCTCGGACACCGTATGGTCGTTCTCCTGTGAGACTAGATTTTCGAATCCGACGCAAAACTGACAGTTAATTGTAAGGTTCAGAGCCTCTTAATGACAATGGAACACACAAATCGCGTCGCGATTCAATACATCGTTCTCCGGCCGACCTGACTCCAAGGGTCTATTGCTGCCTCGGGCACCTTATGGTCGTTCTCCTGTGAGTCTAGATTTTCGAATCCGACGCAAAACTGACAGTTAATTGTAAGGTTCAGAGCCTCTTAATGACAATGGAACACACAAATCGCGTCGCGATTCAATACATCGTCCTCCGGCCGACCTGTCTCCAAGGGTCTATTGCTGCCTCAGGCACCTTATGGTCGATCTCCTGTGAGGCTAGATTTCCGAATCCGACGCAAAACTGACAGTTAATTGTAACGTTCAGAGCCTGTTAATGACGATGGAACACACAAATTGCGTCGCGATTCAATACATCGTCCTCCAGCCGACTTGTCTCCAAGGGTCTAGTGCTGACTCGGGCACCTTATGGTCGTTCTTCTGTGGGTCTAGATTTTCGAATGCGACGCAAAACTGACAGTTAATCGTAAGGTTCAGAGCCTCTTAATGACAATGGAACACACAAATTGCGTCGCGATTCAATACATCGTCCTCCGGCCGACCTGTCTCCAAGGGTGTATTGCTGCCTCGGACACCTTATGGTCGTTCTCGTGTGAGTCTAGATTTTCGAATCCGACGCAAGACTGACAGTTAATTGTAAGGTTCAGAGCCTCTTAATGAGAATGGAACACACAAATCGCGTGGCGATTCAATACATCGTCCTCCGGCCGACCTGTCTCCAAGGGTCTATTGCTGCCTCGGGCACCTTATGGTCGATCTCCTGTGAGTCTCGAATTTCGAATCCGACGCAGTTAATTGTAAGGTTCAGAGCCTGTTAATGACGATGGAACACACAAATTGCGTCGCGATTCAATACATCGTCCTCCGGCCGACCTGTCTAAAAGGGTCTAATGCTGCCTCGGGCACCTTATGGTCGATCTCCTGTGAGTCTCGAATTTCGAATCCGACGCAGTTAATTGTAAGGTTCAGAGCCTGTTAATGACGATGGAACACACAAATTGCGTCGCGATTCAATACATCGTCCTTCGGCCGACCTGTCTCCAAGGGTCTATTGCTGCCTCGGGCACCTTATGGTCGTTCTCCTGTGAGTCTAGATTTTTGAATCCGACGCAAAACTGACAGTTAATTGTAAGGTTCAGAGCCTCTTAATGACAATGGAACACACAAATTGCGTCGCGATTCAATACATCGTCCTCCGGCCGACCTGTCTCCAAGGGTCTATTGCTGCCTCGGGCACCTTATGGTCGATCTCCTGTGAGTCTAGATTTTCGAATCAGACGCAAACCTGACAGTTAATTGTAACGTTCAGAGCCTGTTAATGACGATGGAACACACAAATCGCGTCGCGATTCAATACATCGTCCTCCAGCCGACATGTCTGCAAGGGTCTAGTGCTGCCTCGGGCACCTTATGGTCGTTCTCCTGTGGGTCTAGATTTTCGAATGCGACGCAAAACTGACAGTTAATCGTAAGGTTCAGAGCCTCTTAATGACAATGGAACACACAAATTGCGTCGCGATTCAATACATCGTCCTCCGGCCGACCTGTCTCCAAGGGTGTATTGCTGCCTCGGGCACCTTATGGTCGTTCTCGTGTGAGTCTAGATTTTCGAATCCGACGCAAGACTGACAGTTAATTGTAACGTTCAGAGCCTCTTAATGACAATGGAACACACAAATCGCGTCGCGATTCAATACATCGTCCTCCGGCCGACCTGTCTCCAAGGGTCTATTGCTGCCTCGGGCACCTTATGGTCGATCTCCTGTGAGTCTAGATTTTCGAATCCGACGCAAAACTGACAGTTAATTGTAACGTTCAGAGCCTGTTAATGACGATGGAACACACAAATCGCGTCGCCATTCAATACATCGTCCTCCAGCCGACTTGTCTCCAAGGGTCTAGTGCTGACTCGGGCACGTTATGGTCGTTCTCCTGTGGGTCTAGATTTTCGAATGCGACGCAAAACTGACAGTTAATCGTAAGGTTCAGAGCCTCTTAATGACAATGGAACACACAAATTGCGTCGCGATTCAATACATCGTCCTCCGGCCGACCTGTCTCCAAGGGTCTATTGCTGCCTCGGGCACCTTATGGTCGATATCCTGTGAGTCTAGATTTTCGAATCAGACGCAAACCTGACAGTTAATTGTAACGATCAGAGCCTGTTAATGACGATGGAACACACAAATCGCGTCGCGATTCAATACATCGTCCTCCAGCCGACTTGTCTGCAAGGGTCTAGTGCTGCCTCGGGCACCTTATGGTCGTTCTCCTGTGGGTCTAGATTTTCGAATGCGACGCAAAACTGACAGTTAATCGTAAGGTTCAGAGCCTCTTAATGACAATGGAACACACAAATTGCGTCGCGATTCAATACATCGTCCTCCGGCCGACCTGTCTCCAAGGGTGTATTGCTGCCTCGGGCACCTAATGGTCGTTCTCGTGTGAGTCTAGATTTTCGAATCCGACGCAAGACTGACAGTTAATTGTAACGTTCAGAGCCTCTTAATGACAATGGAACACACAAATCGCGTCGCGATTCAATACATCGTCCTCCAGCCGACCTGTCTCCAAGGGTCTATTGCTGCCTCGGGCACCTTATGGTCGATCTCCTGTGAGTCTAGATTTTCGAATCCGACGCAAAACTGACAGTTAATTGTAACGTTCAGAGCCTGTTAATGACGATGGAACACACAAATTGCGTCGCGATTCAATACATCGTCCTCCAGCCGACTTGTCTCCAAGGGTCTAGTGTTGCCTCGGACTCCGTATGGTCGTTCTCCTGTGAGTCTAGATTTTCGAATCCGACGCAAAACTGACAGTTAATTGTAACGTTCAGAGCCTCTTAATGACAATGGAACACACAAATCGCGTCGCGATTCAATACATCGTCCTCCAGCCGACCTGTCTCCAAGGGTCTATTGCTGCCTCGGGCACCTTATGGTCGATCTCCTGTGAGTCTCGAATTTCGAATCCGACGCAGTTAATTGTAAGGTTCAGAGCCTGTTAATGACGATGGAACACACAAATTGCGTCGCGATTCAATACATCGTCCTCCGGCCGACCTGTCTCCAAGGGTCTAATGCTGCCTCTGGCACCTTATGGTCGTTCTCCTGTGAGTCTAGATTTTCGAATCGGACGCAAAACTGACAGTTAATTGTAAGGTTCAGAGCCTCTTAATGACAATGGGACACACAAATTGCGTCGGGATTCAATACATCGTCCTCCGGCCGACCTGTCTCCAAGGGTCTATTGCTGCCTCGGGCAACTTATGGTCGATCTCCTGTGAGTCTAGATTTTCTAATCCGACGCAAACCTGACAGTTAATTGTAACGTTCAGAGCCAGTTAATGACGATGGAACACACAAATCGCGTCGCGATTCAATACATCGTCCTCCAGCCGACATGTCTCCAATGGTCTATTGCTGCCTCGGGCACCTTATGGTCGTTCTCCTGTGAGTCTAGATTTTCGAATCCGACGCAAAACTGACAGTTAATTGTAACGTTCAGAGCCTGTTAATGACGATGGAACACACAAATTGCGTCGCGATTCAATACATCGTCCTCCGGCCGACCTGTCTCCAAGGGTCTATTGCTGCCTCGGGCACCTTATGGTCGATCTCCTGTGAGTCTAGATTTTCGAATCTGACGCAAAACTGACAGTTAATTGTAACGTTCAGTGCCTGTTAATGACGATGGAACACACAAATCGCGTCGCGATTCAATACATCGTCCTCCGGCCGACCTGTCTCCAAGGGTCTATTGCTGCCTCGGGCACCTTATGGTCGATCTCCTGTGACTCTAGATTTTCGAATCCGACGCAAAACTGACAGTTAATTGTAACGTTCAGAGCCTCTTAATGACAATGGAACACACAAATCGCGTCGGGATTCAATACATCGTCCTCCGCCCGACCTGTCTCTAAGGGTCTATTGCTGCCTCGGGCACCTTATGGTCGATCTCCTGTGAGTCTATATTTTCGAATCCGACGCAAAACTGACAGTTAATTGTTACGTTCAGAGCCTGTTAATGACGATGGAACACACAAATTGCGTCGCGATTCAATACATCGTCCTCCGGCCGACCTGTCTGCAAGGGTCTATTGCTGCCTCGGGCAACTTATGGTCGATCTCCTGTGAATCTAGATTTTCGAATCCGACGCAAAACTGACAGTTAATTGTAACGTTCAGAGCCTGTTAATGACGATGGAACACAGAAATTGCGTCGCGATTCAATACATCGTCCTCCAGCCGACTTGTCTCCAAGGGTCTATTGCTGCCTCGGGCACCGTATGGTCGTTCTCCTGTGAGTCTAGATTTTCGAATCCGACGCAAAACTGACAGTTAATTGTAAGGTTCAGAGCCTCTTAATGACAATGGAACACACAAATCGCGTCGCAATTCAATACATCGTCCTCCGGCCGACCTGTCTCCAAGGGTCTATTGCTGCCTCGGGCACCTTATGGTCGATCTCCTGTGAGTCTCGAATTTCGAATCCGACGCAGTTAATTGTAAGGTTCAGAGCCTGTTAATGACGATGGAACACACAAATTGCGTCGCGATTCAATACATCGTCTTCCGGCCGACCTGTCTCCAAGGGTCTATTGCTGCCTCGGGCACCTTATGGTCGATCTCCTGTGAGCCTCGAATTTCGAATCCGACGCAGTTAATTGTAAGGTTCAGAGCCTGTTAATGACGATGGAACACACAAATTGCGTCGCGATTCAATACATCGTCCTCCGGCCGACCTGTCTCCAAGGGTCTATTGCTGCCTCGGGCACCTTATGGTCGATCTCCTGTGAATCTAGATTTTCGAATCCGACGCAAAACTGACAGTTAATTGTAACGTTCAGAGCCTGTTAATGACGATGGAACACACAAATTGCGTCGCGATTCAATACATCGTCCTCCAGCCGACTTGTCTCCAAGGGTCTAGTGCTGCCTCGGACACCGTATGGTCGTTCTCCTGTGAGTCTAGATTTTCGAATCCGACGCAAAACAGACAGTTAATTGTAACGTTCAGAGCCTCTTAATGACAATGGAACACACAAATCGTGTCGCGATTCAATAAATCGTCCTCCGGCCGACCTGTCTCCAAGGGTCTATTGCTGCCTCGGGCACCTTATGGTCGATCTCCTGTGAGTCTCGAATTTCGAATCCGACGCAGTTAATTGTAAGGTTCAGAGCCTGTTAATGACGATGGAACACACAAATTGCGTCGCGATTCAATACATCGTCCTCCGGCCGACCTGTCTCCAAGGGTCTATTGCTGCCTCGGGCACCTTATGGTCGATCTCCTGTGAGCCTCGAATTTCGAATCCGACGCAGTTAATTGTAAGGTTCAGAGCCTGTTAATGACGATGGAACACACAAATTGCGTCGCGATTCAATACATCGTCCTCCGGCCGACCTGTCTCCAAGGGTCTATTGCTGCCTCGGGCACCTTATGGTCGATCTCCTGTGAATCTAGATTTTCGAATCCGACGCAAAACTGACAGTTAATTGTAAGGTTCAGAGCCTGTTAATGACGATGGAACACACAAATTGCGTCGCGATTCAATGCATCGTCCTCCAGCCGACTTGTCTCCAAGGGTCTAGTGCTGCCTCGGACACCGTATGGTCGTTCTCCTGTGAGTCTAGATTTTCGAATCCGAAGCAAAACTGACAGTTAATTGTAAGGTTCAGAGCCTCTTAATGACAATGGAACACACAAATCGCGTCGCGATTCAATACATCGTCCTCCGGCCGACCTGTCTCCAAGGGTCTATTGCTGCCTCAGGCACCTTATGGTCGATCTCCTGTGAGGCTAGATTTCCGAATCCGACGCAAAACTGACAGTTAATTGTAACGTTCAGAGCCTGTTAATGACGATGGAACACACAAATTGCGTCGCGATTCAATACATCGTCCTCCAGCCGACTTGTCTCCAAGGGTCTAGTACTGACTCGGGCACCTTATGGCCGTTCTCCTGTGGGTCTAGAATTTCGAATGCGACGCAAAACTGACAGTTAATCGTAAGGTTTGGAACACACAAATTGCGTCGCGATTCAATACATCGTCCTCCGGCCGACCGGTCTCCAAGGGTCTATTGCTGCCTCGGACACCTTATGGTCGTTCTCGTGTGAGTCTAGATTTTCGAATCCGACGCAGGACTGACAGTTAATTGTAACGTTCAGAGCCTCTTAATGAAAATGGAACACACAAATCGCGTCGCGATTCAATACATCGTCCTCCGGCCGACCTGTCTCCAAGGGACTATTGCTGCCTCGGGCACCTTATGGTCGATCTCCTGTGAGTCTAGATTTTCGAATCCGACGCAAAACTGACAGTTAATTGTAACGTTCAGAGCCTGTTAATGACGATGGAACACACAAATTGCGTCGCGATTCAATACATCGTCCTCCAGCCGACCTGTCTCCAAGGGTCTAGTGCTGCCTCGGACACAGTATGGTCGTTCTCCTGTGAGACTAGATTTTCGAATCCGACGCAAAACTGACAGTTAATTGTAAGGTTCAGAGCCTCTTAATGACAATGGAACACACAAATCGCGTCGCGATTCAATACATCGTCCTCCGGCCGACCTGTCTCCAAGGGTCTATTGCTGCCTCGGGCACCTTATGGTCGTTCTCCTGTGAGTCTAGATTTTCGAATCCGACGCAAAACTGACAGTTAATTGTAAGGTTCAGAGCCTCTTAATGACAATGGAACACACAAATTGCGTCGCGATTCAATACATCGTCCTCCGGCCGACCTGTCTCCAAGGGTCTATTGCTGCCTCAGGCACCTTATGGTCGATCTCCTGTGAGGCTAGATTTCCGAATCCGACGCAAAACTGACAGTTAATTGTAACGTTCAGAGCCTGTTAATGACGATGGAACACACAAATTGCGTCGCGATTCAATACATCGTCCTCCAGCCGACTTGTCTCCAAGGGTCTAGTGCTGACTCGGGCACCTTATGGTCGTTCTCCTGTGGGTCTAGATTTTCGAATGCGACGCAAAACTGACAGTTAATCGTAAGGTTCAGAGCCTCTTAATGACAATGGAACACACAAATTGCGTCGCGATTCAATACATCATCCTCCGGCCGACCTGTCTCCAAGGGTGTATTGCTGCCTGGGACACCTTATGGTCGTTCTCGTGTGAGTCTAGATTTTCGAATCCGACGCAAGACTGACAGTTAATTGTAACGTTCAGAGCCTCTTAATGAAAATGGAACACACAAATCGCGTCGCGATTCAATACATCGTCCTCCGGGCGACCTGTCTCCAAGGGTCTATTGCTGCCTCGGGCACCTTATGGTCGATCTCCTGTGAGTCTAGATTTTCGAATCCGACGCAAAACTGACAGTTAATTGTAACGTTCAGAGCCTGTTAATGACGATGGAACACACAAATTGCGTCGCGATTCAATACATCGTCCTCCAGCCGACCTGTCTCCAAGGGTCTAGTGCTGCCTCGGACACCGTATGGTCGTTCTCCTGTGAGTCTAGATTTTCGAATCCGACGCAAAACTGACAGTTAATCGTAAGGTTCAGAGCCTCTTAATGACAATGGAACACACAAATCGCGTCGCGATTCAATACATCGTCCTCCGGCCGACCTGTCTCCAAGGGTCTATTGCTGCCTCGGGCACCTTATGGTCGATCTCCTGTGAGTCTAGATTTTCGAATCAGACGCAAACCTGACAGTTAATTGTAACGTTCAGAGCCTGTTAATGACGATGGAACACACAAATCGCGTCGCGATTCAATACATCGTCCTCCAGCCGACTTGTCTGCAAGGGTCTAGTGCTGCCTCGGGCACCTTATGGTCGTTCTCCTGTGGGTCTAGATTTTCGAATGCGACGCAAAACTGACAGTTAATCGTAAGGTTCAGAGCCTCTTAATGACAATGGAACACACAAATTGCGTCGCGATTCAATACATCGTCCTCCGGCCGACCTGTCTCCAAGGGTGTATTGCTGCCTCGGGCACCTTATGGTCGTTCTCGTGTGAGTCTAGATTTTCGAATCCGACGCAAGACTGACAGTTAATTGTAACGTTCAGAGCCTCTTAATGACAATGGAACACACAAATCGCGTCGCGATTCAATACATCGTCCTCCGGCCGACCTGTCTCCAAGGGTCTATTGCTGCCTCGGGCACCTTATGGTCGATCTCCTGTGAGTCTAGATTTTCGAATCCGACGCAAAACTGACAGTTAATTGTAACGATCAGAGCCTGTTAATGACGATGGAACACACAAATTGCGTCGCGATTCAATACATCGTCCTCCAGCCGACTTGTCTCCAAGGGTCTAGTGCTGCCTCGGACTCCGTATGGTCGTTCTCCTGTGAGTCTAGATTTTCGAATCCGACGCAAAACTGACAGTTAATTGTAACGTTCAGAGCCTCTTAATGACAATGGAACACACAAATCGCGTCGCGATTCAATACATCGTCCTCCGGCCGACCTGTCTCCAAGGGTCTATTGCTGCCTCGGGCACCTTATGGTCGATCTCCTGTGAGTCTCGAATTTCGAATCCGACGCAGTTAATTGTAAGGTTCAGAGCCTGTTAATGACGATGGAACACACAAATTGCGTCGCGATTCAATACATCGTCCTCCGGCCGACCTGTCTCCAAGGGTCTATTGCTGCCTCTGGCACCTTATGGTCGTTCTCCTGTGAGTCTAGATTTTCGAATCGGACGCAAAACTGACAGTTAATTGTAAGGTTCAGAGCCTCTTAATGACAATGGAACACACAAATTGCGTCGCGATTCAATACATCGTCCTCCTGCCGACCTGTCTCCAAGGGTCTATTGCTGCCTCGGGCACCTTATGGTCGATCTCCTGTGAGTCTAGATTTTCGAATCCGACGCAAAACTGACAGTTAATTGTAACGTTCAGAGCCTGTTAATGACGATGGAACACACAAATCGCGTCGCGATTCAATACATCGTCCTCCAGCCGACTTGTCTGCAAGGTTCTAGTGCTGCCTCGGGCACCTTATGGTCGTTCTCCTGTGAGTCTAGATTTTCGTATGCGACGCAAAACTGACAGTTAATCGAAAGGTTCAGAGCCTCTTAATGACAATGGAACATACAAATTGCGTCGCGATTCAATACATCGTCCTCCGGCCGACCTGTCTCCAAGGGTGTATTGCTGCCTCGGGCACCTTATGATCGTTCTCGTGTGAGTCTAGATTTTCGAATCCCACGCAAGACTGACAGTTAATTGTAACGTTCAGAGCCTCTTAATGACAATCGAACACACAAATCGCGTCGCGATTCAATACATCGTCCTCCGGCCGACCTGTCTCCAAGGGTCTATTGCTGCCTCGGGCACCTTATGGTCGATCTCCTGTGAGTCTAGATTTTCGAATCCGACGCAAAACTGACAGTTAATTGTAACGTTCAGAGCCAGTTAATGACGATGGAACACACAAATCCCGTCGCGATTCAATACATCGTCCTCCGGCCGACCTGTCTCCAAGTGTCTATTGCTGCCTCGGGCACCTTATGGTCGATCTCCTGTGAGTCTAGATTTTCGAATCCGACGCAAAACTGACAGTTAATTGTAACGTTCAGAGCCTGTTCATGACGATGGAAGACACAAATTGCGTCGCGATTCAATACATCGTCCTCCAGCCGACTTGTCTCCAAGGGTCTAGTGCTGCCTCGGACACCTTATGGTCGATCTCCTGTGAGTCTAGAATTTCGAAACCGACGCAGTTAATTGTAACGTTCAGAGCCTGTTAATGACGATGGAACACACAAACTGCGTCGCGATTCAATACATCGTCCTCCAGCCGACTTGTCTCCAAGGGTCTAGCGCTGCCTCGGACACCTTATGGTCGTTCTCCTGTGAGTCTAGATTTTCGAATCCGACGCAAAACTGACAGTTAATTGTAACGTTCAGTGCCTGTTAATGACGATGGAACACACAAATCGCGTCGCGATTCAATACATCGTCCTCCGGCCGACCTGTCTCCAAGGGTCTATTGCTGCCTCGGGCACCTTATGGTCGATCTCCTGTGACTCTAGATTTTCGAATCCGACGCAAAACTGACAGTTAATTGTAACGTTCAGAGCCTCTTAATGACAATGGAACACACAAATCGCGTCGGGATTCAATACATCGTCCTCCGCCCGACCTGTCTCTAAGGGTCTATTGCTGCCTCGGGCACCTTATGGTCGATCTCCTGTGAGTCTAGATTTTCGAATCCGACGCAAAACTGACAGTTAATTGTAACGTTCAGAGCCTGTTAATGACGATGGAACACACAAATTGCGTCGCGATTCAATACATCGTCCTCCAGCCGACTTGTCTCCAAGGGTCTAGTGCTGCCTCGGACACCGTATGGTCGATCTCCTGTGAGTCTCGAATTTCGAATCCGACGCAGTTAATTGTAAGGTTCAGAGCCTGTTAATGACGATGGAACACACAAATTGCGTCGCGATTCAATACATCGTCCTCCGGTCGACCTGTCTCCAAGGGTCTATTGCTGCCTCGGGCACCTTATGGTCGTTCTCCTGTGAGTCTAGATTTTCGAATCCGACGCAAAACTGACAGTTAATTGTAAGGTTCAGAGCCTCTTAATGACAATGGAACACACAAATTGCGTCGCGATTCAATACATCGTCCTCCGGCCGACCTGTCTCCAAGGGTCTATTGCTGCCTCGGGCACCTTATGGTAGATCTCCTGTGAGTCTAGTTTTGCGAATCCGACGCAAACCTGACAGTTAATTGTAACGTTCAGAGCCTGTTAATGACGATGGAACACACAAATCGCGTCGCGATTCAATACATCGTCCTCCAGCCGACTTGTCTGCAAGGGTCTAGTGCTGCCTCGGGCACCTTATGGTCGTTCTCCTGTGAGTCTAGATTTTCGAATGCGACGCAAAACTGACAGTTAATCGTAAGGTTCAGAGCCTCTTAATGACAATGGAACACACAAATTGCGTCGCGATTCAATACATCCTCCTCCGGCCGACCTGTCTCCAAGGGTGTATTGCTGCCTCGGGCACCTTATGGTCGTTCTCGTGTGAGTCTAGATTTTCGAATCCGACGCAAGACTGACAGTTAATTGTAACGTTCAGAGCCTCTTAATGACAATGGAACACACAAATCGCGTCGCGATCCAATACATCGTCCTCCGGCCGACCTGTCTCCAAGGGTCTATTGCTGCCTCGGGCAACTTATGGACGATCTCCTGTGAGTCTAGATTTTCGAATCCGACGCAAAACTGACAGTTAATTGTAACGTTCAGAGCCTGTTAATGACGATGGAACACACAAATCCCGTCGCGATTCAATACATCGTCCTCCGGCCGACCTGTCTCCAAGGGTCTATTGCTGCCTCGGGCACCTTATGGTCGATCTCCTGTGAGTCTAGATTTTCGAATCCGACGCAAAACTGACAGTTAATTGTAACGTTCAGAGCCAGTTAATGACGATGGAACACACAAATCCCGTCGCGATTCAATACATCGTCCTCCGGCCGACCTGTCTCCAAGTGTCTATTGCTGCCTCGGGCACCTTATGGTCGATCTCCTGTGAGTCTAGATTTTCGAATCCGACGCAAAACTGACAGTTAATTGTAACGTTCAGAGCCTGTTCATGACGATGGAAGACACAAATTGCGTCGCGATTCAATACATCGTCCTCCAGCCGACTTGTCTCCAAGGGTCTAGTGCTGCCTCGGACACCTTATGGTCGATCTCCTGTGAGTCTAGAATTTCGAAACCGACGCAGTTAATTGTAACGTTCAGAGCCTGTTAATCACGATGGAACACACAAACTGCGTCGCGATTCAATACATCGTCCTCCAGCCGACTTGTCTCCAAGGGTCTAGCGCTGCCTCGGACACCTTATGGTCGTTCTCCTGTGAGTCTAGATTTTCGAATCCGACGCAAAACTGACAGTTAATTGTAACGTTCAGTGCCTGTTAATGACGATGGAACACACAAATCGCGTCGCGATTCAATACATCGTCCTCCGGCCGACCTGTCTCCAAGGGTCTATTGCTGCCTCGGGCACCTTATGGTCGATCTCCTGTGACTCTAGATTTTCGAATCCGACGCAAAACTGACAGTTAATTGTAACGTTCAGAGCCTCTTAATGACAATGGAACACACAAATCGCGTCGGGATTCAATACATCGTCCTCCGCCCGACCTGTCTCTAAGGGTCTATTGCTGCCTCGGGCACCTTATGGTCGATCTCCTGTGAGTCTAGATTTTCGAATCCGACGCAAAACTGACAGTTAATTGTAACGTTCAGAGCCTGTTAATGACGATGGAACACACAAATTGCGTCGCGATTCAATACATCGTCCTCCAGCCGACTTGTCTCCAAGGGTCTAGTGCTGCCTCGGACACCGTATGGTCGAACTCCTGTGAGTCTCGAATTTCGAATCCGACGCAGTTAATTGTAAGGTTCAGAGCCTGTTAATGACGATGGAACACACAAATTGCGTCGCGATTCAATACATCGTCCTCCGGTCGACCTGTCTCCAAGGGTCTATTGCTGCCTCGGGCACCTTATGGTCGTTCTCCTGTGAGTCTAGATTTTCGAATCCGACGCAAAACTGACAGTTAATTGTAAGGTTCAGAGCCTCTTAATGACAATGGAACACACCAATTGCGTCGCGATTCAATACATCGTCCTCCGGCCGACCTGTCTCCAAGGGTCTATTGCTGCCTCGGGCACCTTATGGTCGATCTCCTGTGAGTCTAGTTTTGCGAATCCGACGCAAACCTGACAGTTAATTGTAACGTTCAGAGCCTGTTAATGACGATGGAACACACAAATCGCGTCGCGATTCAATACATCGTCCTCCAGCCGACTTGTCTGCAAGGGTCTAGTGCTGCCTCGGGCACCTTATGGTCGTTCTCCTGTGAGTCTAGATTTTCGAATGCGACGCAAAACTGACAGTTAATCGTAAGGTTCAGAGCCTCTTAATGACAATGGAACACACAAATTGCGTCGCGATTCAATACATCCTCCTCCGGCCGACCTGTCTCCAAGGGTGTATTGCTGCCTCGGGCACCTTATGGTCGTTCTCGTGTGAGTCTAGATTTTCGAATCCGACGCAAGACTGACAGTTCATTGTAACGTTCAGAGCCTCTTAATGACAATGGAACACACAAATCGCGTCGCGATCCAATACATCGTCCTCCGGCCGACCTGTCTCCAAGGGTCTATTGCTGCCTCGGGCAACTTATGGACGATCGCCTGTGAGTCTAGATTTTCGAATCCGACGCAAAACTGACAGTTAATTGTAACGTTCAGAGCCTGTTAATGACGATGGAACACACAAATCCCGTCGCGATTCAATACATCGTCCTCCGGCCGACCTGTCTCCAAGTGTCTATTGCTGCCTCGGGCACCTTATGATCGATCTCCTGTGAGTCTAGATTTTCATATCCGACGCAAAACTGACAGTTAATTGTAACGTTCAGAGCCTGTTCATGACGATGGAAGACACAAATTGCGTCGCGATTCAATACATCGTCCTCCAGCCGACTTGTCTCCAAGGGTCTAGTGCTGCCTCGGACACCGTATGGTCGTTCTCCTGTGAGTCTAGATTTTCGAATCCGACGCAAAACTGACAGTTAATTATAAGGTTCAGAGCCTCTTAATGACAATGGAACACACAAATCGCGTCGCGATTCAATACATCGTCCTCCGGCCGAACTGTCTCCAAGGGTCTATTGCTGCCTCGGGCACCTTATGGTCGATCTCCTGTGAGTCTAGAATTTCGAATCCGACGCAGTTAATTGTAACGTTCAGAGCCTGTTAATGACGATGGAACACACAAACTGCGTCGCGATTTAATACATCGTCCTTCAGCCGACTTGTCTCCAAGGGTCTAGTGCTGCCTCGGACACCTTATGGTCGTTCTCCTGTGAGTCTAGATTTTCGAATCCGACGCAAAACTGACTGTTAATTGTAACGTTCAGAGCCTCTTAATGACAATGGAACACACAAATCGCGTCGCGATTCAATACATCGTCCTCCGGCCGACCTGCCTCCAAGGGTCTATTGCTGCCTCGGGCACCTTATGGTTGACCTCCTGTGAGTCTAGATTTTCGAATCCGACGCAAAACTGACAGTTAATTGTAACGTTCAGAGCCTGTTAATGACGATGGAACACACAAATTGCGTCGCGATTCAATACATCGTCCTCCAGCCGACTTGTCTCCAAGGGTCTATTGCTGCCTCGGGCACCTTATGGTCGTTCTCCTGTGAGTCTAGATTTTCGAATCCGACGCAAAACTGACAGTTAATTGTAACGTTCAGAGCCTCTTAATGACAATGGAACACACAAATCGCGTCGCGATTCAATACATCGTCCTCCGGCCGACCTGTCTCCAAGGGTCTATTGCTGCCTCCGGCACCTTATGGTCGATCTCCTGTGAGTCTCGAATTTCGAATCTGACGCAGTTAATTGTAAGGTTCAGAGCCTGTTAATGACGATGGAACACACAAATTGCGTCGCGATTCAATACATCGTCCTCCGGCCGAACTGTCTCCAAGGGTCTATTGCTGCCTCGGGCACCTTATGGTCGTTCTCCTGTGAGTCTAGATTTTCGAATCCGACGCAAAACTGACAGTTAATTGTAAGGTTCAGAGCCTCTTAATGACAATGGAACACACAAATTGCGTCGCGATTCAATACATCGTCCTCCGGCCGACCTGTCTCCAAGTGTCTATTGCTGCCTCGGGCACCTTATGGTCGATCTCCTGTGAGTCTAGATTTTCGTATCCGACGCAAAACTGACAGTTAATTGTAACGTTCAGAGCCTGTTCATGACGATGGAAGATACAAATTGCTTCGCGATTCAATACATCGTCCTCCAGCCGACTTGTCTCCAAGGGTCTAGTGCTGCCTCGGACACCGTATGGTCGTTCTCCTGTGAGTCTAGATTTTCGAATCCGACGCAAAACTGACAGTTAATTGTAAGGTTCAGAACCAATTAATGACAATGGAACACACAAATCGCGTCGCGATTCAATACATCGTCCTCCGGCCGAACTGTCTCCAAGCGTCTGTTGCTGCCTCGGGCACCTTATGGTCGATCTCCTGTGAGTCTAGAATTTCGAATCCGACGCAGTTAATTGTAACGTTCAGAGCCTGTTAATGACGATGGAACACACAAACTGCGTCGCGATTCAATACATCGTCCTCCGGCCGACCTGTCTCCAAGTGTCTATTGCTGCCTCGGGCACCTTATGGTCGACCTCCTGTGAGTCTAGATTTTCGAATCCGACGCAAAACTGACAGTTAATTGTAACGTTCAGAGCCTGTTCATGACGATGGAAGACACAAATTGCGTCGCGATTCAATACATCGTCCTCCAGCCGACTTGTTTCCAAGGGTTTAGTGCTGCCTCGGACACCGTATGGTCGTTCAACTGTGAGTCTAGATTTTCGAATCCGACGCAAAACTGACAGTTAATTGTAAGGTTCAGAGCCTCTTAATGACAATGGAACACACAAATCGCGTCGCGATTCAATACATCGTCCTCCGGCCGAACTGTCTCCAAGGGTCTATTGCTGCCTCGGGCACCTTATGGTCGATCTCCTGTGAGTCTAGAATTTCGAATCCGACGCAGTTAATTGTAACGTTCAGGGCCTGTTAATGACGATGGAACACACAAACTGCGTCGCGATTCAATACATCGTCCTCCAGCCGACTTGTCTCCAAGGGTCTATTGCTGCCTCGGACACCTTATGGTCGTTCTCCTGTGAGTCTAGATTTTCGAATCCGACGCAAAACTGACTGTTAATTGTAACGTTCAGAGCCTGTTAATGACGATGGAACACACAAATCGCGACGCGATTCAGTACATCGTCCTCCGGCCGACCTGTCTCCAAGGTTCAATTGCTGCCTCGGGCACCTTATGGTCGATCTCCTGTGAGTCTAGATTTTCGAATCCGACGCAAAACTGACAGTTAATTGTAAGGTTCAGAGCCTGTTAATGACGATGGAACACACAAATTGCGTCGCGATTCAATACATCGTCCTCCGGCCGACCTGTCTCCAAGGGTCTATTGCTACCTCGGGCACCTTATGGTCGATCTCCTGTGAGTCTAGATTTTCGAATCCGACGCAAACCTGACAGTTAATTGTAACGTTCAGAGCCTGTTAATGACGATGGAACACACAAATCGCGTCGCGATTCAATACATCGTCCTCCAGCCGACTTGTCTCCAAGGGTCTATTGCTGCCTCGGGCACCTTATGGTCGTTCTCGTGTGAGTCTAGATTTTCGAATCCGACGCAAGACTGACAGTTAATTGTAACGTTCAGAGCCTCTTAATGACAATGGAACACACAAATCGCGTCGCGATTCAATACATCGTCCTCCGGCCGACCTGTCTCCAAGGGTCTATTGCTGCCGCGGGCACCTTATGGTCGATCTCCTGTGAGTCTAGATTTTCGAATCCGACGCAAAACTGACAGTTAATTGTAACGTTCAGAGCCTGTTAATGACGATGGAACACACAAATCGCGTCGCGATTCAATACATCGTCCTCCAGCCGACTTGTCTCCAAGGGTGTAGTGCTGCCTCGGACTCCGTATGGTCGTTCTCCTGTGAGTCTAGATTTTCGAATCCGACGCAAAACTGACAGTTAATTGCAAGGTTCAGAGCCTCTTAATGACAATGGAACACACAAATCGCGTCGCGATTCAATACATCGTCTTCCGGCCGACCTGTCACCAAAGGGTCTATTGCTGCCTCGGGCACCTTATGGTCGATCTCCTGTGAGTCTCGAATTTCGAATCCGACGCAGTTAATTGTAAGGTTCAGAGCCTGTTAATGACGATGGAACACACAAATTGCGTCGCGATTCAATACATCGTCCTCCGGCCGACCTGTCTCCAAGGGTCTATTGCTGCCTCTGGCACCTTATGGTCGTTCTCCTGTGAGTCTAGATTTTCGAATCGGACGCAAAACTGACAGTTAATTGTAAGGTTCAGAGCCTCTTAATGACAATGGAACACACAAATTGCGTCGCGATTCAATACATCGTCCTCCGGCCGACCTGTCTCCAAGGGTCTATTGCTGCCTCGGGCACCTTATGGTCGATCTCCTGTGAGTCTAGATTTTCGAATCCGACGCAAACCTGACAGTTAATTGTAACGTTCCGAGCCTGTTAATGACGATGGAACACACAAATCGCGTCGCGATTCAATACATCGCCCTCCAGCCGACTTGTCTGCAAGGGTCTAGTGCTGCCTCGGGCACCTTATGGTCGTTCTCCTGTGAGTCTAGATTTTCGAATGCGACGCAAAACTGACAGCTAATCGTAAGATTCAAAGCCTCTTAATGACAATGGAACACACAAATTGCGACGCGATTCAATACATCGTCCTCCGGCCGACCTGTCTCCAAGGGTGTATTGCTGCCTCGGGCACCTTATGGTCGATCTCCTGTGAGTCTAGATTTTCGTATCCGACGCAAAACTGACAGTTAATTGTAACGTTCAGAGCCTGTTCATGACGATGGAAGATACAAATTGCTTCGCGATTCAATACATCGTCCTCCAGCCGACTTGTCTCCAAGGGTCTAGTGCTGCCTCGGACACCGTATGGTCGTTCTCCTGTGAGTCTAGATTTTCGAATCCGACGCAAAACTGACAGTTAATTGTAAGGTTCAGAGCCTCTTAATGACAATGCAACACACAAATCGCGTCGCGATTCAATACATCGTCCTCCGGCCGAACTGTCTCCAAGCGTCTGTTGCTGCCTCGGGCACCTTATGGTCGATCTCCTGTGAGTCTAGAATTTCGAATCCGACGCAGTTAATTGTAACGTTCAGAGCCTGTTAATGACGATGGAACACACAAACTGCGTCGCGATTCAATACATCGTCCTCCGGCCGACCTGTCTCCAAGTGTCTATTGCTGCCTCGGGCACCTTATGGTCGACCTCCTGTGAGTCTAGATTTTCGAATCCGACGCAAAACTGACAGTTAATTGTAACGTTCAGAGCCTGTTCATGACGATGGAAGACACAAATTGCGTCGCGATTCAATACATCGTCCTCCAGCCGACTTGTTTCCAAGGGTTTAGTGCTGCCTCGGACACCGTATGGTCGTTCAACTGTGAGTCTAGATTTTCGAATCCGACGCAAAACTGACAGTTAATTGTAAGGTTCAGAGCCTCTTAATGACAATGGAACACACAAATCGCGTCGCGATTCAATACATCGTCCTCCGGCCGAACTGTCTCCAAGGGTCTATTGCTGCCTCGGGCACCTTATGGTCGATCTCCTGTGAGTCTAGAATTTCGAATCCGACGCAGTTAATTGTAACGTTCAGGGCCTGTTAATGACGATGGAACACACAAACTGCGTCGCGATTCAATACATCGTCCTCCAGCCGACTTGTCTCCAAGGGTCTATTGCTGCCTCGGACACCTTATGGTCGTTCTCCTGTGAGTCTAGATTTTCGAATCCGACGCAAAACTGACTGTTAATTGTAACGTTCAGAGCCTGTTAATGACGATGGAACACACAAATCGCGACGCGATTCAGTACATCGTCCTCCGGCCGACCTGTCTCCAAGGTTCAATTGCTGCCTCGGGCACCTTATGGTCGATCTCCTGTGAGTCTAGATTTTCGAATCCGACGCAAAACTGACAGTTAATTGTAAGGTTCAGAGCCTGTTAATGACGATGGAACACACAAATTGCGTCGCGATTCAATACATCGTCCTCCGGCCGACCTGTCTCCAAGGGTCTATTGCTACCTCGGGCACCTTATGGTCGATCTCCTGTGAGTCTAGATTTTCGAATCCGACGCAAACCTGACAGTTAATTGTAACGTTCAGAGCCTGTTAATGACGATGGAACACACAAATCGCGTCGCGATTCAATACATCGTCCTCCAGCCGACTTGTCTCCAAGGGTCTATTGCTGCCTCGGGCACCTTATGGTCGTTCTCGTGTGAGTCTAGATTTTCGAATCCGACGCAAGACTGACAGTTAATTGTAACGTTCAGAGCCTCTTAATGACAATGGAACACACAAATCGCGTCGCGATTCAATACATCGTCCTCCGGCCGACCTGTCTCCAAGGGTCTATTGCTGCCGCGGGCACCTTATGGTCGATCTCCTGTGAGTCTAGATTTTCGAATCCGACGCAAAACTGACAGTTAATTGTAACGTTCAGAGCCTGTTAATGACGATGGAACACACAAATCGCGTCGCGATTCAATACATCGTCCTCCAGCCGACTTGTCTCCAAGGGTGTAGTGCTGCCTCGGACTCCGTATGGTCGTTCTCCTGTGAGTCTAGATTTTCGAATCCGACGCAAAACTGACAGTTAATTGCAAGGTTCAGAGCCTCTTAATGACAATGGAACACACAAATCGCGTCGCGATTCAATACATCGTCTTCCGGCCGACCTGTCACCAAAGGGTCTATTGCTGCCTCGGGCACCTTATGGTCGATCTCCTGTGAGTCTCGAATTTCGAATCCGACGCAGTTAATTGTAAGGTTCAGAGCCTGTTAATGACGATGGAACACACAAATTGCGTCGCGATTCAATACATCGTCCTCCGGCCGACCTGTCTCCAAGGGTCTATTGCTGCCTCTGGCACCTTATGGTCGTTCTCCTGTGAGTCTAGATTTTCGAATCGGACGCAAAACTGACAGTTAATTGTAAGGTTCAGAGCCTCTTAATGACAATGGAACACACAAATTGCGTCGCGATTCAATACATCGTCCTCCGGCCGACCTGTCTCCAAGGGTCTATTGCTGCCTCGGGCACCTTATGGTCGATCTCCTGTGAGTCTAGATTTTCGAATCCGACGCAAACCTGACAGTTAATTGTAACGTTCAGAGCCTGTTAATGACGATGGAACACACAAATCGCGTCGCGATTCAATACATCGCCCTCCAGCCGACTTGTCTGCAAGGGTCTAGTGCTGCCTCGGGCACCTTATGGTCGTTCTCCTGTGAGTCTAGATTTTCGAATGCGACGCAAAACTGACAGCTAATCGTAAGATTCAAAGCCTCTTAATGACAATGGAACACACAAATTGCGACGCGATTCAATACATCGTCCTCCGGCCGACCTGTCTCCAAGGGTGTATTGCTGCCTCGGGCACCTTATGGTCGTTCTCGTGTGAGTCTAGATTTTCGAATCCGACGCAAGACTGACAGTTAATTGTAACGTTCAGAGCCTCTTAATGACAATGGAACACACAAATCGCGTCGCGATTCAATACATCGTCCTCCGGCCGACCTGTCTCCAAGGGTCTATTGCTGCCTCGGGCACCTTACGGTCGATCTCCTGTGAGTCTAGATTTTCGAATCCGACGCAAAACTGACAGTTAATTGTAACGTTCAGAGCCTGTTAATGACGATGGAACACACAAATCCCGTCGCGATACAATACATCGTCCTCCGGCCGACCTGTCTCCAAGTGTCTATTGCTGCCTCGGGCACCTTATGGTCGACCTCCTGTGAGTCTAGATTTTCGAATCCGACGCAAAACTGACAGTTAATTGTAACGTTCAGAGCCTGTTCATGACGATGGAAGACACAAATTGCGTCGCGAGTCAATACATCGTCCTCCAGCCGACTTGTCTCCAAGGGTCTAGTGCTGCCTCGGACACCGTATGGTCGTTCAACTGTGAGTCTAGATTTTCGAATCCGACGCAAAACTGACAGTTAATTGTAAGGTTCAGAGCCTCTTAATGACAATGGAACACACAAATCGCGTCGCGATTCAATACATCGTCCTCCGGCCGAACTGTCTCCAAGGGTCTATTGCTGCCTCGGGCACCTTATGGTCGATCTCCTGTGAGTCTAGAATTTCGAGTCCGACGCAGTTAATTGTAACGTTCAGGGCCTGTTAATGACGATGGAACACACAAACTGCGTCGCGATTCAATACATCGTCCTCCAGCCGACTTGTCTCCAAGGGTCTATTGCTGCCTCGGACACCTTATGGTCGTTCTCCTGTGAGTCTAGATTTTCGAATCCGACGCAAAACTGACTGTTAATTGTAACGTTCAGAGCCTGTTAATGACGATGGAACACACAAATCGCGACGCGATTCAGTACATCGTCCTCCGGCCGACCTGTCTCCAAGGTTCAATTGCTGCCTCGGGCACCTTATGGTCGATCTCCTGTGAGTCTAGATTTTCGAATCCGACGCAAAACTGACAGTTAATTGTAAGGTTCAGAGCCTGTTAATGACGATGGAACACACAAATTGCGTCGCGATTCAATACATCGTCCTCCGGCCGACCTGTCTCCAAGGGTCTATTGCTACCTCGGGCACCTTATGGTCGATCTCCTGTGAGTCTAGATTTTCGAATCCGACGCAAACCTGACAGTTAATTGTAACGTTCAGAGCCTGTTAATGACGATGGAACACACAAATCGCGTCGCGATTCAATACATCGTCCTCCAGCCGACTTGTCTCCAAGGGTCTATTGCTGCCTCGGGCACCTTATGGTCGTTCTCGTGTGGGTCTAGATTTTCGAATCCGACGCAAGACTGACAGTTAATTGTAACGTTCAGAGCCTCTTAATGACAATGGAACACACAAATCGCGTCGCGATTCAATACATCGTCCTCCGGCCGACCTGTCTCCAAGGGTCTATTGCTGCCGCGGGCACCTTATGGTCGATCTCCTGTGAGTCTAGATTTTCGAATCCGACGCAAAACTGACAGTTAATTGTAACGTTCAGAGCCTGTTAATGACGATGGAACACACAAATCGCGTCGCGATTCAATACATCGTCCTCCAGCCGACTTGTCTCCAAGGGTCTAGTGCTGCCTCGGACTCCGTATGGTCGTTCTCCTGTGAGTCTAGATTTTCGAATGCGACGCAAAACTGACAGCTAATCGTAAGGTTCAAAGCCTCTTAATGACAATGGAACACACAAATTGCGTCGCGATTCAATACATCGTCCTCCGGCCGACCTGTCTCCAAGGGTCAATTGCTGCCTCGGGCACCTTATGGTCGTTCTCCTGTGAGTCTAGATTTTCGAATCCGACGCAAGACTGACAGTTAATTGTAACGTTCAGAGCCTCTTAATGACAATGGAACACACAAATCGCGTCGCGATTCAATACATCGTCCTCCGGCCGACCTGTCTCCAAGGGTCTATTGCTGCCTCGGGCACCTTATGGTCGATCTCCTGTGAGTCTAGATTTTCGAATCCGACGCAAAACTGACAGTTAATTGTAACGTTCAGAGCCTGATAATGACGATGGAACACACAAATCCCGTTGCGATTCAATACATCGTCCTCCGGCCGACCTGTCTCCAAGTGTCTATTGCTGCCTCGGGCACCTTATGGTCGATCTCCTGTGAGTCTAGATTTTCGAATCCGACGCAAAACTGACAGTTAATTGTAACGTTTGGAGCCTGTTCATGACGATGGAAGACACAAATTGCGTCGCGATTCAATACATCGTCCTCCAGCCGACTTGTCTCCAAGGGTCTAGTGCTGCCTCGGACACCGTATGGTCGTTCTCCTGTGAGTCTAGATTTTCGAATCCGACGCAAAACTGACAGTTAATTGTAACGTTCAGAGCCTCTTAATGACAATGGAACACACAAATCGCGTCGCGATTCAATACATCGTCCTCCGGCCGACCTGTCTCCAAGGGTCTATTGCTGCCTCGGGCACCTTATGGTCGATCTCCTGTGAGTCTAGATTTTCGAATCCGACGCAAAACTGACAGTTAATTGTAACGTTCAGAGCCTGTTAATGACGATGGAACACGCAAATTGCGTCGCGATTCAATACATCGTCCTCCGGCCGACCTGTCTCCAAGGGTCTATTGCTGCCTCGGGCACCTTATGGTCGATCTCCTGTGAATCTAGATTTTCGAATCCGACGCAAAACTGACAGTTAATTGTAACGTTCAGAGCCTGTTAATGACGATGGAACACACAAATTGCGTCGCGATTCAATACATCGTCCTCCAGCCGACTTGTCTCCAAGGGTCTATTGCTGCCTCGGACACCGTATGGTCGTTCTCCTGTGAGTCTAGATTTTCGAATCCGACGCAAAACTGACAGTTAATTGTAAGGTTCAGAGCCTCTTAATGACAATGGAACACACAAATCGCGTCGCGATTCAATACATCGTCCTCCGGCCGACCTGTCTCCAAGGGTCTATTGCTGCCTCGGGCACCTTATGGTCGATCTCCTGTGAGTCTCGAATTTCGAATCCGACGCAGTTAATTGTAAGGTTCAGAGCCTCTTAATGACAATGGAACACACAAATTGCGTCGCGATTCAATACATCGTCCTCCGGCCGACCTGTGTCCAAGGGTCTATTGCTGCCTCGGGCACCTTATGGTCGATCTCCTGTGAGTCTAGATTTTCGAATCCGACGCAAACCTGACAGTTAATTCTAACGTTCAGAGCCTGTTAATGACGATGGAACACACAAACCGCGTCGCGATTCAATACATCGTCCTCCAGCCGACTTGTCTGCAAGGGTCTAGTGCTGCCTCGGGCACCTTATGGTCGTTCTCCTGTGAGTCTAGATTTTCGAATGCGACGCAATACTGACAGTTAATAGTAAGGTTCAGAGCCTCTTAATGACAATGGAACACACAAATTGCGTCGCGATTCAATACATCGTCCTCCGGCCGACCTGTCTCCAAGGGTGTATTGCTGCCTCGGGCCCCTTATGGTCGTTCTCGTGTGAGTCTAGATTTTCGAATCCGACGCAAGACTGACAGTTAACTGTAACGTTCAGAGCCTCTTAATGACAATGGAACACACAAATAGCGTCGCGATTCAATACATCGTCCTCCGGCCGACCTGTCTCCAAGGGTCTATTGCTGCCTCGGGCACCTTATGGTCGATCTCCTGTGAGTCTAGATTTTCGAATCCGACGCAAAACTGACAGTTCATTGTAACGTTCAGAGCCTGTTAATGACGATGGAACACACAAATCCCGTCGCGATTCAATACATCGTCCTCCGGCCGACCTGTCTCCAAGTGTCTATTGCTGCCTCGGGCACCTTATGGTCGATCTCCTGTGAGTCTAGATTTTCGAATCCGACGCAAAACTGACAGTTAATTGTAACGTTCAGAGCCTGTTCATGACGATGGAAGACACAAATTGCGTCGCGATTCAATAAATCGTCCTCCAGCCGACTTGTCTCCAAGGGTCTAGTGCTGCCTCGGACACCTTATGGTCGATCTCCTGTGAGTCTAGAATTTCGAATCCGACGCAGTTAATTGTAACGTTCAGAGCCTGTTAATGACGATGGAACACGCAAACTGCGTCGCGATTCAATACATCGTCCTCCAGCCGACTTGTCTCCAAGGGTCTAGTGCTGCCTCGGACACCTTATGGTCGTTCTCCTGTGAGTCTAGATTTTCGAATCCGACGCAAAACTGACAGTTAATTGTAACGTTCAGTGCCTGTTAATGACGATGGAACACACAAATCGCGTCGCGATTCAATACATCGTCCTCCGGCCGACCTGTCTCCAAGGGTCTATTGCTGCCTCGGGCACCTTATGGTCGATCTCCTGTGACTCTAGATTTTCGAATCCGACGCAAAACTGACAGTTAATTGTAACGTTCAGAGCCTGTTAATGACGATGGAACACACAAATCGCGTTGCGATTCAATACATCGTCCTCCAGCCGACTTGTCTGCAAGGGTCTAGTGCTGCCTCGGGCACCTTATGGTCGTTCTCCTGTGAGTCTAGATTTTCGAATGCGACGCAAAACTGACAGCTAATCGTAAGGTTCAAAGCCTCTTAATGACAATGGAACACACAAATTGCGTCGCGATTCAATACATCGTCCTCCGGCCGACCTGTCTCCAAGGGTCAATTGCTGCCTCGGGCACCTTATGGTCGTTCTCCTGTGAGTCTAGATTTTCGAATCCGACGCAAGACTGACAGTTAATTGTAACGTTCAGAGCCTCTTAATGACAATGGAACACACAAATCGCGTCGCGATTCAATACATCGTCCTCCGGCCGACCTGTCTCCAAGGGTCTATTGCTGCCTCGGGCACCTTATGGTCGATCTCCTGTGAGTCTAGATTTTCGAATCCGACGCAAAACTGACAGTTAATTGTAACGTTCAGAGCCTGTTAATGACGATGGAACACACAAATCCCGTCGCGATTCAATACATCGTCCTCCGGCCGACCTGTCTCCAAGTGTCTATTGCTGCCTCGGGCAGCTTATGGTCGATCTCCTGTGAGTCTAGATTTTCGAATCCGACGCAAAACTGACAGTTAATTGTAACGTTTGGAGCCTGTTCATGACGATGGAAGACACAAATTGCGTCGCGATTCAATACATCGTCCTCCAGCCGACTTGTCTCCAAGGGTCTAGTGCTGCCTCGGACACCGTATGGTCGTTCTCCTGTGAGTCTAGATTTTCGAATCCGACGCAAAACTGACAGTTAATTGTAACGTTCAGAGCCTCTTAATGACAATGGAACACACAAATCGCGTCGCGATTCAATACATCGTCCTCCGGCCGACCTGTCTCCAAGGGTCTATTGCTGCCTCGGGCACCTTATGGTCGATCTCCTGTGAGTCTCGAATTTCGAATCCGACGCAGTTAATTGTAAGGTTCAGAGCCTCTTAATGACAATGGAACACACAAATTGCGTCGCGATTCAATACATCGTCCTCCGGCCGACCTGTCTCCAAGGGTCTATTGCTGCCTCGGGCACCTTATGGTCGATCTCCTGTGAGTCTAGATTTTCGAATCCGACGCAAACCTGACAGTTAATTCTAACGTTCAGAGCCTGTTAATGACGATGGAACACACAAACCGCGTCGCGATTCAATACATCGTCCTCCAGCCGACTTGTCTGCAAGGGTCTAGTGCTGCCTCGGGCACCTTATGGTCGTTCTCCTGTGAGTCTAGATTTTCGAATGCGACGCAATACTGACAGTTAATAGTAAGGTTCAGAGCCTCTTAATGACAATGGAACACACAAATTGCGTCGCGATTCAATACATCGTCCTCCGGCCGACCTGTCTCCAAGGGTGTATTGCTGCCTCGGGCACCTTATGGTCGTTCTCGTGTGAGTCTAGATTTTCGAATCCGACGCAAGACTGACAGTTAATTGTAACGTTCAGAGCCTCTTAATGACAATGGAACACACAAATCGCGTCGCGATTCAATACATCGTCCTCCGGCCGACCTGTCTCCAAGGGTCTATTGCTGCCTCGGGCACCTTATGGTCGATCTCCTGTGAGTCTAGATTTTCGAATCCGACGCAAAACTGACAGTTCATTGTAACGTTCAGAGCCTGTTAATGACGATGGAACACACAAATCCCGTCGCGATTCAATACATCGTCCTCCGGCCGACCTGTCTCCAAGTGTCTATTGCTGCCTCGGGCACCTTATGGTCGATCTCCTGTGAGTCTAGATTTTCGAATCCGACGCAAAACTGACAGTTAATTGTAACGTTCAGAGCCTGTTCATGACGATGGAAGACACAAATTGCGTCGCGATTCAATACATCGTCCTCCAGCCGACTTGTCTCATAGGGTCTAGTGCTGCCTCGGACACCTTATGGTCGATCTCCTGTGAGTCTAGAATTTCGAATCCGACGCAGTTAATTGTAACGTTCAGAGCCTGTTAATGACGATGGAACACGCAAACTGCGTCGCGATTCAATACATCGTCCTCCAGCCGACTTGTCTCCAAGGGTCTAGTGCTGCCTCGGACACCTTATGGTCGTTCTCCTGTGAGTCTAGATTTTCGAATCCGACGCAAAACTGACAGTTAATTGTAACGTTCAGTGCCTGTTAATGACGATGGAACACACAAATCGCGTCGCGATTCAATACATCGTCCTCCGGCCGACCTGTCTCCAAGGGTCTATTGCTGCCTCGGGCACCTTATGGTCGATCTCCTGTGACTCTAGATTTTCGAATCCGACGCAAAACTGACAGTTAATTGTAACGTTCAGAGCCTCTTAATGACAATGGAACACACAAATCGCGTCGGGATTCAATACATCGTCCTCCGGCCGAGCTGTCTCCAAGGGTCTATTGCTGCCTCGGGCACCTTATGATAGTTCTCCTGTGAGTCTAGATTTTCGAATCCGACGCAAAACTGACAGTTAATTGTAAGGTTCAGAGCCTCTTAATGACAATGGAACACACAAATTGCGTCGCGATTCAATACATCGTCCTCCGGCCGACCTGTCTCCAAGGGTCTATTGCTGCCTCGGGCACCTTATGGTCGATCTCCTGTGAGTCTAGTTTTGCGAATCCGACGCAAAACTGACAGTTAATTGTAACGTTCAGCGCCTGTTAATGACGATGGAACACACAAATCGCGTCGCGATTCAATACATCATCCTCCAGCCGACTTATCTCCAAAGGGTCTAGTGCTGCCTCGGGCACCTTATGGTCGTTCTCCTGTGAGTCTAGATTTTCGAATCGGACGCAAAACTGACAGTTAATTGTAAGGTTCAGAGCCTGTTAATGACGATGGAACACACAAATCGCGTCGCGATTCAATACATCGTCCTCCGGCCGACCTGTCTCCAAGGGTCTATTGCTGCCTCGGGCACCTTATGGTCGATCTCCTGTGAGTCTAGATTTTCGAATCCGACGCAAAACTGACAGTTCATTGTAACGTTCAGAGCCTGTTAATGACGATGGAACACACAAATCCCGTCGCGATTCAATACATCGTCCTCCGGCCGACCTGTCTCCAAGTGTCTATTGCTGCCTCGGGCACCTTATGGTCGATCTCCTGTGAGTCTAGATTTTCGAATCCGACGCAAAACTGACAGTTAATTGTAACGTTCAGAGCCTGTTCATGACGATGGAAGACACAAATTGCGTCGCGATTCAATACATCGTCCTCCAGCCGACTTGTCTCATAGGGTCTAGTGCTGCCTCGGACACCTTATGGTCGATCTCCTGTGAGTCTAGAATTTCGAATCCGACGCAGTTAATTGTAACGTTCAGAGCCTGTTAATGACGATGGAACACGCAAACTGCGTCGCGATTCAATACATCGTCCTCCAGCCGACTTGTCTCCAAGGGTCTAGTGCTGCCTCGGACACCTTATGGTCGTTCTCCTGTGAGTCTAGATTTTCGAATCCGACGCAAAACTGACAGTTAATTGTAACGTTCAGTGCCTGTTAATGACGATGGAACACACAAATCGCGTCGCGATTCAATACATCGTCCTCCGGCCGACCTGTCTCCAAGGGTCTATTGCTGCCTCGGGCACCTTATGGTCGATCTCCTGTGACTCTAGATTTTCGAATCCGACGCAAAACTGACAGTTAATTGTAACGTTCAGAGCCTCTTAATGACAATGGAACACACAAATCGCGTCGGGATTCAATACATCGTCCTCCGGCCGAGCTGTCTCCAAGGGTCTATTGCTGCCTCGGGCACCTTATGATAGTTCTCCTGTGAGTCTAGATTTTCGAATCCGACGCAAAACTGACAGTTAATTGTAAGGTTCAGAGCCTCTTAATGACAATGGAACACACAAATTGCGTCGCGATTCAATACATCGTCCTCCGGCCGACCTGTCTCCAAGGGTCTATTGCTGCCTCGGGCACCTTATGGTCGATCTCCTGTGAGTCTAGTTTTGCGAATCCGACGCAAACCTGACAGTTAATTGTAACGTTCAGAGCCTGTTAATGACGATGGAACACACAAATCGCGTCGCGATTCAATACATCGTCCTCCAGCCGACTTGTCTGCAAGGGTCTAGTGCTGCCTCGGGCACCTTATGGTCGTTCTCCTGTGAGTCTAGATTTTCGAATCCGACGCAAAACTGACAGTTAATTGTAACGTTCAGTGCCTGTTAATGACGATGGAACACACAAATCGCGTCGCGATTTAATACATCGTCCTCCGGCCGACCTGTCTCCAAGGGTCTATTGCTGCCTCGGGCACCTTATGGTCGATCTCCTGTGACTCTAGATTTTCGAATCCGACGCAAAACTGACAGTTAATTGTAACGTTCAGAGCCTGTTAATGACGATGGAACACACAAATCGCGTTGCGATTCAATACATCGTCCTCCAGCCGACTTGTCTGCAAGGGTCTAGTGCTGCCTCGGACACCTTATGGTCGTTCTCCTGTGAGTCTAGATTTTCGAATGCGACGCAAAACTGACAGCTAATCGTAAGGTTCAAAGCCTCTTAATGACAATGGAACACACAAATTGCGTCGCGATTCAATACATCGTCCTCCGGCCGACCTGTCTCCAAGGGTCAATTGCTGCCTCGGGCACCTTATGGTCGATCTCCTGTGAGTCTAGATTTTCGAATCCGACGCAAAACTGACAGTTAATTGTAACGTTCAGCGCCTGTTAATGACGATGGAACACACAAATCGCGTCGCGATTCAATACATCGTCCTCCGGCCGACCTGTCTCCAAGGGTCTATTGCTGCCTCGGGCACCTTATGGTCGATCTCCTGTGAGTCTAGATTTTCGAATCCGACGCAAAAATGACAGTTAATTGTAACGTTCAGAGCCTGTTAATGACGATGGAACACACAAATTGCGTCGCGATTCAATACATCATCCTCCAGCCGACCTGTCTCCAAGGGTCTGTTGATGCCTCGGGCACCTTATGGTCGATCTCCTGTGAGTCTAGATTTTCGAATTCGACGCAAAACTGACAGTTTATTGTAACGTTCAGCGCCTGTTAATGACGATGGAACACACAAATCACGTCGCGATTCAGTACATCATCCTCCAGCCGACTTGTCTCCAAAGGTCTAGTGCTGCGTCGGGCACCTTATGGTCGTTCTCCTGTGAGTCTAGATTTTCGAATCCGACGCAAAACTGACAGTTAATTGTAACGTTCAGAGCCTGTTAATGACGATGGAACACACAAATCACGTCGCGATTCAATACATCGTCCTCCTGCCGACCTGTCTCCAACGGTCTAGTGCTGCGTCGGGCACCTTATGGTCGTTCTCCTGTGAGTCTAGATTTTCGATCCGACGCAAAACTGACAGTTAATTGTAACGTTCAGAGCCTGTTAATGACGATGGAACACACAAATTGCGTCGCGATTCAATACATCGTCCTCCGGCCGACCTGTCTCCAAGGGTCTATTGCTGCGTCGGCCACCTTATGGTCGTTGTCCTGTGAGTCTAGATTTTCGAATCCGACGCAAAACTGACAGTTAATTGTAACGTTCAGAGCCTGTTAATGACGATGGAACACACAAATCCCGTCGCGATTCAATACATCGTCCTCCGGCCGACCTGTCTCCAAGTGTCCATTGCTGCCTCGGGCAGCTTATGGTCGATCTCCTGTGAGTCTAGATTTTCGAATCCGACGCAAAACTGACAGTTAATTGTAACGTTTGGAGCCTGTTCATGACGATGGAAGACACAAATTGCGTCGCGATTCAATACATCGTCCTCCAGCCGACTTGTCTCCAAGGGTCTAGTGCTGCCTCGGACACCGTATGGTCGTTCTCCTGTGAGTCTAGATTTTCGAATCCGACGCAAAACTGACAGTTAATTGTAACGTTCAGAGCCTCTTAATGACAATGGAACACACAAATCGCGTCGCGATTCAATACATCGTCCTCCGGCCGACCTGTCTCCAAGGGTCTATTGCTGCCTCGGGCACCTTATGGTCGATCTCCTGTGAATCTAGATTTTCGAATCCGACGCAAAACTGACAGTTAATTGTAACGTTCAGAGCCTGTTAATGACGATGGAACACACAAATTGCGTCGCGATTCAATACATCGTCCTCCAGCCGACTTGTCTCCAAGGGTCTATTGCTGCCTCGGACACCGTATGGTCGTTCTCCTGTGAGTCTAGATTTTCGAATCCGACGCAAAACTGACAGTTAATTGTAAGGTTCAGAGCCTCTTAATGACAATGGAACACACAAATCGCGTCGCGATTCAATACATCGTCCTCCGGCCGACCTGTCTCCAAGGGTCTATTGCTGCCTCGGGCACCTTATGGTCGATCTCCTGTGAGTCTCGAATTTCGAATCCGACGCAGTTAATTGTAAGGTTCAGAGCCTCTTAATGACAATGGAACACACAAATTGCGTCGCGATTCAATACATCGTCCTCCGGCCGACCTGTCTCCAAGGGTCTATTGCTGCCTCGGGCACCTTATGGTCGATCTCCTGTGAGTCTAGATTTTCGAATCCGACGCAAACCTGACAGTTAATTCTAACGTTCAGAGCCTGTTAATGACGATGGAACACACAAACCGCGTCGCGATTCAATACATCGTCCTCCAGCCGACTTGTCTGCAAGGGTCTAGTGCTGCCTCGGGCACCTTATGGTCGTTCTCCTGTGAGTCTAGATTTTCGAATGCGACGCAATACTGACAGTTAATAGTAAGGTTCAGAGCCTCTTAATGACAATGGAACACACAAATTGCGTCGCGATTCAATACATCGTCCTCCGGCCGACCTGTCTCCAAGGGTGTATTGCTGCCTCGGGCACCTTATGGTCGTTCTCGTGTGAGTCTAGATTTTCGAATCCGACGCAAGACTGACAGTTAATTGTAACGTTCAGAGCCTCTTAATGACAATGGAACACACAAATCGCGTCGCGATTCAATACATCGTCCTCCGGCCGACCTGTCTCCAAGGGTCTATTGCTGCCTCGGGCACCTTATGGTCGATCTCCTGTGAGTCTAGATTTTCGAATCCGACGCAAAACTGACAGTTCATTGTAACGTTCAGAGCCTGTTAATGACGATGGAACACACAAATCCCGTCGCGATTCAATACATCGTCCTCCGGCCGACCTGTCTCCAAGTGTCTATTGCTGCCTCGGGCACCTTATGGTCGATCTCCTGTGAGTCTAGATTTTCGAATCCGACGCAAAACTGACAGTTAATTGTAACGTTCAGAGCCTGTTCATGACGATGGAAGACACAAATTGCGTCGCGATTCAATACATCGTCCTCCAGCCGACTTGTCTCATAGGGTCTAGTGCTGCCTCGGACACCTTATGGTCGACCTCCTGTGAGTCTAGAATTTCGAATCCGACGCAGTTAATTGTAACGTTCAGAGCCTGTTAATGACGATGGAACACGCAAACTGCGTCGCGATTCAATACATCGTCCTCCAGCCGACTTGTCTCCAAGGGTCTAGTGCTGCCTCGGACACCTTATGGTCGTTCTCCTGTGAGTCTAGATTTTCGAATCCGACGCAAAACTGACAGTTAATTGTAACGTTCAGTGCCTGTTAATGACGATGGAACACACAAATCGCGTCGCGATTCAATACATCGTCCTCCGGCCGACCTGTCTCCAAGGGTCTATTGCTGCCTCGGGCACCTTATGGTCGATCTCCTGTGACTCTAGATTTTCGAATCCGACGCAAAACTGACAGTTAATTGTAACGTTCAGAGCCTCTTAATGACAATGGAACACACAAATCGCGTCGGGATTCAATACATCGTCCTCCGGCCGAGCTGTCTCCAAGGGTCTATTGCTGCCTCGGGCACCTTATGATAGTTCTCCTGTGAGTCTAGATTTTCGAATCCGACGCAAAACTGACAGTTAATTGTAAGGTTCAGAGCCTCTTAATGACAATGGAACACACAAATTGCGTCGCGATTCAATACATCGTCCTCCGGCCGACCTGTCTCCAAGGGTCTATTGCTGCCTCGGGCACCTTATGGTCGATCTCCTGTGAGTCTAGTTTTGCGAATCCGACGCAAAACTGACAGTTAATTGTAACGTTCAGCGCCTGTTAATGACGATGGAACACACAAATCGCGTCGCGATTCAATACATCATCCTCCAGCCGACTTATCTCCAAAGGGTCTAGTGCTGCCTCGGGCACCTTATGGTCGTTCTCCTGTGAGTCTAGATTTTCGAATCGGACGCAAAACTGACAGTTAATTGTAAGGTTCAGAGCCTGTTAATGACGATGGAACACACAAATCGCGTCGCGATTCAATACATCGTTCTCCGGCCGACCTGTCTCCAAGGGTCTATTGCTGCGTCGGCCACCTTATGGTCGTTGTCCTGTGAGTCTAGATTTTCGAATCCGACGCAAAACTGACAGTTAATTGTAACGTTCAGAGCCTGTTAATGACGATGGAACACACAAATCCCGTCGCGATTCAATACATCGTCCTCCGGCCGACCTGTCTCCAAGTGTCTATTGCTGCCTCGGGCAGCTTATGGTCGATCTCCTGTGAGTCTAGATTTTCGAATCCGACGCAAAACTGACAGTTAATTGTAACGTTTGGAGCCTGTTCATGACGATGGAAGACACAAATTGCGTCGCGATTCAATACATCGTCCTCCAGCCGACTTGTCTCCAAGGGTCTAGTGCTGCCTCGGACACCGTATGGTCGTTCTCCTGTGAGTCTAGATTTTCGAATCCGACGCAAAACTGACAGTTAATTGTAACGTTCAGAGCCTCTTAATGACAATGGAACACACAAATCGCGTCGCGATTCAATACATCGTCCTCCGGCCGACCTGTCTCCAAGGGTCTATTGCTGCCTCGGGCACCTTATGGTCGATCTCCTGTGAATCTAGATTTTCGAATCGGACGCAAAACTGACAGTTAATTGTAAGGTTCAGAGCCTGTTAATGACGATGGAACACACAAATCGCGTCGCGATTCAATACATCGTCCTCCGGCCGACCTGTCTCCAAGGGTCTATTGCTGCCTCGGGCACCTTACGGCGATCTCCAGTGAGTCTAGATTTTCGAATCCGACGCAAAACTGACAGTTAGTTGTAACGTTCAGAGCCTGTTCATGACGATGGAACACACAAATTGCGTCGCGATTCAATACATCGTCCTCCGGCCGACCTGTCTCCAAGGGTCTATTGCTGCCTCGGGCACCTTACGGCGATCTCCAGTGAGTCTAGATTTTCGAATCCGACGCAAAACTGACAGTTAGTTGTAACGTTCAGAGCCTGTTAATGACGATGGAACACACAAATCGCGTCGCGATTCAATACATCGTCCTCCAGCCGACTTGTCTCCAAGGGTCAAGTCCTGCCTCGGGCACCTTATGGTCGTTCTTCTGTGAGTCTAGATTTTCGAATCCGACGCAAAACTGACAGTTATTTGTAAGGTTCAGAGCCTCTTAATGACAATGGAACACACAAATTGCGTCGCGATTCAATACATCGTCCTCCGGCCGACCTGTCTCCAAGGGTCTGTTGCTGCCTCGGGCACCTTATGGTCGATCTCCTGTGAGTCTAGATTTTCGAATTCGACGCAAAACTGACAGTTAATTGTAACGTTCAGAGCCTGTTAATGACGATGGAACACACAAATCACGTCGCGATTCAATACATCATCCTCCAGCCGACTTGTCTCCAAAGGTCTAGTGCTGCCTCGGGCACCTTATGGTCGATCTCCTGTGAGTCTAGATTTTCGAATCCGACGCAAAACTGACAGTTAATTGTAACGTTCAGAGCCTGTTCATGACGATGGAAGACACAAATTGCGTCGCGATTCAATAAATCGTCCTCCAGCCGACTTGTCTCCAAGGGTCTAGTGCTGCCTCGGACACCTTATGGTCGATCTCCTGTGAGTCTAGAATTTCGAATCCGACGCAGTTAATTGTAACGTTCAGAGCCTGTTAATGACGATGGAACACGCAAACTGCGTCGCGATTCAATACATCGTCCTCCAGCCGACTTGTCTCCAAGGGTCTAGTGCTGCCTCGGACACCTTATGGTCGTTCTCCTGTGAGTCTAGATTTTCGAATCCGACGCAAAACTGACAGTTAATTGTAACGTTCAGTGCCTGTTAATGACGATGGAACACACAAATCGCGTCGCGATTCAATACATCGTCCTCCGGCCGACCTGTCTCCAAGGGTCTATTGCTGCCTCGGGCACCTTATGGTCGATCTCCTGTGACTCTAGATTTTCGAATCCGACGCAAAACTGACAGTTAATTGTAACGTTCAGAGCCTGTTAATGACGATGGAACACACAAATCGCGTTGCGATTCAATACATCGTCCTCCAGCCGACTTGTCTGCAAGGGTCTAGTGCTGCCTCGGGCACCTTATGGTCGTTCTCCTGTGAGTCTAGATTTTCGAATCCGACGCAAAACTGACAGCTAATCGTAAGGTTCAAAGCCTCTTAATGACAATGGAACACACAAATTGCGTCGCGATTCAATACATCGTCCTCCGGCCGACCTGTCTCCAAGGGTCTATTGCTGCCTCGGGCACCTTATGGTCGTTCTCCTGTGAGTCTAGATTTTCGAATCCGACGCAAGACTGACAGTTAATTGTAACGTTCAGAGCCTCTTAATGACAATGGAACACACAAATCGCGTCGCGATACAATACATCGTCCTCCGGCCGACCTGTCTCCAAGGGTCTATTGCTGCCTCGGGCACCTTATGGTCGATCTCCTGTGAGTCTAGATTTTCGAATCCGACGCAAAACTGACAGTTAATTGTAACGTTCAGAGCCTGTTAATGACGATGGAACACACAAATCCCGTCGCGATTCAATACATCGTCCTCCGGCCGACCTGTCTCCAAGTGTCTATTGCTGCCTCGGGCAGCTTATGGTCGATCTCCTGTGAGTCTAGATTTTCGAATCCGACGCAAAACTGACAGTTAATTGTAACGTTTGGAGCCTGTTCATGACGATGGAAGACACAAATTGCGTCGCGATTCAATACATCGTCCTCCAGCCGACTTGTCTCCAAGGGTCTAGTGCTGCCTCGGACACCGTATGGTCGTTCTCCTGTGAGTCTAGATTTTCGAATCCGACGCAAAACTGACAGTTAATTGTAACGTTCAGAGCCTCTTAATGACAATGGAACACACAAATCGCGTCGCGATTCAATACATCGTCCTCCGGCCGACCTGTCTCCAAGGGTCTATTGCTGCCTCGGGCACCTTATGGTCGATCTCCTGTGAATCTAGATTTTCGAATCCGACGCAAAACTGACAGTTAATTGTAACGTTCAGAGCCTGTTAATGACGATGGAACACACAAATTGCGTCGCGATTCAATACATCGTCCTCCAGCCGACTTGTCTCCAAGGGTCTATTGCTGCCTCGGACACCGTATGGTCGTTCTCCTGTGAGTCTAGATTTTCGAATCCGACGCAAAACTGACAGTTAATTGTAAGGTTCAGAGCCTCTTAATGACAATGGAACACACAAATCGCGTCGCGATTCAATACATCGTCCTCCGGCCGACCTGTCTCCAAGGGTCTATTGCTGCCTCGGGCACCTTATGGTCGATCTCCTGTGAGTCTCGAATTTCGAATCCGACGCAGTTAATTGTAAGGTTCAGAGCCTGTTAATGACAATGGAACACACAAATTGCGTCGCGATTCAATACATCGTCCTCCGGCCGACCTGTCTCCAAGGGTCTATTGCTGCCTCGGGCACCTTATGGTCGATCTCCTGTGAGTCTAGATTTTCGAATCCGACGCAAACCTGACAGTTAATTCTAACGTTCAGAGCCTGTTAATGACGATGGAACACACAAACCGCGTCGCGATTCAATACATCGTCCTCCAGCCGACTTGTCTGCAAGGGTCTAGTGCTGCCTCGGGCACCTTATGGTCGTTCTCCTGTGAGTCTAGATTTTCGAATGCGACGCAATACTGACAGTTAATAGTAAGGTTCAGAGCCTCTTAGTGACAATGGAACACACAAATTGCGTCGCGATTCAATACATCGTCCTCCGGCCGACCTGTCTCCAAGGGTGTATTGCTGCCTCGGGCACCTTATGGTCGTTCTCGTGTGAGTCTAGATTTTCGAATCCGACGCAAGACTGACAGTTAATTGTAACGTTCAGAGCCTCTTAATGACAATGGAACACACAAATCGCGTCGCGATTCAATACATCGTCCTCCGGCCGACCTGTCTCCAAGGGTCTATTGCTGCCTCGGGCACCTTATGGTCGATCTCCTGTGAATCTAGATTTTCGAATCGGACGCAAAACTGACAGTTAATTGTAAGGTTCAGAGCCTGTTAATGACGATGGAACACACAAATCGCGTCGCGATTCAATACATCGTCCTCCGGCCGACCTGTCTCCAAGGGTCTATTGCTGCCTCGGGCACCTTACGGCGATCTCCAGTGAGTCTAGATTTTCGAATCCGACGCAAAACTGACAGTTAGTTGTAACGTTCAGAGCCTGTTCCTGACGATGGAACACACAAATTGCGTCGCGATTCAATACATCGTCCTCCGGCCGACCTGTCTCCAAGGGTCTATTGCTGCCTCGGGCACCTTACGGCGATCTCCAGTGAGTCTAGATTTTCGAATCCGACGCAAAACTGACAGTTAGTTGTAACGTTCAGAGCCTGTTAATGACGATGGAACACACAAATCGCGTCGCGATTCAATACATCGTCCTCCAGCCGACTTGTCTCCAAGGGTCTAGTGCTGCCTCGGACACCGTATGGTCGTTCTCCTGTGAGTCTAGATTTTCGAATCCGACGCAAAACTGACAGTTAATTGTAACGTTCAGAGCCTGTTAATGACGATGGAACACACAAATCCCGTCGCGATTCAATACATCGTCCTCCGGCCGACCTGTCTCCAAGTGTCTATTGCTGCCTCGGGCAGCTTATGGTCGATCTCCTGTGAGTCTAGATTTTCGAATCCGACGCAAAACTGACAGTTAATTGTAACGTTTGGAGCCTGTTCATGACGATGGAAGACACAAATTGCGTCGCGATTCAATACATCGTCCTCCAGCCGACTTGTCTCCAAGGGTCTAGTGCTGCCTCGGACACCGTATGGTCGTTCTCCTGTGAGTCTAGATTTTCGAATCCGACGCAAAACTGACAGTTAATTGTAACGTTCAGAGCCTCTTAATGACAATGGAACACACAAATCGCGTCGCGATTCAATACATCGTCCTCCGGCCGACCTGTCTCCAAGGGTCTATTGCTGCCTCGGGCACCTTATGGTCGATCTCCTGTGAATCTAGATTTTCGAATCCGACGCAAAACTGACAGTTAATTGTAACGTTCAGAGCCTGTTAATGACGATGGAACACACAAATTGCGTCGCGATTCAATACATCGTCCTCCAGCCGACTTGTCTCCAAGGGTCTATTGCTGCCTCGGACACCGTATGGTCGTTCTCCTGTGAGTCTAGATTTTCGAATCCGACGCAAAACTGACAGTTAATTGTAAGGTTCAGAGCCTCTTAATGACAATGGAACACACAAATCGCGTCGCGATTCAATACATCGTCCTCCGGCCGACCTGTCTCCAAGGGTCTATTGCTGCCTCGGGCACCTTATGGTCGATCTCCTGTGAGTCTCGAATTTCGAATCCGACGCAGTTAATTGTAAGGTTCAGAGCCTGTTAATGACAATGGAACACACAAATTGCGTCGCGATTCAATACATCGTCCTCCGGCCGACCTGTCTCCAAGGGTCTATTGCTGCCTCGGGCACCTTATGGTCGATCTCCTGTGAGTCTAGATTTTCGAATCCGACGCAAACCTGACAGTTAATTCTAACGTTCAGAGCCTGTTAATGACGATGGAACACACAAACCGCGTCGCGATTCAATACATCGTCCTCCAGCCGACTTGTCTGCAAGGGTCTAGTGCTGCCTCGGGCACCTTATGGTCGTTCTCCTGTGAGTCTAGATTTTCGAATGCGACGCAATACTGACAGTTAATAGTAAGGTTCAGAGCCTCTTAATGACAATGGAACACACAAATTGCGTCGCGATTCAATACATCGTCCTCCGGCCGACCTGTCTCCAAGGGTGTATTGCTGCCTCGGGCACCTTATGGTCGTTCTCGTGTGAGTCTAGATTTTCGAATCCGACGCAAGACTGACAGTTAATTGTAACGTTCAGAGCCTCTTAATGACAATGGAACACACAAATCGCGTCGCGATTCAATACATCGTCCTCCGGCCGACCTGTCTCCAAGGGTCTATTGCTGCCTCGGGCACCTTATGGTCGATCTCCTGTGAGTCTAGATTTTCGAATCCGACGCAAAACTGACAGTTCATTGTAACGTTCAGAGCCTGTTTATGACGATGGAACACACAAATCCCGTCGCGATTCAATACATCGTCCTCCGGCCGACCTGTCTCCAAGTGTCTATTGCTGCCTCGGGCACCTTATGGTCGATCTCCTGTGAGTCTAGATTTTCGAATCCGACGCAAAACTGACAGTTAATTGTAACGTTCAGAGCCTGTTAATGACGATGGAACACACAAATCCCGTCGCGATTCAATACATCGTCCTCCGGCCGACCTGTCTCCAAGTGTCTATTGCTGCCTCGGGCAGCTTATGGTCGATCTCCTGTGAGTCTAGATTTTCGAATCCGACGCAAAACTGACAGTTAATTGTAACGTTTGGAGCCTGTTCATGACGATGGAAGACACAAATTGCGTCGCGATTCAATACATCGTCCTCCAGCCGACTTGTCTCCAAGGGTCTAGTGCTGCCTCGGACACCGTATGGTCGTTCTCCTGTGAGTCTAGATTTTCGAATCCGACGCAAAACTGACAGTTAATTGTAACGTTCAGAGCCTCTTAATGACAATGGAACACACAAATCGCGTCGCGATTCAATACATCGTCCTCCGGCCGACCTGTCTCCAAGGGTCTATTGCTGCCTCGGGCACCTTATGGTCGATCTCCTGTGAATCTAGATTTTCGAATCGGACGCAAAACTGACAGTTAATTGTAAGGTTCAGAGCCTGTTAATGACGATGGAACACACAAATCGCGTCGCGATTCAATACATCGTCCTCCGGCCGACCTGTCTCCAAGGGTCTATTGCTGCCTCGGGCACCTTACGGCGATCTCCAGTGAGTCTAGATTTTCGAATCCGACGCAAAACTGACAGTTAGTTGTAACGTTCAGAGCCTGTTCCTGACGATGGAACACACAAATTGCGTCGCGATTCAATACATCGTCCTCCGGCCGACCTGTCTCCAAGGGTCTATTGCTGCCTCGGGCACCTTACGGCGATCTCCAGTGAGTCTAGATTTTCGAATCCGACGCAAAACTGACAGTTAGTTGTAACGTTCAGAGCCTGTTAATGACGATGGAACACACAAATCGCGTCGCGATTCAATACATCGTCCTCCAGCCGACTTGTCTCCAAGGGTCAAGTCCTGCCTCGGGCACCTTATGGTCGTTCTTCTGTGAGTCTAGATTTTCGAATCCGACGCAAAACTGACAGTTATTTGTAAGGTTCAGAGCCTCTTAATGACAATGGAACACACAAATTGCGTCGCGATTCAATACATCGTCCTCCGGCCGACCTGTCTCCAAGGGTCTGTTGCTGCCTCGGGCACCTTATGGTCGATCTCCTGTGAGTCTAGATTTTCGAATTCGACGCAAAACTGACAGTTAATTGTAACGTTCAGAGCCTGTTAATGACGATGGAACACACAAATCACGTCGCGATTCAATACATCATCCTCCAGCCGACTTGTCTCCAAAGGTCTAGTGCTGCCTCGGGCACCTTATGGTCGATCTCCTGTGAGTCTAGATTTTCGAATCCGACGCAAAACTGACAGTTAATTGTAACGTTCAGAGCCTGTTCATGACGATGGAAGACACAAATTGCGTCGCGATTCAATAAATCGTCCTCCAGCCGACTTGTCTCCAAGGGTCTAGTGCTGCCTCGGACACCTTATGGTCGATCTCCTGTGAGTCTAGAATTTCGAATCCGACGCAGTTAATTGTAACGTTCAGAGCCTGTTAATGACGATGGAACACGCAAACTGCGTCGCGATTCAATACATCGTCCTCCAGCCGACTTGTCTCCAAGGGTCTAGTGCTGCCTCGGACACCTTATGGTCGTTCTCCTGTGAGTCTAGATTTTCGAATCCGACGCAAAACTGACAGTTAATTGTAACGTTCAGTGCCTGTTAATGACGATGGAACACACAAATCGCGTCGCGATTCAATACATCGTCCTCCGGCCGACCTGTCTCCAAGGGTCTATTGCTGCCTCGGGCACCTTATGGTCGATCTCCTGTGACTCTAGATTTTCGAATCCGACGCAAAACTGACAGTTAATTGTAACGTTCAGAGCCTGTTAATGACGATGGAACACACAAATCGCGTTGCGATTCAATACATCGTCCTCCAGCCGACTTGTCTGCAAGGGTCTAGTGCTGCCTCGGGCACCTTATGGTCGTTCTCCTGTGAGTCTAGATTTTCGAATGCGACGCAAAACTGACAGCTAATCGTAAGGTTCAAAGCCTCTTAATGACAATGGAACACACAAATTGCGTCGCGATTCAATACATCGTCCTCCGGCCGACCTGTCTCCAAGGGTCAATTGCTGCCTCGGGCACCTTATGGTCGTTCTCCTGTGAGTCTAGATTTTCGAATCCGACGCAAGACTGACAGTTAATTGTAACGTTCAGAGCCTCTTAATGACAATGGAACACACAAATCGCGTCGCGATTCAATACATCGTCCTCCGGCCGACCTGTCTCCAAGGGTCTATTGCTGCCTCGGGCACCTTATGGTCGATCTCCTGTGAGTCTAGATTTTCGAATCCGACGCAAAACTGACAGTTAATTGTAACGTTCAGAGCCTGTTAATGACGATGGAACACACAAATCCCGTCGCGATTCAATACATCGTCCTCCGGCCGACCTGTCTCCAAGTGTCTATTGCTGCCTCGGGCAGCTTATGGTCGATCTCCTGTGAGTCTAGATTTTCGAATCCGACGCAAAACTGACAGTTAATTGTAACGTTTGGAGCCTGTTCATGACGATGGAAGACACAAATTGCGTCGCGATTCAATACATCGTCCTCCAGCCGACTTGTCTCCAAGGGTCTAGTGCTGCCTCGGACACCGTATGGTCGTTCTCCTGTGAGTCTAGATTTTCGAATCCGACGCAAAACTGACAGTTAATTGTAACGTTCAGAGCCTCTTAATGACAATGGAACACACAAATCGCGTCGCGATTCAATACATCGTCCTCCGGCCGACCTGTCTCCAAGGGTCTATTGCTGCCTCGGGCACCTTATGGTCGATCTCCTGTGAATCTAGATTTTCGAATCCGACGCAAAACTGACAGTTAATTGTAACGTTCAGAGCCTGTTAATGACGATGGAACACACAAATTGCGTCGCGATTCAATACATCGTCCTCCAGCCGACTTGTCTCCAAGGGTCTATTGCTGCCTCGGACACCGTATGGTCGTTCTCCTGTGAGTCTAGATTTTCGAATCCGACGCAAAACTGACAGTTAATTGTAAGGTTCAGAGCCTCTTAATGACAATGGAACACACAAATCGCGTCGCGATTCAATACATCGTCCTCCGGCCGACCTGTCTCCAAGGGTCTATTGCTGCCTCGGGCACCTTATGGTCGATCTCCTGTGAGTCTCGAATTTCGAATCCGACGCAGTTAATTGTAAGGTTCAGAGCCTGTTAATGACAATGGAACACACAAATTGCGTCGCGATTCAATACATCGTCATCCGGCCGACCTGTCTCCAAGGGTCTATTGCTGCCTCGGGCACCTTATGGTCGATCTCCTGTGAGTCTAGATTTTCGAATCCGACGCAAACCTGACAGTTAATTCTAACGTTCAGAGCCTGTTAATGACGATGGAACACACAAACCGCGTCGCGATTCAATACATCGTCCTCCAGCCGACTTGTCTGCAAGGGTCTAGTGCTGCCTCGGACACCTTATGGTCGTTCTCCTGTGAGTCTAGATTTTCGAATCCGACGCAAAACTGACAGTTAATTGTAACGTTCAGTGCCTGTTAATGACGATGGAACACACAAATCGCGTCGCGATTCAATACATCGTCCTCCGGCCGACCTGTCTCCAAGGGTCTATTGCTGCCTCGGGCACCTTATGGTCGATCTCCTGTGACTCTAGATTTTCGAATCCGACGCAAAACTGACAGTTAATTGTAACGTTCAGAGCCTCTTAATGACAATGGAACACACAAATCGCGTCGGGATTCAATACATCGTCCTCCGGCCGAGCTGTCTCCAAGGGTCTATTGCTGCCTCGGGCACCTTATGATAGTTCTCCTGTGAGTCTAGATTTTCGAATCCGACGCAAAACTGACAGTTAATTGTAAGGTTCAGAGCCTCTTAATGACAATGGAACACACAAATTGCGTCGCGATTCAATACATCGTCCTCCGGCCGACCTGTCTCCAAGGGTCTATTGCTGCCTCGGGCACCTTATGGTCGATCTCCTGTGAGTCTAGTTTTGCGAATCCGACGCAAAACTGACAGTTAATTGTAACGTTCAGCGCCTGTTAATGACGATGGAACACACAAATCGCGTCGCGATTCAATACATCATCCTCCAGCCGACTTATCTCCAAAGGGTCTAGTGCTGCCTCGGGCACCTTATGGTCGTTCTCCTGTGAGTCTAGATTTTCGAATCGGACGCAAAACTGACAGTTAATTGTAAGGTTCAGAGCCTGTTAATGACGATGGAACACACAAATCGCGTCGCGATTCAATACATCGTCCTCCGGCCGACCTGTCTCCAAGGGTCTATTGCTGCGTCGGCCACCTTATGGTCGTTGTCCTGTGAGTCTAGATTTTCGAATCCGACGCAAAACTGACAGTTAATTGTAACGTTCAGAGCCTGTTAATGACGATGGAACACACAAATCCCGTCGCGATTCAATACATCGTCCTCCGGCCGACCTGTCTCCAAGTGTCTATTGCTGCCTCGGGCAGCTTATGGTCGATCTCCTGTGAGTCTAGATTTTCGAATCCGACGCAAAACTGACAGTTAATTGTAACGTTTGGAGCCCGTTCATGCCGATGGAAGACACAAATTGCGTCGCGATTCAATACATCGTCCTCCAGCCGACTTGTCTCCAAGGGTCTAGTGCTGCCTCGGACACCGTATGGTCGTTCTCCTGTGAGTCTAGATTTTCGAATCCGACGCAAAACTGACAGTTAATTGTAACGTTCAGAGCCTCTTAATGACAATGGAACACACAAATCGCGTCGCGATTCAATACATCGTCCTCCGGCCGACCTGTCTCCAAGGGTCTATTGCTGCCTCGGGCACCTTATGGTCGATCTCCTGTGAATCTAGATTTTCGAATCGGACGCAAAACTGACAGTTAATTGTAAGGTTCAGAGCCTGTTAATGACGATGGAACACACAAATCGCGTCGCGATTCAATACATCGTCCTCCGGCCGACCTGTCTCCAAGGGTCTATTGCTGCCTCGGGCACCTTACGGCGATCTCTAGTGAGTCTAGATTTTCGAATCCGACGCAAAACTGACAGTTAGTTGTAACGTTCAGAGCCTGTTCATGACGATGGAACACACAAATTGCGTCGCGATTCAATACATCGTCCTCCGGCCGACCTGTCTCCAAGGGTCTATTGCTGCCTCGGGCACCTTACGGCGATCTCCAGTGAGTCTAGATTTTCGAATCCGACGCAAAACTGACAGTTAGTTGTAACGTTCAGAGCCTGTTAATGACGATGGAACACACAAATCGCGTCGCGATTCAATACATCGTCCTCCAGCCGACTTGTCTCCAAGGGTCAAGTCCTGCCTCGGGCACCTTATGGTCGTTCTTCTGTGAGTCTAGATTTTCGAATCCGACGCAAAACTGACAGTTATTTGTAAGGTTCAGAGCCTCTTAATGACAATGGAACACACAAATTGCGTCGCGATTCAATACATCGTCCTCCGGCCGACCTGTCTCCAAGGGTCTGTTGCTGCCTCGGGCACCTTATGGTCGATCTCCTGTGAGTCTAGATTTTCGAATTCGACGCAAAACTGACAGTTAATTGTAACGTTCAGAGCCTGTTAATGACGATGGAACACACAAATCACGTCGCGATTCAATACATCATCCTCCAGCCGACTTGTCTCCAAAGGTCTAGTGCTGCCTCGGGCACCTTATGGTCGATCTCCTGTGAGTCTAGATTTTCGAATCCGACGCAAAACTGACAGTTAATTGTAACGTTCAGAGCCTGTTCATGACGATGGAAGACACAAATTGCGTCGCGATTCAATAAATCGTCCTCCAGCCGACTTGTCTCCAAGGGTCTAGTGCTGCCTCGGACACCTTATGGTCGATCTCCTGTGAGTCTAGAATTTCGAATCCGACGCAGTTAATTGTAACGTTCAGAGCCTGTTAATGACGATGGAACACGCAAACTGCGTCGCGATTCAATACATCGTCCTCCAGCCGACTTGTCTCCAAGGGTCTAGTGCTGCCTCGGACACCTTATGGTCGTTCTCCTGTGAGTCTAGATTTTCGAATCCGACGCAAAACTGACAGTTAATTGTAACGTTCAGTGCCTGTTAATGACGATGGAACACACAAATCGCGTCGCGATTCAATACATCGTCCTCCGGCCGACCTGTCTCCAAGGGTCTATTGCTGCCTCGGGCACCTTATGGTCGATCTCCTGTGACTCTAGATTTTCGAATCCGACGCAAAACTGACAGTTAATTGTAACGTTCAGAGCCTGTTAATGACGATGGAACACACAAATCGCGTTGCGATTCAATACATCGTCCTCCAGCCGACTTGTCTGCAAGGGTCTAGTGCTGCCTCGGGTACCTTATGGTCGTTTTCCTGTGAGTCTAGATTTTCGAATGCGACGCAAAACTGACAGCTAATCGTAAGGTTCAAAGCCTCTTAATGACAATGGAACACACAAATTGCGTCGCGATTCAATACATCGTCCTCCGGCCGACCTGTCTCCAAGGGTCAATTGCTGCCTCGGGCACCTTATGGTCGTTCTCCTGTGAGTCTAGATTTTCGAATCCGACGCAAGACTGACAGTTAATTGTAACGTTCAGAGCCTCTTAATGACAATGGAACACACAAATCGCGTCGCGATTCAATACATCGTCCTCCGGCCGACCTGTCTCCAAGGGTCTATTGCTGCCTCGGGCACCTTATGGTCGATCTCCTGTGAGTCTAGATTTTCGAATCCGACGCAAAACTGACAGTTAATTGTAACGTTCAGAGCCTGTTAATGACGATGGAACACACAAATCCCGTCGCGATTCAATACATCGTCCTCCGGCCGACCTGTCTCCAAGTGTCTATTGCTGCCTCGGGCAGCTTATGGTCGATCTCCTGTGAGTCTAGATTTTCGAATCCGACGCAAAACTGACAGTTAAATGTAACGTTTGGAGCCTGTTCATGACGATGGAAGACACAAATTGCGTCGCGATTCAATACATCGTCCTCCAGCCGACTTGTCTCCAAGGGTCTAGTGCTGCCTCGGACACCGTATGGTCGTTCTCCTGTGAGTCTAGATTTTCGAATCCGACGCAAAACTGACAGTTAATTGTAACGTTCAGAGCCTCTTAATGACAATGGAACACACAAATCGCGTCGCGATTCAATACATCGTCCTCCGGCCGACCTGTCTCCAAGGGTCTATTGCTGCCTCGGGCACCTTATGGTCGATCTCCTGTGAATCTAGATTTTCGAATCCGACGCAAAACTGACAGTTAATTGTAACGTTCAGAGCCTGTTAATGACGATGGAACACACAAATTGCGTCGCGATTCAATACATCGTCCTCCAGCCGACTTGTCTCCAAGGGTCTATTGCTGCCTCGGACACCGTATGGTCGTTCTCCTGTGAGTCTAGATTTTCGAATCCGACGCAAAACTGACAGTTAATTGTAAGGTTCAGAGCCTCTTAATGACAATGGAACACACAAATCGCGTCGCGATTCAATACATCGTCCTCCGGCCGACCTGTCTCCAAGGGTCTATTGCTGCCTCGGGCACCTTATGGTCGATCTCCTGTGAGTCTCGAATTTCGAATCCGACGCAGTTAATTGTAAGGTTCAGAGCCTGTTAATGACAATGGAACACACAAATTGCGTCGCGATTCAATACATCGTCCTCCGGCCGACCTGTCTCCAAGGGTCTATTGCTGCCTCGGGCACCTTATGGTCGATCTCCTGTGAGTCTAGATTTTCGAATCCGACGCAAACCTGACAGTTAATTCTAACGTTCAGAGCCTGTTAATGACGATGGAACACACAAACCGCGTCGCGATTCAATACATCGTCCTCCAGCCGACTTGTCTGCAAGGGTCTAGTGCTGCCTCGGGCACCTTATGGTCGTTCTCCTGTGAGTCTAGATTTTCGAATGCGACGCAATACTGACAGTTAATAGTAAGGTTCAGAGCCTCTTAATGACAATGGAACACACAAATTGCGTCGCGATTCAATACATCGTCCTCCGGCCGACCTGTCTCCAAGGGTGTATTGCTGCCTCGGGCACCTTATGGTCGTTCTCGTGTGAGTCTAGATTTTCGAATCCGACGCAAGACTGACAGTTAATTGTAACGTTCAGAGCCTCTTAATGACAATGGAACACACAAATCGCGTCGCGATTCAATACATCGTCCTCCGGCCGACCTGTCTCCAAGGGTCTATTGCTGCCTCGGGCACCTTATGGTCGATCTCCTGTGAGTCTAGATTTTCGAATCCGACGCAAAACTGACAGTTCATTGTAACGTTCAGAGCCTGTTAATGACGATGGAACACACAAATCCCGTCGCGATTCAATACATCGTCCTCCGGCCGACCTGTCTCCAAGTGTCTATTGCTGCCTCGGGCACCTTATGGTCGATCTCCTGTGAGTCTAGATTTTCGAATCCGACGCAAAACTGACAGTTAATTGTAACGTTCAGAGCCTGTTCATGACGATGGAAGACACAAATTGCGTCGCGATTCAATACATCGTCCTCCAGCCGACTTGTCTCATAGGGTCTAGTGCTGCCTCGGACACCTTATGGTCGATCTCCTGTGAGTCTAGAATTTCGAATCCGACGCAGTTAATTGTAACGTTCAGAGCCTGTTAATGACGATGGAACACGCAAACTGCGTCGCGATTCAATACATCGTCCTCCAGCCGACTTGTCTCCAAGGGTCTAGTGCTGCCTCGGACACCTTATGGTCGTTCTCCTGTGAGTCTAGATTTTCGAATCCGACGCAAAACTGACAGTTAATTGTAAGGTTCAGAGCCTGTTAATGACGATGGAACACACAAATCGCGTCGCGATTCAATACATCGTCCTCCGGCCGACCTGTCTCCAAGGGTCTATTGCTGCCTCGGGCACCTTACGGCGATCTCCAGTGAGTCTAGATTTTCGAATCCGACGCAAAACTGACAGTTAGTTGTAACGTTCAGAGCCTGTTCCTGACGATGGAACACACAAATTGCGTCGCGATTCAATACATCGTCCTCCGGCCGACCTGTCTCCAAGGGTCTATTGCTGCCTCGGGCACCTTACGGCGATCTCCAGTGAGTCTAGATTTTCGAATCCGACGCAAAACTGACAGTTAGTTGTAACGTTCAGAGCCTGTTAATGACGATGGAACACACAAATCGCGTCGCGATTCAATACATCGTCCTCCAGCCGACTTGTCTCCAAGGGTCAAGTCCTGCCTCGGGCACCTTATGGTCGTTCTTCTGTGAGTCTAGATTTTCGAATCCGACGCAAAACTGACAGTTATTTGTAAGGTTCAGAGCCTCTTAATGACAATGGAACACACAAATTGCGTCGCGATTCAATACATCGTCCTCCGGCCGACCTGTCTCCAAGGGTCTGTTGCTGCCTCGGGCACCTTATGGTCGATCTCCTGTGAGTCTAGATTTTCGAATTCGACGAAAAACTGACAGTTAATTGTAACGTTCAGAGCCTGTTAATGACGATGGAACACACAAATCACGTCGCGATTCAATACATCATCCTCCAGCCGACTTGTCTCCAAAGGTCTAGTGCTGCCTCGGGCACCTTATGGTCGATCTCCTGTGAGTCTAGATTTTCGAATCCGACGCAAAACTGACAGTTAATTGTAACGTTCAGAGCCTGTTCATGACGATGGAAGACACAAATTGCGTCGCGATTCAATAAATCGTCCTCCAGCCGACTTGTCTCCAAGGGTCTAGTGCTGCCTCGGACACCTTATGGTCGATCTCCTGTGAGTCTAGAATTTCGAATCCGACGCAGTTAATTGTAACGTTCAGAGCCTGTTAATGACGATGGAACACGCAAACTGCGTCGCGATTCAATACATCGTCCTCCAGCCGACTTGTCTCCAAGGGTCTAGTGCTGCCTCGGACACCTTATGGTCGTTCTCCTGTGAGTCTAGATTTTCGAATCCGACGCAAAACTGACAGTTAATTGTAACGTTCAGTGCCTGTTAATGACGATGGAACACACAAATCGCGTCGCGATTCAATACATCGTCCTCCGGCCGACCTGTCTCCAAGGGTCTATTGCTGCCTCGGGCACCTTATGGTCGATCTCCTGTGACTCTAGATTTTCGAATCCGACGCAAAACTGACAGTTAATTGTAACGTTCAGAGCCTGTTAATGACGATGGAACACACAAATCGCGTTGCGATTCAATACATCGTCCTCCAGCCGACTTGTCTGCAAGGGTCTAGTGCTGCCTCGGGCACCTTATGGTCGTTCTCCTGTGAGTCTAGATTTTCGAATGCGACGCAAAACTGACAGCTAATCGTAAGGTTCAAAGCCTCTTAATGACAATGGAACACACAAATTGCGTCGCGATTCAATACATCGTCCTCCGGCCGACCTGTCTCCAAGGGTCAATTGCTGCCTCGGGCACCTTATGGTCGTTCTCCTGTGAGTCTAGATTTTCGAATCCGACGCAAGACTGACAGTTAATTGTAACGTTCAGAGCCTCTTAATGACAATGGAACACACAAATCGCGTCGCGATTCAATACATCGTCCTCCGGCCGACCTGTCTCCAAGGGTCTATTGCTGCCTCGGGCACCTTATGGTCGATCTCCTGTGAGTCTAGATTTTCGAATCCGACGCAAAACTGACAGTTAATTGTAACGTTCAGAGCCTGTTAATGACGATGGAACACACAAATCCCGTCGCGATTCAATACATCGTCCTCCGGCCGACCTGTCTCCAAGTGTCTATTGCTGCCTCGGGCAGCTTATGGTCGATCTCCTGTGAGTCTAGATTTTCGAATCCGACGCAAAACTGACAGTTAATTGTAACGTTTGGAGCCTGTTCATGACGATGGAAGACACAAATTGCGTCGCGATTCAATACATCGTCCTCCAGCCGACTTGTCTCCAAGGGTCTAGTGCTGCCTCGGACACCGTATGGTCGTTCTCCTGTGAGTCTAGATTTTCGAATCCGACGCAAAACTGACAGTTAATTGTAACGTTCAGAGCCTCTTAATGACAATGGAACACACAAATCGCGTCGCGATTCAATACATCGTCCTCCGGCCGACCTGTCTCCAAGGGTCTATTGCTGCCTCGGGCACCTTATGGTCGATCTCCTGTGAATCTAGATTTTCGAATCCGACGCAAAACTGACAGTTAATTGTAACGTTCAGAGCCTGTTAATGACGATGGAACACACAAATTGCGTCGCGATTCAATACATCGTCCTCCAGCCGACTTGTCTCCAAGGGTCTATTGCTGCCTCGGACACCGTATGGTCGTTCTCCTGTGAGTCTAGATTTTCGAATCCGACGCAAAACTGACAGTTAATTGTAAGGTTCAGAGCCTCTTAATGACAATGGAACACACAAATCGCGTCGCGATTCAATACATCGTCCTCCGGCCGACCTGTCTCCAAGGGTCTATTGCTGCCTCGGCCACCTTATGGTCGATCTCCTGTGAGTCTCGAATTTCGAATCCGACGCAGTTAATTGTAAGGTTCAGAGCCTGTTAATGACAATGGAACACACAAATTGCGTCGCGATTCAATACATCGTCCTCCGGCCGACCTGTCTCCAAGGGTCTATTGCTGCCTCGGGCACCTTATGGTCGATCTCCTGTGAGTCTAGATTTTCGAATCCGACGCAAACCTGACAGTTAATTCTAACGTTCAGAGCCTGTTAATGACGATGGAACACACAAACCGCGTCGCGATTCAATACATCGTCCTCCAGCCGACTTGTCTGCAAGGGTCTAGTGCTGCCTCGGGCACCTTATGGTCGTTCTCCTGTGAGTCTAGATTTTCGAATCCGACGCAAAACTGACAGTTAATTGTAACGTTCAGTGCCTGTTAATGACGATGGAACACACAAATCGCGTCGCGATTCAATACATCGTCCTCCGGCCGACCTGTCTCCAAGGGTCTATTGCTGCCTCGGGCACCTTATGGTCGATCTCCTGTGACTCTAGATTTTCGAATCCGACGCAAAACTGACAGTTAATTGTAACGTTCAGAGCCTCTTAATGACAATGGAACACACAAATCGCGTCGGGATTCAATACATCGTCCTCCGGCCGAGCTGTCTCCAAGGGTCTATTGCTGCCTCGGGCACCTTATGATAGTTCTCCTGTGAGTCTAGATTTTCGAATCCGACGCAAAACTGACAGTTAATTGTAAGGTTCAGAGCCTCTTAATGACAATGGAACACACAAATTGCGTCGCGATTCAATACATCGTCCTCCGGCCGACCTGTCTCCAAGGGTCTATTGCTGCCTCGGGCACCTTATGGTCGATCTCCTGTGAGTCTAGTTTTGCGAATCCGACGCAAAACTGACAGTTAATTGTAACGTTCAGCGCCTGTTAATGACGATGGAACACACAAATCGCGTCGCGATTCAATACATCATCCTCCAGCCGACTTATCTCCAAAGGGTCTAGTGCTGCCTCGGGCACCTTATGGTCGTTCTCCTGTGAGTCTAGATTTTCGAATCGGACGCAAAACTGACAGTTAATTGTAAGGTTCAGAGCCTGTTAATGACGATGGAACACACAAATCGCGTCGCGATTCAATACATCGTCCTCCGGCCGACCTGTCTCCAAGGGTCTATTGCTGCGTCGGCCACCTTATGGTCGTTGTCCTGTGAGTCTAGATTTTCGAATCCGACGCAAAACTGACAGTTAATTGTAACGTTCAGAGCCTGTTAATGACGATGGAACACACAAATCCCGTCGCGATTCAATACATCGTCCTCCGGCCGACCTGTCTCCAAGTGTCTATTGCTGCCTCGGGCAGCTTATGGTCGATCTCCTGTGAGTCTAGATTTTCGAATCCGACGCAAAACTGACAGTTAATTGTAACGTTTGGAGCCTGTTCATGACGATGGAAGACACAAATTGCGTCGCGATTCAATACATCGTCCTCCAGCCGACTTGTCTCCAAGGGTCTAGTGCTGCCTCGGACACCGTATGGTCGTTCTCCTGTGAGTCTAGATTTTCGAATCCGACGCAAAACTGACAGTTAATTGTAACGTTCAGAGCCTCTTAATGACAATGGAACACACAAATCGCGTCGCGATTCAATACATCGTCCTCCGGCCGACCTGTCTCCAAGGGTCTATTGCTGCCTCGGGCACCTTATGGTCGATCTCCTGTGAATCTAGATTTTCGAATCGGACGCAAAACTGACAGTTAATTGTAAGGTTCAGAGCCTGTTAATGACGATGGAACACACAAATCGCGTCGCGATTCAATACATCGTCCTCCGGCCGACCTGTCTCCAAGGGTCTATTGCTGCCTCGGGCACCTTACGGCGATCTCCAGTGAGTCTAGATTTTCGAATCCGACGCAAAACTGACAGTTAGTTGTAACGTTCAGAGCCTGTTCATGACGATGGAACACACAAATTGCGTCGCGATTCAATACATCGTCCTCCGGCCGACCTGTCTCCAAGGGTCTATTGCTGCCTCGGGCACCTTACGGCGATCTCCAGTGAGTCTAGATTTTCGAATCCGACGCAAAACTGACAGTTAGTTGTAACGTTCAGAGCCTGTTAATGACGATGGAACACACAAATCGCGTCGCGATTCAATACATCGTCCTCCAGCCGACTTGTCTCCAAGGGTCAAGTCCTGCCTCGGGCACCTTATGGTCGTTCTTCTGTGAGTCTAGATTTTCGAATCCGACGCAAAACTGACAGTTATTTGTAAGGTTCAGAGCCTCTTAATGACAATGGAACACACAAATTGCGTCGCGATTCAATACATCGTCCTCCGGCCGACCTGTCTCCAAGGGTCTGTTGCTGCCTCGGGCACCTTATGGTCGATCTCCTGTGAGTCTAGATTTTCGAATTCGACGCAAAACTGACAGTTAATTGTAACGTTCAGAGCCTGTTAATGACGATGGAACACACAAATCACGTCGCGATTCAATACATCATCCTCCAGCCGACTTGTCTCCAAAGGTCTAGTGCTGCCTCGGGCACCTTATGGTCGATCTCCTGTGAGTCTAGATTTTCGAATCCGACGCAAAACTGACAGTTAATTGTAACGTTCAGAGCCTGTTCATGACGATGGAAGACACAAATTGCGTCGCGATTCAATAAATCGTCCTCCAGCCGACTTGTCTCCAAGGGTCTAGTGCTGCCTCGGACACCTTATGGTCGATCTCCTGTGAGTCTAGAATTTCGAATCCGACGCAGTTAATTGTAACGTTCAGAGCCTGTTAATGACGATGGAACACGCAAACTGCGTCGCGATTCAATACATCGTCCTCCAGCCGACTTGTCTCCAAGGGTCTAGTGCTGCCTCGGACACCTTATGGTCGTTCTCCTGTGAGTCTAGATTTTCGAATCCGACGCAAAACTGACAGTTAATTGTAACGTTCAGTGCCTGTTAATGACGATGGAACACACAAATCGCGTCGCGATTCAATACATCGTCCTCCGGCCGACCTGTCTCCAAGGGTCTATTGCTGCCTCGGGCACCTTATGGTCGATCTCCTGTGACTCTAGATTTTCGAATCCGACGCAAAACTGACAGTTAATTGTAACGTTCAGAGCCTGTTAATGACGATGGAACACACAAATCGCGTTGCGATTCAATACATCGTCCTCCAGCCGACTTGTCTGCAAGGGTCTAGTGCTGCCTCGGGTACCTTATGGTCGTTCTCCTGTGAGTCTAGATTTTCGAATGCGACGCAAAACTGACAGCTAATCGTAAGGTTCAAAGCCTCTTAATGACAATGGAACACACAAATTGCGTCGCGATTCAATACATCGTCCTCCGGCCGACCTGTCTCCAAGGGTCAATTGCTGCCTCGGGCACCTTATGGTCGTTCTCCTGTGAGTCTAGATTTTCGAATCCGACGCAAGACTGACAGTTAATTGTAACGTTCAGAGCCTCTTAATGACAATGGAACACACAAATCGCGTCGCGATTCAATACATCGTCCTCCGGCCGACCTGTCTCCAAGGGTCTATTGCTGCCTCGGGCACCTTATGGTCGATCTCCTGTGAGTCTAGATTTTCGAATCCGACGCAAAACTGACAGTTAATTGTAACGTTCAGAGCCTGTTAATGACGATGGAACACACAAATCCCGTCGCGATTCAATACATCGTCCTCCGGCCGACCTGTCTCCAAGTGTCTATTGCTGCCTCGGGCAGCTTATGGTCGATCTCCTGTGAGTCTAGATTTTCGAATCCGACGCAAAACTGACAGTTAATTGTAACGTTTGGAGCCTGTTCATGACGATGGAAGACACAAATTGCGTCGCGATTCAATACATCGTCCTCCAGCCGACTTGTCTCCAAGGGTCTAGTGCTGCCTCGGACACCGTATGGTCGTTCTCCTGTGAGTCTAGATTTTCGAATCCGACGCAAAACTGACAGTTAATTGTAACGTTCAGAGCCTCTTAATGACAATGGAACACACAAATCGCGTCGCGATTCAATACATCGTCCTCCGGCCGACCTGTCTCCAAGGGTCTATTGCTGCCTCGGGCACCTTATGGTCGATCTCCTGTGAATCTAGATTTTCGAATCCGACGCAAAACTGACAGTTAATTGTAACGTTCAGAGCCTGTTAATGACGATGGAACACACAAATTGCGTCGCGATTCAATACATCGTCCTCCAGCCGACTTGTCTCCAAGGGTCTATTGCTGCCTCGGACACCGTATGGTCGTTCTCCTGTGAGTCTAGATTTTCGAATCCGACGCAAAACTGACAGTTAATTGTAAGGTTCAGAGCCTCTTAATGACAATGGAACACACAAATCGCGTCGCGATTCAATACATCGTCCTCCGGCCGACCTGTCTCCAAGGGTCTATTGCTGCCTCGGGCACCTTATGGTCGATCTCCTGTGAGTCTCGAATTTCGAATCCGACGCAGTTAATTGTAAGGTTCAGAGCCTGTTAATGACAATGGAACACACAAATTGCGTCGCGATTCAATACATCGTCCTCCGGCCGACCTGTCTCCAAGGGTCTATTGCTGCCTCGGGCACCTTATGGTCGATCTCCTGTGAGTCTAGATTTTCGAATCCGACGCAAACCTGACAGTTAATTCTAACGTTCAGAGCCTGTTAATGACGATGGAACACACAAACCGCGTCGCGATTCAATACATCGTCCTCCAGCCGACTTGTCTGCAAGGGTCTAGTGCTGCCTCGGGCACCTTATGGTCGTTCTCCTGTGAGTCTAGATTTTCGAATGCGACGCAATACTGACAGTTAATAGTAAGGTTCAGAGCCTCTTAATGACAATGGAACACACAAATTGCGTCGCGATTCAATACATCGTCCTCCGGCCGACCTGTCTCCAAGGGTGTATTGCTGCCTCGGGCACCTTATGGTCGTTCTCGTGTGAGTCTAGATTTTCGAATCCGACGCAAGACTGACAGTTAATTGTAACGTTCAGAGCCTGTTCATGACGATGGAAGACACAAATTGCGTCGCGATTCAATACATCGTCCTCCAGCCGACTTGTCTCATAGGGTCTAGTGCTGCCTCGGACACCTTATGGTCGATCTCCTGTGAGTCTAGAATTTCGAATCCGACGCAGTTAATTGTAACGTTCAGAGCCTGTTAATGACGATGGAACACGCAAACTGCGTCGCGATTCAATACATCGTCCTCCAGCCGACTTGTCTCCAAGGGTCTAGTGCTGCCTCGGACACCTTATGGTCGTTCTCCTGTGAGTCTAGATTTTCGAATCCGACGCAAAACTGACAGTTAATTGTAACGTTCAGTGCCTGTTAATGACGATGGAACACACAAATCGCGTCGCGATTCAATACATCGTCCTCCGGCCGACCTGTCTCCAAGGGTCTATTGCTGCCTCGGGCACCTTATGGTCGATCTCCTGTGACTCTAGATTTTCGAATCCGACGCAAAACTGACAGTTAATTGTAACGTTCAGAGCCTCTTAATGACAATGGAACACACAAATCGCGTCGCGATTCAATACATCGTCCTCCGGCCGAGCTGTCTCCAAGGGTCTATTGCTGCCTCGGGCACCTTATGATAGTTCTCCTGTGAGTCTAGATTTTCGAATCCGACGCAAAACTGACAGTTAATTGTAACGTTCAGAGCCTCTTAATGACAATGGAACACACAAATTGCGTCGCGATTCAATACATCGTCCTCCGGCCGACCTGTCTCCAAGGGTCTATTGCTGCCTCGGGCACCTTATGGTCGATCTCCTGTGAGTCTAGTTTTGCGAATCCGACGCAAACCTGACAGTTAATTGTAACGTTCAGAGCCTGTTAATGACGATGGAACACACAAATCGCGTCGCGATTCAATACATCGTCCTCCAGCCGACTTGTCTGCAAGGGTCTAGTGCTGCCTCGGGCACCTTATGGTCGTTCTCCTGTGAGTCTAGATTTTCGAATCCGACGCAAAACTGACAGTTAATTGTAACGTTCAGTGCCTGTTAATGACGATGGAACACACAAATCGCGTCGCGATTCAATACATCGTCCTCCGGCCGACCTGTCTCCAAGGGTCTATTGCTGCCTCGGGCACCTTATGGTCGATCTCCTGTGACTCTAGATTTTCGAATCCGACGCAAAACTGACAGTTAATTGTAACGTTCAGAGCCTGTTAATGACGATGGAACACACAAATCGCGTTGCGATTCAATACATCGTCCTCCAGCCGACTTGTCTGCAAGGGTCTAGTGCTGCCTCGGGCACCTTATGGTCGTTCTCCTGTGAGTCTAGATTTTCGAATGCGACGCAAAACTGACAGCTAATCGTAAGGTTGAAAGCCTCTTAATGACAATGGAACACACAAATTGCGTCGCGATTCAATACATCGTCCTCCGGCCGACCTGTCTCCAAGGGTCAATTGCTGCCTCGGGCACCTTATGGTCGTTCTCCTGTGAGTCTAGATTTTCGAATCCGACGCAAGACTGACAGTTAATTGTAACGTTCAGAGCCTCTTAATGACAATGGAACACACAAATCGCGTCGCGATTCAATACATCGTCCTCCGGCCGACCTGTCTCCAAGGGTCTATTGCTGCCTCGGGCACCTTATGGTCGATCTCCTGTGAGTCTAGATTTTCGAATCCGACGCAAAACTGACAGTTAATTGTAACGTTCAGAGCCTGTTAATGACGATGGAACACACAAATCCCGTCGCGATTCAATACATCGTCCTCCGGCCGACCTGTCTCCAAGTGTCTATTGCTGCCTCGGGCAGCTTATGGTCGATCTCCTGTGAGTCTAGATTTTCGAATCCGACGCAAAACTGACAGTTAATTGTAACGTTTGGAGCCTGTTCATGACGATGGAAGACACAAATTGCGTCGCGATTCAATACATCGTCCTCCAGCCGACTTGTCTCCAAGGGTCTAGTGCTGCCTCGGACACCGTATGGTCGTTCTCCTGTGAGTCTAGATTTTCGAATCCGACGCAAAACTGACTGTTAATTGTAACGTTCAGAGCCTGTTAATGACGATGGAAGACACAAATTGCGTCGCGATTCAATACATCGTCCTCCAGCCGACTTGTCTCCAAGGGTCTAGTGCTACCTCGGACACCGTATGGTCGTTCTCCTGTGAGTCTAGGTTTTCGAATCCGACGCAAAACTGACAGTTAATTATAAGGTTCAGAGCCTCTTAATGACAATGGAACACACAAATCGCGTCGCGATTCAATACATCGTCCTCCGGCCGAACTGTCTCCAAGGGTCTATTGCTGCCTCGGGCACCTTATGGCCGATCTCCTGTGAGTCTAGAATTTCGAATCCGACGCAGTTAATTGTAACGTTCAGAGCCTGTTAATGACGATGGAACACACAAACTGCGTCGCGATTTAATACATCGTCCTTCAGCCGACTTGTCTCCAAGGGTCTAGTGCTGCCTCGGACACCTTATGGTCGTTCTCCTGTGAGTCTAGATTTTCGAATCCGACGCAAAACTGACTGTTAATTAGAACGTTCAGAGCCTCTTAATGACAAATGAACACACAAATCGCCTCGCGATTCAATACATCGTCCTCCGGCCGACATGCCTCCACGCGTCTATTGCTGCCTCGGGCACCTTATGGTTGACCTCCTGTGAGTCTAGATTTTCGAATCCGACGCAAAACTGACAGTTAATTGTAACGTTCAGAGCCTGTTAATGACGATGGAACACACAAATCGCGACGCGATTCAATACATCGTCCTCCGGCCGACCTGTCTCCAAGGTTCAATTGCTGCCTCGGGCACCTTATGGTCGATCTCCTGTGAGTCTGGATTTTCGAATCCGACGCAAAACTGACAGTTAATTGTAAGGTTCAGAGCCTGTTAATGACGATGGAACACACAAATTGCGTCGCGATTCAATACATCGTCCTCCGGCCGACCTGTCTCCAAGGGTCTATTGCTGCCTCGGGCACCTTATGGTCGATCTCCTGTGAGTCTAGATTTTCGAATCCGACGCAAACCTGACTGTTTATTGTAACGTTCAGAGCCTGTTAATGACGATGGAACACACAAATCGCGTCGCGATTCAATACATCGTCCTCCAGCCGACCTGTCTCCAAGGGTCTATTGCTGCCTCGGGCACCTTACGGTCGATCTCCTGTGAGTCTAGATTTTCGAATCCGACGCAAAACTGACAGTTAATTGTAACGTTCAGAGCCTGTTAATGACGATGGAACACACAAATTGCGTCGCGATTCAATACATCGTCCTCCGGCCGACCTGTCTCCAAGGGTCTATTGCTGCCTCGGGCACCTTATGGTCGATCTCCTGTGAGTCTAGATTTTCGAATCCGACGCAAAACTGACAGTTAATTGTAACGTTCAGAGCCTGTTAATGACGATGGAACACACAAATTGCGTCGCGATTCAATACATCGTCCTCGAGCCGACTTGTCTCCAAGGGTCTAGTGCTGCCTCGGACACCTTATGGTCGTTCTCCTGTGAGTCTAGATTTTCGAATCCGACGCAAAACTGACAGTTAATCGTAAGGTTCAGAGCCTCTTAATGACAATGGAACACACAAATCGCGTCGCGATTCAATACATCGTCCTCCGGCCGACCTGCCTCCAAGGGTCTATTGCTGCCTCGGGCACCTTATGGTTGACCTCCTGTGAGTCTAGATTTTCGAATCCGACGCAAAACTGACAGTTAATTGTAACGTTCAGAGCCTGTTAATGACGATGGAACACACAAATCGCGACGCGATTCAATAAATCGTCCTCCGGCCGCCCTGTCTCCAAGGGTCAATTGCTGCCTCGGGCACCTTATGGTCGATCTCCTGTGAGTCTAGATTTTCGAATCCGACGCAAAACTGACAGTTAATTGTAAGGTTCAGAGCCTGTTAATGACGATGGAACACACAAATTGCGTCGCGATTCAATACATCGTCCTCCGGCCGACCTGTCTCCAAGGGTCTATTGCTGCCTCGGGCACCTTATGGTCGATCTCCTGTGAGTCTAGATTTTCGAATCCGACGCAAACCTGACAGTTAATTGTAACGTTCAGAGCCTGTTAATGACGATGGAACACACAAATCGCGTCGCGATTTAATACATCGTCCTCCAGCCGACTTGTCTCCAAGGGTCTATTGCTGCCTCGGGCATCTTATGGTCGTTCTCCTGTGAGTCTAGATTTTCGAATCCGACGCAAAACTGACAGTTAATTGTAACGTTCAGAGCCTGTTAATGACGATGGAACACACAAATTGCGTCGCGATTCAATACATCGTCCTCAAGCCGACTTGTCTCCAAGCGTCTAGTGCTGCCTCGGACACCTTATGCTCGTTCTCCTGTGAGTCTAGATTTTCGAATCCGACGCAAAACTGACAGTTAATTGTAACGTTCAGAGCCTGTTAATGACGATGGAACACACAAATTGCGTCGCGATTCAATACATCGTCCTCCGGCCGACCTGTCTCCAAGGGTCTATTGCTGCCTCGGGCACCCTATGGTCGATCTCCTGTGAGTCTAGATTTTCGAATCCGACGCAAAACTGACAGTTAATTGTAACGTTGAGAGCCTGTTAATGACGATGGAACACACAAATTGCGTCGCGATTCAATACATCGTCCTCCAGCCGACTTGTCTCCAAGGGTCTAGTGCTGCCTCGGACACCTTATGGTCGTTCTCCTGTGAGTCTAGATTTTCGAATCCGACGCAAAACTGACAGTTAATTGTATGGTTCAGAGCCTCTTAATGACAATGGAACACACAAATCGCGTCGCGATTCAATACATCGTCCTCCGGCCGACCTGTCTCCAAGGGTCAATTGCTGCCTCGGGCACCTTATGGTCGATCTCCTGTGAGTCTAGATATTCGAATCCGACGCAAAACTGATAGTTAATTGTAAGGTTCAGAGCCTGTTAATGACGATGGAACACACAAATTGCGTCGCGATTCAATACATCGTGCTCCGGCCGACCTGTCTCCAAGGGTCTATTGCTGCCTCGGGCACCTTATGGTCGATCTCCTGTGAGTCTAGATTTTCGAATCCGACGCAAACCTGACAGTTAATTGTAACGTTCAGAGCCTGTTAATGACGATGGAACACACAAATCGCGTAGCGATTCAATACATCGTCCTCCGGCCGACCTGTCTCCAAGGGTCTATTGCTGCCTCGGGCACCTTATGGTCGATCTCCTGTGAGTCTAGATTTTCGAATCCGACGCAAGCCTGACAGTTAATTGTAACGTTCAGAGCCTCTTAATGACAATGGAACACAAATCGCGTCGCGATTCAATACATCGTCCTCCGGCCGACCTGTCTCCAAGGGTCTATTGCTGCCTCGGGCACCTTATAGTCGATCTCCTGTGAGTCTAGATTTTAGAATCCGACGCAAAACTGACAGTTAATTGTAACGTTCAGAGCCTGTTAATGACGATGGAACACACAAATCCCGTCGCGATTCAATACATCGTCCTCCGGCCGACCTGTCTCCAAGTGTCTATTGCTGCCTGGGGCACCATATGGTCGATCTCCTGTGAGTCTAGATTTTCGAATCCGACGCAAAACTGACAGTTAATTGTAACGTTCAGAGCCTGTTCATGACGATGGAAGTTACAAATTGCGTCGCGATTTAATACATCGTCCTCCAGCCGACTTGTCTCCAAGGGTCTAGTGCTGCCTCGGACACCGTATGGTCGATCTCCTGTGAGTCTAGATTTTCGAATCCGACGCAAAACTGACAGTTAATTGTAAGGTTCAGAGCCTCTTAATGACAATGGAACACACAAATCGCGTCGCGATTCAATACATCGTCCTCCGGCCGAACTGTCTCCAAGGGTCTATTGCTGCCTCGGGCACCTTATGGTCGATCTCCTGTGAGTCTAGAATTTCGAATCCGACGCAGTTAATTGTAACGTTCAGAGCCTGTTAATGACGATGGAACACACAAACTGCGTCGCGATTCAATACATCGTCCTCCAGCCGACTTGTCTCCACGGGTCTAGTGCTGCCTCGGACACCTTATGGTCGTTCTCCTGTGAGTCTAGATTTTCGAATCCGACGCTAAACTGACTGTTAATTGTAACGTTCAGAGCTTCTTAATGACAATGGAACACACAAATCGCGTCGCGATTCAATACATCGTCCTCCGGCCGACCTGCCTCCAAGGGTCTATTGCTGCGTCGGGCACCTTATGGTTGACCTCCTGTGAGTCTAGATTTTCGAATCCGACGCAAAACTGACAGTTAATTGTAACGTTCAGAGCCTGTTAATGACGATGGAACACACAAATCCCGTCGCGAATCAATACATCGTCCTCCGGCCGACCTGTCTCCAAGGGTCTATTGCTGCCTCGGGCACCTTATGGTCGATCTCCTGTGAGTCTAGATTTTCGAATCCGACGCAAAACTGACAGTTAATTGTAACGTTCAGAGACTGTTAATGACGATGGAACACACAAATCGCGTCGCGATTCAATACATCGTCCTCCGGCCGACCTGTCTCCAAGGGTCAATTGCTGCCTCGGGCACCTTATGGTCGATCTCCTGTGAGTCTAGATTTTCGAATCCGACGCAAAACTGATAGTTAATTGTAAGGTTCAGAGCCTGTTAATGACGATGAAACACACAAATTGCGTCGCGATTCAATACATCGTGCTCCGGCCGACCTGTCTCCAAGGGTCTCTTGCTGCCTCGGGCACCCTATGGTCGATCTCCTGTGAGTCTAGATTTTCGAATCCGACGCAAAACTGACAGTTAATTGTAACGTTCAGAGACTGTTAATGACGATGGAACACACAAATCGCGTCGCGATTCAATACATCGTCCTCCGGCCGACCTGTCTCCAAGGGTCAATTGCTGCCTCGGGCACCTTATGGTCGATCTCCTGTGAGTCTAGATTTTCGAATCCGACGCAAAACTGATAGTTAATTGTAAGGTTCAGAGCCTGTTAATGACGATGAAACACACAAATTGCGTCGCGATTCAATACATCGTGCTCCGGCCGACCTGTCTCCAAGGGTCTCTTGCTGCCTCGGGCACCCTATGGTCGATCTCCTGTGAGTCTAGATTTTCGAATCCGACGCAAAACTGACAGTTAATTGTAACGTTCAGAGCCTGTTAATGACGATGGAACACACAAATTGCGTCGCGATTCAATACATCGTCCTCAAGCCGACTTGTCTCCAAGCGTCTAGTGCTGCCTCGGACACCTTATGCTCGTTCTCCTGTGAGTCTAGATTTTCGAATCCGACGCAAAACTGACAGTTAATTGTAACGTTCAGAGCCTGTTAATGACGATGGAACACACAAATTGCGTCGCGATTCAATACATCGTCCTCCGGCCGACCTGTCTCCAAGGGTCTATTGCTGCCTCGGGCACCCTATGGTCGATCTCCTGTGGGTCTAGATTTTCGAATCCGACGCAAAACTGACAGTTAATTGTAACGTTGAGAGCCTGTTAATGACGATGGAACACACAAATTGCGTCGCGATTCAATACATCGTCCTCCAGCCGACTTGTCTCCAAGGGTCTAGTGCTGCCTCGGACACCTTATGGTCGTTCTCCTGTGAGTCTAGATTTTCGAATCCGACGCAAAACTGACAGTTAATTGTATGGTTCAGACCCTCTTAATGACAATGGAACACACAAATCGCGTCGCGATTCAATACATCGTCCTCCGGCCGACCTGTCTCCAAGGGTCAATTGCTGCCTCGGGCACCTTATGGTCGATCTCCTGTGAGTCTAGATATTCGAATCCGACGCAAAACTGATAGTTAATTGTAAGGTTCAGAGCCTGTTAATGACGATGGAACACACAAATTGCGTCGCGATTCAATACATCGTGCTCCGGCCGACCTGTCTCCAAGGGTCTATTGCTGCCTCGGGCACCTTATGGTCGATCTCCTGTGAGTCTAGATTTTCGAATCCGACGCAAACCTGACAGTTAATTGTAACGTTCAGAGCCTGTTAATGACGATGGAACACACAAATCGCGTAGCGATTCAATACATCGTCCTCCAGCCGACTTGTCTCCAAGGGTCTATTGCTGCCTCGGGCACCTTATGGTCGTTCTCCTGTGAGTCTAGATTTTCGAATCCGACGCAAAACTGACAGTTAATTGTAAGGTTCAGAGCCTCTTAATGACAATGGAACACACAAATTGCGTCGCGATTCAATACATCGTCCTCCGGCCGACCTGTCTCCAAGGGTCTATTGCTGCCTCGGGCACCTTATGGTCGATCTCCTGTGAGTCTAGATTTTCGAATCCGACGCAAGCCTGACAGTTAATTGTAACGTTCAGAGCCTCTTAATGACAATGGAACACAAATCGCGTCGCGATTCAATACATCGTCCTCCGGCCGACCTGTCTCCAAGGGTCTATTGCTGCCTCGGGCACCTTATAGTCGATCTCCTGTGAGTCTAGATTTTAGAATCCGACGCAAAACTGACAGTTAATTGTAACGTTCAGAGCCTGTTAATGACGATGGAACACACAAATCCCGTCGCGATTCAATACATCGTCCTCCGGCCGACCTGTCTCCAAGTGTCTATTGCTGCCTGGGGCACCATATGGTCGATCTCCTGTGAGTCTAGATTTTCGAATCCGACGCAAAACTGACAGTTAATTGTAACGTTCAGAGCCTGTTCATGACGATGGAAGTTACAAATTGCGTCGCGATTTAATACATCGTCCTCCAGCCGACTTGTCTCCAAGGGTCTAGTGCTGCCTCGGACACCGTATGGTCGATCTCCTGTGAGTCTAGATTTTCGAATCCGACGCAAAACTGACAGTTAATTGTAAGGTTCAGAGCCTCTTAATGACAATGGAACACACAAATCGCGTCGCGATTCAATACATCGTCCTCCGGCCGAACTGTCTCCAAGGGTCTATTGCTGCCTCGGGCACCTTATGGTCGATCTCCTGTGAGTCTAGAATTTCGAATCCGACGCAGTTAATTGTAACGTTCAGAGCCTGTTAATGACGATGGAACACACAAACTGCGTCGCGATTCAATACATCGTCCTCCAGCCGACTTGTCTCCACGGGTCTAGTGCTGCCTCGGACACCTTATGGTCGTTCTCCTGTGAGTCTAGATTTTCGAATCCGACGCAAAACTGACTGTTAATTGTAACGTTCAGAGCTTCTTAATGACAATGGAACACACAAATCGCGTCGCGATTCAATACATCGTCCTCCGGCCGACCTGCCTCCAAGGGTCTATTGCTGCCTCGGGCACCTTATGGTTGACCTCCTGTGAGTCTAGATTTTCGAATCCGACGCAAAACTGACAGTTAATTGTAACGTTCAGAGCCTGTTAATGACGATGGAACACACAAATCCCGTCGCGAATCAATACATCGTCCTCCGGCCGACCTGTCTCCAAGGGTCTATTGCTGCCTCGGGCACCTTATGGTCGATCTCCTGTGAGTCTAGATTTTCGAATCCGACGCAAAACTGACAGTTAATTGTAACGTTCAGAGACTGTTAATGACGATGGAACACACAAATCGCGTCGCGATTCAATACATCGTCCTCCGGCCGACCTGTCTCCAAGGGTCAATTGCTGCCTCGGGCACCTTATGGTCGATCTCCTGTGAGTCTAGATTTTCGAATCCGACGCAAAACTGATAGTTAATTGTAAGGTTCAGAGCCTGTTAATGACGATGAAACACACAAATTGCGTCGCGATTCAATACATCGTGCTCCGGCCGACCTGTCTCCAAGGGTCTCTTGCTGCCTCGGGCACCTTACGGTCGATCTTCTGTGAGTCTAGATTTTCGAATCCGACGCAAACCTGACAGTTAATTGTAACGTTCAGAGCCTGTTAATGACGATGGAACACACAAATCGCGTCGCGATTCAATACATCGTCCTCCAGCCGACTTGTCTCCAAGGGTCTATTGCTGCCTCGGGCACCTTATGGTCGATCTCCTGTGACTCTAGATTTTCGAATCCGACGCAAAACTGACAGTTAATTGTAACGTTCAGAGCCTGTTAATGACGATGGAACACACAAATTGCGTCGCGATTCAATACATCGTCCTCGAGCCGACTTGTCTCCAAGGGTCTAGTGCAGCCTCGGACACCTTATGGTCGTTCTCCTGTGAGTCTAGATTTTCGAATCCGACGCAAAACTGACAGTTAATTGTAACGTTCAGAGCCTCTTAATGACAATGGAACACACAAATCGCGTCGCGATTCAATACATCGTCCTCCGGCCGACCTGTCTCCAAGGGTCTATTGCTGCCTCGGGCACCTTATGGTCGATCTCCTGTGAGTCTAGATTTTCGAATCCGACGCAAAACTGACAGTTAATTGTAACGTTCAGAGCCTGTTAATGACGATGGAACACACAAATCGCGTCGCGATTCAATACATCGTCCTCCGGCCGACCTGTCTCCAAGGGTCTATTGCTGCCTCGGGCACCTTATGGTCGATCTGTGAGTCTAGATTTTCGAATCCGACGCAAAACTGACAGTTAATTGTAACGTTCAGAGCCTCTTAATGACAATGGAACACACAAATCGCGTCGCGATTCAATACATCGTCCTCCGGCCGACCTGTCTCCAAGGGTCTATTGCTGCCTCGGGCACCTTATGGTCGATCTCCTGTGAGTCTAGATTTTCGAATCCGACGCAAAACTGACAGTTAATTGTAACGTTCAGAGCCTGTTAATGACGATGGAACACACAAATTGCGTCGCGATTCAATACATCGTCCTCCGGCCGACCTGTCTCCAAGGTTCAATTGCTGCCTCGGGCACCTTATGGTCGATCTCCTGTGAGTCTGGATTTTCGAATCCGACGCAAAACTGACAGTTAATTGTAAGGTTCAGAGCCTGTTAATGACGATGGAACACACAAATTGCGTCGCGATTCAATACATCGTCCTCCGGCCGACCTGTCTCCAAGGGTCTATTGCTGCCTCGGGCACCTTATGGTCGATCTCCTGTGAGTCTAGATTTTCGAATCCGACGCAAACCTGACTGTTAATTGTAACGTTCAGAGCCTGTTAATGACGATGGAACACACAAATCGCGTCGCGATTCAATACATCGTCCTCCAGCCGACTTGTCTCCAAGGGTCTATTGCTGCCTCGGGCACCTTACGGTCGATCTCCTGTGAGTCTAGATTTTCGAATCCGACGCAAAACTGACAGTTAATTGTAACGTTCAGAGCCTGTTAATGACGATGGAACACACAAATTGCGTCGCGATTCAATACATCGTCCTCCGGCCGACCTGTCTCCAAGGGTCTATTGCTGCCTCGGGCACCTTATGGTCGATCTCCTGTGAGTCTAGATTTTCGAATCCGACGCAAAACTGACAGTTAATTGTAACGTTCAGAGCCTGTTAATGACGATGGAACACACAAATTGCGTCGCGATTCAATACATCGTCCTCGAGCCGACTTGTCTCCAAGGGTCTAGTGCTGCCTCGGACACCTTATGGTCGTTCTCCTGTGAGTCTAGATTTTCGAATCCGACGCAAAACTGACAGTTAATTGTAAGGTTCAGAGCCTCTTAATGACAATGGAACACACAAATCGCGTCGCGATTCAATACATCGTCCTCCGGCCGACCTGCCTCCAAGGGTCTATTGCTGCCTCGGGCACCTTATGGTTGACCTCCTGTGAGTCTAGATTTTCGAATCCGACGCAAAACTGACAGTTAATTGTAACGTTCAGAGCCTGTTAATGACGATGGAACACACAAATCGCGACGCGATTCAATAAATCGTCCTCCGGCCGCCCTGTCTCCACGGGTCAATTGCTGCCTCGGGCACCTTATGGTCGATCTCCTGTGAGTCTAGATTTTCGAATCCGACGCAAAACTGACAGTTAATTGTAAGGTTCAGAGCCTGTTAATAACGATGGAACACACAAATTGCGTCGCGATTCAATACATCGTCCTCCGGCCGACCTGTCTCCAAGTGTCTATTGCTGCCTCGGGCACCCTATGGTCGATCTCCTGTGAGTCTAGATTTTCGAATCCGACGCAAAACTGACAGTTAATTGTAACGTTCAGAGCCTGTTAATGACGATGGAACACACAAATTGCGTCGCGATTCAATACATCGTCCTCAAGCCGACTTGTCTCCAAGCGTCTAGTGCTGCCTCGGACACCTTATGGTCGTTCTCCTGTGAGTCTAGATTTTCGAATCCGACGCAAAACTGACAGTTAATTGTAACGTTCAGAGCCTCTTAATGACAATGGAACACACAAATCGCGTCGCGATTCAATACATCATCCTCCGGCCGACCTGTCTCCAAGGGTCTATTGCTGCCTCGGGCACCCTATGGTCGATCTCCTGTGAGTCTAGATTTTCGAATCCGACGCAAAACTGACAGTTAATTGTAACGTTCAGAGCCTGTTAATGACGATGGAACACACAAATTGCGTCGCGATTCAATACATCGTCCTCCGGCAGACCTGTCTCCAAGGGTCTATTGCTGCCTCGGGCACCTTATGGTCGATCTCCTGTGAGTCTAGATTTTCGAATCCGACGCAAAACTGACAGTTAATTGTAACGTTGAGAGCCTGTTAATGACGATGGAACACACAAATTGCGTCGCGATTCAATACATCGTCCTCCAGCCGACTTGTCTCCAAGGGTCTAGTGCTGCCTCGGACACCTTATGGTCGTTCTCCTGTGAGTCTAGATTTTCGAATCCGACGCAAAACTGACAGTTAATTGTATGGTTCAGAGCCTCTTAATGACAATGGAACACACAAATCGCGTCGCGATTCAATACATCGTCCTCCGGCCGACCTGTCTCCAAGGGTCAATTGCTGCCTCGGGCACCTTATGGTCGATCTCCTGTGAGTCTAGATATTCGAATCCGACGCAAAACTGATAGTTAATTGTAAGGTTCAGAGCCTGTTAATGACGATGGAACACACAAATTGCGTCGCGATTCAATACATCGTGCTCCGGCCGACCTGTCTCCAAGGGTCTATTGCTGCCTCGGGCACCTTATGGTCGATCTCCTGTGAGTCTAGATTTTCGAATCCGACGCAAACCTGACAGTTAATTGTAACGTTCAGAGCCTGTTAATGACGATGGAACACACAAATCGCGTAGCGATTCAATACATCGTCCTCCAGCCGACTTGTCTCCAAGGGTCTATTGCTGCCTCGGGCACCTTATGGTCGTTCTCCTGTGAGTCTAGATTTTCGAATCCGACGCAAAACTGACAGTTAATTGTAAGGTTCAGAGCCTCTTAATGACAATGGAACACACAAATTGCGTCGCGATTCAATACATCGTCCTCCGGCCGACCTGTCTCCAAGGGTCTATTGCTGCCTCGGGCACCTTATGGTCGATCTCCTGTGAGTCTAGATTTTCGAATCCGACGCAAGCCTGACAGTTAATTGTAACGTTCAGAGCCTCTTAATGACAATGGAACACAAATCGCGTCGCGATTCAATACATCGTCCTCCGGCCGACCTGTCTCCAAGGGTCTATTGCTGCCTCGGGCACCCTATGGTCGATCTCCTGTGAGTCTAGATTTTCGAATCCGACGCAAAACTGACAGTTAATTGTAACGTTCAGAGCCTGTTAATGACGATGGAACACACAAATTGCGTCGCGATTCAATACATAGTCCTCAAGCCGACTTGTCTCCAAGCGTCTAGTGCTGCCTCGGACACCTTATGGTCGTTCTCCTGTGAGTCTAGATTTTCGAATCCGACGCAAAACTGACAGTTAATTGTAACGTTCAGAGCCTCTTAATGACAATGGAACACACAAATCGCGTCGCGATTCAATACATCGTCCTCCGGCCGACCTGTCTCCAAGGGTCTATTGCTGCCTCGGGCACCCTATGGTCGATCTCCTGTGAGTCTAGATTTTCGAATCCGACGCAAAACTGACAGTTAATTGTAACGTTCAGAGCCTGTTAATGACGATGGAACACACAAATTGCGTCGCGATTCAATACATCGTCCTCCGGCAGACCTGTCTCCAAGGGTCTATTGCTGCCTCGGGCACCTTATGGTCGATCTCCTGTGAGTCTAGATTTTCGAATCCGACGCAAAACTGACAGTTAATTGTAACGTTGAGAGCCTGTTAATGACGATGGAACACACAAATTGCGTCGCGATTCAATACATCGTCCTCCAGCCGACTTGTCTCCAAGGGTCTAGTGCTGCCTCGGACACCTTATGGTCGTTCTCCTGTGAGTCTAGATTTTCGAATCCGACGCAAAACTGACAGTTAATTGTATGGTTCAGAGCCTCTTAATGACAATGGAACACACAAATCGCGTCGCGATTCAATACATCGTCCTCCGGCCGACCTGTCTCCAAGGGTCAATTGCTGCCTCGGGCACCTTATGGTCGATCTCCTGTGAGTCTAGATATTCGAATCCGACGCAAAACTGATAGTTAATTGTAAGGTTCAGAGCCTGTTAATGACGATGGAACACACAAATTGCGTCGCGATTCAATACATCGTGCTCCGGCCGACCTGTCTCCAAGGGTCTATTGCTGCCTCGGGCACCTTATGGTCGATCTCCTGTGAGTCTAGATTTTCGAATCCGACGCAAACCTGACAGTTAATTGTAACGTTCAGAGCCTGTTAATGACGATGGAACACACAAATCGCGTAGCGATTCAATACATCGTCCTCCAGCCGACTTGTCTCCAAGGGTCTATTGCTGCCTCGGGCACCTTATGGTCGTTCTCCTGTGAGTCTAGATTTTCGAATCCGACGCAAAACTGACAGTTAATTGTAAGGTTCAGAGCCTCTTAATGACAATGGAACACACAAATTGCGTCGCGATTCAATACATCGTCCTCCGGCCGACCTGTCTCCAAGGGTCTATTGCTGCCTCGGGCACCTTATGGTCGATCTCCTGTGAGTCTAGATTTTCGAATCCGACGCAAGCCTGACAGTTAATTGTAACGTTCAGAGCCTCTTAATGACAATGGAACACAAATCGCGTCGCGATTCAATACATCGTCCTCCGGCCGACCTGTCTCCAAGGGTCTATTGCTGCCTCGGGCACCTTATGGTCGATCTCCTGTGAGTCTAGATTTTCGAATCCGACGCAAAACTGACAGTTAATTGTAACGTTCAGAGCCTGTTAATGACGATGGAACACACAAATCCCGTCGCGATTCAATACATCGTCCTCCGGCCGACCTAAGTGTCTATTGCTGCCTGGGGCACCATATGGTCGATCTCCTGTGAGTCTAGATTTTCGAATCCGACGCAAAACTGACAGTTAATTGTAACGTTCAGAGCCTGTTCATGACGATGGAAGACACAAATTGCGTCGCGATTTAATACATCGTCCTCCAGCCGACTTGTCTCCAAGGGTCTAGTGCTGCCTCGGACACCGTATGGTCGATCTCCTGTGAGTCTAGATTTTCGAATCCGACGCAAAACTGACAGTTAATTGTAAGGTTCAGAGCCTCTTAATGACAATGGAACACACAAATCGCGTCGCGATTCAATACATCGTCCTCCGGCCGAACTGTCTCCAAGGGTCTATTGCTGCCTCGGGCACCTTATGGTCGATCTCCTGTGAGTCTAGAATTTCGAATCCGACGCAGTTAATTGTAACGTTCAGAGCCTGTTAATGACGATGGAACACACAAACTGCGTCGCGATTCAATACATCGTCCTCCAGCCGACTTGTCTCCACGGGTCTAGTGCTGCCTCGGACACCTTATGGTCGTTCTCCTGTGAGTCTAGATTTTCGAATCCGACGCAAAACTGACTGTTAATTGTAACGTTCAGAGCCTCTTAATGACAATGGAACACACAAATCGCGTCGCGATTCAATACATCGTCCTCCGGCCGACCTGCCTCCAAGGGTCTATTGCTGCCTCGGGCACCATATGGTTGACCTCCGGTGAGTCTAGATTTTCGAATCCGACGCAAAACTGACAGTTAATTGTAACGTTCAGAGCCTGTTAATGACGATGGAACACACAAATCCCGTCGCGAATCAATACATCGTCCTCCGGCCGACCTGTCTCCAAGGGTCTATTGCTGCCTCGGGCACCTTATGGTCGATCTCCTGTGAGTCTAGATTTTCGAATCCGACGCAAAACTGACAGTTAATTGTAACGTTCAGAGACTGTTAATGACGATGGAACACACAAATCGCGTCGCGATTCAATACATCGTCCTCCGGCCGACCTGTCTCCAAGGGTCAATTGCTGCCTCGGGCACCTTATGGTCGATCTCCTGTGAGTCTAGATTTTCGAATCCGACGCAAAACTGATAGTTAATTGTAAGGTTCAGAGCCTGTTAATGACGATGGAACACACAAATTGCGTCGCGATTCAATACATCGTGCTCCGGCCGACCTGTCTCCAAGGGTCTCTTGCTGCCTCGGGCACCTTACGGTCGATCTTCTGTGAGTCTAGATTTTCGAATCCGACGCAAACCTGACAGTTAATTGTAACGTTCAGAGCCTGTTAATGACGATGGAACACACAAATCGCGTCGCGATTCAATACATCGTCCTCCAGCCGACTTGTCTCCAAGGGTCTATTGCTGCCTCGGGCACCGTATGGTCGTTCTCCTGTGAGTCTAGATTTTCGAATCCGACGCAAAACTGACAGTTAATTGTAACGTTCAGAGCCTGTTAATGACGATGGAAAACACAAATTGCGTCGCGATTCAATACATCGTCCTCGAGCCGACTTGTCTCCAAGGGTCTAGTGCTGGCTCGGACACCTTATGGTCGTTCTCCTGTGAGTCTAGATTTTCGAATCCGACGCAAAACTGACAGTTAATTGTAACGTTCAGAGCCTCTTAATGACAATGGAACACACAAATCGCGTCGCGATTCAATACATCGTCCTCCGGCCGACCTGTCTCCAAGGGTCTATTGCTGCCTCGGGCACCTTATGGTCGATCTCCTGTGAGTCTAGATTTTCGAATCCGACGCAAAACTGACAGCTAATTGTAACGTTCAGAGCCTGTTAATGACGATGGAACACACAAATCGCGTCGCGATTCAATGCATCGTCCTCCGGCCGACCTGTCTCCAAGGGTCTATTGCTGCCTCGGGCACCTTATGGTCGATCTGTGAGTCTAGATTTTCGAATCCGACGCAAAACTGACAGTTAATTGTAACATTCAGAGCCTCTTAATGACAATGGAACACACAAATCGCGTCGCGATTCAATACATCGTCCTCCGGCCGACCTGTCTCCAAGGGTCTATTGCTGCCTCGGGCACCTTATGGTCGATCTCCTGTGAGTCTAGATTTTCGAATCCGACGCAAAACTGACAGTTAATTGTAACGTTCAGTGCCTCTTAATGACGATGGAACACACAAATCGCGTCGCGATTCAATACATCGTCCTCCGGCCGACCTGTCTCCAGGGGTCTATTGCTGCCTCGGGCACCTTATGGTCGATCTCCTGTGAGTCTAGATTTTCGAATCCGACGCAAAACTGACAGTTAATTGTAACGTTCAGAGCCTGTTAATGACGATGGAACACACAAATCCCGTCGCGATTCAATACATCGTCCTCCGGCCGACCTGTCTCCAAGGGTCTATTGCTGCCTCGGGCACCTTATGGTCGATATCCTGTGAGTCTAGATTTTCGAATCCGACGCAAAACTGACAGTTAATTGTAACGTTCAGAGCCTGTTAATGACGATGGAACACACAAATTGCGTCGCGATTCAATACATCGTCCTCCAGCCGACTTGTCTCCAAGGGTCTAGTGCTGCCTCGGACACCTTATGGTCGTTCTCCTGTGAGTCTAGATTTTCGAATCCGACGCAAAACTGACAGTTAATTGTATGGTTCAGAGCCTCTTAATGACAATGGAACACACAAATCGCGTCGCGATTCAATACATCGTCCTCCGGCAGACCTGTCTCCAAGGGTCTATTGCTGCCTCGGGCACCTTATGGTCGAATTCCTGTGAGTCTCGAATTTCGAATCCGACGCAATTAATTGTAAGGTTCAGAGCCTGTTAATGACGTTGGAACACACAAATTGCGTCGTGATTCAATACATCGTCCTCCGGCCGACCTGTCTCCAAGGGTCTATTGCTGCCTCGGGCACCTTATGGTCGTTATTCTGTGAGTCTAGATTTTCGAATCCGACGCAAAACTGACAGTTAATTGTAAGGTTCAGAGCCTCTTAATGACAATGGAACACACAAATTGCGTCGCGATTCAATACATCGTCCTCCAGCCAACTTGTCTGCAAGGGTCTAGTGCTGCCTCGGGCACCTTATGGTCGTTCTCCTGTGAGTCTAGATTATCGAATGCGACGCAAAACTGACAGTTAATCGTGAAGTTCAGAGCCTCTTAATGACAATGGAACACACAAATTGCGTCGCGATTCAGTACATTGTCCTCCGGCCGACCTGTCTCCAAGGGTGTATTGCTTCCTCGGGCCCCTTATGGTCGTTCTCCTGTGAGTCTAGATTTTCGAATCCGACGCAAGACTGACAGTTAATTGTAACGTTCAGAGCCTCTTAATGACAATGGAACACAAATCGCGTCGCGATTCAATACATCGTCCTCCGGCCGACCTGTCTCCAAGGGTCTATTGCTGCCTCGGGCACCTTATGGTCGATCTCCTGTGAGTCTAGATTTTCGAATCCGACGCAAAACTGACAGTTAATTGTAACGTTCAGAGCCTGTTAATGACGATGGAACACACAAATCCCGTCGCGATTCAATACATCGTCCTCCGGCCGACCTGTCTCCAAGTGTCTATTGCTGCCTCGGGCACCTTATGGTCGATCTCCTGTGAGTCTAGATTTTCGAATCCGACGCAAAACTGACAGTTAATTGTAACGTTCAGAGCCTGTTCATGACGATGGAAGACACAAATTGCGTCGCGATTTAATACATCGTCCTCCAGCCGACTTGTCTCCAAGGGTCTAGTGCTGCCTCGGACACCGTATGGTCGATCTCCTGTGAGTCTAGATTTTCGAATCCGACGCAAAACTGACAGTTAATTGTAAGGTTCAGAGCCTCTTAATGACAATGGAACACACAAATCGCGTCGCGATTCAATACATCGTCCTCCGGCCGAACTGTCTCCAAGGGTCTATTGCTGCCTCGGGCACCTTATGGTCGATCTCCTGTGAGTCTAGAATTTCGAATCCGACGCAGTTAATTGTAACGTTCAGAGCCTGTTAATGACGATGGAACACACAAACTGCGTCGCGATTCAATACATCGTCCTCCAGCCGACTTGTCTCCAAGGGTCTAGTGCTGCCTCGGACACCTTATGGTCGTTCTCCTGTGAGTCTAGATTTTCGAATCCGACGCAAAACTGACTGTTAATTGTAACGTTCAGAGCCTCTTAATGACAATGGAACACACAAATCGCGTCGCGATTCAATACATCGTCCTCCGTCTGACCTGCCTCCAAGGGTCTATTGCTGCCTCGGGCACCTTATGGTTGACCTCCTGTGAGTCTAGATTTTCGAATCCGACGCAAAACTGACAGTTAATTGTAACGTTCAAGCCTGATAATGACGATGGAACACACAAATCCCGTCGCGAATCAATACATCGTCCTCCGGCCGACCTGTCTCCAAGGGTGTATTGCTGCCTCGGGCACCTTATGGTCGATCTCCTGTGAGTCTAGATTTTCGAATCCGACGCAAAACTGACAGTTAATTGTAACGTTCAGAGCCTGTTAATGACGATGGGACACACAAATCGCGTCGCGATTCAATACATCGTCCTCCGGCCGACCTGTCTCCAAGGGTCAATTGCTGCCTCGGGCACCTTATGGTCGATCTCCTGTGAGTCTAGATTTTCGAATCCGACGCAAAACTGATAGTTAATTGTAAGGTTCAGAGCCTGTTAATGACGATGGAACACACAAATTGCGTCGCGATTCAATACATCGTGCTCCGGCCGACCTGTCTCCAAGGGTCTATTGCTGCCTCGGGCACCTTATGGTCGATCTCCTGTGAGTCTAGATTTTCGAATCCGACGCAAACCTGACAGTTAATTGTAACGTTCAGAGCCTGTTAATGACGATGGAACACACAAATCGCGTAGCGATTCAATGCATCGTCCTCCGGCCGACTTGTCTCCAAGGGTCTTTTGCTGCTTCGGGCACCTTATGGTCGTTCTCCTGTGAGTCTAGATTTTCGAATCCGACGCAAAACTGGCAGTTAATTGTAACGTTCAGAGCCTGTTAATGACGATGGAACACACAAATTGCGTCGCGATTCAATACATCGTCCTCGAGCCGACTTGTCTCCAAGGGTCTAGTGCTGCCTCGGACACCTTATGGTCGTTCTCCTGTGAGTCTAGATTTTCGAATCCGACGCAAAACTGACAGTTAATTGTAACGTTCAGAGCCTCTTAATGACAATGGAACACACAAATCGCGTCGCGATTCAATACATCGTCCTCCGGCCGACCTGTCTCCAAGGGTCTATTGCTGCCTCGGGCACCTTATGGTCGATCTGTGACTCTAGATTTTCGAATCCGACGCAAAACTGACAGTTAATTGTAACGTTCAGAGCCTCTTAATGACAATGGAACACACAAATCGCGTCGCGATTCAATACATCGTCCTCCGGCCGACCTGTCTCCAAGGGTCTATTGCTGCCTCGGGCACCTTATGGTCGATTTCCTGTGAGTCCAGATTTTCGAATCCGACGCAAAACTGACAGTTAATTGTAACGTTCAGAGCCTGTTAATGACGATGGAACACACAAATTGCGTCGCGATTCAATACATCGTCCTCCAGCCGACTTGTCTCCAAGGGTCTAGTGCTGCCTCGGACACCGTATGGTCGTTCTCCTGTGAGTCTAGATTTTCGAATCCGACGCAAAACTGACAGTTAATTGTAAGGTTCAGAGCCTCTTAATGACAATGGAACACACAAATCGCGTCGCGATTCAATACATCGTCCTCCGGCCGACCTGCCTCCAAGTGTCTATTGCTGCCTCGGGCACCCTATGGTCGATCTCCTGTGAGTCTAGATTTTCGAATCCGACGCAAAACTGACAGTTAATTGTGACGTTCAGAGCCTGTTAATGACGATGGAACACACAAATCCCGTCGCGATTCAATACATCGTCCTCCGGCCGACCTGTCTCCAAGGGTCTATTGCTGCCTCGGGCACCTTATGGTCGATCTCCTGTGAGTCCAGAATTTCGAATCCGGCGCAGTTAATTGTAACGTTCAGAGCCTGTTAATGACGATGGAACACACAAACTGCGTCGCGATTCAATACATCGTCCTCCTGCCGACTTGTCTCCAAGGGTCTAGTGCTGCCTCGGACACCTTATGGTCGTTCTCCTGTGACTCTAGATTTTCGAATCCGACGCAAAACTGACAGTTAATTGTAAGCTTCAGAGCCTCTTAATGACAATGGAACACACAAATCGCGTCGCGAATCAATACATCGTCCTCCGGCCGACCTGCCTCCAAGTGTCTATTGCTGCCTCGGGCACCCTGTGGTCGATCTCCTGTGAGTCTAGATTTTCGAATCCGACGCAAAACTGACAGTTAATTGTAACGTTCAGAGCCTGTTAATGACGATGGAACACACAAATTGCGTCGCGATTCAATACATCGTCCTCGAGCCGACTTGTCTCCAAGGGTCTAGTGCTGCCTCGGACACCTTATGCTCGTTCTCCTGTGAGTCTAGATTTTCGAATCCGACGCAAAACTGACAGTTAATTGTAACGTTCAGAGCCTCTTAATGACAATGGAACACACAAATCGCGTCGCGATTCAATACATCGTCCTCCGGCCGACCTGTCTCCAAGGGTCTATTGCTGCCTCGGGCACCTTATGGTCGATCTCCTGTGAGTCTAGATTTTCGAATCCGACGCAAAACTGACAGTTAATTGTAACGTTCAGAGCCTCTTAATGACAATGGAACACACAAATCGCGTCGCGATTCAATACATCGTCCTCCGGCCGTCCTGTCTCCAAGGGTCTATTGCTGCCTCGGGCACCTTATGGTCGATTTCCTGTGAGTCTAGATTTTCGAATCCGACGCAAAACTGACAGTTAATTGTAACGATCAGAGCCTGTTAATGACGATGGAACACACAAATTGCGTCGCGATTCAATACATCGTCCTCCAGCCGACTTGTCTCCAAGGGTCTAGTGCTGCCTCGGACACCGTATGGTCGTTCTCCTGTGAGTCTAGATTTTCGAATCCGACGCAAAACTGACAGTTAATTGTAAGGTTCAGAGCCTCTTAATGACAATGGAACACACAAATCGCGTCGCGATTCAATACATCGTCCTCCGGCCGACCTGCCTCCAAGTGTCTATTGCTGCCTCGGGCACCCTATGGTCGATCTCCTGTGAGTCTAGATTTTCGAATCCGACGCAAAACTGACAGTTAATTGTAACGTTCAGAGCCTGTTAATGACGATGGAACACACAAATCCCGTCGCGATTCAATACATCGTCCTCCGGCCGACCTGTCTCCAAGGGTCTATTGCTGCCTCGGGCACCTTATGGTCGATCTCCTGTGAGTCCAGAATTTCGAATCCGGCGCAGTTAATTGTAATGTTCAGAGCCTGTTAATGACGATGGAACCCACAAACTGCGTCGCGATTCAATACATCGTCCTCCAGCCGACTTGTCTCCAAGGGTCTAGTGCTGCCTCGGACACCTTATGGTCGTTCTCCTGTGAGTCTAGATTTTCGAATCCGACGCAAAACTGACAGTTAATTGTAAGCTTCAGAGCCTCTTAATGACAATGGAACACACAAATCGCGTCGCGAATCAATACATCGTCCTCCGGCCGACCTGCCTCCAAGTGTCTATTGCTGCCTCGGGCACCCTGTTGTCGATCTCCTGTGAGTCTAGATTTTCGAATCCGACGCAAAACTGACAGTTAATTGTAACGTTCAGAGCCTGTTAATGACGATGGAACACACAAATCGCGTCGCGATTCAATACATCGTCCTCCAGCCAATTTGTCTCCAAGGGTCTAGTGCTGCCTCGGGCGCCTTATGGTCGTTCTCCTGTGAGTCTAGATTTTCGAATCCGACGCAAAACTGACAGTTAATTGTTACGTTCAGAGCCTGTTAATGACGATGGAACACACAAATCGCGTCGCGATTCAATACATCGTCCTCCGGCCGACCTGTCTCCAAGGGTCTATTGCTGCCTCGGGCACCTTATGGTCGATCTCCTGTGAGCCTGGATTTTCGAATCCGACGCATAACTGACAGTTAATTGTAACGTTCAGAGCCTGTTAATGACGATGGAACCCACAAATCCCGTCGCGATTCAATACATCGTCCTCCGGCCGACCTGTCTCCAAGGGTCTATTGCTGCCTCGGGCACCTTATGGTCGATCTCCTGTGAGTCTAGATTTTCGAATCCGACGCAAAACTGACAGTTAATTGTAACGTTCAGAGCCTGTTAATGACGATGGATCACACAAATCGCGTCGCGATTCAATACATCGTCCTCCGGCCGACTTGTCTCCAAGGGTCTAGTGCTGCCTCGGACACCGTATGGTCGTTCTCCTGTGAGTCTAGATTTTCGAATCCGACGCAAAACTGACAGTTAATTGTAAGGTTCAGAGCCTCTTAATGACAATGGAACACACAAATCGCGTCGCGATTGAATACATCGTCCTCCGGCCGAACTGTCTCCAAGGGTCTATTGCTGCCTCGGGCACCTTATGGTCGATCTCCTGTGAGTCTAGAATTTCGAATCCGACGCAGTTAATTGTAACGTTCAGAGCCTGTTAATGACGATGGAACACACAAATCCCGTCGCGATTCAATACATCGTCCTCCGGCCGACCTGTCTCCAAGTGTCTATTGCTGCCACGGGCACCTTATGGTCGATCTCCTGTGAGTCTAGATTTTCGAATCCGACGCAAAACTGACAGTTAATTGTAACGTTCAGAGCCTGTTAATGACGATGGAACACACAAATTGCGTCGCGATTCAATACATCGTCGTCCAGCCGACTTGTCTCCAAGGGTCTAGTGCTGCCTCGGACACCGTATGGTCGCTCTCCTGTGAGTCTAGATTTTCGAATCCGACGCAAAACTGACAGTTAATTGTAAGGTTCAGAGCCTCTTATTGACAATGGAACACACAAATCGCGTCGCGATTCAATACATCGTCCTCCGGCCGACCTGTCTCCAAGGGTCTATTGCTGCCTCGGGCACCTTATGGTCCATCTCCTGTGAGTCTAGAATTTCGAATCCGACGCAGTTGATTGTAACGTTCAGAGCCTCTTAATGACAATGGAACACACAAATTGCGTCGCGATTCAATACATCGTCCTCCGGCCGACCTGTCTCCAAGGGTCTATTGCTGCCTCGGGCACCTTATGGTCGATCTCCTGTAAGTCTAGATTTTCGAATCCGACGCAAAACTGACAGTTAGTTGTAAGGTTCAGAGCCTGTTAATGACGATGGAACACACAAATCGCGTCGCGATTCAATACATCGTCCTCGAGCCGACTTGTCTCCAAGGGTCTAGTGCTGCCTCGGACACCTTATGGTCGTTCTCCTGTGAGTCTAGATTTTCGAATCCGACGCAAAACTGACTGTTAATTGTTACGTTCAGAGCCTGTTAATGACGATGGAACACACAAATCGCGTCGCGATTCAATACATCGTCCTCCGGCCGACCTGTCTCCAAGGGTCTATTGCTGCCTCGGGCACCTTATGGTCGATCTCCTGTGAGCCTGGATTTTCGAATCCGACGCATAACTGACAGTTAATTGTAACGTTCAGAGCCTGTTAATGACGATGGAACCCACAAATCCCGTCGCGATTCAATACATCGTCCTCCGGCCGACTTGTCTCCAAGGGTCTAGTGCTGCCTCGGACACCGTATGGTCGTTCTCCTGTGAGTCTAGATATTCGAATCCGACGCAAAACTGACAGTTAATTGTAAGGTTCAGAGCCTCTTAATGACAATGGAACACACAAATCGCGTCGCGATTGAATACATCGTCCTCCGGCCCAACTGTCTCCAAGGGTCTATTGCTGCCTCGGGCACCTTATGGTCGATCTCCTGTGAGTCTAGAATTTCGAATCCGACGCAGTTAATTGTAACGTTCAGAGCCTGTTAATGACGATGGAACACACAAATCCCGTCGCGATTCAATACATCGTCCTCCGGCCGACCTGTCTCCAAGTGTCTATTGCTGCCACGGGCACCTTATGGTCGATCTCCTGTGAGTCTAGATTTTCGAATCCGACGCAAAACTGACAGTTAATTGTAACGTTCAGAGCCTGTTAATGACGATGGAACACACAAATTGCGTCGCGATTCAATACATCGTCGTCCAGCCGACTTGTCTCCAAGGGTCTAGTGCTGCCTCGGACACCGTATGGTCGCTCTCCTGTGAGTCTAGATTTTCGAATCCGACGCAAAACTGACAGTTAATTGTAAGGTTCAGAGCCTCTTATTGACAATGGAACACACAAATCGCGTCGCGATTCAATACATCGTCCTCCGGCCGACCTGTCTCCAAGGGTCTATTGCTGCCTCGGGCACCTTATGGTCCATCTCCTGTGAGTCTAGAATTTCGAATCCGACGCAGTTGATTGTAACGTTCAGAGCCTCTTAATGACAATGGAACACACAAATTGCGTCGCGATTCAATACATCGTCCTCCGGCCGACCTGTCTCCAAGGGTCTATTGCTGCCTCGGGCACCTTATGGTCGATCTCCTGTAAGTCTAGATTTTCGAATCCGACGCAAAACTGACAGTTAGTTGTAAGGTTCAGAGCCTGTTAATGACGATGGAACACACAAATCGCGTCGCGATTCAATACATCGTCCTCGAGCCGACTTGTCTCCAAGGGTCTAGTGCTGCCTCGGACACCTTATGGTCGTTCTCCTGTGAGTCTAGATTTTCGAATCCGACGCAAAACTGACAGTTAATTGTAAGCTTCAGAGCCTCTTAATGACAATGGAACACACAAATCGCGTCGCGAATCAATACATCGTCCTCCGGCCGACCTGCCTCCAAGTGTCTATTGCTGCCTCGGGCACCCTGTGGTCGATCTCCTGTGAGTCTAGATTTTCGAATCCGACGCAAAACTGACAGTTAATTGTAACGTTCAGAGCCTGTTAATGACGATGGAACACACAAATTGCGTCGCGATTTAATACATCGTCCTCGAGCCGACTTGTCTCCAAGGGTCTAGTGCTGCCTCGGACACCTTATGGTCGTTCTCCTGTGAGTCTAGATTTTCGAATCCGACGCAAAACTGACAGTTAATTGTAACGTTCAGAGCCTCTTAATGACAATGGAACACACAAATCGCGTCGCGATTCAATACATCGTCCTCCGGCCGACCTGTCTCCAAGGGTCTATTGCTGCCTCGGGCACCTTATGGTCGATCTCCTGTGAGTCTAGATTTTCGAATCCGACGCAAAACTGACAGTTAATTGTAACGTTCAGAGCCTCTTAATGACAATGGAACACACAAATCGCGTCGCGATTCAATACATCGTCCTCCGGCCGACCTGTCTCCAAGGGTCTATTGCTGCCTCGGGCACCTTATGGTCGATTTCCTGTGAGTCTAGATTTTCGAATCCGACGCAAAACTGACAGTTAATTGTAACGATCAGAGCCTGTTAATGACGATGGAACACACAAATTGCGTCGCGATTCAATACATCGTCCTCCAGCCGACTTGTCTCCAAGGGTCTAGTGCTGCCTCGGACACCGTATGGTCGTTCTCCTGTGAGTCTAGATTTTCGAATCCGACGCAAAACTGACAGTTAATTGTAAGGTTCAGAGCCTCTTAATGACAATGGAACACACAAATCGCGTCGCGATTCAATACATCGTCCTCCGGCCGACCTGCCTCCAAGTGTCTATTGCTGCCTCGGGCACCCTATGGTCGATCTCCTGTGAGTCTAGATTTTCGAATCCGACGCAAAACTGACAGTTAATTGTAACGTTCAGAGCCTGTTAATGACGATGGAACACACAAATCCCGTCGCGATTCAATACATCGTCCTCCGGCCGACCTGTCTCCAAGGGTCTATTGCTGCCTCGGGCACCTTATGGTCGATCTCCTGTGAGTCCAGAATTTCGAATCCGGCGCAGTTAATTGTAACGTTCAGAGCCTGTTAATGACGATGGAACACACAAACTGCGTCGCGATTCAATACATCGTCCTCCAGCCGACTTGTCTCCAAGGGTCTAGTGCTGCCTCGGACACCTTATGGTCGTTCTCCTGTGAGTCTAGATTTTCGAATCCGACGCAAAACTGACAGTTAATTGTAAGCTTCAGAGCCTCTTAATGACAATGGAACACACAAATCGCGTCGCGAATCAATACATCGTCCTCCGGCCGACCTGCCTCCAAGTGTCTATTGCTGCCTCGGGCACCCTGTTGTCGATCTCCTGTGAGTCTAGATTTTCGAATCCGACGCAAAACTGACAGTTAATTGTAACGTTCAGAGCCTGTTAATGACGATGGAACACACAAATCGCGTCGCGATTCAATACATCGTCCTCCAGCCAATTTGTCTCCAAGGGTCTAGTGCTGCCTCGGGCGCCTTATGGTCGTTCTCCTGTGAGTCTAGATTTTCGAATCCGACGCAAAACTGACAGTTAATTGTTACGTTCAGAGCCTGTTAATGACAATGGAACACACAAATCGCGTCGCGATTCAATACATCGTCCTCCGGCCGACCTGTCTCCAAGGGTCTATTGCTGCCTCGGGCACCTTATGGTCGATCTCCTGTGAGCCTGGATTTTCGAATCCGACGCATAACTGACAGTTAATTGTAACGTTCAGAGCCTGTTAATGACGATGGAACCCACAAATCCCGTCGCGATTCAATACATCGTCCTCCGGCCGACCTGTCTCCAAGGGTCTATTGCTGCCTCGGGCACCTTATGGTCGATGTCCTGTGAGTCTAGATTTTCGAATCCGACGCAAAACTGACAGTTAATTGTAACGTTCAGAGCCTGTTAATGACGATGGATCACACAAATCGCGTCGCGATTCAATACATCGTCCTCCGGCCGACTTGTCTCCAAGGGTCTAGTGCTGCCTCGGACACCGTATGGTCGTTCTCCTGTGAGTCTAGATTTTCGAATCCGACGCAAAACTGACAGTTAATAGTAAGGTTCAGAGCCTCTTAATGACAATGGAACACACAAATCGCGTCGCGATTGAATACATCGTCCTCCGGCCGAACTGTCTCCAAGGGTCTATTGCTGCCTCGGGCACCTTATGGTCGATCTCCTGTGAGTCTAGAATTTCGAATCCGACGCAGTTAATTGTAACGTTCAGAGCCTGTTAATGACGATGGAACACACAAATCCCGTCGCGATTCAATACATCGTCCTCCGGCCGACCTGTCTCCAAGTGTCTATTGCTGCCACGGGCACCTTATGGTCGATCTCCTGTGAGTCTAGATTTTCGAATCCGACGCAAAACTGACAGTTAATTGTAACGTTCAGAGCCTGTTAATGACGATGGAACACACAAATTGCGTCGCGATTCAATACATCGTCGTCCAGCCGACTTGTCTCCAAGGGTCTAGTGCTGCCTCGGACACCGTATGGTCGCTCTCCTGTGAGTCTAGATTTTCGAATCCGACGCAAAACTGACAGTTAATTGTAAGGTTCAGAGCCTCTTATTGACAATGGAACACACAAATCGCGTCGCGATTCAATACATCGTCCTCCGGCCGACCTGTCTCCAAGGGTCTATTGCTGCCTCGGGCACCTTATGGTCCATCTCCTGTGAGTCTAGAATTTCGAATCCGACGCAGTTGATTGTAACGTTCAGAGCCTCTTAATGACAATGGAACACACAAATTGCGTCGCGATTCAATACATCGTCCTCCGGCCGACCTGTCTCCAAGGGTCTATTGCTGCCTCGGGCACCTTATGGTCGATCTCCTGTAAGTCTAGATTTTCGAATCCGACGCAAAACTGACAGTTAGTTGTAAGGTTCAGAGCCTGTTAATGACGATGGAACACACAAATCGCGTCGCGATTCAATACATCGTCCTCGAGCCGACTTGTCTCCAAGGGTCTAGTGCTGCCTCGGACACCTAATGGTCGTTCTCCTGTGAGTCTAGATTTTCGAATCCGACGCAAAACTGACAGTTAATTGTTACGTTCAGAGCCTGTTAATGACGATGGAACACACAAATCGCGTCGCGATTCAATACATCGTCCTCCGGCCGACCTGTCTCCAAGGGTCTATTGCTGCCTCGGGCACCTTATGGTCGATCTCCTGTGAGCCTGGATTTTCGAATCCGACGCATAACTGACAGTTAATTGTAACGTTCAGAGCCTGTTAATGACGATGGAACCCACAAATCCCGTCGCGATTCAATACATCGTCCTCCGGCCGACTTGTCTCCAAGGGTCTAGTGCTGCCTCGGACACCGTATGGTCGTTCTCCTGTGAGTCTAGATATTCGAATCCGACGCAAAACTGACAGTTAATTGTAAGGTTCAGAGCCTCTTAATGACAATGGAACACACAAATCGCGTCGCGATTGAATACATCGTCCTCCGGCCGAACTGTCTCCAAGGGTCTATTGCTGCCTCGGGCACCTTATGGTCGATCTCCTGTGAGTCTAGAATTTCGAATCCGACGCAGTTAATTGTAACGTTCAGAGCCTGTTAATGACGATGGAACACACAAATCCCGTCGCGATTCAATACATCGTCCTCCGGCCGACCTGTCTCCAAGTGTCTATTGCTGCCACGGGCACCTTATGGTCGATCTCCTGTGAGTCTAGATTTTCGAATCCGACGCAAAACTGACAGTTAATTGTAACGTTCAGAGCCTGTTAATGACGATGGAACACACAAATTGCGTCGCGATTCAATACATCGTCGTCCAGCCGACTTGTCTCCAAGGGTCTAGTGCTGCCTCGGACACCGTATGGTCGCTCTCCTGTGAGTCTAGATTTTCGAATCCGACGCAAAACTGACAGTTAATTGTAAGGTTCAGAGCCTCTTATTGACAATGGAACACACAAATCGCGTCGCGATTCAATACATCGTCCTCCGGCCGACCTGTCTCCAAGGGTCTATTGCTGCCTCGGGCACCTTATGGTCCATCTCCTGTGAGTCTAGAATTTCGAATCCGACGCAGTTGATTGTAACGTTCAGAGCCTCTTAATGACAATGGAACACACAAATTGCGTCGCGATTCAATACATCGTCCTCCGGCCGACCTGTCTCCAAGGGTCTATTGCTGCCTCGGGCACCTTATGGTCGATCTCCTGTAAGTCTAGATTTTCGAATCCGACGCAAAACTGACAGTTAGTTGTAAGGTTAAGAGCCTGTTAATGACGATGGAACACACAAATCGCGTCGCGATTCAATACATCGTCCTCGAGCCGACTTGTCTCCAAGGGTCTAGTGCTGCCTCGGACACCTTATGGTCGTTCTCCTGTGAGTCTAGATTTTCGAATCCGACGCAAAACTGACAGTTAATTGTAACGTTCAGAGCCTCTTAATGACAATGGAACACACAAATCGCGTCGCGATTCAATACATCGTCCTCGAGCCGACTTGTCTCCAAGGGTCTAGTGCTGCCTCGGACACCTTATGGTCGTTCTCCTGTGAGTCTAGATTTTCGAATCCGACGCAAAACTGACAGTTAATTGTAACGTTCAGAGCCTCTTAATGACAATGGAACACACAAATCGCGTCGCGATTCAATACATCGTCCTCCGGCCGACCTGTCTCCAAGGGTCTATTGCTGCCTCGGGCACCTTATGGTCGATCTCCTGTGAGTCTAGATTTTCGAATCCGACGCAAAACTGACAGTTAATTGTAACGTTCAGAGCCTGTTAATGACGATGGAACACACAAATCGCGTCGCGATTCAATACATCGTCCTCCGGCCGACCTGTCTCCAAGGGTCTATTGCTGCCTCGGGCACCTTATGGTCGATCTGTGAGTCTAGATTTTCGAATCCGACGCAAAACTGACAGTTAATTGTATGGTTCAGAGCCTCTTAATGACAATGGAACACACAAATCGCGTCGCGATTCAATACATCGTCCTCCGGCCGACCTGTCTCCAAGGGTCTATTGCTGCCTCGGGCACCTTATGGTCGAATTCCTGTGAGTCTCGAATTTCGAATCCGACGCAGTTAATTGTAAGGTTCAGAGCCTGTTAATGACGTTGGAACACACAAATTGCGTCGCGATTCAATACATCGTCCTCCGGCCGACCTGTCTCCAAGGGTCTATTGCTGCCTCGGGCACCTTATGGTCGTTCTCCTGTGAGTGTAGATTTTCGAATCCGACGCAAAACTGACAGTTAATTGTAAGGTTCAGAGCCTCTTAATGACAATGGAACACACAAATTGCGTCGCGATTCAATACATCGTCCTCCGGCCGACCTGTCTCCAAGGGTCTATTGCTGCCTCGGGCACCTTATGGTCGATCTCCTGTGAGTCTAGATTTTCGAATCCGACGCAAACCTGACAGTTAATTGTAACGTTCAGAGCCTGTTAATGACGATGGAACACACAAATCGCGTCGCGATTCAATACATCGTCCTTCAGCCGACTTGTCTGCAAGGGTCTAGTGCTGCCTCGGGCACCTTATGGTCGTTCTCCTGTGAGTCTAGATTTTCGAATGCGACGCAAAACTGACAGTTAATCGTAAGGTTCAGAGCCTCTTAATGACAATGGAACACACAAATTGCGTCGCGATTCAGTACATCGTCCTCCGGCCGACCTGTCTCCAAGGGTGTATTGCTGCCTCGGGCACCTTATGGTCGTTCTCCTGTGAGTCTAGATTTTCGAATCCGACGCAAGACTGACAGTTAATTGTAACGTTCAGAGCCTCTTAATGACAATGGAACACAAATCGCGTCGCGATTCTATACATCGTCCTCCGGCCGACCTGTCTCCAAGGGTCTATTGCTGCCTCGGGCACCTTATGGTCGATCTCCTGTGAGTCTAGATTTTCGAATCCGACGCAAAACTGACAGTTAATTGTAACGTTCAGAGCCTGTTAATGACGATGGAACACACAAATCCCGTCGCGATTCAATACATCGTCCTCCGGCCGACCTGTCTCCAAGTGTCTATTGCTGCCTCGGGCACCTTATGGTCGATCTCCTGTGAGTCTAGATTTTCGAATCCGACGCAAAACTGACAGTTAATTGTAAGGTTCAGAGCCTCTTAATGACAATGGAACACACAAATCGCGTCGCGATTCAATACATCGTCCTCCGGCCGAATTGTCTCCAAGGGTCTATTGCTGCCTCGGGCACCTTATGGTCGATCTCCTGTGAGTCTAGAATTTCGAATCCGACGCAGTTAATTGTAACGTTCAGAGCCTGTTAATGACGATGGAACACACAAACTGCGTCGCGATTCAATACATCGTCCTCCAGCCGACTTGTCTCCAAGGGTCTAGTGCTGCCTCGGACACCTTATGGTCGTTCTCCTGTGAGTCTAGATTTTCGAATCCGACGCAAAACTGACAGTTAATTGTAACGTTCAGAGCCTGATAATGACGATGGAACACACAAATCCCGTCGCGAATCAATACATCGTCCTCCGGCCGACCTGTCTCCAAGGGTCTATTGCTGCCTCGGGCACCTTATGGTCGATCTCCTGTGAGTCTAGATTTTCGAATCCGACGCAAAACTGACAGTTAATTGTAACGTTCAGAGCCTGTTAATGACGATGGAACACACAAATCGCGTCGCGATTCAATACATCGTCCTCCGGCCGACCTGTCTCCAAGGGTCTATTGCTGCCTCGGGCACCTTATGGTCGATCTGTGAGTCTAGATTTTCGAATCCGACGCAAAACTGACAGTTAATTGTATGGTTCAGAGCCTCTTAATGACAATGGAACACACAAATCGCGTCGCGATTCAATACATCGTCCTCCGGCCGACCTGTCTCCAAGGGTCTATTGCTGCCTCGGGCACCTTATGGTCGAATTCCTGTGAGTCTCGAATTTCGAATCCGACGCAGTTAATTGTAAGGTTCAGAGCCTGTTAATGACGTTGGAACACACAAATTGCGTCGCGATTCAATACATCGTCCTCCGGCCGACCTGTCTCCAAGGGTCTATTGCTGCCTCGGGCACCTTATGGTCGTTCTCCTGTGAGTGTAGATTTTCGAATCCGACGCAAAACTGACAGTTAATTGTAAGGTTCAGAGCCTCTTAATGACAATGGAACACACAAATTGCGTCGCGATTCAATACATCGTCCTCCGGCCGACCTGTCTCCAAGGGTCTATTGCTGCCTCGGGCACCTTATGGTCGATCTCCTGTGAGTCTAGATTTTCGAATCCGACGCAAACCTGACAGTTAATTGTAACGTTCAGAGCCTGTTAATGACGATGGAACACACAAATCGCGTCGCGATTCAATACATCGTCCTTCAGCCGACTTGTCTGCAAGGGTCTAGTGCTGCCTCGGGCAACTTATGGTCGTTCTCCTGTGAGTCTAGATTTTCGAATGCGACGCAAAACTGACAGTTAATCGTAAGGTTCAGAGCCTCTTAATGACAATGGAACACACAAATTGCGTCGCGATTCAGTACATCGTCCTCCGGCCGACCTGTCTCCAAGGGTGTATTGCTGCCTCGGGCACCTTATGGTCGTTCTCCTGTGAGTCTAGATTTTCGAATCCGACGCAAGACTGACAGTTAATTGTAACGTTCAGAGCCTCTTAATGACAATGGAACACAAATCGCGTCGCGATTCAATACATCGTCCTCCGGCCGACCTGTCTCCAAGGGTCTATTGCTGCCTCGGGCACCTTATGGTCGATCTCCTGTGAGTCTAGATTTTCGAATCCGACGCAAAACTGACAGTTAATTGTAACGTTCAGAGCCTGTTAATGACGATGGAACACACAAATCCCGTCGCGATTCAATACATCGTCCTCCGGCCGACCTGTCTCCAAGTGTCTATTGCTGCCTCGGGCACCTTATGGTCGATCTCCTGTGAGTCTAGATTTTCGAATCCGACGCAAAACTGACAGTTAATTGTAAGGTTCAGAGCCTCTTAATGACAATGGAACACACAAATCGCGTCGCGATTCAATACATCGTCCTCCGGCCGAATTGTCTCCAAGGGTCTATTGCTGCCTCGGGCACCTTATGGTCGATCTCCTGTGAGTCTAGAATTTCGAATCCGACGCAGTTAATTGTAACGTTCAGAGCCTGTTAATGACGATGGAACACACAAACTGCGTCGCGATTCAATACATCGTCCTCCAGCCGACTTGTCTCCAAGGGTCTAGTGCTGCCTCGGACACCTTATGGTCGTTCTCCTGTGAGTCTAGATTTTCGAATCCGACGCAAAACTGACAGTTAATTGTAACGTTCAGAGCCTGATAATGACGATGGAACACACAAATCCCGTCGCGAATCAATACATCGTCCTCCGGCCGACCTGTCTCCAAGGGTCTATTGCTGCCTCGGGCACCTTATGGTCGATCTCCTGTGAGTCTAGATTTTCGAATCCGACGCAAAACTGACAGTTAATTGTAACGTTCAGAGCCTGTTAATGACGATGGAACACACAAATCGCGTCGCGATTCAATACATCGTCCTCCGGCCGACCTGTCTCCAAGGGTCAATTGCTGCCTCGGGCACCTTATGGTCGATCTCCTGTGAGTCTAGATATTCGAATCCGACGCAAAACTGATAGTTAATTGTAAGGTTCAGAGCCTGTTAATGACGATGGAACACACAAATTGCGTCGCGATTCAATACATCGTGCTCCGGCCGACCTGTCTCGAAGGGTCTATTGCTGCCTCGGGCACCTTATGGTCGATCTCCTTTGAGTCTAGATTTTCGAATCCGACGCAAAACTGACAGTTAATTGTAACGTTCAGAGCCTGTTAATGACGAAGGAACACACAAATTGCGTCGCGATTCAATACATCGTCCTCGAGCCGACTTGTCTCCAAGGGTCTAGTGCTGCCTCGGACACCTTATGGTCGTTCTCCTGTGAGTCTAGATTTTCGAATCCGACGCAAAACTGACAGTTAATTGTAACGTTCAGAGCCTCTTAATGACAATGGAACACACAAATCGCGTCGCGATTCAATACATCGTCCTCCGGCCGACCTGTCTCCAAGGGTCTATTGCTGCCTCGGGCACCTTATGGTCGATCTCCTGTGAGTCTAGATTTTCGAATCCGACGCAAAACTGACAGTTAATTGTAACGTTCAGAGCCTGTTAATGACGATGGAACACACAAATCGCGTCGCGATTCAATACATCGTCCTCCGGCCGACCTGTCTCCAAGGATCTATTGCTGCCTCTGGCACCTTATGGTCGATCTGTGACTCTAGATTTTCGAATCCGACGCAAAACTGACAGTTAATTGTAACGTTCAGAGCCTCTTAATGACAATGGAACACACGAATCGCGTCGCGATTCAATACATCGTCCTCCGGCCGACCTGTCTCCAAGGGTCTATTGCTGCCTCGGGCACCTTATGGTCGATCTCCTGTGAGTCTAGATTTTCGAATCCGACGCAAAACTGACAGTTAATTGTAACGTTCAGAGCCTGTTAATGACGATGGAACACACAAATTGCGTCGCGATTCAATACATTGTCCTCCAGCCGACTTGTCTCCAAGGGTCTAGTGCTGCCTCGGACACCGTATGGTCGTTCTCCTGTGAGTCTAGATTTTCGAATCCGACGCAAAACTGACAGTTAATTGTAAGGTTCAGAGCCTCTTAATGACAATGGAACACACAAATCGCGTCGCGATTCAATACATCGTCCTCCGGCCGACCTGCCTCCAAGTGTCTATTGCTGCCTCGGGCACCCTATGGTCGATCTCCTGTGAGTCTAGATTTTCGAATCCGACGCAAAACTGACAGTTAATTGTAACGTTCAGAGCCTGTTAATGACGATGGAACACACAAATCCCGTCGCGATCCAATACATCGTCCTCCGGCCGACATGTCTCCAAGGGTCTATTGCTGCCTCGGGCACCTTATGGTCGATCTCCTGTGAGTCTAGAATTTCGAATCCGGCGCAGTTAATTGTAACGTTCAGAGCCTGTTAATGACGATGGAACACACAAACTGCGTCGCGATTCAATACATCGTCCTCCAGCCGACTTGTCTCCAAGGGTCTAGTGCTGCCTCGGACACCTTATGGTCGTTCTCCTGTGAGTCTAGATTTTCGAATCCGACGCAAAACTGACAGTTAATTGTAAGGTTCAGAGCCTCTTAATGACAATGGAACACACAAATCGCGTCGCGAATCAATACATCGTCCTCCGGCCGACCTGCCTCCAAGTGTCTATTGCTGCCTCGGGCACCCTATGGTCGATCTCCTGTGAGTCTAGATTTTCGAATCCGACGCAAAACTGACAGTTAATTGTAACGTTCAGAGCCTGTTAATGACGATGGAACACACAAATCCCGTCGCGATTCAATACATCGTCCTCCGGCCGACCTGTCTCCAAGGGTCTATTGCTGCCACGGGCACCTCATGGTCGATCTCCTGTGAGTCTAGATTTTCGAATCCGACGCAAAACTGACAGTCAATTGTAAGGTTCAGAGCCTGTTAATGACGATGGAACACACAAATCGCGTCGCGATTCAATACATCGTCCTCCAGCCGATTTGTCTCCAAGGGTCTAGTGCTGCCTCGGGCACCTTATGGTCGATCTCCTGTGAGCCTGGATTTTCGAATCCGACGCATAACTGACAGTTAATTGTAACGTTCAGAGCCTGTTAATGACGATGGAACCCACAAATCCCGTCGCGATTCAATACATCGTCCTCTGGCCGACCTGTCTCCAAGGGTCTATTGCTGCCTCGGGCACCTTATGGTCGATCTCCTGTGAGTCTAGATTTTCGAATCCGACGCAAAACTGACAGTTAATTGTAACGTTCAGAGCCTGTTAATGACGATGGAACACACAAATCGCGTCGCGATTCAATACATCGTCCTCCGGCCGACTTGTCTCCAAGGGTCTAGTGCTGCCTCGGACACCGTATGGTCGTTCTCCTGTGAGTCTAGATTTTCGAATCCGACGCAAAACTGACAGTTAATTGTAAGGTTCAGAGCCTCTTAATGACAATGGAACACACAAATCGCGTCGCGATTCAATACATCGTCCTCCGGCCGAACTGTCTCCAAGGGTCTATTGCTGCCTCGGGCACCTTATGGTCGATCTCCTGTGAGTCTAGAATTTCGAATCCGACGCAGTTAATTGTAACGTTCAGAGCCTGTTAATGACGATGGAACACACAAATCCCGTCGCGATTCAATACATCGTCTTCCGGCCGACCTGTCTCCAAGTGTCTATTGCTGCCACGGGCACCTTATGGTCGATCTCCTGTGAGTCTAGATTTTCGAATCCGACGCAAAACTGACAGTTAATTGTAACGTTCAGAGCCTGTTAATGACAATGGAACACACAAATTGCGTCGCGATTGAATACATCGTCGTCCAGCCGACTTGTCTCCAAGGGTCTAGTGCTGCCTCGGACACCGTATGGTCGCTCTCCTGTGAGTCTAGATTTTCGAATCCGACGCAAAACTGACAGTCAATTGTAAGGTTCAGAGCCTCTTATTGACAATGGAACACACAAATCGCGTCGCGATTCAATACATCGTCCTCCGGCCGACCTGTCTCCAAGGGTCTATTGCTGCCTCGGGCACCTTATGGTCGATCTCCTGTGAGTCTAGAATTTCGAATCCGACGCAGTTGATTGTAACGTTCAGAGCCTCTTAATGACAATGGAACACACAAATTGCGTCGCGATTCAATACATCGTCCTCCGGCCGACCTGTCTCCAAGGGTCTATTGCTGCCTCGGGCACCTTATGGTCGATCTCCTGTAAGTCTAGATTTTCGAATCCGACGCAAAACTGACAGTTAGTTGTAAGGTACAGAGCCTGTTAATGACGATGGAACACACAAATCGCGTCGCGATTCAATACATCGTCCTTAGGCCGACCTGTCTCCAAGGGTCTATTGCTGCCTCGGGTACCTTATGGTCGTTCTCCTGTGAGTCTAGATTTTCGAATCCGACGCAAAACTGACAGTTAATTGTAACGTTCAGAGCCTGTTAATGACGATGGAACACACAAATCCCGTCGCGATTCAATACATCGTCCTCCGGCCGACCTGTCTCCAAGTGTCTATTGCTGCCACGGGCACCTTATGGTCGATCTCCTGTGAGTCTAGATTTTCGAATCCGACGCAAAACTGACAGTTAATTGTAACGTTCAGAGCCTGTTCATGACGATGGAACACACAAATTGCGTCGCGATTCAATACATCGTCCTCCAGCCGACTTGTCTCCAAGGGTCTAGTGCTGCCTCGGACACCGTATGGTCGTTCTCCTGTGAGTCTAGATTTTCGAATCCGACGCAAAACTGACAGTTAATTGTAAGGTTCAGAGCCTCTTAATGACAATGGAACACACAAGTCGCGTCGCGATTCAATACATCGTCCTCCGGCCGAACTGTCTCCAAGGGTCTATTGCTGCCTCGGGCACCTTATGGTCGATCTCCTGTGAGTCTAGAATTTCGAATCCGACGCAGTAAATTGTAACGTTCGGAGCCTGTTAATGACGATGGAACACACAAACTGCGTCGCGATTCAATACATCGTCCTCCAGCCGACTTGTCTCCAAGGGTCTAGTGCTGCCTCGGACACCTTATGGTCGTTCTCCTGTGAGTCTAGATTTTCGAATCCGACGCAAAACTGACAGTTAATTGTAAGGTTCAGAGCCTCTTAATGACAATGGAACACACAAATCGCGTCGCGATTCAATACATCGTCCTCCGGCCGACCTGCCTCCAAGGGTCTATTGCTGACTCGGGCACCTTATGGTTGACCTCCTGTGAGTCTAGATTTTCGAATCCGACGCAAAACTGACAGTTAATTGTAACGTTCAGAGCCTGTTAATGACGATGGAACACACAAATCGCGTCGCGATTCAATACATCGTCCTCCGGCTGACCTTTCTCCAAGGGTCAATTGCTGCCTCGGGCACCTTATGGTCGATCTCCTGTGAGTCTAGATTTTCGAATCCGACGCAAAACTGACAGTTAATTGTAAGGTTCAGAGCCTGTTAATGACGATGGAACACACAAATTGCGTCGCGATTCAATACATCGTCCTCCGGCCGACCTGTCTCCAAGGGTCTATTGCTGCCTCGGGCACCTTATGGTCGATCTCCTGTAAGTCTAGATTTTCGAATCCGACGCAAAACTGACAGTTAATTGTAACGTTCAGGGCCTGTTAATGACGATGGAACACACAAATTGCGTCGCGATTCAGTACATCGTCCTCCAGCCGACTTGTCTCCAAGGGTCTATTGCTGCCTCGGACACCTTATGGTCGTTCTCCTGTGAGTCTAGATTTTCGAATCCGACGCAAAACTGACAGTTAATTGTAACGTTCAGAGCCTCTTAATGACAATGGAACACACAAATCGCGTCGCGATTCAATACATCGTCCTCCGGCCGACCTGTCTCCAAGGGTCTATTGCTGCCTCGGGCACCTTATGGTCGATCTCCTGTGACTCTAGATTTTCGAATCCGACGCAAAACTGACAGTTAATTGTAACGTTCAGAGCCTCTTAATGACAATGGAACACACAAATCGCGTCGCGATTGAATACATCGTCCTCCGGCCCACCTGTCTCCAAGGGTCTATTGCTGCCTCGGGCACCTTATGGTCGATCTCCTGTGACTCTAGATTTTCGAATCCGACGCAAAACTGACAGTTAATTGTAACGTTCAGAGCCTCTTAATGACGATGGAACACACAAATTGCGTCGCGACTCAATACATCGTCCTCCGGCCGACCTGTCTCCAAGGGTCTATTGCTGCCTCGGGCACCTTATGGTCGATCTCCTGTGACTCTAGATTTTCGAATCCGACGCAAAACTGACAGTTAATTGTAACGTTCAGAGCCTGTTAATGACGATGGAACACACAAATTGCGTCGCGATTCAATACATCGTCCTCCTTCCGACCTGTCTCCAAGGATCTATTGCTGCCTCGGGCACCTTATGGTCGATCTCCTGTGAGTCTAGAATTTCGAATCCGACGCAGTTAATTGTAACGTTCAGAGCCTGTTAATGACGATGGAACACACAAACTGAGTCGCGATTCAATACATCGTCCTCCAGCCGACTTGTCTCCAAGGGTCTAGTGCTGCCTCGGACACCTTATGGTCGTTCTCCTGTGAGTCTAGATTTTCGAATCCGACGCAAAACTGACAGTTAATTGTAAGGTTCAGAGCCTCTTAATGACAATGGAACACACAAATCGCGTCGGGATTCAATACATCGTCCTCCGGCCGACCTGCCTACAAGTGTCTATTGCTGCCTCGGGCACCTTATGGTCGTTCTCCTGTGAGTCTAGATTTTGTATTCCGACGCAAAACTGACAGTTAATTGTAACGTTCAGAGCCTGTTAATGACGATGGAACACACAAACTGCGTCGCGATTCAATACATCGTCCTCCAGCCGACTTGTCTCCAAGGGTCTAGTGCTGCCTCGGACACCTTATGGTCGTTCTCCTGTGAGTCTAGATTTTCGAATCCGACGCAAAACTGACAGGTAATTGTAAGGTTCAGAGCCTCTTAATGACAATGGAACACACAAATCGCGTCGCGATTCAATACATCGTCCTCCGGCCGACCTGTCTCCAAGGGTCTATTGCTGCCTCGGGCACCTTATGGTTGACCTCCTGTGAGTCTAGATTTTCGAATCCGACGCAAAACTGACAGTTAATTGTAACGTTCAGAGCCTGTTAATGACGATGGAACACACAAATCGCGTCGCGATTCAATACATCGTCCTCCGGCCGACCTGTCTCCAAGGGTCAATTGCTGCCTCGGGCACCTTATGGTCGATCTCCTGTGAGTCTAGAATTTCGAATCCGACGCAGTTAATTGTAACGTTCAGAGCCTGTTAATGACGATGGAACACACAAACTGCGTCGCGATTCAATACATCGTCCTCCGGCCGACCTGCCTCTAAGGGTCTATTGCTGACTCGGGCACCTTATGGTTGACCTCCTGTGAGTCTAGATTTTCGAATCCGACGCAAAACTGACAGTTAATTGTAACGTTCAGAGCCTGTTAATGACGATGGAACACACAAATCGCGTCGCGATTCAATACATCGTCCTCCGGCCGACCTGTCTCCAAGGGTCAATTGCTGCCTCGGGCACCTTATGGTCGATCTCCTGTGAGTCTAGATTTTCGAATCCGACGCAAAACTGACAGTTAATTGTAACGTTCAGAGCCTGTTAATGACGATTAATCACACAAATCGCGTCGCGATTCTATACATCGTCCTCCGGCCGACCTGTCTCCAAGGGTCTATTGCTGCCTCGGGCACCTTATGGTCGATCTCCTGTGACTCTAGATTTTCGAATCCGACGCAAAACTGACAGTTAATTGTAACGTTCAGAGCCTCTTAATGACAATGGAACACACAAATCGCGTCGCGATTCAATACATCGTCCTCCGGCCCACCTGTCTCCAAGGGTCTATTGCTGCCTCGGGCACCTTATGGTCGATCTCCTGTGACTCTAGTTATTCGAATCCGACGCAAAACTGACAGTTAATTGTAACGTTCAGAGCCTCTTAATGACGATGGAACAGACAAATTGCGTCGCGACTCAATACATCGTCCTCCGGCCGACCTGTCTCCAAGGGTCTATTGCTGCCTCGGGCACCTTATGGTCGATCTCCTGTGAGTCTAGATTTTCGAATCCGACGCAAAACTGACAGTTAATTGTAACGTTCAGAGCCTGTTAATGACGATGGAACACACAAATTGCGTCGCGATTCAATACATCGTCCTCCGGCCGACCTGTCTCCAAGGGTCTATTGCTGCCTCGGGCACCTTATGGTCGATCTCCTGTGAGTCTAGAATTTCGAATCCGACGCAGTTAATTGTAACGTTCAGAGCCTGTTAATGACGATGGAACACACAAACTGCGTCGCGATTCAATACATCGTCCTCCAGCCGACTTGTCTCCAAGGGTCTAGTGCTGCCTCGGGCACCTTATGGTCGTTCTCCTGTGAGTCTAGATTTTCGAATCCGACGCAAAACTGACAGTTAATTGTAAGGTCCAGAGCCTCTTAATGACAATGGAACACACAAATCGCGTCGCGATTCAATACATCGTCCTCCGGCCGACCTGCCTCCAAGTGTCTATTGCTGCCTCGGGCACCTTATGGTCGATCTCCTGTGAGTCTAGATTATCGAATCCGACGCAAAACTGACAGTTAATTGTAACGTTCAGAGCCTGTTAATGACGATGGAACACACAAATCGCGTCGCGATTCAATGCATCGTCCTCCAGCCGACTTGTCTCCAAGGGTCTAGTGCTGCCTCGGGCACCTTATGGTCGTTCTCCTGTGAGTCTAGATTTTCGAATGCGACGCAAAACTGACAGTTAATCGTAAGGTTCAGAGCCTCTTAATGACAATGGAACACACAAATCGCGTCGCGATTCAATACATCGTCCTCCGGCCGACCTGTCTCCAAGGGTCTATTGCTCCCTCGGGCACCATATGGTCGTTCTCCTGTGAGTCTAGATTTTCGAATCCGACGCAAAACTGACAGTTAATTGTAACGTTCAGAGCCTGTTAATGACGATGGAACACACAAATCGCGTCGCGATTCAATACATCGTTCTCCAGCCGACTTGTCTCCAAGGGTCTATTGCTGCCTCGGGCACCTTATGGTCGTTCTCCTGTGAGTCTAGATTTTCGAATCCGACGCAAAACTGACAGTTAATTGTAACGTTCAGAGCCTGTTAATGACGATGGAACACACAAATCGCGTCGCGATTCAATACATCGTCCTCCAGCCGACTTGTCTGCAAGGGTCTAGTGCTGCCACGGGCACCTTATGGTCGTTCTCCTGTGAGTCTAGATTTTCGAATGCGACGCAAATCTGACAGTTAATCGTAAGGTTCAGAGCCTCTTAATGACAATGGAACACACAAATCGCGTCGCGATTCAATACATCGTCCTCCGGCCGACCTGTCTCCAAGGGTCTATTGCTCCCTCGGGCACCTTATGGTCGTTCTCCTGTGAGTCTAGATTTTCGATTCCGACGCAAAACTGACAGTTAATTGTAACGTTCAGAGCCTGTTAATGACGATGGAACACACAAACTGCGTCGCGATTCAATACATCGTCCTCCAGCCGACTTGTCTCCAAGGGTCTAGTGCTGCCTCGGACACCTTATGGTCGTTCTCCTGTGAGTCTAGATTTTCGAATCCGACGCAAAACTGACAGTTAATTGTAAGGTTCAGAGCCTCTTAATGACAATGGAACACACAAATCGCGTCGCGATTCAATACATCGTCCTCCGGCCGACCTGTCTCCAAGGGTCTATTGCTGCCTCGGGCACCTTATGGTTGACCTCCTGTGAGTCTAGATTTTCGAATCCGACGCAAAACTGACAGTGAATTGTAACGTTCAGAGCCTGTTAATGACGATGGAACACACAAATCGCGTCGCGATTCAATACATCGTCCTCCGGCCGACCTGTCTCCAAGGGTCAATTGCTGCCTCGGGCACCTTATGGTCGATCTCCTGTGAGTCTAGAATTTCGAATCCGACGCAGTTAATTGTAACGTTCAGAGCCTGTTAATGACGATGGAACACACAAACTGCGTCGCGATTCAATACATCGTCCTCCGGCCGACCTGCCTCCAAGGGTCTATTGCTGACTCGGGCACCTTATGGTTGACCTCCTGTGAGTCTAGATTTTCGAATCCGACGCAAAACTGACAGTTAATTGTAACGTTCAGAGCCTGTTAATGACGATGGAACACACAAATCGCGTCGCGATTCAATACATCGTCCTCCGGCCGACCTGTCTCCAAGGGTCAATTGCTGCCTCGGGCACCTTATGGTCGATCTCCTGTGAGTCTAGATTTTCGAATCCGACGCAAAACTGACAGTTAATTGTAAGGTTCAGAGCCTGTTAATGACGATGGAACACACAAATTGCGTCGCGATTCAATACATCGTCCTCCGGCCGACCTGCCTCCAAGGGTCTATTGCTGCCTCGGGCACCTTATGGTCGATCTCCTGTGAGTCTAGATTTTCGAATCCGACGCAAAACTGACAGTTAATTGTAACGTTCAGAGCCTGTTAATGACGATGGAACACACAAATTGCGTCGCGATTCAATACATCGTCCTCCAGCCGACTTGTCTCCAAGGGTCTAGTGCTGCCTCGGACACCTTATGGTCGTTCTCCTGTGAGTCTAGATTTTCGAATCCGACGCAAAACTGACAGTTAATTGTAACGTTCAGAGCCTCTTAATGACAATGGAACACACAAATCGCGTCGCGATTCAATACATCGTCCTCCGGCCGACCTGTCTCCAAGGGTCTATTGCTGCCTCGGGCACCTTATGGTCGATCTCCTGTGAGTCTAGATTTTCGAATCCGACGCAAAACTGACAGTTAATTGTAACGTTCAGAGCCTGTTAATGACAATGGAACACACAAATCGCGTCGCGATTCAATACATCGTCCTCCGGCCGACCTGTCTCCAAGGGTCTATTGCTGCCTCGGGCACCTTATGGTCGATCTCCTGTGAGTCTAGATTTTCGAATCCGACGCAAAACTGACAGTTAATTGTAACGTTCAGAGCCTCTTAATGACAATGGAACACACAAATCGCGTCGCGATTCAATACATCGTCCTCCGGCCCACCTGTCTCCAAGGGTCTATTGCTGCCTCGGGCACCTTATGGTCGATCTCCTGTGACTCTAGATTTTCGAATCCGACGCAAAACTGACAGTTAATTGTAACGTTCAGAGCCTCTTAATGACGATGGAACAGACAAATTGCGTCGCGACTCAATACATCGTCCTCCGGCCGACCTGTCTCCAAGGGTCTATTGCTGCCTCGGGCACCTTATGGTCGATCTCCTGTGAGTCTAGATTTTCGAATCCGACGCAAAACTGACAGTTAACTGTAACGTTCAGAGCCTGTTAATGACGATGGAACACACAAATTGCGTCGCGATTCAATACATCGTCCTCCGGCCGACCTGTCTCCAAGGGTCTATTGCTGCCTCGGGCACCTTATGGTCGATCTCCTGTGAGTCTAGAATTTCGAATCCGACGCAGTTAATTGTAACGTTCAGAGCCTGTTAATGACGATGGAACACACAAACTGCGTCGCGATTCAATACATCGTCCTCCAGCCGACTTGTCTCCAAGGGTCTAGTGCTGCCTCGGACACCTTATGGTCGTTCTCCTGTAGTCTAGATTTTCGAATCCGACGCAAAACTGACAGTTAATTGTAGCGTTCAGAGCCTCTTAATGACAATGGAACACACAAATCGCGTCGCGATTCAATACATCGTCCTCCGGCCGACCTGTCGCCAAGGGTCTATTGCTGCCTCGGGCACCTTATGGTCGATCTCCTGTGAGTCTAGATTTTCGAATCCGACGCAAAACTGACAGTTAATTGTAACGTTCAGAGCCTGTTAATGACGATGGAACACACAAATCGCGTCGCGATTCAATACATCGTCCTCCAGCCGACTTGTCTCCAAGAGTCTAGTGCTGCCTCGGGCACCTTATGGTCGTTCTCCTGTGAGTCTAGATTTTCGAATGCGACGCAAAACTGACAGTTAATCGTAAGGTTCAGAGCCTCTTAATGACAATGGAACACACAAATCGCGTCGCGATTCAATACATCGTCCTCCGGCCGACCTGTCTCCAAGGGTCTATTGCTCCCTCGGGCACCATATGGTCGTTCTCCTGTGAGTCTAGATTTTCGAATCCGACGCAAAACTGACAGTTAATTGTAACGTTCAGAGCCTGTTAAAGACGATGGAACACATAAATCGCGTCGCGATTCAATACATCGTTCTCCAGCCGACTTGTCTCCAAGGGTCTATTGCTGCCTCGGGCACCTTATGGTCGTTCTCCTGTGAGTCTAGATTTTCGAATCCGACGCAAAACTGACAGTTAATTGTAACGTTCAGACCCTGTTAACGACGACGGAACACACAAATTGCGTCGCGATTCAATACATCGTCCTCCAGCCGACTTGTCTCCAAGTGTCTAGTGCTGCCTCGGACACCTTATGGTCGTTCTCCTGTGAGTCTAGGTTTACGAATCCGACGCAAAACTGACAGTTAATTGTAACGTTCAGAGCCTGTTAATGACGATGGAACACACAAATCGCGTCGCGATTCAATACATCGTCCTCCGGCCGACCTGTCTCCAAGGGTCTATTGCTGCCTCGGGCACCTTATGGTCGATCTCCTGTGACTCTAGATTTTCGAATCCGACGCAAAACTGACAGTTAATTGTAACGTTCAGAGCCTCTTAATGACAATGGAACACACAAATCGCGTCGCGATTCAATACATCGTCCTCCGGCCCACCTGTCTCCAAGGGTCTATTGCTGCCTCGGGCACCTTATGGTCGATCTCCTGTGAGTCTAGATTTACGAATCCGACGCAAAACTGACAGTTAATTGTAACGTTCAGAGCCTCTTAATGACGATGGAACACACAAATTGCGTCGCGATTCAATACATCGTCCTCCAGCCGACTTGTCTCCAAGGGTCTAGTGCTGCCTCGGACACCGTATGGTCGTTCTCCTGTGAGTCTAGATTTTCGAATCCGACGCAAAACTGACAGTTAATTGTAAGGTTCAGAGCCTCTTAATGACAATGGAACACACAAATCGCGTCGCGATTCAATACATCGTCCTCCGGCCGACCTGTCTCCAAGGGTCTATTGCTGCCTCGGGCACCTTATGGTCGATCTCCTGTGAGTCTAGAATTTCGAATCCGACGCAGTTAATTGTAACGTTCAGAGCCTGTTAATGACGATGGAACACACAAACTGCGTCGCGATTCAATACATCGTCCTCCAGCCGACTTGTCTCCAAGGGTCTAGTGCTGCCTGGGACACCTTATGGTCGTTCTCCTGTGAGTCTAGATTTTCGAATCCGACGCAAAACTGACAGTTAATTGTAAGGTTCAGAGCCTCTTAATGACAATGGAACACACAAATCGCGTCGCGATTCAATACATCGTCCTCCGGCCGACCTGCCTCCAAGTGTCTATTGCTGCCTCGGGCACCTTATGGTCGATCTCCTGTGAGTCTAGATTTTCGAATCCGACGCAAAACTGACAGTTAATTGTAACGTTCAGAGCCTGTTAATGACGATGGACCACACAAATCCCGTCGCGATTCAATACATCGTCCTCCGGCCGACCTGTCTCCAAGGGTCTATTGCTGCCTCGGGCACCTTATGGTCGATCTCCTGTGAGTCTAGATTTTCGAATCCGACGCAAAACTGACAGTTAATTGTAACGTTCAGAGCCTGTTAATGACGATGGAACACACAAATCGCGTCGCGATTCAATACATCGTCCTCCGGCCGACCTGTCTCCAAGGGTCTATTGCTGCCTCGGGCACCTTATGGTCGATCTCCTGTGAGTCTAGATTTTCGAATCCGACGCAAAACTGACAGTTAATTGTAAGGTTCAGAGCCTGTTAATGACGATGGAACACACAAATCGCGTCGCGATTCAATACATCGTCCTCCAGCCGACTTGTCTCCAAGAGTCTAGTGCTGCCTCGGGCACCTTATGGTCGTTCTCCTGTGAGTCTAGATTTTCGAATGCGACGCAAAACTGACAGTTAATCGTAAGGTTCAGAGCCTCTTAATGACAATGGAACACACAAATCGCGTCGCGATTCAATACATCGTCCTCCGGCCGACCTGTCTCCAAGGGTCTATTGCTCCCTCGGGCACCATATGGTCGTTCTCCTGTGAGTCTAGATTTTCGAATCCGACGCAAAACTGACAGTTAATTGTAACGTTCAGAGCCTGTTAATGACGATGGAACACACAAATCGCGTCGCGATTCAATACATCGTTCTCCAGCCGACTTGTCTCCAAGGGTCTATTGCTGCCTCGGGCACCTTATGGTCGTTCTCCTGTGAGTCTAGGTTTACGAATCCGACGCAAAACTGACAGTTAATTGTAACGTTCAGAGCCTCTTAATGACAATGGAACACACAAATCGCGTCGCGATTCAATACATCGTCCCCCGGCCGACCTGTCTCCAAGGGTCTATTGCTGCCTCGGGCACCCTATGGTCGATCTCCTGTGAGTCTAGATTTTCGAATCCGACGCAAAACTGACAGTTAATTGTAACGTTCAGAGCCTGTTAATGACGATGGAACACACAAATCGCGTCGCGATTCAATACATCGTCCTCCGGCCGACCTGTCTCCAAGGGTCTATTGCTGCCTCGGGCACCTTATGGTCGATCTCCTGTGACTCTAGATTTTCGAATCCGACGCAAAACTGACAGTTAATTGTAACGTTCAGAGCCTCTTAATGACAATGGAACACACAAATCGCGTCGCGATTCAATACATCGTCCTCCGGCCCACCTGTCTCCAAGGGTCTATTGCTGCCTCGGGCACCTTATGGTCGATCTCCTGTGAGTCTAGATTTTCGAATCCGACGCAAAACTGACAGTTAATTGTAACGTTCAGAGCCTCTTAATGACGATGGAACACACAAATTGCGTCGCGATTCAATACATCGTCCTCCGGCCGACCTGTCTCCAAGGGTCTATTGCTGCCTCGGGCACCTTATGGTCGATCTCCTGTGAGTCTAGATTTTCGAATCCGACGCAAAACTGACAGTTAATTGTAACGTTCAGAGCCTGTTAATGACGATGAAACACACAAATTGCGTCGCGATTCAATACATCGTCCTCCAGCCGACTTGTCTCCAAGGGTCTAGTGCTGCCTCGGACACCGTATGGTCGTTCTCCTGTGAGTCTAGATTTTCGAATCCGACGCAAAACTGACAGTTAATTGTAAGGTTCAGAGCCTCTTAATGACAATGGAACACACAAATCGCGTCGCGATTCAATACATCGTCCTCCGGCCGACCTGTCTCCAAGGGTCTATTGCTGCCTCGGGCACCTTATGGTCGATCTCCTGTGAGTCTAGAATTTCGAATCCGACGCAGTTAATTGTAACGTTCAGAGCCTGTTAATGACGATGGAACACACAAACTGCGTCGCGATTCAATACATCGTCCTCCAGCCGACTTGTCTCCAAGGGTCTAGTGCTGCCTGGGACACCTTATGGTCGTTCTCCTGTGAGTCTAGATTTTCGAATCCGACGCAAAACTGACAGTTAATTGTAAGGTTCAGAGCCTCTTAATGACAATGGAACACACAAATCGCGTCGCGATTCAATACATCGTCCTCCGGCCGACCTGCCTCCAAGTGTCTATTGCTGCCTCGGGCACCTTATGGTCGATCTCCTGTGAGTCTAGATTTTCGAATCCGACGCAAAACTGACAGTTAATTGTAACGTTCAGAGCCTGTTAATGACGATGGACCACACAAATCCCGTCGCGATTCAATACATCGTCCTCCGGCCGACCTGTCTCCAAGGCTCTATTGCTGCCTCGGGCACCTTATGGTCGATCTCCTGTGAGTCTAGATTTTCGAATCCGACGCAAAACTGACAGTTAATTGTAACGTTCAGAGCCTGTTAATGACGATGGAACACACAAATCGCGTCGCGATTCAATACATCGTCCTCCGGCCGACCTGTCTCCAAGGGTCTATTGCTGCCTCGGGCACGTTATGGTCGATCTCCTGTGAGTCTAGATTTTCGAATCCGACGCAAAACTGACAGTTAATTGTAAGGTTCAGAGCCTGTTAATGACGATGGAACACACAAATCGCGTCGCGATTCAATACATCGTCCTCCAGCCGATTTGTCTCCAAGGGTCTAGTGCTGCCTCGGGCGCCTTATGGTCGTTCGCCTGTGAGTCTAGATTTTCGAATCCGACGCAAAACTGACAGTTAATTGTAACGTTCAGAGCCTGTTAATGACGATGGAACACACAAATCGCGTCGCGATTCAATACATCGTCCTCCGGCCCACCTGTCTCCAAGGGTCTATTGCTGCCTCGGGCACCTTATGGTCGATCTCTTGTGAGTCTAGATTTTCGAATCCGACGCAAACCTGACAGTTAATTGTAACTTTCAGAGCCTGTAAATGACGATGGAACACACAAATTGCGTCGCGATTCAATACATCGTCCTCCAGCCGACTCGTCTCCAAGGGTCTAGTGCTGCCTCGGGCACCTTATTGTCGTTCTCCTGTGAGTCTAGATTTTCGAATGCGACGCAAAACTGACAGTTAATTGTAACGTTCAGAGCCTCTTAATGACAATGGAAAACACAAATTGCGTCGCGATTCAATACATCGTCCTCCGGCCGACCTGTCTCCAAGGGTCTATTGCTGCCTCGGGCACCTTATGGTCGTTCCTCTGTGAGTCTAGATTTTCGAATCCGACGCAAAACTGACAGTTAATTGTAATCTTCAATAAAATTCTTCAGGGTATCATACCGCATCGTCATAATTTAAAATGCGCCAACGTTTCGGCCAGCGTTGCAGCTAGCCTTCATCAGGCCCTGATGAAGGCTAGCTGCAACGCTGGCCGAAACGTTGGCGCATTTTAAATTATGACGATGCGGTCTGATACCCTGAAGAATTTTATTGAAGATGACAACGGCCGCGGAAGCCTTCGCTTACAGTTAATTGTAATGTTCAGAGCCTCTTAATGACAATGGAACACACAAATTGCTTCGCGATTCAATACATCGTCCTCCGGCCGACCTGTCTCCAAGGGTCTATTGCTGCCTCGGGCACCTTATGGTCGATCTCTTGTGAGTCTAGATTTTCGAATCCGACGCAAACCTGACAGTTAATTGTAACTTTCAGAGCCTGTAAATGACGATGGAACACACAAATTGCGTCGCGATTCAATACATCGTCCTCCAGCCGACTCGTCTCCAAGGGTCTAGTGCTGCCTCGGGCACCTTATTGTCGTTCTCCTGTGAGTCTAGATTTTCGAATGCGACGCAAAACTGACAGTTAATTGTAACTTTCAGAGCCTCTTAATGACAATGGAACACACAAATTGCGTCGCGATTCAATACATCGTCCTCCGGCCGACCTGTCTCCAAGGGTCTAGTGCTGCCTCGGGCACCTTATTGTCGTTCTCCTGTGAGTCTAGATTTTCGAATCCGACGCAAAACTGACAGTTAATTGTTACGCTCAGAGCCTGTTAATGACGATGGATCACACAAATCGCGTCGCGATTCAATACATCGTCCTCCGGCCGACCTGTCTCCAAGGGTCTATTGCTGCCTCGGGCACCTTATGGTCGATCTCCTGTGAGTCTAGATTTTCGAATCCGACGCAAAACTGACAGTTAATAGTAAGGTTCAGAGCCTGTTAATGACGATGGAACACACAAATCGCGTCGCGATTCAATACATCGTCCTCAGGCCGACCTGTCTCCAAGGGTCTATTGCTGCCTCGGGCACCTTATGGTCGTTCTCCTGTGAGTTCAGATTTTCGAATCCGACGCAAAACTGACAGTTAATTGTAACGTTCAGAGCCTGTTAATGACGATGGAAAACACAAATCGCGTCGCGATTCAATACATCGTCCTCCAGCCGATTTGTCTCCAAGGGTCTAGTGCTGCCTCCGGCACCTTATGGTCGTTCCTCTGTGAGTCTAGATTTTCGAATCCGACGCAAAACTGACAGTTAATTGTAAGGTTCAGAGCCTCTTAATGACAATGGAACACAAAAATTGCGTCGCGATTCAATACATCGTCCTCCGGCCGACCTGTCTCCAAGGGTCTATTGCTGCCTCGGGCACCTTATGGTCGATCTCCTGTGAGTCTAGATTTTCGATTCCGACGCAAACCTGAATGTTAATTGTAACGTTCAGAGCCTGTAAATGACGATGGAACACACAAATCGCGTCGCGATTCAATACATCGTCCTCCAGCCGACTTGTCTCCAAGGGTCTAGTGCTGCCTCGGGCACCTTATTGTCGTTCTCCTGTGAGTCTAGATTTTCGAATGCGACGCAAAACTGACAGTTAATCGTAAGGTTCAGAGCCTCTTAATGACAATGGAACACACAAATTGCGTCGCGATTCAATACATCGTCCTCCGGCCGACCTGTCTCCAAGGGTCTATTGCTGCCTCGGGCACCTTATGGTCGTTCTCCTGTGAGTCTAGATTTTCGAATCCGACGCAAAACTGACAGTTAATTGTAACGTTCAGAGCCTGTTAATGACGATGGAACACACAAATCCCGTCGCGATTCAATACATCGTCCTCCGGCCGACCTGTCTCCAAGGGTCTATTGCTGCCTCGGGCACCTTATGGTCGATCTCCTGTGAGTCTAGATTTTCGAATCCGACGCAAAACTGACAGTTAATTGTAACGTTCAGAGCCTGTTAATGACGATGGAACACACAAATCGCGTCGCGATTCAATACATCGTCCTCCGGCCGACCTGTCTCCAAGGGTCTATTGCTGCCTCGGGCACCTTATGGTCGATCTCCTGTGACTCTAGATTTTCGAATCCGACGCAAAACTGACAGTTAATTGTAAGGTTCAGAGCCTGTTCATGACGATGGAACACACAAATTGCGTCGCTATTCAATACATCGTCCTCCGGCCGACCTGTCTCCAAGGGTCTATTGCTCCCTCGGGCACCTTATGGTCGTTCACCAGTGAGTCTAGATTTTCGAATCCGACGCAAAACTGACAGTTGATTGTAACGTTCGGAGCCTGTTAATGACGATGGAACACACAAATCGCTTCGCGATTCAACACATCGTCCTCCAGCCGACTTGTCTCCAAGGGACTATTGCTGCCTCGGGCACCTTATGGTCGATCTCTTGTGAGTCTAGATTTTCGAATCCGACGCAAACCTGACAGTTAATTGTAACTTTCAGAGCCTGTAAATGACGATGGAACACACAAATTGCGTCGCGATTCAATACATCGTCCTCCAGCCGACTCGTCTCCAAGGGTCTAGTGCTGCCTCGGGCACCTTATTGTCGTTCTCCTGTGAGTCTAGATTTTCGAATGCGACGCAAAACTGACAGTTAATCGTAAGGTTCAGAGCCTCTTAATGACAATGGAATACACAAATTGCGTCGCGATTCAATACATCGTCCTCAGGCCGACCTGTCTCCAAAGGTCTATTGCTGCCTCGGGCATCTTATGGTCGTTCTCCTGTGAGTCTAGATTTTCGAATCCGACGCAAAACTGACAGTTAATTGTAACGTTCAGAGCCTGTTAATGACGATGGAACACACAAATCACGTCGCGATTCAATACATCGTCCTCCAGCCGATTTGTCTCCAAGGGTCTAGCGCTGCCTCGGGCACCTTATTGTCGTTCCTCTGTGAGTCTAGATTTTCGAATCCGACGCAAAACTGACAGTTAATTGTAAGGTTCAGAGCCTCTTAATGACAATGGAACACAAAAATTGCGTCGCGATTCAATACATCGTCCTCCGGCCGACCTGTCTCCAAGGGTCTATTGCTGCCTCGGGCACCTTATGGTCGATCTCCTGTGAGTCTAGATTTTCGATTCCGACGCAAACCTGAATGTTAATTGTAACGTTCAGAGCCTGTAAATGACGATGGAACACACAAATCGCGTCGCGATTCAATACATCGTCCTCCAGCCGACTTGTCTCCAAGGGTCTAGTGCTGCCTCGGGCACCTTATTGTCGTTCTCCTGTGAGTCTAGATTTTCGAATGCGACGCAAAACTGACAGTTAATCGTAAGGTTCAGAGCCTCTTAATGACAATGGAACACACAAATTGCGTCGCGATTCAATACATCGTCCTCCGGCCGACCTGTCTCCAAGGGTCTATTGCTGCCTCGGGCACCTTATGGTCGTTCTCCTGTGAGTCTAGATTTTCGAATCCGACGCAAAACTGACAGTTAATTGTAACGTTCAGAGCCTGTTAATGACGATGGAACACACAAATTGCGTCGCGATTCAATACATCGTCCTCCAGCCGACTTGTCTCAAAGGGTCTAGTGCTGCCTCGGACACCTTATGGTCGTTCTCCTGTAGTCTAGATTTTCGAATCCGACGCAAAACTGACAGTTAATTGTAACGTTCAGAGCCTCTTAATGACAATGGAACACACAAATCGCGTCGCGATTCAATACATCGTCCTCCGGCCGACCTGTCTCCAAGGGTCTATTGTTGCCTCGGGCACCTTATGGTCGATCTCCTGTGAGTCTAGATTATCGAATCCGACGCAAAACTGACAGTTAATTGTAACGTTCAGAGCCTGTTAATGACGATGGAACACACAAATCCCGTCGCGATTCAATACATCGTCCTCCGGCCGACCTGTCTCCAAGGGTCTATTGCTGCCTCGGGCACCTTATGGTCGATCTCCTGTGAGTCTAGATTTTCGAATCCGACGCAAAACTGACAGTTAATTGTAACGTTCAGAGCCTGTTAATGACGATGGAACACACAAATCGCGTCGCGATTCAATACATCGTCCTCCGGCCGACCTGTCTCCAAGGGTCTATTGCTGCCTCGGGCACCTTATGGTCGATCTCCTGTGACTCTAGATTTTCGAATCCGACGCAAAACTGACAGTTAATTGTAAGGTTCAGAGCCTGTTCATGACGATGGAACACACAAATTGCGTCGCGATTCAATACATCGTCCTCCGGCCGACCTGTCTCCAAGGGTCTATTGCTCCCTCGGGCACCTTATGGTCGTTCTCCAGTGAGTCTAGATTTTTTAATCCGACGCAAAACTGACAGTTGATTGTAACGTTCAGAGCCTGTTAATGACGATGGAACACACAAATCGCGTCGCGATTCAATATATCGTCCTCCAGCCGACTTGTCTCCAAGGGTGTAGTGCTGCCTCGGGCACCTTATGGTCGTTCCTCTGTGAGTCTAGATTTTCGATTCCGACGCAAAACTGACAGTTAATTGTAAGGTTCAGAGCCTCTTAATGACAATGGAACAAACAAATTGCGTCGCGATTCAATATATCGTCCTCCGGCCGACCTGTCTCCAAGGGTCTATTGCTGCCTCGGACACCTTATGGTCGATCTCCTGTGAGTCTAGATTTTCGAATCCGACGCAAAACTGACAGTTAATTGTAAGGTTCAGAGCCTGTTAATGACGATGGAACACACAAATCGCGTCGCGATTCAATACATCGTCCTCAGGCCGACCTGTCTCCAAAGGTCTATTGCTGCCTCGGGCACCTTATGGTCGTTCTCCTGTGAGTCTAGATTTTCGAATCCGACGCAAAACTGACAGTTAATTGTAAGGTTCAGAGCCTCTTAATGACAATGGAACACAAAAATTGCGTCGCGATTCAATACATCGTCCTCCGGCCGACCTGTCTCCAAGGGTCTATTGCTGCCTCGGGCACCTTATGGTCGATCTCCTGTGAGTCTAGATTTTCGATTCCGACGCAAACCTGAATGTTAATTGTAACGTTCAGAGCCTGTAAATGACGATGGAACACACAAATCGCGTCGCGATTCAATACATCGTCCTCCAGCCGACTTGTCTCCAAGGGTCTAGTGCTGCCTCGGGCACCTTATTGTCGTTCTCCTGAGAGTCTAGATTTTCGAATGCGACGCAAAACGGACAGTTAATCGTAAGGTTCAGAGCCTCTTAATGACAATGGAACACACAAATTGCGTCGCGATTCAATACATCGTCCTCCGGCCGACCTGTCTCCAAGGGTCTATTGCTGCCTCGGGCACCTTATGGTCGTTCTCCTGTGAGTCTAGATTTTCGAATCCGACGCAAAACTGACAGTTAATTGTAACGTTCAGAGCCTGTTAATGACGATGGAACACACAAATTGCGTCGCGATTCAATACATCGTCCTCCAGCCGACTTGTCTCCAAGGGTCTAGTGCTGCCTCGGACACCTTATGGTCGTTCTCTTGTAGTCTAGATTTTCGAATCCGACGCAAAACTGACAATTAATTGTAACGTTCAGAGCCTCTTAATGACAATGGAACACACAAATCGCGTCGCGATTCAATACATCGTCCTCCGGCCGACCTGTCTCCAAGGGTCTATTGCTGCCTCGGGCACCTTATGGTCGATCTCCTGTGAGTCTAGATTTTCGAATCCGACGCAAAACTGACAGTTAATTGTAACGTTCAGAGCCTGTTAATGACGATGGAACACACAAATCCCGTCGCGATTCAATACATCGTCCTCCGGCCGACCTGTCTCCAAGGGTAATTGCTGCCTCGGGCACCTTATGGTCGATCTCCTGTGAGTCTAGATTTTCGAATCCGACGCAAAACTGACAGTTAATTGTAACGTTCAGAGCCTGTTAATGACGATGGAACACACAAATCGCGTCGCGATTCAATACATCGTCCTGCGGCCGACCTGTCTCCAAGGGTCTATTGCTGCCTCGGGCACCTTATGGTCGTTCTCCTGTGACTCTAGATTTTCGAATCCGACGCAAAACTGACAGTTAATTGTAAGGTTCAGAGCCTGTTCATGACGATGGAACACACAAATTGCGTCGCGATTCAATACATCGTCCTCCGGCCGACCTGTCTCCAAGGGTCTATTGCTCCCTCGGGCACCTTATGGTCGTTCTCCAGTGAGTCTAGATTTTTTAATCCGACGCAAAACTGACAGTTGATTCTAACGTTCAGAGCCTGTTAATGACGATGGAACACACAAATCGCGTCGCGATTCAATATATCTTCCTCCAGCCGACTTGTCTCCAAGGGTCTAGTGCTGCCTCGGGCACCTTATTGTCGTTCCTCTGTGAGTCTAGATTTTCGATTCCGACGCAAAACTGACAGTTAATTGTAAGGTTCAGAGCCTCTTAATGACAATGGAACAAACAAATTGCGTCGCGATTCAATATATCGTCCTCCGGCCGACCTTTCTCCAAGGGTCTATTGCTGCCTCGGACACCTTATGGTCGAACTCCTGTGAGTCTAGATATTCGAATCCGACGCAAAACTGACAGTTAATCGTAAGGTTCAGAGCCTGTTAATGACGATGGAACACACAAATCGCTTCGCGATTCAACACATCGTCCTCCAGCCGACTTGTCTCCAAGGGTCTAGTGCTGCCTCGGGCACCTTATGGTCGTTCCTCTGTGAGTCTAGATTTTCGAATCCGACGCATAACTGACAGTTAATTGTAAGGTTCAGAGCCTCTTAATGACAATGGAACACAAAAATTGCGTCGCGATTCAATACATCGTCCTCCAGCCGACTTGTCTCCAAGGGTCTAGTGCTGCCTCGGACATCTTATGGTCGTTCTCCTGTAGTCTAGATTTTCGAATCCGACGCAAAACTGACAGTTAATTGTAACGTTCAGAGCCTCTTAATGACAATGGAACACACAAATCGCGTCGCGATTCAATACATCGTCCTCCGGCCGACCTGCCTCCAAGTGTCTATTGCTGCCTCGGGCACCTTATGGTCGATCTCCTGTGAGTCTAGATTTTCGAATCCGACGCAAAACTGACAGTTAATTGTAACGTTCAGAGCCTGTTAATGACGATGGACCACACAAATCCCGTCGCGATTCAATACATCGTCCTCCGGCCGACCTGTCTCCAAGGGTCTATTGCTGCCTCGGGCACCTTATGGTCGATCTCCTGTGAGTCTAGATTTTCGAATCCGACGCAAAACTGACAGTTAATTGTAACGTTCAGAGCCTGTTAATGACGATGGAACACACAAATCGCGTCGCGATTCAATACATCGTCCTCCGGCCGACCTGTCTCCAAGGGTCTATTGCTGCCTCGGGCACCTTATGGTCGATCTCCTGTGAGTCTAGATTTTCGAATCCGACGCAAAACTGACAGTTAATTGTAAGGTTCAGAGCCTGTTAATGACGATGGAACACACAAATCGCGTCGCGATTCAATACATCGTCCTCCAGCCGATTTGTCTCCAAGGGTCTAGTGCTGACTCGGGCGCCTTATGGTCGTTCCCCTGTGAGTCTAGATTTTCGAATCCGACGCAAAACTGACAGTTAATTGTAACGTTCAGAGCCTGTTAATGACGATGGAACACACAAATAACGTCGCGATTCAATACATCGTCCTCCGGCCGACCTGTCTCCATGGGTCTATTGCTGCCTCGGGCACCTTATGGTCGTTCCTCTGTGAGTCTAGATTTTCGAATCCGACGCAAAACTGACAGTTAATTGTAATGTTCAGAGCCTCTTAATGACAATGGAACACACAAATTGCTTCGCGATTCAATACATCGTCCTCCGGCCGACCTGCCTCCAAGGGTCTATTGCTGCCTCGGGCACCTTATGGTCGATCTCTTGTGAGTCTAGATTTTCGAATCCGACGCAAACCTGACAGTTAGTTGTAACTTTCAGAGCCTGTAAATGACGATGGAACACACAAATTGCGTCGCGATTCAATACATCGTCCTCCAGCCGACTCGTCTCCAAGGGTCTAGTGCTGCCTCGGGCACCTTATTGTCGTTCTCCTGTGAGTCTAGATTTTCGAATGCGACGCAAAACTGACAGTTAATTGTAACGTTCAGAGCCTCTTAATGACAATGGAACACACAAATTGCGTCGCGATTCAATACATCGTCCTCCGGCCGACCTGTCTCCAAGGGTCTATTGCTGCCTCGGGCACCATATGGTCGATCTCCTGTGAGTCTAGATTTTCGAATCCGACGCAAAACTGACAGTTAATTGTAAGGTTCAGAGCCTGTTAATGACGATGGAACACACAAATCGCGTCGCGATTCAATACATCGTCCTCAGGCCGACCTGTCTCCAAGGGTCTATTGCTGCCTCGGGCACCTTATGGTCGATCTCCTGTGAGTCTAGATTTTCGATTCCGACGCAAACCTGAATGTTAATTGTAGCGTTCAGACCCTGTAAATGACGATGGAACACACAAATCGCGTCGCGATTCAATACATCGTCCTCCAGCCGACTTGTCTCCAAGGGTCTAGTGCTGCCTCGGGCACCTTATTGTCGTTCTCCTGTGAGTCTAGATTTTCGAATGCGACGCAAAACTGACAGTTAATCGTAAGGGTCAGAGCCTCTTAATGACAATGGAACACACAAATTGCGTCGCGATTCAATACATCGTCCTCCGGCCGACCTGTCTCCAAGGGTCTATTGCTGCCTCGGGCACCTTATGGTCGATCTCCTGTGAGTCTAGATTTTCGAATCCGACGCAAAACTGACAGTTAATAGTAAGGTTCAGAGCCTGTTAATGACGATGGAACACACAAATTGCGTCGCGATTCAATACATCGTCCTCCAGCCGACTTGTCTCCAAGGGTCTAGTGCTGCCTCGGACACCTTATGGTCGTTCTCTTGTAGTCTAGATTTTCGAATCCGACGCAAAACTGACAATTAATTGTAACGTTCAGAGCCTCTTAATGACAATGGAACACACAAATCGCGTCGCGATTCAATACATCGTCCTCCGGCCGACCTGTCTCCAAGGGTCTATTGCTGCCTCGGGCACCTTATGGTCGATCTCCTGTGAGTCTAGATTTTCGAATCCGACGCAAAACTGACAGTTAATTGTAACGTTCAGAGCCTGTTAATGACGATGGAACACACAAATCCCGTCGCGATTCAATACATCGTCCTCCGGCCGACCTGTCTCCAAGGGTAATTGCTGCCTCGGGCACCTTATGGTCGATCTCCTGTGAGTCTAGATTTTCGAATCCGACGCAAAACTGACAGTTAATTGTAACGTTCAGAGCCTGTTAATGACGATGGAACACACAAATCGCGTCGCGATTCAATACATCGTCCTCCGGCCGACCTGTCTCCAAGGGTCTATTGCTGCCTCGGGCACCTTATGGTCGATCTCCTGTGACTCTAGATTTTCGAATCCGACGCAAAACTGACAGTTAATTGTAAGGTTCAGAGCCTGTTCATGACGATGGAACACACAAATTGCGTCGCGATTCAATACATCGTCCTCCGGCCGACCTGTCTCCAAGGGTCTATTGCTCCCTCGGGCACCTTATGGTCGTTCTCCAGTGAGTCTAGATTTTTTAATCCGACGCAAAACTGACAGTTGATTCTAACGTTCAGAGCCTGTTAATGACGATGGAACACACAAATCGCGTCGCGATTCAATATATCGTCCTCCAGCCGACTTGTCTCCAAGGGTCTAGTGCTGCCTCGGGCACCTTATGGTCGTTCCTCTGTGAGTCTAGATTTTCGATTCCGACGCAAAACTGACAGTTAATTGTAAGGTTCGGAGCCTCTTAATGACAATGGAACAAACAAATTGCGTCGCGATTCAATATATCGTCCTCCGGCCGACCTTTCTCCAAGGGTCTATTGCTGCCTCGGACACCTTATGGTCGAACTCCTGTGAGTCTAGATATTCGAATCCGACGCAAAACTGACAGTTAATCGTAAGGTTCAGAGCCTGTTAATGACGATGGAACACACAAATCGCTTCGCGATTCAACACATCGTCCTCCAGCCGACTTGTCTCCAAGGGTCTAGTGCTGCCGCGGGCACCTTATGGTCGTTCCTCTGTGAGTCTAGATTTTCGAATCCGACGCAAAACTGACAGTTAATTGTAAGGTTCAGAGCCTCTTAATGACAATGGAACACAAAAATTGCGTCGCGATTCAATACATCGTCCTCCAGCCGACTTGTCTCCAAGGGTCTAGTGCTGCCTCGGACATCTTATGGTCGTTCTCCTGTAGTCTAGATTTTCGAATCCGACGCAAAACTGACAGTTAATTGTAACGTTCAGAGCCTCTTAATGACAATGGAACACACAAATCGCGTCGCGATTCAATACATCGTCCTCCGGCCGACCTGCCTCCAAGTGTCTATTGCTGCCTCGGGCACCTTATGGTCGATCTCCTGTGAGTCTAGATTTTCGAATCCGACGCAAAACTGACAGTTAATTGTAACGTTCAGAGCCTGTTAATGACGATGGACCACACAAATCCCGTCGCGATTCAATACATCGTCCTCCGGCCGACCTGTCTCCAAGGGTCTATTGCTGCCTCGGGCACCTTATGGTCGATCTCCTGTGAGTCTAGATTTTCGAATCCGACGCAAAACTGACAGTTAATTGTAACGTTCAGAGCCTGTTAATGACGATGGAACACACAAATCGCGTCGCGATTCAATACATCGTCCTCCGGCCGACCTGTCTCCAAGGGTCTATTGCTGCCTCGGGCACCTTATGGTCGATCTCCTGTGAGTCTAGATTTTCGAATCCGACGCAAAACTGACAGTTAATTGTAAGGTTCAGAGCCTGTTAATGACGATGGAACACACAAATCGCGTCGCGATTCAATACATCGTCCTCCAGCCGATTTGTCTCCAAGGGTCTAGTGCTGACTCGGGCGCCTTATGGTCGTTCCCCTGTGAGTCTAGATTTTCGAATCCGACGCAAAACTGACAGTTAATTGTAACGTTCAGAGCCTGTTAATGACGATGGACCACACAAATCGCGTCGCGATTCAATACATCGTCCTCCGGCCGACCTGTCTCCATGGGTCTATTGCTGCCTCGGGCACCTTATGGTCGTTCCTCTGTGAGTCTAGATTTTCGAATCCGACGCAAAACTGACAGTTAATTGTAATGTTCAGAGCCTCTTAATGACAATGGAACACACAAATTGCGTCGCGATTCAATACATCGTCCTCCGGCCGACCTGTCTCCATTGCTGCCTCGGGCACCTTATGGTCGATCTCTTGTGAGTCTAGATTTTCGAATCCGACGCAAACCTGACAGTTAGTTGTAACTTTCAGAGCCTGTAAATGACGATGGAACACACAAATTGCGTCGCGATTCAATACATCGTCCTCCAGCCGACTCGTCTCCAAGGGTCTAGTGCTGCCTCGGGCACCTTATTGTCGTTCTCCTGTGAGTCTAGATTTTCGAATGCGACGCAAAACTGACAGTTAATTGTAACGTTCAGAGCCTCTTAATGACAATGGAACACACAAATTGCGTCGCGATTCAATACATCGTCCTCCGGCCGACCTGTCTCCAAGGGTCTATTGCTGCCTCGGGCACCTTATGGTCGATCTCCTGTGAGTCTAGATTTTCGAATCCGACGCAAAACTGACAGTTAATTGTAAGGTTCAGAGCCTGTTAATGACGATGGAACACACAAATTACGTCGCGATTCAATACATCGTCCTCCAGCCGACTTGTCTCCAAGGGTCTAGTGCTGCCTCGGACACCTTATGGTCGTTCTCTTGTAGTCTAGATTTTCGAATCCGACGCAAAACTGACAATTAATTGTAACGTTCAGAGCCTCTTAATGACAATGGAACACACAAATCGCGTCGCGATTCAATACATCGTCCTCCGGCCGACCTGTCTCCAAGGGTCTATTGCTGCCTCGGGCACCTTATGGTCGATCTCCTGTGAGTCTAGATTTTCGAATCCGACGCAAAACTGACAGTTAATTGTAACGTTCAGAGCCTGTTAATGACGATGGAACACACAAATCCCGTCGCGATTCAATACATCGTCCTCCGGCCGACCTGTCTCCAAGGGTAATTGCTGCCTCGGGCACCTTATGGTCGATCTCCTGTGAGTCTAGATTTTCGAATCCGACGCAAAACTGACAGTTAATTGTAACGTTCAGAGCCTGTTAATGACGATGGAACACACAAATCGCGTCGCGATTCAATACATCGTCCTCCGGCCGACCTGTCTCCAAGGGTCTATTGCTGCCTCGGGCACCTTATGGTCGATCTCCTGTGACTCTAGATTTTCGAATCCGACGCAAAACTGACAGTTAATTGTAAGGTTCAGAGCCTGTTCATGACGATGGAACACACAAATTGCGTCGCGATTCAATACATCGTCCTCCGGCCGACCTGTCTCCAAGGGTCTATTGCTCCCTCGGGCACCTTATGGTCGTTCTCCAGTGAGTCTAGATTTTTTAATCCGACGCAAAACTGACAGTTGATTCTAACGTTCAGAGCCTGTTAATGACGATGGAACACACAAATCGCGTCGCGATTCAATATATCGTCCTCCAGCCGACTTGTCTCCAAGGGTCTAGTGCTGCCTCGGGCACCTTATGGTCGTTCCTCTGTGAGTCTAGATTTTCGATTCCGACGCAAAACTGACAGTTAATTGTAAGGTTCAGAGCCTCTTAATGACAATGGAACAAACAAATTGCGTCGCGATTCAATATATCGTCCTCCGGCCGACCTTTCTCCAAGGGTCTATTGCTGCCTCGGACACCTTATGGTCGAACTCCTGTGAGTCTAGATATTCGAATCCGACGCAAAACTGACAGTTAATCGTAAGGTTCAGAGCCTGTTAATGACGATGGAACACACAAATCGCTTCGCGATTCAACACATCGTCTTCCAGCCGACTTGTCTCCAAGGGTCTAGTGCTGCCTCGGGCACCTTATGGTCGTTCCTCTGTGAGTCTAGATTTTCGAATCCGACGCAAAACTGACAGTTAATTGTAAGGTTCAGAGCCTCTTAATGACAATGGAACACAAAAATTGCGTCGCGATTCAATACATCGTCCTCCAGCCGACTTGTCTCCAAGGGTCTAGTGCTGCCTCGGACATCTTATGGTCGTTCTCCTGTAGTCTAGATTTTCGAATCCGACGCAAAACTGACAGTTAATTGTAACGTTCAGAGCCTCTTAATGACAATGGAACACACAAATCGCGTCGCGATTCAATACATCGTCCTCCGGCCGACCTGCCTCCAAGTGTCTATTGCTGCCTCGGGCACCTTATGGTCGATCTCCTGTGAGTCTAGATTTTCGAATCCGACGCAAAACTGACAGTTAATTGTAACGTTCAGAGCCTGTTAATGACGATGGACCACACAAATCCCGTCGCGATTCAATACATCGTCCTCCGGCCGACCTGTCTCCAAGGGTCTATTGCTGCCTCGGGCACCTTATGGTCGATCTCCTGTGAGTCTAGATTTTCGAATCCGACGCAAAACTGACAGTTAATTGTAAGGTTCAGAGCCTGTTAATGACGATGGAACACACAAATCGCGTCGCGATTCAATACATCGTCCTCCGGCCGACCTGTCTCCAAGGGTCTATTGCTGCCTCGGGCACCTTATGGTCGATCTCCTGTGAGTCTAGATTTTCGAATCCGACGCAAAACTGACAGTTAATTGTAAGGTTCAGAGCCTGTTAATGACGATGGAACACACAAATCGCGTCGCGATTCAATACATCGTCCTCCAGCCGATTTGTCTCCAAGGGTCTAGTGCTGACTCGGGCGCCTTATGGTCGTTCCCCTGTGAGTCTAGATTTTCGAATCCGACGCAAAACTGACAGTTAATTGTAACGTTCAGAGCCTGTTAATGACGATGGAACACACAAATCGCGTCGCGATTCAATACATCGTCCTCCGGCCGACCTGTCTCCATGGGTCTATTGCTGCCTCGGGCACCTTATGGTCGTTCCTCTGTGAGTCTAGATTTTCGAATCCGACGCAAAACTGACAGTTAATTGTAATGTTCAGAGCCTCTTAAAGACAATGGAACACACAAATTGCGTCGCGATTCAATACATCGTCCTCCGGCCGACCTGTCTCCGAGGGTCTATTGCTGCCTCGGGCACCTTATGGTCGATCTCTTGTGAGTCTAGATTTTCGAATCCGACGCAAACCTGACAGTTAGTTGTAACTTTCAGAGCCTGTAAATGACGATGGAACACACAAATTGCGTCGCGATTCAATACATCGTCCTCCAGCCGACTCGTCTCCAAGGGTCTAGTGCTGCCTCGGGCACCTTATTGTCGTTCTCCTGTGAGTCTAGATTTTCGAATGCGACGCAAAACTGACAGTTAATTGTAACGTTCAGAGCCTCTTAATGACAATGGAACACACAAATTGCGTCGCGATTCAATACATCGTCCTCCGGCCGACCTGTCTCCAAGGGTCTATTGCTGCCTCGGGCACCTTATGGTCGATCTCCTGTGAGTCTAGATTTTCGAATCCGACGCAAAACTGACAGTTAATTGTAAGGTTCAGAGCCTGTTAATGACGATGGAACACACAAATCGCGTCGCGATTCAATACATCGTCCTCAGGCCGACCTGTCTCCAAGGGTCTATTGCTGCCTCGGGCACCTTATGGTCGATCTCCTGTGAGTCTAGATTTTCGATTCCGACGCAAACCTGAATGTTAATTGTAGCGTTCAGAGCCTGTAAATGACGATGGAACACACAAATCGCGTCGCGATTCAATACATCGTCCTCCAGCCGACTTGTCTCCAAGGGTCTAGTGCTGCCTCGGGCACCTTATTGTCGTTCTCCTGTGAGTCTAGATTTTCGAATGCGACGCAAAACTGACAGTTAATCGTAAGGGTCAGAGCCTCTTAATGACAATGGAACACACAAATTGCGTCGCGATTCAATACATCGTCCTCCGGCCGACCTGTCTCCAAGGGTCTATTGCTGCCTCGGGCACCTTATGGTCGATCTCCTGTGAGTCTAGATTTTCGAATCCGACGCAAAACTGACAGTTAATTGTAAGGTTCAGAGCCTGTTAATGACGATGGAACACACAAATCGCGTCGCGATTCAATACATCGTCTTCAGGCCGACCTGTCTCCAAGGGTCTATTGCTGCCTCGGGCACCTTATGGTCGATCTCCTGTGAGTCTAGATTTTCGATTCCGACGCAAACCTGAATGTTAATTGTAACGTTCAGAGCCTGTAAATGACGATGGAACACACAAATCGCGTCGCGATTCAATACATCGTCCTCCAGCCGACTTGTCTCCATGGGTCTAGTGCTGCCTCGGGCACCTTATTGTCGTTCTCCTGTGAGTCTAGATTTTCGAATGCGACGCAAAACTGACAGTTAATCGTAAGGGTCAGAGCCTCTTAATGACAATGGAACACACAAATTGCGTCGCGATTCAATACATCGTCCTCCGGCCGACCTGTCTCCAAGGGTCTATTGCTGCCTCGGGCACCTTATGGTCGTTCTCCTGTGAGTCTAGATTTTCGAATCCGACGCAAAACTGACAGTTAATTGTAACGTTCAGAGCCTGTTAATGACGATGGAACACACAAATTGCGTCGCGATTCAATACATCGTCCTCCGGCCGACCTGTCTCCAAGGGTCTATTGCTGCCTCGGGCACCTTATGGTCGTTCTCCTGTGAGTCTAGATTTTCGAATCCGACGCAAAACTGACAGTTAATTGTAACGTTCAGAGCCTGTTAATGACGATGGAACACACAAATCGCGTCGCGATTCAATACATCGTCCTCCAGCCGATTTGTCTCCAAGGGTCTAGTGCTGCCTCGGGCACCTTATGGTCGTACCTCTGTGAGTCTAGATTTTCGAATCCGACGCAAACCTGACAGTTAATTGTAACGTTCAGAGCCTGTTAATGACGATGGAACACACAAATCGCGTCGCGATTCAATACATCGTCCTCCGGCCGACCTGTCTCCAAGGGTCTATTGCTGCCTCGGGCACCTTATGGTCGATCTCCTGTGAGTCTAGATTTTCGATTCCGACGCAAACCTGAATGTTAATTGTAACGTTCAGAGCCTGTAAATGACGATGGAACACACAAATCGCGTCGCGATTCAATACATCGTCCTCCAGCCGACTTGTCTCCAAGGGTCTAGTGCTGCCTCGGGCACCTTATTGTCGTTCTCCTGTGAGTCTAGATTTTCGAATGCGACGCAAAACTGACAGTTAATCGTAAGGGTCAGAGCCTCTTAATGACAATGGAACACACAAATCGCGTCGCGATTCAATACATCGTCCTCTGGCAGACCTGTCTCCAAGGGTCTATTGCTGCCTCGGGCACCTTATGGTCGTTCTCCTGTGAGTCTAGATTTTCGAATCCGACGCAAAACTGACAGTTAATTGTAACGTTCAGAGCCTGTTAATGACGATGGAACACACAAATTGCGTCGCGATTCAATACATCGTCCTCCAGCCGACTTGTCTCCAAGGGTCTAGTGCTGCCTCGGACACCTTATGGTCGTTCTCCTGTAGTCTAGATTTTCGAATCCGACGCAAAACTGACAGTTAATTGTAACGTTCAGAGCCTCTTAATGACAATGGAACACACAAATCGCGTCGCGATTCAATACATCGTCCTCCGGCCGACACGTCTCCAAGGGTCTATTGCTGCCTCGGGCACCTTATGGTCGATCTCCTGTGAGTCTAGATTTTCGAATCCGACGCAAAACTGACAGTTAATTGTAACGTTCAGAGCCTGTTAATGACGATGGAACACACAAATCCCGTCGCGATGCAATACATCGTCCTCCGGCCGACCTGTCTCCAAGGGTCTATTGCTGCCTCGGGCACCTTATGGTCGATCTCCTGTGAGTCTAGATTTTCGAATCCGACGCAAAACTGACAGTTAATTGTAACGTTCAGAGCCTGTTAATGACGATGGAACACACAAATCGCGTCGCGATTCAATACATCGTCCTCCGGCCGACCTGTCTCCAAGGGTCTAATGCTGCCTCGGGCACCTTATGGTCGATCTCCTGTGACTCTAGATTTTCGAATCCGACGCAAAACTGACAGTTAATTGTAAGGTTCAGAGCCTGTTCATGACGATGGAACACACAAATTGCGTCGCGATTCAATACATCGTCCTCCGGCCGACCTGTCTCCAAGGGTCTATTGCTCCCTCGGGCACCTTATGGTCGTTCTCCAGTGAGTCTAGATTTTTTAATCCGACGCAAAACTGACAGTTGATTGTAACGTTCAGAGCCTGTTAATGACGATGGAACACACAAATCGCGTCGCGATTCAATATATCGTCCTCCAGCCGACTTGTCTCCAAGGGTCTAGTGCTGCCTCGGGCACCTTATGGTCGTTCCTCTGTGAGTCTAGATTTTCGATTCCGACGCAAAACTGACAGTTAATTGTAAGGTTCAGAGCCTCTTAATGACAATGGAACAAACAAATTGCGTCGCGATTCAATATATCGTCCTCCGGCCGACCTGTCTCCAAGGGTCTATTGCTGCCTCGGACACCTTATGGTCGATCTCCTGTGAGTCTAGATTTTCGAATCCGACGCAAAACTGACAGTTAATTGTAAGGTTCAGAGCCTGTTAATGACGATGGAACACACAAATCGCGTCGCGATTCAATACATCGTCCTCAGGCCGACCTGTCTCCAAAGGTCTATTGCTGCCTCGGGCACCTTATGGTCGTTCTCCTGTGAGTCTAGATTTTCGAATCCGACGCAAAACTGACAGTTAATTGTAACGTTCAGAGCCTGTTAATGACGATGAAACACACAAATCGCGTCGCGATTCAATACATCGTCCTCCAGCCGATTTGTCTCCAAGGGTCTAGTGCTGCCTCGGGCACCTTATTGTCGTTCCTCTGTGAGTCTAGATTTTCGAATCCGACGCAAAACTGACAGTTAATTGTAAGGTTCAGAGCCTCTTAATGACAATGGAACACAAGAATTGCGTCGCGATTCAATACATCGTCCTCCGGCCGACCTGTCTCCAAGGGTCTATTGCTGCCTCGGGCACCTTATGGTCGATCTCCTGTGAGTCTAGATTTTCGATTCCGACGCAAACCTGAATGTTAATTGTAACGTTCAGAGCCTGTAAATGACGATGGAACACACAAATCGCGTCGCGATTCAATACATCGTCCTCCAGCCGACTTGTCTCCAAGGGTCTAGTGCTGCCTCGGGCACCTTATTGTCGTTCTCCTGTGAGTCTAGATTTTCGAATGCGACGCAAAACTGACAGTTAATCGTAAGGTTCAGAGCCTCTTAATGACAATGGAACACACAAATTGCGTCGCGATTCAATACATCGTCCTCCGGCCGACCTGTCTCCAAGGGTCTATTGCTGCCTCGGGCACCTTATGGTCGTTCTCCTGTGAGTCTAGATTTTCGAATCCGACGCAAAACTGACAGTTAATTGTAACGTTCAGAGCCTGTTAATGACGATGGAACACACAAATTGCGTCGCGATTCAATACATCGTCCTCCAGCCGACTTGTCTCCAAGGGTCTAGTGCTGCCTCGGACACCTTATGGTCGTTCTCTTGTAGTCTAGATTTTCGAATCCGACGCAAAACTGACAATTAATTGTAACGTTCAGAGCCTCTTAATGACAATGGAACACACAAATCGCGTCGCGATTCAATACATCGTCCTCCGGCCGACCTGTCTCCAAGGGTCTATTGCTGCCTCGGGCACCTTATGGTCGATCTCCTGTGAGTCTAGATTTTCGAATCCGACGCAAAACTGACAGTTAATTGTAACGTTCAGAGCCTGTTAATGACGATGGAACACACAAATCCCGTCGCGATTCAATACATCGTCCTCCGGCCGACCTGTCTCCAAGGGTAATTGCTGCCTCGGGCACCTTATGGTCGATCTCCTGTGAGTCTAGATTTTCGAATCCGACGCAAAACTGACAGTTAATTGTAACGTTCAGAGCCTGTTAATGACGATGGAACACACAAATCGCGTCGCGATTCAATACATCGTCCTCCGGCCGACCTGTCTCCAAGGGTCTATTGCTGCCTCGGGCACCTTATGGTCGATCTCCTGTGACTCTAGATTTTCGAATCCGACGCAAAACTGACAGTTAATTGTAAGGTTCAGAGCCTGTTCATGACGATGGAACACACAAATTGCGTCGCGATTCAATACATCGTCCTCCGGCCGACCTGTCTCCAAGGGTCTATTGCTCCCTCGGGCACCTTATGGTCGTTCTCCAGTGAGTCTAGATTTTTTAATCCGACGCAAAACTGACAGTTGATTCTAACGTTCAGAGCCTGTTAATGACGATGGAACACACAAATCGCGTCGCGATTCAATATATCGTCCTCCAGCCGACTTGTCTCCAAGGGTCTAGTGCTGCCTCGGGCACCTTATGGTCGTTCCTCTGTGAGTCTAGATTTTCGATTCCGACGCAAAACTGACAGTTAATTATAAGGTTCAGAGCCTCTTAATGACAATGGAACAAACAAATTGCGTCGCGATTCAATATATCGTCCTCCGGCCGACCTTTCTCCAAGGGTCTATTGCTGCCTCGGACACCTTATGGTCGAACTCCTGTGAGTCTAGATATTCGAATCCGACGCAAAACTGACAGTTAATCGTAAGGTTCAGAGCCTGTTAATGACGATGGAACACACAAATCGCTTCGCGATTCAACACATCGTCCTCCAGCCGACTTGTCTCCAAGGGTCTAGTGCTGCCTCGGGCACCTTATGGTCGTTCCTCTGTGAGTCTAGATTTTCGAATCCGACGCAAAACTGACAGTTAATTGTAAGGTTCAGAGCCTCTTAATGACAATGGAACACACAAATCGCGTCGCGATTCAATACATCGTCCTCCGGCCGACCTGCCTCCAAGTGTCTATTGCTGCCTCGGGCACCTTATGGTCGATCTCCTGTGAGTCTAGATTTTCGAATCCGACGCAAAACTGACAGTTAATTGTAACGTTCAGAGCCTGTTAATGACGATGGACCACACAAATCCCGTCGCGATTCAATACATCGTCCTCCGGCCGACCTGTCTCCAAGGGTCTATTGCTGCCTCGGGCACCTTATGGTCGATCTCCTGTGAGTCTAGATTTTCGAATCCGACGCAAAACTGACAGTTAATTGTAACGTTCAGAGCCTGTTAATGACGATGGAACACACAAATCGCGTCGCGATTCATTACATCGTCCTCCGGCCGACCTGTCTCCAAGGGTCTATTGCTGCCTCGGGCACCTTATGGTCGATCTCCTGTGAGTCTAGATTTTCGAATCCGACGCAAAACTGACAGTTAATTGTAAGGTTCAGAGCCTGTTAATGACGATGGAACACACAAATCGCGTCGCGATTCAATACATCGTCCTCCAGCCGATTTGTCTCCAAGGGTCTAGTGCTGACTCGGGCGCCTTATGGTCGTTCCCCTGTGAGTCTAGATTTTCGAATCCGACGCAAAACTGACAGTTAATTGTAACGTTCAGAGCCTGTTAATGACGATGGAACACACAAATCGCGTCGCGATTCAATACATCGTCCTCCAGCCGATTTGTCTCCAAGGGTCTAGTGCTGCCTCGGGCACCTTATGGTCGTACCTCTGTGAGTCTAGATTTTCGAATCCGACGCAAACCTGACAGTTAATTGTAACGTTCAGAGCCTGTTAATGACGATGGAACACACAAATCGCGTCGCGATTCAATACATCGTCCTCCGGCCGACCTGTCTCCAAGGGTCTATTGCTGCCTCGGGCACCTTATGGTCGATCTCCTGTGAGTCTAGATTTTCGATTCCGACGCAAACCTGAATGTTAATTGTAACGTTCAGAGCCTGTAAATGACGATGGAACACACAAATCGCGTCGCGATTCAATACATCGTCCTCCAGCCGACTTGTCTCCAAGGGTCTAGTGCTGCCTCGGGCACCTTATTGTCGTTCTCCTGTGAGTCTAGATTTTCGAATGCGACGCAAAACTGACAGTTAATCGTAAGGGTCAGAGCCTCTTAATGACAATGGAACACACAAATCGCGTCGCGATTCAATACATCGTCCTCTGGCAGACCTGTCTCCAAGGGTCTATTGCTGCCTCGGGCACCTTATGGTCGTTCTCCTGTGAGTCTAGATTTTCGAATCCGACGCAAAACTGACAGTTAATTGTAACGTTCAGAGCCTGTTAATGACGATGGAACACACAAATTGCGTCGCGATTCAATACATCGTCCTCCAGCCGACTTGTCTCCAAGGGTCTAGTGCTGCCTCGGACACCTTATGGTCGTTCTCCTGTAGTCTAGATTTTCGAATCCGACGCAAAACTGACAGTTAATTGTAACGTTCAGAGCCTCTTAATGACAATGGAACACACAAATCGCGTCGCGATTCAATACATCGTCCTCCGGCCGACACGTCTCCAAGGGTCTATTGCTGCCTCGGGCACCTTATGGTCGATCTCCTGTGAGTCTAGATTTTCGAATCCGACGCAAAACTGACAGTTAATTGTAACGTTCAGAGCCTGTTAATGACGATGGAACACACAAATCCCGTCGCGATTCAATACATCGTCCTCCGGCCGACCTGTCTCCAAGGGTCTATTGCTGCCTCGGGCACCTTATGGTCGATCTCCTGTGAGTCTAGATTTTCGAATCCGACGCAAAACTGACAGTTAATTGTAACGTTCAGAGCCTGTTAATGACGATGGAACACACAAATCGCGTCGCGATTCAATACATCGTCCTCCGGCCGACCTGTCTCCAAGGGTCTATTGCTGCCTCGGGCACCTTATGGTCGATCTCCTGTGACTCTAGATTTTCGAATCCGACGCAAAACTGACAGTTAATTGTAAGGTTCAGAGCCTGTTCATGACGATGGAACACACAAATTGCGTCGCGATTCAATACATCGTCCTCCGGCCGACCTGTCTCCAAGGGTCTATTGCTCCCTCGGGCACCTTATGGTCGTTCTCCAGTGAGTCTAGATTTTTTAATCCGACGCAAAACTGACAGTTGATTGTAACGTTCAGAGCCTGTTAATGACGATGGAACACACAAATCGCGTCGCGATTCAATATATCGTCCTCCAGCCGACTTGTCTCCAAGGGTCTAGTGCTGCCTCGGGCACCTTATGGTCGTTCCTCTGTGAGTCTAGATTTTCGATTCCGACGCAAAACTGACAGTTAATTGTAAGGTTCAGAGCCTCTTAATGACAATGGAACAAACAAATTGCGTCGCGATTCAATATATCGTCCTCCGGCCGACCTGTCTCCAAGGGACTATTGCTGCCTCGGACACCTTATGGTCGATCTCCTGTGAGTCTAGATTTTCGAATCCGACGCAAAACTGACAGTTAATTGTAAGGTTCAGAGCCTGTTAATGACGATGGAACACACAAATCGCGTCGCGATTCAATACATCGTCCTCAGGCCGACCTGTCTCCAAAGGTCTATTGCTGCCTCGGGCACCTTATGGTCGTTCTCCTGTGAGTCTAGATTTTCGAATCCGACGCAAAACTGACAGTTAATTGTAACGTTCAGAGCCTGTTAATGACGATGAAACACACAAATCGCGTCGCGATTCAATACATCGTCCTCCAGCCGATTTGTCTCCAAGGGTCTAGTGCTGCCTCGGGCACCTTATTGTCGTTCCTCTGTGAGTCTAGATTTTCGAATCCGACGCAAAACTGACAGTTAATTGTAAGGTTCAGAGCCTCTTAATGACAATGGAACACAAGAATTGCGTCGCGATTCAATACATCGTCCTCCGGCCGACCTGTCTCCAAGGGTCTATTGCTGCCTCGGGCACCTTATGGTCGATCTCCTGTGAGTCTAGATTTTCGATTCCGACGCAAACCTGAATGTTAATTGTAACGTTCAGAGCCTGTAAATGACGATGGAACACACAAATCGCGTCGCGATTCAATACATCGTCCTCCAGCCGACTTGTCTCCAAGGGTCTAGTGCTGCCTCGGGCACCTTATTGTCGTTCTCCTGTGAGTCTAGATTTTCGAATGCGACGCAAAACTGACAGTTAATCGTAAGGTTCAGAGCCTCTTAATGACAATGGAACACACAAATTGCGTCGCGATTCAATACATCGTCCTCCGGCCGACCTGTCTCCAAGGGTCTATTGCTGCCTCGGGCACCTTATGGTCGTTCTCCTGTGAGTCTAGATTTTCGAATCCGACGCAAAACTGACAGTTAATTGTAACGTTCAGAGCCTGTTAATGACGATGGAACACACAAATTGCGTCGCGATTCAATACATCGTCCTCCAGCCGACTTGTCTCCAAGGGTCTAGTGCTGCCTCGGACACCTTATGGTCGTTCTCTTGTAGTCTAGATTTTCGAATCCGACGCAAAACTGACAATTAATTGTAACGTTCAGAGCCTCTTAATGACAATGGAACACACAAATCGCGTCGCGATTCAATACATCGTCCTCCGGCCGACCTGTCTCCAAGGGTCTATTGCTGCCTCGGGCACCTTATGGTCGATCTCCTGTGAGTCTAGATTTTCGAATCCGACGCAAAACTGACAGTTAATTGTAACGTTCAGAGCCTGTTAATGACGATGGAACACACAAATCCCGTCGCGATTCAATACATCGTCCTCCGGCCGACCTGTCTCCAAGGGTAATTGCTGCCTCGGGCACCTTATGGTCGATCTCCTGTGAGTCTAGATTTTCGAATCCGACGCAAAACTGACAGTTAATTGTAACGTTCAGAGCCTGTTAATGACGATGGAACACACAAATCGCGTCGCGATTCAATACATCGTCCTCCGGCCGACCTGTCTCCAAGGGTCTATTGCTGCCTCGGGCACCTTATGGTCGATCTCCTGTGACTCTAGATTTTCGAATCCGACGCAAAACTGACAGTTAATTGTAAGGTTCAGAGCCTGTTCATGACGATGGAACACACAAATTGCGTCGCGATTCAATACATCGTCCTCCGGCCGACCTGTCTCCAAGGGTCTATTGCTCCCTCGGGCACCTTATGGTCGTTCTCCAGTGAGTCTAGTTTTTTAATCCGACGCAAAACTGACAGTTGATTCTAACGTTCAGAGCCTGTTAATGACGATGGAACACACAAATCGCGTCGCGATTCAATATATCGTCCTCCAGCCGACTTGTCTCCAAGGGTCTAGTGCTGCCTCGGGCACCTTATGGTCGTTCCTCTGTGAGTCTAGATTTTCGATTCCGACGCAAAACTGACAGTTAATTATAAGGTTCAGAGCCTCTTAATGACAATGGAACAAACAAATTGCGTCGCGATTCAATATATCGTCCTCCGGCCGACCTTTCTCCAAGGGTCTATTGCTGCCTCGGACACCTTATGGTCGAACTCCTGTGAGTCTAGATATTCGAATCCGACGCAAAACTGACAGTTAATCGTAAGGTTCAGAGCCTGTTAATGACGATGGAACACACAAATCGCTTCGCGATTCAACACATCGTCCTCCAGCCGACTTGTCTCCAAGGGTCTAGTGCTGCCTCGGGCACCTTATGGTCGTTCCTCTGTGAGTCTAGATTTTCGAATCCGACGCAAAACTGACAGTTAATTGTAAGGTTCAGAGCCTGTTAATGACGATGGAACACACAAATCGCGTCGCGATTCAATACATCGTCCTCCGGCCGACCTGTCTCCATGGGTCTATTGCTGCCTCGGGCACCTTATGGTCGTTCATCTGTGAGTCTAGATTTTCGAATCCGACGCAAAACTGACAGTTAATTGTAATGTTCAGAGCCTCTTAATGACAATGGAACACACAAATTGCTTCGCGATTCAATACATCGTCCTCCGGCCGACCTGTCTCCAAGGGTCTATTGCTGCCTCGGGCACCTTATGGTCGATCTCTTGTGAGTCTAGATTTTCGAATCCGACGCAAACCTGACAGTTAGTTGTAACTTTCAGAGCCTGTAAATGACGATGGAACACACAAATTGCGTCGCGATTCAATACATCGTCCTCCAGCCGACTCGTCTCCAAGGGTCTAGTGCTGCCTCGGGCACCTTATTGTCGTTCTCCTGTGAGTCTAGATTTTCGAATGCGACGCAAAACTGACAGTTAATTGTAACGTTCAGAGCCTCTTAATGACAATGGAACACACAAATTGCGTCGCGATTCAATACATCGTCCTCCGGCCGACCTGTCTCCAAGGGTCTATTGCTGCCTCGGGCACCTTATGGTCGATCTCCTGTGAGTCTAGATTTTCGAATCCGACGCAAAACTGACAGTTAATTGTAAGGTTCAGAGCCTGTTAATGACGATGGAACACACAAATCGCGTCGCGATTCAATACATCGTCCTCAGGCCGACCTGTCTCCAAGGGTCTATTGCTGCCTCGGGCACCTTATGGTCGATCTCCTGTGAGTCTAGATTTTCGATTCCGACGCAAACCTGAATGTTAATTGTAGCGTTCAGAGCCTGTAAATGACGATGGAACACACAAATCGCGTCGCGATTCAATACATCGTCCTCCAGCCGACTTGTCTCCAAGGGTCTAGTGCTGCCTCGGGCACCTTATTGTCGTTCTCCTGTGAGTCTAGATTTTCGAATGCGACGCAAAACTGACAGTTAATCGTAAGGGTCAGAGCCTCTTAATGACAATGGAACACACAAATTGCGTCGCGATTCAATACATCGTCCTCCGGCCGACCTGTCTCCAAGGGTCTATTGCTGCCTCGGGCACCTTATGGTCGATCTCCTGTGAGTCTAGATTTTCGAATCCGACGCAAAACTGACAGTTAATTCTAAGGTTCAGAGCCTGTTAATGACGATGGAACACACAAATTGCGTCGCGATTCAATACATCGTCCTCCAGCCGACTTGTCTCCAAGGGTCTAGTGCTGCCTCGGACACCTTATGGTCGTTCTCTTGTAGTCTAGATTTTCGAATCCGACGCAAAACTGACAGTTAATTGTAACGTTCAGAACCTCTTAATGACAATGGAACACACAAATCGCGTCGCGATTCAATATATCGTCCTCCGGCCGACCTGTCTCCAAGGGACTATTGCTGCCTCGGACACCTTATGGTCGATCTCCTGTGAGTCTAGATTTTCGAATCCGACGCAAAACTGACAGTTAATTGTAAGGTTCAGAGCCTGTTAATGACGATGGAACACACAAATCGCGTCGCGATTCAATACATCGTCCTCAGGCCGACCTGTCTCCAAAGGTCTATTGCTGCCTCGGGCACCTTATGGTCGATCTCCTGTGAGTCTAGATTTTCGAATCCGACGCAAAACTGACAGTTAATTGTAACGTTCAGAGCCTGTTAATGACGATGGAACACACAAATCCCGTCGCGATTCAATACATCGTCCTCCGGCCGACCTGTCTCCAAGGGTAATTGCTGCCTCGGGCACCTTATGGTCGATCTCCTGTGAGTCTAGATTTTCGAATCCGACGCAAAACTGACAGTTAATTGTAACGTTCAGAGCCTGTTAATGACGATGGAACACACAAATCGCGTCGCGATTCAATACATCGTCCTCCGGCCGACCTGTCTCCAAGGGTCTATTGCTGCCTCGGGCACCTTATGGTCGATCTCCTGTGACTCTAGATTTTCGAATCCGACGCAAAACTGACAGTTAATTGTAAGGTTCAGAGCCTGTTCATGACGATGGAACACACAAATTGCGTCGCGATTCAATACATCGTCCTCCGGCCGACCTGTCTCCAAGGGTCTATTGCTCCCTCGGGCACCTTATGGTCGTTCTCCAGTGAGTCTAGATTTTTTAATCCGACGCAAAACTGACAGTTGATTCTAACGTTCAGAGCCTGTTAATGACGATGGAACACACAAATCGCGTCGCGATTCAATATATCGTCCTCCAGCCGACTTGTCTCCAAGGGTCTAGTGCTGCCTCGGGCACCTTATGGTCGTTCCTCTGTGAGTCTAGATTTTCGATTCCGACGCAAAACTGACAGTTAATTGTAAGGTTCAGAGCCTCATAATGACAATGGAACAAACAAATTGCGTCGCGATTCAATATATCGTCCTCCGACCGACCTTTCTCCAAGGGTCTATTGCTGCCTCGGACACCTTATGGTCGAACTCCTGTGAGTCTAGATATTCGAATCCGACGCAAAACTGACAGTTAATCGTAAGGTTCAGAGCCTGTTAATGACGATGGAACACACAAATCGCTTCGCGATTCAACACATCGTCCTCCAGCCGACTTGTCTCCAAGGGTCTAGTGCTGCCTCGGGCACCTTATGGTCGTTCCTCTGTGAGTCTAGATTTTCGAATCCGACGCAAAACTGACAGTTAATTGTAAGGTTCAGAGCCTCTTAATGACAATGGAACACAAAAATTGCGTCGCGATTCAATACATCGTCCTCCAGCCGACTTGTCTCCAAGGGTCTAGTGCTGCCTCGGACATCTTATGGTCGTTCTCCTGTAGTCTAGATTTTCGAATCCGACGCAAAACTGACAGTGAATTGTAACGTTCAGAGCCTCTTAATGACAATGGAACACACAAATCGCGTCGCGATTCAATACATCGTCCTCCGGCCGACCTGCCTCCAAGTGTCTATTGCTGCCTCGGGCACCTTATGGTCGATCTCCTGTGAGTCTAGATTTTCGAATCCGACGCAAAACTGACAGTTAATTGTAACGTTCAGAGCCTGTTAATGACGATGGACCACACAAATCCCGTCGCGATTCAATACATCGTCCTCCGGCCGACCTGTCTCCAAGGGTCTATTGCTGCCTCGGGCACCTTATGGTCGATCTCCTGTGAGTCTAGATTTTCGAATCCGACGCAAAACTGACAGTTAATTGTAACGTTCAGAGCCTGTTAATGACGATGGAACACACAAATCGCGTCGCGATTCAATACATCGTCCTCCGGCCGACCTGTCTCCAAGGGTCTATTGCTGCCTCGGGCACCTTATGGTCGATCTCCTGTGAGTCTAGATTTTCGAATCCGACGCAAAACTGACAGTTAATTGTAAGGTTCAGAGCCTGTTAATGACGATGGAACACACAAATCGCGTCGCGATTCAATACATCGTCCTCCAGCCGATTTGTCTCCAAGGGTCTAGTGCTGACTCGGGCGCCTTATGGTCGTTCCCCTGTGAGTCTAGATTTTCGAATCCGACGCAAAACTGACAGTTAATTGTAACGTTCAGAGCCTGTTAATGACGATGGAACACACAAATCGCGTCGCGATTCAATACATCGTCCTCCGGCCGACCTGTCTCCATGGGTCTATTGCTGCCTCGGGCACCTTATGGTCGTTCCTCTGTGAGTCTAGATTTTCGAATCCGACGCAAAACTGACAGTTAATTGTAATGTTCAGAGCCGCTTAATGACAATGGAACACACAAATTGCGTCGCGATTCAATACATCGTCCTCCGGCCGACCTGTCTCCAAGGGTCTATTGCTGCCTCGGGCACCTTATGGTCGATCTCTTGTGAGTCTAGATTTTCGAATCCGACGCAAACCTGACAGTTAGTTGTAACTTTCAGAGCCTGTAAATGACGATGGAACACACAAATTGCGTCGCGATTCAATACATCGTCCTCCAGCCGACTCGTCTCCAAGGGTCTAGTGCTGCCTCGGGCACCTTATTGTCGTTCTCCTGTGAGTCTAGATTTTCGAATGCGACGCAAAACTGACAGTTAATTGTAACGTTCAGAGCCTCTTAATGACAATGGAACACACAAATTGCGTCGCGATTCAATACATCGTCCTCCGGCCGACCTGTCTCCAAGGGTCTATTGCTGCCTCGGGCACCTTATGGTCGATCTCCTGTGAGTCTAGATTTTCGAATCCGACGCAAAACTGACAGTTAATTGTAAGGTTCAGAGCCTGTTAATGACGATGGAACACACAAATCGCGTCGCGATTCAATACATCGTCCTCAGGCCGACCTGTCTCCAAGGGTCTATTGCTGCCTCGGGCACCTTATGGTCGATCTCCTGTGAGTCTAGATTTTCGATTCCGACGCAAACCTGAATGTTAATTGTAGCGTTCAGAGCCTGTGAATGACGATGGAACACACAAATCGCGTCGCGATTCAATACATCGTCCTCCAGCCGACTTGTCTCCAAGGGTCTAGTGCTGCCTCGGGCACCTTATTGTCGTTCTCCTGTGAGTCTAGATTTTCGAATGCGACGCAAAACTGACAGTTAATCGTAAGGGTCAGAGCCTCTTAATGACAATGGAACACACAAATTGCGTCGCGATTCAATACATCGTCCTCCGGCCGACCTGTCTCCAAGGGTCTATTGCTGCCTCGGGCACCTTATGGTCGATCTCCTGTGAGTCTAGATTTTCGAATCCGACGCAAAACTGACAGTTAATTGTAAGGTTCAGAGCCTGTTAATGACGATGGAACACACAAATCGCGTCGCGATTCAATACATCGTCCTCAGGCCGACCTGTCTCCAAGGGTCTATTGCTGCCTCGGGCACCTTATGGTCGATCTCCTGTGAGTCTAGATTTTCGATTCCGACGCAAACCTGAATGTTAATTGTAACGTTCAGAGCCTGTAAATGACGATGGAACACACAAATCGCGTCGCGATTCAATACATCGTCCTCCAGCCGACTTGTCTCCAAGGGTCTAGTGCTGCCTCGGGGACCTTATTGTCGTTCTCCTGTGAGTCTAGATTTTCGAATGCGACGCAAAACTGACAGTTAATCGTAAGGGTCAGAGCCTCTTAATGACAATGGAACACACAAATTGCGTCGCGATTCAATACATCGTCCTCCGGCCGACCTGTCTCCAAGGGTCTATTGCTGCCTCGGGCACCTTATGGTCGTTCTCCTGTGAGTCTAGATTTTCGAATCCGACGCAAAACTGACAGTTAATTGTAACGTTCAGAGCCTGTTAATGACGATGGAACACACAAATTGCGTCGCGATTCAATACATCGTCCTCCGGCCGACCTGTCTCCAAGGGTCTATTGCTGCCTCGGGCACCTTATGGTCGTTCTCCTGTGAGTCTAGATTTTCGAATCCGACGCAAAACTGACAGTTAATTGTAACGTTCAGAGCCTCTTAATGACAATGGAACACACAAATCGCGTCGCGATTCAATACATCGTCCTCCGGCCGACACGTCTCCAAGGGTCTATTGCTGCCTCGGGCACCTTATGGTCGATCTCCTGTGAGTCTAGATTTTCGAATCCGACGCAAAACTGACAGTTAATTGTAACGTTCAGAGCCTGTTAATGACGATGGAACACACAAATCCCGTCGCGATTCAATACATCGTCCTCCGGCCGACCTGTCTCCAAGGGTCTATTGCTGCCTCGGGCACCTTATGGTCGATCTCCTGTGAGTCTAGATTTTCGAATCCGACGCAAAACTGACAGTTAATTGTAACGTTCAGAGCCTGTTAATGACGATGGAACACACAAATCGCGTCGCGATTCAATACATCGTCCTCCGGCCGACCTGTCTCCAAGGGTCTATTGCTGCCTCGGGCACCTTATGGTCGATCTCTTGTGAGTCTAGATTTTCGAATCCGACGCAAACCTGACAGTTAGTTGTAACTTTCAGAGCCTGTAAATGACGATGGAACACACAAATTGCGTCGCGATTCAATACATCGTCCTCCAGCCGACTCGTCTCCAAGGGTCTAGTGCTGCCTCGGGCACCTTATTGTCGTTCTCCTGTGAGTCTAGATTTTCGATTCCGACGCAAACCTGAATGTTAATTGTAGCGTTCAGAGCCTGTAAATGACGATGGAACACACAAATCGCGTCGCGATTCAATACATCGTCCTCCAGCCGACTTGTCTCCAAGGGTCTAGTGCTGCCTCGGGCACCTTATTGTCGTTCTCCTGTGAGTCTAGATTTTCGAATGCGACGCAAAACTGACAGTTAATCGTAAGGGTCAGAGCCTCTTAATGACAATGGAACACACAAATTGCGTCGCGATTCAATACATCGTCCTCCGGCCGACCTGTCTCCAAGGGTCTATTGCTGCCTCGGGCACCTTATGGTCGATCTCCTGTGAGTCTAGATTTTCGAATCCGACGCAAAACTGACAGTTAATTGTACGGTTCAGAGCCTGTTAATGACGATGGAACACACAAATCGCGTCGCGATTCAATACATCGTCCTCAGGCCGACCTGTCTCCAAGGGTCTATTGCTGCCTCGGGCACCTTATGGTCGATCTCCTGTGAGTCTAGATTTTCGATTCCGACGCAAACCTGAATGTTAATTGTAACGTTCAGAGCCTGTAAATGACGATGGAACACACAAATCGCGTCGCGATTCAATACATCGTCCTCCAGCCGACTTGTCTCCAAGGGTCTATTGCTGCCTCGGCAACCTTATGGTCGTTCTCCTGTGAGTCTAGATTTTCGAATCCGACGCAAAACTGACAGTTAATTGTAACGTTCAGAGCCTGTTAATGACGATGGAACACACAAATCGCGTCGCGATTCAATACATCGTCCTCCAGCCGATTTGTCTCCAAGGGTCTAGTGCTGCCTCGGGCACCTTATGGTCGTACCTCTGTGAGTCTAGATTTTCGAATCCGACGCAAACCTGACAGTTAATTGTAACGTTCAGAGCCTGTTAATGACGATGGAACACACAAATCGCGTCGCGATTCAATACATCGTCCTCCGGCCGACCTGTCTCCAAGGGTCTATTGCTGCCTCGGGCACCTTATGGTCGATCTCCTGTGAGTCTAGATTTTCGATTCCGACGCAAACCTGAATGTTAATTGTAACGTTCAGAGCCTGTAAATGACGATGGAACACACAAATCTCGTCGCGATTCAATACATCGTCCTCCAGCCGACTTGTCTCCAAGGGTCTAGTGCTGCCTCGGGCACCTTATTGTCGTTCTCCTGTGAGTCTAGATTTTCGAATGCGACGCAAAACTGACAGTTAATCGTAAGGGTCAGAGCCTCTTAATGACAATGGAACACACAAATCGCGTCGCGATTCAATACATCGTCCTCCGGCAGACCTGTCTCCAAGGGTCTATTGCTGCCTCGGGCACCTTATGGTCGTTCTCCTGTGAGTCTAGATTTTCGAATCCGACGCAAAACTGACAGTTAATTGTAACGTTCAGAGCCTGTTAATGACGATGGAACACACAAATTGCGTCGCGATTCAATACATCGTCCTCCAGCCGACTTGTCTCCAAGGGTCTAGTGCTGCCTCGGACACCTTATGGTCGTTCTCCTGTAGTCTAGATTTTCGAATCCGACGCAAAACTGACAGTTAATTGTAACGTTCAGAGCCTCTTAATGACAATGGAACACACAAATCGCGTCGCGATTCAATACATCGTCCTCCGGCCGACCTGTCTCCAAGGGTCTATTGCTGCCTCGGGCACCTTATGGTCGATCTCCTGTGAGTCTAGATTTTCGAATCCGACGCAAAACTGACAGTTAATTGTAACGTTCAGAGCCTGTTAATGACGATGGAACACACAAATCCCGTCGCGATTCAATACATCGTCCTCCGGCCGACCTGTCTCCAAGGGTCTATTGCTGCCTCGGGCACCTTATGGTCGATCTCCTGTGAGTCTAGATTTTCGAATCCGACGCAAAACTGACAGTTAATTGTAACGTTCAGAGCCTGTTAATGACGATGGAACACACAAATCGCGTCGCGATTCAATACATCGTCCTCCGGCCGACCTGTCTCCAAGGGTCTATTGCTGCCTCGGGCACCTTATGGTCGATCTCCTGTGACTCTAGATTTTCGAATCCGACGCAAAACTGACAGTTAATTGTAAGGTTCAGAGCCTGTTCATGACGATGGAACACACAAATTGCGTCGCGATTCAATACATCGTCCTCCGGCCGACCTGTCTCCAAGGGTCTATTGCTCCCTCGGGCACCTTATGGTCGTTCTCCAGTGAGTCTAGATTTTCGAATCCGACGCAAAACTGACAGTTGATTGTAACGTTCAGAGCCTGTTAATGACGATGGAACACACAAATCGCGTCGCGATTCAATACATCGTCCTCCAGCCGACTTGTCTCCAAGGGTCTAGTGCTGCCTCGGGCACCTTTTGGTCGTTTCTCTGTGAGTCTAGATTTTCGAATCCGACGCAAAACTGACAGTTAATCGTAAGGTTCAGAGCCTGTTAATGACGATGGAACACACAAATCGCTTCGCGATTCAACACATCGTCCTCCAGCCGACTTGTCTCCAAGGGTCTAGTGCTGCCTCGGACACCTTATTGTCGTTCTCCTGTGAGTCTAGATTTTCGAATCCGACGCAAACCTGACAGTTAATTGTAACTTTCAGAGCCTGTAAATGACGATGGAACACACAAATTGCGTCGCGATTCAATACATCGTCCTCCAGCCGACTCGTCTCCAAGGGTCTAGTGCTGCCTCGGGCACCTTATTTTCGTTCTCCTATGAGTCTAGATTTTCGAATGCGACGCAAAACTGACAGTTAATCGTAAGGTTCAGAGCCTCTTAATGACAATGGAATACACAAATTGCGTCACGATTCAATACATCGTCCTCCGGCCGACCTGTCTCCAAGGGTCTATTGCTGCCTCGGGCACCTTATTGTCGTTCTCCTGTGAGTCTAGATTTTCGAATCCGACGCAAAACTGACAGTTAATTGTAACGTTCAGAGCCTGTTAATGACGATGGATCACACAAATCGCGTCGCGATTCAATACATCGTCCTCCGGCCGACCTGTCTCCAAGGGTCTATTGCTGCCTCGGGCACCTTATGGTCGATCTCCTGTGAGTCTAGATTTTCGAATCCGACGCAAAACTGACAGTTAATTGTAAGGTTCAGAGCCTGTTAATGACGATGGAACACACAAATCGCGTCGCGATTCAATACATCGTCCTCAGGCCGACCTGTCTCCAAGGGTCTATTGCTGCCTCGGGCACCTTATGGTCGTTCTCCTGTGAGTCTAGATTTTCGAATCCGACGCAAAACTGACAGTTAATTGTAACGTTCAGAGCCTATTAATGACGATGGAACACACTAATCGCGTCGCGATTCATTACATCGTCCTCCAGCCGATTTGTCTCCAAGGGTCTAGTGCTGCCTCGGACACCTTATTGTCGTTCTCCTGTGAGTCTAGATTTTCGAATCCGACGCAAAACTGACAGTTAATTGTAAGGTTCAGAGCCTGTTAATGACGATGGAACACACAAATTGCGTCGCGATTCAATACATCGTCCTCCGGCCGACCTGTCTCCAAGGGTCTATTGCTCCCTCGGGCACCTTATGGTCGTTCTCCAGTGAGTCTAGATTTTCGAATCCGACGCAAAACTGACAGTTGATTGTAACGTTCAGAGCCTGTTAATGACGATGGAACACACAAATCGCGTCGCGATTCAATACATCGTCCTCCAGCCGACTTGTCTCCAAGGGTCTAGTGCTGCCTCGGGCACCTTATGGTCGTTCCTCTGTGAGTCTAGATTTTCGAATCCGACGCAAAACTGACAGTTAATTGTAAGGTTCAGAGCCTCTTAATGACAATGGATCAAACAAATTGCGTCGCGATTCAATATATCGTCCTCCGGCCGACCTGTCTCCAAGGGTCTATTGCTGCCTCGGACACCTTATGGTCGATCTCCTGTGAGTCTAGATATTCGAATCCGACGCAAAACTGACAGTTAATCGTAAGGTTTAGAGCCTGTTAATGACGATGGAACACACAAATCGCTTCGCGATTCAACACATCGTCCTCCAGCCGAATTGTCTCCATGGGTCTATAGCTGCCTCGGGCACCTTATGGTCGTTCTCCTGTGAGTCTAGATTTTCGAATCCGACGCAAAACTGACAGTTAATTGTAACGTTCAGAGCCTGTTAATGACGATGGAACACACAAATCGCGTCGCGATTCAATACATCGTCCTCCGGCCGACCTGTCTCCAAGGGTCTATTGCTGCCTCGGGCACCTTATGGTCGATCTCCTGTGAGTCTAGATTTTCGAATCCGACGCAAAACTGACAGTTAATTGTAACGTTCAGAGCCTGTTAATGACGATGGAACACACAAATCCCGTCTCGATTCAATACATCGTCCTCCGGCCGACCTGTCTCCAAGGGTCTAGTGCTGCCTCGGGCACCTTATGGTCGATCACCTGTGAGTCCAGATTTTCGAATCCGACGCAAAACTTACAGTTAATTGTAAGGTTCAGAGCCTCCTAATGACAATGGAACACACAAATCGCGTAGCGATACAATACGTCGTCCTCCGGCCGACCTGTCTCCAAGGGTCTATTGCTGCCTCGGGCACCTTATGGTCGTTCTCCTGTGAGTCTAGATTTTCGAATCCGACGCAAAACTGACAGTTAATTGTAACGTTCAGAGCCTGTTAATGACGATGGAACACACAAATTGCGTCGCGATTCAATACATCGTCCTCCGGCCGACCTGTCTCCAAGGGTCTATTGCTGCCTCGGGCACCTTATGGTCGTTCTCCTGTGAGTCTAGATTTTCGAATCCGACGCAAAACTGACAGTTAATTGTAACGTTCAGAGCCTGTTAATGACGATGGAACACACAAATCGCGTCGCGATTCAATACATCGTCCTCCAGCCGATTTGTCTCCAAGGGTCTAGTGCTGCCTCGGGCACCTTATGGTCGTACCTCTGTGAGTCTAGATTTTCGAATCCGACGCAAACCTGACAGTTAATTGTAACGTTCAGAGCCTGTTAATGACGATGGAACACACAAATCGCGTCGCGATTCAATACATCGTCCTCCGGCCGACCTGTCTCCAAGGGTCTATTGCTGCCTCGGGCACCTTATGGTCGATCTCCTGTGAGTCTAGATTTTCGATTCCGACGCAAACCTGAATGTTAATTGTAACGTTCAGAGCCTGTAAATGACGATGGAACACACAAATCGCGTCGCGATTCAATACATCGTCCTCCAGCCGACTTGTCTCCAAGGGTCTAGTGCTGCCTCGGGCACCTTATTGTCGTTCTCCTGTGAGTCTAGATTTTCGAATGCGACGCAAAACTGACAGTTAATCGTAAGGGTCAGAGCCTCTTAATGACAATGGAACACACAAATCGCGTCGCGATTCAATACATCGTCCTCCGGCAGACCTGTCTCCAAGGGTCTATTGCTGCCTCGGGCACCTTATGGTCGTTCTCCTGTGAGTCTAGATTTTCGAATCCGACGCAAAACTGACAGTTAATTGTAACGTTCAGAGCCTGTTAATGACGATGGAACACACAAATTGCGTCGCGATTCAATACATCGTCCTCCAGCCGACTTGTCTCCAAGGGTCTAGTGCTGCCTCGGACACCTTATGGTCGTTCTCCTGTAGTCTATATTTTCGAATCCGACGCAAAACTGACAGTTAATTGTAACGTTCAGAGCCTCTTAATGACAATGGAACACACAAATCGCGTCGCGATTCAATACATCGTCCTCCGGCCGACACGTCTCCAAGGGTCTATTGCTGCCTCGGGCACCTTATGGTCGATCTCCTGTGAGTCTAGATTTTCGAATCCGACGCAAAACTGACGGTTAATTGTAACGTTCAGAGCCTGTTAATGACGATGGAACACACAAATCCCGTCGCGATTCAATACATCGTCCTCCGGCCGACCTGTCTCCAAGGGTCTATTGCTGCCTCGGGCACCTTATGGTCGATCTCCTGTGAGTCTAGATTTTCGAATCCGACGCAAAACTGACAGTTAATTGTAACGTTCAGAGCCTGTTAATGACGATGGAACACACAAATCGCGTCGCGATTCAATACATCGTCCTCCGGCCGACCTGTCTCCAAGGGTCTATTGCTGCCTCGGGCACCTTATGGTCGATCTCCTGTGACTCTAGATTTTCGAATCCGACGCAAAACTGACAGTTAATTGTAAGGTTCAGAGCCTGTTCATGACGATGGAACACACAAATTGCGTCGCGATTCAATACATCGTCCTCCGGCCGACCTGTCTCCAAGGGTCTATTGCTCCCTCGGGCACCTTATGGTCGTTCTCCAGTGAGTCTAGATTTTCGAATCCGACGCAAAACTGACAGTTGATTGTAACGTTCAGAGCCTGTTAATGACGATGGAACACACAAATCGCGTCGCGATTCAATACATCGTCCTCCAGCCGACTTGTCTCCAAGGGTCTAGTGCTGCCTCGGGCACCTTATTTTCGTTCTCCTATGAGTCTAGATTTTCGAATCCGACGCAAAACTGACAGTTAATCGTAAGGTTCAGAGCCTCTTAATGACAATGGAATACACAAATTGCGTCGCGATTCAATACATCGTCCTCCGGCCGACCTGTCTCCAACGGTCTATTGCTGCCTCGGGCACCTTATTGTCGTTCTCCTGTGAGTCTAGATTTTCGAATCCGACGCAAAACTGACAGTTAATTGTAACGTTCAGAGCCTGTTAATGACGATGGATCACACAAATCGCGTCGCGATTCAATACATCGTCCTCCGGCCGACCTGTCTCCAAGGGTCTATTGCTGCCTCGGGCACCTTATGGTCGATCTCCTGTGAGTCTAGATTTTCGAATCCGACGCAAAACTGACAGTTAATTATAAGGTTCAGAGCCTGTTAATGACGATGGAACGCCGGCCGAAGTGGCCGTGCGGTTAAAGGCGCTGCAGTCTGGAACCGCAAGACCGCTACGGTCGCAGGTTCGAATCCTGCCTCGGGCATGGATGTTTGTGATGTCCTTAGGTTAGTTAGGTTTAACTAGTTCTCAGTTCTAGGGGACTAATGACCTCAGCAGTTGAGTCCCATAGTGCTCAGAGCCATTTGAACCATTTTGACGATGGAACACACAAATCGCGTCGCGATTCAATACAACGTCCTCAGGCCGACCTGTCTCCAAGGGTCTATTGCTGCCTCGGGCACCTTATGGTCGTTCTCCTGTGAGTCTAGATTTTCGAATCCGACGCAAAACTGACAGTTAATTGTAACGTTCAGAGCCTATTAATGACGATGGAACACACAAATCGCGTCGCGATTCATTACATCGTCCTCCAGCCGATTTGTCTCCAAGGGTCTAGTGCTGCCTCGGGCACCTTATTGTCGTTCTCCTGTGAGTCTAGATTTTCGAATCCGACGCAAAACTGACAGTTAATTGTAAGGTTCAGAGCCTCTTAATGACAATGGAACACAAAAATTGCGTCGCGATTCAATACATCGTCCTCCGGCCGACCTGTCTCCAAGGGTCTATTGCTGCCTCGGGCACCTTATGGTCGATCTCCTGTGAGTCTAGATTTTCGATTCCGACGCAAACCTGAATGTTAATTGTAACGTTCAGAGCCTGTAAATGACGATGGAACACACAAATCGCGTCGCGATTCAATACATCGTCCTCCAGCCGACTTGTCTCCAAGGGTCTAGTGCTGCCTCGGGCACCTTATTGTCGTTCTCCTGTGAGTCTAGATTTTCGAATCCGACGCAAAACTGACAGTTAATTGTAACGTTCAGAGCCTGTTAATGACGATGGAACACACAAATTGCGTCGCGATTCAATACATCGTCCTCCAGCCGACTTGTCTCCAAGGGTCTAGTGCTGCCTCGGACACCTTATGGTCGTTCTCCTGTAGTCTAGATTTTCGAATCCGACGCAAAACTGACAGTTAATTGTAACGTTCTGAGCCTCTTAATGACAATGGAACACACAAATCGCGTCGCGATTCAATACATCGTCCTCCGGCCGACCTGTCTCCAAGGGTCTATTGCTGCCTCGGGCACCTTATGGTCGATCTCCTGTGAGTCTAGATTTTCGAATCCGACGCAAAACTGACAGTTAATTGTAACGTTCAGAGCCTGTTAATGACGATGGAACACACAAATCCCGTCGCGATTCAATACATCGTCCTCCGGCCGACCTGTCTCCAAGGGTCTATTGCTGCCTCGGGCACCTTATGGTCGATCTCCTGTGCGTCTAGATTTTCGAATCCGACGCAAAACTGACAGTTAATTGTAACGTTCAGAGTCTGTTAATGACGATGGAACACACAAATCGCGTCGCGATTCAATACATCGTCCTCCGGCCGACCTGTCTCCAAGGGTCTATTGCTGCCTCGGGCACCTTATGGTCGATCTCCTGTGAGTCTAATTTTCGAATCCGACGCAAAACTGACAGTTAATTATAACGTTCAGAGCCTGTTAATGACAATGGAACACACAAATCGCGTCGCGATTCAATACATCGTCCTCCGGCCGACACGTCTCCAAGGGTCTATTGCTGCCTCGGGCACCTTATGGTCGATCTCCTGTGAGTCTAGATTTTCGAATCCGACGCAAAACTGACAGTTAATTGTAACGTTCAGAGCCTGTTAATGACGATGGAACACACAAATCCCGTCGCGATTCAATACATCGTCCTCCGGCCGACCTGTCTCCAAGGGTCTATTGCTGCCTCGGGCACCTTATGGTCGATCTCCTGTGAGTCTAGATTTTCGAATCCGACGCAAAACTGACAGTTAATTGTAACGTTCAGAGCCTGTTAATGACGATGGAACACACAAATCGCGTCGCGATTCAATACATCGTCCTCCGGCCGACCTGTCTCCAAGGGTCTATTGCTGCCTCGGGCACCTTATGGTCGATCTCTTGTGAGTCTAGATTTTCGAATCCGACGCAAACCTGACAGTTAGTTGTAACTTTCAGAGCCTGTAAATGACGATGGAACACACAAATTGCGTCGCGATTCAATACATCGTCCTCCAGCCGACTCGTCTCCAAGGGTCTAGTGCTGCCTCGGGCACCTTATTGTCGTTCTCCTGTGAGTCTAGATTTTCGATTCCGACGCAAACCTGAATGTTAATTGTAGCGTTCAGAGCCTGTAAATGACGATGGAACACACAAATCGCGTCGCGATTCAATACATCGTCCTCCAGCCGACTTGTCTCCAAGGGTCTAGTGCTGCCTCGGGCACCTTATTGTCGTTCTCCTGTGAGTCTAGATTTTCGAATGCGACGCAAAACTGACAGTTAATCGTAAGGGTCAGAGCCTCTTAATGACAATGGAACACACAAATTGCGTCGCGATTCAATACATCGTCCTCCGGCCGACCTGTCTCCAAGGGTCTATTGCTGCCTCGGGCACCTTATGGTCGATCTCCTGTGAGTCTAGATTTTCGAATCCGACGCAAAACTGACAGTTAATTGTAAGGTTCAGAGCCTGTTAATGACGATGGAACACACAAATCGCGTCGCGATTCAATACATCGTCCTCAGGCCGACCTGTCTCCAAGGGTCTATTGCTGCCTCGGGCACCTTATGGTCGATCTCCTGTGAGTCTAGATTTTCGATTCCGACGCAAACCTGAATGTTAATTGTAACGTTCAGAGCCTGTAAATGACGATGGAACACACAAATCGCGTCGCGATTCAATACATCGTCCTCCAGCCGACTTGTCTCCAAGGGTCTATTGCTGCCTCGGCAACCTTATGGTCGTTCTCCTGTGAGTCTAGATTTTCGAATCCGACGCAAAACTGACAGTTAATTGTAACGTTCAGAGCCTGTTAATGACGATGGAACACACAAATCGCGTCGCGATTCAATACATCGTCCTCCAGCCGATTTGTCTCCAAGGGTCTAGTGCTGCCTCGGGCACCTTATGGTCGTACCTCTGTGAGTCTAGATTTTCGAATCCGACGCAAACCTGACAGTTAATTGTAACGTTCAGAGCCTGTTAATGACGATGGAACACACAAATCGCGTCGCGATTCAATACATCGTCCTCCGGCCGACCTGTCTCCAAGGGTCTATTGCTGCCTCGGGCACCTTATGGTCGATCTCCTGTGAGTCTAGATTTTCGATTCCGACGCAAACCTGAATGTTAATTGTAACGTTCAGAGCCTGTAAATGACGATGGAACACACAAATCTCGTCGCGATTCAATACATCGTCCTCCAGCCGACTTGTCTCCAAGGGTCTAGTGCTGCCTCGGGCACCTTATTGTCGTTCTCCTGTGAGTCTAGATTTTCGAATGCGACGCAAAACTGACAGTTAATCGTAAGGGTCAGAGCCTCTTAATGACAATGGAACACACAAATCGCGTCGCGATTCAATACATCGTCCTCCGGCAGACCTGTCTCCAAGGGTCTATTGCTGCCTCGGGCACCTTATGGTCGTTCTCCTGTGAGTCTAGATTTTCGAATCCGACGCAAAACTGACAGTTAATTGTAACGTTCAGAGCCTGTTAATGACGATGGAACACACAAATTGCGTCGCGATTCAATACATCGTCCTCCAGCCGACTTGTCTCCAAGGGTCTAGTGCTGCCTCGGACACCTTATGGTCGTTCTCCTGTAGTCTAGATTTTCGAATCCGACGCAAAACTGACAGTTAATTGTAACGTTCAGAGCCTCTTAATGACAATGGAACACACAAATCGCGTCGCGATTCAATACATCGTCCTCCGGCCGACCTGTCTCCAAGGGTCTATTGCTGCCTCGGGCACCTTATGGTCGATCTCCTGTGAGTCTAGATTTTCGAATCCGACGCAAAACTGACAGTTAATTGTAACGTTCAGAGCCTGTTAATGACGATGGAACACACAAATCCCGTCGCGATTCAATACATCGTCCTCCGGCCGACCTGTCTCCAAGGGTCTATTGCTGCCTCGGGCACCTTATGGTCGATCTCCTGTGAGTCTAGATTTTCGAATCCGACGCAAAACTGACAGTTAATTGTAACGTTCAGAGCCTGTTAATGACGATGGAACACACAAATCGCGTCGCGATTCAATACATCGTCCTCCGGCCGACCTGTCTCCAAGGGTCTATTGCTGCCTCGGGCACCTTATGGTCGATCTCCTGTGACTCTAGATTTTCGAATCCGACGCAAAACTGACAGTTAATTGTAAGGTTCAGAGCCTGTTCATGACGATGGAACACACAAATTGCGTCGCGATTCAATACATCGTCCTCCGGCCGACCTGTCTCCAAGGGTCTATTGCTCCCTCGGGCACCTTATGGTCGTTCTCCAGTGAGTCTAGATTTTCGAATCCGACGCAAAACTGACAGTTGATTGTAACGTTCAGAGCCTGTTAATGACGATGGAACACACAAATCGCGTCGCGATTCAATACATCGTCCTCCAGCCGACTTGTCTCCAAGGGTCTAGTGCTGCCTCGGGCACCTTATGGTCGTTTCTCTGTGAGTCTAGATTTTCGAATCCGACGCAAAACTGACAGTTAATTGTAAGGTTCAGAGCCTCTTAATGACAATGGAACAAACAAATTGCGTCGCGATTCAATATATCGTCCTCCGGCCGACCTGTCTCCAAGGGTCTATTGCTGCCTCGGACACCTTATGGTCGAACTCCTGTGAGTCTAGATATTCGAATCCGACGCAAAACTGACAGTTAATCGTAAGGTTCAGAGCCTGTTAATGACGATGGAACACACAAATCGCTTCGCGATTCAACACATCGTCCTCCAGCCGACTTGTCTCCAAGGGTCTAGTGCTGCCTCGGACACCTTATTGTCGTTCTCCTGTGAGTCTAGATTTTCGAATCCGACGCAAACCTGACAGTTAATTGTAACTTTCAGAGCCTGTAAATGACGATGGAACACACAAATTGCGTCGCGATTCAATACATCGTCCTCCAGCCGACTCGTCTCCAAGGGTCTAGTGCTGCCTCGGGCACCTTATTTTCGTTCTCCTATGAGTCTAGATTTTCGAATGCGACGCAAAACTGACAGTTAATCGTAACGTTCAGAGCCTGTTAATGACAATGGAACACACAAATCGCGTCGCGATTCAATACATCGTCCTCCGGCCGACACGTCTCCAAGGGTCTATTGCTGCCTCGGGCACCTTATGGTCGATCTCCTGTGAGTCTAGATTTTCGAATCCGACGCAAAACTGACAGTTAATTGTAACGTTCAGAGCCTGTTAATGACGATGGAACACACAAATCCCGTCGCGATTCAATACATCGTCCTCCGGCCGACCTGTCTCCAAGGGTCTATTGCTGCCTCGGGCACCTTATGGTCGATCTCCTGTGAGTCTAGATTTTCGAATCCGACGCAAAACTGACAGTTAATTGTAACGTTCAGAGCCTGTTAATGACGATGGAACACACAAATCGCGTCGCGATTCAATACATCGTCCTCCGGCCGACCTGTCTCCAAGGGTCTATTGCTGCCTCGGGCACCTTATGGTCGATCTCTTGTGAGTCTAGATTTTCGAATCCGACGCAAACCTGACAGTTAGTTGTAACTTTCAGAGCCTGTAAATGACGATGGAACACACAAATTGCGTCGCGATTCAATACATCGTCCTCCAGCCGACTCGTCTCCAAGGGTCTAGTGCTGCCTCGGGCACCTTATTGTCGTTCTCCTGTGAGTCTAGATTTTCGATTCCGACGCAAACCTGAATGTTAATTGTAGCGTTCAGAGCCTGTAAATGACGATGGAACACACAAATCGCGTCGCGATTCAATACATCGTCCTCCAGCCGACTTGTCTCCAAGGGTCTAGTGCTGCCTCGGGCACCTTATTGTCGTTCTCCTGTGAGTCTAGATTTTCGAATGCGACGCAAAACTGACAGTTAATCGTAAGGGTCAGAGCCTCTTAATGACAATGGAACACACAAATTGCGTCGCGATTCAATACATCGTCCTCCGGCCGACCTGTCTCCAAGGGTCTATTGCTGCCTCGGGCACCTTATGGTCGATCTCCTGTGAGTCTAGATTTTCGAATCCGACGCAAAACTGACAGTTAATTGTAAGGTTCAGAGCCTGTTAATGACGATGGAACACACAAATCGCGTCGCGATTCAATACATCGTCCTCAGGCCGACCTGTCTCCAAGGGTCTATTGCTGCCTCGGGCACCTTATGGTCGATCTCCTGTGAGTCTAGATTTTCGATTCCGACGCAAACCTGAATGTTAATTGTAACGTTCAGAGCCTGTAAATGACGATGGAACACACAAATCGCGTCGCGATTCAATACATCGTCCTCCAGCCGACTTGTCTCCAAGGGTCTATTGCTGCCTCGGCAACCTTATGGTCGTTCTCCTGTGAGTCTAGATTTTCGAATCCGACGCAAAACTGACAGTTAATTGTAACGTTCAGAGCCTGTTAATGACGATGGAACACACAAATCGCGTCGCGATTCAATACATCGTCCTCCAGCCGATTTGTCTCCAAGGGTCTAGTGCTGCCTCGGGCACCTTATGGTCGTACCTCTGTGAGTCTAGATTTTCGAATCCGACGCAAACCTGACAGTTAATTGTAACGTTCAGAGCCTGTTAATGACGATGGAACACACAAATCGCGTCGCGATTCAATACATCGTCCTCCGGCCGACCTGTCTCCAAGGGTCTATTGCTGCCTCGGGCACCTTATGGTCGATCTCCTGTGAGTCTAGATTTTCGATTCCGACGCAAACCTGAATGTTAATTGTAACGTTCAGAGCCTGTAAATGACGATGGAACACACAAATCTCGTCGCGATTCAATACATCGTCCTCCAGCCGACTTGTCTCCAAGGGTCTAGTGCTGCCTCGGGCACCTTATTGTCGTTCTCCTGTGAGTCTAGATTTTCGAATGCGACGCAAAACTGACAGTTAATCGTAAGGGTCAGAGCCTCTTAATGACAATGGAACACACAAATCGCGTCGCGATTCAATACATCGTCCTCCGGCAGACCTGTCTCCAAGGGTCTATTGCTGCCTCGGGCACCTTATGGTCGTTCTCCTGTGAGTCTAGATTTTCGAATCCGACGCAAAACTGACAGTTAATTGTAACGTTCAGAGCCTGTTAATGACGATGGAACACACAAATTGCGTCGCGATTCAATACATCGTCCTCCAGCCGACTTGTCTCCAAGGGTCTAGTGCTGCCTCGGACACCTTATGGTCGTTCTCCTGTAGTCTAGATTTTCGAATCCGACGCAAAACTGACAGTTAATTGTAACGTTCAGAGCCTCTTAATGACAATGGAACACACAAATCGCGTCGCGATTCAATACATCGTCCTCCGGCCGACCTGTCTCCAAGGGTCTATTGCTGCCTCGGGCACCTTATGGTCGATCTCCTGTGAGTCTAGATTTTCGAATCCGACGCAAAACTGACAGTTAATTGTAACGTTCAGAGCCTGTTAATGACGATGGAACACACAAATCCCGTCGCGATTCAATACATCGTCCTCCGGCCGACCTGTCTCCAAGGGTCTATTGCTGCCTCGGGCACCTTATGGTCGATCTCCTGTGAGTCTAGATTTTCGAATCCGACGCAAAACTGACAGTTAATTGTAACGTTCAGAGCCTGTTAATGACGATGGAACACACAAATCGCGTCGCGATTCAATACATCGTCCTCCGGCCGACCTGTCTCCAAGGGTCTATTGCTGCCTCGGGCACCTTATGGTCGATCTCCTGTGACTCTAGATTTTCGAATCCGACGCAAAACTGACAGTTAATTGTAAGGTTCAGAGCCTGTTCATGACGATGGAACACACAAATTGCGTCGCGATTCAATACATCGTCCTCCGGCCGACCTGTCTCCAAGGGTCTATTGCTCCCTCGGGCACCTTATGGTCGTTCTCCAGTGAGTCTAGATTTTCGAATCCGACGCAAAACTGACAGTTGATTGTAACGTTCAGAGCCTGTTAATGACGATGGAACACACAAATCGCGTCGCGATTCAATACATCGTCCTCCAGCCGACTTGTCTCCAAGGGTCTAGTGCTGCCTCGGGCACCTTATGGTCGTTTCTCTGTGAGTCTAGATTTTCGAATCCGACGCAAAACTGACAGTTAATTGTAAGGTTCAGAGCCTCTTAATGACAATGGAACAAACAAATTGCGTCGCGATTCAATATATCGTCCTCCGGCCGACCTGTCTCCAAGGGTCTATTGCTGCCTCGGACACCTTATGGTCGAACTCCTGTGAGTCTAGATATTCGAATCCGACGCAAAACTGACAGTTAATCGTAAGGTTCAGAGCCTGTTAATGACGATGGAACACACAAATCGCTTCGCGATTCAACACATCGTCCTCCAGCCGACTTGTCTCCAAGGGTCTAGTGCTGCCTCGGACACCTTATTGTCGTTCTCCTGTGAGTCTAGATTTTCGAATCCGACGCAAACCTGACAGTTAATTGTAACTTTCAGAGCCTGTAAATGACGATGGAACACACAAATTGCGTCGCGATTCAATACATCGTCCTCCAGCCGACTCGTCTCCAAGGGTCTAGTGCTGCCTCGGGCACCTTATTTTCGTTCTCCTATGAGTCTAGATTTTCGAATGCGACGCAAAACTGACAGTTAATCGTAAGGTTCAGAGCCTCTTAATGACAATGGAATACACAAATTGCGTCGCGATTCAATACATCGTCCTCCGGCCGACCTGTCTCCAAGGGTCTATTGCTGCCTCGGGCACCTTATTGTCGTTCTCCTGTGAGTCTAGATTTTCGAATCCGACGCAAAACTGACAGTTAATTGTAACGTTCAGAGCCTGTTAATGACGATGGATCACACAAATCGCGTCGCGATTCAATACATCGTCCTCCGGCCGACCTGTCTCCAAGGGTCTATTGCTGCCTCGGGCACCTTATGGTCGATCTCCTGTGAGTCTAGATTTTCGAATCCGACGCAAAACTGACAGTTAATTGTAAGGTTCAGAGCCTGTTAATGACGATGGAACACACAAATCGCGTCGCGATTCAATACATCGTCCTCAGGCCGACCTGTCTCCAAGGGTCTATTGCTGCCTCGGGCACCTTATGGTCGTTCTCCTGTGAGTCTAGATTTTCGAATCCGACGCAAAACTGACAGTTAATTGTAACGTTCAGAGCCTATTAATGACGATGGAACACACTAATCGCGTCGCGATTCATTACATCGTCCTCCAGCCGATTTGTCTCCAAGGGTCTAGTGCTGCCTCGGACACCTTATTGTCGTTCTCCTGTGAGTCTAGATTTTCGAATCCGACGCAAAACTGACAGTTAATTGTAAGGTTCAGAGCCTGTTAATGACGATGGAACACACAAATTGCGTCGCGATTCAATACATCGTCCTCCGGCCGACCTGTCTCCAAGGGTCTATTGCTCCCTCGGGCACCTTATGGTCGTTCTCCAGTGAGTCTAGATTTTCGAATCCGACGCAAAACTGACAGTTGATTGTAACGTTCAGAGCCTGTTAATGACGATGGAACACACAAATCGCGTCGCGATTCAATACATCGTCCTCCAGCCGACTTGTCTCCAAGGGTCTAGTGCTGCCTCGGGCACCTTATGGTCGTTCCTCTGTGAGTCTAGATTTTCGAATCCGACGCAAAACTGACAGTTAATTGTAAGGTTCAGAGCCTCTTAATGACAATGGATCAAACAAATTGCGTCGCGATTCAATATATCGTCCTCCGGCCGACCTGTCTCCAAGGGTCTATTGCTGCCTCGGACACCTTATGGTCGATCTCCTGTGAGTCTAGATATTCGAATCCGACGCAAAACTGACAGTTAATCGTAAGGTTTAGAGCCTGTTAATGACGATGGAACACACAAATCGCTTCGCGATTCAACACATCGTCCTCCAGCCGAATTGTCTCCATGGGTCTATAGCTGCCTCGGGCACCTTATGGTCGTTCTCCTGTGAGTCTAGATTTTCGAATCCGACGCAAAACTGACAGTTAATTGTAACGTTCAGAGCCTGTTAATGACGATGGAACACACAAATCGCGTCGCGATTCAATACATCGTCCTCCGGCCGACCTGTCTCCAAGGGTCTATTGCTGCCTCGGGCACCTTATGGTCGATCTCCTGTGAGTCTAGATTTTCGAATCCGACGCAAAACTGACAGTTAATTGTAACGTTCAGAGCCTGTTAATGACGATGGAACACACAAATCCCGTCTCGATTCAATACATCGTCCTCCGGCCGACCTGTCTCCAAGGGTCTAGTGCTGCCTCGGGCACCTTATGGTCGATCACCTGTGAGTCCAGATTTTCGAATCCGACGCAAAACTTACAGTTAATTGTAAGGTTCAGAGCCTCCTAATGACAATGGAACACACAAATCGCGTAGCGATACAATACGTCGTCCTCCGGCCGACCTGTCTCCAAGGGTCTATTGCTGCCTCGGGCACCTTATGGTCGTTCTCCTGTGAGTCTAGATTTTCGAATCCGACGCAAAACTGACAGTTAATTGTAACGTTCAGAGCCTGTTAATGACGATGGAACACACAAATTGCGTCGCGATTCAATACATCGTCCTCCGGCCGACCTGTCTCCAAGGGTCTATTGCTGCCTCGGGCACCTTATGGTCGTTCTCCTGTGAGTCTAGATTTTCGAATCCGACGCAAAACTGACAGTTAATTGTAACGTTCAGAGCCTGTTAATGACGATGGAACACACAAATCGCGTCGCGATTCAATACATCGTCCTCCAGCCGATTTGTCTCCAAGGGTCTAGTGCTGCCTCGGGCACCTTATGGTCGTACCTCTGTGAGTCTAGATTTTCGAATCCGACGCAAACCTGACAGTTAATTGTAACGTTCAGAGCCTGTTAATGACGATGGAACACACAAATCGCGTCGCGATTCAATACATCGTCCTCCGGCCGACCTGTCTCCAAGGGTCTATTGCTGCCTCGGGCACCTTATGGTCGATCTCCTGTGAGTCTAGATTTTCGATTCCGACGCAAACCTGAATGTTAATTGTAACGTTCAGAGCCTGTAAATGACGATGGAACACACAAATCGCGTCGCGATTCAATACATCGTCCTCCAGCCGACTTGTCTCCAAGGGTCTAGTGCTGCCTCGGGCACCTTATTGTCGTTCTCCTGTGAGTCTAGATTTTCGAATGCGACGCAAAACTGACAGTTAATCGTAAGGGTCAGAGCCTCTTAATGACAATGGAACACACAAATCGCGTCGCGATTCAATACATCGTCCTCCGGCAGACCTGTCTCCAAGGGTCTATTGCTGCCTCGGGCACCTTATGGTCGTTCTCCTGTGAGTCTAGATTTTCGAATCCGACGCAAAACTGACAGTTAATTGTAACGTTCAGAGCCTGTTAATGACGATGGAACACACAAATTGCGTCGCGATTCAATACATCGTCCTCCAGCCGACTTGTCTCCAAGGGTCTAGTGCTGCCTCGGACACCTTATGGTCGTTCTCCTGTAGTCTAGATTTTCGAATCCGACGCAAAACTGACAGTTAATTGTAACGTTCAGAGCCTCTTAATGACAATGGAACACACAAATCGCGTCGCGATTCAATACATCGTCCTCCGGCCGACACGTCTCCAAGGGTCTATTGCTGCCTCGGGCACCTTATGGTCGATCTCCTGTGAGTCTAGATTTTCGAATCCGACGCAAAACTGACGGTTAATTGTAACGTTCAGAGCCTGTTAATGACGATGGAACACACAAATCCCGTCGCGATTCAATACATCGTCCTCCGGCCGACCTGTCTCCAAGGGTCTATTGCTGCCTCGGGCACCTTATGGTCGATCTCCTGTGAGTCTAGATTTTCGAATCCGACGCAAAACTGACAGTTAATTGTAACGTTCAGAGCCTGTTAATGACGATGGAACACACAAATCGCGTCGCGATTCAATACATCGTCCTCCGGCCGACCTGTCTCCAAGGGTCTATTGCTGCCTCGGGCACCTTATGGTCGATCTCCTGTGACTCTAGATTTTCGAATCCGACGCAAAACTGACAGTTAATTGTAAGGTTCAGAGCCTGTTCATGACGATGGAACACACAAATTGCGTCGCGATTCAATACATCGTCCTCCGGCCGACCTGTCTCCAAGGGTCTATTGCTCCCTCGGGCACCTTATGGTCGTTCTCCAGTGAGTCTAGATTTTCGAATCCGACGCAAAACTGACAGTTGATTGTAACGTTCAGAGCCTGTTAATGACGATGGAACACACAAATCGCGTCGCGATTCAATACATCGTCCTCCAGCCGACTTGTCTCCAAGGGTCTAGTGCTGCCTCGGGCACCTTATTTTCGTTCTCCTATGAGTCTAGATTTTCGAATCCGACGCAAAACTGACAGTTAATCGTAAGGTTCAGAGCCTCTTAATGACAATGGAATACACAAATTGCGTCGCGATTCAATACATCGTCCTCCGGCCGACCTGTCTCCAACGGTCTATTGCTGCCTCGGGCACCTTATTGTCGTTCTCCTGTGAGTCTAGATTTTCGAATCCGACGCAAAACTGACAGTTAATTGTAACGTTCAGAGCCTGTTAATGACGATGGATCACACAAATCGCGTCGCGATTCAATACATCGTCCTCCGGCCGACCTGTCTCCAAGGGTCTATTGCTGCCTCGGGCACCTTATGGTCGATCTCCTGTGAGTCTAGATTTTCGAATCCGACGCAAAACTGACAGTTAATTATAAGGTTCAGAGCCTGTTAATGACGATGGAACGCCGGCCGAAGTGGCCGTGCGGTTAAAGGCGCTGCAGTCTGGAACCGCAAGACCGCTACGGTCGCAGGTTCGAATCCTGCCTCGGGCATGGATGTTTGTGATGTCCTTAGGTTAGTTAGGTTTAACTAGTTCTCAGTTCTAGGGGACTAATGACCTCAGCAGTTGAGTCCCATAGTGCTCAGAGCCATTTGAACCATTTTGACGATGGAACACACAAATCGCGTCGCGATTCAATACAACGTCCTCAGGCCGACCTGTCTCCAAGGGTCTATTGCTGCCTCGGGCACCTTATGGTCGTTCTCCTGTGAGTCTAGATTTTCGAATCCGACGCAAAACTGACAGTTAATTGTAACGTTCAGAGCCTATTAATGACGATGGAACACACAAATCGCGTCGCGATTCATTACATCGTCCTCCAGCCGATTTGTCTCCAAGGGTCTAGTGCTGCCTCGGGCACCTTATTGTCGTTCTCCTGTGAGTCTAGATTTTCGAATCCGACGCAAAACTGACAGTTAATTGTAAGGTTCAGAGCCTCTTAATGACAATGGAACACAAAAATTGCGTCGCGATTCAATACATCGTCCTCCGGCCGACCTGTCTCCAAGGGTCTATTGCTGCCTCGGGCACCTTATGGTCGATCTCCTGTGAGTCTAGATTTTCGATTCCGACGCAAACCTGAATGTTAATTGTAACGTTCAGAGCCTGTAAATGACGATGGAACACACAAATCGCGTCGCGATTCAATACATCGTCCTCCAGCCGACTTGTCTCCAAGGGTCTAGTGCTGCCTCGGGCACCTTATTGTCGTTCTCCTGTGAGTCTAGATTTTCGAATCCGACGCAAAACTGACAGTTAATTGTAACGTTCAGAGCCTGTTAATGACGATGGAACACACAAATTGCGTCGCGATTCAATACATCGTCCTCCAGCCGACTTGTCTCCAAGGGTCTAGTGCTGCCTCGGACACCTTATGGTCGTTCTCCTGTAGTCTAGATTTTCGAATCCGACGCAAAACTGACAGTTAATTGTAACGTTCTGAGCCTCTTAATGACAATGGAACACACAAATCGCGTCGCGATTCAATACATCGTCCTCCGGCCGACCTGTCTCCAAGGGTCTATTGCTGCCTCGGGCACCTTATGGTCGATCTCCTGTGAGTCTAGATTTTCGAATCCGACGCAAAACTGACAGTTAATTGTAACGTTCAGAGCCTGTTAATGACGATGGAACACACAAATCCCGTCGCGATTCAATACATCGTCCTCCGGCCGACCTGTCTCCAAGGGTCTATTGCTGCCTCGGGCACCTTATGGTCGATCTCCTGTGCGTCTAGATTTTCGAATCCGACGCAAAACTGACAGTTAATTGTAACGTTCAGAGTCTGTTAATGACGATGGAACACACAAATCGCGTCGCGATTCAATACATCGTCCTCCGGCCGACCTGTCTCCAAGGGTCTATTGCTGCCTCGGGCACCTTATGGTCGATCTCCTGTGACTCTAGATTTTCGAATCCGACGCAAAACTGACAGTTAATTGTAAGGTTCAGAGCCTGTTCATGACGATGGAACACACAAATTGCGTCGCGATTCAATACATCGTCCTCCGGCCGACCTGTCTCCAAGGGTCTATTGCTCCCTCGGGCACCTTATGGTCGTTCTCCAGTGAGTCTAGATTTTTTAATCCGACGCAAAACTGACAGTTGATTGTAACGTTCAGAGCCTGTTAATGACGATGGAACACACAAATCGCGTCGCGATTCAATACATCGTCCTCCAGCCGACTTGTCTCCAAGGGTCTAGTGCTACCTCGGGCACCTTATGGTCGTTCCTCTGTGAGTCTAGATTTTCGAATCCGACGCAAAACTGACAGTTAATTGTAAGGTTCAGAGCCTCTTAATGACAATGCAACAAACAAATTGCGTCGCGATTCAATATATCGTCCTCCGGCCGACCTGTCTCCAAGGGTCTATTGCTGCCTCGGACACCTTATGGTCGAACTCCTGTGAGTCTAGATATTCGAATCCGACGCAAAACTGACAGTTAATCGTAAGTTTCAGAGCCTGTTAATGACGATGGAACACACAAATCGCTTCGCGATTCAACACATCGTCCTCCAGCCGACTTGTCTCCAAGGGTCTAGTGCTGCCTCGGGCACCTTATGGTCGTTCCTCTGTGAGTCTAGATTTTCGAATCCGACGCAAAACTGACAGTTAATTGTAAGGTTCAGAGCCTCTTAATGACAATGGAACACAAAAATTGCGTCGCGATTCAATACATCGTCCTCCAGCCGACTTGTCTCCAAGGGTCTAGTGCTGCCTCGGACATCTTATGGTCGTTCTCCTGTAGTCTAGATTTTCGAATCCGACGCAAAACTGACAGTTAATTGTAACGTTCAGAGCCTCTTAATGACAATGGAACACACAAATCGCGTCGCGATTCAATACATCGTCCTCCGGCCGACCTGTCTCCAAGGGTCTATTGCTGCCTCGGGCACCTTATGGTCGATCTCCTGTGAGTCTAGATTTTCGAATCCGACGCAAAACTGACAGTTAATTGTAACGTTCAGAGCCTGTTAATGACGATGGAACACACAAATCCCGTCGCGATTCAATACATCGTCCTCCGGCCGACCTGTCTCCAAGGGTCTATTGCTGCCTCGGGCACCTTATGGTCGAACTCCTGTGAGTCTAGATTTTCGAATCCGACGCAAAACTGACAGTTAATTGTAAGGTTCAGAGCCTGTTCATGACGATGGAACACACAAATTGCGTCGCGATTCAATACATCGTCCTCCGGCCGACCTGTCTCCAAGGGTCTATTGCTCCCTCGGGCACCTTATGGTCGTTCTCCAGTGAGTCTAGATTTTCGAATCCGACGCAAAACTGACAGTTGATTGTAACGTTCAGAGCCTGTTAATGACGATGGAACACACAAATCGCGTCGCGATTCAATACATCGTCCTCCAGCCGACTTGTCTCCAAGGGTCTAGTGCTGCCTCGGGCACCTTATGGTCGTTCCTCTGTGAGTCTAGATTTTCGAATCCGACGCAAAACTGACAGTTAATTGTAAGGTTCAGAGCCTCTTAATGACAATGGAACAAACAAATTGCGTCGCGATTCAATATATCGTCCTCCGGCCGACCTGTCTCCAAGGGTGTATTGCTGCCTCGGACACCTTATGGTCGAACTCCTGTGAGTCTAGATATTCGAATCCGACGCAAAACTGACAGTTAATCGTAAGGTTTAGAGCCTGTTAATGACGATGGAACACACAAATCGCTTCGCGATTCAACACATCGTCCTCCAGCCGAATTGTCTCCATGGGTCTATAGCTGCCTCGGGCACCTTATGGTCGTTCTCCTGTGAGTCTAGATTTTCGAATCCGACGCAAAACTGACAGTTAATTGTAACGTTCAGAGCCTGTTAATGACGATGGAACACACAAATCGCGTCGCGATTCAATACATCGTCCTCCGGCCGACCTGTCTCCAAGGGTCTATTGCTGCCTCGGGCACCTTATGGTCGATCTCCTGTGAGTCTAGATTTTCGAATCCGACGCAATACTGACAGTTTATTGTAACGTTCAGAGCCTGTTAATGACGATGGAACACACAAATCCCGTCTCGATTCAATACATCGTCCTCCGGCCGACCTGTCTCCAAGGGTCTAGTGCTGCCTCGGGCACCTTATGGTCGATCACCTGTGAGTCCAGATTTTCGAATCCGACGCAAAACTTACAGTTAATTGTAAGGTTCAGAGCCTCTTAATGACAATGGAACACACAAATCGCGTCGCGATACAATACGTCGTCCTCCGGCCGACCTGTCTCCAAGGGTCTATTGCTGCCTCGGGCACCTTATGGTCGACCTCCTGTGAGTCTAGATTTTCGAATCCGACGCAAAACTGACAGTTAATTGTAACGTTCAGAGCCTGTTAATGACGATGGAACACACAAATTGCGTCGCGATTCAATACATCGTCCTCCAGCCGACTTGTCTCCAAGGGTCTAGTGCTGCCTCGGACACCGTATGGTCGTTCTCCTGTGAGTCTAGATTTTCGAATCCGACGAAAAACTGACAGTTAATTGTAAGGCTCAGTGCCTCTTAATGACAATGGAACACACACATCGCGTCGCGATTCAATACATCGTCCTCCGGCCGACTTGTCTACAAGGGACTATTGCTGCCCCTGGCACCTTAAGGTCGAACTCTTGTGAGTCTAGATTTTCGAAACCGACGCAGTTAATTGTAACGTTCAGTGCCTGTTAATGACGATGGAACACACAAATTACGTCGCGATTCAATACATCGTCCTCCAGCCGACTTGTCTCCAAGGGTCTAGTGCTGCCTCGGACACCTTATGGTCGATCTCCTGTGAGTCTAGATTTTCAAATCCGACGCAAAACTGACAGTTAATTGTAACGTTCAGAGCCTGTTAATGACGATGGAACACACAAATCCCGTCGCGATTCAATACATCGTCCTCCGGCCGACCTGTCTCCAAGGGTCTATTGCTGCCTCGGGCACCTTATGGTCGATCTCCTGTGAGTCTAGATTTTCGAATCCGACGCAAAACTGACAGTTAATTGTAACGTTCAGAGCCTGTTAATGACGATGCAACACACAAATCGCGTCGCGATTCAATACATCGTCCTCCGGCCGACCTGTCTCCAAGGGTCTATTGCTGCCTCGGGCACCTTATGGTCGATCTCCTGTGACTCTAGATTTTCGAATCCGACGCAAAACTGACATTTAATTGTAAGGTTCAGAGCCTGATCATGACGATGGAACACACAAATTGCGTCGCGATTCAATACATCGTCCTCCGGCCGACCTGTCTCCAAGGGTCTATTGCTCCCTCGGGCACCTTATGGTCGTTCTCCAGTGAGTCTAGATTTTTTAATCCGACGCAAAACTGACAGTTGATTGTAACGTTCAGAGCCTGTTAATGACGATGGAACACACAAATCGCGTCGCGATTCAATACATCGTCCTCCAGCCGACTTGTCTCCAAGGGTCTAGTGCTGCCTCGGGCACCTTATGGTCGTTCCTCTGTGAGTCTAGATTTTCGAATCCGACGCAAAACTGACAGTTAATTGTAAGGTTCAGAGCCTCTTAATGACAATGGAACAAACAAATTGCGTCGCGATTCAATATATCGTCCTCCGGCCGACCTGTCTCCAAGGGTCTATTGCTGCCTGGGACACCTTATGGTCGAACTCCTGTGAGTCTAGATATTCGAATCCGACGCAAAACTGACAGTTAATCGTAAGGTTCAGAGCCTGTTAATGACGATGGAACACACAAATCGCTTCGCGATTCAACACATCGTCCTCCAGCCGACTTGTCTCCAAGGGTCTATTGGTCCCTCGGGCACCTTATGGTCGATCTCCTGTGAGTCTAGATTTTCGAATCCGACGCAAAACTGACAGTTAATTGTAACGTTCAGAGCCTGTTAATGACGATGGAACACACAAATCCCGTCGCGATTCAATACATCGTCCTCCGGCCGACCTGTCTCCAAGGGTCTATTGCTGCCTCGGGCACCTTATGGTCGATCTCCTGTGAGTCTAGATTTTCGAATCCGACGCAAAACTGACAGTTAATTGTAAGGTTCAGAGCCTGTTCATGACGATGGAACACACAAATTGCGTCGCGATTCAATACATCGTCCTCCGGCCGACCTGTCTCCAAGGGTCTATTGCTCCCTCGGGCACCTTATGGTCGTTCTCCAGTGAGTCTAGATTTTCGAATCCGACGCAAAACTGACAGTTGATTGTAACGTTCAGAGCCTGTTAATGACGATGGAACACACAAATCGCGTCGCGATTCAATACATCGTCCTCCAGCCGACTTGTCTCCAAGGGTCTAGTGCTGCCTCGGGCACCTTATGGTCGTTCCTCTGTGAGTCTAGATTTTCGAATCCGACGCAAAACTGACAGTTAATTGTAAGGTTCAGAGCCTCTTAATGACAATGGAACAAACAAATTGCGTCGCGATTCAATATATCGTCCTCCGGCCGACCTGTCTCCAAGGGTCTATTGCTGCCTCGGACACCTTATGGTCGAACTCCTGTGAGTCTAGATATTCGAATCCGACGCAAAACTGACAGTTAATCGTAAGGTTCTGAGCCTGTTAATGACGATGGAACACACAAATCGCTTCGCGATTCAACACATCGTCCTCCAGCCGACTTGTCTCCATGGGTCTATAGCTGCCTCGGGCACCTTATGGTCGTTCTCCTGTGAGTCTAGATTTTCGAATCCGACGCAAAACTGACAGTTAATTGTAACGTTCAGAGCCTGTTAATGACGATGGAACACACAAATCGCGTCGCGATTCAATACATCGTCCTCCGGCCGACCTGTCTCCAAGGGTCTATTGCTGCCTCGGGCACCTTATGGTCGATCTCCTGTGAGTCTAGATTTTCGAATCCGACGCAAAACTGACAGTTAATTGTAACGTTCAGAGCCTGTTAATGACGATGGAACACACAAATCCCGTCTCGATTCAATACATCGTCCTCCGGCCGACCTGTCTCCAAGGGTCTAGTGCTGCCTCGGGCACCTTATGGTCGATCTCCTGTGAGTCTAGATTTTCGAATCCGACGCAAAACTTACAGTTAATTGTAAGGTTCAGAGCCTCTTAATGACAATGGAACACACAAATCGCGTCGCGATACAATACGTCGTCCTCCGGCCGACCTGTCTCCAAGGGTCTATTGCTGCCTCGGGCACCTTATGGTCGACCTCCTGTGAGTCTAGATTTTCGAATCCGACGCAAAACTGACAGTTAATTGTAACGTTCAGAGCCTGTTAATGACGATGGAACACACAAATTGCGTCGCGATTCAATACAACGTCCTCCAGCCGATTTGTCTCCAAGGGTCTAGTGCTGCCTCGGACACCGTATGGTCGTTCTCCTGTGAGTCTAGATTTTCGAATCCGACGCAAAACTGACAGTTAATTGTAAGGCTCAGTGCCTCTTAATGACAATGGAACACACACATCGCGTCGCGATTCAATACTTCGTCCTCCGGCCGACTTGTCTCCAAGGGACTATTGCTGCCTCGGGCACCTTAAGGTCGAACTCCTGTGAGTCTAGATTTTCGAAACCGACGCAGTTAATTGTAACGTTCAGTGCCAGTTAATGACGATGGAACACACAAATTGCGTCGCGATTCAATACATCGTCCTCCAGCCGACTTGTCTCCAAGGGTCTAGTGGTGCCTCGGACACCTTATGGTCGTCCTCCTGTGAGTCTAGATTTTCGAATCCGACGCAAAACTGACAGTTAATTGTAAGGTTCAGAGCCTCTTAATGACAATGGAACACACAAATCGCGTCGCGATTCAATACATCGTCCTCCGGCCGACCTGCCTCCAAGGGTCTATTGCTGCCTCGGGCACCTTATGGTCGATCTCCTGTGAGTCTAGTTTTTCGAATCCGACGCAAAACTGACTGTTAATTGTAACGTTCAGAGCCCGTTAATGACGATGGAACACACAAATCCCGTCGCGATTCAATACATCGTCCTCCGGCCGACCTGTCTCCAAGGGTCTATTGCTGCCTCGGGCACCTTATGGTCGATCTCCTGTGAGTCTAGATTTTCGAATCCGACGCAAAACTGACAGTTAATTGTAAGGTTCAGAGCCTGTTAATGACGATGGAACACACAAATTGCGTCGCGATTCAGTACATCGTCCTCCGGCCGACCTGTCTCCAAGGGTCTATTGCTGCCTCGGGCACCTTATGGTCGATCTCCTGTGAGTCTAGATTTTCGAATCCGACGCAAAACTGACAGTTAATTGTAAGGTTCAGAGCCTGTTAATGACGATGGAACACACAAATCGCGTCGCGATTCAATACATCGTCCTCCAGCCGATTTGTCTCCAAGGGTCTAGTGCTGCCTCGGGCTCCTTATGGTCATTCTCCTGTGAGTCTAGATTTTCGAATCCGACGCAAAACTGACAGTTAATTGTAACGTTCAGAGCCTGTTAATGACGATGGAACACACAAATCGCGTCGCGATTCAATACATCGTCCTCCGGCCGACCTGTCTCCAAGGGTCTATTGCTGCCTCGGGCACCTTATGGTCGTTCCTCTGTGAGTCTAGATTTTCGAATCCGACGCAAAACTGACAGTTAATTGTAATGTTCAGAGCCTCTTAATGACAATGGAACACACAAATTGCGTCGCGATTCAATACATCGTCCTCCGGCCGACCTGTCTCCAAGGGTCTATTGCTGCCTCGGGCACCTTATGGTCGATCTCTTGTGAGTCTAGATTTTCGAATCCGACGCAAACCTGACAGTTAGTTGTAACTTTCAGAGCCTGTAAATGACGATGGAACACACAAATTGCGTCGCGATTCAATACATCGTCCTCCAGCCGACTTGTCTCCAAGGGTCTATTGCTGCCTCGGGCACCTTATCGTCGTTCTCCTGTGAGTCTAGATTTTCAATTGCGACGCAAAACTGACAGTTAATCGTAAGGTTCAGAGCCTCTTAATGACAATGGAACACACAAATTGCGTCGCGATTCAATACATCGTCCTCCGGCCGACCTGTCTCCAAGGGTCTAGTGCTGCCTCGGGCACCTTATTGTCGTTCTCCTGTGAATCTAGATTTTCGAATCCGACGCAAAACTGACAGTTAATTGTAACGTTCAGAGCCTGTTAATGACGATGGATCACACAAATCGCGTCGCGATTCAATACATCGTCCTCCGGCCGACCTGTCTCCAAGGGTCTATTGCTGCCTCGGGCACCTTATGGTCGATCTCCTGTGAATCTAGAATTTCGAATCCGACGCAGTTAATTGTAACGTTCAGAGCCTGTTAATGACGATGGAACACACAAACTGCGTCGCGATTCAATACATCGTCCTCCAGCCGACTTGTCTCCAAGGGTCTAGTGCTGCCTCGGACACCTTATGGTCGATCTCCTATGAGTCTAGATTTTCGAATCCGACGCAAAACTGACAGTTAATTGTAACTTTCAGAGCCTGTTAATGACGATGGAACACACAAATCCCGTCGCGATTCAATACATCGTCCTCCGGCCGACCTGTCTCCAAGGGTCTATTGCTGCCTCGGGCACCTTATGGTCGATCTCCTGTGAGTCTAGATTTTCGAATCCGACGCAAAACTGACAGTTAATTGTAACGTTCAGAGCCTGTTAATGACGATGGAACACACAAATCGCGTCGCGATTCAATACATCGTCCTCCAGCCGACTTGTCTGCAAGGGTCTAGTGCTGCCTCGGGCACCTTATGGTCGTTCTCCTGTGAGTCTAGATTTTCGAATGCGACGCAAAACTGACAGTTAATCGTAAGGTTCAGAGCCTCTTAATGACAATGGAACACACAAATCGCGTCGCGATTCAATACATCGTCCTCCGGCCGACATGTCTCCAAGGGTCTATTGCTCCCTCGGGCACCTTATGGTCGTTCTCCTGTGAGTCTAGATTTTCGAATCCGACGCAAAACTGACAGTTAATTGTAACGTTCAGAGCCTGTTAATTACGATGGAACACACAAACTGCGTCGCGATTCAATACATCGTCCTCCAGCCGACTTGTCTCCAAGGGTCTAGTGCTGCCTCGGACACCTTATGGTCGTTCTCCTGTGAGTCTAGATTTTCGAATCCGACGCAAAACTGACAGTTAATTGTAACGTTCAGAGCCTCTTAATGACAATGGAACACACAAATCGCGTCGCGATTCAATACATCGTCCTCCGGCCGACCTGCCTCCAAGGGTCTATTGCTGCCTCGGGCACCTTATGTTTGACCTCCTGTGAGTCTAGATTTTCGAATCCGACGCAAAACTGACAGTTAATTGTAACGTTCAGAGCCTGTTAATGACGATGGAACACACAAATCGCGTCGCGATTCAATACATCGTCCTCCGGCCGACCTGTCTCCAAGGGTCAATTGCTGCCTCGGGCACCCTATGGTCGATCTCCTGTGAGTCTAGATTTTCGAATCCGACGCAAAACTAACAGTTAATTGTAAGGTTCAGAGCCTGTTAATGACGATGGAACACACAATTTGCGTCGCGATTCAATACATCGTCCTCCGGCCGACCTGTCTCCAAGGGTCTATTGCTGCCTCGGGCACCTTATGGTCGATCTCCTGTGAGTCTAGATTTTCGAATCCGACGCAAAACTGACAGTTAATTGTAACGTTCAGAGCCTGTTAATGACGATGGAACACACAAATCGCGTCGCGATTCAATACATCGACCTCCGGCCGACCTGTCTCCAAGGGTCTATTGCTGCTTCGGGCACCTTATGGTCGATCTCCTGTGACTAGATTTTCGAATCCGACGCAAAACTGACAGTTAATTGTATCGTTCAGAGCCTCTTAATGACAATGGAACACACAAATCGCGTCGCGATTCAATACATCGTCCTCCGGCCCACCTGTCTCCAAGGGTCTATTGCTGCCTCGGGCACCTTATGGTCGATCTGCTGTGAGTCTAGATTTTCGAAACCGCCGCAAAACTGACAGTTAATTGTAACGTTCAGAGCCTCTTAATGACGATGGAACACACAAATTGCGTGCGATTCATTACATCGTCCTCCGGCCGACCTGTCTCCAAGGGTCTATTGCTGCCTCGGGCACCTTATGGTCGATCTCCTGTGAGTCTAGATTTTCGAATCCGACGCAAAACTGTCAGTTAATTGTAACGTTCAGAGCCTGTTAATGACGATGGAACACACAAATTGCGTCGCGATTCAATACATCGTCCTCCAGCCGACTTGTCTCCAAGGGTCTAGTGCTGCCTCGGACACCGTATGGTCGTTCTCGTGTGAGTCTAGATTTTCGAATCCGACGCAAAACTGACAGTTAATTGTAAGGTTCAGAGCCTCTTAAGGACAATGGAACACACAAATCACGTCGCGATTCAATACATCGTCCTCCGGCCGACCTGTCTCCAAGGGTCTATTGCTGCCTCGGGCACCTTATGGTCGATCTCCTGTGAGTCTAGAATTTCGAATCCGACGCAGTTAATTGTAACGTTCAGAGCCTGTTAATGACGATGGAACACACAAACTGCGTCGAGATTCAATACATCGTCCTCCAGCGGACTTGTCTCCAAGGGTCTAGTGCTGCCTCGGACACCTTATGGTCGTTCTCCTGTGAGTCTAGATTTTCGAATCCGACGCAAAACTGACAGTGAATTGTAAGGTTCAGAGCCTCTTAATGACAATGGAACACACAAATCGCGTCGCGATTCAATACATCGTCCTCCGGCCGACCTGCCTCCAAGTGTCTATTGCTGCCTCGGGCACATTATGGTCGATCTCCTGTGAGTCTAGATCCGACGCATAACTGTCAGTTAATTGTAACGTTCAGAGCCTGTTAATGACGATGGATCACACAAATCCCGTCGCGATTCAATACATCGTCCTCCGGCCGACCTGTCTCCAAGGGTCTATTGCTGCCTCGGGCACCTTATGGTCGATCTCCTGTGAGTCTAGATTTTCGAATCCGACGCAAAACTGACAGTTAATTGTAACGTTCAGAGCCTGTTAATGACGATGGAACACACAAATCGCGTCGCGATTCAATACATCGTCCTCCGGCCGACCTGTCTCCAAGGGTCTATTGCTGCCTCGGGCACCTTATGGTCGATCTCCTGTGAGTCTAGATTTTCGAATCCGACGCAAAACTGACAGTTAATTGTAAGGTTCAGAGCCTGTTAATGACGATGGAGCACACAAATCGCGTCGCGATTCAATACATCGTCTTCCAGCCGATTTGTCTCCAAGGGTCTAGTGCTGCCTCGGGCGCCTTATGGTCGTTCTCCTGTGAGCTAGATTTTCGAATCCGACGCAAAACTGACAGTTAATTGTAACGTTCAGAGCCTGTTAATGACGATGGAACACACAAATCGCATCGCGATTCAATACATCGTCCTCCGGCCGACCTGTCTCCAAGGGTCTATTGCTGCCTCGGGCACCTTATGGTCGTTCCTCTGTGAGTCTAGATTTTCGAATCCGACGCAAAACTGACAGTTAATTGTAACGTTCAGAGCCTGTTAATGACGATGGAACACACAAATCGCGTCGCGATTCAATACATCGTCCTCCAGCCGACTTGTCTCCAAGGGTCTAGTGCTGCCTCGGGCACCTTATGGTCGTTCTCCTGTGAGTCTAGATTTTCGAATGCGACGCAAAACTGACAGTTAATCGTAAGGTTCAGAGCCTCTTAATGACAATGGAACACACAAATCGCGTCGCGATTCAATACATCGTCCTCCGGCCGACATGTCTCCAAGGGTCTATTGCTCCCTCGGGCACCTTATGGTCGTTCTCCTGTGAGTCTAGATTTTCGAATCCGACGCAAAACTGACAGTTAATTGTAACGTTCAGAGCCTGTTAATTACGATGGAACACACAAACTGCGTCGCGATTCAATACATCGTCCTCCAGCCGACTTGTCTCCAAGGGTCTAGTGCTGCCTCGGACACCTTATGGTCGTTCTCCTGTGAGTCTAGATTTTCGAATCCGACGCAAAACTGACAGTTAATTGTAACGTTCAGAGCCTCTTAATGACAATGGAACACACAAATCGCGTCGCGATTCAATACATCGTCCTCCGGCCGACCTGCCTCCAAGGGTCTATTGCTGCCTCGGGCACCTTATGTTTGACCTCCTGTGAGTCTAGATTTTCGAATCCGACGCAAAACTGACAGTTAATTGTAACGTTCAGAGCCTGTTAATGACGATGGAACACACAAATCGCGTCGCGATTCAATACATCGTCCTCCGGCCGACCTGTCTCCAAGGGTCAATTGCTGCCTCGGGCACCCTATGGTCGATCTCCTGTGAGTCTAGATTTTCGAATCCGACGCAAAACTGACAGTTAATTGTAAGGTTCAGAGCCTGTTAATGACGATGGAACACACAATTTGCGTCGCGATTCAATACATCGTCCTCCGGCCGACCTGTCTCCAAGGGTCTATTGCTGCCTCGGGCACCTTATGGTCGATCTCCTGTGAGTCTAGATTTTCGAATCCGACGCAAAACTGACAGTTAATTGTAACGTTCAGAGCCTGTTAATGACGATGGAACACACAAATCGCGTCGCGATTCAATACATCGACCTCCGGCCGACCTGTCTCCAAGGGTCTATTGCTGCTTCGGGCACCTTATGGTCGATCTCCTGTGACTAGATTTTCGAATCCGACGCAAAACTGACAGTTAATTGTATCGTTCAGAGCCTCTTAATGACAATGGAACACACAAATCGCGTCGCGATTCAATACATCGTCCTCCGGCCCACCTGTCTCCAAGGGTCTATTGCTGCCTCGGGCACCTTATGGTCGATCTGCTGTGAGTCTAGATTTTCGAAACCGCCGCAAAACTGACAGTTAATTGTAACGTTCAGAGCCTCTTAATGACGATGGAACACACAAATTGCGTGCGATTCATTACATCGTCCTCCGGCCGACCTGTCTCCAAGGGTCTATTGCTGCCTCGGGCACCTTATGGTCGATCTCCTGTGAGTCTAGATTTTCGAATCCGACGCAAAACTGTCAGTTAATTGTAACGTTCAGAGCCTGTTAATGACGATGGAACACACAAATTGCGTCGCGATTCAATACATCGTCCTCCAGCCGACTTGTCTCCAAGGGTCTAGTGCTGCCTCGGACACCGTATGGTCGTTCTCGTGTGAGTCTAGATTTTCGAATCCGACGCAAAACTGACAGTTAATTGTAAGGTTCAGAGCCTCTTAAGGACAATGGAACACACAAATCACGTCGCGATTCAATACATCGTCCTCCGGCCGACCTGTCTCCAAGGGTCTATTGCTGCCTCGGGCACCTTATGGTCGATCTCCTGTGAGTCTAGAATTTCGAATCCGACGCAGTTAATTGTAACGTTCAGAGCCTGTTAATGACGATGGAACACACAAACTGCGTCGAGATTCAATACATCGTCCTCCAGCGGACTTGTCTCCAAGGGTCTAGTGCTGCCTCGGACACCTTATGGTCGTTCTCCTGTGAGTCTAGATTTTCGAATCCGACGCAAAACTGACAGTGAATTGTAAGGTTCAGAGCCTCTTAATGACAATGGAACACACAAATCGCGTCGCGATTCAATACATCGTCCTCCGGCCGACCTGCCTCCAAGTGTCTATTGCTGCCTCGGGCACATTATGGTCGATCTCCTGTGAGTCTAGATCCGACGCATAACTGTCAGTTAATTGTAACGTTCAGAGCCTGTTAATGACGATGGATCACACAAATCCCGTCGCGATTCAATACATCGTCCTCCGGCCGACCTGTCTCCAAGGGTCTATTGCTGCCTCGGGCACCTTATGGTCGATCTCCTGTGAGTCTAGATTTTCGAATCCGACGCAAAACTGACAGTTAATTGTAACGTTCAGAGCCTGTTAATGACGATGGAACACACAAATCGCGTCGCGATTCAATACATCGTCCTCCGGCCGACCTGTCTCCAAGGGTCTATTGCTGCCTCGGGCACCTTATGGTCGATCTCCTGTGAGTCTAGATTTTCGAATCCGACGCAAAACTGACAGTTAATTGTAAGGTTCAGAGCCTGTTAATGACGATGGAGCACACAAATCGCGTCGCGATTCAATACATCGTCTTCCAGCCGATTTGTCTCCAAGGGTCTAGTGCTGCCTCGGGCGCCTTATGGTCGTTCTCCTGTGAGCTAGATTTTCGAATCCGACGCAAAACTGACAGTTAATTGTAACGTTCAGAGCCTGTTAATGACGATGGAACACACAAATCGCATCGCGATTCAATACATCGTCCTCCGGCCGACCTGTCTCCAAGGGTCTATTGCTGCCTCGGGCACCTTATGGTCGTTCCTCTGTGAGTCTAGATTTTCGAATCCGACGCAAAACTGACAGTTAATTGTAATGTTCAGAGCCTCTTAATGACAATGGAACACACAAATTGCGTCGCGATTCAATACATCGTCCTCCGGCCGACCTGTCTCCAAGGGTCGATTGCTGCCTCGGGCACCTTATGGTCGATCTCTTGTGAGTCTAGATTTTCGAATCCGACGCAAACCTGACAGTTAATTGTAACTTTCAGAGCCTGTAAATGACGATGGAACACACAAATTGCGTCGCGATTCAATACATCGTCCTCCAGCCGACTTGTCTCCAAGGGTCTAGTGCTGCCTCGGACACCGTATGGTCGTTCTCGTGTGAGTCTAGATTTTCGAATCCGACGCAAAACTGACAGTTAATTGTAAGGTTCAGAGCCTCTTAATGACAATGGAACACACAAATCACGTCGCGATTCAATACATCGTCCTCCGGCCGACCTGTCTCCAAGGGTCTATTGCTGCCTCGGGCACCTTATGGTCGATCTCCTGTGAGTCTAGAATTTCGAATCCGACGCAGTTAATTGTAACGTTCAGAGCCTGTTAATGACGATGGAACACACAAACTGCGTCGCGATTCAATACATCGTCCTCCAGCGGACTTGTCTCCAAGGGTCTAGTGCTGCCTCGGACACCTTATGGTCGTTCTCCTGTGAGTCTAGATTTTCGAATCCGACGCAAAACTGACAGTGAATTGTAAGGTTCAGAGCCTCTTAATGACAATGGAACACACAAATCGCGTCGCGATTCAATACATCGTCCTCCGGCCGACCTGCCTCCAAGTGTCTATTGCTGCCTCGGGCACCTTATGGTCGATCTCCTGTGAGTCTAGATTTTCGAATCCGACGCAAAAATGACAGTTAATTGTAACGTTCAGAGCCTGTTAATGACGATGGAACACACAAATCACGTCGCGATTCAATACATCGTCCTCCGGCCGACCTGTCTCCAAGGGTCTATTGCTGCCTCGGGCACCTTATGGTCGATCTCCTGTGAGTCTAGATTTTCGAATCCGACGCAAAACTGACAGTTCATTGTAACGTTCAGAGCCTGTTAATGACGATGGAACACACAAATCGCGTCGCGATTCAATACATCGTCCTCCGGCCGACCTGTCTCCAAGGGTCTATTGCTGCCTCGGGCACCTTATGGTCGTTCTCCTGTGAGTCTAGATTTTCGAATGCGACGCAAAACTGACAGTGAATTGTAAGGTTCAGAGCCTCTTAATGACAATGGAACACACAAATTGCGTCGCGATTCAATACATCGTCCTCCGGCCGACCTGTCTCCAAGGGTCTAGTGCTGCCTCGGGCACCTTATTGTCGTTCTCCTGTGAGTCTAGATTTTCGAATCCGACGCAAAACTGACAGTTAATTGTAACGTTGAGAGCCTCTTAATGACGATGGAACACACAAATTGCGTCGCGATTCAATACATCGTACTGCAGCCGACTTGTCTCCAAGGGTCTATAGCTGCCTCGGGCACCTTATCGCCGTTCTCCTGTGAGTCTAGTTTTTCGAATCCGACGCAAAACTTACAGTTAATTGTAACGTTCAGAGCCTCTTAATGACGATGGAACACACAAATTGCGTCGCGATTCAGTACATCGTCCTCCAGCCGACTTGTCTCCATGGGTCTATTGCTGCCTCGGTCACTTAATAGTCGTTCTCCTGTGAGTCTAGTTTTTCGAACACGACGCAAAACTGACAGTTAATTGTAACGTTCAGAGCCTCTTAATGACGATGGAACACACAAATTGCGTCGCGATTCAATACATCGTCCTCCAGCCGACTTGTCCTCAAGGGTCTAGTGCTGATACGGGCACCTTAAGGTCGTTCTCCTGTGAGTCTAGATTTTCGAATCCGACGCAAAACTGACAGTTAATTGTAACGTTCAGAGCCTGTTAATGACGATGGAACACACAAATCGCGTCGCGATTCAATACATCGTCCTCCGGCCGACCTGTCTCCAAGGGTCTAGTGCTGCCTCGGACACCTTATGGTCGATCTCCTGTGAGTCTAGATTTTCGAATCCGACGCAAAACTGACAGTTAATTGTAACGTTCAGAGCCTGTTAATGACGATGGAACACACAAATCCCGTCGCGATTCAATACATCGTCCTCCGGCCGACCTGTCTCCAAGGGTCTATTGCTGCCTCGGGCACCTTATGGTCGATCTCCTGTGAGTCTAGATTTTCGAATCCGACGCAAAACTGACAGTTAATTGTAACGTTCAGAGCCTGTTAATGACGATGGAACACACAAATCGCGTCGCGATTCAATACATCGTCCTCCGGCCGACCTGTCTCCAAGGGTCTATTGCTGCCTCGGGCACCTTATGGTCGATCTCCTGTGAGTCTAGATTTTCGAATCCGACGCAAAACTGACAGTTAATTGTAAGGTTCAGAGCCTGTTAATGACGATGGAGTCCGACGCAGTTAATTGTAACGTTCAGAGCCTGTTAATGACGATGGAACACAAACTGCGTCGCGATTCATACATCGTCCTCCAGCCGACTTGTCTCCAAGGGTCTAGTGCTGCCTCGGACACCTTATGGTCGTTCTCCTGTGAGTCTAGATTTTCGAATCCGACGCAAAACTGACAGTTAATTGTAAGGTTCAGAGCCTCTTAATGACAATGGAACACACAAATCGCGTCGCGATTCAATACATCGTCCTCCGGCCGACCTGCCTCCAAGTGTCTATTGCTGCCTCGGGCACCTTATGGTCGATCTCCTGTGAGTCTAGATTTTCGAATCCGACGCAAAACTGACAGTTAATTGTAACGTTCAGAGCCTGTTAATGACGATGGAACACACAAATCCCGTCGCGATTCAATACATCGTCCTCCGGCCGACCTGTCTCCAAGGGTCTATTGCTGCCTCGGGCACCTTATGGTCGATCTCCTGTGAGTCTAGATTTTCGAATCCGACGCAAAACTGACAGTTAATTGTAACGTTCAGAGCCTGTTAATGACGATGGAACACACAAATCGCGTCGCGATTCAATACATCGTCCTCCGGCCGACCTGTCTCCAAGGGTCTATTGCTGCCTCGGGCACCTTATGGTCGATCTCCTGTGAGTCTAGATTTTCGAATCCGACGCAAAACTGACAGTTAATTGTAAGGTTCAGAGCCTGTTAATGACGATGGAGTCCGACGCAGTTAATTGTAACGTTCAGAGCCTGTTAATGACGATGGAACACAAACTGCGTCGCGATTCATACATCGTCCTCCAGCCGACTTGTCTCCAAGGGTCTAGTGCTGCCTCGGACACCTTATGGTCGTTCTCCTGTGAGTCTAGATTTTCGAATCCGACGCAAAACTGACAGTTAATTGTAAGGTTCAGAGCCTCTTAATGACAATGGAACACACAAATCGCGTCGCGATTCAATACATCGTCCTCCGGCCGACCTGCCTCCAAGTGTCTATTGCTGCCTCGGGCACCTTATGGTCGATCTCCTGTGAGTCTAGATTTTCGAATCCGACGCAAAACCGACAGTTAATTGTAACTTTCAGAGCCTGTTAATGACGATGGAACACACAAATCCCGTCGCGATTCAATACATCGTCCTCCGGCCGATCTGTCTCCAAGGGTCTATTGCTGCCTCGGGCACTTTATGGTCGATCTCCTGTGAGTCTAGATTTTCGAATCCGACGCAAAACTGACAGTTAATTGTAACGTTCAGAGCCTGTTAATGACGATGGAACACACAAATCGCGTCGCGATTCAATACATCGTCCTCCAGCCTACTTGTCTGCAAGGGTGTAGTGCTGCCTCGGGCACCTTATGGTCGTTCTCCTGTGAGTCTAGATTTTCGAATGCGACGCAAAACTGACAGTTAATCGTAAGGTTCAGAGCCTCTTAATGACAATGGAACACACAAATCGCATCGCGATTCAATACATCGTCCTCCGGCCGACCTGTCTCCAAGGGTCTATTGCTCCCTCGGGCACCTTATGGTCGTTCTCCTGTGAGTCTAGATTTTCGAATCCGACGCAAAACTGACAGTTAATTGTAACGTTCAGAGCCTGTTAATTACGATGGAACACACAAACTGCGTCGCGATTCAATACATCGTCCTCCAGCCGACTTGTCTCCAAGGGTCTAGTGCTGCCTCGGACACCTTATGGTCGTTCTCCTGTGAGTCTAGATTTTCGAATCCGACGCAAAACTGACAGTTAATTGTAACGTTCAGAGCCTCTTAATGACAATGGAACACACAAATCGCGTCGCGATTCAATACATCGTCCTCCGGCCGACCTGCCTCCAAGGGTCTATTGCTGCCTCGGGCACCTTATGGTTGACCTCCTGTGAGTCTAGATTTTCGAATCCGACGCAAAACTGACAGTTAATTGTAACGTTCAGAGCCTGTTAATGACGATGGAACACACAAATCGCGTCGCGATTCAATACATCGTCCTCCGGCCGACCTGTCTCCAAGGGTCAATTGCTGCCTCGGGCACCTTATGGTCGATCTCCTGTGAGTCTAGATTTTCGAATCCGACGCAAACCTGACAGTTAATTGTAACATTCAGAGCCTGTTAATGACGATGGAACACACAAATCGCGTCGCGATTCAATACATCGTCCTCCAGCCGACTTGTCTCCAAGGGTCTATTGCTGCCTCGGGCACCTTATGGTCGTTCTCCTGTGAGTCTAGATTTTCGAATCCGACGCAAAACTGACAGTTAATTGTAACGTTCAGAGCCTGTTAATGACGACGGAACACACAAATTGCGTCGCGATTCAATACATCGTCCTCCGGCCGACCTGTCTCCAAGGGTCTATTGCTCCCTCGGGCACCTTATGGTCGTTCTCCTGTGAGTCTAGATTTTCGAATCCGACGCAAAACTGACAGTTAATTGTAACGTTCAGAGCCTGTTAATTACGTAGGAACACACAAACTGCGTCGCGATTCAATACATCGTCATCCAGCCGACTTGTCCCCAAGGGTCTAGTGCTGCCTCGGACACCTTATGGTCGTTCTCCTGTGAGTCTAGATTTTCGAATCCGACGCAAAACTGACAGTTAATTGTAACGTTCAGAGCCTGTTAATGACGACGGAACACACAAATTGCGTCGCGATTCTATACATCGTCCTCCGGCCGACCTGTCTCCAAGGGTCTATTGCTCCCTCGGGCACCTTATGGTCGTTCTCCTGTGAGTCTAGATTTTCGAATCCGACGCAAAACTGACAGTTAATTGTAACGTTCAGAGCCTCTTAATGACAATGGAACACACAAATCGCGTCGCGATTCAATACATCGTCCTGCGGCCGACTTGTCTCCAAGGGTCTATTGCTGCCTCGGGCACCTTATGGTCGATCTCCTGTGAGTCTAGATTTTCGAATCCGACGCAAAACTGACAGTTAATTGTAACGTTCAGAGCCTGTTAATGACGATGGAACACACAAATCGCGTCGCGATTCAATACATCGACATCCGGCCGACCTGTCTCCAAGGGTCTATTGCTGCCTCGGGCACCTTATGGTCGATCTCCTGTGAGTCTAGATTTTCGAATCCGACGCAAAACTGACAGTTAATTGTAACGTTCAGAGCCTCTTAATGACAATGGAACACACAAATCGCGTCGCGATTCAATACATCGTCCTCCGGCCCACCTGTCTCCAAGGGTCTATTGCTGCCTCGGGCACCTTATGGTCGATCTCCTGTGAGTCTAGATTTTCGAATCCGACGCAAAACTGACAGTTAATTGTAACGTTCAGAGCCTGTTAATGACGATGGAACACACAAATTGCGTCGCGATTCAATACATCGTCCTCCAGCCGACTTGTCTCCAAGGGTCTAGTGCTGCCTCGGACACCTTATGGTCGTTCTCCTGTGAGTCTAGATTTTCGAATCCGACGCAAAACTGACAGTTAATTGTAACGTTCAGAGCCTGTTAATGACGATGGAAAACACAAATTGCGTCGCGATTCAATACATCGTCCTCCGGTGACCTGTCTCCAAGAGTCTAGTGCTGCCTCGGACACCTTATGGTCGTTTTCCTGTGAGTCTAGATTTTCGAATCCGACGCAAAACTGACAGTTAATTGTAACGTTCAGCTCCTGTTAATGACGATGGAACACACAAATCGCGTCGCGATTCAATACATCGTCCTCCAGCCGACTTGTCTCCAAGGGTCAAGTCCTGCCTCGGGCACCTTATGGTCGTTCTTCTGTGAGTCTAGATTTTCGAATCCGACGCAAAACTGACAGTTATTTGTAAGGTTCAGAGCCTCTTAATGACAATGGAACACACAAATTGCGTTGCGATTCAATACATCGTCCTCCGGCCGACCTGTCTCCAAGGGTCTATTGCTGCCTCGGGCACCTTATGGTCGATCTCCTGTGAGTCTAGATTTTCGAATCCGACGCATAACTGACAGTTAATTGTAACGTTCAGAGCCTGTTAATGACGATGGAACACACAAATCCCGTCGCGATTCAATACATCGTCCTCCGGCCGACTTGTCTCCAAGGGTCTATTGCTGCCTCGGGCACCTTATGGTCGATCTCCTGTGAGTCTAGATTTTCGAATCCGACGCAAAACTGACAGTTAATTGTAATGTTCAGAGCCTCTTAACGACAATGGAACACACAAATTGCGTCGCGATTCAATACATCGTCCTCCGGCCGACCTGTCTCCAAGGGTCTATTGCTGCCTCGGGCACCTTATGGTCGATCTCCTGTGAGTCTAGATTTTCGAATCCGACGCAAAACTGACAGTTAATTGTAACGTTCAGAGCCTGTTAATGACGATGGAACACACAAATCGCGTCGCGATTCAATACATCGTCCTCCAGCCGACTTGTCTGCAAGGGTGTAGTGCTGCCTCGGGCACCTTATGGTCGTTCTCCTGTGAGTCTAGATTTTCGAATGCGACGCAAAACTGACAGTTAATCGTAAGGTTCAGAGCCTCTTAATGACAATGGAACACACAAATCGCGTCACGATTCAATACATCGTCCTCCGGCCGACCTGTCTCCAAGGGTCTATTGCTCCCTCGGGCACCTTATGGTCGTTCTCCTGTGAGTCTAGATTTTCGAATCCGACGCAAAACTGACAGTTAATTGTAACGTTCAGGGCCTGTTAATTACGTAGGAACACACAAACTGCGTCGCGATTCAATACATCGTCCTCCAGCCGACTTGTCTCCAAGGGTCTAGTGCTGCCTCGGACACCTTATGGTCGTTCTCCTGTGAGTCTAGATTTTCGAATCCGACGCAAAACTGACAGTTAATTGTAACGTTCAGAGCCTCTTAATGACAATGGAACACACAAATCGCGTCGCGATTCAATACATCGTCCTCCGGCCGACCTGCCTCCAAGGGTCTATTGCTGCCTCGGGCACCTTATGGTTGACCTCCTGTGAGTCTAGATTTTCGAATCCGACGCAAAACTGACAGTTAATTGTAACGTTTAGAGCCTGTTAATGACGATGGAACACACAAATCGCGTCGCGATTCAATACATCGTCCTCCGGCCGACCTGTCTCCAAGGGTCAATTGCTGCCTCGGGCACCTTATGGTCGTTCTCCTGTGAGTCTAGATTTTCGAATCCGACGCAAAACTGACAGTTAATTGTAACGTTCAGAGCCTGTTAATGACGACGGAACACACAAATTGCGTCGCGATTCAATACATCGTCCTCCAGCCGACTTGTCTCCAAGGGTCTAGTGCTGCCTCGGACAACTTATGGTCGTTCTCCTGTGAGTCTAGATTTTCGAATCCGACGCAAAACTGACAGTTAATTGTAACGTTCAGAGCCTCTTAATGACAATGGAACACACAAATCGCGTCGCGATTCAATACATCGTCCTGCGGCCGACCTGTCTCCAAGGGTCTATTGCTGCCTCGGGCACCTTATGGTCGATCTCCTGTGAGTCTAGATTTTCGAATCCGACGCAAAACTGACAGTTAATTGTAACGTTCAGAGCCTGTTAATGACGATGGAACACACAAATCGCGTCGCGATTCAATACATCGACATCCGGCCGACCTGTCTCCAAGGGTCTATTGCTGCCTCGGGCACCTTATGGTCGATCTCCTGTGACTAGATTTTCGAATCCGACGCAAAACTGACAGTTAATTGTAACGTTCAGAGCCTCTTAATGACAATGGAACACACAAATCGCGTCGCGATTCAATACATCGTCCTCCGGCCCACCTGTCTCCAAGGGTCTATTGCTGCCTCGGGCACCTTATGGTCGATCTCCTGTGAGTCTAGATTTTCGAATCCGACGCAAAACTGACAGTTAATTGTAACGTTCAGAGCCTCTTAATGACGATGGAACACACAAATTGCGTCGCGATTCAATACATCGTCCTCCGGCCGACCTGTCTCCAAGGGTCTATTGCTGCCTCGGGCACCTTATGGTCGATCTCCTGTGAGTCTAGAATTTCGAATCCGACGCAGTTAATTGTAACGTTCAGAGCCTGTTAATGACGATGGAACACACAAACTGCGTCGCGATTCAATACATCGTCCTCCAGCGGACTTGTCTCCAAGGGTCTAGTGCTGCCTCGGACACCTTATGGTCGTTCTCCTGTGAGTCTAGATTTTCGAATCCGACGCAAAACTGACAGTGAATTGTAAGGTTCAGAGCCTCTTAATGACAATGGAACACACAAATCGCGTCGCGATTCAATACATCGTCCTCCGGCCGACCTGGCTCCAAGTGTCTATTGCTGCCTCGGGCACCTTATGGTCGATCTCCTGTGAGTCTAGATTTTCGAATCCGACGCATAACTGACAGTTAATTGTAACGTTCAGAGCCTGTTAATGACGATGGAACACACAAATCCCGTCGCGATTCAATACATCGTCCTCCGGCCGACCTGTCTCCAAGGGTCTATTGCTGCCTCGGGCACCTTATGGTCGATCTCCTGTGAGTCTAGATTTTCGAATCCGACGCAAAACTGACAGTTAATTGTAATGTTCAGAGCCTCTTAATGACAATGGAACACACAAATTGCGTCGCGATTCAATACATCGTCCTCCGGCCGACCTGTCTCCAAGGGTCTATTGCTGCCTCGGGCACCTTATGGTCGATCTCTTGTGAGTCTAGATTTTCGAATCCGACGCAAACCTGACAGTTAATTGTAACTTTCAGAGCCTGTAAATGACGATGGAACACACAAACTGCGTCGCGATTCAATACATCGTCCTCCAGCCGACTTGTCTCCAAGGGTCTAGTGCTGCCTCGGGCACCTTATGGTCGTTCTCCTGTGAGTCTAGATTATCGAATGCGACGCAAAACTGACAGTTAATCGTAAGGTTCAGAGCCTCTTAATGACAATGGAACACACAAATTGCGTCGCGATTCAATACATCGTCCTCCGGCCGACCTGTCTCCAAGGGTCTAGTGCTCCCTCGGGCACCTTATTGTCGTTCTCCTGTGAGTAGATTTTCGAATCCGACGCAAAACTGACAGTTAATTGTAACGTTCAGAGCCTGTTAATGACGATGGATCACACAAATCGCGTCGCGATTCAATACATCGTCCTCCGGCCGACCTGTCTCCAAGGGTCTATTGCTGCCTCGGGCACCTTATGGTCGATCTCCTGTGAGTCTAGATTTTCGAATCCGACGCAAAACTGACAGTTAATTGTAAGGTTCAGAGCCTGTTAATGACGATGGAACACACAAATCGCGTCGCGATTCAATACATCGTCCTCAGGCCGACCTGTCTCCAAGGGTCTATTGCTGCCTCGGGCACCTTGTGGTCGTTCTCCGGTGGGTCTGGATTTTCGAATGCGACGCAAAACTGACAGTTAATTGTAACGTTGAGAGCCTCTTAATGACGATGGAACATACAAATTGCGTCGCGATTCAATACATCGTACTGCAGCCGACTTGTCTCCAAGAGTCTATAGCTGCCTCGGGCACCTTATCGCCGTTCTCCTGTGAGTCTAGTTTTTCGAATCCGACGCAAAACTTACAGTTAATTGTAACGTTCAGAGCCTCTTAATGACGATGGAACACACAAATTGCGTCGCGATTCAGTACATCGTCCTCCAGCCGACTTGTCTCCAAGGGTCTATTGCTGCCTCGGTCACTTTATAGTCGTTCTCCTGTGAGTCTAGTTTTTCGAACACGACGCAACACTGACAGTTAATTGTACCGTTCAGAGCCTCTTAATGACGATGGAACACACAAATTGCGTCGCGATTCAATACATCGTCCTCCAGCCGACTTGTCTCCAAGGGTCTGGTGCTGATACGGGCACCTTAAGGTCGTTCTCCTGTGAGTCTAGATTTTCGAATCCGACGCAAAACTGACAGTTAATTGTAACGTTCAGAGCCTGTTAATGACGATGGAACACACAAATCGCGTCGCGATTCAATACATCGTCCTCCGGCCGACCTGTCTCCAAGGGTCTAGTGCTGCCTCGGACACCTTATGGTCGATCTAATGTGAGTCTAGATTTTCGATTCCGACTCAAAACTGACAGTTAATTGTAACGTTCAGAGCCTGTTAATGACGATGGAACACACAAATCCCGTCGCGATTCAATACATCGTCCTCCGGCCGACCTGTCTCCAAGGGTCTATTGCTGCCTCGGGCACCTTATGGTCGATCTCCTGTGAGTCTAGATTTTCGAATCCGACGCAAAACTGACAGTTAATTGTAAGGTTCAGAGCCTGTTAATGACGATGGAACACACAAATCGCGTCGCGATTCAATACATCGTCCTCCAGCCGATTTGTCTCCAAGGGTCTAGTGCTGCCTCGGGCGCCTTATGGTCGTTCTCCTGTGAGTCTAGATTTTCGAATCCGACGCAAAACTGACAGTTAATTGTAACGTTCAGAGCCTGTTAATGACGATGGAACACACAAATCGCGTCGCGATTCAATACATCGTCCTCCAGCCGATTTGTCTCCAAGGGTCTAGTGCTGCCTCGGGCGCCTTATGGTCGTTCTCCTGTGAGTCTAGATTTTCGAATCCGACGCAAAACTGACAGTTAATTGTAACGTTCAGAGCCTGTTAATGACGATGGAACACACAAATCGCGTCGCGATTCAATACATCGTCCTCCGGCCGACCTGTCTCCAAGGGTCTATTGCTGCCTCGGGCACCTTATGGTCGTTCCTCAGTGAGTCTAGATTTTCGAATCCGACGCAAAACTGACAGTTAATTGTAATGTTCAGAGCCTCTTAATGACAATGGAACACACAAATTGCGTCGCGATTCAATACATCGTCCTCCGGCCGACCTGTCTCCAAGGGTCTATTGCTGCCTCGGGCACCTTATGGTCGACCTCTTGTGAGTCTAGATTTTCGAATCCGACGCAAACCTGACAGTTAATTGTAACTTTCAGAGCCTGTAAATGACGATGGAACACACAAATTGCGTCGCGATTCAATACATCGTCCTCCAGCCGACTTGTCTCCAAGGGTCTAGTGCTGCCTCGGGCACCTTATGGTCGTTCTCCTGTGAGTCTAGATTTTCGAATGCGACGCAAAACTGACAGTTAATCGTAAGGTTCAGAGCCTCTTAATGACAATGGAACTCACAAATTGCGTCGCGATTCAATACATCGTCCTCCGGCCGACCTGTCTCCAAGGGTCTAGTGCTGCCTCGGGCACCTTATTGTCGTTCTCCTGTGAGTCTAGATTTTCGAATCCGACGCAAAACTGACAGTTAATTGTAACGTTCAGAGCCTGTTAATGACGATGGATCACACAAATCGCGTCGCGATTCAATACATCGTCCTCCGGCCTACCTGTCTCCAAGGGTCTATTGCTGCCTCGGGCACCTTATGGTCGATCTCCTGTGAGTCTAGATTTTCGAATCCGACGCAAAACTGACAGTTAATTGTAAGGTTCACAGCCTGTTAATGACGATGGAACACACAAATCGCGTCGCGATTCAATACATCGTCCTCCGGCCGACCTGTCTCCAAGGGTCTATTGCTGCCTCGGGCACCTTATGGTCGATCTCCTGTGAGTCTAGATTTTCGAATCCGACGCAAAACTGTTAGTTAATTGTAACGTTCAGAGCCTGTTAATGACGACGGAACACACAAATTGCGTCGCGATTCAATACATCGTCCTCCAGCCGACTTGTCTCCAAGGGTCTAGTGCTGCCTCGGACAACTTATGGTCGTTCTCCTGTGAGTCTAGATTTTCGAATCCGACGCAAAACTGACAGTTAATTGTAACGTTCAGAGCCTCTTAATGACAATGGAACACACAAATCGCGTCGCGATTCAATACATCGTCCTGCGGCCGACCTGTCTCCAAGGGTCTATTGCTGCCTCGGGCACCTTATGGTCGATCTCCTGTGAGTCTAGATTTTCGAATCCGACGCAAAACTGACAGTTAATTGTAACGTTCAGAGCCTGTTAATGACGATGGAACACACAAATCGCGTCGCGATTCAATACATCGACATCCGGCCGACCTGTCTCCAAGGGTCTATTGCTGCCTCGGGCACCTTATGGTCGATCTCCTGTGACTAGATTTTCGAATCCGACGCAAAACTGACAGTTAATTGTAACGTTCAGAGCCTCTTAATGACAATGGAACACACAAATCGCGTCGCGATTCAATACATCGTCCTCCGGCCCACCTGTCTCCAAGGGTCTATTGCTGCCTCGGGCACCTTATGGTCGATCTCCTGTGAGTCTAGATTTTCGAATCCGACGCAAAACTGACAGTTAATTGTAACGTTCAGAGCCTCTTAATGACGATGGAACACACAAATTGCGTCGCGATTCAATACATCGTCCTCCGGCCGACCTGTCTCCAAGGGTCTATTGCTGCCTCGGGCACCTTATGGTCGATCTCCTGTGAGTCTAGAATTTCGAATCCGACGCAGTTAATTGTAACGTTCAGAGCCTGTTAATGACGATGGAACACACAAACTGCGTCGCGATTCAATACATCGTCCTCCAGCGGACTTGTCTCCAAGGGTCTAGTGCTGCCTCGGACACCTTATGGTCGTTCTCCTGTGAGTCTAGATTTTCGAATCCGACGCAAAACTGACAGTGAATTGTAAGGTTCAGAGCCTCTTAATGACAATGGAACACACAAATCGCGTCGCGATTCAATACATCGTCCTCCGGCCGACCTGGCTCCAAGTGTCTATTGCTGCCTCGGGCACCTTATGGTCGATCTCCTGTGAGTCTAGATTTTCGAATCCGACGCATAACTGACAGTTAATTGTAACGTTCAGAGCCTGTTAATGACGATGGAACACACAAATCCCGTCGCGATTCAATACATCGTCCTCCGGCCGACCTGTCTCCAAGGGTCTATTGCTGCCTCGGGCACCTTATGGTCGATCTCCTGTGAGTCTAGATTTTCGAATCCGACGCAAAACTGACAGTTAATTGTAATGTTCAGAGCCTCTTAATGACAATGGAACACACAAATTGCGTCGCGATTCAATACATCGTCCTCCGGCCGACCTGTCTCCAAGGGTCTATTGCTGCCTCGGGCACCTTATGGTCGATCTCTTGTGAGTCTAGATTTTCGAATCCGACGCAAACCTGACAGTTAATTGTAACTTTCAGAGCCTGTAAATGACGATGGAACACACAAACTGCGTCGCGATTCAATACATCGTCCTCCAGCCGACTTGTCTCCAAGGGTCTAGTGCTGCCTCGGGCACCTTATGGTCGTTCTCCTGTGAGTCTAGATTATCGAATGCGACGCAAAACTGACAGTTAATCGTAAGGTTCAGAGCCTCTTAATGACAATGGAACACACAAATTGCGTCGCGATTCAATACATCGTCCTCCGGCCGACCTGTCTCCAAGGGTCTAGTGCTCCCTCGGGCACCTTATTGTCGTTCTCCTGTGAGTAGATTTTCGAATCCGACGCAAAACTGACAGTTAATTGTAACGTTCAGAGCCTGTTAATGACGATGGATCACACAAATCGCGTCGCGATTCAATACATCGTCCTCCGGCCGACCTGTCTCCAAGGGTCTATTGCTGCCTCGGGCACCTTATGGTCGATCTCCTGTGAGTCTAGATTTTCGAATCCGACGCAAAACTGACAGTTAATTGTAAGGTTCAGAGCCTGTTAATGACGATGGAACACACAAATCGCGTCGCGATTCAATACATCGTCCTCAGGCCGACCTGTCTCCAAGGGTCTATTGCTGCCTCGGGCACCTTGTGGTCGTTCTCCGGTGGGTCTGGATTTTCGAATGCGACGCAAAACTGACAGTTAATTGTAACGTTGAGAGCCTCTTAATGACGATGGAACATACAAATTGCGTCGCGATTCAATACATCGTACTGCAGCCGACTTGTCTCCAAGAGTCTATAGCTGCCTCGGGCACCTTATCGCCGTTCTCCTGTGAGTCTAGTTTTTCGAATCCGACGCAAAACTTACAGTTAATTGTAACGTTCAGAGCCTCTTAATGACGATGGAACACACAAATTGCGTCGCGATTCAGTACATCGTCCTCCAGCCGACTTGTCTCCAAGGGTCTATTGCTGCCTCGGTCACTTTATAGTCGTTCTCCTGTGAGTCTAGTTTTTCGAACACGACGCAACACTGACAGTTAATTGTACCGTTCAGAGCCTCTTAATGACGATGGAACACACAAATTGCGTCGCGATTCAATACATCGTCCTCCAGCCGACTTGTCTCCAAGGGTCTGGTGCTGATACGGGCACCTTAAGGTCGTTCTCCTGTGAGTCTAGATTTTCGAATCCGACGCAAAACTGACAGTTAATTGTAACGTTCAGAGCCTGTTAATGACGATGGAACACACAAATCGCGTCGCGATTCAATACATCGTCCTCCGGCCGACCTGTCTCCAAGGGTCTAGTGCTGCCTCGGACACCTTATGGTCGATCTAATGTGAGTCTAGATTTTCGATTCCGACTCAAAACTGACAGTTAATTGTAACGTTCAGAGCCTGTTAATGACGATGGAACACACAAATCCCGTCGCGATTCAATACATCGTCCTCCGGCCGACCTGTCTCCAAGGGTCTATTGCTGCCTCGGGCACCTTATGGTCGATCTCCTGTGAGTCTAGATTTTCGAATCCGACGCAAAACTGACAGTTAATTGTAAGGTTCAGAGCCTGTTAATGACGATGGAACACACAAATCGCGTCGCGATTCAATACATCGTCCTCCAGCCGATTTGTCTCCAAGGGTCTAGTGCTGCCTCGGGCGCCTTATGGTCGTTCTCCTGTGAGTCTAGATTTTCGAATCCGACGCAAAACTGACAGTTAATTGTAACGTTCAGAGCCTGTTAATGACGATGGAACACACAAATCGCGTCGCGATTCAATACATCGTCCTCCAGCCGATTTGTCTCCAAGGGTCTAGTGCTGCCTCGGGCGCCTTATGGTCGTTCTCCTGTGAGTCTAGATTTTCGAATCCGACGCAAAACTGACAGTTAATTGTAACGTTCAGAGCCTGTTAATGACGATGGAACACACAAATCGCGTCGCGATTCAATACATCGTCCTCCGGCCGACCTGTCTCCAAGGGTCTATTGCTGCCTCGGGCACCTTATGGTCGTTCCTCAGTGAGTCTAGATTTTCGAATCCGACGCAAAACTGACAGTTAATTGTAATGTTCAGAGCCTCTTAATGACAATGGAACACACAAATTGCGTCGCGATTCAATACATCGTCCTCCGGCCGACCTGTCTCCAAGGGTCTATTGCTGCCTCGGGCACCTTATGGTCGACCTCTTGTGAGTCTAGATTTTCGAATCCGACGCAAACCTGACAGTTAATTGTAACTTTCAGAGCCTGTAAATGACGATGGAACACACAAATTGCGTCGCGATTCAATACATCGTCCTCCAGCCGACTTGTCTCCAAGGGTCTAGTGCTGCCTCGGGCACCTTATGGTCGTTCTCCTGTGAGTCTAGATTTTCGAATGCGACGCAAAACTGACAGTTAATCGTAAGGTTCAGAGCCTCTTAATGACAATGGAACTCACAAATTGCGTCGCGATTCAATACATCGTCCTCCGGCCGACCTGTCTCCAAGGGTCTAGTGCTGCCTCGGGCACCTTATTGTCGTTCTCCTGTGAGTCTAGATTTTCGAATCCGACGCAAAACTGACAGTTAATTGTAACGTTCAGAGCCTGTTAATGACGATGGATCACACAAATCGCGTCGCGATTCAATACATCGTCCTCCGGCCTACCTGTCTCCAAGGGTCTATTGCTGCCTCGGGCACCTTATGGTCGATCTCCTGTGAGTCTAGATTTTCGAATCCGACGCAAAACTGACAGTTAATTGTAAGGTTCACAGCCTGTTAATGACGATGGAACACACAAATCGCGTCGCGATTCAATACATCGTCCTCCGGCCGACCTGTCTCCAAGGGTCTATTGCTGCCTCGGGCACCTTATGGTCGATCTCCTGTGAGTCTAGATTTTCGAATCCGACGCAAAACTGTTAGTTAATTGTAACGTTCAGAGCCTGTTAATGACGATGGAACACACAAATCCCGTCGCGATTCAATACATCGTCCTCCAGCCGACTTGTCTCCAAGGGTCTAGTGCTGCCTCGGACACCGTATGGTCGTTCTCGTGTGAGTCTAGATTTTCGAATCCGACGCAAAACTGACAGTTAATTGTAAGGTTCAGAGCCTCTTAATGACAATGGAGCACACAAATCGCGTCGCGATTCAATACATCGTCCTCCGGCCGACCTGCCTCCAAGTGTCTATTGCTGCCTCGGGCACCTTATGGTCGATCTCCTGTGAGTCTAGATTTTCGAATCCGACGCATAACTGACAGTTAATTGTAACGTTCAGAGCCTGTTAATGACGATGGAACACACAAATCCCGTCGCGATTCAATACATCGTCCTCCGGCCGACCTGTCTCCAAGGGTCTATTGCTGCCTCGGGCACCTTATGGTCGATCTCCTGTGAGTCTAAATTTTTCGAATCCGACGCAAAACTGACAGTTAATTGTAACGTTCAGAGCCTGTTAATGACGATGGAACACACAAATCGCGTCGCGATTCAATACATCGTCCTCCGGCCGACCTGTCTCCAAGGGTCTATTGCTGTCTCGGGCACCTTATGGTCGATCTCCTGTGAGTCTAGATTTTCGAATCCGACGCAAAACTGACAGTTAATTGTAAGGTTCAGAGCCTGTTAATGACGATGGAACACACAAATCGCGTCGCGATTCAATACATCGTCCTCCAGCCGATTTGTCTCCAAGGGTCTAGTGCTGCCTCGGGCGCCTTATGGTCGTCCTCCTGTGAGCTAGATTTTCGAATCCGACGCAAAACTGACAGTTAATTGTAACGTTCAGAGCCTGTTAATGACGATGGAACACACTAATCGCATCGCGATTCAATACATCGTCCTCCGGCCGACCTGTCTCCAAGGGTCTATTGCTGCCTCGGGCACCTTATGGTCGTTCCTCTGTGAGTCTAGATTTTCGAATCCGACGCAAAACTGACAGTTAATTGTAATGTTCAGAGCCTCTTAATGACAATGGAACACACAAATTGCGTCGCGATTCAATACATCGTCCTCCGGCCGACCTGTCTCCAAGGGTCTATTGCTGCCTCGGGCACCTTATGGTCGATCTCTTGTGAGTCTAGATTTTCGAATCCGACGCAAACCTGACAGTTAATTGTAACTTTCCGAGCCTGTAAATGACGATGGAACACACAAATTGCGTCGCGATTCAATACATCGTCCTCCAGCCGACTTGTCTCCAAGGGTCTAGTGCTGCCTCGGGCACCTTATGGTCGTTCTCCTGTGAGTCTAGATTTTCGAATGCGACGCAAAACTGACAGTTAATCGTAAGGTTCAGAGCCTCTTAATGACAATGGAACACACAAATTGCGTCGCGATTCAATACATCGTCCTCCGGCCGACCTGTCTCCAAGGGTCTAGTGCTGCCTCGGGCACCTTATTGTCGTTCTCCTGTGAGTCTAGATTTTCGAATCCGACGCAAAACTGACAGTTAATTGTAACGTTCAGAGCCTGTTAATGACGATGGATCACACAAATCGCGTCGCGATTCAATACATCGTCCTCCGGCCGACCTGTCTCCAAGGGTCTATTGCTGCCTCGGGCACCTTATGGTCGATCTCCTGTGAGTCTATATTTTCGAATCCGACGCAAAACTGACAGTTAATTGTAAGGTTCAGAGCCTGTTAATGACGATGGAACACACAAATCGCGTCGCGATTCAATACATCGTCCTCCGGCCGACCTGTCTCCAAGGGTCTATTGCTGCCTCGGGCACCTTATGGTCGATCTCCTGTGAGTCTAGATTTTCGAATCCGACGCAAAACTGTTAGTTAATTGTAACGTTCAGAGCCTGTTAATGACGATGGAACACACAAATTGCGTCGCGATTCAATACATCGTCCTCCAGCCGACTTGTCTCCAAGGGTCTAGTGCTGCCTCGGACACCGTATGGTCGTTCTCGTGTGAGTCTAGATTTTCGAATCCGACGCAAAACTGACAGTTAATTGTAAGGTTCAGAGCCTCTTAATGACAATGGAACACACAAATCGCGTCGCGATTCAATACATCGTCCTCCGGCCGACCTGTCTCCAAGGGTCTATTGCTGCCTCGGGCACCTTATGGTCGATCTCCTGTGAGTCTAGAATTTCGAATCGGACGCAGTTAATTGTAACGTTCAGAGCCTGTTAATGACGATGGAACACACAAATTGCGTCGCGATTCAATACATCGTCCTCCAGCGGACTTGTCTCCAAGGGTCTAGTGCTGCCTCGGACACCTTATGGTCGTTCTCCTGTGAGTCTAGATTTTCGAATCCGACGCAAAACTGACTGTGAATTGTAAGGTTCAGAGCCTCTTAATGACAATGGAGCACACAAATCGCGTCGCGATTCAATACATCGTCCTCCGGCCGACCTGCCTCCAAGGGTCTATTGCTGCCTCGGGCACCTTATGGTCGATCTCCTGTGAGTCTAGATTTTCGAATCCGACGCATAACTGACAGTTAATTGTAACGTTCAGAGCCTGTTAATGACGATGGAACACACAAATCCCGTCGCGATTCAATACATCGTCCTCCGGCCGACCTGTCTCCAAGGGTCTATTGCTGCCTCGGGCACCTTTGGTCGATCTCCTGTGAGTCTAGATTTTCGAATCCGACGCAAAACTGACAGTTAATTGTAACATTCAGAGCCTGTTAATGACGATGGAACACACAAATCGCGTCGCGATTCAATACATCGTCCTCCGGCCGACCTGTCTCCAAGGGTCTATTGCTGCCTCGGGCACCTTATGGTCGATCTCCTGTGAGTCTAGATTTTCGAATCCGACGCAAAACTGACAGTTAATTGTAAGGTTCAGAGCCTGTTAATGACGATGGAACACACAAATCGCGTCGCGATTCAATACATCGTCCTCCAGCCGATTTGTCTCCAAGGGTCTAGTGCTGCCTCGGGCGCCTTATGGTCGTTCTCCTGTGAGCTAGATTTTCGAATCCGACGCAAAACTGACAGTTAATTGTAACGTTCAGAGCCTGTTAATGACGATGGAACACACAAATCGCATCGCGATTCAATACATCGTCCTCCGGCCGACCTGTCTCCAAGGGTCTATTGCTGCCTCGGGCACCTTATGGTCGTTCCTCTGTGAGTCTAGATTTTCGAATCCGACGCAAAACTGACAGTTAATTGTAATGTTCAGAGCCTCTTAATGACAATGGAACACACAAATTGCGTCGCGATTCAATACATCGTCCTCCGGCCGACCTGTCTCCAAGGGTCTAGTGCTGCCTCGGGCACCTTATTGTCGTTCTCCTGTGAGTCTAGATTTTCGAATCCGACGCAAAACTGTCAGTTAATTGTAACGTTCAGAGCCTGTTAATGACGATGGATCACACAAATCGCGTCGCGATTCAATACATCGTCCTCCGGCCGACCTGTCTCCAAGGGTCTATTGCTGCCTCGGGCACCTTATGGTCGATCTCCTGTGAGTCTAGATTTTCGAATCCGACGCAAAACTGACAGTTAATTGTAAGGTTCAGAGCCAGTTAATGACGATGGAACACACAAATCGCGTCGCGATTCAATACATCGTCCTCAGGCCGACCTGTCTCCAAGGGTCTATTGCTGCCTCGGGCACCTTGTGGTCGTTCTCCGGTGGGTCTGGATTTTCGAATGCGACGCAAAACTGACAGTTAATTGTAACGTTGAGAGCCTCTTAATGACGATGGAACACACAAATTGAGTCGCGATTCAATACATCGTACTGCAGCCGACTTGTCTCCAAGGGTCTAGAGCTGCCTCGGGCACCTTATCGCCGTTCTCCTGTGAGTCTAGTTTTTCGAATCCGACGCAAAACTTACAGTTAATTGTAACGTTCGGAGCCTCTTAATGACGATGGAACACACAAATTGCGTCGCGATTCAGTACATCGTCCTCCAGCCGACTTGTCTCCAAGGGTCTATTGCTGCTCGGTCACTTTATAGTCGTTCTCCTATGAGTGTAGTTTTTCGAACACGACGCAAAACTGACAGTTAATTGTAACGTTCAGAGCCTCTTAATGACGATGGAACACACAAATTGCGTCGCGATTCAATACATCGTCCTCCAGCCGACTTGTCACCAAGGGTCTAGTGCTGATACGGGCACCTTAAGGTCGTTCTCCTGTGAGTCTAGATTTTCGAATCCGACGCAAAACTGACAGTTAATTGTAACGTTCAGAGCCTGTTAATGACGATGGAACACACAAATCCCGTCGCGATTCAATACATCGTCCTCCGGCCGACCTGTCTCCAAGGGTCTATTGCTGCCTCGGGCACCTTATGGTCGATCTCCTGTGACTCTAGATTTTCGAATCCGACGCAAAACTGACAGTTAATTGTAAGGTTCAGAGCCTCTTAATGACAATGGAACACACAAATCGCGTCGCGATTCAATACATCGTCCTCCGGCCGACCTGTCTCCAAGGGTCTATTGCTGCCTCGGGCACCTTATGGTCGATCTCCTGTGAGTCTAGAATTTCGAATCCGACGCAGTTAATTGTAACGTTCAGAGCCTGTTAATGACGATGGAACACACAAACTGCGTCGCGATTCAATACATCGTCCTCCGGCCCACCTGTCTCCAAGGGTCTAGTGCTGCCTCGGGCACCTTATTGTCGTTCTCCAGTGAGTCTAGATTTTCGAATCCGACGCAAAACTGACAGTTAATTGTAACGTTCAGAGCCTGTTAATGACGATGGATCACACAAATCTCGTCGCGATTCAATACATCGACCTCCGGCCGACCTGTCTCCAAGGGTCTATTGCTGCCTCGGGCACCTTATGGTCGATCTCCTGTGAGTCTAGATTTTCGAATCCGACGCAAAACTGACAGTTAATTGTAAGGTTCAGAGCCTGTTAATGACGATGGACCACACAAATCGCGTCGCGATTCAATACATCGTCGTCAGGCAGACCTGTCTCCAAGGGTCTATTGCTGCCTCGGGCACCTTGTGGTCGTTCTCCGGTGGGTCTCGATTTTCGAATGCGTCGCAAAACTGACAGTTAATTGTAACGTTGAGAGCCTCTTAATGACGATGGAACACACAAATTGCGTCGCGATTCAATACATCGTACTGCAGCCGACTTGTCTCCAAGGGTCTAGTGCTGCCTCGGGCACCTTATGGTCGTTCTCCTGTGAGTCTAGATTTTCGAATGCGACGCAAAACTGACAGTTAATCGTAAGGTTCAGAGCCTCTTAATGACAATGGAACACACAAATTGCGTCGCGATTCAATACATCGTCCTCCGGCCGACCTGTCTCCAAGGGTCTAGTGCTGCCTCGGGCACCTTATTGTCGTTCTCCTGTGAGTCTAGATTTTAGAATCCGACGCAAAACTGACAGTTAATTGTAAGGTTCAGAGCCTGTTAATGACGATGGAACACACAAATCGCGTCGCGATTCAATACATCGTCCTCCTGCCGACCTGTCTCCAAGGGTCTATTGCTGCCTCGGGCACCTTATGGTCGATCTCCTGTGAGTCTAGATTTTCGAATCCGACGCAAAACTGTTAGTTAATTGTAACGTTCAGAGCCTGTTAATGATGATGGAACACAAAAATTGCGTCGCGATTCAATACATCGTCCTCCAGCCGACTTGTCTCCAAGGGTCTAGTGCTGCCTCGGACACCGTATGGTCGTTCTCGTGTGAGTCTAGATTTTCGAATCCGACGCAAAACTGACAGTTAATTGTAAGGTTCAGAGCCTCTTAATGACAATGGAACACACAAATCGCGTCGCGATTCAATACATCGTCCTCCGGCCGACCTGTCTCCAAGGGTCTATTGCTGCCTCGGGCACCTTATGGTCGATCTCCTGTGAGTCTAGAATTTCGAATCGGACGCAGTTAATTGTAACGTTCAGAGCCTGTTAATGACGATGGAACACACAAACTGCGTCGCGATTCAATACATCGTCCTCCAGCGGACTTGTCTCCAAGGGTCTAGTGCTGCCTCGGACACCTTATGGTCGTTCTCCTGTGAGTCTAGATTTTCGAATCCGACGCAAAACTGACTGTGAATTGTAAGGTTCAGAGCCTCTTAGTGACAATGGAACACACAAATCGCGTCGCGATTCAATACATCGTCCTCCGGCCGACCTGCCTCCAAGTGTCTATTGCTGCCTCGGGCACCTTATTGTCGTTCTCCTGTGAGTCTAGATTTTCGAATCCGACGCAAAACTGTCAGTTAATTGTAACGTTCAGAGCCTGTTAATGACGATGGATCACACAAATCGCGTCGCGATTCAATACATCGTCCTCCGGCCGACCTGTCTCCAAGGGTCTATTGCTGCCTCGGGCACCTTATGGTCGATCTCCTGTGAGTCTAGATTTTCGAATCCGACGCAAAACTGACAGTTAATTGTAAGGTTCAGAGCCAGTTAATGACGATGGAACACACAAATCGCGTCGCGATTCAATACATCGTCCTCAGGCCGACCTGTCTCCAAGGGTCTATTGCTGCCTCGGGCACCTTGTGGTCGTTCTCCGGTGGGTCTGGATTTTCGAATGCGACGCAAAACTGACAGTTAATTGTAACGTTGAGAGCCTCTTAATGACGATGGAACACACAAATTGAGTCGCGATTCAATACATCGTACTGCAGCCGACTTGTCTCCAAGGGTCTAGAGCTGCCTCGGGCACCTTATCGCCGTTCTCCTGTGAGTCTAGTTTTTCGAATCCGACGCAAAACTTACAGTTAATTGTAACGTTCAGAGCCTCTTAATGACGATGGAACACACAAATTGCGTCGCGATTCAGTACATCGTCCTCCAGCCGACTTGTCTCCAAGGGTCTATTGCTGCCTCGGTCACTTTATAGTCGTTCTCCTATGAGTGTAGTTTTTCGAACACGACGCAAAACTGACAGTTAATTGTAACGTTCAGAGCCTCTTAATGACGATGGAACACACAAATTGCGTCGCGATTCAATACATCGTCCTCCAGCCGACTTGTCACCAAGGGTCTAGTGCTGATACGGGCACCTTAAGGTCGTTCTCCTGTGAGTCTAGATTTTCGAATCCGACGCAAAACTGACAGTTAATTGTAACGTTCAGAGCCTGTTAATGACGATGGAACACACAAATCCCGTCGCGATTCAATACATCGTCCTCCGGCCGACCTGTCTCCAAGGGTCTATTGCTGCCTCGGGCACCTTATGGTCGATCTCCTGTGACTCTAGATTTTCGAATCCGACGCAAAACTGACAGTTAATTGTAAGGTTCAGAGCCTCTTAATGACAATGGAACACACAAATCGCGTCGCGATTCAATACATCGTCCTCCGGCCGACCTGTCTCCAAGGGTCTATTGCTGCCTCGGGCACCTTATGGTCGATCTCCTGTGAGTCTAGAATTTCGAATCCGACGCAGTTAATTGTAACGTTCAGAGCCTGTTAATGACGATGGAACACACAAACTGCGTCGCGATTCAATACATCGTCCTCCGGCCCACCTGTCTCCAAGGGTCTAGTGCTGCCTCGGGCACCTTATTGTCGTTCTCCAGTGAGTCTAGATTTTCGAATCCGACGCAAAACTGACAGTTAATTGTAACGTTCAGAGCCTGTTAATGACGATGGATCACACAAATCTCGTCGCGATTCAATACATCGACCTCCGGCCGACCTGTCTCCAAGGGTCTATTGCTGCCTCGGGCACCTTATGGTCGATCTCCTGTGAGTCTAGATTTTCGAATCCGACGCAAAACTGACAGTTAATTGTAAGGTTCAGAGCCTGTTAATGACGATGGACCACACAAATCGCGTCGCGATTCAATACATCGTCGTCAGGCAGACCTGTCTCCAAGGGTCTATTGCTGCCTCGGGCACCTTGTGGTCGTTCTCCGGTGGGTCTCGATTTTCGAATGCGTCGCAAAACTGACAGTTAATTGTAACGTTGAGAGCCTCTTAATGACGATGGAACACACAAATTGCGTCGCGATTCAATACATCGTACTGCAGCCGACTTGTCTCCAAGGGTCTAGTGCTGCCTCGGGCACCTTATGGTCGTTCTCCTGTGAGTCTAGATTTTCGAATGCGACGCAAAACTGACAGTTAATCGTAAGGTTCAGAGCCTCTTAATGACAATGGAACACACAAATTGCGTCGCGATTCAATACATCGTCCTCCGGCCGACCTGTCTCCAAGGGTCTAGTGCTGCCTCGGGCACCTTATTGTCGTTCTCCTGTGAGTCTAGATTTTCGAATCCGACGCAAAACTGACAGTTAATTGTAAGGTTCAGAGCCTGTTAATGACGATGGAACACACAAATCGCGTTGCGATTCAATACATCGTCCTCCGGCCGACCTGTCTCCAAGGGTCTATTGCTGCCTCGGGCACCTTATGGTCGATCTCCTGTGAGTCTAGATTTTCGAATCCGACGCAAAACTGTTAGTTAATTGTAACGTTCAGAGCCTGTTAATGATGATGGAACACAAAAATTGCGTCGCGATTCAATACATCGTCCTCCAGCCGACTTGTCTCCAAGGGTCTAGTGCTGCCTCGGACACCGTATGGTCGTTCTCGTGTGAGTCTAGATTTTCGAATCCGACGCAAAACTGACAGTTAATTGTAAGGTTCAGAGCCTCTTAATGACAATGGAACACACAAATCGCGTCGCGATTCAATACATCGTCCTCCGGCCGACCTGTCTCCAAGGGTCTATTGCTGCCTCGGGCACCTTATGGTCGATCTCCTGTGAGTCTAGAATTTCGAATCGGACGCAGTTAATTGTAACGTTCAGAGCCTGTTAATGACGATGGAACACACAAACTGCGTCGCGATTCAATACATCGTCCTCCAGCGGACTTGTCTCCAAGGGTCTAGTGCTGCCTCGGACACCTTATGGTCGTTCTCCTGTGAGTCTAGATTTTCGAATCCGACGCAAAACTGACTGTGAATTGTAAGGTTCAGAGCCTCTTAGTGACAATGGAACACACAAATCGCGTCGCGATTCAATACATCGTCCTCCGGCCGACCTGCCTCCAAGTGTCTATTGCTGCCTCGGGCACCTTATGGTCGATCTTCTGTGAGTCTAGATTTTCGAATCCGACGCATAACTGACAGTTAATTGTAACGTTCAGAGCCTGTTTATGACGATGGAACACACAAATCCCGTCGCGATTCAATACATCGTCCTCCGGCCGACCTGTCTCCAAGGGTCTATTGCTGCCTCGGGCACCTTATGGTCGATCTCCTGTGAGTCTAGATTTTCGAATCCGACGCAAAACTGACAGTTAATTGTAACGTTCAGAGCCTGTTAATGACGATGGAACACACAAATCGCGTCGCGATTCAATACATCGTCCTCCGGCCGACCTGTCTCCAAGGGTCTATTGCTGCCTCGGGCACCTTATGGTCGATCTCCTGTGAGTCTAGATTTTCGAATCCGACGCAAAACTGACAGTTAATTGTAACGTTCAGAGCCTGTTAATGACGATGGAACACACAAATCGCGTCGCGATTCAATACATCGTCCTCCGGCCGACCTGTCTCCAAGGGTCTATTGCTGCCTCGGGCACCTTATGGTCGATCTCTTGTGAGTCTAGATTTTCGAATCCGACGCAAACCTGACAGTTAATTGTAATTTTCAGAGCCTGTAAATGACGATGGAACACACAAATTGCGTCGCGATTCAATACATCGTCCTCCAGCCGACTTGTCTCCAAGGGTCTAGTGCTGCCTCGGGCACCTTATGGTCGTTCTCCTGTGAGTCTAGATTTTCGAATGCGACGCAAAACTGACAGTTAATCGTAAGGTTCAGAGCCTCTTAATGACAATGGAACACACAAATTGCGTCGCGATTCAATACATCGTCCTCCGGCCGACCTGTCTCCAAGGGTCTAGTGCTGCCTCGGGCACCTTATTGTCGTTCTCCTGTGAGTCTAGATTTTCGAATCCGACGCAAAACTGACAGTTAATTGTAACGTTCAGAGCCTGTTAATGACGATGGATCACACAAATCGCGTCGCGATTCAATACATCGTCCTCCGGCCGACCTGTCTCCAAGGGTCTATTGCTGCCTCGGGCACCTTATGGTCGATCTCCTGTGAGTCTAGATTTTCGAATCCGACGCAAAACTGACAGTTAATTGTAAGGTTCAGAGCCTGATAATGACGATGGAACACACAAATCGCGTCGCGATTCAATACTTCGTCCTCAGGCCGACCTGTCTCCAAGGGTCTATTGCTGCCTCGGGCACCTTGTGGTCGTTCTCCGGTGGGTCTGGATTTTCGAATGCGACGCAAAACTGACAGTTAATTGTAACGTTGAGAGCCTCTTAATGACGATGGAACACACAAATTGCGTCGCGATTCAATACATCGTACAGCAGCCGACTTGTCTCCAAGGGTCTAGAGCTGCCTCGGGCACCTTATCGCCGTTCTCCTGTGAGTCTAGTTTTTCGAATCCGACGCAAAACTTACAGTTAATTGTAACGTTCAGAGCCTCTTAATGACGATGGAACACACAAATTGCGTCGCGATTCAGTACATCGTCCTCCAGCCGACTTGTCTCCAAGGGTCTATTGCTGCCTCGGTCACTTTATAGTCGTTCTCCTATGAGTGTAGTTTTTCGAACACGACGCAAAACTGACAGTTAATTGTAACGTTCAGAGCCTCTTAATGACGATGGAACACACAAATTGCGTCGCGATTCAATACATCGTCCTCCAGCCGACTTGTCTCCAAGGGTCTAGTGCTGATACGGGCACCTTAAGGTCGTTCTCCTGTGAGTCTAGATTTTCGAATCCGACGCAAAACTGACAGTTAATTGTAACGTTCAGAGCCTGTTAATGACGATGGAACTAACAAATCGCGTCGCGATTCAATACATCGTCCTCCGGCCGACCTGTCTCCAAGGGTCTATTGCTGCCTCGGGCACCTTATGGTCGATCTCCTGTGACTCTAGATTTTCGAATCCGACGCAAAACAGACAGTTAATTGTAAGGTTCAGAGCCTCTTAATGACAATGGAACACACAAATCGCGTCGCGATTCAATACATCGTCCTCCGGCCGATCTGTCTCCAAGGGTCTATTGCTGCCTCGGGCACCTTATGGTCGATCTCCTGTGAGTCTAGAATTTCGAATCCGACGCAGTTAATTGTAACGTTCAGAACCTGTTAATGACGATGGAACACACAAACTGCGTCGCGATTCAATACATCGTCCTCCGGCCGACCTGTCTCCAAGGGTCTAGTGCTGCCTCGGGCACCTTATTGTCGTTCTCCAGTGAGTCTAGATTTTCGAATCCGACGCAAAACTGACAGTTAATTGTAACGTTCAGAGCCTGTTAATGACGATGGATCACACAAATCTCGTCGCGATTCAATACATCGTCCTCCGGCCGACCTGTCTCCAAGGGTCTATTGCTGCCTCGGGCACCTTATGGTCGATCTCCTGTGAGTCTAGATTTTCGAATCCGACGCAAAACTGTCAGTTAATTGTAAGGTTCAGAGCCTGTTAATGACGATGGACCACACAAATCGCGTCGCGATTCAATACATCGTCGTCAGGCCGACCTGTCTCCAAGGGTCTATTGCTGCCTCGGGCACCTTGTGGTCGTTCTCCGGTGGGTCTCGATTTTCGAATGCGACGCAAACTGACAGTTAATTGTAACGTTGAGAGCCTCTTAATGACGATGGAACACACAAATTGCGTCGCGATTCAATACATCGTACTGCAGCCGACTTGTCTCCAAGGGTCTATAGCTGCCTCGGGCACCTTATCGTCGTTCTCCTGTGAGTCTAGTTTTTCGAATCCGACGCAAAACTTACAGTTAATTGTAACGTTCAGAGCCTGTTAATGACGATGGAACACACAAATCGCGTCGCGATTCAATACATCGTCCTCCAGGCGATTTGTCTCCAAGGGTCTAGTGCTGCCTCGGGCGCCTTATGGTCGTTCTCCTGTGAGTCTAGATTTTCGAATCCGACGCAAAACTGACAGTTAATTGTAACGTTCAGAGCCTGTTAATGACGATGGAACACACAAATCGCGTCGCGATTCAATACATCGTCCTCCGGCCGACCTGTCTCCAAGGGTCTATTGCTGCCTCGGGCACCTTATGGTCGTTCCTCAGTGAGTCTAGATTTTCGAATCCGACGCAAAACTGACAGTTAATTGTAATGTTCAGAGCCTCTTAATGACAATGGAACACACAAATTGCGTCGCGATTCAATACATCGTCCTCCGGCCGACCTGTCTCCAAGGGTCTATTGCTGCCTCGGGCACCTTATGGTCGATCTCTTGTGAGTCTAGATTTTCGAATCCGACGCAAACCTGACAGTTAATTGTAACGTTCAGAGCTTGTAAATGACGATGGAACACTCAAATTGCGTCGCGATTCAATACATCGTCCTCCAGCCGACTTGTCTCCAAGGGTCTAGTGCTGCCTCGGGCACCTTATGGTAGTTCTCCTGTGAGTCTAGATTTTCGAATGCGACGCAAAACTGACAGTTAATCGTAAGGTTCAGAGCCTCTTAATGACAATGGAACACACAAATTCCGTCGCGATTCAATACATCGTCCTCCGGCCGACCTGTCTCCAAGGGTCTAGTGCTGCCTCGGGCACCTTATTGTTGTTCTCCTGTGAGTCTAGATTTTCGAATCCGACGCAAAACTGACAGTTAATTGTAACGTTCAGAGCCTGTTAATGACGATGGATCACACAAATCGCGTCGCGATTCAATACATCGTCCTCCGGCCGACCTGTCTCCAAGGGTCTATTGCTGCCTCGGGCACCTTATGGTCGATCTCCTGTGAGTCTAGATTTTCGAATCCGACGCAAAACTGACAGTTAATTGTAAGGTTCAGAGCCTGTTAATGACGATGGAACACACAAATCGCGTCGCGATTCAATACATCGTCCTCCGGCCGACCTGTCTCCAAGGGTCTATTGCTGCCTCGGGCACCTTATGGTCGATCTCCTGTGAGTCTAGATTTTCGAATCCGACGCAAAACTGACAGTTAATTGTAACGTTCAGAGCCTGTTAATGACGATGGAACACACAAATTGCGTCGCGATTCAATACATCGTCCTCCAGCCGACTTGTCTCCAAGGGTCTAGTGCTGCCTCGGACACCGTATGGTCGTTCTCGTGTGAGTCTAGATTTTCGAATCCGACGCAAAACTGACAGTTAATTGTAAGGTTCAGAGCCTCTTAATGACAATGGAACACACAAATCGCGTCGCGATTCAATACATCGTCCTCCAGCCGACCTGTCTCCAAGGGTCTATTGCTGCCTCGGGCACCTTATGGTCGATCTCCTGTGAGTCTAGAATTTCGAATCCGACGCAGTTAATTGTAACGTTCAGAGCCTGTTAATGACGATGGAACACACAAATTGCGTCGCGATTCAATACATCGTCTTCCAGCCGACTTGTCTCCAAGGGTCTAGTGCTGCCTCGGACACCGTATGGTCGTTCTCGTGTGAGTCTAGATTTTCGAATCCGACGCAAAACTGACAGTTAATTGTAAGGTTCAGAGCCTCTTAATGACAATGGAACACACAAATCGCGTCGCGATTCAATACATCGTCCTCCAGCCGACCTGTCTCCAAGGGTCTATTGCTGCCTTGGGCACCTTATGGTCGATCTCCTGTGAGTCTAGAATTTCGAATCCGACGCAGTTAATTGTAACGTTCAGAGCCTGTTAATGACGATGGAACACACAAACTGCGTCGCGATTCAATACATCGTCCTCCAGCGGACTTGTCTCCAAGGGTCTAGTGCTGCCTCGGACACCTTATGGTCGTTCTCCTGTGAGTCTAGATTTTCGAATCCGACGCATAACTGACAGTTAATTGTAACGTTCAGAGCCTGTTAATGACGATGGAACACACAAATCCCGTCGCGATTCAATACATCGTCCTCCGGCCGACCTGTCTCCAAGGGTCTATTGCTGCCTCGGGCACCTTATGGTCGATCTCCTGTGAGTCTAGATTTTCGAATCCGACGCAAAACTGATAGTTAATTGTAACGTTCAGAGCCTGTTAATGACGATGGAACACACAAATTGCGTCGCGATTCAATACATCGTCCTCCGGCCGACCTGTCTCCAAGGGTCTATTGCTGCCTCGGGCACCTTATGGTCGATCTCTTGTGAGTCTAGATTTTCGAATCCGACGCAAACCTGACAGTTAATTGTAACTTTCAGAGCCTGTAAATGACGATGGAACACACAAATTGCGTCGCGATTCAATACATCGTCCTCCAGCCGACTTGTCTCCAAGGGTCTAGTGCTGCCTCGGGCACCTTATGGTCGTTCTCCTGTGAGTCTAGATTTTCGAATGCGACGCAAAACTGACAGTTAATCGTAAGGTTCAGAGCCTCTTAATGACAATGGAACACACAAATTGCGTCGCGATTCAATACATCGTCCTCCGGCCGACCTGTCTCCAAGGGTCTAGTGCTGCCTCGGGCACCTTATTGTCGTTCTCCTGTGAGTCTAGATTTTCGAATCCGACGCAAAACTGACAGTTAATTGTAACGTTCAGAGCCTGTTAATGACGATGGATCACACAAATTGCGTCGCGATTCAATACATCGTCCTCCGGCCGACCTGTCTCCAAGGGTCTATTGCTGCCTCGGGCACCTTATGGTCGATCTCCTGTGAGTCTAGATTTTCGAATCCGACGCAAAACTGACAGTTAATTGTAAGGTTCAGAGCCTGTTAATGACGATGGAACACACAAATCGCGTCGTGATTCAATACATCGTCCTCAGGCCGACCTGTCTCCAAGGGTCTATTGCTGCCTCGGGCACCTTGTGGTCGTTCTCCGGTGGGTCTGGATTTTCGAATGCGACGCAAAACTGACAGTTAATTGTAACGTTGAGAGCCTCTTAATGACGATGGAACACACAAATTGCGTCGCGATTCAATACATCGTACTGCAGCCGACTTGTCTCCAAGGGTCTATAGCTGCCTCGGGCACCTTATCGCCGTTCTCCTGTGAGTCTAGTTATTCGAATCCGACGCAAAACTTACAGTTAATTGTAACGTTCAGAGCCTCTTAATGACGATGGAACACACAAATTGCGTCGCGATTCAGTACATCGTCCTCCAGCCGACTTGTCTCCAACGGTCTATTGCTGCCTCGGTCACTTTATAGTCGTTCTCCTACGAGTGTAGTTTTTCGAACACGACGCAAAACTGACAGTTAATTGTAACGTTCAGAGCCTCTTAATGACGATGGAACACACAAATTGCGTCGCGATTCAATACATCGTCCTCCAGCCGACTTGTCTCCAAGGGTCTAGTGCTGATACGGGCACCTTAAGGTCGTTCTCCTGTGAGTCTAGATTTTCGAATCCGACGCAAAACTGACAGTTAATTGTAACGTTCAGAGCCTGTTAATGACGATGGAACCAACAAATCGCGTCGCGATACAATACATCGTCCTCCGGCCGACCTGTCTCCAAGGGTCTATTGCTGCCTCGGGCACCTTATGGTCGATCTCCTGTGACTCTAGATTTTCGAATCCGACGCAAAACTGACAGTTAATTGTAAGGTTCAGAGCCTCTTAATGACAATGGAACACACAAATCGCGTCGCGATTCAATACATCGTCCTCCGGCCGACCTGTCTCCAAGGGTCTATTGCTGCCTCGGGCACCTTATGGTCGATCTCCTGTGATTCTAGAATTTCGAATCCGACGCAGTTAATTGTAACGTTCAGAGCCTGTTAATGACGATGGAACACACAAACTGCCTCGCGATTCAATACATCGTCCTCCGGCCGACCTGTCTCCAAGGGTCTAGTGCTGCCTCGGGCACCTTATTGTCGTTCTCCTGTGAGTCTAGATTTTCGAATCCGACGCAAAACTGACAGTTAATTGTAACGTTCAGAGCCTGTTAATGACGATGGATCACACAAATCTCGTCGCGATTCAATACATCGTCCTCCGGCCGACCTGTCTCCAAGGGTCTATTGGTGCCTCGGGCACCTTATGGTCGATCTCCTGTGAGTCTAGATTTTCGAATCCGACGCAAAACTGACAGTTAATTGTAACGTTCAGAGCCTGTTAATGACGATGGAACACACAAATTGCGTCGCGATTCAATACATCGTCCTCCAGCCGACTTGTCTCCAAGGGTCTAGTGCTGCCTCGGACACCGTATGGTCGTTCTCGTGTGAGTCTAGATTTTCGAATCCGACGCAAAACTGACAGTTAATTGTAAGGTTCAGAGCCTCTTAATGACAATGGAACACACAAATCGCGTCGCGATTCAATACATCGTCCTCCAGCCGACCTGTCTCCAAGGGTCTATTGCTGCCTCGGGCACCTTATGGTCGATCTCCTGTGAGTCTAGAATTTCGAATCCGACGCAGTTAATTGTAACGTTCAGAGCCTGTTAATGACGATGGATCACACAAATCGCGTCGCGATTCAATACATCGTCCTCCGGCCGACCTGTCTCCAAGGGTCTATTGCTGCCTCGGGCACCTTATGGTCGATCTCCTGTGAGTCTAGATTTTCGAATCCGACGCAAAACTGACAGTTAATTGTAAGGTTCAGAGCCTGTTAATGACGATGGAACACACAAATCGCGTCGCGATTCAATACATCGTCCTCCGGCCGACCTGTCTCCAAGGGTCTATTGCTGCCTCGGGCACCTTATGGTCGATCTCCTGTGAGTCTAGATTTTCGAATCCGACGCAAAACTGACAGTTAATTGTAACGTTCAGAGCCTGTTAATGACGATGGAACACACAAATTGCGTCGCGATTCAATACATCGTCCTCCAGCCGACTTGTCTCCAAGGGTCTAGTGCTGCCTCGGACACCGTATGGTCGTTCTCGTGTGAGTCTAGATTTTCGAATCCGACGCAAAACTGACAGTTAATTGTAAGGTTCAGAGCCTCTTAATGACAATGGAACACACAAATCGCGTCGCGATTCAATACATCGTCCTCCAGCCGACCTGTCTCCAAGGGTCTATTGCTGCCTCGGGCACCTTATGGTCGATCTCCTGTGAGTCTAGAATTTCGAATCCGACGCAGTTAATTGTAACGTTCAGAGCCTGTTAATGACGATGGAACACACAAATTGCGTCGCGATTCAATACATCGTCTTCCAGCCGACTTGTCTCCAAGGGTCTAGTGCTGCCTCGGACACCGTATGGTCGTTCTCGTGTGAGTCTAGATTTTCGAATCCGACGCAAAACTGACAGTTAATTGTAAGGTTCAGAGCCTCTTAATGACAATGGAACACACAAATCGCGTCGCGATTCAATACATCGTCCTCCAGCCGACCTGTCTCCAAGGGTCTATTGCTGCCTTGGGCACCTTATGGTCGATCTCCTGTGAGTCTAGAATTTCGAATCCGACGCAGTTAATTGTAACGTTCAGAGCCTGTTAATGACGATGGAACACACAAACTGCGTCGCGATTCAATACATCGTCCTCCAGCGGACTTGTCTCCAAGGGTCTAGTGCTGCCTCGGACACCTTATGGTCGTTCTCCTGTGAGTCTAGATTTTCGAATCCGACGCATAACTGACAGTTAATTGTAACGTTCAGAGCCTGTTAATGACGATGGAACACACAAATCCCGTCGCGATTCAATACATCGTCCTCCGGCCGACCTGTCTCCAAGGGTCTATTGCTGCCTCGGGCACCTTATGGTCGATCTCCTGTGAGTCTAGATTTTCGAATCCGACGCAAAACTGATAGTTAATTGTAACGTTCAGAGCCTGTTAATGACGATGGAACACACAAATTGCGTCGCGATTCAATACATCGTCCTCCGGCCGACCTGTCTCCAAGGGTCTATTGCTGCCTCGGGCACCTTATGGTCGATCTCTTGTGAGTCTAGATTTTCGAATCCGACGCAAACCTGACAGTTAATTGTAACTTTCAGAGCCTGTAAATGACGATGGAACACACAAATTGCGTCGCGATTCAATACATCGTCCTCCAGCCGACTTGTCTCCAAGGGTCTAGTGCTGCCTCGGGCACCTTATGGTCGTTCTCCTGTGAGTCTAGATTTTCGAATGCGACGCAAAACTGACAGTTAATCGTAAGGTTCAGAGCCTCTTAATGACAATGGAACACACAAATTGCGTCGCGATTCAATACATCGTCCTCCGGCCGACCTGTCTCCAAGGGTCTAGTGCTGCCTCGGGCACCTTATTGTCGTTCTCCTGTGAGTCTAGATTTTCGAATCCGACGCAAAACTGACAGTTAATTGTAACGTTCAGAGCCTGTTAATGACGATGGATCACACAAATTGCGTCGCGATTCAATACATCGTCCTCCGGCCGACCTGTCTCCAAGGGTCTATTGCTGCCTCGGGCACCTTATGGTCGATCTCCTGTGAGTCTAGATTTTCGAATCCGACGCAAAACTGACAGTTAATTGTAAGGTTCAGAGCCTGTTAATGACGATGGAACACACAAATCGCGTCGTGATTCAATACATCGTCCTCAGGCCGACCTGTCTCCAAGGGTCTATTGCTGCCTCGGGCACCTTGTGGTCGTTCTCCGGTGGGTCTGGATTTTCGAATGCGACGCAAAACTGACAGTTAATTGTAACGTTGAGAGCCTCTTAATGACGATGGAACACACAAATTGCGTCGCGATTCAATACATCGTACTGCAGCCGACTTGTCTCCAAGGGTCTATAGCTGCCTCGGGCACCTTATCGCCGTTCTCCTGTGAGTCTAGTTATTCGAATCCGACGCAAAACTTACAGTTAATTGTAACGTTCAGAGCCTCTTAATGACGATGGAACACACAAATTGCGTCGCGATTCAGTACATCGTCCTCCAGCCGACTTGTCTCCAACGGTCTATTGCTGCCTCGGTCACTTTATAGTCGTTCTCCTACGAGTGTAGTTTTTCGAACACGACGCAAAACTGACAGTTAATTGTAACGTTCAGAGCCTCTTAATGACGATGGAACACACAAATTGCGTCGCGATTCAATACATCGTCCTCCAGCCGACTTGTCTCCAAGGGTCTAGTGCTGATACGGGCACCTTAAGGTCGTTCTCCTGTGAGTCTAGATTTTCGAATCCGACGCAAAACTGACAGTTAATTGTAACGTTCAGAGCCTGTTAATGACGATGGAACCAACAAATCGCGTCGCGATACAATACATCGTCCTCCGGCCGACCTGTCTCCAAGGGTCTATTGCTGCCTCGGGCACCTTATGGTCGATCTCCTGTGACTCTAGATTTTCGAATCCGACGCAAAACTGACAGTTAATTGTAAGGTTCAGAGCCTCTTAATGACAATGGAACACACAAATCGCGTCGCGATTCAATACATCGTCCTCCGGCCGACCTGTCTCCAAGGGTCTATTGCTGCCTCGGGCACCTTATGGTCGATCTCCTGTGATTCTAGAATTTCGAATCCGACGCAGTTAATTGTAACGTTCAGAGCCTGTTAATGACGATGGAACACACAAACTGCCTCGCGATTCAATACATCGTCCTCCGGCCGACCTGTCTCCAAGGGTCTAGTGCTGCCTCGGGCACCTTATTGTCGTTCTCCTGTGAGTCTAGATTTTCGAATCCGACGCAAAACTGACAGTTAATTGTAACGTTCAGAGCCTGTTAATGACGATGGATCACACAAATCTCGTCGCGATTCAATACATCGTCCTCCGGCCGACCTGTCTCCAAGGGTCTATTGGTGCCTCGGGCACCTTATGGTCGATCTCCTGTGAGTCTAGATTTTCGAATCCGACGCAAAACTGACAGTTAATTGTAAGGTTCAGAGCCTGTTAATGACGATGGACCACACAAATCGCGTCGCGATTCAATACATCGTCGTCAGGCCGACCTGTCTCCAAGGGTCTATTGCTGCCTCGGGCACCTTGTGGTCGTTCTCCGGTGGGTCTCGATTTTCGAATGCGACGCAAAACTGACAGTTAATTGTAACGTTGAGAGCCTCTTAATGACGATGGAACACACAAATTGCGTCGCGATTCAATACATCGTACTGCAGCCGACTTGTCTCCAAGGGTCTATAGCTGCCTCGGGCACCTTATCGTCGTTCTCCTGTGAGTCTAGTTTTTCGAATCCGACGCAAAACTTACAGTTAATTGTAACGTTCAGAGCCTCTTAATGACGATGGAACACACAAATTGCGTCGCGATTCAGTACATCGTCCTCCAGCCGACTTGTCTCCAAGGGTCTATTGCTGCCTCGGTCACTTTATAGTCGTTCTCCTGTGAGTCTAGTTTTTCGAACACGACGCAAAACTGACAGTTAATTGTAATGTTCAGAGCCTCTTAATGACGATGGAACACACAAATTGCGTCGCGATTCAATACATCGTCCTCCAGCCGACTTGTCTCCAAGGGTCTAGTGCTGATACGGGCACCTTAAGGTCGTTCTCCTGTGAGTCTAGATTTTCGAATCCGACGCAAAACTGACAGTTAATTGTAACGTTCAGAGCCTGTTAATGACGATGGAACACACAAATCGCGTCGCGATTCAATACATCGTCCTCCGGCCGACCTGTCTCCAAGGGTCTATTGCTGCCTCGGGCACCTTATGGTCGATCTCCTGTGACTCTAGATTTTCGAATCCGACGCAAAACTGACAGTTAATTGTAAGGTTCAGAGCCTGTTCATGACGATGGAACACACAAATTACGTCGCGACTCAATACATCGTCCTCCGGCCGACCTGTCTCCAAGGGTCTATTGCTCCCTCGGGCACCTTATGGTCGTTCTCCTGTGAGTCTAGATTTTCGAATCCGACGCAAAACTGACAGTTAATTGTAACGTTCAGAGCCTGTTAATGACGATGGAACACACAAATTGCGTCGCGATTCAATACATCGTCCTCCGGCCGACCTGTCTCCAAGGGTCTATTGCTGCCTCGGGCACCTTATGGTCGTTCTCCAGTGAGTCTAGATTTTCGAATCCGACGCAAAACTGATAGTTAATTGTAACGTTTAGAGCCTGTTAATGACGATGGAACACACAAATCGCGTCGCGATTCAATACATCGTCCTCCAGCCGACTTGTCTCCAAGGGTCTAGTGCTGCCTCGGGCACCTTATGGTCGTTCCTCTGTGAGTCTAGATTTTCGAATCCGACGCAAAACTGACAGTTAATTGTAAGGTTCAGAGCCTCTTAATGACAATGAAACAAACAAATTGCGTCGCGATTCAATATATCGTCCTCCGGCCGACCTGTCTCCAAGGGTCTTTTGCTGCCTCGGGCACCTTATGGTCGAGCTCCTGTGAGTCTAGATATTCGAATCCGACGCAAAACCGACAGTTAATTGTAACGTTCAGAGCCTGTTAATGACGATGGAACACACAAATCGCGTCGCGATTCAATACATCGTCCTCCGGCCGACCTGTCTCCAAGGGTCTATTGCTGCCTCGGGCACCTTATGGTCGATCTCCTGTGAGTCTAGATTTTCGAATCCGACGCAAAACTGACAGTTAATTGTAACGTTCAGAGCCTGTTAATGACGATGGAACACACAAATCCCGTCGCGATTCAATACATCGTCCTCCGGCCGACCTGTCTCCCAGGGTCTAGTGCTGCCTCGGGCACCTTATGGTCGATCTGCTGTGAGTTTAGATTTTCGAATCTGACGCAAAACTTACAGTTAATTGTAAGGTTCAGAGCCTCTTAATGACAATGGAACACACAAATCGCGTCGCGATACAATACGTCGTCCTCCGGCCGACCTCTCTCCAAGGGTCTATTGCTGCCTCGGGCACCGTATGGTCGACCTCCTGTGAGTCTAGATTTTCGAATCCGACGCAAAACTGTCAGTTAATTGTAACGTTCAGAGCCTGTTAATGACGATGGAACACACAAATTGCGTCGCGATTCAATACATCGTCTTCCAGCCGACTTGTCTCCAAGGGTCTAGTGCTGCCTCGGACACCGTATGGTCGTTCTCCTGTGAGTCTAGATTTTCGAATCCGACGCAAAACTGACAGTTAATTGTAAGGCTCAGTGCCTCTTAATGACAATGGAACACACAAATCGCGTCGCGATTCAATACATCGTCCTCCGGCCGACTTGTCTCCAAGGGACTATTGCTGCCTCGGGCACCTTATGGTCGATCTCCTGTGAGTCTAGATTTTCGAAACCGACACAGTTAATTGTAACGTTCAGGGCCTGTTAATGACGATGGAACACACAAATAGCGTCGCGATTCAATACATCGTCCTCCAGCCGACTTGTCTCCAAGGGTCTAGTGCTGCCTCGGATACCTTATGGTCGTCCTCCTGTGAGTCTAGATTTTCGAATCCGACGCAAAACTGACAGTTAATTGTAAGGTTCAGAGCCTCTTAATGACAATGGAACACACAAATCGCGTCGCGATTCAATACATCATCCTCCGGCCGACCTGCCTCCAAGGGTCTATTGCTGCCTCGGGCACCTTATGGTCGATCTCCCGTGAGTCTAGATTTTCGAATCCGACGCAAAACTGACTGTTAATTGTAACGTTCAGAGCCTGTTAATGACGATGGAACACACAAATCCCGTCGCGATTCAATACATCGTCCTCCGGCCGACCTGTCTCCAAGGGTCTATTGCTGCCTCGGGCACCTTATGGTCGATCTCCTGTGAGTCTAGATTTTCGAATCCGACGCAAAACTGACAGTTAATTGTAACTTTCAGAGCCTGTTAATGACGATGGAAAACACAAATCGCGTCGCGATTCAATACATCGTCCTCCGGCCGACCTGCCTCCAAGGGTCTATTGCTGCCTCGGGCACCTTATGGTCGATCTCCTGTGAGTCTAGATTTTCGAATCCGACGCAAAGCTGACAGTTATTTGTAAGGTTCAAAGTCTGCTAATGACGATGGAACACACAAATTGCGTCGCGATTCAGTACATCGTCCTCCGGCCGACCTGTCTCCAAGGGTCTATTGCTGCCTCGGGCACCTTATGGTCGATCTCCTGTGAGTCTAGATTTTCGAATCCGACGCAAAACTGACAGTTAATTGTAAGGTTCAGAGCCTGTTAATGACGATGGAACACACAAATCGCGTCGCGATTCAATACATCGTCCTCCAGCCGATTTGTCTCCAAGGGTCTAGTGCTGCCTCGGGCACCTTATTGTCGTTCTCCTGTGAGTCTAGATTTTCAAATCCGACGCAAAACTGACAGTTAATTGTAACGTTCAGAGCCTGTTAATGACGATGGATCACACAAATCGCGTCGTGATTCAATACATCGTCCTCCGGCCGACCTGTCTCCAAGGGTCTATTGCTGCCTCGGGCACCTTATGGTCGATCTCCTGTGAGTCTAGATTTTCGAATCCGACGCAAAACTGACAGTTATTTGTAAGGTTCAGAGTCTGCTAATGACGATGGAACACACAAATTGCGTCGCGATTCAGTACATCGTCCTCCGGCCGACCTGTCTCCAAGGGTCTATTGCTGCCTCGGGCACCTTATGGTCGTTCCTCTGTGAGTCTAGATTTTCGAATCCGACGCAAAACTGACAGTTAATTGTAATGTTCAGAGCCTCTTAATGACAATGGAACACACAAATTGCGTCGCGATTCAATACATCGTGCTCCGGCCGACCTGTCTCCAAGGGTCTATTGCTGCCTCGGGCACCTTATGGTCGATCTCTTGTGAGTCTAGATTTTCGAATCCGACGCAAACCTGACTGTTAATTGTAACTTTCAGAGCCTGTAAATGACGATGGAACACACAAATTGCGTCGCGATTCAATACATCGTCCTCCAGCCGACTTGTCTCCAAGGGTCTAGTGCTGCCTTGGGCACCTTATTGTCGTTCTTCTGTGAGTCTAGATTTTCGAATCCGACGCAAAACTGACAGTTAATTGTAACGTTCAGAGCCTGTTAATGACGATGGATCACACAAATCGCGTCGTGATTCAATACATCGTCCTCCGGCCGACCTGTCTCCAAGGGTCTATTGCTGCCTCGGGCACCTTATGGTCGATCTCCTGTGAGTCTAGATTTTCGAATCCGACGCAAAACTGACAGTTAATTGTAAGGTTCAGAGCCTGTTAATGACGATGGAACACACAAATCGCGTCGCGATTCAATACATCGTCCTCCGGCCGACCTGTCTCCAAGGGTCTATTGCTGCCTCGGGCACCTTATGGTCGTTCTCCTGTGAGTCTAGATTTTCGAATCCGACGCAAAACTGACAGTTAATTGTAACGTTCAGAGCCTGTTAATGACGATGGAACACACAAATCGCGTCGCGATTCAATACATCGTCCTCCAGCCGATTTGTCTCCAAGGGTCTAGTGCTGCCTCGGGCACCTTATGGTCGTTCCTCTGTGAGTCTAGATTTTCGAATGCGACGCAAAACTGACAGTTAATTGTAAGGTTCAGAGCCTCTTAATGACAATGGAACACACAAATTGCGTCGCGATTCAATACATCGTCCTCCGGCCGACCTGTCTCCAAGGGTCTATTGCTGCCTCGGGCACCTTATGGTCGATCACCTGTGAGTCTAGATTTTCGATTCCGACGCAAACCTGACAGTTAATTGTAACGTTCAGAGCCTGTAAATGACGATGGAACACACAAATCGCGTCGCGATTCAATACATCGTCCTCCGGCCGACTTGTCTCCAAGGGTCTATTGCTGCCTCGGGCACCTTATTGTCATTCTCCTGTGAGTCTAGATTTTCGAATGCGACGCAAAACTGACTGTTAATCGTAAGGTTCAGAGCCTCTTAATGACAATGGAACACACAAATTGCGTCGCGATTCAATACATCGTCCTCCGGCCGACCTGTCTCCAAGGGTCTATTGCTGCCTCGGGCACCTTATGGTCGTTCTCCTGTGAGTCTAGATTTTCGAATCCGACGCAAAACTGACAGTTAATTGTAACGTTCAGAGCCTGTTAATGACGATGGAACACACAAATCGCGTCGCGATTCAATACATCGTCCTCCGGCCGACTTGTCTCCAAGGGTCTATTGCTGCCTCGGGCACCTTATTGTCGTTCTCCTGTGAATCTAGATTTTCGAATGCGACGCAAAACTGACAGTTTATCGTAAGGTTCAGAGCCTCTTAATGACAATGGAACACACAAATTGGGTCGCGATTCAATACATCGTCCTCCGGCCGACCTGTCTCCAAGGGTCTATTGCTGCCTCCGGCACCTTATGGTCGTTCTCCTGTGAGTCTAGATCTTCGAATCCGACGCAAAACTGACAGTTAATTGTAACGTTCAGAGCCTGTTAATGACGATGGAACACACAAATTGCGTCGCGATTCAATACATCATCCTCCAGCCGACTTGTCTCCAAGGGTCTAGTGCTGCCTCGGACACCTTATGGTCGTTCTCCTGTAGTCTAGTTTTTCGAATCCGACGCAAAACTGACAGTTAATTGTAACGTTCAGAGCCTCTTAATGACAATGGAACACACAAATCGCGTCGCGAGTCAATACATCGTCCTCCGGCCGACCTGTCTCCAAGGGTCTATTGCTGCCTCGGGCACCTTATGGTCGATCTCCTGTGAGTCTAGATTATCGAATCCGACGCAAAACTGACAGTTAATTGTAACGTTCAGAGCCTGTTAATGACGATGGAACACACAAATCCCGTCGCGATTCAATACATCGTCCTCCGGCCGACCTGTCTCCAAGGGTGTATTGCTGCCTCGGGCACCTTATGGTCGATCTCCTGTGAGTCTAGATTTTCGAATCCGACGCAAAACTGACAGTTCATTGTAACGTTCAGAGCCTGTTAATGACGATGGAACACACAAATCGCGTCGCGATTCAATACATCGTCCTCCGGCCGACCTGTCTCCAAGGGTCAATTGCTGCCTCGGGCACCTTATGGTCGATCTCCTGTGAGTCTAGATTTTCGAATCCGACGCAAAACTGACAGTTAATTGTACCGTTCAGAGCCTCTTAATGACAATGGAACACACAAATCGCGTCGCGATTCAATACATCGTCCTCCGGCCCACCTGTCTCCAAGGGTCTATTGCTGCTTCGGGCACCTTATGGTCGATCTCCTGTGAGTCTAGATTTTCGAATCCGACGCAAAACTGACGGTTAATTGTAACGTTCAGAGCCTCTTAATGACGATGGAACACACAAATTGCGTCGCGATTCAATACATCGTCCTCCGGCCGACCTGTCTCCAAGGGTCTATTGCTGCCTCGGGCACCTTATGGTCGATCTCCTGTGAGTCTAGATTTTCGAATCCGACGCAAAACTGTCAGTTAATTGTAACGTTCAGAGCCTGTTAATGACGATGGAACACACAAATTGCGTCGCGATTCAATACATCGTCCTCCAGCCGACTTGTCTCCAAGGGTCTAGTGCTGCCTCGGACACCGTATGGTCGTTCTCGTGTGAGTCTAGATTTTCGAATCCGACGCAAAACTGACAGTTAATTGTAAGGTTCAGAGCCTCTTAATGACAATGGAACACACAAATCGCGTCGCGATTCAATACATCGTCCTCCGGCCGACCTGTCTCCAAGGGTCTATTGCTGCCTCGGGCACCTTATGGTCGATCTCCTGTGAGTCTAGAATTTCGAATCCGATGCAGTTAATTGTAACGTTCAGAGCCTGTTAATGACGATGGAACACACAACCTGCGTCGCGATTCAATACATCGTCCTCCAGCGGACTTGTCTCCAAGGGTCTAGTGCTGCCTCGGACACCTTATGGTCGTTCTCCTGTGAGTCTAGATTTTCGAATCCGACGCAAAACTGACAGTGAATTGTAAGGTTCAGAGCCTCTTAATGACAATGGAACACACAAATCGCGTCGCGATTCAATACATCGTCCTCCGGCCGACCTGCCTCCAAGTGTCTATTGCTGCCTCGGGCACCTTATGGTCGATCTCCTGTGAGTCTAGATTTTCGAATCCGACGCATAACTGACAGTTAATTGTAACGTTCAGAGCCTGTTAATGACGATGGAACACACAAATCCCGTCGCGATTCAATACATCGTCCTCCGGCCGACCTGTCTCCAAGGGTCTATTGCTGCCTCGGGCACCTTATGGTCGATCTCCTGTGAGTCTAGATTTTCGAATCCGACGCAAAACTGACAGTTAATTCTAACGTTCAGAGCCTGTTAATGACGATGGAACACACAAATCGCGTCGCGATTCAATACATCGTCCTCCGGCCGACCTGTCTCCAAGGGTCTATTGCTGCCTCGGGCACCTTATGGTCGATCTCCTGTGAGTCTAGATTTTCGAATCCGACGCAAAACTGACAGTTAATTGTAAGGTTCAGAGCCTGTTAATGACGATGGAACACACAAATCGCGTCGCGATTCAATACATCGTCCTCCAGCCGATTTGTCTCCAAGGGTCTAGTGCTGCCTCGGGCGCCTTATGGTCGTTCTCCTGTGAGCTAGATTTTCGAATCCGACGCAAAACTGACAGTTAATTGTACCGTTCAGAGCCTCTTAATGACAATGGAACACACAAATCGCGTCGCGATTCAATACATCGTCCTCCGGCCCACCTGTCTCCAAGGGTCTATTGCTGCCTCGGGCACCTTATGGTCGATCTCCTGTGAGTCTAGATTTTCGAATCCGACGCAAAACTGACGGTTAATTGTAACGTTCAGAGCCTCTTAATGACGATGGAACACACAAATTGCGTCGCGATTCAATACATCGTCCTCCGGCCGACCTGTCTCCAAGGGTCTATTGCTGCCTCGGGCACCTTATGGTCGATCTTCTGTGAGTCTAGATTTTCGAATCCGACGCAAAACTGTCAGTTAATTGTAACGTTCAGAGCCTGTTAATGACGATGGAACACACAAATTGCGTCGCGATTCAATACATCGTCCTCCAGCCGACTTGTCTCCAAGGGTCTAGTGCTGCCTCGGACACCGTATGGTCGTTCTCGTGTGAGTCTAGATTTTCGAATCCGACGCAAAACTGACAGTTAATTGTAAGGTTCAGAGCCTCTTAATGACAATGGAACACACAAATCGCGTCGCGATTCAATACATCGTCCTCCGGCCGACCTGTCTCCAAGGGTCTATTGCTGCCTCGGGCACCTTATGGTCGATCTCCTGTGAGTCTAGAATTTCGAATCCGATGCAGTTAATTGTAACGTTCAGAGCCTGTTAATGACGATGGAACACACAAACTGCGTCGCGATTCAATACATCGTCCTCCAGCGGACTTGTCTCCAAGGGTCTAGTGCTGCCTCGGACACCTTATGGTCGTTCTCCTGTGAGTCTAGATTTTCGACCCGACGCAAAACTGACAGTGAATTGTAAGGTTCAGAGCCTCTTAATGACAATGGAACACACAAATCGCGTCGCGATTCAATACATCGTCCTCCGGCCGACCTGCCTCCAAGTGTCTATTGCTGCCTCGGGCACCTTATGGTCGATCTCCTGTGAGTCTAGATTTTCGAATCCGACGCATAACTGACAGTTAATTGTAACGTTCAGATCCTGTTAATGACGATGGAACACACAAATCCCGTCGCGATTCAATACATCGTCCTCCGGCCGACCTGTCTCCAAGGGTCTATTGCTGCCTCGGGCACCTTATGGTCGATCTCCTGTGAGTCTAGATTTTCGAATCCGACGCAAAACTGACAGTTAATTGTAACGTTCAGAGCCTGTTAATGACGATGGAACACACAAATCGCGTCGCGATTCAATACATCGTCCTCCGGCCGACCTGTCTCCAAGGGTCTATTGCTGCCTCGGGCACCTTATGGTCGATCTCCTGTGAGTCTAGATTTTCGAATCCGACGCAAAACTGACAGTTAATTGTAAGGTTCAGAGCCTGTTAATGACGATGGAACACACAAATCGCGTCGCGATTCAATACATCGTCCTCCAGCCGATTTGTCTCCAAGGGTCTAGTGCTGCCTCGGGCGCCTTATGGTCGTTCTCCTGTGAGCTAGATTTTCGAATCCGACGCAAAACTGACAGTTAATTGTAACGTTCAGAGCCTGTTAATGACGATGGAACACACAAATCGCATCGCGATTCAATACATCGTCCTCCGGCCGACCTGTCTCCAAGGGTCTATTTCTGCCTCGGGCACCTTATGGTCGTTCCTCTGTGAGTCTAGATTTTCGAATCCGACGCAAAACTGACAGTTAATTGTAATGTTCAGAGCCTCTTAATGACAATGGAACACACAAATTGCGTCGCGATCCAATACATCGTCCTCCGGCCGACCTGTCTCCAAGGGTCTATTGCTGCCTCGGGCACCTTATGGTCGATCTCTTGTGAGTCTAGATTTTCGAATCCGACGCAAACCTGACAGTTAATTGTAACTTTCAGAGCCTGTAAATGACGATGGAACACACAAATTGCGTCGCGATTCAATACATCGTCCTCCAGCCGACTTGTCTCCAAGGGTCTAGTGCTGCCTCGGGCACCTTATGGTCGTTCTCCTGTGAGTCTAGATTTTCGAATGCGACGCAAAAACTGACAGTTAATCGTAAGGTTCAGAGCCTCTTAATGACAATGGAACACACAAATTGCGTCGCGATTCAATACATCGTCCTCCGGCCGACCTGTCTCCAAGGGTCTAGTGCTGCCTCGGGCACCTTATTGTCGTTCTCCTGTGAGTCTAGATTTTCGAATCCGACGCAAAACTGACAGTTAATTGTAACGTTCAGAGCCTGTTAATGACGATGGATCACACAAATCGCGTCGCGATTCAATACATCGTCCTCCGGCCGACCTGTCTCCAAGGGTCTATTGCTGCCTCGGGCACCTTATGAGCGATCTCCTGTGAGTCTAGATTTTCGAATCCGACGCAAAACTGACAGTTAATTGTAAGGTTCAGAGCCTGTTAATGACGATGGAACACACAAATCGCGTCGCGATTCAATACATCGTCCTCAGGCCGACCTGTCTCCAAGGGTCTATTGCTGCCTCGGGCACCTTGTGGTCGTTCTCCGGTGGGTCTGGATTTTCGAATGCGACGCAAAACTGACAGTTAATTGTAACGTTGAGAGCCTCTTAATGACGATGGAACACACAAATTGCGTCGCGATTCAATACATCGTACTGCAGCCGACTTGTCTCCAAGGGTCTATAGCTGCCTCGGGCACCTTATCGCCGTTCTCCTGTGAGTCTAGTTTTTCGAATCCGACGCAAAACTTACAGTTAATTGTAACGTTCAGAGCCTCTTAATGACGATGGAACACACAAATTGCGTCGCGATTCAGTACATCGTCCTCCAGCCGACTTGTCTCCAAGGGTCTATTGCTGCCTCGGTCACTTTATAGTCGTTCTCCTGTGAGTCTAGTTTTTCGAACACGACGCAAAACTGACAGTTAATTGTAACGTTCAGAGCCTCTTAATGACGATGGAACACACAAATTGCGTCGCGATTCAATACATCGTCCTCCAGCCGACTTGTCTCCAAGGGTCTAGTGCTGATACGGGCACCTTAAGGTCGTTCTCCTGTGAGTCTAGATTTTCGAATCCGACGCAAAACTGACAGTGAATTGTAAGGTTCAGAGCCTCTTAATGACAATGGAACACACAAATCGCGTCGCGATTCAATACATCGTCCTCCGGCCGACCTGCCTCCAAGTGTCTATTGCTGCCTCGGGCACCTTATGGTCGATCTCCTGTGAGTCTAGATTTTCGAATCCGACGCATAACTGACAGTTAATTGTAACGTTCAGAGCCTGTTAATGACGATGGAACACACAAATCCCGTCGCGATTCAATACATCGTCCTCCGGCCGACCTGTCTCCAAGGGTCTATTGCTGCCTCGGGCACCTTATGGTCGATCTCCTGTGAGTCTAGATTTTCGAATCCGACGCAAAACTGACAGTTAATTGTAAGGTTCAGAGCCTGTTAATGACGATGGAACACACAAATCGCGTCGCGATTCAATACATCGTCCTCCAGCCGATTTGTCTCCAAGGGTCTAGTGCTGCCTCGGGCGCCTTATGGTCGTTCTCCTGTGAGCTAGATTTTCGAATCCGACGCAAAGCTGACAGTTAATTGTAACGTTCAGAGCCTGTTAATGACGATGGAACACACAAATCGCATCGCGATTCAATACATCGTCCTCCGGCCGACCTGTCTCCAAGGGTCTATTGCTGCCTCGGGCACCTCATGGTCGTTCCTCTGTGAGTCTAGATTTTCGAATCCGACGCAAAACTGACAGTTAATTGTAATGTTCAGAGCCTCTTAATGACAATGGAACACACATATTGCGTCGCGATTCAATACATCGTCCTCCGGCCTACCTGTCTCCAAGGGTCTAGTGCTGCCTCGGGCACCTTATGGTCGTTCTCCTGTGAGTCTAGATTTTCGAATGCGACGCAAAACTGACAGTTAATCGTAAGGTTCAGAGCCTCTTAATGACAATGGAACACACAAATTGCGTCGCGATTCAATACATCGTCCTCCGGCCGACCTGTCTCCAAGGGTCTAGTGCTGCCTCGGGCACCTTATTGTCGTTCTCCTGTGAGTCTAGATTTTCGAATCCGACGCAAAACTGACAGTTAATTGTAACGTTCAGAGCCTGTTAAGGACGATGGATCACACAAATCGCGTCGCGATTCAATACATCGTCCTCCGGCCGACCTGTCTCCAAGGGTCTATTGCTGCCTCGGGCACCTTATGGTCGTTCTCCTGTGAGTCTAGATTTTCGAATCCGACGCAAAACTGACAGTTAATTGTAAGGTTCAGAGCCTGTTAATGACGATGGAACACACAAATCGCGTCGCGATTCTATACATCGTCCTCAGGCCGACCTGTCTCCAAGGGTCTATTGCTGCCTCGGGCACCTTGTGGTCGTTCTCCGGTGGGTCTGGATTTTCGAATGCGACGCAAAACTGACAGTTAATTATAACGTTGAGAGCCTCTTAATGACGATGGAACACACAATTTGCGTCGCGATTCAATACATCGTACTGCAGCCGACTTGTCTCCAAGGGTCTATAGCTGCCTCGGGCACCTTATCGCCGTTCTCCTGTGAGTCTAGTTTTTCGAATCCGACGCAAAACTTACAGTTAATTGTAACGTTCAGAGCCTGTTAATGACGATGGAACACACAAATTGCGTCGCGATTCAGTACATCGTCCTCCAGCCGACTTGTCTCCAAGGGTCTATTGCTGCCTCGGTCACTTTATAGTCGTTCTCCTGTGAGTCTAGTTTTTCGAACACGACGCAAAACTGACAGTTAATTGTAACGTTCAGAGCCTCTTAATGACGATGGAACACACAAATTGCGTCGCGATTCAATACATCGTCCTCCAGCCGACTTGTCTCCAAGGGTCTAGTGCTGATACGGGCACCTTAAGGTCGTTCTCCTGTGAGTCTAGATTTTCGAATCCGACGCAAAACTGACAGTGAATTGTAAGGTTCAGAGCCTCTTAATGACAATGGAACACACAAATCGCGTCGCGATTCAATACGTCGTCCTCCGGCCGACCTGTCTCCAAGGGTCTATTGCTGCCTCGGGCACCTTATGTTCGATCTCCTGTGAGTCTAGATTTTCGAATCCGACGCAAAACTGACAGTTAATTGTAACGTTCAGAGCCTGTTAATGACGATGGAACACACAAATCCCGTCGCGATTCAATACATCGTCCTCCGGCCGACCTGTCTCCAAGGGTCTATTGCTGCCTCGGGCACCTTATGGTCGATCTCCTGTGAGTCTAGATTTTCGAATCCGACGCAAAACTGACAGTTAATTGTAAGGTTCAGAGCCTGTTAATGACGATGGAACACACAAATCGCGTCGCGATTCAATACATCGTCCTCCAGCCGATTTGTCTCCAAGGGTCTAGTGCTGCCTCGGGCGCCTTATGGTCGTTCTCCTGTGAGCTAGATTTTCGAATCCGACGCAAAACTGACAGTTAATTGTAACGTTCAGAGCCTGTTAATGACGATGGAACACACAAATCGCATCGCGATTCAATACATCGTCCTCCGGCCGACCTGTCTCCAAGGGTCTATTGCTGCCTCGGGCACCTCATGGTCGTTCCTCTGTGAGTCTAGATTTTCGAATCCGACGCAAAACTGACAGTTAATTGTAATGTTCAGAGCCTCTTAATGACAATGGAACACACATATTGCGTCGCGATTCAATACATCGTCCACCGGCCTACCTGTCTCCAAGGGTCTAGTGCTGCCTCGGGCACCTTATGGTCGTTCTCCTGTGAGTCTAGATTTTCGAATGCGACGCAAAACTGACAGTTAATCGTAAGGTTCAGAGCCTCTTAATGACAATGGAACACACAAATTGCGTCGCGATTCAATACATCGTCCTCCGGCCGACCTGTCTCCAAGGGTCTAGTGCTGCCTCGGGCACCTTATTGTCGTTCTCCAGTGAGTCTAGATTTTCGAATCCGACGCAAAACTGACAGTTAATTGTAACGTTCAGAGCCTGTTAAGGACGATGGATCACACAAATCGCGTCGCGATTCAATACATCGTCCTCCGGCCGACCTGTCTCCAAGGGTCTATTGCTGCCTCGGGCACCTTATGGTCGTTCTCCTGTGAGTCTAGATTTTCGAATCCGACGCAAAACTGACAGTTAATTGTAAGGTTCAGAGCCTGTTAATGACGATGGAACACACAAATCGCGTCGCGATTCTATACATCGTCCTCAGGCCGACCTGTCTCCAAGGGTCTATTGCTGCCTCGGGCACCTTGTGGTCGTTCTCCGGTGGGTCTGGATTTTCGAATGCGACGCAAAACTGACAGTTAATTATAACGTTGAGAGCCTCTTAATGACGATGGAACACACAATTTGCGTCGCGATTCAATACATCGTACTGCAGCCGACTTGTCTCCAAGGGTCTATAGCTGCCTCGGGCACCTTATCGCCGTTCTCCTGTGAGTCTAGTTTTTCGAATCCGACGCAAAACTTACAGTTAATTGTAACGTTCAGAGCCTCTTAATGACGATGGAACACACAAATTGCGTCGCGATTCAGTACATCGTCCTCCAGCCGACTTGTCTCCAAGGGTCTATTGCTGCCTCGGTCACTTTATAGTCGTTCTCCTGTGAGTCTAGTTTTCGAACACGACGCAAAACTGACAGTTAATTGTAACGTTCAGAGCCTCTTAATGACGATGGAACACACAAATTGCGTCGCGATTCAATACATCGTCCTCCAGCCGACTTGTCTCCAAGGGTCTAGTGCTGATACGGGCACCTTAAGGTCGTTCTCCTGTGAGTCTAGATTTTCGAATCCGACGCAAAACTGACAGTTAATTGTAACGTTCAGAGCCTGTTAATGACGATGGAACACACAAATCGCGTCGCGATTCAATACATCGTCCTCCGGTCGACCTGTCTCCAAGGGTCTATTGCTGCCTCGGGCACCTTATGGTCGATCTCCTGTGAGTCTAGATTTTCGAATCCGACGCAAAACTGACAGTTAATTGTAAGGTTCAGAGCCTGTTAATGACGATGGAACACACAAATCGCGTCGCGATTCAATACATCGTCCTCCGGCCAACCTGTCTCCAAGGGTCTATTGCTGCCTCGGGCACCTTATGGTCGTTCCTCTGTCAGTCTAGATTTTCGAATCCGACGCAAAACTGACAGTTAATTGTAATGTTCAGAGCCTCTTAATGACAATGGAACACACAAATTGCGTCGCGATTCAATACATCGTCCTCCGGCCGACCTGTCTCCAAGGGTCTATTGCTGCCTCGGGCACCTTATGGTCGTTCTCCAGTGAGTCTATATTTTCGAATCCGACGCAAAACTGACAGTTGATTGTAACGTTTAGAGCCTGTTAATGACGATGGAACACACAAATCCCGTCGCGATTCAATACATCGTCCTCCAGCCGACTTGTCTCCAAGGGTCTAGTGCTGCCTCGGGCACCTTATGGTCGTTCCTCTGTGAGTCTAGATTTTCGAATCCGACGCAAAACTGACTGTTAATTGTAAGGTTCAGAGCCTCTTAATGACAATGAATCAAACAAATTGCGTCGCGATTCAATATATCGTCCTCCGGCCGACCTGTCTCCAAGGGTCTATTGCTGCCTCGGGCACCTTATGGTCGAACTCCTGTGAGTCTAGATATTCGAATCCGACGCAAAACTGACAGTTAATTGTAACGTTCAGAGCCTGTTAATGACGATGGAACACACAAATCGCGTCGCGATTCAATACATCGTCCTCCGGCCGACCTGTCTCCAAGGGTCTATTGCTGCCTCGGGCACCTTATGGTCGATCTCCTGTGAGTCTAGATTTTCGAATCCGACGCAAAACTGACAGTTAATTGTAACGTTCAGAGCCTGTTAATGACGATGGAACACACAAATCCCGTCGCGATTCAATACATCGTCCTCCGGCCGACCTGTCTCCCAGGGTCTAGTGCTGCCTCGGGCACCTTATGGTCGATCTCCTGTGAGTCTAGATTTTCGAATTCGACGCAAAACTTACAGTTAATTGTAAGGTTCAGAGCCTCTTAATGACAATGGAACACACAAATCGCGTCGCGATACAATACGTCGTCCTCCGGCCGACCTGTCTCCAAGGGTCTATTGCTGCCTCGGGCACCGTATGGTCGACCTCCTGTGAGTCTAGATTTTCGAATCCGACGCAAAACTGACAGTTAATTGTAACGTTCAGAGCCTGTTAATGGCGATGGAACACACAATTTGCGTCGCGATTCAATACATCGTCCTCCAGCCGACTTGTCTCCAAGGGTCTAGTGCTGCCTCGGACACCGTATGGTCGTTCCCCTGTGAGTCTAGATTTTCGAATCCGACGCAAAACTGACAGTTAATTGTAAGGCTCAGTGCCTCTTAATGACAATGGAACACACAAATCGCGTCGCGATTCAATACATCGTCCTCCGGCCGACTTGTCTCCAAGGGACTATTGCTGCCTCGGGCACCTTATGGTCGATCTCCTGTGAGTCTAGATTTTCGAAACCGACGCAGTTAATTGTAACGTTCAGGGCCTGTTAATGACGATGGAACACACAAATAGCGTCACGATTCAATAAATCGTCCTCCAGCCGACTTGTCTCCAAGGGTCTAGTGCTGCCTCGGACACCTTATGGTCGTCCTCCTGTGAGTCTAGATTTTCGAATCCGACGCAAAACTGACAGTTAATTGTAAGGTTCAGAGACTCTTAATGACAATGGAACACACAAATCGCGTCGCGATTCAATACATCGTCCTCCGGGCGACCTGCCTCCAAGGGTCTATTGCTGCCTCGGGCACCTTATGGTCGTTCCCCAGTGAGTCTAGATTTTCGAATCCGACCCAAAACTGACAGTTGATTGTAACGTTTAGAGCCTGTTAATGACGATGGAACACACAAATCGCGTCGCGATTCAATACATCGTCCTCCAGCCGACTTGTCTCCAAGGGTCTAGTGCTGCCTCGGGCACCTTATGGTCGTTCCTCTGTGAGTCTAGATTTTCGAATCCGACGCAAAACTGACAGTTAATTGTAAGGTTCAGAGCCTCTTAATGACAATGAAACAAACAAATTGCGTCGCGATTCAATATATCGTCCTCCGGCCGACCTGTCTCCAAGAGTCTATTGCTGCCTCGGGCACCTTATGGTCGAACTCCTGTGAGTCTAGATATTCGAATCCGACGCAAAACTGACAGTTAATTGTAACGTTCAGAGCCTGTTAATGACGATGGAACACACAAATCGCGTCGCGATTCAATACATCGTCCTCCGGCCGACCTGTCTCCAAGGGTCTATTGCTGCCTCGGGCACCTTATGGTCGATCTCCTGTGAGTCTAGATTTTCGAATCCGACGCAAAACTGACAGTTAATTGTAAGGTTCAGAGCCTGTTAATGACGATGGAACACACAAATTGCGTCGCGATTCAGTACATCGTCCTCCGGCCGACCTGTCTCCAAGGGTCTATTGCTGCCTCGGGCACCTTATGGTCGATCTCCTGTGAGTCTAGATTTTCGAATCCGACGCAAAACTGACAGTTAATTGTATGGTTCAGAGCCTGTTAATGACGATGGAACACACAAATCGCGTCGCGATTCAATACATCGTCCTCCAGCCGATTTGTCTCCAAGGGTCTAGTGCTGCCTCGGGCGCCTTATGGTCGTTCTCCTGTGAGTCTAGATTTTCGAATCCGACGCAAAACTGACAGTTAATTGTAACGTTCAGAGCCTGTTAATGACGATGGAACACACAAATCGCGTCGCGATTCAATACATCGACCTCCGGCCGACCTGTCTCCAAGGGTCTATTGCTGCCTCGGGCACCTTACGGTCGTTCCTCTGTGAGTCTAGATTTTCGAATCCGACGCCAAACTGACAGTTAATTGTAATGTTCAGAGCCTCTTAATGACAATGGAACACACAAATTGCGTCGCGATTCAATACATCGTCCTCCGGCCGACCTGTCTCCAAGGGTCTATTGCTGCCTCGGGCACCTTATGGTCGATCTCTTGTGAGTCTAGATTTTCGAATCCGACGCAAACCTGACTGTTAATTGTAACTTTCAGAGCCTGTAAATGACGATGGAACACACAAATTGCGTCGCGATTCAATACATCGTCCTCCAGCCGACTTGTCTCCAAGGGTCTAGTGCTGCCTCGGGCACCTTATTGTCGTTCTCCTGTGAGTCTAGATTTTCGAATCCGACGGAAAACTGACAGTTAATTGTAACGTTCAGAGCCTGTTAATGACGATGGATCACACAAATCGCGTCGTGATTCAATACATCGTCCTCCGGCCGACCTGTCTCCAAGGGTCTATTGCTGCCTCGGGCACCTTATGGTCGATCTCCTGTGAGTCTAGATTTTCGAATCCGACGCAAAACTGACAGTTAATTGTAACGTTCAGAGCCTGTTAATGACGATGGAACACACAAATCGCGTCGCGATTCAATACATCGTCCTCAGGCCGACCTGTCTCCAAGGGTCTATTGCTGCCTCGGGCACCTTATGGTCGTTCTCCTGTGAGTCTAGATTTTCGAATCCGACGCAAAACTGACAGTTAATTGTAACGTTCAGAGCCTGTTAATGACGATGGAACACACAAATCGCGTCGCGATTCAATACATCGTCCTCCAGCCGATTTGTCTCCAAGGGTCTAGTGCTGCCTCGGGCACCTTATGGTCGTTCCTCTGTGAGTCTAGATTTTCGAATGCGACGCAAAACTGACAGTTAATCGTAAGGTTCAGAGCCTCTTAATGACAATGGAACACACAAATTGCGTCGCGATTCAATACATCGTCCTCCGGCCGACCTGTCTCCAAGGGTCTATTGCTGCCTCGGGCACCTTATGGTCGATCTCCTGTGAGTCTAGATTTTCGATTCCGACGCAAACCTGACAGTTAATTGTAACGTTCAGAGCCTGTAAATGACGATGGAACACACAAATCGCGTCGCGATTCAATACATCGTCCTCCGGCCGACTTGTCTCCAAGGGTCTATTGCTGCCTCGGGCACCTTATTGTCGTTCTCCTGTGAGTCTAGATTTTCGAATGCGACGCAAAACTGACAGTTAATCGTAAGGTTCAGAGCCTCTTAATGACAATGGAACACACAAATTGCGTCGCGATTCAATACATCGTCCTCCGGCCGACCTGTCTCCAAGGGTCTATTGCTGCCTCGGGCACCTTATGGTCGTTCTCCAGTGAGTCTAGATTTTCGAATCCGACGCAAAACTGACAGTTAATTGTAACGTTCAGAGCCTGTTAATGACGATGGAACACACAAATTGCGTCGCAGTTCAATACATCGTCCTCCGGCCGACCTGTCTCCAAGGGTCTATTGCTGCCTCGGGCACCTTATGGTCGATCTCCTGTGAGTCTAGATTTTCGAATCCGACGCAAAACTGACAGTTAATTGTAAGGTTCAGAGCCTGTTAATGAAGATGGAACACACAAATCGCGTCGCGATTCAATACATCGTCGTCAGGCCGACCTGTCTCCAAGGGTCTATTGCTGCCTCGGGCACCTTGTGGTCGTTCTCCGGTGGGTCTGGATTTTCGAATGCGACGCAAAACTGACAGTTAATTGTAAGGTTCAGAGCCTCTTAATGACAATGAAACAAACAAATTGCGTCGCGATTCAATATATCGTCCTCCGGCCGACCTGTCTCCAAGGGTCTATTGCTGCCTCGGGCACCTTATGGTCGAACTCCTGTGAGTCTAGATATTCGAATCGGACGCAAAACTGACAGTTAATTGTAACGTTCAGAGCCTGTTAATGACGATGGAACACACAAATCCCGTCGCGATTCAATACATCGTCCTCCGGCCGACCTGTCTCCCAGGGTCTAGTGCTGCCTCGGGCACCTTATGGTCGATCTCCTGTGAGTCTAGATTTTCGATTCCGACGCAAAACTGACAGTTAATTGTAAGGTTCAGAGCCTCTTAATGACAATGGAACACACAAATCGCGTCGCGATACAATACGTCGTCCTCCGGCCGACCTGTCTCCAAGGGTCTATTGCTGCCTCGGGCACCGTATGGTCGACCTCCTGTGAGTCTAGATTTTCGAATCCGACGCAAAACTGACAGTTAATTGTAACGTTCAGAGCCTGTTAATGACGATGGAACACACAAATTGCGTCGCGATTCAATACATCGTCCTCCAGCCGACTTGTCTCCAAGGGTCTAGTGCTGCCTCGGACACCGTATGGTCGTTCTCCTGTGAGTCTAGATTTTCGAATCCGACGCAAAACTGACAGTTAATTGTAAGGCTCAGTGCCTCTTAATGACAATGGAACACACAAATCGCGTCGCGATTCAATACATCGTCCTCCGGCCGACTTGTCTCCAAGGGACTATTGCTGCCTCGGGCACCTTATGGTCGATCTCCTGTGAGTCTAGATTTTCGAAACCGACGCAGTAACGTTCAGGGCCTGTTAATGACGATGGAACACACAAATAGCGTCACGATTCAATACATCGTCCTCCAGCCGACTTGTCTCCAAGGGTCTAGTGCTGCCTCGGACACCTTATGGTCGTCCTCCTGTGAGTCTAGATTTTCGAATCCGACGCAAAACTGACAGTTAATTGTAAGGTTCAGAGCCTCTTAATGACAATGGAACACACAAATCGCGTCGCGATTCAATACATCGTTCTCCGGCCGACCTGCCTCCAAGGGTCTATTGCTGCCTCGGGCACCTTATGGTCGATCTCCTGTGAGTCTAGATTTTCGAATCCGACGCAAAACTGACTGTTAATTGTAACGTTCAGAGCCTGTTAATGACGATGGAACACACAAATCGCGTCGCGATTCAATACATCGTCCTCCGGCCGACCTGTCTCCAAGGGTCTATTGCTGCCTCGGGAACCTTATGGTCGATCTCCTGTGAGTCTAGATTTTCGAATCCGACGCAAAACTGACAGTTAATTGTAAGGTTCAGAGCCTGTTAATAACGATGGAACACACAAATCGCGTCGCGATTAAATACATCGTCCTCCAGCCGATTTGTCTCCAAGGGTCTAGTGCTGCCTCGGGCGCCTTATGGTCGTTCTCCTGTGAGTCTAGATTTTCGAATCCGACGCAAAACTGACAGTTAATTGTAACGTTCAGAGCCTGTTAATGACGATGGAACACACAAATTGCGTCGCGATTCAATACATCGTCCTCAGGCCGACCTGTCTCCAAGGGTCTATTGCTGCCTCGGGCACCTTATGGTCGATCTCTTGTGAGTCTAGATTTTCGAATCCGACACAAACCTGACTGTTAATTGTAACTTTCAGAGCCTGTAAATGACGATGGAACACACAAATTGCGTCGCGATTCAATACATCGTCCTCCAGCCGACTTGTCTCCAAGGGTCTAGTGCTGCCTCGGGCACCTTATTGTCGTTCTCCTGTGAGTCTAGATTTTCGAATCCGACGCAAAACTGACAGTTAATTGTAACGTTCAGAGCCTGTTAATGACGATGGATCACACAAATCGCGTCGTGATTCAATACATCGTCCTCCGGCCGACCTGTCTCCAAGGGTCTATTGCTGCCTCGGGCACCTTATGGTCGATCTCCTTTGAGTCTAGATTTTCGAATCCGACGCAAAACTGACAGTTAATTGTAAGGTTCAGAGCCTGTTAATGACGATGGAACACACAAATCGCGTCGCGATTCAATACATCGTCCTCAGGCCGACCTGTCTCCAAGGGTCTATTGCTGCCTCGGGCACCTTATGGTCGTTCTCCTGTGAGTCTAGATTTTCGAATCCGACGCAAAACTGACAGTTAATTGTAACGTTCAGAGCCTGTTAATGACGATGGAACACACAAATCGCGTCGCGATTCAATACATCGTCCTCCAGCCGATTTGTCTCCAAGGGTCTATTGCTGCCTCGGGCACCTTATGGTCGATCTCCTGTGAGTCTAGATTTTCGAATCCGACGCAAAACTGACAGTTAATTGTAACGTTCAGAGCCTGTTAATGACGATGGAACACACAAATTGCGTCGCAGTTCAATACATCGTCCTGCAGCCGACTTGTCTCCAAGGGTCTAGTGCTGCCTCGGACACCTTATGGTCGTTCTCCTGTAGTCTAGATTTTCGAATCCGACGCAAAACTGACAGTTAATTGTAACGTTCAGAGCCTCTTAATGACAATGGAACACACAAATCGCGTCGCGATTCAATACGTCGTCCTCCGGCCCACCTGTCTCCAAGGGTCTATTGCTGCCTCGGGCACCTTATGTTCGATCTCCTGTGAGTCTAGATTTTCGAATCCGACGCAAAACTGACAGTTAATTGTAACGTTCAGAGCCTGTTAATGACGATGGAACACACAAATCCCGTCGCGATTCAATACATCGTCCTCCGGCCGACCTGTCTCCAAGGGTCTATTGCTGCCTCGGGCACCTTATGGTCGATCTCCTGTGAGTCTAGATTTTCGAATCCGACGCAAAACTGACAGTTAATTGTAACGTTCAGAGCCTGTTAATGACGATGGAACACACAAATCGCGTCGCGATTCAATACATCGTCCTCCGGCCGACCTGTCTCCAAGGGTCTATTGCTGCCTCGGGCACCTTATGGTCGATCTCCTGTGACTCTAGATTTTCGAATTCGACGCAAAACTGACAGATAATTGTAAGGTTCAGAGCCTGTTCATGACGATGGAACACACAAATTGCGTCGCGATTCAATACATCGTCCTCCGGCCGACCTGTCTCCAAGGGTCTATTGCTCCCTCGGGCACCTTATGGTCGTTCTCGTGTGAGTCTAGATTTTCGAATCCGACGCAAAACTGACAGTTAATTGTAACGTTCAGAGCCTGTTAATGACGATGGAACACACAAATTGCGTCGCAGTTCAATACATCGTCCTCCGGCCGACCTGTCTCCAAGGGTCTATTGCTGCCTCGGGCACCTTGTGGTCGTTCTCCGGTGGGTCTGGATTTTCGAATGCGACGCAAAACTGACAGTTAATTGTAACGTTGAGAGCCTCTTAATGACGATGGAACACACAAATTGCGTCGCGATTCAATACATCGTACTGCAGCCGACTTGTCTCCAAGGGTCTATAGCTGCCTCGGGCACCTTATCGTAGTTCTCCTGTGAGTCTAGTTTTTCGAATCCGACCCAAAACTTACAGTTAATTGTAACGTTCAGAGCCTCTTAATGACGATGGAACACACAAATTGCGTCGCGATTCAGTACATCGTCCTCCAGCCGACTTGTCTCCAAGGGTCTATTGCTGCCTCGGTCACTTTATAGTCGTTCTCCTGTGAGTCTAGTTTTTCGAACACGAAGCAAAACTGACAGTTAATTGTAACGTTCAGAGCCTCTTAATGACGATGGAACACACAAATTGCGTCGCGATTCAATACATCGTCCTCCAGCCGACTTGTCTCCAAGGGTGTAGTGCTGATACGGGCACCTTAAGGTCGTTCTCCTGTGAGTCTAGATTTTCGAATCCGACGCAAAACTGACAGTTAATTGTAACGTTTAGAGCCTGTTAATGACGATGGAACACACAAATCGCGTCACGATTCAATACATCGTCCTCCGGCCGACCTGTCTCCAAGGGTCTATTGCTGCCTCGGGCACCTTATGGTCGATCTCCTGTGACTCTAGATTTTCGAATCCGACGCAAAACTGACAGTTAATTGTAAGGTTCAGAGCCTGTTCATGACGATGGAACACACAAATTGCGTCGCGATTCAATACATCGTCCTCCGGCCGACCTGTCTCCAAGGGTCTATTGCTCCCTCGGGCACCTTATGGTCGTTCTCCTGTGAGTCTAGATTTTCGAATCCGAAGCAAAACTGACAGTTAATTGTAACGCTCAGAGCCTGTTAATGACGATGGAACACACAAATTGCGTCGCGATTCAATACATCGTCCTCCGGCCGACCTGTCTCCAAGGGTCTATTGCTGCCTCGGGCACCTTATGGTCGTTCTCCAGTGAGTCTAGATTTTCGAATCCGACGCAAAACTGACAGTTGATTGTAACGTTTAGAGCCTGTTAATGACGATGGAACACACAAATCGCGTCGCGATTCAATACATCGTCCTCCAGCCGACTTGTCTCCAAGGGTCTAGTGCTGCCTCGGGCACCTTATGGTCGTTCACTGTGAGTCTAGATTTTCGAATCCGACGCAAAACTGACAGTTAATTGTAAGGTTCAGAGCCTCTTAATGACAATGAAACAAACAAATTGCGTCGCGATTCAATATATCGTCCTCCGGCCGACCTGTCTCCAAGGGTCTATTGCTGCCTCGGGCACCTTATGGTCGTTCTCCAGTGAGTCTAGATATTCGAATCGGACGCAAAACTGACAGTTAATTGTAACGTTCAGAGGCTGTTAATGACGATGGAACACACAAATCCCGTCGCGATTCAATACATCGTCCTCCGGCCGACCTGTCTCCCAGGGTCTAGTGCTGCCTCGGGCACCTTATGGTCGATCTCCTGTGAGTCTAGATTTTCGATTCCGACGCAAAACTGACAGTTAATTGTAAGGTTCAGAGCCTCTTAATGACAATGGAACACACAAATCGCTTCGCGATACAATACGTCGTCCTCCGGCCGACCTGTCTCCAAGGGTCTATTACTGCCTCGGGCACCGTATGGTCGACCTCCTGTGAGTCTAGATTTTCGAATCCGACGCAAAACTGACAGTTAATTGTAACGTTCAGAGCCTGTTAATGACGATGGAACACACAAATTGCGTCGCGATTCAATACATCGTCCTCCAGCCGACTTGTCTCCAAGGGTCTAGTGCTGCCTCGGACACCGTATGGTCGTTCTCCTGTGAGTCTAGATTTTCGAATCCGACGCAAAACTGACAGTTAATTGTAAGGCTCAGTGCCTCTTAATGACAATGGAACACACAAATCGCGTCGCGATTCAATACATCGTCCTCCTTCCGACTTGTCTCCAAGGGACTATTGCTGCCTCGGGCACCTTATGGTTGATCTCCTGTGAGTCTAGATTTTCGAAACCGACACAGTTAATTGTAACGTTCAGGGCCTGTTAATGACGATGGAACACACAAATAGCGTCACGATTCAATACATCGTCCTCCAGCCGACTTGTCTCCAAGGGTCTAGTGCTGCCTCGGACACCTTATGGTCGTCCTCCTGTGAGTCTAGATTTTCGAATCCGACGCAAAACTGACAGTTAATTGTAAGGTTCAGAGCCTCTTAATGACAATGGAACACACAAATCGCGTCGCGATTCAATACATCGTCCTCCGGCCGACCTGCCTCCAAGGGTCTATTGCTGCCTCGGGCACCTTATGGTCGATCTCCTGTGAGTCTAGATTTTCGAATCCGACGCAAAACTGACTGTTAATTGTAACGTTCAGAGCCTGTTAATGACGATGGAACACACAAATCCCCTCGCGATTCAATACATCGTCCTCCGGCCGACCTGTCTCCAAGGGTCTATTGCTGCCTCGGGCACCTTATGGTCGATCTCCTGTGAGTCTAGATTTTCGAATCCGACGCAAAACTGACAGTTAATTGTAACTTTCAGAGCCTGTTAATGACGATGGAAAACACAAATCGCGTCGCGATTCAATACATCGTCCTCCGGCCGACCTGTCTCCAAGGGTCTATTGCTGCCTCGGGCACCTTATGGTCGATCTCCTGTGAGTCTAGATTTTCGAATCCGACGCAAAACTGACAGTTAATTGTAAGGTTCAGAGCCTGTTAATGACGATGGAACACACAAATTGCGTCGCGATTCAGTACATCGTCCTCCGGCCGACCTGTCTCCAAGGGTCTATTGCTGCCTCGGGAACCTTATGGTCGATCTCCTGTGAGTCTAGATTTTCGAATCCGACGCAAAACTGACAGTTAATTGTAAGGTTCAGAGCCTGTTAATAACGATGGAACACACAAATCGCGTCGCGATTCAATACATCGTCCTCCAGCCGATTTGTCTCCAAGGGTCTAGTGCTGCCTCGGGCGCCTTATGGTCGTTCTCCTGTGAGTCTAGATTTTCGAATCCGACGCAAAACTGACAGTTAATTGTAACGTTCAGAGCCTGTTAATGACGATGGAACACACAAATTGCGTCGCGATTCAATACATCGTCCTCAGGCCGACCTGTCTCCAAGGGTCTATTGCTGCCTCGGGCACCTTATGGTCGATCTCTTGTGAGTCTAGATTTTCGAATCCGACGCAAACCTGACTGTTAATTGTAACTTTCAGAGCCTGTTAATGACGATGGAACACACAAATCGCGTCGCGATTCAATACATCGTCCTCAGGCCGACCTGTCTCCAAGGGTCTATTGCTGCCTCGGGCACCTTATGGTCGTTCTCCTGTGAGTCTAGATTTTCGAATCCGACGCAAAACTGACAGTTAATTGTAACGTTCAGAGCCTGTTAATGACGATGGAACACACAAATCGCGTCGCGATTCAATACATCGTCCTCCAGCCGATTTGTCTCCAAGGGTCTAGTGCTGCCTCGGGCACCTTATGGTCGTTCCTCTGTGAGTCTAGATTTTCGAATGCGACGCAAAACTGACAGTTAATCGTAAGGTTCAGAGCCTCTTAATGACAATGGAACACACAAATTGCGTCGCAGTTCAATACATCGTCCTCCAGCCGACTTGTCTCCAAGGGTCTAGTGCTGCCTCGGACACCTTATGGTCGTTCTCCTGTAGTCTAGATTTTCGAATCCGACGCAAAACTGACAGTTAATTGTAACGTTCAGAGCCTCTTAATGACAATGGAACACACAAATCGCGTCGCGATTCAATACGTCGTCCTCCGGCCGACCTGTCTCCAAGGGTATATTGCTGCCTCGGGCACCTTATGTTCGATCTCCTGTGAGTCTAGATTTTCGAATCCGACGCAAAACTGACAGTTAATTGTAACGTTCAGAGCCTGTTAATGACGATGGAACACACAAATCCCGTCGCGATTCAATACATCGTCCTCCGGCCGACCTGTCTCCAAGGGTCTATTGCTGCCTCGGGCACCTTATGGTCGATCTCCTGTGAGTCTAGATTTTCGAATCCGACGCAAAACTGACAGTTAATTGTAACGTTCAGAGCCTGTTAATGACGATGGAACACACAAATCGCGTCGCGATTCAATACATCGTCCTCCGGCCGACCTGTCTCCAAGGGTCTATTGCTGCCTCGGGCACCTTATGGTCGATCTCCTGTGACTCTAGATTTTCGAATTCGACGCAAAACTGACAGTTAATTGTAAGGTTCAGAGCTTGTTCATGACGATGGAACACACAAATTGCGTCGCGATTCAATACATCGTCCTCCGGCCGACCTGTCTCCAAGGGTCTATTGCTCCCTCGGGCACCTTATGGTCGTTCTCGTGTGAGTCTAGATTTTCGAATCCGACGCAAAACTGACAGTTAATTGTAACGTTCAGAGCCTGTTAATGACGATGGAACACACAAATTGCGTCGCGATTCAATACATCGTCCTCCGGCCGACCTGTCTCCAAGGGTCTATTGCTGCCTCGGGCACCTTATGGTCGTTCTTCAGTGAGTCTAGATTTTCGAATCCGACGCAAAACTGACAGTTGATTGTAACGTTCAGAGCCTGTTAATGACGATGGAACACTCAAATCGCGTCGCGATTCAATACATCGTCCTCCAGCCGACTTGTCTCCAAGGGTCTAGTGCTGCCTCGGGCACCTTATTGTCGTTCTCCTGTGAGTCTAGATTTTCGAATGCGACGCAAAACTGACAGTTAATCGTAAGGTTCAGAGCCTCTTAATGACAATGGAACACACAAATTGCGTCGCGATTCAATACATCGTCCTCCGGCCGACCTGTCTCCAAGGGTCTAGTGCTGCCTCGGGCACCTTATTGTCGTTCTCCTGTGAGTCTAGATTTTCGAATCCGACGCAAAACTGACAGTTAATTGTAACGTTCAGAGCCTGTAAATGACGATGGAACACACAAATCGTGTCGCGATTCAATACATCGTCCTCAGGCCGACCTGTCTCCAAGGGTCTATTGCTGCCTCGGGCACCTTATGGTCGTTCTCCTGTGAGTCTAGATTTTCGAATCCGACGAAAAACTGACAGTTAATTGTAAGGTTCAGAGCCTGTTAATGACGATGGAACACACAAATCGCGTCGCGATTCAATACATCGTCCTCCGGCCGACCTGTCTCCAAGGGTCTATTGCTGCCTCGGGCACCTTACGGTCGAACTCCTGTGAGTTTAGATTTTCGAATCCGACGCAAAACTGACAGTTAGTTGTAACGTTCAGAGCCTGTTCATGACGATGGAACACACAAATTGCGTCGCGATTCAATACATCGTCCTCCGGCCGACCTGTCTCCAAGGGTCTATTGCTGCCTCGGGCAGCTTATGGTCGTTCTCCTGTGAGTCTAGACTTTCGAATCAGACGCAAAACTGACAGTTAATTGTAACGTTCAGAGCCTGTTAATGACGATGGAACACACAAATCGTGTCGCGATTCAATACATCGTCCTCCAGCCGACTTGTCTCCAAGGGTCTAGTGCTGCCTCGGGCACCTTATTGTCGTTCTCCTGTGAGTCTAGATTTTCGAATGCGACGCAAAACTGACAGTTAATCGTAAGGTTCAGAGCCTCTTAATGACAATGGAACACACAAATTGCGTCGCAGTTCAATACATCGTCCTCCAGCCGACTTGTCTCCAAGGGTCTAGTGCTGCCTCGGACACCTTATGGTCGTTCTCCTGTAGTCTAGATTTTCGAATCCGACGCAAAACTGACAGTTAATTGTAACGTTCAGAGCCTCTTAATGACAATGGAACACACAAATCGCGTCGCGATTCAATACGTCGTCCTCCGGCCGACCTGTCTCCAAGGGTATATTGCTGCCTCGGGCACCTTATGTTCGATCTCCTGTGAGTCTAGATTTTCGAATCCGACGCAAAACTGACAGTTAATTGTAACGTTCAGAGCCTGTTAATGACGATGGAACACACAAATCCCGTCGCGATTCAATACATCGTCCTCCGGCCGACCTGTCTCCAAGGGTCTATTGCTGCCTCGGGCACCTTATGGTCGATCTCCTGTGAGTCTAGATTTTCGAATCCGACGCAAAACTGACAGTTAATTGTAACGTTCAGAGCCTGTTAATGACGATGGAACACACAAATCGCGTCGCGATTCAATACATCGTCCTCCGGCCGACCTGTCTCCAAGGGTCTATTGCTGCCTCGGGCACCTTATGGTCGATCTCCTGTGACTCTAGATTTTCGAATTCGACGCAAAACTGACGGTTAATTGTAAGGTTCAGAGCTTGTTCATGACGATGGAACACACAAATTGCGTCGCGATTCAATACATCGTCCTCCGGCCGACCTGTCTCCAAGGGTCTATTGCTCCCTCGGGCACCTTATGGTCGTTCTCGTGTGAGTCTAGATTTTCGAATCCGACGCAAAACTGACAGTTAATTGTAACGTTCAGAGCCTGTTAATGACGATGGAACACACAAATTGCGTCGCGATTCAATACATCGTCCTCCGGCCGACCTGTCTCCAAGGGTCTATTGCTGCCTCGGGCACCTTATGGTCGTTCTCCAGTGAGTCTAGATTTTCGAATCCGACGCAAAACTGACAGTTGATTGTAACGTTCAGAGCCTGTTAATGACGATGGAACACTCAAATCGCGTCGCGATTCAATACATCGTCCTCCAGCCGACTTGTCTCCAAGGGTCTAGTGCTGCCTCGGGCACCTTATTGTCGTTCTCCTGTGAGTCTAGATTTTCGAATGCGACGCAAAACTGACAGTTGATCGTAAGGTTCAGAGCCTCTTAATGACAATGGAACACACAAATTGCGTCGCGATTCAATACATCGTCCTCCGGCCGACCTGTCTCCAAGGGTCTAGTGCTGCCTCGGGCACCTTATTGTCGTTCTCCTGTGAGTCTAGATTTTCGAATCCGACGCAAAACTGACAGTTAATTGTAACGTTCAGAGCCTGTTAATGACGACGGAACACACAAATCGTGTCGCGATTCAATACATCGTCCTCAGGCCGACCTGTCTCCAAGGGTCTATTGCTGCCTCGGGCACCTTATGGTCGTTCTCCTGTGAGTCTAGATTTTCGAATCCGACGAAAAACTGACAGTTAATTGTAAGGTTCAGAGCCTGTTAATGACGATGGAACACACAAATCCCGTCGCGATTCAATACATCGTCCTCCGGCCGACCTGTCTCCAAGGGTCTATTGCTGCCTCGGGCACCTTATGGTCGATCTCCTGTGAGTCTAGATTTTCGAATCCGACGCAAAACTGACAGTTAATTGTAACGTTCAGAGCCTGTTAATGACGATGGAACACACAAATCGCGTCGCGATTCAATACATCGTCCTCCGGCCGACCTGTCTCCAAGGGTCTATTGCTGCCTCGGGCACCTTATGGTCGATCTCCTGTGACTCTAGATTTTCGAATTCGACGCAAAACTGACAGTTAATTGTAAGGTTCAGAGCTTGTTCATGACGATGGAACACACAAATTGCGTCGCGATTCAATACATCGTCCTCCGGCCGACCTGTCTCCAAGGGTCTATTGCTCCCTCGGGCACCTTATGGTCGTTCTCGTGTGAGTCTAGATTTTCGAATCCGACGCAAAACTGACAGTTAATTGTAACGTTCAGAGCCTGTTAATGACGATGGAACACACAAATTGCGTCGCGATTCAATACATCGTCCTCCGGCCGACCTGTCTCCAAGGGTCTATTGCTGCCTCGGGCACCTTATGGTCGTTCTTCAGTGAGTCTAGATTTTCGAATCCGACGCAAAACTGACAGTTGATTGTAACGTTCAGAGCCTGTTAATGACGATGGAACACTCAAATCGCGTCGCGATTCAATACATCGTCCTCCAGCCGACTTGTCTCCAAGGGTCTAGTGCTGCCTCGGGCACCTTATTGTCGTTCTCCTGTGAGTCTAGATTTTCGAATGCGACGCAAAACTGACAGTTAATCGTAAGGTTCAGAGCCTCTTAATGACAATGGAACACACAAATTGCGTCGCGATTCAATACATCGTCCTCCGGCCGACCTGTCTCCAAGGGTCTAGTGCTGCCTCGGGCACCTTATTGTCGTTCTCCTGTGAGTCTAGATTTTCGAATCCGACGCAAAACTGACAGTTAATTGTAACGTTCAGAGCCTGTAAATGACGATGGAACACACAAATCGTGTCGCGATTCAATACATCGTCCTCAGGCCGACCTGTCTCCAAGGGTCTATTGCTGCCTCGGGCACCTTATGGTCGTTCTCCTGTGAGTCTAGATTTTCGAATCCGACGAAAAACTGACAGTTAATTGTAAGGTTCAGAGCCTGTTAATGACGATGGAACACACAAATCGCGTCGCGATTCAATACATCGTCCTCCGGCCGACCTGTCTCCAAGGGTCTATTGCTGCCTCGGGCACCTTACGGTCGAACTCCTGTGAGTTTAGATTTTCGAATCCGACGCAAAACTGACAGTTAGTTGTAACGTTCAGAGCCTGTTCATGACGATGGAACACACAAATTGCGTCGCGATTCAATACATCGTCCTCCGGCCGACCTGTCTCCAAGGGTCTATTGCTGCCTCGGGCAGCTTATGGTCGTTCTCCTGTGAGTCTAGACTTTCGAATCAGACGCAAAACTGACAGTTAATTGTAACGTTCAGAGCCTGTTAATGACGATGGAACACACAAATCGTGTCGCGATTCAATACATCGTCCTCCAGCCGACTTGTCTCCAAGGGTCTAGTGCTGCCTCGGGCACCTTATTGTCGTTCTCCTGTGAGTCTAGATTTTCGAATGCGACGCAAAACTGACAGTTAATCGTAAGGTTCAGAGCCTCTTAATGACAATGGAACACACAAATTGCGTCGCAGTTCAATACATCGTCCTCCAGCCGACTTGTCTCCAAGGGTCTAGTGCTGCCTCGGACACCTTATGGTCGTTCTCCTGTAGTCTAGATTTTCGAATCCGACGCAAAACTGACAGTTAATTGTAACGTTCAGAGCCTCTTAATGACAATGGAACACACAAATCGCGTCGCGATTCAATACGTCGTCCTCCGGCCGACCTGTCTCCAAGGGTATATTGCTGCCTCGGGCACCTTATGTTCGATCTCCTGTGAGTCTAGATTTTCGAATCCGACGCAAAACTGACAGTTAATTGTAACGTTCAGAGCCTGTTAATGACGATGGAACACACAAATCCCGTCGCGATTCAATACATCGTCCTCCGGCCGACCTGTCTCCAAGGGTCTATTGCTGCCTCGGGCACCTTATGGTCGATCTCCTGTGAGTCTAGATTTTCGAATCCGACGCAAAACTGACAGTTAATTGTAACGTTCAGAGCCTGTTAATGACGATGGAACACACAAATCGCGTCGCGATTCAATACATCGTCCTCCGGCCGACCTGTCTCCAAGGGTCTATTGCTGCCTCGGGCACCTTATGGTCGATCTCCTGTGACTCTAGATTTTCGAATTCGACGCAAAACTGACGGTTAATTGTAAGGTTCAGAGCTTGTTCATGACGATGGAACACACAAATTGCGTCGCGATTCAATACATCGTCCTCCGGCCGACCTGTCTCCAAGGGTCTATTGCTCCCTCGGGCACCTTATGGTCGTTCTCGTGTGAGTCTAGATTTTCGAATCCGACGCAAAACTGACAGTTAATTGTAACGTTCAGAGCCTGTTAATGACGATGGAACACACAAATTGCGTCGCGATTCAATACATCGTCCTCCGGCCGACCTGTCTCCAAGGGTCTATTGCTGCCTCGGGCACCTTATGGTCGTTCTCCAGTGAGTCTAGATTTTCGAATCCGACGCAAAACTGACAGTTGATTGTAACGTTCAGAGCCTGTTAATGACGATGGAACACTCAAATCGCGTCGCGATTCAATACATCGTCCTCCAGCCGACTTGTCTCCAAGGGTCTAGTGCTGCCTCGGGCACCTTATTGTCGTTCTCCTGTGAGTCTAGATTTTCGAATGCGACGCAAAACTGACAGTTGATCGTAAGGTTCAGAGCCTCTTAATGACAATGGAACACACAAATTGCGTCGCGATTCAATACATCGTCCTCCGGCCGACCTGTCTCCAAGGGTCTAGTGCTGCCTCGGGCACCTTATTGTCGTTCTCCTGTGAGTCTAGATTTTCGAATCCGACGCAAAACTGACAGTTAATTGTAACGTTCAGAGCCTGTTAATGACGACGGAACACACAAATCGTGTCGCGATTCAATACATCGTCCTCAGGCCGACCTGTCTCCAAGGGTCTATTGCTGCCTCGGGCACCTTATGGTCGTTCTCCTGTGAGTCTAGATTTTCGAATCCGACGAAAAACTGACAGTTAATTGTAAGGTTCAGAGCCTGTTAATGACGATGGAACACACAAATCGCGTCGCGATTCAATACATCGTCCTCCGGCCGACCTGTCTCCAAGGGTCTATTGCTGCCTCGGGCACCTTACGGTCGAACTCCTGTGAGTTTAGATTTTCGAATCCGACGCAAAACTGACAGTTAGTTGTAACGTTCAGAGCCTGTTCATGACGATGGAACACACAAATTGCGTCGCGATTCAATACATCGTCCTCCGGCCGACCTGTCTCCAAGGGTCTATTGCTGCCTCGGGCATCTTATGGTCGTTCTCCTGTGAGTCTAGACTTTCGAATCAGACGCAAAACTGACAGTTAATTGTAACGTTCAGAGCCTGTTAATGACGATGGAACACACAAATCGCGTCGCGATTCAATACATCGTCCTCCAGCCGACTTGTCTCCAAGGGTCTAGTGCTGCCTCGGGCACCTTATTGTCGTTCTCCTGTGAGTCTAGATTTTCGAATGCGACGCTAAACTGACAGTTAATCGTAAGGTTCAGAGCCTCTTAATGACAATGGAACACACAAATTGCGTCGCGATTCAATACATCGTCCTCCGGCCGACCTGTCTCCAAGGGTCTATTGCTGCCTCGGGCACCTTATGGTCGTTCTCCTGTGAGTCTAGATTTTCGAATCCGACGCAAAACTGACAGTTAATTGTAACGTTCAGAGCCTGTTAATGACGATGGAACACACAAATTGCGTCGCGATTCAATACATCGTCCTCCAGCCGACTTGTCTCCAAGGGTCTAGTGCTGCCTCGGACACCTTATGGTCGTTCTCCTGTAGTCTAGATTTTCGAATCCGACGCAAAACTGACAGTTAATTGTAACGTTCAGAGCCTCTTAATGACAATGGAACACACAAATCGCGTCGCGATTCAATACATCGTCCTCCGGCCGACCTGTCTCCAAGGGTCTATTGCTGCCTCGGGCACCTTATGGTCGATCTCCTGTGAGTCTAGATTTTCGAATCCGACGCAAAACTGACAGTTAATTGTAACTTTCAGAGCCTGTTAATGACGATGGAAAACACAAATCGCGTCGCGATTCAATACATCGTCCTCCGGCCGACCTGTCTCCAAGGGTCTATTGCTGCCTCGGGCACCTTATGGTCGATCTCCTGTGAGTCTAGATTTTCGAATCCGACGCAAAACTGACAGTTAATTGTAAGGTTCAGAGCCTGTTAATGACGATGGAACACACAAATTGCGTCGCGATTCAGTACATCGTCCTCCGGCCGACCTGTCTCCAAGGCTCTATTGCTGCCTCGGGAACCTTATGGTCGATCTCCTGTGAGTCTAGATTTTCGAATCCGACGCAAAACTGACAGTTAATTGTAAGGTTCAGAGCCTGTTAATAACGATGGAACACACAAATCCCGTCGCGATTCAATACATCGTCCTCCAGCCGATTTGTCTCCAAGGGTCTAGTGCTGCCTCGGGCGCCTTATGGTCGTTCTCCTGTGAGTCTAGATTTTCGAATCCGACGCAAAACTGACAGTTAATTGTAACGTTCAGAGCCTGTTAATGACGATGGAACACACAAATTGCGTCGCGATTCAATACATCGTCCTCCGGCCGACCTGTCTCCAAGGGTCTATTGCTGCCTCGGGCACCTTATGGTCGATCTCTTGTGAGTCTAGATTTTCGAATCCGACACAAACCTGACTGTTAATTGTAACTTTCAGAGCCTGTAAATGACGATGGAACACACAAATTGCGTCGCGATTGAATACATCGTCCTCCAGCCGACTTGTCTCCAAGGGTCTAGTGCTGCCTCGGGCACCTTATTGTCGTTCTCCTGAGAGTCTAGATTTTCGAATCCGACGCAAAACTGACAGTTAATTGTAACGTTCAGAGCCTGTTAATGACGATGGATCACACAAATCGCGTCGTGATTCAATACATCGTCTTCCGGCCGACCTGTCTCCAAGGGTCTATTGCTGCCTCGGGCACCTTATGGTCGATCTCCTTTGAGTCTAGATTTTCGAATCCGACGCAAAACTGACAGTTAATTGTAAGGTTCAGAGCCTGTTAATGACGATGGAACACACAAATCCCGTCGCGATTCAATACATCGTCCTCCGGCCGACCTGTCTCCAAGGGTCTATTGCTGCCTCGGGCACCTTATGGTCGTTCTCCTGTGAGTCTAGATTTTCGAATCCGACGCAAAACTGACAGTTAATTGTAACGTTCAGAGCCTGTTAATGACGATGGAACACACAAATCGCGTCGCGATTCAATACATCGTCCTCCAGCCGATTTGTCTCCAAGGGTCTAGTGCTGCCTCGGGCACCTTATGGTCGTTCCTCTGTGAGTCTAGATTTTCGAATGCGACGCAAAACTGACAGTTAATCGTAAGGTTCAGAGCCTCTTAATGACAATGGAACACACAAATTGCGTCGCGATTCAATACATCGTCCTCCGGCCGACCTGTCTCCAAGGGTCTATTGCTGCCTCGGGCACCTTATGGTCGTTCTCCTGTGAGTCTAGATTTTCGAATCCGACGCAAAACTGACAGTTAATTGTAACGTTCAGAGCCTGTTAATGACGATGGAACACACAAATTGCGTCGCAGTTCAATACATCGTCCTCCAGCCGACTTGTCTCCAAGGGTCTAGTGCTGCCTCGGACACCTTATGGTCGTTCTCCTGTAGTCTAGATTTTCGAATCCGACGCAAAACTGACAGTTAATTGTAACGTTCAGAGCCTCTTAATGACAATGGAACACACAAATCGCGTCGCGATTCAATACGTCGTCCTCCGGCCGACCTGTCTCCAAGGGTCTATTGCTGCCTCGGGCACCTTATGTTCGATCTCCTGTGAGTCTAGATTTTCGAATCCGACGCAAAACTGACAGTTAATTGTAACGTTCAGAGCCTGTTAATGACGATGGAACACACAAATCCCGTCGCGATTCAATACATCGTCCTCCGGCCGACCTGTCTCCAAGGGTCTATTGCTGCCTCGGGCACCTTATGGTCGATCTCCTGTGAGTCTAGATTTTCGAATCCGACGCAAAACTGACAGTTAATTGTAACGTTCAGAGCCTGTTAATGACGATGGAACACACAAATCCCGTCGCGATTCAATACATCGTCCTCCGGCCGACCTGTCTCCAAGGGTCTATTGCTGCCTCGGGCACCTTATGGTCGATCTCCTGTGAGTCTAGATATTCGAATCCGACGCAAAAGTGACAGTTAATTGTAACGTTCAGAGCCTCTTAATGACAATGGAACACACAAATCGCGTCGCGATTCAATACATCGTCCTCCGGCCGACCTGCCTCCAAGGGTCTATTGCTCCCTCGGGCACCTTATGGTCGTTCTCGTGTGAGTCTAGATTTTCGAATCCGACGCAAAACTGACAGTTAATTGTAACGTTCAGAGCCTGTTAATGACGATGGAACACACAAATTGCGTCGCGATTCAATACATCGTCCTCCGGCCGACCTGTCTCCAAGGGTCTATTGCTGCCTCGGGCACCTTATGGTCGTTCTCCAGTGAGTCTAGATTTTCGAATCCGACGCAAAACTGACAGTTGATTGTAACGTTCAGAGCCTGTTAATGACGATGGAACACTCAAATCGCGTCGCGATTCAATACATCGTCCTCCAGCCGACTTGTCTCCAAGGGTCTAGTGCTGCCTCGGGCACCTTATTGTCGTTCTCCTGTGAGTCTAGATTTTCGAATGCGACGCAAAACTGACAGTTAATCGTAAGGTTCAGAGCCTCTTAATGACAATGGAACACACAAATTGCGTCGCGATTCAATACATCGTCCTCCGGCCGACCTGTCTCCAAGGGTCTAGTGCTGCCTCGGGCACCTTATTGTCGTTCTCCTGTGAGTCTAGATTTTCGAATCCGACGCAAAACTGACAGTTAATTGTAACGTTCAGAGCCTGTTAATGACGACGGAACACACAAATCGTGTCGCGATTCAATACATCGTCCTCAGGCCGACCTGTCTCCAAGGGTCTATTGCTGCCTCGGGCACCTTATGGTCGTTCTCCTGTGAGTCTAGATTTTCGAATCCGACGAAAAACTGACAGTTAATTGTAAGGTTCAGAGCCTGTTAATGACGATGGAACACACAAATCGCGTCGCGATTCAATACATCGTCCTCCGGCCGACCTGTCTCCAAGGGTCTATTGCTGCCTCGGGCACCTTACGGTCGAACTCCTGTGAGTTTAGATTTTCGAATCCGACGCAAAACTGACAGTTAGTTGTAACGTTCAGAGCCTGTTCATGACGATGGAACACACAAATTGCGTCGCGATTCAATACATCGTCCTCCGGCCGACCTGTCTCCAAGGGTCTATTGCTGCCTCGGGCATCTTATGGTCGTTCTCCTGTGAGTCTAGACTTTCGAATCAGACGCAAAACTGACAGTTAATTGTAACGTTCAGAGCCTGTTAATGACGATGGAACACACAAATCGCGTCGCGATTCAATACATCGTCCTCCAGCCGACTTGTCTCCAAGGGTCTAGTGCTGCCTCGGGCACCTTATTGTCGTTCTCCTGTGAGTCTAGATTTTCGAATGCGACGCTAAACTGACAGTTAATCGTAAGGTTCAGAGCCTCTTAATGACAATGGAACACACAAATTGCGTCGCGATTCAATACATCGTCCTCCGGCCGACCTGTCTCCAAGGGTCTATTGCTGCCTCGGGCACCTTATGGTCGTTCTCCTGTGAGTCTAGATTTTCGAATCCGACGCAAAACTGACAGTTAATTGTAACGTTCAGAGCCTGTTAATGACGATGGAACACACAAATTGCGTCGCGATTCAATACATCGTCCTCCAGCCGACTTGTCTCCAAGGGTCTAGTGCTGCCTCGGACACCTTATGGTCGTTCTCCTGTAGTCTAGATTTTCGAATCCGACGCAAAACTGACAGTTAATTGTAACGTTCAGAGCCTCTTAATGACAATGGAACACACAAATCGCGTCGCGATTCAATACATCGTCCTCCGGCCGACCTGTCTCCAAGGGTCTATTGCTGCCTCGGGCACCTTATGGTCGATCTCCTGTGAGTCTAGATTTTCGAATCCGACGCAAAACTGACAGTTAATTGTAACTTTCAGAGCCTGTTAATGACGATGGAAAACACAAATCGCGTCGCGATTCAATACATCGTCCTCCGGCCGACCTGTCTCCAAGGGTCTATTGCTGCCTCGGGCACCTTATGGTCGATCTCCTGTGAGTCTAGATTTTCGAATCCGACGCAAAACTGACAGTTAATTGTAAGGTTCAGAGCCTGTTAATGACGATGGAACACACAAATTGCGTCGCGATTCAGTACATCGTCCTCCGGCCGACCTGTCTCCAAGGGTCTATTGCTGCCTCGGGAACCTTATGGTCGATCTCCTGTGAGTCTAGATTTTCGAATCCGACGCAAAACTGACAGTTAATTGTAAGGTTCAGAGCCTGTTAATAACGATGGAACACACAAATCCCGTCGCGATTCAATACATCGTCCTCCAGCCGATTTGTCTCCAAGGGTCTAGTGCTGCCTCGGGCGCCTTATGGTCGTTCTCCTGTGAGTCTAGATTTTCGAATCCGACGCAAAACTGACAGTTAATTGTAACGTTCAGAGCCTGTTAATGACGATGGAACACACAAATTGCGTCGCGATTCAATACATCGTCCTCCGGCCGACCTGTCTCCAAGGGTCTATTGCTGCCTCGGGCACCTTATGGTCGATCTCTTGTGAGTCTAGATTTTCGAATCCGACACAAACCTGACTGTTAATTGTAACTTTCAGAGCCTGTAAATGACGATGGAACACACAAATTGCGTCGCGATTGAATACATCGTCCTCCAGCCGACTTGTCTCCAAGGGTCTAGTGCTGCCTCGGGCACCTTATTGTCGTTCTCCTGAGAGTCTAGATTTTCGAATCCGACGCAAAACTGACAGTTAATTGTAACGTTCAGAGCCTGTTAATGACGATGGATCACACAAATCGCGTCGTGATTCAATACATCGTCTTCCGGCCGACCTGTCTCCAAGGGTCTATTGCTGCCTCGGGCACCTTATGGTCGATCTCCTTTGAGTCTAGATTTTCGAATCCGACGCAAAACTGACAGTTAATTGTAAGGTTCAGAGCCTGTTAATGACGATGGAACACACAAATCCCGTCGCGATTCAATACATCGTCCTCCGGCCGACCTGTCTCCAAGGGTCTATTGCTGCCTCGGGCACCTTATGGTCGTTCTCCTGTGAGTCTAGATTTTCGAATCCGACGCAAAACTGACAGTTAATTGTAACGTTCAGAGCCTGTTAATGACGATGGAACACACAAATCGCGTCGCGATTCAATACATCGTCCTCCAGCCGATTTGTCTCCAAGGGTCTAGTGCTGCCTCGGGCACCTTATGGTCGTTCCTCTGTGAGTCTAGATTTTCGAATGCGACGCAAAACTGACAGTTAATCGTAAGGTTCAGAGCCTCTTAATGACAATGGAACACACAAATTGCGTCGCGATTCAATACATCGTCCTCCGGCCGACCTGTCTCCAAGGGTCTATTGCTGCCTCGGGCACCTTATGGTCGTTCTCCTGTGAGTCTAGATTTTCGAATCCGACGCAAAACTGACAGTTAATTGTAACGTTCAGAGCCTGTTAATGACGATGGAACACACAAATTGCGTCGCAGTTCAATACATCGTCCTCCAGCCGACTTGTCTCCAAGGGTCTAGTGCTGCCTCGGACACCTTATGGTCGTTCTCCTGTAGTCTAGATTTTCGAATCCGACGCAAAACTGACAGTTAATTGTAACGTTCAGAGCCTCTTAATGACAATGGAACACACAAATCGCGTCGCGATTCAATACGTCGTCCTCCGGCCGACCTGTCTCCAAGGGTCTATTGCTGCCTCGGGCACCTTATGTTCGATCTCCTGTGAGTCTAGATTTTCGAATCCGACGCAAAACTGACAGTTAATTGTAACGTTCAGAGCCTGTTAATGACGATGGAACACACAAATCCCGTCGCGATTCAATACATCGTCCTCCGGCCGACCTGTCTCCAAGGGTCTATTGCTGCCTCGGGCACCTTATGGTCGATCTCCTGTGAGTCTAGATTTTCGAATCCGACGCAAAACTGACAGTTAATTGTAACGTTCAGAGCCTGTTAATGACGATGGAACACACAAATCCCGTCGCGATTCAATACATCGTCCTCCGGCCGACCTGTCTCCAAGGGTCTATTGCTGCCTCGGGCACCTTATGGTCGATCTCCTGTGAGTCTAGATATTCGAATCCGACGCAAAAGTGACAGTTAATTGTAACGTTCAGAGCCTCTTAATGACAATGGAACACACAAATCGCGTCGCGATTCAATACATCGTCCTCCGGCCGACCTGCCTCCAAGGGTCTATTGCTCCCTCGGGCACCTTATGGTCGTTCTCGTGTGAGTCTAGATTTTCGAATCCGACGCAAAACTGACAGTTAATTGTAACGTTCAGAGCCTGTTAATGACGATGGAACACACAAATTGCGTCGCGATTCAATACATCGTCCTCCGGCCGACCTGTCTCCAAGGGTCTATTGCTGCCTCGGGCACCTTATGGTCGTTCTCCAGTGAGTCTAGATTTTCGAATCCGACGCAAAACTGACAGTTGATTGTAACGTTCAGAGCCTGTTAATGACGATGGAACACTCAAATCGCGTCGCGATTCAATACATCGTCCTCCAGCCGACTTGTCTCCAAGGGTCTAGTGCTGCCTCGGGCACCTTATTGTCGTTCTCCTGTGAGTCTAGATTTTCGAATGCGACGCAAAACTGACAGTTAATCGTAAGGTTCAGAGCCTCTTAATGACAATGGAACACACAAATTGCGTCGCGATTCAATACATCGTCCTCCGGCCGACCTTTCTCCAAGGGTCTAGTGCTGCCTCGGGCACCTTATTGTCGTTCTCCTGTGAGTCTAGATTTTCGAATCCGACGCAAAACTGACAGTTAATTGTAACGTTCAGAGCCTGTTAATGACGATGGAACACACAAATCGCGTCGCGATTCAATACATCGTCCTCAGGCCGACCTGTCTCCAAGGGTCTATTGCTGCCTCGGGCACCTTATGGTCGTTCTCCTGTGAGTCTAGATTTTCGAATCCGACGAAAAACTGACAGTTAATTGTAAGGTTCAAAGACTGTTAATGACGATGGAACACACAAATCGCGTCGCGATTCAATACATCGTCCTCCGGCCGACCTGTCTCCAAGGGTCTATTGCTGCCTGGGGCACCTTACGGTCGAACTCCTGTGAGTCTAGATTTTCGAATCCGACGCAAAACTGACAGTTAGTTGTAACGTTCAGAGCCTGTTCATGACGATGGAACACACAAATTGCGTCGCGATTCAATACATCGTCCTCCGGCCGACCTGTCTCCAAGGGTCTATTGCTGCCTCGGGCAGCTTATGGTCGTTCTCCTGTGAGTCTAGACTTTCGAATCAGACGCAAAACTGACAGTTAATTGTAACGTTCAGAGCCTGTTAATGACGATGGAACACACAAATCGCGTCGCGATTCAATACATCGTCCTCCAGCCGACTTGTCTCCAAGGGTCTAGTGCTGCCTCGGGCACCTTATTGTCGTTCTCCTGTGAGTCTAGATTTTCGAATGCGACGCAAAACTGACAGTTAATCGTAAGGTTCAGAGCCTCTTAATGACAATGGAACACACAAATTGCGTCGCGATTCAATACATCGTCCTCCGGCCGACCTGTCTCCAAGGGTCTATTGCTGCCTCGGGCACCTTATGGTCGTTCTCCTGTGAGTCTAGATTTTCGAATCCGACGCAAAACTGACAGTTAATTGTAACGTTCAGAGCCTGTTAATGACGATGGAACACACAAATTGCGTCGCGATTCAATACATCGTCCTCCAGCCGACTTGTCTCCAAGGGTCTAGTGCTGCCTCGGACACCTTATGGTCGTTCTCCTGTAGTCTAGATTTTCGAATCCGACGCAAAACTGACAGTTAATTGTAACGTTCAGAGCCTCTTAATGACAATGGAACACACAAATCGCGTCGCGATTCAATACATCGTCCTCCGGCCGACCTGTCTCCAAGGGTCTATTGCTGCCTCGGGCACCTTATGGTCGATCTCCTGTGAGTCTAGATTTTCGAAACCGACGCAGTTAATTGTAACGTTCAGGGCCTGTTAATGACGATGGAACACACAAATTGCGTCGCGATTCAATACATCGTCCTCCAGCCGACTTGTCTCCAAGGGTCTAGTGCTGCCTCGGACACCTTATGGTCGTCCTCCTGTGAGTCTAGATTTTCGAATCCGACGCAAAACTGAGAGTTAATTGTAAGGTTTAGAGCCTCTTAATGACAATGGAGCACACAAATCGCGTAGCGATTCAATACATCGTCCTCCGGCCGACCTGCCTCCAAGGGTCTATTGCTGCCTCGGGCAGCTTATGGTCGATCTCCTGTGAGTCTAGATTTTCGAATCCGACGCAAAACTGACTGTTAATTGTAACGTTCAGAGCCTGTTAATGACGATGGAACACATAAATCCCGTCGCGATTCAATACATCGTCCTCCGGCCGACCTGTCTCCAAGGGTCTATTGCTGCCTCGGGCACCTTATGGTCGATCTCCTGTGAATCTAGATTTTCGAATCCGACGCAAAACCGACAGTTAATTGTAACGTTCAGAGCCTGATAATGACGATGGAAAACACAAATCGCGTCGCGATTCAATACATCGTCCTCCGGCCGACCTGTCTCCAAGGGTCTATTGCTGCCTCGGGCACCTTATGGTCGATCTCCTGTGAGTCTAGATTTTCGAATCCGACGCAAAACTGACAGTTAATTGTAAGGTTCAGAGCCTGTTAATGACGATGGAACACACAAATTGCGTCGCGATTCAGTACATCGTCCTCCGGCCGACCTGTCTCCAAGGGTCTATTGCTGCCTCGGGCACCTTATGGTCGATCTCCTGTGAGTCTAGATTTTCGAATCCGACGCAAAAGTGACAGTTAATTGTAAGGTTCAGAGCCTGTTAATGACGATGGAACACACAAATCGCGTCGCGATTCAATACATCGTCCTCCAGCCGATTTGTCTCCAAGGGTCTAGTGCTGCCTCGGGCGCCTTATGGTCGTTCTCCTGTGAGTCTAGATTTTCGAATCCGACGCAAAACTGACAGTTAATTGTAATGTTCAGAGCCTCTTAATGACAATGGAACACACAAATTGCGTCGCGATTCAATACATCGTCCTCCGGCCGACCTGTCTCCAAGGGTCTATTTCTGCCTCGGGCACCTTATGGTCGATCTCTTGTGAGTCTAGATTTTCGAATCCGACGCAAACCTGACAGTTAATTGTAACTTTCAGAGCCTGTAAATGACGATGGAACACACAAATTGCGTCGCGATTTAATACATCGTCCTCCAGCCGACTTGTCTCCAAGGGTCCTGTGCTGCCTCGGGCACCTTATTGTCGTTCTCCTGTGAGTCTAGATTTTCGAATGCGACGCAAAACTGACAGTTAATCGTAAGGTTCAGAGCCTCTTAATGACAATGGAACACACAAATTGCGTCGCGATTCAATACATCGTCCTCCGGCCGACCTGTCTCCAAGGGTCTATTGCTGCCTCGGGCAACTTATGGTCGATCTCCTGTGAGTCTAGATTTTCGATTCCGACGCAAACCTGACAGTTAATTGTAACGTTCAGAGCCTGTAAATGACGATGGAACACACAAATCGCGTCGCGATTCAATACATCGTCCTCCAGCCGACTTGTCTCCAAGGGTCTAGTGCTGCCTCGGGCACCTTATTGTCGTTCTCCTGTGAGTCTAGATTTTCGAATGCGACGCAAAACTGACAGTTAATCGTAAGGTTCAGAGCCTCTTAATGACAATGGAACACACAAATTGCGTCGCGATTCTATACATCGTCATCCGGCCGACCTGTCTCCAAGGGTCTATTGCTGCCTCGGGCACCTTATGGTCGTTCTCCTGTGAGTCTAGATTTTCGAATCCGACGCAAAACTGACAGTTAATTGTAACGTTCAGAGCCTGTTAATGACGATGGAACACACAAATTGTGTCGCGATTCAATACATCGTCCTCCAGCCGACTTGTCTCCAAGGGTCTAGTGCTGCCTCGGACACCTTATGGTCGTTCTCCTGTAGTCTAGATTTTCGAATCCGACGCAAAACTGACAGTTAATTGTAGCGTTCAGAGCCTCTTAATGACAATGGAACACACAAATCGCGTCGCGATTCAATACATCGTCCTCCGGCCGACCTGTCTCCAAGGGTCTATTGCTGCCTCGGGCACCTTATGGTCGATCTCCTGTGAGTCTAGATTTTCGAATCCGACGCAAAACTGACAATTAATTGTAACGTTCAGAGCCTGTTAATGACGATGGAACACACAAATCCCGTCGCGATTCAATACATCGTCCTCCGGCCGACCTGTCTCCAAGGGTTTATTGCTGCCTCGGGCACCTTATGGTCGATCTCCTGTGAGTCTAGATATTCGAATCCGACGCAAAACTGACAGTTAATTGTAACGTTCAGAGCCTGTTAATGACGATGGAACACACAAATCGCGTCGCGATTCAATACATCGTCCTCCGGCCGACCTGTCTCCAAGGGTCTATTGCTGCCTCGGGCACCTTATGGTCGATCTCCTGTGACTCTAGATTTTCGAATCCGACGCAAAACTGACAGTTAATTGTAAGGTTCAGAGCCTGTTCATGACGATGGAACACACAAATTGCGTCGCGATTCAATACATCGTCCTCCGGCCGACCTGTCTCCAAGGGTCTATTGCTCCCTCGGGCACCTTATGGTCGTTCTCCTGTGAGGTTAGATTTTCGAATCCGACGCAAAACTGACAGTTAATTGTAACGTTCAGAGCCTGTTAATGACGATGGAACACACAAATTGCGTCGCGATTCAATACATCGTCCTCCGGCCGACCTGTCTCCAAGGGTCTATTGCTGCCTCGGGCACCTTATGGTCGTTCTCCAGTGAGTCTACATTTTCGAATCCGACGCAAAACTGACAGTTAATTGTAACGTTCAGAGCCTGTTAATGACGATGGAACACACAAATCGCGTCGCGATTCAATACATCGTCCTCCAGCCGACTTGTCTCCAAGGGTCTAGTGCTGCCTCGGACACCTTATGGTCGTCCTCCTGTGAGTCTAGATTTTCGAATCCGACGCAAAACTGACAGTTAATTGTAAGGTTCAGAGCCTCTTAATGACAATGGAACACACAAATCGCGTCGCGATTCAATACATCGTCCTCCGGCCGACCTGCCTCCAAGGGTCTATTGCTGCCTCGGGCACCTTATGGTCGATCCTCTGTGAGTCTAGATTTTCGAATCCGACGCAAAACTGACTGTTAATTGTAACGTTCAGAGCCTGTTAATGACGATGGAACACGCAAATCCCGTCGCGATTCAATACATCGTCCTCCGGCCGACCTGTCTCCAAGGGTCTATTGCTGCCTCGGGCACCTTATGGTCGATCTCCTGTGAGTCTAGATTTTCGAAACCGACGCAGTTAATTGTAACGTGCAGGGCCTGTTAATGACGATGGAACACACAATTCGCGTCGCGATTCAATACATCGTCCTCCAGCCGACTTGTCTCCAAGGGTCTAGAGCTGCCTCGGGCACCTTATTGTCGTTCTCCTGTGAGTCTAGATTTTCGAAACCGACGCAGTTAATTGTAAGGTTCAGAGCCTGTTAATGACGATGGAACACACAAATCGCGTCGCGATTCAATACATCGTCCTCAGGCCGACCTGTCTCCAAGGGTCTATTGCTGCCTCGGGCACCTTATGGTCGTTCTCCTGTGAGTCTAGATTTTCGAATCCGACGCAAAACTGACAGTTAATTGTAACGTTCAGAGCCTGTAAATGACGATGGAACACACAAATCGCGTCGCGATTCAATACATCGTCCTCCAGCCGACTTGTCTCCAAGGGTCTAGTGCTGCCTCGGGCACCTTATTGTCGTTCTCCTGTGAGTCTAGATTTTCGAATGCGACGCAAAACTGACAGTTAATCGTAAGGTTCAGAGCCTCTTAATGACAATGGAACACACAAATTGCGTCGCGATTCTATACATCGTCATCCGGCCGACCTGTCTCCAAGGGTCTATTGCTGCCTCGGGCACCTTATGGTCGTTCTCCTGTGAGTCTAGATTTTCGAATCCGAAGCAAAACTGACAGTTAATTGTAAGGTTCAGAGCCTGTTAATGACGATGGAACACACAAATTGTGTCGCGATTCAATACATCGTCCTCCAGCCGACTTGTCTCCAAGGGTCTAGTGCTGCCTCGGACACCTTATGGTCGTTCTCCTTTAGTCTAGATTTTCGAATCCGACGCAAAACTGACAGTTAATTGTAGCGTTCAGAGCCTCTTAATGACAATGGAACACACAAATCACGTCGCGATTCAATACATCGTCCTCCGGCCGACCTGTCTCCAAGGGTCTATTGCTGCCTCGGGCACCTTATGGTCGATCTCCTGTGAGTCTAGATTTTCGAATCCGACGCAAAACTGACAGTTAATTGTAACGTTCAGAGCCTGTTAATGACGATGGAACACACAAATCCCGTCGCGATTCAATACATCGTCCTCCGGCCGACCTGTCTCCAAGGGTTTATTGCTGCCTCGGGCACCTTATGGTCGATCTCCTGTGAGTCTAGATATTCGAATCCGACGCAAAACTGACAGTTAATTGTAACGTTCAGAGCCTGTTAATGACAATGGAACACACAAATCGCGTCGCGATTGAATACATCGTCCTCCGGCCGACCTGTCTCCAAGGGTCTATTGCTGCCTCGGGCACCTTATGGTCGATCTCCTGTGACTCTAGATTTTCGAATCCGACGCAAAACTGACAGTTAATTGTAAGGTTCAGAGCCTCTTAATGACAATGGAACACACAAATCGCGTCGCGATTCAATACATCGTCCTCCGGCCGACCTGCCTCCAAGGGTCAATTGCTGCCTCGGGCACCTTATGGTCGATCTCCTGTGAGTCTAGATTTTCGAATCCGACGCAAAACTGACTGTTAATTGTAACGTTCAGAGCCTGTTAATGACGATGGAACACGCAAATCCCGTCGCGATTCAATACATCGTCCTCCGGCCGACCTGTCTCCAAGGGTCTATTGCTGCCTCGGGCACCTTATGGTCGATCTCCTGTGAGTCTAGATTTTCGAAACCGACGCAGTTAATTGTAACGTGCAGGGCCTGTTAATGACGATGGAACACACAATTTGCGTCGCGATTCAATACATCGTCCTCCAGCCGACTTGTCTACAAGGGTCTAGTGATGCCTCGGACACCTTATGGTCGTCCTCCTGTGAGTCTAGATTTTCGAATCCGACGCAAAACTGACAGTTAATTGTAAGGTTCAGAGCCTCTTAATGACAATGGAACACACAAATCGCGTCGCGATTCAATACATCGTCCTCCGGCCGACCTGCCTCCAAGGGTCTATTGCTGCCTCGGGCACCTTATGGTCGATCTCCTGTGAGTCTAGATTTTCGAATCCGACGCAAAACTGACTGTTAATTGTAACGTTCAGAGCCTGTTAATGACGATGGAACACGCAAATCCCGTCGCGATCCAATACATCGTCCTCCGGCCGACCTGTCTCCAAGGGTCTATTGCTGCCTCGGGCACCTTATGGTCGATCTCCTGTGAGTCTAGATTTTCGAATCCGACGCAAAACTGACAGTTAATTGTAAGGTTCAGAGCCTGATAATGACGATGGAACACACAAATCGCGTCGCGATTCAGTACATCGTCCTCCGGCCGACCTGTCTCCAAGGGTCTATTGCTGCCTCGTGCACCTTATGGTCGATCTCCTGTGAGTCTAGATTTTCGAATCCGACGCGAAACTGACAGTTAATTGTAAGGTTCAGAGCCTGTTAATGACGATGGAACACACAAATCGCGTCGCGATTCAATACATCGTCCTCCAGCCGATTTGTCTCCAAGGGTCTAGTGCTGCCTCGGGCGCCTTATGGTCGTTCTCCTGTGAGTCTAGATTTTCGAATCCGACGCAAAACTGACAGTTAATTGTAATGTTCAGAGCCTCTTAATGACAATGGAACACACAAATTGCGTCGCGATTCAATACATCGTCCTCCGGCCGACCTGTCTCCAAGGGTCTATTTCTGCCTCGGGCACCTTATGGTCGATCTCTTGTGAGTCTAGATTTTCGAATCCGACGCAAACCTGACAGTTAATTGTAACTTTCAGAGCCTGTAAATGACGATGGAACACACAAATTGCGTCGCGATTTAATACATCGTCCTCCAGCCGACTTGTCTCCAAGGGTCTAGTGCTGCCTCGGGCACCTTATTGTCGTTCTCCTGTGAGTCTAGATTTTCGAATGCGACGCAAAACTGACAGTTAATCGTAAGGTTCAGAGCCTCTTAATGACAATGGAACACACAAATTGCGTCGCGATTCAATACATCGTCCTCCGGCCGACCTGTCTCCAAGGGTCTAGTGCTGCCTCGGGCACCTTATTGTCGTTCTCCTGTGAGTCTAGATTTTCGAATCCGACGCAAGACTGACAGTTAATTGTAACGTTCAGAGCCTGTTAATGACGATGGATCACACAAATCGCGTCGCGATTCAATACATCGTCCTCCGGCCGACCTGTCTCCAAGGGTCTATTGCTGCCTCGGGCACCTTATGGTCGAACTCCTGTGAGTCTAGATTTTCGAATCCGACGCAAAACTGACAGTTAATTGTAAGGTTCAGGGCCTGATAATGACGATGGAACACACAAATCGCGTCGCGGATCAATACATCGTCCTCAGGCCGACCTGTCTCCAAGGGTCTATTGCTGCCTCGGGCACCTTATGGTCGTTCTCCTGTGAGTCTAGATTTTCGAATCAGACGCAAAACTGACAGTTAATTGTAACGTTCAGAGCCTGTTAATGATGATGGAACACACAAATCGCGTCGCGATTCAATACATCGTCCTCCAGCCGATTTGTCTCCAAGGGTCTAGTGCTGCCTCGGGCACCTTATGGTCGTTCCTCTGTGAGTCTAGATTTTCGAATCCGACGCAAAACTGACAGTTAATTGTAAGGTTCAGAGCCTCTTAATGACAATGGAACACACAAATTGCGTCGCGATTCAATACATCGTCCTGCGGCCGACCTGTCTCCAAGGGTCTATTGCTGCCTCGGGCACCTTATGGTCGATCTCCTGTGAGTCTAGATTTTCGATTCCGACGCAAACCTGACAGTTAATTGTAACGTTCAGAGCCTGTAAATGACGATGGAACACACAAATCGCGTCGCGATTCAATACATCGTCCTCCAGCCGACTTGTCTCCAAGGGTCTAGTGCTGCCTCGGGCACCTTATTGTCGTTCTCCTGTGAGTCTAGATTTTCGAATGCGACGCAAAACTGACAGTTAATCGTAAGGTTCAGAGCCACTTAATGACAATGGAACACACAAATTGCGTCGCGATTCTATACATCGTCATCCGGCCGACCTGTCTCCAAGGGTCTATTGCTGCCTCGGGCACCTTATGGTCGTTCTCCTGTGAGTCTAGATTTTCGAATCCGACGCAAAACTGACAGTTAATTGTAACGTTCAGAGCCTGTTAATGACGATGGAACACACAAATTGTGTCGCGATTCAATACATCGTCCTCCAGCCGACTTGTCTCCAAGGGTCTAGTGCTGCCTCGGACACCTTATGGTCGTTCTCCTGTAGTCTAGATTTTCGAATCCGACGCAAAACTGACAGTTAATTGTAGCGTTCAGAGCCTCTTAATGACAATGGAACACACAAATCGCGTCGCGATTCAATACATCGTCCTCCGGCCGACCTGTCGCCAAGGGTCTATTGCTGCCTCGGGCACCTTATGGTCGATCTCCTGTGAGTCTAGATTTTCGAATCCGACGCAAAACTGACAGTTAATTGTAACGTTCAGAGCCTGTTAATGACGATGGAACACACAAATCCCGTCGCGATTCAATACATCGTCCTCCGGCCGACCTGTCTCCAAGGGTTTATTGCTGCCTCGGGCACCTTATGGTCGATCTCCTGTGAGTCTAGATATTCGAATCCGACGCAAAACTGACAGTTAATTGTAACGTTCAGAGCCTGTTAATGACGATGGAACACACAAATCGCGTCGCGATTCAATACATCGTCCTCCGGCCGACCTGTCTCCAAGGGTCTATTGCTGCCTCGGGCACCTTATGGTCGATCTCCTGTGACTGTAGATTTTCGAATCCGACGCAAAACTGACAGTTAATTGTAAGGTTCAGAGCCTGTTCATGACGATGGAACACACAAATTGCGTCGCGATTCAATACATCGTCCTCCGGCCGACCTGTCTCCAAGGGTCTATTGCTCCCTCGGGCACCTTATGGTCGTTCTCCTGTGAGGTTAGATTTTCGAATCCGACGCAAAACTGACAGTTAATTGTAACGTTCAGAGCCTGTTAATGACGATGGAACACACAAATTGCGTCGCGATTCAATACATCGTCCTCCAGCCGACTTGTCTGCAAGGGTCTAGTGCTGCCTCGGACACCTTATGGTCGTCCTCCTGTGAGTCTAGATTTTCGAATCCGACGCAAAACTGACAGTTAATTGTAAGGTTCAGAGCCTCTTAATGACAATGGAACACACAAATCGCGTCGCGATTCAATACATCGTCCTCCGGCCGACCTGCCTCCAAGGGTCTATTGCTGCCTCGGGCACCTTATGGTCGATCTCCTGTGAGTCTAGATTTACGAAACCGACGCAAAACTGACTGTTAATTGTAACGTTCAGAGCCTGTTAATGACGATGGAACACGCAAATCCCGTCGCGATTCAATACATCGTCCTCCGGCCGACCTGTCTCCAAGGGTCTATTGCTGTTTCGGGCACCTTATGGTCGATCTCCTGTGAGTCTAGATTTTCGAAACCGACGCAGTTAATTGTAACGTGCAAGGCCTGTTAATGACGATGGAACACACAATTCGCGTCGCGATTCAATACATCGTCCTCCAGCCGACTTGTCTCCAAGGGTCTAGTGCTGCCTCGGGCACCTTATTGTCGTTCTCCTGTGAGTCTAGATTTTCGAAACCGACGCAGTTAATTGTAAGGTTCAGAGCCTGTTAATGACGATGGAACACGCAAATCGCGTCGCGATTCAATACATCGTCCTCAGGCCGACCTGTCTCCAAGGGTCTATTGCTGCCTCGGGCACCCTATGGTCGTTCTCCTGTGAGTCTAGATTTTCGAATCCGACGCAAAACTGACAGTTAATTGTAACGTTCAGAGCCTGTTAATGATGATGGAACACACAAATCGCGTCGCGATTCAATACATCGTCCTCCAGCCGATTTGTCTCCAAGGGTCTAGTGCTGCCTCGGGCACCTTATGGTCGATCTCCTGTGAGTCTAGATTTTCGAATCCGACGCAAAACTGACAGCTAATTGTAACGTTCAGAGCCTGTAAATGACGATGGAACACACAAATCGCGTCGCGATTCAATACATCGTCCTCCAGCCGACTTGTCTCCAAGGGTCTAGTGCTGCCTCGGGCACCTTATTGTCGTTCTCCTGTGAGTCTAGATTTTCGAATGCGACGCAAAACTGACAGTTAATCGTAAGGTTCAGAGCCTCTTAATGACAATGGAACACACAAATTGCGTCGCGATTCTATACATCGTCATCCGGCCGACCTGTCTTCAAGGGTCTATTGCTGCCTCGGGCACCTTATGGTCGTTCTCCTGTGAGTCTAGATTTTCGAATCCGAAGCAAAACTGACAGTTAATTGTAAGGTTCAGAGCCTGTTAATGACGATGGAACACACAAATTGTGTCGCGATTCAATACATCGTCCTCCAGCCGACTTGTCTCCAAGGGTCTAGTGCTGCCTCGGACACCCTATGGTCGTTCTCCTGTAGTCTAGATTTTCGAATCCGACGCAAAACTGACAGTTAATTGTAGCGTTCAGAGCCTCTTAATGACAATGGAACACACAAATCACGTCGCGATTCAATACATCGTCCTCCGGCCGACCTGTCTCCAAGGGTCTATTGCTGCCTCGGGCACCTTATGGTCGATCTCCTGTGAGTCTAGATTTTCGAATCCGACGCAAAACTGACAGTTAATTGTAACGTTCAGAGCCTGTTAATGACGATGGAACACACAAATCCCGTCGCGATTCAATACATCGTCCTCCGGCCGACCTGTCTCCAAGGGTTTATTGCTGCCTCGGGCACCTTATGGTCGATCTCCTGTGAGTCTAGATATTCGAATCCGACGCAAAACTGACAGTTAATTGTAACGTTCAGAGCCTGTTAATGACAATGGAACACACAAATCGCGTCGCGATTGAATACATCGTCCTCCGGCCGACCTGTCTCCAAGGGTCTATTGCTGCCTCGGGCACCTTATGGTCGATCTCCTGTGACTCTAGATTTTCGAATCCGACGCAAAACTGACAGTTAATTGTAAGGTTCAGAGCCTCTTAATGACAATGGAACACACAAATCGCGTCGCGATTCAATACATCGTCCTCCGGCCGACCTGCCTCCAAGGGTCAATTGCTGCCTCGGGCACCTTATGGTCGATCTCCTGTGAGTCTAGATTTTCGAATCCGACGCAAAACTGACTGTTAATTGTAACGTTCAGAGCCTGTTAATGACGATGGAACACGCAAATCCCGTCGCGATTCAATACATCGTCCTCCGGCCGACCTGTCTCCAAGGGTCTATTGCTGTTTCGGGCACCTTATGGTCGATCTCCTGTGAGTCTAGATTTTCGAAACCGACGCAGTTAATTGTAACGTGCAAGGCCTGTTAATGACGATGGAACACACAATTCGCGTCGCGATTCAATACATCGTCCTCCAGCCGACTTGTCTCCAAGGGTCTAGTGCTGCCTCGGGCACCTTATTGTCGTTCTCCTGTGAGTCTAGATTTTCGAAACCGACGCAGTTAATTGTAAGGTTCAGAGCCTGTTAATGACGATGGAACACGCAAATCGCGTCGCGATTCAATACATCGTCCTCAGGCCGACCTGTCTCCAAGGGTCTATTGCTGCCTCGGGCACCCTATGGTCGTTCTCCTGTGAGTCTAGATTTTCGAATCCGACGCAAAACTGACAGTTAATTGTAACGTTCAGAGCCTGTTAATGATGATGGAACACACAAATCGCGTCGCGATTCAATACATCGTCCTCCAGCCGATTTGTCTCCAAGGGTCTAGTGCTGCCTCGGGCACCTTATGGTCGATCTCCTGTGAGTCTAGATTTTCGAATCCGACGCAAAACTGACAGCTAATTGTAACGTTCAGAGCCTGTAAATGACGATGGAACACACAAATCGCGTCGCGATTCAATACATCGTCCTCCAGCCGACTTGTCTCCAAGGGTCTAGTGCTGCCTCGGGCACCTTATTGTCGTTCTCCTGTGAGTCTAGATTTTCGAATGCGACGCAAAACTGACAGTTAATCGTAAGGTTCAGAGCCTCTTAATGACAATGGAACACACAAATTGCGTCGCGATTCTATACATCGTCATCCGGCCGACCTGTCTTCAAGGGTCTATTGCTGCCTCGGGCACCTTATGGTCGTTCTCCTTTGAGTCTAGATTTTCGAATCCGAAGCAAAACTGACAGTTAATTGTAAGGTTCAGAGCCTGTTAATGACGATGGAACACACAAATTGTGTCGCGATTCAATACATCGTCCTCCAGCCGACTTGTCTCCAAGGGTCTAGTGCTGCCTCGGACACCTTATGGTCGTTCTCCTGTAGTCTAGATTTTCGAATCCGACGCAAAACTGACAGTTAATTGTAGCGTTCAGAGCCTCTTAATGACAATGGAACACACAAATCACGTCGCGATTCAATACATCGTCCTCCGGCCGACCTGTCTCCAAGGGTCTATTGCTGCCTCGGGCACCTTATGGTCGATCTCCTGTGAGTCTAGATTTTCGAATCCGACGCAAAACTGACAGTTAATTGTAACGTTCAGAGCCTGTTAATGACGATGGAACACACAAATCCCGTCGCGATTCAATACATCGTCCTCCGGCCGACCTGTCTCCAAGGGTTTATTGCTGCCTCGGGCACCTTATGGTCGATCTCCTGTGAGTCTAGATATTCGAATCCGACGCAAAACTGACAGTTAATTGTAACGTTCAGAGCCTGTTAATGACAATGGAACACACAAATCGCGTCGCGATTGAATACATCGTCCTCCGGCCGACCTGTCTCCAAGGGTCTATTGCTGCCTCGGGCACCTTATGGTCGATCTCCTGTGACTCTAGATTTTCGAATCCGACGCAAAACTGACAGTTAATTGTAAGGTTCAGAGCCTCTTAATGACAATGGAACACACAAATCGCGTCGCGATTCAATACATCGTCCTCCGGCCGACCTGCCTCCAAGGGTCAATTGCTGCCTCGGGCACCTTATGGTCGATCTCCTGTGAGTCTAGATTTTCGAATCCGACGCAAAACTGACTGTTAATTGTAACGTTCAGAGCCTGTTAATGACGATGGAACACGCAAATCCCGTCGCGATTCAATACATCGTCCTCCGGCCGACCTGTCTCCAAGGGTCTATTGCTGCCTCGGGCACCTTATGGTCGATCTCCTGTGAGTCTAGATTTTCGAAACCGACGCAGTTAATTGTAACGTGCAGGGCCTGTTAATGACGATGGAACACACAAATTGCGTCGCGATTCAATACATCGTCCTCCAGCCGACTTGTCTACAAGGGTCTAGTGCTGCCTCGGACACCTTATGGTCGTCCTCCTGTGAGTCTAGATTTTCGAATCCGACGCAAAACTGACAGTTAATTGTAAGGTTCAGAGCCTCTTAATGACAATGGAACACACAAATCGCGTCGCGATTCAATACATCGTCCTCCGGCCGACCTGCCTCCAAGGGTCTATTGCTGCCTCGGGCACCTTATGGTCGATCTCCTGTGAGTCTAGATTTTCGAATCCGACGCAAAACTGACTGTTAATTGTAACGTTCAGAGCCTGTTAATGACGATGGAACACGCAAATCCCGTCGCGATCCAATACATCGTCCTCCGGCCGACCTGTCTCCAAGGGTCTATTGCTGCCTCGGGCACCTTATGGTCGATCTCCTGTGAGTCTAGATTTTCGAATCCGACGCAAAACTGACAGTTAATTGTAACGTTCAGAGCCTGTTAATGACGATGGAAAACACAAATCGCATCGCGATTCAATACATCGTCCTCCGGCCGACCTGTCTCCAAGGGTCTATTGCTGCCTCGGGCACCTTATGGTCGATCTCCTGTGAGTCTAGATTTTCGAATCCGACGCAAAACTGACAGTTAATTGTAAGGTTCATAGCCTGTTAATGACGATGGAACACACAAATTGCGTCGCGATTCAGTACATCGTCCTCCAGCCGACCTGTCTCCAAGGGTCTATTGCTGCCTCGGGAACCTTATGGTCGATCTCCTGTGAGTCTAGATTTTCGAATCCGACGCAAAACTGACAGTTAATTGTAACGTTCAGAGCCTGTTAATGACAATGGAACACACAAATTGCGTCGCGATTCAATACATCGTCCTCCGGCCGACCTGTCTCCAAGGGTCTATTGCTGCCTCGGGCACCTTATGGTCGATCTCCTGTGACTCTAGATTTTCGAATCCGACGCAAAACTGACAGTTAATTGTAAGGTTCAGAGCCTGTTCATGACGATGGAACACACAAATTGCGTCGCGATTCAATACATCGTCCTCCGGCCGACCTGTCTCCAAGGGTCTATTGCTCCCTCCGGCACCTTATGGTCGTTCTCCTGTGAGTCTAGATTTTCGAATCCGACGCAAAACTGACAGTTAATTGTAACTTTCAGAGCCTGTTAATGACGATGGAACACACAAATTGCGTCGCGATTCAATACATCGTCCTCCGGCCGACCTGTCTCCAAGGGTCTATTGCTGACTCGGGCACCTTATGGTCGTTCTCCAGTGAGTCTACATTTTCGAATCCGACGCAAAACTGACAGTTAATTGTAACGTTCAGAGCCTGTTAATGACGATGGAACACAAAAATCGCGTCGCGATTCAATACATCGTCCTCCAGCCGACTTGTCTCCAAGGGTCTAGTGCTGCCTCGGACACCTTATGGTCGTCCTCCTGTGAGTCTAGATTTTCGAATCCGACGCAAAACTGACAGTTAATTGTAAGGTTCAGAGCCTCTTAATGACAATGGAACACACAAATCGCGTCGCGATTCAATACATCGTCCTCCGGCCGACCTGCCTCCAAGGGTCAATTGCTGCCTCGGGCACCTTATGGTCGATCTCCTGTGAGTCTAGATTTTCGAATCCGACGCAAAACTGACAGTTATTTGTAAGGTTCAGAGCCTGTTAATGACGATGGAACACGCAAATCCCGTCGCGATTCAATACATCGTCCTCCGGCCGACCTGTCTCCAAGGGTCTATTGCTGCCTCGGGCATCTTATGGTCGATCTCCTGTGAGTCTAGATTTTCGAAACCGACGCGGTTAATTGTAACGTGCAGGGCCTGTTAATGACGATGGAACACACAAATTGCGTTGCGATTCAATACATCGTCCTCCAGCCGACTTGTCTCCAAGGGTCTAGTGCTGCCTCGGACACCTTATGGTCGTCCTCCTGTGAGTCTAGATTTTCGAATCCGACGCAAAACTGACAGTTAATTGTAAGGTTCAGAGCCTCTTAATGACAATGGAACACACAAATCGCGTCGCGATTCAATACATCGTCCTCCGGCCGACCTGCCTCCAAGGGTCTATTGCTGCCTCGGGCACCTTATGGTCGATCTCCTGTGAGTCTAGATTTTCGAATCCGACGCAAAACTGACTGTTAATTGTAACGTTCAGAGCCTGTTAATGACGATGGAACACGCAAATCCCGTCGCGATTCAATACATCGTCCTCCGGCCGACCTGTCTCCAAGGGTCTATTGCTGCCTCGGGCACCTTATGGTCGATCTCCTGTGAGTCTAGATTTTCGAATCCGACGCAAAACTGACAGTTAATTGTAACGTTCAGAGCCTGTTAATGACGATGGAAAACACAAATCGCGTCGCGATTCAATACATCGTCCTCCGGCCGACCTGTCTCCAAGGGTCTATTGCTGCCTCGGGCACCTTATGGTCGATCTCCTGTGAGTCTAGATTTTCGAATCCGACGCAAAACTGACAGTTAATTGTAAGGTTCAGAGCCTGTTAATGACGATGGAACACACAAATTGCGTCGCGATTCAGTACATCGTCCTCCGGCCGACCTGTCTCCAAGGGTCTATTGCTGCCTCGGGCACCTTATGGTCGATCTCCTGTGAGTCTAGATTTTCGAATCCGACGCAAAACTGACAGTTAATTGTAAGGTTCAGAGCCTGTTAATGACGATGGAACACACAAATCGCGTCGCGATTCAATACATCGTCCTCCAGCCGATTTGTCTCCAAGGGTCTAGTGCTGCCTCGGGCGCCTTATGGTCGTTCTCCTGTGAGTCTAGATTTCCGAATCCGAAGCAAAACTGACAGTTAATTGTAACGTTCAGAGCCTGTTAATGACGATGGAACACACAAATCGCGTCGCGATTCAATACATCGTCCTCCGGCCGACCTGTCTCCAAGGGTCTATTGCTGCCTCGGGCACCTTATGGTCGATCTCCTGTGAGTCTAGATTTTCGAATCCGACGCAAAACTGACAGTTAATTGTAACGTTCAGAGCCTGTTAATGACGATGGAACACACAAATCCCGTCGCGATTCAATACATCGTCCTCCGGCCGACCTGTCTCCAAGGGTCTAGTGCTGCCGCGGGCACCTTATGGTCGATCTCCTGTGAGTCTAGATTTTCGAATCCGACGCAAAACTTACAGTTAATTGTAAGGTTCAGAGCCTCTTAATGACAATGGAACACACAAATCGCGTCGCGATACAATACGTCGTCCTCCGGCCGACCTGTCTCCAAGGGTCTATTGCTGCCTCGGGCACCTTATGGTCGACCTCCTGTGAGTCTAGATTTTCGAAACCGACGCAGTTAATTGTAACGTTCAGGGCCTGTTAATGACGATGGAACACACAAATTGCGTCGCGATTCAATACATCGTCCTCCAGCCGACTTGTCTCCAAGGGTCTAGTGCTGCCTCGGACACCTTATGGTCGTCCTCCTGTGAGTCTAGATTTTCGAAACCGACGCAGTTAATTGTAAGGTTCAGAGCCTGTTAATGACGATGGAACACACAAATCGCGTCGCGATTCAATACATCGTCCTCAGGCCGACCTGTCTCCAAGGGTCTATTGCTGCCTCGGGCACCTTATGGTCGTTCTCCTGTGAGTCTAGATTTTCGAATCCGACGCAAAACTGACAGTTAATTGTAACGTTCAGAGCCTGTTAATGATGATGGAACACACAAATCGCGTCGCGATTCAATACATCGTCCTCCAGCCGATTTGTCTCCAAGGGTCTAGTGCTGCCTCGGGCACCTTATGGTCGATCTCCTGTGAGTCTAGATTTTCGAATCCGACGCAAAACTGACAGTTAATTGTAACGTTCAGAGCCTGTAAATGACGATGGAACACACAAATCGCGTCGCGATTCAATACATCGTCCTCCAGCCGACTTGTCTCCAAGGGTCTAGTGCTGCCTCGGGCACCTTATTGTCGTTCTCCTGTGAGTCTAGATTTTCGAATGCGACGCAAAACTGACAGTTAATCGTAAGGTTCAGAGCCTCTTAATGACAATGGAACACACAAATTGCGTCGCGATTCTATACATCGTCATCCGGCCGACCTGTCTCCAAGGGTCTATTGCTGCCTCGGGCACCTTATGGTTGTTCTCCTGTGAGTCTAGATTTTCGAATCCGAAGCAAAACTGACAGTTAATTGTAACGTTCAGAGCCTGTTAATGACGATGGAACACACAAATTGTGTCGCGATTCAATACATCGTCCTCCAGCCGACTTGTCTCCAAGGGTCTAGTGCTGCCTCGGACACCTTATGGTCGTTCTCCTGTAGTCTAGATTTTCGAATCCGACGCAAAACTGACAGTTAATTGTAGCGTTCAGAGCCTCTTAATCACAATGGAACACACAAATCGCGTCGCGATTCAATACATCGTCCTCCGGCCGACCTGTCTCCAAGGGTCTATTGCTGCCTCGGGCACCTTATGGTCGATCTCCTGTGAGTCTAGATTTTCGAATCCGATACAAAACTGACAGTTAATTGTAACGTTCAGAGCCTGTTAATGACGATGGAACACACAAATCCCGTCGCGATTCAATACATCGTCCTCCGGCCGACCTGTCTCCAAGGGTTTATTGCTGCCTCGGGCACCTTATGGTCGATCTCCTGTGAGTCTAGATATTCGAATCCGACGCAAAACTGACAGTTAATTGTAACGTTCAGAGCCTGTTAATGACAATGGAACACACAAATCGCGTCGCGATTCAATACATCGTCCTCCGGCCGACCTGTCTCCAAGGGTCTATTGCTGCCTCGGGCACCTTATGGTCGATCTCCTGTGACTCTAGATTTTCGAATCCGACGCAAAACTGACAGTTAATTGTAAGGTTCAGAGTCTGTTAATGACGATGGAACACACAAATCGCGTCGCGATTCAATACATCGTCCTCCAGCCGATTTGTCTCCAAGGGTCTAGTGTGGCCTCGGGCGCCTTATGGTCGTTCTCCTGTGAGTCTAGATTTCCGAATCCGACGCAAAACTGACAGTTAATTGTAACGATCAGAGCCTGTTAATGACGATGGAACACACAAATCGCGTCGCGATTCAATACATCGTCCTCCGGCCGACCTGTCTCCAAGGGTCTATTGCTGCCTCGGGCACCTTATGGTCGATCTCCTGTGAGTCTAGATTTTCGAATCCGACGCAAAACTGACAGTTAATTGTAACGTTCAGAGCCTGTTAATGACAATGGAACACACAAATCCCGTCGCGATTCAATACATCGTCCTCCGGCCGACCTGTCTCCAAGGGTCTAGTGCTGCCGCGGGCACCTTATGGTCGATCTCCTGTGAGTCTAGATTTTCGAATCCGACGCAAAACTTACAGTTAATTGTAAGGTTCAGAGCCTCTTAATGACAATGGAACACACAAATCGCGTCGCGATACAATACGTCGTCCTCCGGTCGACCTGTCTCCAAGGGTCTATTGCTGCCTCGGGCACCTTATGGTCGACCTCCTGTGAGTCTAGATTTTCGAAACCGACGCAGTTAATTGTAACGTTCAGGGCCTGTTAATGACGAATGAACACACAAATTGCGTCGCGATTCAATACATCGTCCTCCAGCCGACTTGTCTCCAAGGGTCTAGTGCTGCCTCGGACACCTTATGGTCGTCCTCCTGTGAGTCTAGATTTTCGAAACCGACGCAGTTAATTGTAAGGTTCAGAGCCTGTTAATGACGATGGAACACACAAATCGCGTCGCGATTCAATACATCGTCCTCAGGCCGACCTGTCTCCAAGGGTCTATTGCTGCCTCGGGCACCTTATGGTCGTTCTCCTGTGAGTCTAGATTTTCGAATCCGACGCAAAACTGACAGTTAATTGTAACGTTCAGAGCCTGTTAATGATGATGGAACACACAAATCGCGTCGCGATTCAATACATCGTCCTCCAGCCGATTTGTCTCCAAGGGTCTAGTGCTGCCTCGGGCACCTTATGGTCGATCTCCTGTGAGTCTAGATTTTCGAATCCGACGCAAAACTGACAGTTAATTGTAACGTTCAGAGCCTGTAAATGACGATGGAACACACAAATCGCGTCGCGATTCAATACATCGTCCTCCAGTCGACTTGTCTCCAAGGGTCTAGTGCTGCCTCGGGCACCTTATTGTCGTTCTCCTGTGAGTCTAGATTTTCGAATGCGACGCAAAACTGACAGTTAATCGTAAGGTTCAGAGCCTCTTAATGACAATGGAACACACAAATTGCGTCGCGATTCTATGCATCGTCATCCGGCCGACCTGTCTCCAAGGGTCTATTGCTGCCTTGGGCACCTTATGGTTGTTCTCCTGTGAGTCTAGATTTTCGAATCCGAAGCAAAACTGACAGTTAATTGTAACGTTCAGAGCCTGTTAATGACGATGGAACACACAAATTGTGTCGCGATTCAATACATCGTCCTCCAGCCGACTTGTCTCCAAGGGTCTAGTGCTGCCTCGGACACCTTATGGTCGTTCTCCTGTAGTCTAGATTTTCGAATCCGACGCAAAACTGACAGTTAATTGTAGCGTTCAGAGCCTCTTAATCACAATGGAACACACAAATCGCGTCGCGATTCAATACATCGTCCTCCGGCCGACCTGTCTCCAAGGGTCTATTGCTGCCTCGGGCATCTTATGGTCGATCTCCTGTGAGTCTAGATTTTCGAATCCGACGCAAAACTGACAGTTAATTGTAACGTTCAGAGCCTGTTAATGACGATGGAACACACAAATCCCGTCGCGATTCAATACATCGTCCTCCGGCCGACCTGTCTCCAAGGGTTTATTGCTGCCTCGGGCACCTTATGGTCGATCTCCTGTGAGTCTAGATATTCGAATCCGACGCAAAACTGACAGTTAATTGTAACGTTCAGAGCCTGTTAATGACAATGGAACACACAAATCGCGTCGCGATTCAATACATCGTCCTCCGGCCGACCTGTCTCCAAGGGTCTATTGCTGCCTCGGGCACCTTATGGTCGATCTCCTGTGACTCTAGATTTTCGAATCCGACGCAAAACTGACAGTTAATTGTAAGGTTCAGAGCCTGTTCATGACGATGGAACACACAAATTGCGTCGCGATTCAATACATTGTCCTCCGGCCGACCTGTCTCCAAGGGTCTATTGCTCCCTCGGGCACCTTATGGTCGTTCTCCTGTGAGTCCAGATTTTCGAATCCGACGCAAAACTGACAGTTAATTGTAACTTTCAGAGCTTGTTAATGACGATGGAACACACAAATTGCGTCGCGATTCAATACATCGTCCTCCGGCCGACCTGTCTCCAAGGGTCTATTGCTGCCTCGGGCACCTTATGGTCGTTCTCCAGTGAGTCTACATTTTCGAATCCGACGCAAAACTGACAGTTAATTGTAACGTTCAGAGCCTGTTAATGACGATGGAACACAAAAATCGCGTCGCGATTCAATACATCGTCCTCCAGCCGACTTGTCTCCAAGGGTCTAGTGCTGCCTCGGACACCTTATGGTCGTCCTCCTGTGAGTCTAGATTTTCGAATCCGACGCAAAACTGACAGTTAATTGTAAGGTTCAGAGCCTCTTAATGACAATGGAACACACAAATCGCGTCGCGATTCAATACATCGTCCTCCGGCCGACCTGCCTCCAAGGGTCAATTGCTGCCTCGGGCACCTTATGGTCGATCTCCTGTGAGTCTAGATTTTCGAATCCGACGCAAAACTGACTGTTAATTGTAACGTTCAGAGCCTGTTAATGACGATGGAACACGCAAATCCCGTCGCGAATCAATACATCGTCCTCCGGCCGACCTGTCTCCAAGGGTCTATTGCTGCCTCGGGCACCTTATGATCGATCTCCTGTGAGTCTAGATTTTCGAAACCGACGCAGTTAATTGTAACGTGCAGGGCCTGTTAATGACGATGGAACACACAAATTGCGTCGCGATTCAATACATCGTCCTCCAGCCGACTTGTCTACAAGGGTCTAGTGCTGCCTCGGACACCTTATGGTCGTCCTCCTGTGAGTCTAGATTTTCGAATCCGACGCAAAACTGACAGTTAATTGTAAGGTTCAGAGCCTCTTAATGACAATGGAACACACAAATCGCGTCGCGATTCAATACATCGTCCTCCGGCCGACCTGCCTCCAAGGGTCTATTGCTGCCTCGGGCACCTTATGGTCGATCTCCTGTGAGTCTAGATTTTCGAATCCGACGCAAAAATGACTGTTAATTGTAACGTTCAGAGCCTGTTAATGACGATGGAACACGCAAATCCCGTCGCGATTCAATACATCGTCCTCCGGCCGACCTGTCTCCAAGGGTCTATTGCTGCCTCGGTCACCTTATGGTCGATCTCCTGTGAGTCTAGATTTTCGAATCCGACGCAAAACTGACAGTTAATTGTAACGTTCAGAGCCTGTTAATGACGATGGAAAACACAAATCGCGTCGCGATTCAATACATCGTCCTCCGGCCGACCTGTCTCCAAGGGTCTATTGCTGCCTCGGGCACCTTTTGGTCGATCTCCTGTGAGTCTAGATTTTCGAATCCGACGCAAAACTGACAGTTAATTGTAAGGTTCAGAGCCTGTTAATGACGATGGAACACACAAATTGGGTCACGATTCAGTACATCGTCCTCCGGCCGACCTGTCTCCAAGGGTCTATTGCTGCCTCGGGCACCTTATGGTCGATCTCCTGTGAGTCTAGATTTTCGAATCCGACGCAAAACTGACAGTTAATTGTAAGGTTCAGAGCCTGTTAATGACGATGGAACACACAAATCGCGTCGCGATTCAATACATCGTCCTCCAGCCGATTTGTCTCCAAGGGTTTAGTGCTGCCTCGGGCGCCTTATGGTCGTTCTCCTGTGAGTCTAGATTTTCGAATCCGACGCAAAACTGACAGTTAATTGTAACGTTCAGAGCCTGTTAATGACGATGGAACACACAAATCGCGTCGCGATTCAATACATCGTCCTCCGGCCGACCTGTCTCCAAGGGTCTATTGCTGCCTCGGGCACCTTATGGTCGATCTCCTGTGAGTCTAGATTTTCGAATCCGACGCAAAACTGACAGTTAATTGTAACGTTCAGAGCCTGTTAATGACGATGGAACACACAAATCCCGTCGCGATTCAATACATCGTCCTCCGGCCGACCTGTCTCCAAGGGTCTAGTGCTGCCTCGGGCACCTTATGGTCGATCTCCTGTGAGTCTAGATTTTCGAATCCGACGCAAAACTTACAGTTAATTGTAAGGTTCAGAGCCTCTTAATGACAATGGAACACACAAATCGCGTCGCGATTTAATACGTCGTCCTCCGGCCGACCTGTCTCCAAGGGTCTATTGCTGCCTCGGGCACCTTATGGTCGACCTCCTGTGAGTCTAGATTTTCGAAACCGACGCAGTTAATTGTAACGTTCAGGGCCTGTTAATGACGATGGAACACACAAATCCCGTCGCGATTCAATACATCGTCCTCCGGCCGACCTGCCTCCAAGGGTCTATTGCTGCCTCGGGCACCTTATGGTCGATCTCCTGTGAGTCTAGATTTTCGAATCCGACGCAAAACTGACTGTTAATTGTAACGTTCAGAGCCTGTTAATGACGATGGAACACACAAATCGCGTCGCGATTCAATACATCGTCCTCCAGCCGATTTGTCTCCAAGGGTCTAGTGCTGCCTCGGGCGCCTTATGGTCGTTCTCCTGTGAGTCTAGATTTTCGAATCCGACGCAAAACTGACAGTTAATTGTAATGTTCAGAGCCTCTTAATGACAATGGAACACACAAATTGCGTCGCGATTCAATACATCGTCCTCCGGCCGACTTGTCTCCAAGGGTCTATTTCTGCCTCGGGCACCTTATGGTCGATCTCTTGTGAGTCTAGATTTTCGAATCCGACGCAAACCTGACAGTTAATTGTAACTTTCAGAGCCTGTAAATGACGATGGAACACACAAATTGCGTCGCGATTTAATACATCGTCCTCCAGCCGACTTGTCTCCAAGGGTCTAGTGCTGCCTCGGGCACCTTATTGTCGTTCTCCTGTGAGTCTAGATTTTCGAATGCGACGCAAAACTGACAGTTAATCGTAAGGTTCAGAGCCTCTTAATGACAATGGAACACACAAATTGCGTCGCGATTCAATACATCGTCCTCCGGCCGACCTGTCTCCAAGGGTCTATTGCTGCCTCGGGCACCTTATGGTCGATCTCCTGTGAGTCTAGATTTTCGAATCCGACGAAAAACTGACAGTTAATTGTAACGTTCAGAGCCTGTTAATGACGATGGAACACACAAATCGCGTCGCGATTCAATACATCGTCCTCCAGCCGATTTGTCTCCAAGGGTCTAGTGCTGCCTCGGGCGCCTTATGGTCGTTCTCCTGTGAGTCTAGATTTTCGAATCCGACGCAAAACTGACAGTTAATTGTAATGTTCAGAGCCTCTTAATGACAATGGAACACACAAATTGCGTCGCGATTCAATACATCGTCCTCCGGCCGACTTGTCTCCAAGGGTCTATTTCTGCCTCGGGCACCTTATGGTCGATCTCTTGTGAGTCTAGATTTTCGAATCCGACGCAAACCTGACAGTTAATTGTAACTTTCAGAGCCTGTAAATGACGATGGAACACACAAATTGCGTCGCGATTTAATACATCGTCCTCCAGCCGACTTGTCTCCAAGGGTCTAGTGCTGCCTCGGGCACCTTATTGTCGTTCTCCTGTGAGTCTAGATTTTCGAATGCGACGCAAAACTGACAGTTAATCGTAAGGTTCAGAGCCTCTTAATGACAATGGAACACACAAATTGCGTCGCGATTCAATACATCGTCCTCCGGCCGACCTGTCTCCAAGGGTCTAGTGCTGCCTCGGGCACCTTATTGTCGTTCTCCTGTGAGTCTAGATTTTCGAATCCGACGCAAAACTGACAGTTAATTGTAACGTTCAGAGCCTGTTAATGACGATGGATCACACAAATCGCGTCGCGATTCAATACATCGTCCTCCGGCCGACCTGTCTCCAAGGGTCTATTGCTGCCTCGGGCACCTTATGGTCGATCTCCTGTGAGTCTAGATTTTCGAATCCGACGCAAAACTGACAGTTAATTGTAAGGTTCAGAGCCTGTTAATGACGATGGAACACACAAATCCCGTCGCGATTCAATACATCGTCATCCGGCCGACCTGTCTCCAAGGGTCTATTGCTGCCTCGGGCACCTTATGGTCGTTCTCCTGTGAGTCTAGATTTTCGAATCCGACGCAAAAGTGACAGTTAATTGTAACGTTCAGAGCCTCTTAATGATGATGGAACACACAAATCGCGTCGCGATTCAATACATCGTCCTCCAGCCGATTTGTCTCCAAGGGTCTAGTGCTGCCTCGGGCACCTTATGGTCGTTCCTCTGTGAGTCTAGATTTTCGAATCCGACGCAAAACTGACAGTTAATTGTAAGGTTCAGAGCCTCTTAATGACAATGGAACACACAAATTGCGTCGCGATTCAATACATCGTCCTCCGGCCGACCTGTCTCCAAGGGTCTATTGCTGCCTCGGGCACCTTATGGTCGATCTCCTGTGAGTCTAGATTTTCGATTCCGACGCAAACCTGACAGTTAATTGTAACGTTCAGAGCCTGTAAATGACGATGGAACACACAAATCGCGTCGCGATTCAATACATCGTCCTCCAGCCGACTTGTCTCCAAGGGTCTAGTGCTGCCTCGGGCACCTTATTGTCGTTCTCCAGTGAGTCTACATTTTCGAATCCGACGCAAAACTGACAGTTAATTGTAAGGTTCAGAGCCTCTTAATGACAATGGAACACACAAATCGCGTCGCGATTCAACACATCGTCCTCCGGCCGACCTGCCTCCAAGGGTCAATTGCTGCCTCGGGCACCTTATGGTCGATCTCCTGTGAGTCTAGATTTTCGAATCCGGCGCAAAACTGACTGTTAATTGTAACGTTCTGAGCCTGTTAATGACGATGGAACACGCAAATCCCGTCGCGATTCAATACATCGTCCTCCGGCCGACCTGTCTCCAAGGGTCTATTGCTGCCTCGGGCACCTTATGGTCGATCTCCTGTGAGTCTAGATTTTCGAAACCGACGCAGTGAATTGTAACGTGCAGGGCCTGTTAATGACGATGGAATACACAAATTGCGTCGCGATTCAATACATCGCCCTCCAGCCGACTTGTCTACAAGGGTCTAGTGCTGCCTCGGACACCTTATGGTCGTCCTCCTGTGAGTCTAGATTTTCGAATCCGACGCAAAACTGACAGTTAATTGTAAGGTTCAGAGCCTCTTAATGACAATGGAACACACAAATCGCGTCGCGATTCAATACATCGTCCTCCGGCCGACCTGCCTCCAAGGGTCTATTGCTGCCTCGGGCACCTTATGGTCGATCTCCTGTGAGTCTAGATTTTCGAATCCGACGCAAAACTGACTGTTAATTGTAACGTTCAGAGCCTGTTAATGACGATGGAACACGCAAATCCCGTCGCGATTCAATACATCGTCCTCCGGCCGACCTGTCTCCAAGGGTCTATTGCTGCCTCGGGCACCTTATGGTCGATCTCCTGTGAGTCTAGATTTTCGAATCCGACGCAAAACTGACAGTTAATTGTAACGTTCAGAGCCTGTTAATGACGATGGAAAACACAAATCGCGTCGCGATTCAATACATCGTCCTCCGGCCGACCTGTCTCCAAGGGTCTATTGCTGCCTCGGGCACCTTATGGTCGATCTCCTGTGAGTCTAGATTTTCGAATCCGACGCAAAACTGACAGTTAATTGTAACGTTCAGAGCCTGTTAATGACGATGGAACACACAAATCCCGTCGCGATTCAATACATCGTCCTCCGGCCGACCTGTCTCCAAGGGTCTAGTGCTGCCTCGGGCACCTTATGGTCGATCTCCTGTGAGTCTAGATTTTCGAATCCGACGCAAAACTTACAGTTAATTGTAAGGTTCAGAGCCTCTTAATGACAATGGAACACACAAATCGCGTCGCGATTTAATACGTCGTCCTCCGGCCGACCTGTCTCCAAGGGTCTATTGCTGCCTCGGGCACCTTATGGTCGACCTCCTGTGAGTCTAGATTTTCGAAACCGACGCAGTTAATTGTAACGTTCAGGGCCTGTTAATGACGATGGAACACACAAATCCCGTCGCGATTCAATACATCGTCCTCCGGCCGACCTGTCTCCAAGGGTCTATTGCTGCCTCGGGCACCTTATGGTCGATCTCCTGTGAGTCTAGATTTTCGAATCCGACGAAAAACTGACAGTTAATTGTAACGTTCAGAGCCTGTTAATGACGATGGAACACACAAATCGCGTCGCGATTCAATACATCGTCCTCCAGCCGATTTGTCTCCAAGGGTCTAGTGCTGCCTCGGGCGCCTTATGGTCGTTCTCCTGTGAGTCTAGATTTTCGAATCCGACGCAAAACTGACAGTTAATTGTAACTTTCAGAGCCTGTAAATGACGATGGAACACACAAATTGCGTCGCGATTTAATACATCGTCCTCCAGCCGACTTGTCTCCAAAGGTCTATTGCTGCCTCGGGCACCTTATGGTCGATCTCCTGTGAGTCTAGATTTTCGAATCCGACGCAAAACTGACAGTTAATTGTAACGTTCAGAGCCTGTTAATGACGATGGAACACACAAATCCCGTCGCGATTCAATACATCGTCCTCCGGCCGACCTGTCTCCAAGGGTCTAGTGCTGCCGCGGGCACCTTATGGTCGATCTCCTGTGAGTCTAGATTTTCGAATCCGACGCAAAACTTACAGTTAATTGTAAGGTTCAGAGCCTCTTAATGACAATGGAACACACAAATCGCCTCGCGATACAATACGTCGTCCTCCGGCCGACCTGTCTCCAAGGGTCTATTGCTGCCTCGGGCACCTTATGGTCGACCTCCTGTGAGTCTAGATTTTCGAAACCGACGCAGTTAATTGTAACGTTCAGGGCCTGTTAATGACGATGGAACACACAAATTGCGTCGCGATTCAATACATCGTCCTCCAGCCGACTTGTCTCCAAGGGTCTAGTGCTGCCTCGGACACCTTATGGTCGTCCTCCTGTGAGTCTAGATTTTCGAAACCGACGCAGTTAATTGTAAGGATCAGAGCCTGTTAATGACGATGGAACACACAAATCGCGTCGCGATTCAATACATCGTCCTCAGGCCGACCTGTCTCCAAGGGTCTATTGCTGCCTCGGGCACCTTATGGTCGTTCTCCTGTGAGTCTAGATTTTCGAATCCGACGCAAAACTGACAGTTAATTGTAACGTTCAGAGCCTGTTAATGATGATGGAACACACAAATCGCGTCGCGATTCAATACATCGTCCTCCAGCCGATTTGTCTCCAAGGGTCTAGTGCTGCCTCGGGCACCTTATGGTCGATCTCCTGTGAGTCTAGATTTTCGAATCCGACGCAAAACTGACAGTTAATTGTAACGTTCAGAGCCTGTAAATGACGATGGAACACACAAATCGCGTCGCGATTCAATACATCGTCCTCCAGCCGACTTGTCTCCAAGGGTCTAGTGCTGCCTCGGGCACCTTATTGTCGTTCTCCTGTGAGTCTAGATTTTCGAATGCGACGCAAAACTGACAGTTAATCGTAAGGTTCAGAGCCTCTTAATGACAATGGAACACACAAATTGCGTCGCGATTCTATACATCGTCATCCGGCCGACCTGTCTCCAAGGGTCTATTGCTGCCTCGGGCACCTTATGGTTGTTCTCCTGTGAGTCTAGATTTTCGAATCCGAAGCAAAACTGACAGTTAATTGTAACGTTCAGAGCCTGTTAATGACGATGGAACACACAAATTGTGTCGCGATTCAATACATCGTCCTCCAGCCGACTTGTCTCCAAGGGTCTAGTGCTGCCTCGGACACCTTATGGTCGTTCTCCTGTAGTCTAGATTTTCGAATCCGACGCAAAACTGACAGTTAATTGTAGCGTTCAGAGCCTCTTAATCACAATGGAACACACAAATCGCGTCGCGATTCAATACATCGTCCTCCGGCCGACCTGTCTCCAAGGGTCTATTGCTGCCTCGGGCACCTTATGGTCGATCTCCTGTGAGTCTAGATTTTCGAATCCGACGCAAAACTGACAGTTAATTGTAACGTTCAGAGCCTGTTAATGACGATGGAACACACAAATCCCGTCGCGATTCAATACATCGTCCTCCGGCCGACCTGTCTCCACGGGTTTATTGCTGCCTCGGGCACCTTATGGTCGATCTCCTGTGAGTCTAGATATTCGAATCCGACGCAAAACTGACAGTTAATTGTAACGTTCAGAGCCTGTTAATGACAATGGAACACACAAATCGCGTCGCGATTCAATACATCGTCCTCCGGCCGACCTGTCTCCAAGGGTCTATTGCTGCCTCGGGCACCTTATGGTCGATCTCCTGTGACTCTAGATTTTCGAATCCGACGCAAAACTGACAGTTAATTGTAAGGTTCAGAGCCTGTTCATGACGTTGGAACACACAAATTGCGTCGCGATTCAATACATCGTCCACCGGCCGACCTGTCTCCAAGGGTCTATTGCTGCCTCGGGCACCTTATGGTCGTTCTCCAGTGAGTCTACATTTTCGAATCCGACGCAAAACTGACAGTTAATTGTAACGTTCAGAGCCTGTTAATGACGATGGAACACAAAAATCGCGTCGCGATTCAATACATCGTCCTCCAGCCGACTTGTCTCCAAGGGTCTAGTGCTGCCTCGGACACCTTATGGTCGTCCTCCTGTGAGTCTAGATTTTCGAATCCGACGCAAAACTGACAGTTAATTGTAAGGTTCAGAGCCTCTTAATGACAATGGAACACACAAATCGCGTCGCGATTCAATACATCGTCCTCCGGCCGACCTGCCTCCAAGGGTCAATTGCTGCCTCGGGCACCTTATGGTCGATCTCCTGTGAGTCTAGATTTTCGAATCCGACGCAAAACTGACTGTTAATTGTAACGTTCAGAGCCTGTTAATGACGATGGAACACGCAAATCCCGTCGCGATTCAATACATCGTCCTCCGGCCGACCTGTCTCCAAGGGTCTATTGCTGCCTCGGGCACCTTATGGTCGATCTCCTGTGAGTCTAGATTTTCGAAACCGACGCAGTGAATTGTAACGTGCAGGGCCTGTTAATGACGATGGAACACACAAATTGCGTCGCGATTCAATACATCGCCCTCCAGCCGACTTGTCTACAAGGGTCTAGTGCTGCCTCGGACACCTTATGGTCGTCCTCCTGTGAGTCTAGATTTTCGAATCCGACGCAAAACTGACAGTTAATTGTAAGGTTCAGAGCCTCTTAATGACAATGGAACACACAAATCGCGTCGCGATTCAATACATCGTCCTCCGGCCGACCTGCCTCCAAGGGTCTATTGCTGCCTCGGGCACCTTATGGTCGATCTCCTGTGAGTCTAGATTTTCGAATCCGACGCAAAACTGACTGTTAATTGTAACGTTCAGAGCCTGTTAATGACGATGGAACACGCAAATCCCGTCGCGATTCAATACATCGTCCTCCGGCCGACCTGTCTCCAAGGGTCTATTGCTGCCTCGGGCACCTTATGGTCGATCTCCTGTGAGTCTAGATTTTCGAATCCGACGCAAAACTGACAGTTAATTGTAACGTTCAGAGCCTGTTAATGACGATGGAAAACACAAATCGCGTCGCGATTCAATACATCGTCCTCCGGCCGACCTGTCTCCAAGGGTCTATTGCTGCCTCGGGCACCTTATGGTCGATCTCCTGTGAGTCTAGATTTTCGAATCCGACGCAAAACTGACAGTTAATTGTAACGTTCAGAGCCTGTTAATGACGATGGAACACACAAATCCCGTCGCGATTCAATACATCGTCCTCCGGCCGACCTGTCTCCAAGGGTCTAGTGCTGCCTCGGGCACCTTATGGTCGATCTCCTGTGAGTCTAGATTTTCGAATCCGACGCAAAACTTACAGTTAATTGTAAGGTTCAGAGCCTCTTAATGACAATGGAACACACAAATCGCGTCGCGATTTAATACGTCGTCCTCCGGCCGACCTGTCTCCAAGGGTCTATTGCTGCCTCGGGCACCTTATGGTCGACCTCCTGTGAGTCTAGATTTTCGAAACCGACGCAGTTAATTGTAACGTTCAGGGCCTGTTAATGACGATGGAACACACAAATCCCGTCGCGATTCAATACATCGTCCTCCGGCCGACCTGTCTCCAAGGGTCTATTGCTGCCTCGGGCACCTTATGGTCGATCTCCTGTGAGTCTAGATTTTCGAATCCGACGAAAAACTGACAGTTAATTGTAACGTTCAGAGCCTGTTAATGACGATGGAACACACAAATCGCGTCGCGATTCAATACATCGTCCTCCAGCCGATTTGTCTCCAAGGGTCTAGTGCTGCCTCGGGCGCCTTATGGTCGTTCTCCTGTGAGTCTAGATTTTCGAATCCGACGCAAAACTGACAGTTAATTGTAATGTTCAGAGCCTCTTAATGACAATGGAACACACAAATTGCGTCGCGATTCAATACATCGTCCTCCGGCCGACTTGTCTCCAAGGGTCTATTTCTGCCTCGGGCACCTTATGGTCGATCTCTTGTGAGTCTAGATTTTCGAATCCGACGCAAACCTGACAGTTAATTGTAACTTTCAGAGCCTGTAAATGACGATGGAACACACAAATTGCGTCGCGATTTAATACATCGTCCTCCAGCCGACTTGTCTCCAAAGGTCTATTGCTGCCTCGGGCACCTTATGGTCGATCTCCTGTGAGTCTAGATTTTCGAATCCGACGCAAAACTGACAGTTAATTGTAACGTTCAGAGCCTGTTAATGACGATGGAACACACAAATCCCATCGCGATTCAATACATCGTCCTCCGGCCGACCTGTCTCCAAGGGTCTAGTGCTGCCGCGGGCACCTTATGGTCGATCTCCTGTGAGTCTAGATTTTCGAATCCGACGCAAAACTTACAGTTAATTGTAAGGTTCAGAGCCTCTTAATGACAATGGAACACACAAATCGCCTCGCGATACAATACGTCGTCCTCCGGCCGACCTGTCTCCAAGGGTCTATTGCTGCCTCGGGCACCTTATGGTCGACCTCCTGTGAGTCTAGATTTTCGAAACCGACGCAGTTAATTGTAACGTTCAGGGCCTGTTAATGACGATGGAACACACAAATTGCGTCGCGATTCAATACATCGTCCTCCAGCCGACTTGTCTCCAAGGGTCTAGTGCTGCCTCGGACACCTTATGGTCGTCCTCCTGTGAGTCTAGATTTTCGAAACCGACGCAGTTAATTGTAAGGATCAGAGCCTGTTAATGACGATGGAACACACAAATCGCGTCGCGATTCAATACATCGTCCTCAGGCCGACCTGTCTCCAAGGGTCTATTGCTGCCTCGGGCACCTTATGGTCGTTCTCCTGTGAGTCTAGATTTTCGAATCCGACGCAAAACTGACAGTTAATTGTAACGTTCAGAGCCTGTTAATGATGATGGAACACACAAATCGCGTCGCGATTCAATACATCGTCCTCCAGCCGATTTGTCTCCAAGGGTCTAGTGCTGCCTCGGGCACCTTATGGTCGATCTCCTGTGAGTCTAGATTTTCGAATCCGACGCAAAACTGACAGTTAATTGTAACGTTCAGAGCCTGTAAATGACGATGGAACACACAAATCGCGTCGCGATTCAATACATCGTCCTCCAGCCGACTTGTCTCCAAGGGTCTAGTGCTGCCTCGGGCACCTTATTGTCGTTCTCCTGTGAGTCTAGATTTTCGAATGCGACGCAAAACTGACAGTTAATCGTAAGGTTCAGAGCCTCTTAATGACAATGGAACACACAAATTGCGTCGCGATTCTATACATCGTCATCCGGCCGACCTGTCTCCAAGGGTCTATTGCTGCCTCGGGCACCTTATGGTTGTTCTCCTGTGAGTCTAGATTTTCGAATCCGAAGCAAAACTGACAGTTAATTGTAACGTTCAGAGCCTGTTAATGACGATGGAACACACAAATTGTGTCGCGATTCAATACATCGTCCTCCAGCCGACTTGTCTCCAAGGGTCTAGTGCTGCCTCGGACACCTTATGGTCGTTCTCCTGTAGTCTAGATTTTCGAATCCGACGCAAAACTGACAGTTAATTGTAGCGTTCAGAGCCTCTTAATCACAATGGAACACACAAATCGCGTCGCGATTCAATACATCGTCCTCCGGCCGACCTGTCTCCAAGGGTCTATTGCTGCCTCGGGCACCTTATGGTCGATCTCCTGTGAGTCTAGATTTTCGAATCCGACGCAAAACTGACAGTTAATTGTAACGTTCAGAGCCTGTTAATGACGATGGAACACACAAATCCCGTCGCGATTCAATACATCGTCCTCCGGCCGACCTGTCTCCACGGGTTTATTGCTGCCTCGGGCACCTTATGGTCGATCTCCTGTGAGTCTAGATATTCGAATCCGACGCAAAACTGACAGTTAATTGTAACGTTCAGAGCCTGTTAATGACAATGGAACACACAAATCGCGTCGCGATTCAATACATCGTCCTCCGGCCGACCTGTCTCCAAGGGTCTATTGCTGCCTCGGGCACCTTATGGTCGATCTCCTGTGACTCTAGATTTTCGAATCCGACGCAAAACTGACAGTTAATTGTAAGGTTCAGAGCCTGTTCATGACGATGGAACACACAAATTGCGTCGCGATTCAATACATCGTCCACCGGCCGACCTGTCTCCAAGGGTCTATTGCTGCCTCGGGCACCTTATGGTCGTTCTCCAGTGAGTCTACATTTTCGAATCCGACGCAAAACTGACAGTTAATTGTAACGTTCAGAGCCTGTTAATGACGATGGAACACAAAAATCGCGTCGCGATTCAATACATCGTCCTCCAGCCGACTTGTCTCCAAGGGTCTAGTGCTGCCTCGGACACCTTATGGTCGTCCTCCTGTGAGTCTAGATTTTCGAATCCGACGCAAAACTGACAGTTAATTGTAAGGTTCAGAGCCTCTTAATGACAATGGAACACACAAATCGCGTCGCGATTCAATACATCGTCCTCCGGCCGACCTGCCTCCAAGGGTCAATTGCTGCCTCGGGCACCTTATGGTCGATCTCCTGTGAGTCTAGATTTTCGAATCCGACGCAAAACTGACTGTTAATTGTAACGTTCAGAGCCTGTTAATGACGATGGAACACGCAAATCCCGTCGCGATTCAATACATCGTCCTCCGGCCGACCTGTCTCCAAGGGTCTATTGCTGCCTCGGGCACCTTATGATCGATCTCCTGTGAGTCTAGATTTTCGAAACCGACGCAGTTAATTGTAACGTGCAGGGCCTGTTAATGACGATGGAACACACAAATTGCGTCGCGATTCAATACATCGTCCTCCAGCCGACTTGTCTACAAGGGTCTAGTGCTGCCTCGGACACCTTATGGTCGTCCTCCTGTGAGTCTAGATTTTCGAATCCGACGCAAAACTGACAGTTAATTGTAAGGTTCAGAGCCTCTTAATGACAATGGAACACACAAATCGCGTCGCGATTCAATACATCGTCCTCCGGCCGACCTGCCTCCAAGGGTCTATTGCTGCCTCGGGCACCTTATGGTCGATCTCCTGTGAGTCTAGATTTTCGAATCCGACGCAAAACTGACTGTTAATTGTAACGTTCAGAGCCTGTTAATGACGATGGAACACGCAAATCCCGTCGCGATTCAATACATCGTCCTCCGGCCGACCTGTCTCCAAGGGTCTATTGCTGCCTCGGTCACCTTATGGTCGATCTCCTGTGAGTCTAGATTTTCGAATCCGACGCAAAACTGACAGTTAATTGTAACGTTCAGAGCCTGTTAATGACGATGGAAAACACAAATCGCGTCGCGATTCAATACATCGTCCTCCGGCCGACCTGTCTCCAAGGGTCTATTGCTGCCTCGGGCACCTTATGGTCGATCTCCTGTGAGTCTAGATTTTCGAATCCGACGCAAAACTGACAGTTAATTGTAAGGTTCAGAGCCTGTTAATGACGATGGAACACACAAATTGCGTCACGATTCAGTACATCGTCCTCCGGCCGACCTGTCTCCAAGGGTCTATTGCTGCCTCGGGCACCTTATGGTCGATCTCCTGTGAGTCTAGATTTTCGAATCCGACGCAAAACTGACAGTTAATTGTAAGGTTCAGAGCCTGTTAATGACGATGGAACACACAAATCGCGTCGCGATTCAATACATCGTCCTCCAGCCGATTTGTCTCCAAGGGTCTAGTGCTGCCTCGGGCGCCTTATGGTCGTTCTCCTGTGAGTCTAGATTTTCGAATCCGACGCAAAACTGACAGTTAATTGTAACGTTCAGAGCCTGTTAATGACGATGGAACACACAAATCGCGTCGCGATTCAATACATCGTCCTCCGGCCGACCTGTCTCCAAGGGTCTATTGCTGCCTCGGGCACCTTATGGTCGATCTCCTGTGAGTCTAGATTTTCGAATCCGACGCAAAACTTACAGTTAATTGTAAGGTTCAGAGCCTCTTAATGACAATGGAACACACAAATCGCGTCGCGATTTAATACATCGTCCTCCGGCCGACCTGTCTCCAAGGGTCTATTGCTGCCTCGGGCACCTTATGGTCGACCTCCTGTGAGTCTAGATTTTCGAAACCGACGCAGTTAATTGTAACGTTCAGGGCCTGTTAATGACGATGGAACACACAAATCCCGTCGCGATTCAATACATCGTCCTCCGGCCGACCTGTCTCCAAGGGTCTATTGCTGCCTCGGGCACCTTATGGTCGATCTCCTGTGAGTCTAGATTTTCGAATCCGACGAAAAACTGACAGTTAATTGTAACGTTCAGAGCCTGTTAATGACGATGGAACACACAAATCGCGTCGCGATTCAATACATCGTCCTCCAGCCGATTTGTCTCCAAGGGTCTAGTGCTGCCTCGGGCGCCTTATGGTCGTTCTCCTGTGAGTCTAGATTTTCGAATCCGACGCAAAACTGACAGTTAATTGTAATGTTCAGAGCCTCTTAATGACAATGGAACACACAAATTGCGTCGCGATTCAATACATCGTCCTCCGGCCGACTTGTCTCCAAGGGTCTATTTCTGCCTCGGGCACCTTATGGTCGATCTCTTGTGAGTCTAGATTTTCGAATCCGACGCAAACCTGACAGTTAATTGTAACTTTCAGAGCCTGTAAATGACGATGGAACACACAAATTGCGTCGCGATTTAATACATCGTCCTCCAGCCGACTTGTCTCCAAGGGTCTAGTGCTGCCTCGGGCACCTTATTGTCGTTCTCCTGTGAGTCTAGATTTTCGAATGCGACGCAAAACTGACAGTTAATCGTAAGGTTCAGAGCCTCTTAATGACAATGGAACACACAAATTGCGTCGCGATTCAATACATCGTCCTCCGGCCGACCTGTCTCCAAGGGTCTATTGCTGCCTCGGGCACCTTATGGTCGATCTCCTGTGAGTCTAGATTTTCGAATCCGACGAAAAACTGACAGTTAATTGTAACGTTCAGAGCCTGTTAATGACGATGGAACACACAAATCGCGTCGCGATTCAATACATCGTCCTCCAGCCGATTTGTCTCCAAGGGTCTAGTGCTGCCTCGGGCGCTTTATGGTCGTTCTCCTGTGAGTCTAGATTTTCGAATCCGACGCAAAACTGACAGTTAATTGTAATGTTCAGAGCCTCTTAATGACAATGGAACACACAAATTGCGTCGCGATTCAATACATCGTCCTCCGGCCGACTTGTCTCCAAGGGTCTATTTCTGCCTCGGGCACCTTATGGTCGATCTCTTGTGAGTCTAGATTTTCGAATCCGACGCAAACCTGACAGTTAATTGTAACTTTCAGAGCCTGTAAATGACGATGGAACACACAAATTGCGTCGCGATTTAATACATCGTCCTCCAGCCGACTTGTCTCCAAGGGTCTAGTGCTGCCTCGGGCACCTTATTGTCGTACTCCTGTGAGTCTAGATTTTCGAATGCGACGCAAAACTGACAGTTAATCGTAAGGTTCAGAGCCTCTTAATGACAATGGAACACACAAATTGCGTCGCGATTCAATACATCGTCCTCCGGCCGACCTGTCTCCAAGGGTCTAGTGCTGCCTCGGGCACCTTATTGTCGTTCTCCTGTGAGTCTAGATTTACGAATCCGACGCAAAACTGACAGTTAATTGTAACGTTCAGAGCCTGTTAATGACGATGGATCACACAAATCGCGTCGCGATTCAATACATCGTCCTCCGGCCGACCTGTCTCCAAGGGTCTATTGCTGCCTCGGGCACCTTATGGTCGATCTCCTGTGAGTCTAGATTTTCGAATCCGACGCAAAACTGGCAGTTAATTGTAAGGTTCAGAGCCTGTTAATGACGATGGAACACACAAATCCCGTCGCGATTCAATACATCGTCATCCGGCCGACCTGTCTCCAAGGGTCTATTGCTGCCTCGGGCACCTTATGGTCGTTCTCCTGTGAGTCTAGATTTTCGAATCCGACGCAAAACTGACAGTTAATTGTAACGTTCAGAGCCTGTTAATGATGATGGAACACACAAATCGCGTCGCGATTCAATACATCGTCCTCCAGCCGATTTGTCTCCAAGGGTCTAGTGCTGCCTCGGGCACCTTATGGTCGTTCCTCTGTGAGTCTAGATTTTCGAATCCGACGCAAAACTGACAGTTAATTGTAAGGTTCAGAGCCTCTTAATGACAATGGAACACACAAATTGCGTCGCGATTCAATACATCGTCCTCCGGCCGACCTGTCTCCAAGGGTCTATTGCTGCCTCGGGCACCTTATGGTCGATCTCCTGTGAGTCTAGATTTTCGATTCCGACGCAAACCTGACAGTTAATTGTAACGTTCAGAGCCTGTAAATGACGATGGAACACACAAATCGCGTCGCGATTCAATACATCGTCCTCCAGCCGACTTGTCTCCAAGGGTCTAGTGCTGCCTCGGGCACCTTATTGTCGTTCTCCAGTGAGTCTACATTTTCGAATCCGACGCAAAACTGACAGTTAATTGTAAGGTTCAGAGCCTCTTAATGACAATGGAACACACAAATCGCGTCGCGATTCAATACATCGTCCTCCGGCCGACCTGCCTCCAAGGGTCAATTGCTGCCTCGGGCACCTTATGGTCGATCTCCTGTGAGTCTAGATTTTCGAATCCGGCGCAAAACTGACTGTTAATTGTAACGTTCAGAGCCTGTTAATGACGATGGAACACGCAAATCCCGTCGCGATTCAATACATCGTCCTCCGGCCGACCTGTCTCCAAGGGTCTATTGCTGCCTCGGGCACCTTATGGTCGATCTCCTGTGAGTCTAGATTTTCGAAACCGACGCAGTGAATTGTAACGTGCAGGGCCTGTTAATGACGATGGAACACACAAATTGCGTCGCGATTCAATACATCGTCCTCCAGCCGACTTGTCTACAAGGGTCTAGTGCTGCCTCGGACACCTTATGGTCGTCCTCCTGTGAGTCTAGATTTTCGAATCCGACGCAAAACTGACAGTTAATTGTAAGGTTCAGAGCCTCTTAATGACAATGGAACACACAAATCGCGTCGCGATTCAATACATCGTCCTCCGGCCGACCTGCCTCCAAGGGTCTATTGCTGCCTCGGGCACCTTATGGTCGATCTCCTGTGAGTCTAGATTTTCGAATCCGACGCAAAACTGACTGTTAATTGTAACGTTCAGAGCCTGTTAATGACGATGGAACACGCAAATCCCGTCGCGATTCAATACATCGTCCTCCGGCCGACCTGTCTCCAAGGGTCTATTGCTGCCTCGGGCACCTTATGGTCGATCTCCTGTGAGTCTAGATTTTCGAATCCGACGCAAAACTGACAGTTAATTGTAACGTTCAGAGCCTGTTAATGACGATGGAAAACACAAATCGCGTCGCGATTCAATACATCGTCCTCCGGCCGACCTGTCTCCAAGGGTCTATTGCTGCCTCGGGCACCTTATGGTCGATCTCCTGTGAGTCTAGATTTTCGAATCCGACGCAAAACTGACAGTTAATTGTAACGTTCAGAGCCTGTTAATGACGATGGAACACACAAATCCCGTCGCGATTCAATACATCGTCCTCCGGCCGACCTGTCTCCAAGGGTCTAGTGCTGCCTCGGGCACCTTATGGTCGATCTCCTGTGAGTCTAGATTTTCGAATCCGACGCAAAACTTACAGTTAATTGTAAGGTTCAGAGCCTCTTAATGACAATGGAACACACAAATCGCGTCGCGATTTAATACGTCGTCCTCCGGCCGACCTGTCTCCAAGGGTCTATTGCTGCCTCGGGCACCTTATGGTCGACCTCCTGTGAGTCTAGATTTTCGAAACCGACGCAGTTAATTGTAACGTTCAGGGCCTGTTAATGACGATGGAACACACAAATCCCGTCGCGATTCAATACATCGTCCTCCGGCCGACCTGTCTCCAAGGGTCTATTGCTGCCTCGGGCACCTTATGGTCGATCTCCTGTGAGTCTAGATTTTCGAATCCGACGAAAAACTGACAGTTAATTGTAACGTTCAGAGCCTGTTAATGACGATGGAACACACAAATCGCGTCGCGATTCAATACATCGTCCTCCAGCCGATTTGTCTCCAAGGGTCTAGTGCTGCCTCGGGCGCCTTATGGTCGTTCTCCTGTGAGTCTAGATTTTCGAATCCGACGCAAAACTGACAGTTAATTGTAATGTTCAGAGCCTCTTAATGACAATGGAACACACAAATTGCTTCGCGATTCAATACATCGTCCTCCGGCCGACTTGTCTCCAAGGGTCTATTTCTGCCTCGGGCACCTTATGGTCGATCTCTTGTGAGTCTAGATTTTCGAATCCGACGCAAACCTGACAGTTAATTGTAACTTTCAGAGCCTGTAAATGACGATGGAACACACAAATTGCGTCGCGATTTAATAGATCGTCCTCCAGCCGACTTGTCTCCAAGGGTCTAGTGCTGCCTCGGGCACCTTATTGTCGTTCTCCTGTGAGTCTAGATTTTCGAATGCGACGCAAAACTTACAGTTAATCGTAAGGTTCAGAGCCTCTTAATGACAATGGAACACACAAATTGCGTCGCGATTCAATACATCGTCCTCCGGCCGACCTGTCTCCAAGGGTCTATTGCTGCCTCGGGCACCTTATGGTCGATCTCCTGTGAGTCTAGATTTTCGAATCCGACGAAAAACTGACAGTTAATTGTAACGTTCAGAGCCTGTTAATGACGATGGAACACACAAATCGCGTCGCGATTCAATACATCGTCCTCCAGCCGATTTGTCTCCAAGGGTCTAGTGCTGCCTCGGGCGCCTTATGGTAGTTCTCCTGTGAGTCTAGATTTTCGAATCCGACGCAAAACTGACAGTTAATTGTAATGTTCAGAGCCTCTTAATGACAATGGAACACACAAATTGCGTCGCGATTCAATACATCGTCCTCCGGCCGACTTGTCTCCAAGGGTCTATTTCTGCCTCGGGCACCTTATGGTCGATCTCTTGTGAGTCTAGATTTTCGAATCCGACGCAAACCTGACAGTTAATTGGAACTTTCAGAGCCTGTAAATGACGATGGAACACACAAATTGCGTCGCGATTTAATACATCGTCCTCCAGCCGACTTGTCTCCAAGGGTCTAGTGCTGCCTCGGGCACCTTATTGTCGTTCTCCTGTGAGTCTAGATTTTCGAATGCGACGCAAAACTGACAGTTAATCGTAAGGTTCAGAGCCTCTTAATGACAATGGAACACACAAATTGCGTCGCGATTCAATACATCGTCCTCCGGCCGACCTGTCTCCAAGGGTCTAGTGCTGCCTCGGGCACCTTATTGTCGTTCTCCTGTGAGTCTAGATTTTCGAATCCGACGCAAAACTGACAGTTAATTGTAACGTTCAGAGCCTGTTAATGACGATGGATCACACAAATCGCGTCGCGATTCAATACATCGTCCTCCGGCCGACCTGTCTCCAAGGGTCTATTGCTGCCTCGGGCACCTTATGGTCGATCTCCTGCGAGTCTAGATTTTCGAATCCGACGCAAAACTGACAGTTAATTGTAAGGTTCAGAGCCTGTTAATGACGATGGAACACACAAATCCCGTCGCGATTCAATACATCGTCATCCGGCCGACCTGTCTCCAAGGGTCTATTGCTGCCTCGGGCACCTTATGGTCGTTCTCCTGTGAGTCTAGATTTTCGAATCCGACGCAAAACTGACAGTTAATTGTAACGTTCAGAGCCTGTTAATGATGATGGAACACACAAATCGCGTCGCGATTCAATACATCGTCCTCCAGCCGATTTGTCTCCAAGGGTCTAGTGCTGCCTCGGGCACCTTATGGTCGTTCCTCTGTGAGTCTAGATTTTCGAATCCGACGCAAAACTGACAGTTAATTGTAAGGTTCAGATCCTCTTAATGACAATGGAACACACAAATTGCGTCGCGATTCAATACATCGTCCTCCGGCCGACCTGTCTCCAAGGGTCTATTGCTGCCTCGGGCACCTTATGGTCGATCTCCTGTGAGTCTAGATTTTCGATTCCGACGCAAACCTGACAGTTAATTGTAACGTTCAGAGCCTGTAAATGACGATGGAACACACAAATCGCGTCGCGATTCAATACATCGTCCTCCAGCCGACTTATCTCCAAGGGTCTAGTGCTGCCTCGGGCACCTTATTGTCGTTCTCCAGTGAGTCTACATTTTCGAATCCGACGCAAAACTGACAGTTAATTGTAAGGTTCAGAGCCTCTTAATGACAATGGAACACACAAATCGCGTCGCGATTCAATACATCGTCCTCCGGCCGACCTGCCTCCAAGGGTCAATTGCTGCCTCGGGCACCTTATGGTCGATCTCCTGTGAGTCTAGATTTTCGAATCCGGCGCAAAACTGACTGTTAATTGTAACGTTCAGAGCCTGTTAATGACGATGCAACACGCAAATCCCGTCGCGATTCAATACATCGTCCTCCGGCCGACCTGTCTCCAAGGGTCTATTGCTGCCTCGGGCACCTTATGGTCGATCTCCTGTGAGTCTAGATTTTCGAAACCGACGCAGTGAATTGTAACGTGCAGGGCCTGTTAATGACGATGGAACACACAAATTGCGTCGCGATTCAATACATCGTCCTCCAGCCGACTTGTCTACAAGGGTCTAGTGCTGCCTCGGACACCTTATGGTCGTCCTCCTGTGAGTCTAGATTTTCGAATCCGACGCAAAACTGACAGTTAATTGTAAGGTTCAGAGCCTCTTAATGACAATGGAACACACAAATCGCGTCGCGATTCAATACATCGTCCTCCGGCCGACCTGCCTCCAAGGGTCTATTGCTGCCTCGGGCACCTTATGGTCGATCTCCTGTGAGTCTAGATTTTTGAATCCGACGCAAAACTGACTGTTAATTGTAACGTTCAGAGCCTGTTAATGACGATGGAACACGCAAATCCCGTCGCGATTCAATACATCGTCCACCGGCCGACCTGTCTCCAAGGGTCTATTGCTGCCTCGGGCACCTTATGGTCGATCTCCTGTGAGTCTAGATTTTCGAATCCGACGCAAAACTGACAGTTAATTGTAACGTTCAGAGCCTGTTAATGACGATGGAAAACACAAATCGCGTCGCGATTCAATACATCGTCCTCCGGCCGACCTGTCTCCAAGGGTCTATTGCTGCCTCGGGCACCTTATGGTCGATCTCCTGTGAGTCTAGATTTTCGAATCCGACGCAAAACTGACAGTTAATTGTAAGGTTCAGAGCCTGTTAATGACGATGGAACACACAAATTGCGTCGCGATTCAGTACATCGTCCTCCGGCCGACCTGTCTCCAAGGGTCTATTGCTGCCTCGGGCACCTTATGGTCGATCTCCTGTGAGTCTAGATTTTCGAATCCGACGCAAAAGTGACAGTTAATTGTAAGGTTCAGAGCCTGTTAATGACGATGGAACACACAAATCGCGTCGCGATTCAATACATCGTCCTCCAGCCGATTTGTCTTCAAGGGTCTAGTGCTGCCTCGGGCGCCTTGTGGTCGTTCTCCTGTGAGTCTAGATTTTCGAATCCGACGCAAAACTGACAGTTAATTGTAACGTTCAGAGCCTGTTAATGACGATGGAACACACAAATCGCGTCGCGATTCAATACATCGTCCTCCGGCCGACCTGTCTCCAAGGGTCTATTGCTGCCTCGGGCACCTTATGGTCGATCTCCTGTGAGTCTAGATTTTCGAATCCGACGCAAAACTGACAGTTAATTGTAACGTTCAGAGCCTGTTAATGACGATGGAACACACAAATCCCGTCGCGATTCAATACATCGTCCTCCGGCCGACCTGTCTCCAAGGGTCTAGTGCTGCCTCGGGCACCTTATGGTCGATCTCCTGTGAGTCTAGATTTTTGAATCCGACGCAAAACTTACAGTTAATTGTAAGGTTCAGAGCCTCTTAATGACAATGGAACACACAAATCGCGTCGCGATTTAATACGTCGTCCTCCGGCCGACCTGTCTCCAAGGGTCTATTGCTGCCTCGGGCACCTTATGGTCGACCTCCTGTGAGTCTAGATTTTCGAAACCGACGCAGTTAATTGTAACGTTCAGGGCCTGTTAATGACGATGGAACACACAAATTGCGTCGCGATTCAATACATCGTCCTCCAGCCGACTTGTCTTCAAGGGTCTAGTGCTGCCTCGGACACCTTATGGTCGTCCTCCTGTGAGTCTAGATTTTCGCATCCGACGCAAAACTGACAGTTAATTGTAAGGTTCAGAGCCTCTTAATGACAATGGAACACACAAATCGCGTAGCGATTCAATACATCGTCCTCCGGCCGACCTGCCTCCAAGGGTCTATTGCTGCCTCGGGCAGCTTATGGTCGATCTCCTGTGAGTCTAGATTTTCGAATCCGACGCAAAACTGACTGTTAATTGTAACGTTCAGAGCCTGTTAATGACGATGGAACACACAAATCCCGTCGCGATTCAATACATCGTCCTCCGGCCGACCTGTCTCCAAGGGTCTATTGCTGCCTCGGGCACCTTATGGTCGATCTCCTGTGAATCTAGATTTTCGAATCCGACGCAAAACTGACAGTTAATTGTAACGTTCAGAGCCTGATAATGACGATGGAAAACACAAATCGCGTCGCGATTCAATACATCGTCCTCCGGCCGACCTGTCTCCAAGGGTCTATTGCTGCCTCGGGCATCTTATGGTCGATCTCCTGTGAGTCTAGATTTTCGAATCCGACGCAAAACTGACAGTTAATTGTAAGGTTCAGAGCCTGTTAATGACGATGGAACACACAAATTGCGTCGCGATTCAGTACATCGTCCTCCGGCCGACCTGTCTCCAAGGGTCTATTGCTGCCTCGGGCACCTTATGGTCGATCTCCTGTGAGTCTAGATTTTCGAATCCGACGAAAAACTGACAGTTAATTGTAACGTTCAGAGCCTGTTAATGACGATGGAACACACAAATCGCGTCGCGATTCAATACATCGTCCTCCAGCCGATTTGTCTCCAAGGGTCTAGTGCTGCCTCGGGCGCCTTATGGTCGTTCTCCTGTGAGTCTAGATTTTCGAATCCGACGCAAAACTGACAGTTAATTGTAATGTTCAGAGCCTCTTAATGACAATGGAACACACAAATTGCGTCGCGATTCAATACATCGTCCTCCGGCCGACTTGTCTCCAAGGGTCTATTTCTGCCTCGGGCACCTTATGGTCGATCTCTTGTGAGTCTAGATTTTCGAATCCGACGCAAACCTGACAGTTAATTGTAACTTTCAGAGCCTGTAAATGACGATGGAACACTCAAATTGCGTCGCGATTTAATACATCGTCCTCCAGCCGACTTGTCTCCAAGGGTCTAGTGCTGCCTCGGGCACCTTATTGTCGTTCTCCTGTGAGTCTAGATTTTCGAATGCGACGCAAAACTGACAGTTAATCGTAAGGTTCAGAGCCTGTTAATGACAATGGAACACACAAATTGCGTCGCGATTCAATACATCGTCCTCCGGCCGACCTGTCTCCAAGGGTCTATTGCTGCCTCGGGCACCTTATGGTCGATCTCCTGTGAGTCTAGATTTTCGAATCCGACGAAAAACTGACAGTTAATTGTAACGTTCAGAGCCTGTTAATGACGATGGAACACACAAATCGCGTCGCGATTCAATACATCGTCCTCCAGCCGATTTGTCTCCAAGGGTCTAGTGCTGCCTCGGGCGCCTTATGGTCGTTCTCCTGTGAGTCTAGATTTTCGAATCCGACGCAAAACTGACAGTTAATTGTAATGTTCAGAGCCTCTTAATGACAATGGAACACACAAATTGCGTCGCGATTCAATACATCGTCCTCCGGCCGACTTGTCTCCAAGGGTCTATTTCTGCCTCGGGCACCTTATGGTCGATCTCTTGTGAGTCTAGATTTTCGAATCCGACGCAAACCTGACAGTTAATTGTAACTTTCAGAGCCTGTAAATGACGATGGAACACACAAATTGCGTCGCGATTTAATACATCGTCCTCCAGCCGACTTGTCTCCAAGGATCTAGTGCTGCCTCGGGCACCTTATTGTCGTTCTCCTGTGAGTCTAGATTTTCGAATGCGACGCAAAACTGACAGTTAATCGTAAGGTTTAGAGCCTCTTAATGACAATGGAACACACAAATTGCATCGCGATTCAATACATCGTCCTCCGGCCGACCTGTCTCCAAGGGTCTAGTGCTGCCTCGGGCACCTTATTGTCGTTCTCCTGTGAGTCTAGATTTTCGAATCCGACGCAAAACTGACAGTTAATTGTAACGTTCAGAGCCTGTTAATGACGATGGATCACACAAATCGCGTCGCGATTCAATACATCGTCCTCCGGCCGACCTGTCTCCAAGGGTCTATTGCTGCCTCGGGCACCTTATGGTCGATCTCCTGTGAGTCTAGATTTTCGAATCCGACGCAAAACTGACAGTTAATTGTAAGGTTCAGAGCCTGTTAATGACGATGGAACACACAAATCCCGTCGCGATTCAATACATCGTCATCCGGCCGACCTGTCTCCAAGGGTCTATTGCTGCCTCGGGCACCTTATGGTCGTTCTCCTGTGAGTCTAGATTTTCGAATCCGACGCAAAACTGACAGTTAATTGTAACGTTCAGAGCCTGTTAATGATGATGGAACACACAAATCGCGTCGCGATTCAATACATCGTCCTCCAGCCGATTTGTCTCCAAGGGTCTAGTGCTGCCTCGGGCACCTTATGGTCGTTCCTCTGTGAGTCTAGATTTTCGAATCCGACGCAAAACTGACAGTTAATTGTAAGGTTCAGAGCCTGTTAATGACGATGGAACACACAAATCCCGTCGCGATTCAATCCATCGTCCTCCGGCCGACCTGTCTCCAAGTGTCTATTGCTCCCTCGGGCACCTTATGGTCGATCTCCTGTGAGTCTAGATTTTCGAATCCGACGCAAAACTGACAGTTAATTGTAACGTTCAGAGCCTGATAATGACGATGGAAAACACAAATCGCGTCGCGATTCAATACATCGTCCTCCGGCCGACCTGTCTCCAAGGGTCTATTGCTGCCTCGGGCACCTTATGGTCGATCTCCTGTGAGTCTAGATTTTCGAATCCGACGCAAAACTGACAGTTAATTGTAAGGTTCAGAGCCTGTTAATGACGATGGAACACACAAATTGCGTCGCGATTCAGTACATCGTCCTCCGGCCGACCTGTCTCCAAGGGTCTATTTCTGCCTCGGGCACCTTATGGTCGATCTCTTGTGAGTCTAGATTTTCGAATCCGACGCAAACCTGACAGTTAATTGTAACTTTCAGAGCCTGTAAATGACGATGGAACACACAAATTGCGTCGCGATTTAATACATCGTCCTCCAGCCGACTTGTCTCCAAGGGTCTAGTGCTGCCTCGGGCACCTTATTGTCGTTCTCCTGTGAGTCTAGATTTTCGAATGCGACGCAAAACTGACAGTTAATCGTAAGGTTCAGAGCCTCTTAATGACAATGGAACACACAAATTGCGTCGCGATTCAATACATCGTCCTCCGACCGACCTGTCTCCAAGGGTCTATTGCTGCCTCGGGCACCTTATGGTCGATCTCCTGTGAGTCTAGATTTTCGAATCCGACGAAAAACTGACAGTTAATTGTAACGTTCAGAGCCTGTTAATGACGATGGAACACACAAATCGCGTCGCGATTCAATACATCGTCCTCCAGCCGATTTGTCTCCAAGGGTCTAGTGCTGCCTCGGGCGCCTTATGGTCGTTCTCCTGTGAGTCTAGATTTTCGAATCCGACGCAAAACTGACAGTTAATTGTAATGTTCAGAGCCTCTTAATGACAATGGAACACACAAATTGCGTCGCGATTCAATACATCGTCCTCCGGCCGACTTGTCTCCAAGGGTCTATTTCTGCCTCGGGCACCTTATGGTCGATCTCTTGTGAGTCTAGATTTTCGAATCCGACGCAAACCTGACAGTTAATTGTAACTTTCAGAGCCTGTAAATGACGATGGAACACACAAATTGCGTCGCGATTTAATACATCGTCCTCCAGCCGACTTGTCTCCAAGGGTCTAGTGCTGCCTCGGGCACCTTATTGTCGTTCTCCTGTGAGTCTAGATTTTCGAATGCGACGCAAAACTGACAGTTAATCGTAAGGTTCAGAGCCTCTTAATGACAATGGAACACACAAATTGCGTCGCGATTCAATACATCGTCCTCCGGCCGACCTGTCTCCAAGGGTCTAGTGCTGCCTCGGGCACCTTATTGTCGTTCTCCTGTGAGTCTAGATTTTCGAATCCGACGCAAAACTGACAGTTAATTGTAACGTTCAGAGCCTGTTAATGACGATGGATCACACAAATCGCGTCGCGATTCAATACATCGTCCTCCGGCCGACCTGTCTCCAAGGGTCTATTGCTGCCTCGGGCACCTTATGGTCGATCTCCTGTGAGTCTAGATTTTCGAATCCGACGCAAAACTGACAGTTAATTGTAAGGTTCAGAGCCTGTTAATGACGATGGAACACACAAATCCCGTCGCGATTCAATACATCGTCATCCGGCCGACCTGTCTCCAAGGGTCTATTGCTGCCTCGGGCACCTTATGGTCGTTCTCCTGTGAGTCTAGATTTTCGAATCCGACGCAAAACTGACAGTTAATTGTAACGTTCAGAGCCTGTTAATGATGATGGAACACACAAATCGCGTCGCGATTCAATACATCGTCCTCCAGCCGATTTGTCTCCAAGGGTCTAGTGCTGCCTCGGGCACCTTATGGTCGTTCCTCTGTGAGTCTAGATTTTCGAATCCGACGCAAAACTGACAGTTAATTGTAAGGTTCAGAGCCTGTTAATGACGATGGAACACACAAATCCCGTCGCGATTCAATCCATCGTCCTCCGGCCGACCTGTCTCCAAGGGTCTATTGCTGCCTCGGGCACCTTATGGTCGATCTCCTGTGAGTCTAGATTTTCGAATCCGACGCAAAACTGACAGTTAATTGTAACGTTCAGAGCCTGATAATGACGATGGAAAACACAAATCGCGTCGCGATTCAATACATCGTCCTCCGGCCGACCTGTCTCCAAGGGTCTATTGCTGCCTCGGGCACCTTATGGTCGATCTCCTGTGAGTCTAGATTTTCGAATCCGACGCAAAACTGACAGTTAATTGTAAGGTTCAGAGCCTGTTAATGACGATGGAACACACAAATTGCGTCGCGATTCAGTACATCGTCCTCCGGCCGACCTGTCTCCAAGGGTCTATTGCTGCCTCGGGCACCTTATGGTCGATCTCCTGTGAGTCTAGATTTTCGAATCCGACGAAAAACTGACAGTTAATTGTAACGTTCAGAGCCTGTTAATGACGATGGAACACACAAATCGCGTCGCGATTCAATACATCGTCCTCCAGCCGATTTGTCTCCAAGGGTCTAGTGCTGCCTCGGGCGCCTTATGGTCGTTCTCCTGTGAGTCTAGATTTTCGAATCCGACGCAAAACTGACAGTTAATTGTAATGTTCAGAGCCTCTTAATGACAATGGAACACACAAATTGCGTCGCGATTCAATACATCGTCCTCCGGCCGACTTGTCTCCAAGGGTCTATTTCTGCCTCGGGCACCTTATGGTCGATCTCTTGTGAGTCTAGATTTTCGAATCCGACGCAAACCTGACAGTTAATTGTAACTTTCAGAGCCTGTAAATGACGATGGAACACACAAATTGCGTCGCGATTTAATACATCGTCCTCCAGCCGACTTGTCTCCAAGGGTCTAGTGCTGCCTCGGGCACCTTATTGTCGTTCTCCTGTGAGTCTAGATTTTCGAATGCGACGCAAAACTGACAGTTAATCGTAAGGTTCAGAGCCTCTTAATGACAATGGAACACACAAATTGCGTCGCGATTCAATACATCGTCCTCCGGCCGACCTGTCTCCAAGGGTCTATTGCTGCCTCGGGCACCTTATGGTCGATCTCCTGTGAGTCTAGATTTTCGAATCCGACGAAAAACTGACAGTTAATTGTAACGTTCAGAGCCTGTTAATGACGATGGAACACACAAATCGCGTCGCGATTCAATACATCGTCCTCCAGCCGATTTGTCTCCAAGGGTCTAGTGCTGCCTCGGGCGCCTTATGGTCGTTCTCCTGTGAGTCTAGATTTTCGAATCCGACGCAAAACTGACAGTTAATTGTAATGTTCAGAGCCTCTTAATGACAATGGAACACACAAATTGCGTCGCGATTCAATACATCGTCCTCCGGCCGACTTGTCTCCAAGGGTCTATTTCTGCCTCGGGCACCTTATGGTCGATCTCTTGTGAGTCTAGATTTTCGAATCCGACGCAAACCTGACAGTTAATTGTAACTTTCAGAGCCTGTAAATGACGATGGAACACACAAATTGCGTCGCGATTTAATACATCGTCCTCCAGCCGACTTGTCTCCAAGGGTCTAGTGCTGCCTCGGGCACCTTATTGTCGTTCTCCTGTGAGTCTAGATTTTCGAATGCGACGCAAAACTGACAGTTAATCGTAAGGTTCAGAGCCTCTTAATGACAATGGAACACACAAATTGCGTCGCGATTCAATACATCGTCCTCCGGCCGACCTGTCTCCAAGGGTCTAGTGCTGCCTCGGGCACCTTATTGTCGTTCTCCTGTGAGTCTAGATTTTCGAATCCGACGCAAAACTGACAGTTAATTGTAACGTTCAGAGCCTGTTAATGACGATGGATCACACAAATCGCGTCGCGATTCAATACATCGTCCTCCGGCCGACCTGTCTCCAAGGGTCTATTGCTGCCTCGGGCACCTTATGGTCGATCTCCTGTGAGTCTAGATTTTCGAATCCGACGCAAAAGTGACAGTTAATTGTAAGGTTCAGAGCCTGTTAATGACGATGGAACACACAAATCCCGTCGCGATTCAATACATCGTCATCCGGCCGACCTGTCTCCAAGGGTCTATTGCTGCCTCGGGCACCTTATTGTCGTTCTCCTGTGAGTCTAGATTTTCGAATCCGACGCAAAACTGACAGTTAATTGTAACGTTCAGAGCCTGTTAATGACGATGGATCACACAAATCGCGTCGCGATTCAATACATCGTCCTCCGGCCGACCTGTCTCCAAGGGTCTATTGCTGCCTCGGGCACCTTATGGTCGATCTCCTGTGAGTCTAGATTTTCGAATCCGACGCAAAACTGACAGTTAATTGTAAGGTTCAGAGCCTGTTAATGACGATGGAACACACAAATCCCGTCGCGATTCAATACATCGTCATCCGGCCGACCTGTCTCCAAGGGTCTATTGCTGCCTCGGGCACCTTATTGTCGTTCTCCTGTGAGTCTAGATTTTCGAATCCGACGCAAAACTGACAGTTAATTGTAACGTTCAGAGCCTGTTAATGATGATGGAACACACAAATCGCGTCGCGATTCAATACATCGTCCTCCAGCCGATTTGTCTCCAAGGGTCTAGTGCTGCCTCGGGCACCTTATGGTCGTTCCTCTGTGAGTCTAGATTTTCGAATCCGACGCAAAACTGACAGTTAATTGTAAGGTTCAGAGCCTGTTAATGACGATGGAACACACAAATCCCGTCGCGATTCAATCCATCGTCCTCCGGCCGACCTGTCTCCAAGGGTCTATTGCTGCCTCGGGCACCTTATGGTCGATCTCCTGTGAGTCTAGATTTTCGAATCCGACGCAAAACTGAAAGTTAATTGTAACGTTCAGAGCCTGATAATGACGATGGAAAACACAAATCGCGTCGCGATTCAATACATCGTCCTCCGGCCGACCTGTCTCCAAGGGTCTATTGCTGCCTCGGGCACCTTATGGTCGATCTCCTGTGAGTCTAGATTTTCGAATCCGACGCAAAACTGACAGTTAATTGTAAGGTTCAGAGCCTGTTAATGACGATGGAACACACAAATTGCGTCGCGATTCAGTACATCGTCCTCCGGCCGACCTGTCTCCAAGGGTCTATTGCTGCCTCGGGCACCTTATGGTCGATCTCCTGTGAGTCTAGATTTTCGAATCCGACGAAAAACTGACAGTTAATTGTAACGTTCAGAGCCTGTTAATGACGATGGAACACACAAATCGCGTCGCGATTCAATACATCGTCCTCCAGCCGATTTGTCTCCAAGGGTCTAGTGCTGCCTCGGGCGCCTTATGGTCGTTCTCCTGTGAGTCTAGATTTTCGAATCCGACGCAAAACTGACAGTTAATTGTAATGTTCAGAGCCTCTTAATGACAATGGAACACACAAATTGCGTCGCGATTCAATACATCGTCCTCCGGCCGACTTGTCTCCAAGGGTCTATTTCTGCCTCGGGCACCTTATGGTCGATCTCTTGTGAGTCTAGATTTTCGAATCCGACGCAAACCTGACAGTTAATTGTAACTTTCAGAGCCTGTAAATGACGATGGAACACACAAATTGCGTCGCGATTTAATACATCGTCCTCCAGCCGACTTGTCTCCAAGGGTCTAGTGCTGCCTCGGGCACCTTATTGTCGTTCTCCTGTGAGTCTAGATTTTCGAATGCGACGCAAAACTGACAGTTAATCGTAAGGTTCAGAGCCTCTTAATGACAATGGAACACACAAATTGCGTCGCGATTCAATACATCGTCCTCCGGCCGACCTGTCTCCAAGGGTCTATTGCTGCCTCGGGCACCTTATGGTCGATCTCCTGTGAGTCTAGATTTTCGAATCCGACGAAAAACTGACAGTTAATTGTAACGTTCAGAGCCTGTTAATGACGATGGAACACACAAATCGCGTCGCGATTCAATACATCGTCCTCCAGCCGATTTGTCTCCAAGGGTCTAGTGCTGCCTCGGGCGCCTTATGGTCGTTCTCCTGTGAGTCTAGATTTTCGAATCCGACGCAAAACTGACAGTTAATTGTAATGTTCAGAGCCTCTTAATGACAATGGAACACACAAATTGCGTCGCGATTCAATACATCGTCCTCCGGCCGACTTGTCTCCAAGGGTCTATTTCTGCCTCGGGCACCTTATGGTCGATCTCTTGTGAGTCTAGATTTTCGAATCCGACGCAAACCTGACAGTTAATTGTAACTTTCAGAGCCTGTAAATGACGATGGAACACACAAATTGCGTCGCGATTTAATACATCGTCCTCCAGCCGACTTGTCTCCAAGGGTCTAGTGCTGCCTCGGGCACCTTATTGTCGTTCTCCTGTGAGTCTAGATTTTCGAATGCGACGCAAAACTGACAGTTAATCGTAAGGTTCAGAGCCTCTTAATGACAATGGAACACACAAATTGCGTCGCGATTCAATACATCGTCCTCCGGCCGACCTGTCTCCAAGGGTCTAGTGCTGCCTCGGGCACCTTATTGTCGTTCTCCTGTGAGTCTAGATTTTCGAATCCGACGCAAAACTGACAGTTAATTGTAACGTTCAGAGCCTGTTAATGACGATGGATCACACAAATCGCGTCGCGATTCAATACATCGTCCTCCGGCCGACCTGTCTCCAAGGGTCTATTGCTGCCTCGGGCACCTTATGGTCGATCTCCTGTGAGTCTAGATTTTCGAATCCGACGCAAAAGTGACAGTTAATTGTAAGGTTCAGAGCCTGTTAATGACGATGGAACACACAAATCCCGTCGCGATTCAATACATCGTCATCCGGCCGACCTGTCTCCAAGGGTCTATTGCTGCCTCGGGCACCTTATGGTCGTTCTCCTGTGAGTCTAGATTTTCGAATCCGACGCAAAACTGACAGTTAATTGTAACGTTCAGAGCCTGTTAATGATGATGGAACACACAAATCGCGTCGCGATTCAATACATCGTCCTCCAGCCGATTTGTCTCCAAGGGTCTAGTGCTGCCTCGGGCACCTTATGGTCGTTCCTCTGTGAGTCTAGATTTTCGAATCCGACGCAAAACTGACAGTTAATTGTAAGGTTCAGAGCCTCTTAATGACAATGGAACACACAAATTGCGTCGCGATTCAATACATCGTCCTCCGGCCGACCTGTCTCCAAGGGTCTATTGCTGCCTCGGGCACCTTATGGTCGATCTCCTGTGAGTCTAGATTTTCGATTCCGACGCAAACCTGACAGTTAATTGTAACGTTCAGAGCCTGTAAATGACGATGGAACACACAAATCGCGTCGCGATTCAATACATCGTCCTCCAGCCGACTTGTCTCCAAGGGTCTAGTGCTGCCTCGGGCACCTTATTGTCGTTCTCCTGTGAGTCTAGATTTTCGAATGCGACGCAAAACTGACAGTTAATCGTAAGGTTCAGAGCCTCTTAATGACAGTGGAACACACAAATTGCGTCGCGATTCTATACATCGTCCTCCGGCCGACCTGTCTCCAAGATCCTATTGCTGCCTCGGGCACCTTATGGTCGTTCTCCTGTGAGTCTAGATTTTCGTATCCGACGCAAAACTGACAGTTAATTGTAAGGTTCAGAGCCTGTTAATGACGATGGAACACAAAAATCGCGTCGCGATTCATTACATCGTCCTCCAGCCGACTTGTCTCCAAGGGTCTAGTGCTGCCTCGGACACCTTATGGTCGTCCTCCTGTGAGTCTAGATTTTCGAATCCGACGCAAAACTGACAGTTAATTGTAAGGTTCAGAGCCTCTTAATGACAATGGAACACACAAATCGCGTCGCGATCCAATACATCGTCCTCCGGCCGACCTGCCTCCAAGGGTCAATTGCTGCCTCGGGCACCTTATGGTCGATCTCCTGTGAGTCTAGATTTTCGAATCCGACGCAAAACTGACTGTTAATTGTAACGTTCAGAGCCTGTTAATGACGATGGAACACGCAAATCACGTCGCGATTCAATACATCGTCCTCCGGCCGACCTGTCTCCAAGGGTCTATTGCTGCCTCGGGCACCTTATGGTCGATCTCCTGTGAGTCTAGATTTTCGAAACCGACGCAGTTAATTGTAACGTGCAGGGCCTGTTAATGACGATGGAACACACAAATTGCGTCGCGATTCAATACATCGTCCTCCAGCCGACTTGTCTACAAGGGTCTAGTGCTGCCTCGGACACCTTATGGTCGTCCTCCTGTGAGTCTAGATTTTCGAATCCGACGCAAAACTGACAGTTAATTGTAAGGTTCAGAGCCTCTTAATGACAATGGAACACACAAATCGCGTCGCGATTCAATACATCGTCCTCCGGCCGACCTGCCTCCAAGGGTCTATTGCTGCCTCGGGCACCTTATGGTCGATCTCCTGTGAGTCTAGATTTTCGAATCCGACGCAAAACTGACAGTTAATTGTAACGTTCAGAGCCTGTTAATGACGATGGAACACGCAAATCCCGTCGCGATTCAATACATCGTCCTCCGGCCGACCTGTCTCCAAGGGTCTATTGCTGCCTCGGGCACCTTATGGTCGATCTCCTGTGACTCTAGATTTTCGAATCCGACGCAAAACTGACAGTTAATTGTAAGGTTCAGAGCCTGTTCATGACGATGGAACACACAAATTGCGTCGCGATTCAATACATCGTCCTCCGGCCGACCTGTCTCCAAGGGTCTATTGCTCCCTCGGGCACCTTATGGTCGTTCTCCTGTGAGTCTAGATTTTCGAATCCAACGCAAAACTGACAGTTAATTGTAACTTTCAGAGCCTGTTAATGACGATGGAAAACACAAATCGCGTCGCGATTCAATACATCGTCCTCCGGCCGACCTGTCTCCAAGGGTCTATTGCTGCCTCGGGCACCTTATGGTCGATCTCCTGTGAGTCTAGATTTTCGAATCCGACGCAAAACTGACAGTTAATTGTAAGGTTCAGAGCCTGTTAATGACGATGGAACACACAAATTGCGTCGCGATTCAGTACATCGTCCTCCGGCCGACCTGTCTCCAAGGGTCTATTGCTGCCTCGGGCACCTTATGGTCGATCTCCTGTGAGTCTAGATTTTCGAATCCGACGCAAAAGTGACAGTTAATTGTAAGGTTCAGAGCCTGTTAATGACGATGGAACACACAAATCGCGTTGCGATTCAATACATCGTCCTCCAGCCGATTTGTCTTCAAGGGTCTAGTGCTGCCTCGGGCGCCTTGTGGTCGTTCTCCTGTGAGTCTAGATTTTCGAATCCGACGCAAAACTGACAGTTAATTGTAACGTTCAGAGCCTGTTAATGACGATGGAACACACAAATCGCGTCGCGATTCAATACATCGTCCTCCGGCCGACCTGTCTCCAAGGGTCTATTGCTGCCTCGGGCACCTTATGGTCGATCTCCTGTGAGTCTAGATTTTCGAATCCGACGCAAAACTGACAGTTAATTGTAACGTTCAGAGTCTGTTAATGACGATGGAACACACAAATCCCGTCGCGATTCAATACATCGTCCTCCGGCCGACCTGCCTCCAAGGGTCTAGTGCTGCCTCGGGCACCTTATGGTCGATCTCCTGTGAGTCTAGATTTTTGAATCCGACGCAAAACTTACAGTTAATTGTAAGGTTCAGAGCCTCTTAATGACAATGGAACACACAAATCGCGTCGCGATTTAATACGTCGTCCTCCGGCCGACCTGTCTCCAAGGGTCTATTGCTGCCTCGGGCACCTTATGGTCGACCTCCTGTGAGTCTAGATTTTCGAAACCGACGCAGTTAATTGTAACGTTCAGGGCCTGTTAATGACGATGGAACACACAAATTGCGTCGCGATTCAATACATCGTCCTCCAGCCGACTTGTCTTCAAGGGTCTAGTGCTGCCTCGGACACCTTATGGTCGTCCTCCTGTGAGTCTAGATTTTCGAATCCGACGCAAAACTGACAGTTAATTGTAAGGTTCAGAGCCTCTTAATGACAATGGAACACACAAATCGCGTAGCGATTCAATACATCGTCCTCCGGCCGACCTGCCTCCAAGGGTCTATTGCTGCCTCGGGCAGCTTATGGTCGATCTCCTGTGAGTCTAGATTTTCGAATCCGACGCAAAACTGACTGTTAATTGTAACGTTCAGAGCCTGTTAATGACGATGGAACACACAAATCCCGTCGCGATTCAATACATCGTCCTCCGGCCGACCTGTCTCCAAGGGTCTATTGCTGCCTCGGGCACCTTATGGTCGATCTCCTGTGAATCTAGATTTTCGAATCCGACGCAAAACTGACAGTTAATTGTAACGTTCAGAGCCTGATAATGACGATGGAAAACACAAATCGCGTCGCGATTCAATACATCGTCCTCCAGCCGATTTGTCTCCAAGGGTCTAGTGCTGCCTCGGGCGCCTTATGGTCGTTCTCCTGTTAGTCTAGATTTTCGAATCCGACGCAAAACTGACAGTTAATTGTAATGTTCAGAGCCTCTTAATGACAATGGAACACACAAATTGCGTCGCGATTCAATACATCGTCCTCCGGCCGACTTGTCTCCAAGGGTCTATTTCTGCCTCGGGCACCTTATGGTCGATCTCTTGTGAGTCTAGATTTTCGAATCCGACGCAAACCTGACAGTTAATTGTAACTTTCAGAGCCTGTAAATGACGATGGAACACACAAATTGCGTCGCGATTTAATACATCGTCCTCCAGCCGACTTGTCTCCAAGGGTCTAGTGCTGCCTCGGGCACCTTATTGTCGTTCTCCTGTGAGTCTAGATTTTCGAATGCGACGCAAAACTGACAGTTAATCGTAAGGTTCAGAGCCTCTTAATGACAATGGAACACACAAATTGCGTCGCGATTCAATACATCGTCCTCCGGCCGACCTGTCTCCAAGGGTCTATTGCTGCCTCGGGCACCTTATGGTCGATCTCCTGTGAGTCTAGATTTTCGAATCCGACGAAAAACTGACAGTTAATTGTAACGTTCAGAGCCTGTTAATGACGATGGAACACACAAATCGCGTCGCGATTCAATACATCGTCCTCCAGCCGATTTGTCTCCAAGGGTCTAGTGCTGCCTCGGGCGCCTTATGGTCGTTCTCCTGTGAGTCTAGATTTTCGAATCCGACGCAAAACTGACAGTTAATTGTAATGTTCAGAGCCTCTTAATGACAATGGAACACACAAATTGCGTCGCGATTCAATACATCGTCCTCCGGCCGACTTGTCTCCAAGGGTCTATTTCTGCCTCGGGCACCTTATGGTCGATCTCTTGTGAGTCTAGATTTTCGAATCCGACGCAAACCTGACAGTTAATTGTAACTTTCAGAGCCTGTAAATGACGATGGAACACACAAATTGCGTCGCGATTTAATACATCGTCCTCCAGCCGACTTGTCTCCAAGGGTCTAGTGCTGCCTCGGGCACCTTATTGTCGTTCTCCTGTGAGTCTGGATTTTCGAATGCGACGCAAAACTGACAGTTAATCGTAAGGTTCAGAGCCTCTTAATGACAATGGAACACACAAATTGCGTCGCGATTCAATACATCGTCCTCCGGCCGACCTGTCTCCAAGGGTCTAGTGCTGCCTCGGGCACCTTATTGTCGTTCTCCTGTGAGTCTAGATTTTCGAATCCGACGCAAAACTGACAGTTAATTGTAACGTTCAGAGCCTGTTAATGACGATGGATCACACAAATCGCGTCGCGATTCAATACATCGTCCTCCGGCCGACCTGTCTCCAAGGGTCTATTGCTGCCTCGGGCACCTTATGGTCGATCTCCTGTGAGTCTAGATTTTCGAATCCGACGCAAAACTGACAGTTAATTGTAAGGTTCAGAGCCTGTTAATGACGATGGAACACACAAATCCCGTCGCGATTCAATACATCGTCATCCGGCCGACCTGTCTCCAAGGGTCTATTGCTGCCTCGGGCACCTTATGGTCGTTCTCCTGTGAGTCTAGATTTTCGAATCCGACGCAAAACTGACAGTTAATTGTAACGTTCAGAGCCTGTTAATGATGATGGAACACACAAATCGCGTCGCGATTCAATACATCGTCCTCCAGCCGATTTGTCTCCAGGGGTCTAGTGCTGCCTCGGGCACCTTATGGTCGTTCCTCTGTGAGTCTAGATTTTCGAATCCGACGCAAAACTGACAGTTAATTGTAAGGTTCAGAGCCTGTTAATGACGATGGAACACACAAATCCCGTCGCGATTCAATCCATCGTCCTCCGGCCGACCTGTCTCCAAGGGTCTATTGCTCCCTCGGGCACCTTATGGTCGATCTCCTGTGAGTCTAGATTTTCGAATCCGACGCAAAACTGACAGTTAATTGTAACGTTCAGAGCCTGATAATGACGATGGAAAACACAAATCGCGTCGCGATTCAATACATCGTCCTCCGGCCGACCTGTCTCCAAGGGTCTATTGCTGCCTCGGGCACCTTATGGTCGATCTCCTGTGAGTCTAGATTTTCGAATCCGACGCAAAACTGACAGTTAATTGTAAGGTTCAGAGCCTGTTAATGACGATGGAACACACAAATTGCGTCGCGATTCAGTACATCGTCCTCCGGCCGACCTGTCTCCAAGGGTCTATTTCTGCCTCGGGCACCTTATGGTCGATCTCTTGTGAGTCTAGATTTTCGAATCCGACGCAAACCTGACAGTTAATTGTAACTTTCAGAGCCTGTAAATGACGATGGAACACACAAATTGCGTCGCGATTTAATACATCGTCCTCCAGCCGACTTGTCTCCAAGGGTCTAGTGCTGCCTCGGGCACCTTATTGTCGTTCTCCTGTGAGTCTAGATTTTCGAATGCGACGCAAAACTGACAGTTAATCGTAAGGTTCAGAGCCTCTTAATGACAATGGAACACACAAATTGCGTCGCGATTCAATACATCGTCCTCCGACCGACCTGTCTCCAAGGGTCTATTGCTGCCTCGGGCACCTTATGGTCGATCTCCTGTGAGTCTAGATTTTCGAATCCGACGAAAAACTGACAGTTAATTGTAACGTTCAGAGCCTGTTAATGACGATGGAACACACAAATCGCGTCGCGATTCAATACATCGTCCTCCAGCCGATTTGTCTCCAAGGGTCTAGTGCTGCCTCGGGCGCCTTATGGTCGTTCTCCTGTGAGTCTAGATTTTCGAATCCGACGCAAAACTGACAGTTAATTGTAATGTTCAGAGCCTCTTAATGACAATGGAACACACAAATTGCGTCGCGATTCAATACATCGTCCTCCGGCCGACTTGTCTCCAAGGGTCTATTTCTGCCTCGGGCACCTTATGGTCGATCTCTTGTGAGTCTAGATTTTCGAATCCGACGCAAACCTGACAGTTAATTGTAACTTTCAGAGCCTGTAAATGACGATGGAACACACAAATTGCGTCGCGATTTAATACATCGTCCTCCAGCCGACTTGTCTCCAAGGGTCTAGTGCTGCCTCGGGCACCTTATTGTCGTTCTCCTGTGAGTCTAGATTTTCGAATGCGACGCTAAACTGACAGTTAATCGTAAGGTTCAGAGCCTCTTAATGACAATGGAACACACAAATTGCGTCGCGATTCAATACATCGTCCTCCGGCCGACCTGTCTCCAAGGGTCTAGTGCTGCCTCGGGCACCTTATTGTCGTTCTCCTGTGAGTCTAGATTTTCGAATCCGACGCAAAACTGACAGTTAATTGTAACGTTCAGAGCCTGTTAATGACGATGGATCACACAAATCGCGTCGCGATTCAATACATCGTCCTCCGGCCGACCTGTCTCCAAGGGTCTATTGCTGCCTCGGGCACCTTATGGTCGATCTCCTGTGAGTCTAGATTTTCGAATCCGACGCAAAACTGACAGTTAATTGTAAGGTTCAGAGCCTGTTCATGACGATGGAACACACAAATCCCGTCGCGATTCAATACATCGTCATCCGGCCGACCTGTCTCCAAGGGTCTATTGCTGCCTCGGGCACCTTATGGTCGTTCTCCTGTGAGTCTAGATTTTCGAATCCGACGCAAAACTGACAGTTAATTGTAACGTTCAGAGCCTGTTAATGATGATGGAACACACAAATCGCGTCGCGATTCAATACATCGTCCTCCGGCCGACCTGTCTCCAAGGGTCTATTGCTGCCTCGGGCACCTTATGGTCGATCTCCTGTGAGTCTAGATTTTCGAATCCGACGCAAAACTGACAGTTAATTGTAAGGTTCAGAGCCTGTTAATGACGATGGAACACACAAATTGCGTCGCGATTCAGTACATCGTCCTCCGGCCGACCTGTCTCCAAGGGTCTATTGCTGCCTCGGGCACCTTATGGTCGATCTCCTGTGAGTCTAGATTTTCGAATCCGACGAAAAACTGACAGTTAATTGTAACGTTCAGAGCCTGTTAATGACGATGGAACACACAAATCGCGTCGTGATTCAATACATCGTCCTCCAGCCGATTTGTCTCCAAGGGTCTAGTGCTGCCTCGGGCGCCTTATGGTCGTTCTCCTGTGAGTCTAGATTTTCGAATCCGACGCAAAACTGACAGTTAATTGTAATGTTCAGAGCCTCTTAATGACAATGGAACACACAAATTGCGTCGCGATTCAATACATCGTCCTCCGGCCGACTTGTCTCCAAGGGTCTATTTCTGCCTCGGGCACCTTATGGTCGATCTCTTGTGAGTCTAGATTTTCGAATCCGACGCAAACCTGACAGTTAATTGTAACTTTCAGAGCCTGTGAATGACGATGGAACACACAAATTGCGTCGCGATTTAATACATCGTCCTCCAGCCGACTTGTCTCCAAGGGTCTAGTGCTGCCTCGGGCACCTTATTGTCGTTCTCCTGTGAGTCTAGATTTTCGAATGCGACGCAAAACTGACAGTTAATCGTAAGGTTCAGAGCCTCTTAATGACAATGGAACACACAAATTGCGTCGCGATTCAATACATCGTCCTCCGGCCGACCTGTCTCCAAGGGTCTATTGCTGCCTCGGGCACCTTATGGTCGATCTCCTGTGAGTCTAGATTTTCGAATCCGACGAAAAACTGACAGTTAATTGTAACGTTCAGAGCCTGTTAATGACGATGGAACACACAAATCGCGTCGCGATTCAATACATCGTCCTCCAGCCGATTTGTCTCCAAGGGTCTAGTGCTGCCTCGGGCGCCTTATGGTCGTTCTCCTGTGAGTCTAGATTTTCGAATCCGACGCAAAACTGACAGTTAATTGTAATGTTCAGAGCCTCTTAATGACAATGGAACACACAAATTGCGTCGCGATTCAATACATCGTCCTCCGGCCGACTTGTCTCCAAGGGTCTATTTCTGCCTCGGGCACCTTATGGTCGATCTCTTGTGAGTCTAGATTTTCGAATCCGACGCAAACCTGACAGTTAATTGTAACTTTCAGAGCCTGTAAATGACGATGGAACACACAAATCGCGTCGCGATTCAATACATCGTCCTCCAGCCGATTTGTCTCCAAGGGTCTAGTGCTGCCTCGGGCACCTTATGGTCGTTCCTCTGTGAGTCTAGATTTTCGAATCCGACGCAAAACTGACAGTTAATTGTAAGGTTCAGAGCCTCTTAATGACAATGGAACACACAAATTGCGTCGCGATTCAATACATCGTCCTCCGGCCGACCTGTCTCCAAGGGTCTATTGCTGCCTCGGGCACCTTATGGTCGATCTCCTGTGAGTCTAGATTTTCGATTCCGACGCAAACCTGACTGTTAATTGTAACGTTCAGAGCCTGTAAATGACGATGGAACACACAAATCGCGTCGCGATTCAATACATCGTCCTCCAGCCGACTTGTCTCCAAGGGTCTAGTGCTGCCTCGGGCACCTTATTGTCGTTCTCCTGTGAGTCTAGATCTTCGAATGCGACGCAAAACTGACAGTTAATCGTAAGGTTCAGAGCCTCTTAATGCAGTGGAACACACAAATTGCGTCGCGATTCTATACATCGTCCTCCGGCCGACCTGTCTCCAAGATTCTATTGCTGCCTCGGGCACCTTATGGTCGTTCTCCTGTGAGTCTAGATTTTCGAATCCGACGCAAAACTGACAGTTAATTGTAAGGTTCAGAGCCTGTTAATGACGATGGAACACAAAAATCGCGTCGCGATTCATTACATCGTCCTCCAGCCGACTTGTCTCCAAGGGTCTAGTGCTGCCTCGGACACCTTATGGTCGTCCTCCTGTGAGTCTAGATTTTCGAATCCGACGCAAAACTGACAGTTAATTGTAAGGTTCAGAGCCTCTTAATGACAATGGAACACACAAATCGCGTCGCGATCCAATACATCGTCCTCCGGCCGACCTGCCTCCAAGGGTCAATTGCTGCCTCGGGCACCTTATGGTCGATCTCCTGTGAGTCTAGATTTTCGAATCCGACGCAAAACTGACTGTTAATTGTAACGTTCAGAGCCTGTTAATGACGATGGAACACGCAAATCCCGTCGCGATTCAATACATCGTCCTCCGGCCGACCTGTCTCCAAGGGTCTATTGCTGCCTCGGGCACCTTATGGTCGATCTCCTGTGAGTCTAGATTTTCGAAACCGACGCAGTTAATTGTAACGTGCAGGGCCTGTTAATGACGATGGAACACACAAATTGCGTCGCGATTCAATACATCGTCCTCCAGCCGACTTGTCTACAAGGGTCTAGTGCTGCCTCGGACACCTTATGGTCGTCCTCCTGTGAGTCTAGATTTTCGAATCCGACGCAAAACTGACAGTTAATTGTAAGGTTCAGAGCCTCTTAATGACAATGGAACACACAAATCGCGTCGCGATTCAATACACCGTCCTCCGGCCGACCTGCCTCCAAGGGTCTATTGCTGCCTCGGGCACCTTATGGTCGATCTCCTGTGAGTCTAGATTTTCGAATCCGACGCAAAACTGACAGTTAATTGTAACGTTCAGAGCCTGTTAATGACGATGGAACACGCAAATCCCGTCGCGATTCAATACATCGTCCTCCGGCCGACCTGTCTCCAAGGGTCTATTGCTGCCTCGGGCACCTTATGGTCGATCTCCTGTGACTCTAGATTTTCGAATCCGACGCAAAACTGACAGTTAATTGTAAGGTTCAGAGCCTGTTCATGACGATGGAACACACAAATTGCGTCGCGATTCAATACATCGTCCTCCGGCCGACCTGTCTCCAAGGGTCTATTGCTCCCTCGGGCACCTTATGGTCGTTCTCCTGTGAGTCTAGATTTTCGAATCCAACGCAAAACTGACAGTTAATTGTAACTTTCAGAGCCTGTTAATGACGATGGAACACACAAATTGCGTCGCGATTCAATACATCGTCCTCCGGCCGACCTGTCTCCAAGGGTCTATTGCTGCCTCGGGCACCTTATGGTCGTTCTCCAGTGAGTCTACATTTTCGAATCCGACGCAAAACTGACAGTTAATTGTAACGTTCAGAGCCTGTTAATGACGATGGAACACAAAAATCGCGTCGCGATTCAATACATCGTCCTCCAGCCGACTTGTCTCCAAGGGTCTAGTGCTGCCTCGGACACCTTATGGTCGTCCTCCTGTGAGTCTAGATTTTCGAATCCGACGCAAAACTGACAGTTAATTGTAAGGTTCAGAGCCTCTTAATGACAATGGAACACACAAATCGCGTCGCGATTCAATACATCGTCCTCCGGCCGACCTGCCTCCAAGGGTCAATTGCTGCCTCGGGCACCTTATGGTCGATCTCCTGTGATTCTAGATTTTCGAATCCGGCGCAAAACTGACTGTTAATTGTAACGTTCAGAGCCTGTTAATGACGATGGAACACGCAAATCCCGTCGTGATTCAATACATCGTCCTCCGGCCGACCTGTCTCCAAGGGTCTATTGCTGCCTCGGGCACCTTATGGTCGATCTCCTGTGAGTCTAGATTTTCGAAACCGACGCAGTTAATTGTAACGTGCAGGGCCTGTTAATGACGATGGAACACACAAATTGCGTCGCGATTCAATACATCGTCCTCCAGCCGACTTGTCTACAAGGGTCTAGTGCTGCCTCGGACACCTTATGGTCGTCCTCCTGTGAGTCTAGATTTTCGAATCCGACGCAAAACTGACAGTTAATTGTAAGGTTCAGAGCCTCTTAATGACAATGGAACACACAAATCGCGTCGCGATTCAATACACCGTCCTCCGGCCGACCTGCCTCCAAGGGTCTATTGCTGCCTCGGGCACCTTATGGTCGATCTCCTGTGAGTCTAGATTTTCGAATCCGACGCAAAACTGACAGTTAATTGTAACGTTCAGAGCCTGTTAATGACGATGGAACACGCAAATCCCGTCGCGATTCAATACATCGTCCTCCGGCCGACCTGTCTCCAAGGGTCTATTGCTGCCTCGGGCACCTTATGGTCGATCTCCTGTGAATCTAGATTTTCGAATCCGACGCAAAACTGACAGTTAATTGTAAGGTTCAGAGCCTGTTCATGACGATGGAACACACAAATTGCGTCGCGATTCAATACATCGTCCTCCGGCCGACCTGTCTCCAAGGGTCTATTGCTCCCTCGGGCACCTTATGGTCGTTCTCCTGTGAGTCTAGATTTTCGAATCCAACGCAAAACTGACAGTTAATTGTAACTTTCAGAGCCTGTTAATGACGATGGAACACACAAATTGCGTCGCGATTCAATACATCGTCCTCCGGCCGACCTGCCTCCAAGGGTCTATTGCTGCCTCGGGCACCTTATGGTCGATCTCCTGTGAGTCTAGATTTTCGAATCCGACGCAAAACTGACTGTTAATTGTAACGTTCAGAGCCTGTTAATGACGATGGAACACGCAAATCCCGTCGCGATTCAATACATCGTCCTCCGGCCGACCTGTCTCCAAGGGTCTATTGCTGCCTCGGGCACCTTATGGTCGATCTCCTGTGAGTCTAGATTTTCGAATCCGACGCAATACTGACAGTTAATTGTAACGTTCAGAGCCTGTTAATGACGATGGAAAACACAAATCGCGTCGCGATTCAATACATCGTCCTCCGGCCGACCTGTCTCCAAGGGTCTATTGCTGCCTCGGGCACCTTATGGTCGATCTCCTGTGAGTCTAGATTTTCGAATCCGACGCAAAACTGACAGTTAATTGTAAGGTTCAGAGCCTGTTAATGACGATGGAACACACAAATTGCGTCGCGATTCAGTACATCGTCCTCCGGCCGACCTGTCTCCAAGGGTCTATTGCTGCCTCGGGCACCTTATGGTCGATCTCCTGTGAGTCTAGATTTTCGAATCCGACGCAAAACTGACAGTTAATTGTAAGGTTCAGAGCCTGTTAATGACGATGGAACACACAAATCGCGTCGCGATTCAATACATCGTCCTCCAGCCGATTTGTCTCCAAGGGTCTAGTGCTGCCTCGGGCGCCTTATGGTCGTTCTCCTGTGAGTCTAGATTTTCGAATCCGACGCAAAACTGACAGTTAATTGTAACGTTCAGAGCCTGTTAATGACGATGGAACACACAAATCGCGTCGCGATTCAATACATCGTCCTCCGGCCGACCTGTCTCCAAGGGTCTATTGCTGCCTCGGGCACCTTATGGTCGATCTCCTGTGAGTCTAGATTTTCGAATCCGACGCAAAACTGACAGTTAATTGTAACGTTCAGAGCCTGTTAATGACGATGGAACACACAAATCCCGTCGCGATTCAATACATCGTCCTCCGGCCGACCTGTCTCCAAGGGTCTAGTGCTGCCTCGGGCACCTTATGGTCGATCTCCTGTGAGTCTAGATTTTCGAATCCGACGCAAAACTTACAGTTAATTGTAAGGTTCAGAGCCTCTTAATGACAATGGAACACACAAATCGGGTCGCGATACAATACGTCGTCCTCCGGCCGACCTGTCTCCAAGGGTCTATTGCTGCCTCGGGCACCTTATGGTCGACCTCCTGTGAGTCTAGATTTTCGAAACCGACGCAGTTAATTGTAACGTTCAGGGCCTGTTAATGACGATGGAACACACAAATTGCGTCGCGATTCAATACATCGTCCTCCAGCCGACTTGTCTTCAAGGGTCTAGTGCTGCCTCGGACACCTTATGGACGTCCTCCTGTGAGTCTAGATTTTCGAATCCGACGCAAAACTGACAGTTAATTGTAAGGTTCAGAGCCTCTTAATGACAATGGAACACACAAATCGCGTAGCGATTCAATACATCGTCCTCCGGCCGACCTGCCTCCAAGGGTCTATTGCTGCCTCGGGAAGCTTATCGTCGATCTCCTGTGAGTCTAGATTTTCGAATCCGACGCAAAACTGACTGTTAATTGTAACGTTCAGAGCCTGTTAATGACGATGGAACACACAAATCCCGTCGCGATTCAATAGATCGTCCTCCGGCCGACCTGTCTCCAAGGGTCTATTGCTGCCTCGGGCACCTTATGGTCGATCTCCTGTGAGTCTAGATTTTCGAATCCGACGCAAAACTGACAGTTAATTGTAACGTTCAGAGCCTGATAATGACAATGGAAAACACAAATCGCGTCGCGATTCAATACATCGTCCTCCGGCCGACCTGTCTCCAAGGGTCTATTGCTGCCTCGGGCACCAAATGGTCGATCTCCTGTGAGTCTAGATTTTCGAATCCGACGCAAAACTGACAGTTAATTGTAAGGTTCAGAGCCTGTTAATGACGATGGAACACACAAATTGCGTCGCGATTCAGTACATCGTCCTCCGGCCGACCTGTCTCCAAGGGTCTATTGCTGCCTCGGGCACCTTATGGTCGATCTCCTGTGAGTCTAGATTTTCGAATCCGACGAAAAACTGACAGTTAATTGTAACGTTCAGAGCCTGTTAATGACGATGGAACACACAAATCGCGTCGCGATTCAATACATCGTCCTCCAGCCGATTTGTCTCCAAGGGTCTAGTGCTGCCTCGGGCGCCTTATGGTCGTTCTCCTGTGAGTCTAGATTTTCGAATCCGACGCAAAACTGACAGTTAATTGTAATGTTCAGAGCCTCTTAATGACAATGGAACACACAAATTGCGTCGCGATTCAATACATCGTCCTCCGGCCGACCTGTCTCCAAGGATCTATTTCTGCCTCGGGCACCTTATGGTCGATCTCTTGTGAGTCTAGATTTTCGAATCCGACGCAAACCTGACAGTTAATTGTAACTTTCAGAGCCTGTAAATGACGATGGAACACACAAATTGCGTCGCGATTTAATACATCGTCCTCCAGCCGACTTGTCTCCAAGGGTCTAGTGCTGCCTCGGGCACCTTATTGTCGTTCTCCTGTGAGTCTAGATTTTCGAATGCGACGCAAAACTGACAGTTAATCGTAAGGTTCAGAGCCTCTTAATGACAATGGAACACACAAATTGCGTCGCGATTCAATACATCGTCCTCCGGCCGACCTGTCTCCAAGGGTCTAGTGCTGCCTCGGGCACCTTATTGTCGTTCTCCTGTGAGTCTAGATTTTCGAATCCGACGCAAAACTGACAGTTAATTGTAACGTTCAGAGCCTGTTAATGACGATGGATCACACAAATCGCGTCGCGATTCAATACATCGTCCTCCGGCCGACCTGTCTCCAAGGGTCTATTGCTGCCTCGGGCACCTTATGGTCGATCTCCTGTGAGTCTAGATTTTCGAATCCGACGCAAAACTGACAGTTAATTGTAAGGTTCAGAGCCTGTTAATGACGATGGAACACACAAATCCCGTCGCGATTCAATACATCGTCATCCGGCCGACCTGTCTCCAAGGGTCTATTGCTGCCTCGGGCACCTTATGGTCGTTCTCCTGTGAGTCTAGATTTTCGAATCCGACGCAAAACTGACAGTTAATTGTAACGTTCAGAGCCTGTTAATGATGATGGAACACACAAATCGCGTCGCGATTCAATACATCGTCCTCCAGCCGATTTGTCTCCAAGGGTCTAGTGCTGCCTCGGGCACCTTACGGTCGTTCCTCTGTGAGTCTAGATTTTCGAATCCGACGCAAAACTTACAGTTAATTGTAAGGTTCAGAGCCTCTTAATGACAATGGAACACACAAATTGCGTCGCGATTCAATACATCGTCCTCCGGCCGACCTGTCTCCAAGGGTCTATTGCTGCCTCGGGCACCTTATGGTCGATCTCCTGTGAGTCTAGATTTTCGAATCCGACGCAAACCTGACAGTTAATTGTAACGTTCAGAGCCTGTAAATGACGATGGAACACACAAATCGCGTCGCGATTCAATACATCGTCCTCCAGCCGACTTGTCTCCAAGGGTCTAGTGCTGCCTCGGGCACCTTATTGTCGTTCTCCTGTGAGTTTAGATTTTCGAATGCGACGCAAAACTGACAGTTAATCGTAAGGTTCAGAGCCTCTTAATGACAGTGGAACACACAAATTGCGTCGCGATTCTATACATCGTCCTCCGGCCGACCTGTCTCCAAGGGTCTATTGCTGCCTCGGGCACCTTATGGTCGTTCTCCTGTGAGTCTAGATTTTCGAATCCGACGCAAAACTGACAGTTAATTGTAACGTTCAGAGCCTGTTAATGACGATGGAACACACAAATTGTGTCGCGATTCAATACATCGTCCTCCAGCCGACTTGTCTCCAAGGGTCTAGTGCTGCCTCGGACACCTTATGGTCGTTCTCCTGTAGTCTAGATTTTCGAATCCGATGCAAAACAGACAGTTAATTGTAACGTTCAGAGCCTGTTAATGACGATGGAACACACAAATCCCGTCGCGATTCAATACATCGTCCTCCGGCCGACCTGTCTCCAAGGGTCTATTGCTGCCTCGGGCACCTTATGGTCGATCTCCTGTGAGTCTAGATATTCGAATCCGACGCAAAACTGACAGTTAATTGTAACGTACAGAGCCTCTTAATGACAATGGAACACACAAAACGCGTCGCGATTCAATACATCGTCCTCCGGCCGACCTGCCTCCAAGGGTCTATTGCTGCCTCGGGCACCTTATGGTCGATCTCCTGTGAGTCTAGATTTTCGAATCCGACGCAAAACTGACTGTTAATTGTAACGTTCAGAGCCTGTTAATGACGATGGAACACGCAAATCCCGTCGCGATTCAATACATCGTCCTCAGGCCGACCTGTCTCCAAGGGTCTATTGCTGCCTCGGGCACCTTATGGTCGATCTCCTGTGAGTCTAGATTTTCGAATCCGACGCAAAACTGACAGTTAATTGTAAGGTTCAGAGCCTGTTAATGACGATGGAACACCCAATTTGCGTCGCGATTCAGTACATCGTCCTCCGGCCGACCTGTCTCCAAGGGTCTATTGCTGCCTCGGGCACCTTATGGTCGATCTCCTGTGAGTCTAGATTTTCGAATCCGACGCAAAACTGACAGTTAATTGTAAGGTTCAGAGCCTGTTAATGACGATGGAACACACAAATCGCGTCGCGATTCAATACATCGTCCTCCAGCCGATTTGTCTCCAAGGGTCTAGTGCTGCCTCGGGCGCCTTATGGTCGTTCTCCTGTGAGTCTAGATTTTCGAATCCGACGCAAAACTGACAGTTAATTGTAACGTTCAGAGCCTGTTAATGACGATGGAACACACAAATCGCGTCGCGATTCAATACATCGTCCTCCGGCCGACCTGTCTCCAAGGGTCTATTGCTGCCTCGGGCACCTTATGGTCGATCTCCTGTGAGTCTAGATTTTCGAATCCGACGCAAAACTGACAGTTAATTGTTACGTTCAGAGCCTGTTAATGACGATGGAAAACACAAATCCCGTCGCGATTCAATACATCGTCCTCCGGCCGACCTGTCTCCAAGGGTCTATTGCTGCCTCGGGCACCTTATGGTCGATCTCCTGTGAGTCTAGATTTTCGAATCCGACGCAAAACTGACAGTTAATTGTAACGTTCAGAGCCTGTTAATGACGATGGAACACACAAATCGCGTCGCGATTCAATACATCGTCCTCCAGCCGACTTGTCTCCAAAGGTCTAGTGCTGCCTCGGACACCTTATGGTCGTCCTCCTGTGAGTCTAGATTTTCGAATCCGACGCAAAACTGACAGTTAATTGTAAGGTTCAGAGCCTCTTAATGACAATGGAACACACAAATCGCGTCGCGATTCAATACATCGTCCTCCGGCCGACCTGTCTCCAAGGGTCTATTGCTGCCTCGGGCACCTTATGGTCGATCTCCTGTGAGTCTAGATTTTCGAATCCGACGCAAAACTGACAGTTAATTGTAAGGTTCAGAGCCTGTTAATGACGATGGAACACGCAAATCCCGTCGCGATTCAATACATCGTCCTCCGGCCGACCTGTCTCCAAGGGTCTATTGCTGCCTTGGGCACCTTATGGTCGATCTCCTGTGAGTCTAGATTATCGAATCCGACGCAAAACTGACAGTTAATTGTAACGTTCAGAGCCTGTTAATGACGATGGAACACACAAATCGCGTCGCGATTCAATACATCGTCCTCCAGCCGACTTGTCTCCAAGGGTCTAGTGCTGCCTCGGACACCTTATGGTCGTCCTCCTGTGAGTCTAGATATTCGAATCCGACGCAAAACTGACAGTTAATTGTAACGTACAGAGCCTCTTAATGACAATGGAACACACAAATCGCGTCGCGATTCAATACATCGTCCTCCGGCCGACCTGCCTCCAAGGGTCTATTGCTGCCTCGGGCACCTTATGGTCGATCTCCTGTGAGTCTAGATTTTCGAATCCGACGCAAAACTGACTGTTAATTGTAACGTTCAGAGCCTGTTAATGACGATGGAACACGCAAATCCCGTCGCGATTCAATACATCGTCCTCAGGCCGACCTGTCTCCAAGGGTCTATTGCTGCCTCGGGCACCTTATGGTCGATCTCCTGTGAGCCTAGATTTTCGAATCCGACGCAAAACTGACAGTTAATTGTAAGGTTCAGAGCCTGTTAATGACGATGGAACACCCAAATTGCGTCGCGATTCAGTACATCGTCCTCCGGCCGACCTGTCTCCAAGGGTCTATTGCTGCCTCGGGCACCTTATGGTCGATCTCCTGTGAGTCTAGATTTTCGAATCCGACGCAAAACTGACAGTTAATTGTAAGGTTCAGAGCCTGTTAATGACGATGGAACACACAAATCGCGTCGCGATTCAATACATCGTCCTCCAGCCGATTTGTCTCCAAGAGTCTAGTGCTGCCTCGGGCGCCTTATGGTCGTTCTCCTGTGAGTCTAGATTTTCGAATCCGACGCAAAACTGACAGTTAATTGCAACGTTCAGAGCCTGTTAATGACGATGGAACACACAAATCGCGTCGCGATTCAATACATCGTCCTCCAGCCGACTTGTCTCCAAAGGTCTAGTGCTGCCTCGGACACCTTATGGTCGTCCTCCTGTGAGTCTAGATTTTCGAATCCGACGCAAAACTGACAGTTAATTGTAAGGTTCAGAGCCTCTTAATGACAATGGAACACACAAATCGCGTCGCGATTCAATACATCGTCCTCCGGCCGACCTGTCTCCAAGGGTCTATTGCTGCCTCGGGCACCTTATGGTCGATCTCCTGTGAGTCTAGATTTTCGAATCCGACGCAAAACTGACAGTTAATTGTAAGGTTCAGAGCCTGTTAATGACGATGGAACACGCAAATCCCGTCGCGATTCAATACATCGTCCTCCGGCCGACCTGTCTCCAAGGGTCTATTGCTGCCTTGGGCACCTTATGGTCGATCTCCTGTGAGTCTAGATTATCGAATCCGACGCAAAACTGACAGTTAATTGTAACGTTCAGAGCCTGTTAATGACGATGGAACACACAAATCGCGTCGCGATTCAATACATCGTCCTCCAGCCGACTTGTCTCCAAGGGTCTAGTGCTGCCTCGGACACCTTATGGTCGTCCTCCTGTGAGTCTAGATATTCGAATCCGACGCAAAACTGACAGTTAATTGTAACGTACAGAGCCTCTTAATGACAATGGAACACACAAATCGCGTCGCGATTCAATACATCGTCCTCCGGCCGACCTGCCTCCAAGGGTCTATTGCTGCCTCGGGCACCTTATGGTCGATCTCCTGTGAGTCTAGATTTTCGAATCCGACGCAAAACTGACTGTTAATTGTAACGTTCAGAGCCTGTTAATGACGATGGAACACGCAAATCCCGTCGCGATTCAATACATCGTCCTCAGGCCGACCTGTCTCCAAGGGTCTATTGCTGCCTCGGGCACCTTATGGTCGATCTCCTGTGAGCCTAGATTTTCGAATCCGACGCAAAACTGACAGTTAATTGTAAGGTTCAGAGCCTGTTAATGACGATGGAACACCCAAATTGCGTCGCGATTCAGTACATCGTCCTCCGGCCGACCTGTCTCCAAGGGTCTATTGCTGCCTCGGGCACCTTATGGTCGATCTCCTGTGAGTCTAGATTTTCGAATCCGACGCAAAACTGACAGTTAATTGTAAGGTTCAGAGCCTGTTAATGACGATGGAACACACAAATCGCGTCGCGATTCAATACATCGTCCTCCAGCCGATTTGTCTCCAAGAGTCTAGTGCTGCCTCGGGCGCCTTATGGTCGTTCTCCTGTGAGTCTAGATTTTCGAATCCGACGCAAAACTGACAGTTAATTGCAACGTTCAGAGCCTGTTAATGACGATGGAACACACAAATCGCGTCGCGATTCAATACATCGTCCTCCGGCCGACCTGTCTCCAAGGGTCTATTGCTGCCTCGGGCACCTTATGGTCGATCTCCTGTGAGTCTAGATTTTCGAATCCGACGCAAAACTGACAGTTAATTGTAACGTTCAGAGCCTGTTAATGACGATGGAAAACACAAATCCCGTCGCGATTCAATACATCGTCCTCCGGCCGACCTGTCTCCAAGGGTCTATTGCTGCCTCGGGCACCTTATGGTCGATCTCCTGTGAGTCTAGATTTTCGAATCCGACGCAAAACTGACAGTTAATTGTAACGTTCAGAGCCTGTTAATGACGATGGAACACACAAATCGCGTCGCGATTCAATACATCGTCCTCCAGCCGACTTGTCTCCAAGGGTCTAGTGCTGCCTCGGACACCTTATGGTCGTCCTCCTGTGAGTCTAGATTTTCGAATCCGACGCAAAACTGACAGTTAATTGTAAGGTTCAGAGCCTCTTAATGACAATGGAACACACAAATCGCGTCGCGATTCAATACATCGTCCTCCGGCCGACCTGTCTCCAAGGGTCTATTGCTGCCTCGGGCACCTTATGGTCGATCTCCTGTGAGTCTAGATTTTCGAATCCGACGCAAAACTGACTGTTAATTGTAACGTTCAGAGCCTGTTAATGACGATGGAACACGCAAATCCCGTCGCGATTCAATACATCGTCCTCCGGCCGACCTGTCTCCAAGGGTCTATTGCTGCCTCGGGCACCTTATGGTCGATCTCCTGTGAGTCTAGATTTTCGAAACCGACGCAGTTAATTGTAACGTGCAGGGCCTGTTAATGACGATGGAACACACAAATTGCGTCGCGATTCAATACATCGTCCTCCAGCCGACCTGTCTCCAAGGGTCTAGTGCTGCCTCGGACACCTTATGGTCGTCCTCCTGTGAGTCTAGATTTTCGAATCCGACGCAAAACTGACAGTTAATTGTAAGGTTCAGAGCCTCTTAATGACAATGGAACACACAAATCGCGTCGCGATTCAATTCATCGTCCTCCGGCCGACCTGCCTCCAAGGGTCTATTGCTGCCTCGGGCACCTTATGGTTGATCTCCTGTGAGTCTAGATTTTCGAATCCGACGCAAAACTGACTGTTAATTGTAACGTTCAGAGCCTGTTAATGACGATGGAACACGCAAATCCCGTAGCGATTCAATACATCGTCCTCCGGCCGACCTGTCTCCAAGGGTCTATTGCTGCCTCGGGCACCTTATGGTCGATCTCCTGTGAGTCTAGATTTTCGAATCCGACGCAAAACTGACAGTTAATTGTAACGTTCAGAGCCTGTTAATGACGATGGAAAACACAAATCGCGTCGCGATTCAATACATCGTCCTCCGGCCGACCTGTCTCCAAGGGTCTATTGCTGCCTCGGGCACCTTATGGTCGATCTCCTGTGAGTCTAGATTTTCGAATCCGACGCAAAACTGACAGTTAATTGTAACGTTCAGAGCCTGTTAATGACGATGGAAAACACAAATCGCGTCGCGATTCAATACATCGTCCTCCGGCCGACCTGCCTCCAAGGGTCTATTGCTGCCTCGGGCACCTTATGGTCGATCTCCTGTGAGTCTAGATTTTCGAATCCGACGCAAAACTTACAGTTAATTGTAAGGTTCAGAGCCTCTTAATGACAATGGAACACACAAATCGCGTCGCGAAACAATACGTCGTCCTCCGGCCGACCTGTCTCCAAGGGTCTATTGCTGCCTCGGGCACCTTATGGTCGATCTCCTGTGAGTCTAGATTTTCGAATCCGACGCAAAACTGACAGTTAATTGTAAGGTTCAGAGCCTGTTAATGACGATGGAACACACAAATCGCGTCGCGATTCAATACATCGTCCTCCAGCCGATTTGTCTCCAAGGGTCTAGTGCTGCCTCGGGCGCCTTATGGTCGTTCTCCTGTGAGTCTAGATTTTCGAATCCGACGCAAAACTGACAGTTAATTGTAACGTTCAGAGCCTGTTAATGACGATGGAACACACAAATCGCGTCGCGATTCAATACATCGTCCTCCGGCCGACCTGTCTCCAAGGGTCTATTGCTGCCTCGGGCACCTTATGGTCGATCTCCTGTGAGTCTAGATTTTCGAGTCCGACGCAAAACTGACAGTTAATTGTAACGTTCAGAGCCTGTTAATGACGATGGAAAACACAAATCCCGTCGCGATTCAATACATCGTCCTCCGGCCGACCTGTCTCCAAGGGTCTATTGCTGCCTCGGGCACCTTATGGTCGATCTCCTGTGAGTCTAGATTTTCGAATCCGACGCAAAACTGACAGTTAATTGTAACGTTCAGAGCCTGTTAATGACGATGGAACACACAAATCGCGTCGCGATTCAATACATCGTCCTCCAGCCGACTTGTCTCCAAGGGTCTAGTGCTGCCTCGGACACCTTATGGTCGTCCTCCTGTGAGTCTAGATTTTCGAATCCGACGCAAAACTGACAGTTAATTGTAAGGTTCAGAGCCTCTTAATGACAATGGAACACACAAATCGCGTCGCGATTCAATACATCGTCCTCCGGCCGACCTGTCTCCAAGGGTCTATTGCTGCCTCGGGCACCTTATGGTCGATCTCCTGTGAGTCTAGATTTTCGAATCCGACGCAAAACTGACTGTTAATTGTAACGTTCAGAGCCTGTTAATGACGATGGAACACGCAAATCCCGTCGCGATTCAATACATCGTCCTCCGGCCGACCTGTCTCCAAGGGTCTATTGCTGCCTCGGGCACCTTATGGTCGATCTCCTGTGAGTCTAGATTTTCGAAACCGACGCAGTTAATTGTAGCGTGCAGGGCCTGTTAATGACGATGGAACACACAAATTGCGTCGCGATTCAATACATCGTCCTCCAGCCGACTTGTCTCCAAGGGTCTAGTGCTGCCTCGGACACCTTATGGTCGTCCTCCTGTGAGTCTAGATTTTCGAATCCGACGCAAAACTGACAGTTAATTGTAAGGTTCAGAGCCTCTTAATGACAATGGAACACACAAATCGCGTCGCGATTCAATTCATCGTCCCCCGGCCGACCTGCCTCCAAGGGTCTATTGCTGCCTCGGGCACCTTATGGTCGATCTCCTGTGAGTCTAGATTTTCGAATCCGACGCAAAACTGACAGTTAATTGTAACGTTCAGAGCCTGTTAATGACGATGGAACACGAAAATCCCGTAGCGATTCAATACATCGTCCTCCGGCCGACCTGTCTCCAAGGGTCTATTGCTGCCTCGGGCACCTTATGGTCGATCTCCTGTGAGTCTAGATTTTCGAATCCGACGCAAAACTGACAGTTAATTGTAACGTTCAGAGCCTGTTAATGACGATGGAAAACACAAATCGCGTCGCGATTCAATACATCGTCCTCCGGCCGACCTGTCTCCAAGGGTCTATTGCTGCCTCGGGCACCTTAAGGTCGATCTCCTGTGAGTCTAGATTTTCGAATCCGACGCAAAACTGACAGTTAATTGTAACGTTCAGAGCCTGTTAATGACGATGGAAAACACAAATCGCGTCGCGATTCAATACATCGTCCTCCGGCCGACCTGCCTCCAAGGGTCTATTGCTGCCTCGGGCACCTTATGGTCGATCTCCTGTGAGTCTAGATTTTCGAATCCGACGCAAAACTTACAGTTAATTGTAAGGTTCAGAGCCTCTTAATGACAATGGAACACACAAATCGCGTCGCGAAACAATACGTCGTCCTCCGGCCGACCTGTCTCCAAAGGTCTATTGCTGCCTCGGGCACCTTATGGTCGACCTCCTGTGAGTCTAGATTTTCGAAACCGACGCAGTTAATTGTAACGTTCAGGGCCTGTTAATGACGATGGAACACACAAATTGCGTCGCGATTCAATACATCGTCCTCCAGCCGACTTGTCTCCAAGGGTCTAGTGCTGCCTCGGACACCTTATGGTCGTCCTCCTGTGAGTCTAGATTTTCGAATCCGACGCAAAACTGACAGTTAATTGTAAGGTTCAGAGCCTCTTAATGACAATGGAACACACAAATCGCGTAGCGATTCAATACATCGTCCTCCGGCCGACCTGCCTCCAAGGGTCTATTGCTGCCTCGGGCAGCTTATGGTCGATCTCCTGTGAGTATAGATTTTCGAATCCGACGCAAAACTGACTGTTAATTGTAACGTTCAGAGCCTGTTAATGACGATGGAACACACAAATCCTGTCGCGATTCAATACATCGTCCTCCGGCCGACCTGTCTCCAAGGGTCTATTGCTGCCTCGGGCACCTTATGTTCGATCTCCTGTGAGTCTAGATTTTCGAATCCGACGCAAAACTGACAGTTAATTGTAACGTTCAGAGCCTGTTAATGACGATGGAAAACACAAATCGCGTCGCGATTCAATACATCGTCCTCCGGCCGACCTGTCTCCAAGGGTCTATTGCTGCCTCGGGCACCTTATGGTCGATCTCCTGTGAGTCTAGATTTTCGAAACCGACGCAGTTAATTGTAACGTTCAGGGCCTGTTAATGACGATGGAACACACAAATTGCGTCGCGATTCAATACATCGTCCTCCAGCCGACTTGTCTCCAAGGGTCTAGTGCTGCCTCGGACACCTTATGGTCGTCCTCCTGTGAGTCTAGATTTTCGAATCCGACGCAAAACTGACAGTTAATTGTAAGGTTCAGAGCCTCTTAATGACAATGGAACACACAAATCGCGTCGCGATTCAATACATCGTCCTCCGGCCGACCTGCCTCCAAGGGTCTATTGCTGCCTCGGGCACCTTATGGTCGATCTCCTGTAAGTCTAGATTTTCGAATGCGACGCAAAACTGACTGTTAATTGTAACGTTCAGAGCCTGTTAATGACGATGGAACACGCAAATCCCGTCGCGATTCAATACATCGTCCTCCGGCCGACCTGTCTCCAAGGGTCTATTGCTGCCTCGGGCACCTTATGGTCGATCTCCTGTGAGTCTAGATTTTCGAATCCGACGCAAAACTGACAGTTAATTGTAACGTTCAGAGCCTGTTAATGACGATGGAAAACACAAATCGCGTCGCGATTCAATACATCGTCCTCCGGCCGACCTGTCTCCAAGGGTCTATCGCTGCCTCGGGCACCTTATGGTCGATCTCCTGTGAGTCTAGATTTTCGAATCCGACGCAAAACTGACAGTTAATTGTAAGGTTCAGAGCCTGTTGATGACGATGGAACACACAAATTGCGTCGCGATTCAGTACATCGTCCTCCGGCCGACCTGTCTCCAAGGGTCTATTGCTGCCTCGGGCACCTTATGGTCGATCTCCTGTGAGTCTAGATTTTCGAATCCGACGCAAAACTGACAGTTAATTGTAAGGTTCAGAGCCTGTTAATGACGATGGAACACACAAATTGCGTCGCGATTCAATACATAGTCCTCCAGCCGATTTGTCTCCAAGGGTCTAGTGCTGCCTCAGGCGCCTTATGGTCGTTCTCCTGTGAGTCTAGATTTTCGAATCCGACGCAAAACTGACAGTTAATTGTAACGTTCAGAGCCTGTTAATGACGATGGAACACACAAATCGCGTCGCGATTCAATACATCGTTCTCCGGCCCACCTGTCTCCAAGGGTCTATTGCTGCCTCGGGCACCTTATGGTCGATCTCCTGTGAGTCTAGATTTTCGAATCCCACGCAAAACTGACAGTTAATTGTAACGTTCAGAGCCTGTTAATGACGATGGAACACACAAATCGCGTCGCGATTCAATACATCGTCCTCCAGCCGATTTGTCTCCAAGGGTCTAGTGCTGCGTCGGGCGCCTTATGGTCGTTCTCCTGTGAGTCTAGATTTTCGAATCCGACGCAAAACTGACAGTTAATTGTAACGTTCAGAGCCTGTTAATGACGATGGAACACACAAATCGCGTCGCGATTCAATACATCGTCCTCCGGCCGACCTGTCTCCAAGGGTCTATTGCTGCCTCGGGCACCTTATGGTCGATCTCCTGTGAGTCTAGATTTTCGAATCCGACGAAAAACTGACAGTTAATTGTAACGTTCAGAGCCTGTTAATGACGATGGAACACACAAATCCCGTCGCGATTCAATACATCGTCCTCCGGCCGACCTGTCTCCAAGGGTCTAGTGCTGCCTCGGGCACCTTATGGTCGATCTCCTGTGAGTCTAGATTTTCGAATCCGACGCAAAACTTACAGTTAATTGTAAGGTTCAGAGCCTCTTAATGACAATGGAACACACAAATCGCGTCGCGAAACAATACGTCGTCCTCCGGCCGACCTGTCTCCAAGGGTCTATTGCTGCCTCGGGCACCTTATGGTCGACCTCCTGTGAGTCTAGATTTTCGAAACCGACGCAGTTAATTGTAACGTTCAGGGCCTGTTAATGACGATGGAACACACAAATTGCGTCGCGATTCAATACATCGTCCTCCGGCCGACTTGTCTCCAAGGGTCTAGTGCTGCCTCGGACACCTTATGGTCGTCCTCCTGTGAGTCTAGATTTTCGAATCCGACGCAAAACTGACAGTTAATTGTAAGGTTCAGAGCCTCTTAATGACAATGGAACACACAAATCGCGTAGCGATTCAATACATCGTCCTCCGGCCGACCTGCCTCCAAGGGTCTATTGCTGCCTCGGGCAGCTTATGGTCGATCTCCTGTGAGTCTAGATTTTCGAATCCGACGCAAAACTGACTGTTAATTGTAACGTTCAGAGCCTGTTAATGACGATGGAACACACAAATCCCGTCGCGATTCAATACATCGTCCTCCGGCCGACCTGTCTCCAAGGGTCTATAGCTGCCTCGGGCACCTTATGGTCGATCTCCTGTGAGTCTAGATTTTCGAATCCGACGCAAAACTGACAGTTAATTGTAACGTTCAGAGCCTGTTAATGACGATGGAAAACACAAATCGCGTCGCGATTCAATACATCGTCCTCCGGCCGACCTGTCTCCAAGGGTCTATTGCTGCCTCGGCCACCTTATGGTCGATCTCCTGTGAGTCTAGATTTTCGAAACCGACGCAGTGAATTGTAACGTTCAGGGCCTGTTAATGACGATGGAACACACAAATTGCGTCGCGATTCAATACATCGTCCTCCAGCCGACTTGTCTCCAAGGGTCTAGTGCTGCCTCGGACACCTTATGGTCGTCCTCCTGTGAGTCTAGATTTTCGAATCCGACGCAAAACTGACAGTTAATTGTAAGGTTCAGAGCCCTTAATGACAATGGAACACACAAATCGCGTCGCGATTCAATACATCGTCCTCCGGCCGACCTGCCTCCAAGGGTCTATTGCTGCCTCGGGCACCTTATGGTCGATCTCCTGTGAGTCTAGATTTTCGAATCCGACGCAAAACTGACTGTTAATTGTAACGTTCAGAGCCTGTTAATGACGATGGAACACGCAAATCCCGTCGCGATTCAATACATCGTCCTCCGGCCGACCTGTCTCCAAGGGTCTATTGCTGCCTCGGGCACCTTATGGTCGATCTCCTGTGAGTCTAGATTTTCGAATCCGACGCAAAACTGACAGTTAATTGTAACGTTCAGAGCCTGTTAATGACGATGGAAAACACAAATCGCGTCGCGATTCAATACATCGTCCTGCGGCCGACCTGTCTCCAAGGGTCTATCGCTGCCTCGGGCACCTTATGGTCGATCTCCTGTGAGTCTAGATTTTCGAATCCGACGCAAAACTGACAGTTAATTGTAAGGTTCAGAGCCTGTTGATGACGATGGAACACACAAATTGCGTCGCGATTCAGTACATCGTCCTCCGGCCGACCTGTCTCCAAGGGTCTATTGCTGCCTCGGGCACCTTATGGTCGATCTCCTGTGAGTCTAGATTTTCGAATCCGACGCAAAACTGACAGTTAATTGTAAGGTTCAGAGCCTGTTAATGACGATGGAACACACAAATTGCGTCGCGATTCAATACATCGTCCTCCAGCCGATTTGTCTCCAAGGGTCTAGTGCTGCCTCGGGCGCCTTATGGTCGTTCTCCTGTGAGTCTAGATTTTCGAATCCGACGCAAAACTGACAGTTAATTGTAACGTTCAGAGCCTGTTAATGACGATGGAACACACAAATCGCGTCGCTATTCAATACATCGTCCTCCGGCCGACCTGTCTCCAAGGGTCTATTGCTGCCTCGGGCACCTTATGGTCGTTCCTCTGTGAGTCTAGATTTTCGAATCCGACGCAAAACTGACAGTTAATTGTAAGGTTCAGAGCCTCTTAATGACAATGGAACACACAAATTGCGTCGCGATTCAATACATCGTCCTCCTGCCGACCTGTCTCCAAGGGTCTATTGCTGCCTCGGGCACCTTATGGTCGATCTCTTGTGAGTCTAGATTTTCGAATCCGACGCAAACCTGACAGTTAATTGTAACTTTCAGAGCCTGTAAATGACGATGGAACACACAAATCGCGTCGCGATTCAATACATCGTCCTCCAGCCGATTTGTCTCCAAGGGTCTAGTGCTGCCTCGGGCGCCTTATGGTCGTTCTCCTGTGAGTCTAGATTTTCGAATCCGACGCAAAACTGACAGTTAATTGTAACGTTCAGAGCCTGTTAATGACGATGGAACACACAAATCGCGTCGCGATTCAATACATCGTCCTCCGGCCGACCTGTCTCCAAGGGTCTATTGCTGCCTCGGGCACCTTATGGTCGATCTCCTGTGACTCTAGATTCTCGAATCCGACGCAAAACTGACAGTTAATTGTAAGGTTCAGAGCCTGTTAATGACGATGGAACACACAAATCGCGTCGCGATTCAATACATCGTCCTCAGGCCGACCTGTCTCCAAGGGTCTATTGCTGCCTCGGGCACCTTATGGTCGTTCTCCTGTGAGTCTAGATTTTCGAATCCGACGCAAAACTGACAGTTAATTGTAACGTTCAGAGCCTGTTAATGACGATGGAACACACAAATCGCGTCGCGATTCAATACATCGTCCTCCAGCCGATTTGTCTCCAAGGGTCTAGTGCTGCCTCGGGCACCTTATGGTCGTTCCTCTGTGAGTCTAGATTTTCGAATCCGACGCAAAACTGACAGTTAATTGTAACTTTCAGAGCCTTATAATGACGATGGAACACACAAATTGCGTCGCGATTCAATACATCGTCTTCCGGCCGACCTGTCTCCAAGGGTCTATTGTTGCCTCGGGCACCTTATGGTCGTTCTCCAGTGAGTCTAGATTTTCGAATCCGACGAAAAACTGACAGTTAATTGTAACGTTCAGAGCCTGTTAATGACGATGGAACACACAAATCCCGTCGCGATTCAATACATCGTCCTCCGGCCGACCTGTCTCCAAGGGTCTAGTGCTGCCTCGGGCACCTTATGGTCGATCTCCTGTGAGTCTAGATTTTCGAATCCGACGCAAAACTTACAGTTAATTGTAAGGTTCAGAGCCTCTTAATGACAATGGAACACACAAATCGCGTCGCGAAACAATACGTCGTCCTCCGGCCGACCTGTCCCCAAGGGTCTATTGCTGCCTCGGGCACCTTATGGTCGACCTCCTGTGAGTCTAGATTTTCGAAACCGACGCAGTTAATTGTAACGTTCAGGGCCTGTTAATGACGATGGAACACACAAATTGCGTCGCGAATCAATACATCGTCCTCCAGCCGACTTGTCTCCAAGGGTCTAGTGCTGCCTCGGACACCTTATGGTCGTCCTCCTGTGAGTCTAGATTTTCGAATCCGACGCAAAACTGACAGTTAATTGTAAGGTTCAGAGCCTGTTAATGACGATGGAACACACAAATCGCGTCGCGATTCAATACATCGTCCTCAGGCCGACCTGTCTCCAAGGGTCTATTGCTGCCTCGGGCACCTTATGGTCGTTCTCCTGTGAGTCTAGATTTTCGAATCCGACGCAAAACTGACAGTTAATTGTAACGTTCAGAGCCTGTTAATGACGATGGAACACACAAATCGCGTCGCGATTCAATACATCGTCCTCCAGCCGATTTGTCTCCAAGGGTCTAGTGCTGCCTCGGGCACCTTATGGTCGTTCCTCTGTGAGTCTAGATTTTCGAATCCGACGCAAAACTGACAGTTAATTGTAACTTTCAGAGCCTTATAATGACGATGGAACACACAAATTGCGTCGCGATTCAATACATCGTCTTCCGGCCGACCTGTCTCCAAGGGTCTATTGTTGCCTCGGGCACCTTATGGTCGTTCTCCAGTGAGTCTAGATTTTCGAATCCGACGAAAAACTGACAGTTAATTGTAACGTTCAGAGCCTGTTAATGACGATGGAACACACAAATCCCGTCGCGATTCAATACATCGTCCTCCGGCCGACCTGTCTCCAAGGGTCTAGTGCTGCCTCGGGCACCTTATGGTCGATCTCCTGTGAGTCTAGATTTTCGAATCCGACGCAAAACTTACAGTTAATTGTAAGGTTCAGAGCCTCTTAATGACAATGGAACACACAAATCGCGTCGCGAAACAATACGTCGTCCTCCGGCCGACCTGTCCCCAAGGGTCTATTGCTGCCTCGGGCACCTTATGGTCGACCTCCTGTGAGTCTAGATTTTCGAAACCGACGCAGTTAATTGTAACGTTCAGGGCCTGTTAATGACGATGGAACACACAAATTGCGTCGCGAATCAATACATCGTCCTCCAGCCGACTTGTCTCCAAGGGTCTAGTGCTGCCTCGGACACCTTATGGTCGTCCTCCTGTGAGTCTAGATTTTCGAATCCGACGCAAAACTGACAGTTAATTGTAAGGTTCAGAGCCTCTTAATGACAATGGAACACACAAATCGCGTAGCGATTCAATACATCGTCCTCCGGCCGACCTGCCTCCAAGGGTCTATTGCTGCCTCGGGCAGCTTATGGTCGATCTCCTGTGAGTCTAGATTTTCGAATCCGACGCAAAACTGACTGTTAATTGTAACGTTCAGAGCCTGTTAATGACGATGGAACACACAAATCCCGTCGCGATTCAATACATCGTCCTCCGGCCGACCTGTCTCCAAGGGTCTATTGCTGCCTCGGGCACCTTATGGTCGATCTCCTGTGAGTCTAGATTTTCGAATCCGACGCAAAACTGACAGTTAATTGTAACGTTCAGAGCCTGTTAATGACGATGGAAAACACAAATCGCGTCGCGATTCAATACATCGTCCTCCGGCCGACCTGTCTCCAAGGGTCTATTGCTGCCTCGGGCACCTTATGGTCGATCTCCTGTGAGTCTAGATTTTCGAAACCGACGCAGTTAATTGTAACGTTCAGGGCCTGTTAATGACGATGGAACACACAAATTGCGTCGCGATTCAATACATCGTCCTCCAGCCGACTTGTCTCCAAGGGTCTAGTGCTGCCTCGGACACCTTATGGTCGTCCTCCTGTGAGTCTAGATTTTCGAATCCGACGCAAAACTGACAGTTAATTGTAAGGTTCAGAGCCTCTTAATGACAATGGAACACACAAATCGCGTCGCGATTCAATACATCGTCCTCCGGCCGACCTGCCTCCAAGGGTCTATTGCTGCCTCGGGCACCTTATGGTCGATCTCCTGTGAGTCTAGATTTTCGAATCCGACGCAAAACTGACAGTTAATTGTAAGGTTCAGAGCCTGTTGATGACGATGGAACACACAAATTGCGTCGCGATTCAGTACATCGTCCTCCGGCCGACCTGTCTCCAAGGGTCTATTGCTGCCTCGGGCACCTTATGGTCGATCTCCTGTGAGTCTAGATTTTCGAATCCGACGCAAAACTGACAGTTAATTGTAAGGTTCAGAGCCTGTTAATGACGATGGAACACACAAATTGCGTCGCGATTCAATACATCGTCCTCCAGCCGACCTGTCTCCAAGGGTCTATTGCTGCCTCGGGCGCCTTATGGTCGTTCTCCTGTGAGTCTAGATTTTCGAATCCGACGCAAAACTGACAGTTAATTGTAACGTTCAGAGCCTGTTAATGACGATGGAACACACAAATCGCGTCGCTATTCAATACATCGTCCTCCGGCCGACCTGTCTCCAAGGGTCTATTGCTGCCTCGGGCACCTTATGGTCGTTCCTCTGTGAGTCTAGATTTTCGAATCCGACGCAAAACTGACAGTTAATTGTAATGTTCAGAGCCTCTTAATGACAATGGAACACACAAATTGCGTCGCGATTCAATACATCGTCCTCCTGCCGACCTGTCTCCAAGGGTCTATTGCTGCCTCGGGCACCTTATGGTCGATCTCTTGTGAGTCTAGATTTTCGAATCCGACGCAAACCTGACAGTTAATTGTAACTTTCAGAGCCTGTAAATGACGATGGAACACACAAATCGCGTCGCGATTCAATACATCGTCCTCCAGCCGATTTGTCTCCAAGGGTCTAGTGCTGCCTCGGGCGCCTTATGGTCGTTCTCCTGTGAGTGTAGATTTTCGAATCCGACGCAAAACTGACAGTTAATTGTAACGTTCAGAGCCTGTTAATGACGATGGAACACACAAATCGCGTCGCGATTCAATACATCGTCCTCCGGCCGACCTGTCTCCAAGGGTCTATTGCTGCCTCGGGCACCTTATGGTCGATCTCCTGTGACTCTAGATTCTCGAATCCGACGCAAAACTGACAGTTAATTGTAAGGTTCAGAGCCTGTTAATGACGATGGAACACACAAATCGCGTCGCGATTCAATACATCGTCCTCAGGCCGACCTGTCTCCAAGGGTCTATTGCTGCCTCGGGCACCTTATGGTCGTTCTCCTGTGAGTCTAGATTTTCGAATCCGACGCAAAACTGACAGTTAATTGTAACGTTCAGAGCCTGTTAATGACGATGGAACACACAAATCGCGTCGCGATTCAATACATCGTCCTCCAGCCGATTTGTCTCCAAGGGTCTAGTGCTGCCTCGGGCACCTTATGGTCGTTCCTCTGTGAGTCTAGATTTTCGAATCCGACGCAAAACTGACAGTTAATTGTAACTTTCAGAGCCTTATAATGACGATGGAACACACAAATTGCGTCGCGATTCAATACATCGTCTTCCGGCCGACCTGTCTCCAAGGGTCTATTGTTGCCTCGGGCACCTTATGGTCGTTCTCCAGTGAGTCTAGATTTTCGAATCCGACGAAAAACTGACAATTAATTGTAACGTTCAGAGCCTGTTAATGACGATGGAACACACAAATCCCGTCGCGATTCAATACATCGTCCTCCGGCCGACCTGTCTCCAAGGGTCTAGTGCTGCCTCGGGCACCTTATGGTCGATCTCCTGTGAGTCTAGATTTTCGAATCCGACGCAAAACTTACAGTTAATTGTAAGGTTCAGAGCCTCTTAATGACAATGGAACACACAAATCGCGTCGCGAAACAATACGTCGTCCTCCGGCCGACCTGTCTCCAAGGGTCTATTGCTGCCTCGGGCACCTTATGGTCGACCTCCTGTGAGTCTAGATTTTCGAAACCGACGCAGTTAATTGTAACGTTCAGGGCCTGTTAATGACGATGGAACACACAAATTGCGTCGCGATTCAATACATCGTCCTCCAGCCGACTTGTCTCCAAGGGTCTAGTGCTGCCTCGGGCACCTTATGGTCGATCTCCTGTGAGTCTAGATTTTCGAATCCGACGCAAAACTGACAGTTAATTGTAAGGTTCAGAGCCTGTTGATGACGATGGAACACACAAATTGCGTCGCGATTCAGTACATCGTCCTCCGGCCGACCTGTCTCCAAGGGTCTATTGCTGCCTCGGGCACCTTATGGTCGATCTCCTGTGAGTCTAGATTTTCGAATCCGACGCAAAACTGACAGTTAATTGTAAGGTTCAGAGCCTGTTAACACGTTCACTGCCACTGTAATTGGCCTTGCTTTGCCACGTAACCAATATTTTTCTTAATAGAATCTGAAAATATATTGCTAAAAGTAATATAACATGTATTTATTTTATAAGTACACAATCAAATTTACTCTCGTGAATCAAAGTTGTTTTGGGGCGCACTAAGGCGTCAGTGGCATATCAGGCCATATTCTGTAGCGGGTGGCCGTGGACGCGCCAATGCGTCTAGTGTATTGTTCCTGGTTAGTGTGACAGTTTAGGTTACTACAATTTCATTTTATATTCATAAATGAAACGAAACATCCTACTGACAAACGACATATTTATTGGACAAAAAATATAGTAGAAACATTCAAATACAAACACAAGATCTCGAAGAAACTTCTGAAATAAAATGTATGTCAAATCTAAGAAAAATACAATCTAGAGCTTTATCCATTACTCTCAAACAAATAAAATAAATACAAAGTTTAAGAATAGTACCGACACATAACTGTCGAAAAATAAATGAGCAACGAAAGTGCTATCTGCCTTTAGAGGTGGTGAATAACACAACAATTCAAACAATATCCTGCTTTATTTGGGCAATCTAGGCACTCGTAAATCGTGTCTGTTCGTTGTCCACGGCTGGCGCATGATCTGCACTTTTTTCGCGGTGTTTTTGATTTTCCATTTGATTCTCGTTTTACCACAACATGTTGGGGATTTCTGACTGGCCGTTCTACCTGCTTTCGTGGCAATAGTGCTCTTATAATACTGAGTCTAAATTCTTGGAGGGGCATTTTTGTGCCACAATATTTATTGTGTAGGGCATGTGCGTTTGTCAGTATCATTTCCACAACGTGGATAAAAAGTTTCTTGTACCAGCGTATGGTTTTGCGTTCCGAGAGGTAATATGATAACATCTGATCGTGCCGATCAACTCCCGCCATAAATTTATTGTAGTTTACAATGGCCAAGGGCTTAGATTTCTTCTCCTTTCTTTTGGTTTCAACCTCAACCATTTCATTTGTAAATGCATTAGAAATGTAGCAAACCTCCCTCTTATCACGCCACTTACCTATCATAACTCCTTCCGCAAATCTGGCAACGGCTTCACCTTTTCGTAGTTTTGCTTCCTGTATTTCCTTGGGTGTATCCTTCCTATTCGCCCTCAGAGTTCCCGTGCAGTGGGTCTTCTTATCCAGGAGCAGCTTTGCCAATGCGAAGCTGTTATAGTAATTGTCCATGTACACATGGTGACCAGCATTCAACTTTTCATCTAGTAAATGAAGAACAATTTTTTGCGCATGGCCTCTTCCTCCTAAATCGTCCAGCATGCCAGTGTATACCGCGAATTTTAGGACCATTCCAGTGGGAGTTGTCAAAATATATAGCTTTATGCCATATTTGTGCTTTTTGTTTTTGATGTATTGGCGGAAAAGTAATCGTCCACGCCAAAGGATCATTGATTCGTCCAGAGACAGTTCCCGTCCAGGGTAGTAAACTTGGCACATCCTTTCATTGAAAAAATTGATAACGGGACGTATTTTATACAACCTGTCGGATGGTGTTGGTTTGCCCTGTTTTGGATTTTCAGAAAAGTGTAATGCACGTAGTATTAGCAGAAAACGATTTCGTGAAATACTATCGGCAATTCCTTTCACGTTGAATAAAGCGTCCTTTTTCCAATAGTCCTGCAAATTCCTCATCTTTACATTTCCCATGTGCAGGAAAACTCCCAAGAACACTAACAATTCGCCAACAGTCACATCTTTCCAACAGTTTATTCGTGATTGTCCTTTGGTTCCCGCAGAAAGGAATAATTCAATCGCGTTTCGATTTGTTTCTTCTACAACTATCAATAGAAATTCGTCCGTCAGCAAAAGACGAAAATAATCTAAGGGAGTGTTTTCCGTCGGTTGAATAAGCAGTCCCTCATTTTTTATAAATGGGCAATTTATCATTCCAACTGGCTCTCTTTCCCACGCAACAGTTGTATCAGCTGCGTTATCTCTTGTTACCACTCCTTCTGCCATTTCCCTGTCGCTAGGATTCACAGCCATTTCTACAGTCTCATCTAAAACAAACTCGGCTCCGTCAGACTCTTCACTGGATTCCACGCCGTCCTCCTCACTGGCCAGTTCCGTTTCCGAATCGCTTTCTTCTAATATTCGTAATAATTCCGCATCCGTTAGTTTTTGTACGTTTCTTGTGTCCTGTGTTTTACGTTTCTTAGGTTCTGAAGGGCCCGCCGTGTCACGATTGTCTTCCATTTTCAGTCCCACAACAGAGAAAAACTGTAGGGAAAACACACGAACCGCACCCGCAAAAATTGAAAACAATACGTTCTTAGAGTGCCTGCGCAATGAACCACACCGAATGGCTGTGCCCGACTAAACTGTGGCGCTGAGAAACAGCTGAGTGTCTCGCCGCGCAGGCGCGTCGACGGCATATGCACTAGTATCGGCCGGACGCGCTGGTGCGCCGATGGCAGTGAACGTGTTAATGACGATGGAACACACAAATTGCGTCGCGATTCAATACATCGTCCTCCAGCCGATTTGTCTCCAAGGGTCTAGTGCTGCCTCGGGCGCCTTATGGTCGTTCTCCTGTGAGTCTAGATTTTCGAATCCGACGCAAAACTGACAGTTAATTGTAACGTTCAGAGCCTGTTAATGACGATGGAACACACAAATCGCGTCGCTATTCAATACATCGTCCTCCGGCCGACCTGTCTCCAAGGGTCTATTGCTGCCTCGGGCACCTTATGGTCGTTCCTCTGTGAGTCTAGATTTTCGAATCCGACGCAAAACTGACAGTTAATTGTAATGTTCAGAGCCTCTTAATGACAATGGAACACACAAATTGCGTCGCGATTCAATACATCGTCCTCCTGCCGACCTGTCTCCAAGGGTCTATTGCTGCCTCGGGCACCTTATGGTCGATCTCTTGTGAGTCTAGATTTTCGAATCCGACGCAAACCTGACAGTTAATTGTAACTTTCAGAGCCTGTAAATGACGATGGAACACACAAATCGCGTCGCGATTCAATACATCGTCCTCCAGCCGATTTGTCTCCAAGGGTCTAGTGCTGCCTCGGGCGCCTTATGGTCGTTCTCCTGTGAGTCTAGATTTTCGAATCCGACGCAAAACTGACAGTTAATTGTAACGTTCAGAGCCTGTTAATGACGATGGAACACACAAATCGCGTCGCGATTCAATACATCGTCCTCCGGCCGACCTGTCTCCAAGGGTCTATTGCTGCCTCGGGCACCTTATGGTCGATCTCCTGTGACTCTAGATTCTCGAATCCGACGCAAAACTGACAGTTAATTGTAAGGTTCAGAGCCTGTTAATGACGATGGAACACACAAATCGCGTCGCGATTCAATACATCGTCCTCAGGCCGACCTGTCTCCAAGGGTCTATTGCTGCCTCGGGCACCTTATGGTCGTTCTCCTGTGAGTCTAGATTTTCGAATCCGACGCAAAACTGACAGTTAATTGTAACGTTCAGAGCCTGTTAATGACGATGGAACACACAAATCGCGTCGCGATTCAATACATCGTCCTCCAGCCGATTTGTCTCCAAGGGTCTAGTGCTGCCTCGGGCACCTTATGGTCGTTCCTCTGTGAGTCTAGATTTTCGAATCCGACGCAAAACTGACAGTTAATTGTAACTTTCAGAGCCTTATAATGACGATGGAACACACAAATTGCGTCGCGATTCAATACATCGTCTTCCGGCCGACCTGTCTCCAAGGGTCTATTGTTGCCTCGGGCACCTTATGGTCGTTCTCCAGTGAGTCTAGATTTTCGAATCCGACGAAAAACTGACAGTTAATTGTAACGTTCAGAGCCTGTTAATGACGATGGAACACACAAATCCCGTCGCGATTCAATACATCGTCCTCCGGCCGACCTGTCTCCAAGGGTCTAGTGCTGCCTCGGGCACCTTATGGTCGATCTCCTGTGAGTCTAGATTTTCGAATCCGACGCAAAACTTACAGTTAATTGTAAGGTTCAGAGCCTGTTAATGACAATGGAACACACAAATCGCGTCGCGAAACAATACGTCGTCCTCCGGCTGACCTGTCTCCAAGGGTCTATTGCTGCCTCGGGCACCTTATGGTCGACCTCCTGTGAGTCTAGATTTTCGAAACCGACGCAGTTAATTGTAACGTTCAGGGCCTGTTAATGACGATGGAACACACAAATTGCGTCGCGAATCAATACATCGTCCTCCAGCCGACTTGTCTCCAAGGGTCTAGTGCTGCCTCGGACACCTTATGGTCGTCCTCCTGTGAGTCTAGATTTTCGAATCCGACGCAAAACTGACAGTTAATTGTAAGGTTCAGAGCCTCTTAATGACAATGGAACACACAAATCGCGTAGCGATTCAATACATCGTCCTCCGGCCGACCTGCCTCCAAGGGTCTATTGCTGCCTCGGGCAGCTTATGGTCGATCTCCTGTGAGTCTAGATTTTCGAATCCGACGCAAAACTGACTGTTAATTGTAACGTTCAGAGCCTGTTAATGACGATGGAACACACAAATCCCGTCGCGATTCAATACATCGTCCTCCGGCCGACCTGTCTCCAAGGGTCTATTGCTGCCTCGGGCACCTTATGGTCGATCTCCTGTGAGTCTAGATTTTCGAATCCGACGCAAAACTGACAGTTAATTGTAACGTTCAGAGCCTGTTAATGACGATGGAAAACACAAATCGCGTCGCGATTCAATACATCGTCCTCCGGCCGACCTGTCTCCAAGGGTCTATTGCTGCCTCGGGCACCTTATGGTCGATCTCCTGTGAGTCTAGATTTTCGAAACCGACGCAGTTAATTGTAACGTTCAGGGCCTGTTAATGACGATGGAACACACAAATTGCGTCGCGATTCAATACATCGTCCTCCAGCCGACTTGTCTCCAAGGGTCTAGTGCTGCCTCGGACACCTTATGGTCGTCCTCCTGTGAGTCTAGATTTTCGAATCCGACGCAAAACTGACAGTTAATTGTAAGGTTCAGAGCCTCTTAATGACAATGGAACACACAAATCGCGTCGCGATTCAATACATCGTCCTCCGGCCGACCTGCCTCCAAGGGTCTATTGCTGCCTCGGGCACCTTATGGTCGATCTCCTGTGAGTCTAGATTTTCGAATCCGACGCAAAACTGACTGTTAATTGTAACGTTCAGAGCCTGTTAATGACGATGGAACACGCAAATCCCGTCGCGATTCAATACATCGTCCTCCGGCCGACCTGTCTCCAAGGGTCTATTGCTGCCTCGGGCACCTTATGGTCGATCTCCTGTGAGTCTAGATTTTCGAATCCGACGCAAAACTGACAGTTAATTGTAACGTTCAGAGCCTGTTAATGACGATGGAAAACACAAATCGCGTCGCGATTCAATACATCGTCCTCCGGCCGACCTGTCTCCAAGGGTCTATCGCTGCCTCGGGCACCTTATGGTCGATCTCCTGTGAGTCTAGATTTTCGAATCCGACGCAAAACTGACAGTTAATTGTAAGGTTCAGAGCCTGTTGATGACGATGGAACACACAAATTGCGTCGCGATTCAGTACATCGTCCTCCGGCCTACCTGTCTCCAAGGGTCTATTGCTGCCTCGGGCACCTTATGGTCGATCTCCTGTGAGTCTAGATTTTCGAATCCGACGCAAAACTGACAGTTAATTGTAAGGTTCAGAGCCTGTTAATGACGATGGAACACACAAATCGCGTCGCGATTCAATACATCGTCCTCCAGCCGATTTGTCTCCAAGGGTCTAGTGCTGCCTCGGGCGCCTTATGGTCGTTCTCCTGTGAGTCTAGATTTTCGAATCCGACGCAAAACTGACAGTTAATTGTAACGTTCAGAGCCTGTTAATGACGATGGAACACACAAATCGCGTCGCGATTCAATACATCGTCCTCCGGCCGACCTGTCTCCAAGGGTCTATTGCTGCCTCGGGCACCTTATGGTCGTTCCTCTGTGAGTCTAGATTTTCGAATCCGACGCAAAACTGACAGTTAATTGTAATGTTCAGAGCCTCTTAATGACAATGGAACACTCAAATTGCGTCGCGATTCAATACATCGTCCTCCTGCCGACCTGTCTCCAAGGGTCTATTGCTGCCTCGGGCACCTTATGGTCGATCTCTTGTGAGTCTAGATTTTCGAATCCGACGCAAACCTGAAAGTTAATTGTAACTTTCAGAGCCTGTAAATGACGATGGAACACACAAATCGCGTCGCGATTCAATACATCGTCCTCCAGCCGATTTGTCTCCAAGGGTCTAGTGCTGCCTCGGGCGCCTTATGGTCGTTCTCCTGTGAGTCTAGATTTTCGAATGCGACGCAAAACTGACAGTTAATTGTAACGTTCAGAGCCTGTTAATGACGATGGAACACACAAATCGCGTCGCGATTCAATACATCGTCCTCCGGCCGACCTGTCTCCAAGAGTCTATTGCTGCCTCGGGCACCTTATGGTCGATCTCCTGTGAGTCTAGATTTTCGAATCCGACGCAAAACTGACAGTTAATTGTAAGGTTCAGAGCCTGTTAATGACGATGGAACACACAAATCGCGTCGCGATTCAATACATCGTCCTCAGGCCGACCTGTCTCCAAGGGTCTATTGCTGCCTCGGGCACCTTATGGTCGTTCTCCTGTGAGTCTAGATTTTCGAATCCGACGCAAAACTGACAGTTAATTGTAACGTTCAGAGCCTGTTAATGACGATGGAACACAGAAATCGCGTCGCGATTCAATACATCGTCCTCCAGCCGATTTGTCTCCAAGGGTCTAGTGCTGCCTCGGGCACCTTATGGTCGTTCCTCTGTGAGTCTAGATTTTCGAATCCGACGCAAAACTGACAGTTAATTGTAACGTTCAGAGCCTTATAATGACGATGGAACACACAAATTGCGTCGCGATTCAATACATCGTCTTCCGGCCGACCTGTCTCCAAGGGTCTATTGTTGCCTCGGGCACCTTATGGTCGTTCTCCACTGAGTCTAGATTTTCGAATCCGACGCAAAACTGACAGTTGATTGTAACGTTCAGAGCCTGTTAATGACGATGGAACACACAAATCGCGTCGCGATTCAATACATCGTCCTCCAGCCGACTTGTCTCCAAGGGTCTAGTGCTGCCTCGGGCACCTTATGGTCGTTCCTCTGTGAGTCTAGATTTTCGAATCCGACGCAAAACTGACAGTTAATTGTAAGGTTCAGAGCCTCTTAATGACAATGGAACAAACAAATTGCGTCGCGATTCAATACATCGTCCTCCGGCCGACCTGTCTCCAAGGGTCTATTGCTGCCTCGGGCACCTTATGGTCGAACTCCTGTGAGTCTAGATATTCGAATCCGACGCAAAACTGACAGTTAATCGTAAGGTTCAGAGCCTGTTAATGACGATGGAATACACAAGTCGCTTCGCGATTCAACACATCGTCCTCCAGCCGACTTGTCTCCATGGGTCTATAGCTGCCTCGGGCACCTTATGGTCGTTCTCCTGTGAGTCTAGATTTTCGAATCCGACGCAAAACTAACAGTTAATTGTAACGTTCAGAGCCTGTTAATGACGATGGAACACACAAATCCCGTCGCGATTCAATACATCTTCCTCCGGCCGACCTGTCTCCAAGGGTCTAGTGCTGCCTCGGGCACCTTATGGTCGATCTCCTGTGAGTCTAGATTTTCGAATCCGACGCAAAACTTACAGTTAATTGTAAGGTTCAGAGCCTCTTAATGACAATGGAACACACAAATCGCGTCGCGAAACAATACGTCGTCCTCCGGCCGACCTGTCTCCAAGGGTCTATTGCTGCCTCGGGCACCTTATGGTCGACCTCCTGTGAGTCTAGATTTTCGAAACCGACGCAGTTAATTGTAACGTTCAGGGCCTGTTAATGACGATGGAACACACAAATTGCGTCGCGATTCAATACATCGTCCTCCAGCCGACTTGTCTCCAAGGGTCTAGTGCTGCCTCGGACACCTTATGGTCGTCCTCCTGTGAGTCTAGATTTTCGAATCCGACGCAAAACTGACAGTTAATTGTAAGGTTCAGAGCCTCTTAATGACAATGGAACACACAAATCGCGTAGCGATTCAATACATCGTCCTCCGGCCGACCTGCCTCCAAGGGTCTGTTGCTGCCTCGGGCAGCTTATGGTCGATCTCCTGTGAGTCTAGATTTTCGAATCCGACGCAAAACTGACTGTTAATTGTAACGTTCAGAGCCTGATAATGACGATGGAAAACACAAATCGCGTCGCGATTCAATACATCGTCCTCCGGCCGACCTGTCTCCAAGGGTCTATTGCTGCCTCGGGCACCTTATGGTCGATCTCCTGTGAGTCTAGATTTTCGAATCCGACGCAAAACTGACAGTTAATTGTAAGGTTCAGAGCCTGTTGATGACGATGGAACACACAAATTGCGTCGCGATTCAGTACATCGTCCTCCGGCCGACCTGTCTCCAAGGGTCTATTGCTGCCTCGGGCACCTTATGGTCGATCTCCTGTGAGTCTAGATTTTCGAATCCGACGCAAAACTGACAGTTAATTGTAAGGTTCAGAGCCTGTTAATGACGATGGAACACACAAATTGCGTCGCGATTCAATACATCGTCCTCCAGCCGATTTGTCTCCAAGGGTCTAGTGCTGCCTCGGGCGCCTTATGGTCGTTCTCCTGTGAGTCTAGATTTTCGAATCCGACGCAAAACTGACAGTTAATTGTAACGTTCAGAGCCTGTTAATGACGATGGAACACACAAATCGCGTCGCGATTCAATACATCGTCCTCCGGCCGACCTGTCTCCAAGGGTCTATTGCTGCCTCGGGCACCTTATGGTCGTTCCTCTGTGAGTCTAGATTTTCGAATCCGAAGCAAAACTGACAGTTAATTGTAATGTTCAGAGCCTCTTAATGACAATGGAACACACAAATTGCGTCGCGATTCAATACATCGTCCTCCTGCCGACCTGTCTCCAAGGGTCTATTGCTGCCTCGGGCACCTTATGGTCGATCTCTTGTGAGTCTAGATTTTCGAATCCGACGCAAACCTGACAGTTAATTGTAACTTTCAGAGCCTGTAAATGACGATGGAACACACAAATCGCGTCGCGATTCAATACATCGTCCTCCAGCCGATTTGTCTCCAAGGGTCTGGTGCTGCCTCGGGCGCCTTATGGTCGTTCTCCTGTGAGTCTAGATTTTCGAATCCGACGCAAAACTGACAGTTAATTGTAACGTTCAGAGCCTGTTAATGACGATGGATCACACAAATCGCGTCGCGATTCAATACATCGTCCTCCGGCCGACCTGTCTCCAAGGGTCTATTGCTGCCTCGGGCACCTTATGGTCGAACTCCTGTGAGTCTAGTTTTTCGAATCCGACGCAAATCTGACAGTTAATTGTAACGTTCAGAGCCTGTTAATGACGATGGAACACACAAATCGCGTCGCGATTCAATACATCGTCCTCCAGCCGATTTGTCTCCAAGGGTCTAGTGCTGCCTCGGGCACCTTATGGTCGTTCCTCTGTGAGTCTAGATTTTCGAATCCGACGCAAAACTGACAGTTAATTGAAACGTTCAGAGCCTTATAATGACGATGGAACACACAAATTGCGTCGCGATTCAATACATCGTCTTCCGGCCGACCTGTCTCCAAGGGTCTATTGTTGCCTCGGGCACCTTATGGTCGTTCTCCAGTGAGTCTAGATTTTCGAATCCGACGCAAAACTGACAGTTGATTGTAACGTTCAGAGCCTGTTAATGACGATGGAACACACAAATCGCGTCGCGATTCAATACATCGTCCTCCAGCCGACTTGTCTCCAAGGGTCTAGTGCTGCCTCGGGCACCTTATGGTCGTTCCTCTGTGAGTCTAGATTTTCGAATCCGACGCAAAACTGACAGTTAATCGTAAGGTTCAGAGCCCGTTAATGACGATGGAACACACAAGTCGCTTCGCGATTCAACACTTCGTCCTCCAGCCGACTTGTCTCCATGGGTCTATAGCTGCCTCGGGCACCTTATGGTCGTTCTCCTGTGAGTCTAGATTTTCGAATCCGACGCAAAACTGACAGTTAATTGTAACGTTCAGAGCCTGTTAATGACGATGGAACACACAAATTGCGTCGCGATTCAATACATCGTCCTCCGGCCGACCTGTCTCCAAGGGTCTAGTGCTGCCTCGGACACCTTATGGTCGTTCTCCTGTGAGTCTAGATTTTCGAATCCGACGCAAAACTGACAGTTAATTGTAACGTTCAGAGTCTGTTAATGACGATGGAACAGACAAATTGCGTCGCGATTCAATACATCGTCCTCCAGCCGACTTGTCTCCAAGGGTCTAGTGCTGCCTCGGACAGCGTATGGTCGTTCTCCTGTGAGTCTAGATTTTCGAATCCGACGCAAAACTGACAGTTAATTGTAAGGCTCAGTGCCTCTTAATGACAATGGAACACACAAATCGCGTCGCGATTCAATACATCGTCCTCCGGCCGACTTGTCTCCAAGGGACTATTGCTGCCTCGGGCACCTTATGGTCGATCTCCTGTGAGTCTAGATTTTCGAAACCGACGCAGTTAATTGTAACGTTCAGGGCCTGTTAATGACGATGGACCAGACAAATTGCGTCGCGATTCAATACATCGTCCTCCAGCGGACTTGTCTCCAAGGGTCTGGTGCTGCCTCGGACACCTTATGGTCGTCCTCCTGTGAGTCTAGATTTTCGAATCCGACGCAAAACTGACAGTTAATTTTAAGGTTCAGAGCCTCTTAATGACAATGGAACACACAAATCGCGTCGCGATTCAATACATCGTCCTCCGGCCGACCTGCCTCCAAGGGTCTATTGCTGCCTCGGGCACCTTATGGTCGTTCTCCTGTGAGTCTAGATTTTCGAATCCGACGCAAAACTGACTGTTAATTGTAACGTTCAGAGCCTGTTAATGACGATGGAACACACAAATCCCGTCGCGATTCAATACATCGTCCTCCGGCCGACCTGTCTCCAAGGGTCTATTGCTGCCTCGGGCAATTTATGGTCGATCTCCTGTGAGTCTAGATTTTCGAATCCGACGCCAAACTGACAGTTAATTGTAACGTTCAGAGCCTGTTAATGGCGATGGAAAACACAAATCGCGTCGCGATTCAATACATCGTCCTCCGGCCGACCTGTCTCCAAGGGTCTATTGCTGCCTCGGGCACCTTATGGTCGATCTCCTGTGAGTCTAGATTTTCGAATCCGACGCAAAACTGACAGTTAATTGTAAGGTTCAGAGCCTGTTAATGACGATGGAACACACAAATTGCGTCGCGATTCAGTAAATCGTCCTCCGGCCGACCTGTCTCCAAGGGTCTATTGCTGCCTCGGGAACCTTATGGTCGTTCTCCTGTGAGTCTACATTTTCGAATCCGACGCAAAACTGACAGTTAATTGTAAGGTTCAGAGCCTGTTAATGACGATGGAACACACAAATCGCGTCGCGATTCAATACATCGTCATCCAGCCGACTTGTCTCCAAGGGTCTAGTGCTGCCTCGGGCACCTTATGGTCGATCTCCTGTGAGTCTAGATTTTCGAATCCGACGCAAAACTGACAGTTAATTGTAACGTTCAGAGCCTGTTAATGACGATGGAACACACAAATCCCGTCGCGATTCAATACATCGTCCTCCGGCCGACCTGTCTCCAAGGGCCTATTGCTGCCTCGGGCACATTATGGTCGATCTCCTGTGAGTCTAGATTTTTGAATCCGACGCAAAACTGACAGTTAATTGTAAGGTTCAGAGCCTGTTAATGACAATGGAACACACAAATTGCGTCGCGATTCAATACATCGTCCTCCGGCCGACCTGTCTCCGAGGGTCTATTGCTGCCTCGGGCACCTTATGGTCGATCTCCTGTGAGTCTAGATTTTCGAATCCGACGCAAACCTGACAGTTAATTGTAACGTTCAGAGCCTGTTAATGACGATGGAACACACAAATCGCGTCGCGATTTAATACATCGTCCTCCAGCCGACTTGTCTCCAAGGGTCTAGTGCTGCCTCGGACACCTTATGGTCGTTCCCTGTGAGTCTAGATTTTCGAATGCGACGCAATACTGACAGATAATCGTAAGGTTCAGAGCCTCTTAATGACAATGGAACACACAAATTGCGTCGCGATTCAATTCATCGTCCTCCGGCCGACCTGTCTCCAAGGGTCTATTGCTGCCTCGGGCACCTTATGGTCGTTCTCCTGTGAGTATAGATTTTTGAATCCGACGCAAAACTGACAGTTAATTGTAACGTTCAGAGCCTGTTAATGACGAGGGAACACACAAATCGCGTCGCGATTCAATACATCGTCCTCCAGCCAACCTGTCTCCAAGGGTCTATTGCTGCCTCGGGCACCTCATGGTCGATCTCCTGTGAGTCTAGATTTTCGAATCCGACGCAAAACTGACAGTTAATTGTAACGTTCAGAGCCTGTTAATGACGATGGAACACACAAATCGCGTCGCGATTCAATACATCGTCCTCCGGCCGACCTGTCTCCAAGGGTCTATTGCTGCCTCGGGCACCTTATGGTCGTTCTCCAGTGAGTCTAGATTTTCGAATCCGACGCAAAACTGACAGTTGATTGTAACGTTCAGAGCCTGTTAATGACGATGGAACACACAAATCGCGTCGCGATTCAATACATCGTCCTCCAGCCGACTTGTCTCCAAGGGTCTAGTGCTGCCTCGGGCACCTTATGGACGTTCCTCTGTGAGTCTAGATTTTCGAATCCGACGCAAAACTGACAGTTAATTGTAACGTTCAGAGCCTGTTAATGACGATGGAACACACAAATCCCGTCGCGATTCAATCCATCGTCCTCCGGCCGACCTGTCTCCAAGGGTCTAGTGCTGCCTCGGGCACCTTATGGTCGATCTCCTGTGAGTCTAGATTTTCGAATCCGACGCAAAACTTACAGTTAATTGTAAGGTTCAGAGCCTCTTAATGACAATGGAACACACAAATCGCGTCGCGATACAATACGTCGTCCTCCGGCCGACCTGTCTCCAAGGGTCTATTGCTGCCTCGGGCACCTTATGGTCGACCTCCTGTGAGTCTAGATTTTCGAATGCGACGCAAAACTGACAGTTAATTGTAACGTTCAGAGCCTGTTAATGACGATGGAACAGACAAATTGCGTCGCGATTCAATACATCGTCCTCCAGCCGACTTGTCTCCAAGGGTCTAGTGCTGCCTCGGACACCGTATGGTCGTTCTCCTGTGAGTCTAGATTTTCGAATCCGACGCATAACTGACAGTTAATTGTAAGGCTCAGTGCCTCTTAATGACAATGGAACTCACAAATCGCGTCGCGATTCAATACATCGTCCTCCGGCCGACTTGTCTCCAAGGGACTATTGCTGCCTCGGGCACCTTATGGTCGATCTCCTGTGAGTCTAGATTTTCGAAACCGACGCAGTTAATTGTAACGTTCAGTGCCTGTTAATGACGATGGAACACACAAATTGCGTCGCGATTCAATACATCGTCCTCCAGCCGACCTGTCTCCAAGGGTCTAGTGCTGCCTCGGACACCTTATGGTCGTTCTCCTGTGAGTCTAGATTTTCGAATCCGACGCAAAACTGACAGTTAATTGTAAGGTTCAGAGCCTCTTAATGACAATGGAACACACAAATCGCGTCGCGATTCAATACATCGTCCACCGGCCGATCTGCCTCCAAGGGTCTATTGCTGCCTCGGGCACCTTATGGTCGATCTCCTGTGAGTCTAGATTTTCGAATCCGACGCAAAACTGACAGTTAATTGTAACGTTCAGAGCCTGTTAATGACGATGGAACACACAAATTGCGTCGCGATTCAATACATCGTCCTCCAGCCGACCTGTCTCCAAGGGTCTATTGCTGCCTCGGGCACCTTATGGTCGATCTCCTGTGAGTCTAGATTTTCGAATCCGACGCAAAACTGACAGTTAATTGTAACGTTCAGAGCCTGTTAATGACGATGGAACACACAAATCCCGTCGCGATTCAATACATCGTCCTCCGGCCGACCTGTCTCCAAGGGTCTAGTGCTGCCTCGGGCACCTTATGGTCGATCTCCTGTGGGTCTAGATTTTCGAATCCGACGCAAAACTTACAGTTAATTGTATGGTTCAGAGCCTCTTAATGACAATGGAACACACAAATCGCGTCGCGATACAATACGTCGTCCTCCGGCCGACCTGTCTCCAAGGGTCTATTGCTGCCTCGCGCACCTTATGGTCGTTCTCCTGTGAGTCTAGATTTTCGAATCCGACGCAAAACTGACAGTTAATTGTAAGGTTCATAGAATGTTAATGACGATGGAACACACAAATCTTGTCGCAATTCAATACATCGTCATCCAGCCGACTTGTCTCCAAGGGTCTAGTGCTGCCTCGGGCACCTTATGGTCGATCTCCTGTGAGTCTAGATTTTCGAATCCGACGCAAACCTGACAGTTAATTGTAACGTTCAGAGCCTGTTAATGACGATGGAACACACAAATCGCGTCGCGATTTAATACATCGTCCTCCAGCAGACTTGTCTCCAAGGGTCTAGTGCTGCCTCGGACACCTTATGGTCGTTCCCTGTGAGTCTAGATTTTCGAATGCGACGCAATACTGACAGATAATCGTAATGTTCAGAGCCTCTTAATGACAATGGAACACACAAATTGCGTCGCGATTCAATTCATCGTCCTCCGGCCGACCTGTCTCCAAGGGTCTATTGCATCCTCGGGCACCTTATGGTCGTTCTCCTGTGAGTATAGATTTTTGAATCCGACGCAAAACTGACAGTTAATTGTAACGTTCAGAGCCAGTTAATGACGATGGAACACACAAATCGCGTCGCGATTCAATACATCGTCCTCCAGCCGACTTGTCTCCAAGGGTCTAGTGCTGCCTCGGACAGCGTATGGTCGTTCTCCTGTGAGTCTAGATTTTCGAATCCGACGCAAAACTGACAGTTAATTGTAAGGCTCAGTGCCTCTTAATGACAATGGAACACACAAATCGCGTCGCGATTCAATACATCGTCCTCCGGCCGACTTGTCTCCAAGGGACTATTGCTGCCTCGGGCACCTTATGGTCGATCTCCTGTGAGTCTAGATTTTCGAAACCGACGCAGTTAATTGTAACGTTCAGGGCCTGTTAATGACGATGGACCACACAAATTGCGTCGCGATTCAATACATCGTCCTCCAGCCGACTTGTCTCCAAGGGTCTGGTGCTGCCTCGGACACCTTATGGTCGTCCTCCTGTGAGTCTAGATTTTCGAATCCGACGCAAAACTGACAGTTAATTTTAAGGTTCAGAGCCTCTTAATGACAATGGAACACACAAATCGCGTCGCGATTCAATACATCGTCCTCCGGCCGACCTGCCTCCAAGGGTCTATTGCTGCCTCGGGCACCTTATGGTCGTTCTCCTGTGAGTCTAGATTTTCGAATCCGACGCAAAACTGACTGTTAATTGTAACGTTCAGAGCCTGTTAATGACGATGGAACACACAAATCCCGTCGCGATTCAATACATCGTCCTCCGGCCGACCTGTCTCCAAGGGTCTATTGCTGCCTCGGGCACCTTATGGTCGATCTCCTGTGAGTCTAGATTTTCGAATCCGACGCCAAACTGACAGTTAATTGTAACGTTCAGAGCCTGTTAATGGCGATGGAAAACACAAATCGCGTCGCGATTCAATACATCGTCCTCCGGCCGACCTGTCTCCAAGGGTCTATTGCTGCCTCGGGCACCTTATGGTCGATCTCCTGTGAGTCTAGATTTTCGAATCCGACGCAAAACTGACAGTTAATTGTAAGGTTCAGAGCCTGTTAATGACGATGGAACACACAAATTGCGTCGCGATTCAGTAAATCGTCCTCCGGCCGACCTGTCTCCAAGGGTCTATTGCTGACTCGGGCACCTTATGGTCGTTCTCCTGTGAGTCTACATTTTCGAATCCGACGCAAAACTGACAGTTAATTGTAAGGTTCAGAGCCTGTTAATGACGATGGAACACACAAATCGCGTCGCGATTTAATACATCGTCCTCCAGCCGACTTGTCTCCAAGGGTCTAGTGCTGCCTCGGACACCTTATGGTCGTTCCCTGTGAGTCTAGATTTTCGAATGCGACGCAATACTGACAGATAATCGTAAGGTTCAGAGCCTCTTAATGACAATGGAACACACAAATTGCGTCGCGATTCAATTCATCGTCCTCCGGCCGACCTGTCTCCAAGGGTCTATTGCTGCCTCGGGCACCTTATGGTCGTTCTCCTGTGAGTATAGATTTTTGAATCCGACGCAAAACTGACAGTTAATTGTAACGTTCAGAGCCTGTTAATGACGAGGGAACACACAAATCGCGTCGCGATTCAATACATCGTCCTCCAGCCAACCTGTCTCCAAGGGTCTATTGCTGCCTCGGGCACCTCATGGTCGATCTCCTGTGAGTCTAGATTTTCGAATCCGACGCAAAACTGACAGTTAATTGTAACGTTCAGAGCCTGTTAATGACGATGGAACACACAAATCGCGTCGCGATTCAATACATCGTCCTCCGGCCGACCTGTCTCCAAGGGTCTATTGCTGCCTCGGGCACCTTATGGTCGTTCTCCAGTGAGTCTAGATTTTCGAATCCGACGCAAAACTGACAGTTGATTGTAACGTTCAGAGCCTGTTAATGACGATGGAACACACAAATCGCGTCGCGATTCAATACATCGTCCTCCAGCCGACTTGTCTCCAAGGGTCTAGTGCTGCCTCGGGCACCTTATGGACGTTCCTCTGTGAGTCTAGATTTTCGAATCCGACGCAAAACTGACAGTTAATTGTAACGTTCAGAGCCTGTTAATGACGATGGAACACACAAATCCCGTCGCGATTCAATCCATCGTCCTCCGGCCGACCTGTCTCCAAGGGTCTAGTGCTGCCTCGGGCACCTTATGGTCGATCTCCTGTGAGTCTATATTTTCGAATCCGACGCAAAACTTACAGTTAATTGTAAGGTTCAGAGCCTCTTAATGACAATGGAACACACAAATCGCGTCGCGATACAATACGTCGTCCTCCGGCCGACCTGTCTCCAAGGGTCTATTGCTGCCTCGGGCACCTTATGGTCGACCTCCTGTGAGTCTAGATTTTCGAATGCGACGCAAAACTGACAGTTAATTGTAACGTTCAGAGCCTGTTAATGACGATGGAACAGACAAATTGCGTCGCGATTCAATACATCGTCCTCCAGCCGACTTGTCTCCAAGGGTCTAGTGCTGCCTCGGACACCGTATGGTCGTTCTCCTGTGAGTCTAGATTTTCGAATCCGACGCATAACTGACAGTTAATTGTAAGGCTCAGTGCCTCTTAATGACAATGGAACTCACAAATCGCGTCGCGATTCAATACATCGTCCTCCGGCCGACTTGTCTCCAAGGGACTATTGCTGCCTCGGGCACCTTATGGTCGATCTCCTGTGAGTCTAGAATTTCGAAACCGACGCAGTTAATTGTAACGTTCAGTGCCTGTTAATGACGATGGAACACACAAATTGCGTCGCGATTCAATACATCGTCCTCCAGCCGACCTGTCTCCAAGGGTCTAGTGCTGCCTCGGACACCTTATGGTCGTTCTCCTGTGAGTCTAGATTTTCGAATCCGACGCAAAACTGACAGTTAATTGTAAGGTTCAGAGCCTCTTAATGACAATGGAACACACAAATCGCGTCGCGATTCAATACATCGTCCACCGGCCGATCTGCCTCCAAGGGTCTATTGCTGCCTCGGGCACCTTATGGTCGATCTCCTGTGAGTCTAGATTTTCGAATCCGACGCAAAACTGACAGTTAATTGTAACGTTCAGAGCCTGTTAATGACGATGGAACACACAAATTGCGTCGCGATTCAATACATCGTCCTCCAGCCGACTTGTCTCCAAGGGTCTGGTGCTGCCTCGGACACCTTATGGTCGTCCTCCTGTGAGTCTAGATTTTCGAATCCGACGCAAAACTGACAGTTAATTTTAAGGTTCAGAGCCTCTTAATGACAATGGAACACACAAATCGCGTCGCGATTCAATACATCGTCCTCCGGCCGACCTGCCTCCAAGGGTCTATTGCTGCCTCGGGCACCTTATGTTCGTTCTCCTGTGAGTCTAGATTTTCGAATCCGACGCAAAACTGACTGTTAATTGTAACGTTCAGAGCCTGTTAATGACGATGGAACACACAAATCCCGTCGCGATTCAATACATCGTCCTCCGGCCGACCTGTCTCCAAGGGTCTATTGCTGCCTCGGGCACCTTATGGTCGATCTCCTGTGAGTCTAGATTTTCGAATCCGACGCCAAACTGACAGTTAATTGTAACGTTCAGAGCCTGTTAATGGCGATGGAAAACACAAACCGCGTCGCGATTCAATACATCGTCCTCCGGCCGACCTGTCTCCAAGGGTCTATTGCTGCCTCGGGCACCTTATGGTCGATCTCCTGTGAGTCTAGATTTTCGAATCCGACGCAAAACTGACAGTTAATTGTAAGGTTCAGAGCCTGTTAATGACGATGGAACACACAAATTGCGTCGCGATTCAGTAAATCGTCCTCCGGCCGACCTGTCTCCAAGGGTCTATTGCTGCCTCGGGCACCTTATGGTCGTTCTCCTGTGAGTCTACATTTTCGAATCCGACGCAAAACTGACAGTTAATTGTAAGGTTCAGAGCCTGTTAATGACGATGGAACACACAAATCGCGTCGCGATTCAATACATCGTCATCCAGCCGACTTGTCTCCAAGGGTCTAGTGCTGCCTCGGGCACCTTATGGTCGATCTCCTGTGAGTCTAGATTTTCGAATCCGACGCAAAACTGACAGTTAATTGTAACGTTCAGAGCCTGTTAATGACGATGGAACACACAAATCCCGTCGCGATTCAATACATCGTCCTCCGGCCGACCTGTCTCCAAGGGTCTATTGCTGCCTCGGGCACATTATGGTCGATCTCCTGTGAGTCTAGATTTTTGAATCCGACGCAAAACTGACAGTTAATTGTAAGGTTCAGAGCCTGTTAATGACAATGGAACACACAAATTGCGTCGCGATTCAATACATCGTCCTCCGGCCGACCTGTCTCCGAGGGTCTATTGCTGCCTCGGGCACCTTATGGTCGATCTCCTGTGAGTCTAGATTTTCGAATCCGACGCAAACCTGACAGTTAATTGTAACGTTCAGAGCCTGTTAATGACGATGGAACACACAAATCGCGTCGCGATTTAATACATCGTCCTCCAGCCGACTTGTCTCCAAGGGTCTAGTGCTGCCTCGGACACCTTATGGTCGTTCCCTGTGAGTCTAGATTTTCGAATGCGACGCAATACTGACAGATAATCGTAAGGTTCAGAGCCTCTTAATGACAATGGAACACACAAATTGCGTCGCGATTCAATTCATCGTCCTCCGGCCGACCTGTCTCCAAGGGTCTATTGCTGCCTCGGGCACCTTATGGTCGTTCTCCTGTGAGTATAGATTTTTGAATCCGACGCAAAACTGACAGTTAATTGTAACGTTCAGAGCCTGTTAATGACGAGGGAACACACAAATCGCGTCGCGATTCAATACATCGTCCTCCAGCCAACCTGTCTCCAAGGGTCTATTGCTGCCTCGGGCACCTCATGGTCGATCTCCTGTGAGTCTAGATTTTCGAATCCGACGCAAAACTGACAGTTAATTGTAACGTTCAGAGCCTGTTAATGACGATGGAACACACAAATCGCGTCGCGATTCAATACATCGTCCTCCGGCCGACCTGTCTCCAAGGGTCTATTGCTGCCTCGGGCACCTTATGGTCGTTCTCCAGTGAGTCTAGATTTTCGAATCCGACGCAAAACTGACAGTTGATTGTAACGTTCAGAGCCTGTTAATGACGATGGAACACACAAATCGCGTCGCGATTCAATACATCGTCCTCCAGCCGACTTGTCTCCAAGGGTCTAGTGCTGCCTCGGGCACCTTATGGACGTTCCTCTGTGAGTCTAGATTTTCGAATCCGACGCAAAACTGACAGTTAATTGTAACGTTCAGAGCCTGTTAATGACGATGGAACACACAAATCCCGTCGCGATTCAATCCATCGTCCTCCGGCCGACCTGTCTCCAAGGGTCTAGTGCTGCCTCGGGCACCTTATGGTCGATCTCCTGTGAGTCTAGATTTTCGAATCCGACGCAAAACTTACAGTTAATTGTAAGGTTCAGAGCCTCTTAATGACAATGGAACACACAAATCGCGTCGCGATACAATACGTCGTCCTCCGGCCGACCTGTCTCCAAGGGTCTATTGCTGCCTCGGGCACCTTATGGTCGACCTCCTGTGAGTCTAGATTTTCGAATGCGACGCAAAACTGACAGTTAATTGTAACGTTCAGAGCCTGTTAATGACGATGGAACAGACAAATTGCGTCGCGATTCAATACATCGTCCTCCAGCCGACTTGTCTCCAAGGGTCTAGTGCTGCCTCGGACACCGTATGGTCGTTCTCCTGTGAGTCTAGATTTTCGAATCCGACGCATAACTGACAGTTAATTGTAAGGCTCAGTGCCTCTTAATGACAATGGAACTCACAAATCGCGTCGCGATTCAATACATCGTCCTCCGGCCGACTTGTCTCCAAGGGACTATTGCTGCCTCGGGCACCTTATGGTCGATCTCCTGTGAGTCTAGATTTTCGAAACCGACGCAGTTAATTGTAACGTTCAGTGCCTGTTAATGACGATGGAACACACAAATTGCGTCGCGATTCAATACATCGTCCTCCAGCCGACCTGTCTCCAAGGGTCTAGTGCTGCCTCGGACACCTTATGGTCGTTCTCCTGTGAGTCTAGATTTTCGAATCCGACGCAAAACTGACAGTTAATTGTAAGGTTCAGAGCCTCTTAATGACAATGGAACACACAAATCGCGTCGCGATTCAATACATCGTCCACCGGCCGATCTGCCTCCAAGGGTCTATTGCTGCCTCGGGCACCTTATGGTCGATCTCCTGTGAGTCTAGATTTTCGAATCCGACGCAAAACTGACAGTTAATTGTAACGTTCAGAGCCTGTTAATGACGATGGAACACACAAATTGCGTCGCGATTCAATACATCGTCCTCCAGCCGACCTGTCTCCAAGGGTCTATTGCTGCCTCGGGCACCTTATGGTCGATCTCCTGTGAGTCTAGATTTTCGAATCCGACGCAAAACTGACAGTTAATTGTAACGTTCAGAGCCTGTTAATGACGATGGAACACACAAATCCCGTCGCGATTCAATACATCGTCCTCCGGCCGACCTGTCTCCAAGGGTCTAGTGCTGCCTCGGGCACCTTATGGTCGATCTCCTGTGGGTCTAGATTTTCGAATCCGACGCAAAACTTACAGTTAATTGTATGGTTCAGAGCCTCTTAATGACAATGGAACACACAAATCGCGTCGCGATACAATACGTCGTCCTCCGGCCGACCTGTCTCCAAGGGTCTATTGCTGCCTCGGGCACCTTATGGTCGTTCTCCTGTGAGTCTAGATTTTCGAATCCGACGCAAAACTGACAGTTAATTGTAAGGTTCAGAGAATGTTAATGACGATGGAACACACAAATCTTGTCGCAATTCAATACATCGTCATCCAGCCGACTTGTCTCCAAGGGTCTAGTGCTGCCTCGGGAACCTTATGGTCGATCTCCTGTGAGTCTAGATTTTCGAATCCGACGCAAACCTGACAGTTAATTGTAACGTTCAGAGCCTGTTAATGACGATGGAACACACAAATCGCGTCGCGATTTAATACATCGTCCTCCAGCCGACTTGTCTCCAAGGGTCTAGTGCTGCCTCGGACACCTTATGGTCGTTCCCTGTGAGTCTAGATTTTCGAATGCGACGCAATACTGACAGATAATCGTAATGTTCAGAGCCTCTTAATGACAATGGAACACACAAATTGCGTCGCGATTCAATTCATCGTCCTCCGGCCGACCTGTCTCCAAGGGTCTATTGCATCCTCGGGCACCTTATGGTCGTTCTCCTGTGAGTATAGATTTTTGAATCCGACGCAAAACTGACAGTTAATTGTAACGTTCAGAGCCAGTTAATGACGATGGAACACACAAATCGCGTCGCGATTCAATACATCGTCCTCCAGCCGACCTGTCTCCAAGGGTCTATTGCTGCCTCGGGCACCTTATGGTCGATCTCCTGTGAGTCTAGATTTTCGAATCCGACGCAAAACTGACAGTTAATTGTAACGTTCAGAGCCTGTTAATGACGATGGAACACACAAATTGCGTCGCGATTCAATACATCGTCCTCCGGCCGACCTGTCTCCAAGGGTCTATTGCTGCCTCGGGCACCTTACGGTCGTTCTCCAGTGAGTCTAGATTTTCGAATCCGACGCAAAACTGACAGTTAATTGTAACGTTCAGAGCCTGTTAATGACAATGGAACACACAAATCGCGTCGCGATTCAATACATCGTCCTATGGCCGACCTGTCTCCAAACGTCTAATGCTGCCTCGGGCACCTTATGGTCGATCTCCTGTGAGTCTAGATTTTCGAATCCGACGCAAAACTGACAGTTAATTGTAACGTTCAGAGCCTGTTAATGACGATGGAACACACAAATCGCGTCGCGATTCAATACATCGTCCTCCGGCCGACCTGTCTCCAAGGGTCTATTGCTGCCTCGGGCACCTTATGGTCGTTCCTCTGTGAGTCTAGATTTTCGAATCCGACGCAAAACTGACAGTTAATAGTAATGTTCAGAGCCTCTTAATGACAATGGAACACACAAATTGCGTCGCGATTCAATACATCGTCCTCCTGCCGACCTGTCTCCAAGGGTCTATTGCTGCCTCGGGCACCTTATGGTCGATCTCTTGTGAGTCTAGATTTTCGAATCCGACGCAAACCTGACAGTTAATTGTAACTTTCAGAGCCTGTAAATGACGATGGAACACACAAATCGCGTCGCGATTCAATACATCGTCCTCCAGCCGATTTGTCTCCAAGGGTCTAGTGCTGCCTCGGGCGCCTTATGGTCGTTCTCCTGTGAGTCTAGATTTTCGAATCCGACGCAAAACTGACAGTTAATTGTAACGTTCAGAGCCTGTTAATGACGATGGTACACACAAATCGCGTCGCGATTCAATACATCCTCCTCCGGCCGACCTGTCTCCAAGGGTCTATTGCTGCCTCGGGCACCTTATGGTCGATCTCCTGTGAGTCTAGATTTTCGAATCCGACGCAAAACTGACAGTTAATTGTAAGGTTCAGAGCCTGTTAATGACGATGGAACACACAAATCGCGTCGCGATTCAATACATCGTCCTCCGGCCGACCTGTCTCCAAGGGTCTATTGCTGCCTCGGGCACCTTATGGTCGTTCTCCTGTGAGTCTAGATTTTCGAATCCGACGCAAAACTGACAGTTAATTGTAACGTTCAGAGCCTGTTAATGACGATGGAACACACAAATCGCGTCGCGATTCAATACATCGTCCTCCAGCCGATTTGTCTCCAAGGGTCTAGTGCTGCCTCGGGCACCTTATGGTCGTTCCTCTGTGAGTCTAGATTTTCGAATCCGACGCAAAACTGACAGTTAATTGAAACGTTCAGAGCCTTATAATGACGATGGAACACACAAATTGCGTCGCGATTCAATACATCGTCTTCCGGCCGACCTGTCTCCAAGGGTCTATTGTTGCCTCGGGCACCTTATGGTCGTTCTCCAGTGAGTCTAGATTTTCGAATCCGACGCAAAACTGACAGTTAATTGTAAGGTTCAGAGCCTCTTAATGACAATGGAACAAACAAATTGCGTCGCGATTCAATACATCGTCCTCCGGCCGACCTGTCTCCAAGGGTCTATTGCTGCCTCGGGCACCTTATGGTCGAACTCCTGTGAGTTTAGATATTCGAATCCGACGCAAAACTGACAGTTAATCGTAAGGTTCAGAGCCTGTTAATGACGATGGAACACACAAGTCGCTTCGCGATTCAACACTTCGTCCTTCAGCCGACTTGTCTCCATGGGTCTATAGCTGCCTCGGGCACCTTATGGTCGTTCTCCTGTGAGTCTAGATTTTCGAATCCGACGCAAAACTGACAGTTAATTGTAACGTTCAGAGCCTGTTAATGACGATGGAACACACAAATCCCGTCGCGATTCAATACATCGTCCTCCGGCCGACCTGTCTCCAAGGGTCTAGTGCTGCCTCGGACACCTTATGGTCGATCTCCTGTGAGTCTAGATTTTCGAATCCGACGCAAAACTGACAGTTAATTGTAAGGCTCAGTGCCTCTTAATGACAATGGAACACACAAATCGCGTCGCGATTCAATACATCGTCCTCCGGCCGACTTGTCTCCAAGGGACTATTGCTGCCTCGGGCACCTTATGGTCGATCTCCTGTGAGTCTAGATTTTCGAAACCGACGCAGTTAATTGTAACGTTCAGGGCCTGTTAATGACGATGGACCACACAAATTGCGTCGCGATTCAATACATCGTCCTCCAGCCGACTTGTCTCCAAGGGTCTGGTGCTGCCTCGGACACCTTATGGTCGTCCTCCTGTGAGTCTAGATTTTCGAATCCGACGCAAAACTGACAGTTAATTTTAAGGTTCAGAGCCTCTTAATGACAATGGAACACACAAATCGCGTCGCGATTCAATACATCGTCCTCCGGCCGACCTGCCTCCAAGGGTCTATTGCTGCCTCGGGCACCTTATGGTCGTTCTCCTGTGAGTCTAGATTTTCGAATCCGACGCAAAACTGACAGTTAATTGTAAGGTTCAGAGCCTGTTAATGACGATGGAACACACAAATCGCGTCGCGATTCAATACATCGTCCTCCGGCCGACCTGTCTCCAAGGGTCTATTGCTGCCTCGGGCACCTTATGGTCGATCTCCTGTGAGTCTAGATTTTCGAATCCGACGCCAAACTGACAGTTAATTGTAACGTTCAGAGCCTGTTAATGGCGATGGAAAACACAAATCGCGTCGCGATTCAATACATCGTCCTCCGGCCAACCTGTCTCCAAGGGTCTATTGCTGCCTCGGGCACCTTATGGTCGATCTCCTGTGAGTCTAGATTTTCGAATCCGACGCAAAACTGACAGTTAATTGTAAGGTTCAGAGCCTGTTAATGACGATGGAACACACAAATTGCGTCGCGATTCAGTACATCGTCCTCCGGCCGACCTGTCTCCAAGGGTCTATTGCTGCCTCGGGCACCTTATGGTCGTTCTCCTGTGAGTCTACATTTTCGAATCCGACGCAAAACTGACAGTTAATTGTAAGGTTCAGAGCCTGTTAATGACGATGGAACACACAAATCGCGTCGCGATTCAATACATCGTCATCCAGCCGACTTGTCTCCAAGGGTCTAGTGCTGCCTCGGGCACCTTATGGTCGATCTCCTGTGAGTCTAGATTTTCGAATCCGACGCAAAACTGACAGTTAATTGTAACGTTCAGAGCCTGTTAATGACGATGGAACACACAAATCCCGTCGCGATTCAATACATCGTCCTCCGGCCGACCTGTCTCCAAGGGTCTATTGCTGCCTCGGGCACATTATGGTCGATCTCCTGTGAGTCTAGATTTTCGAATCCGACGCAAAACTGACAGTTAATTGTAAGGTTCAGAGCCTGTTAATGACAATGGAACACACAAATTGCGTCGCGATTCAATACATCGTCCTCCGGCGAACCTGTCTCCGAGGGTCTATTGCTGCCTCGGGCACCTTATGGTCGATCTCCTGTGAGTCTAGATTTTCGAATCCGACGCAAACCTGACAGTTAATTGTAACGTTCAGAGCCTGTTAATGACGATGGAACACACAAATCGCGTCGCGATTTAATACATCGTCCTCCAGCCGACTTGTCTCCAAGGGTCTAGTGCTGCCTCGGACACCTTATGGTCGTTCCCTGTGAGTCTAGATTTTCGAATGCGACGCAATACTGACAGATAATCGTAAGGTTCAGAGCCTCTTAATGACAATGGAACACACAAATTGCGTCGCGATTCAATTCATCGTCCTCCAGCCGACCTGTCTCCAAGGGTCTATTGCTGCCTCGGGCACCTCATGGTCGATCTCCTGTGAGTCTAGATTTTCGAATCCGACGCAAACCTGACAGTTAATTGTAACGTTCAGAGCCTGTTAATGACGATGGAACACACAAATCGCGTCGCGATTTAATACATCGTCCTCCAGCCGACTTGTCTCCAAGGGTCTAGTGCTGCCTCGGACACCTTATGGTCGTTCCCTGTGAGTCTAGATTTTCGAATGCGACGCAATACTGACAGATAATCGTAAGGCTCAGTGCCTCTTAATGACAATGGAACACACAAATCGCGTCGCGATTCAATACATCGTCCTCCGGCCGACTTGTCTCCAAGGGTCTATTGCTGCCTCGGGCACCTTATGGTCGATCTCCTGTGAGTCTAGATTTTCGAAACCGACGCAGTTAATTGTAACGTTCAGTGCCTGTTAATGACGATGGAACACACAAATTGCGTCGCGATTCAATACATCGTCCTCCAGCCGACCTGTCTCCAAGGGTCTAGTGCTGCCTCGGACACCTTATGGTCGTTCTCCTGTGAGTCTAGATTTTCGAATCCGACGCAAAACTGACAGTTAATTGTAAGGTTCAGAGCCTCTTAATGACAATGGAACACACAAATCGCGTCGCGATTCAATACATCGTCCTCCAGCCGACTTGTCTCCAAGGGTCTAGTGCTGCCTCGGGCACCTTATGGACGTTCCTCTGTGAGTCTAGATTTTCGAATCCGACGCAGAACTGACAGTTAATTGTAACGTTCAGAGCCTGTTAATGACGATGGAACACACAAATCCCGTCGCGATTCAATCCATCGTCCTCCGGCCGACCTGTCTCCAAGGGTCTAGTGCTGCCTCGGGCACCTTATGGTTGATCTCCTGTGAGTCTAGATTTTCGAATCCGACGCAAAACTTACAGTTAATTGTAAGGTTCAGAGCCTCTTAATGACAATGGAACACACAAATCGCGTCGCGATACAATACGTCGTCCTCCGGCCGACCTGTCTCCAAGGGTCTATTGCTGCCTCGGGCACCTTATGGTCGACCTCCTGTGAGTCTAGATTTTCGAATCCGACGCAAAACTGACAGTTAATTGTAACGTTCAGAGCCTGTTAATGACGATGGAACAGACAAATTGCGTCGCGATTCAATACATCGTCCTCCAGCCGACTTGTCTCCAAGGGTCTAGTGCTGCCTCGGACACCGTATGGTCGTTCTCCTGTGAGTCTAGATTTTCGAATCCGACGCATAACTGACAGTTAATTGTAAGGCTCAGTGCCTCTTAATGACAATGGAACACACAAATCGCGTCGCGATTCAATACATCGTCCTCCGGCCGACTTGTCTCCAAGGGACTATTGCTGCCTCGGGCACCTTATGGTCGATCTCCTGTGAGTCTAGATTTTCGAAACCGACGCAGTTAATTGTAACGTTCAGTGCCTGTTAATGACGATGGAACACACAAATTGCGTCGCGATTCAATACATCGTCCTCCAGCCGACCTGTCTCCAAGGGTCTAGTGCTGCCTCGGACACCTTATGGTCGTTCTCCTGTGAGTCTAGATTTTCGAATCCGACGCAAAACTGACAGTTAATTGTAAGGTTCAGAGCCTCTTAATGACAATGGAACACACAAATCGCGTCGCGATTCAATACATCGTCCACCGGCCGATCTGCCTCCAAGGGTCTATTGCTGCCTCGGGCACCTTATGGTCGATCTCCTGTGAGTCTAGATTTTCGAATCCGACGCAAAACTGACAGTTAATTGTAACGTTCAGAGCCTGTTAATGACGATGGAACACACAAATTGCGTCGCGATTCAATACATCGTCCTCCAGCCGACCTGTCTCCAAGGGTCTATTGCTGCCTCGGGCACCTTATGGTCGATCTCCTGTGAGTCTAGATTTTCGAATCCGACGCAAAACTGACAGTTAATTGTAACGTTCAGAGCCTGTTAATGACGATGGAACACACAAATCCCGTCGCGATTCAATACATCGTCCTCCGGCCGACCTGTCTCCAAGGGTCTAGTGCTGCCTCGGGCACCTTATGGTCGATCTCCTGTGGGTCTAGATTTTCGAATCCGACGCAAAACTTACAGTTAATTGTATGGTTCAGAGCCTCTTAATGACAATGGAACACACAAATCGCGTCGCGATACAATACGTCGTCCTCCGGCCGACCTGTCTCCAAGGGTCTATTGCTGCCTCGGGCACCTTATGGTCGTTCTCCTGTGAGTCTAGATTTTCGAATCCGACGCAAAACTGACAGTTAATTGTAAGGTTCAGAGAATGTTAATGACGATGGAACACACAAATCTTGTCGCAATTCAATACATCGTCATCCAGCCGACTTGTCTCCAAGGGTCTAGTGCTGCCTCGGGCACCTTATGGTCGATCTCCTGTGAGTCTAGATTTTCGAATCCGACGCAAACCTGACAGTTAATTGTAACGTTCAGAGCCTGTTAATGACGATGGAACACACAAATCGCGTCGCGATTTAATACATCGTCCTCCAGCCGACTTGTCTCCAAGGGTCTAGTGCTGCCTCGGACACCTTATGGTCGTTCCCTGTGAGTCTAGATTTTCGAATGCGACGCAATACTGACAGATAATCGTAATGTTCAGAGCCTCTTAATGACAATGGAACACACAAATTGCGTCGCGATTCAATTCATCGTCCTCCGGCCGACCTGTCTCCAAGGGTCTATTGCTGCCTCGGGCACCTTATGGTCGTTCTCCTGTGAGTATAGATTTTTGAATCCGACGCAAAACTGACAGTTAATTGTAACGTTCAGAGCCAGTTAATGACGATGGAACACACAAATCGCGTCGCGATTCAATACATCGTCCTCCAGCCGACCTGTCTCCAAGGGTCTATTGCTGCCTCGGGCACCTTATGGTCGATCTCCTGTGAGTCTAGATTTTCGAATCCGACGCAAAACTGACAGTTAATTGTAACGTTCAGAGCCTGTTAATGACGATGGAACACACAAATTGCGTCGCGATTCAATACATCGTCCTCCGGCCGACCTGTCTCCAAGGGTCTATTGCTGCCTCGGGCACCTTATGGTCGTTCTCCAGTGAGTCTAGATTTTCGAATCCGACGCAAAACTGACAGTTGATTGTAACGTTCAGAGCCTGTTAATGACGATGGAACACACAAATCGCGTCGCGATTCAATACATCGTCCTCCAGCCGACTTGTCTCCAAGGGTCTATTGCTGCCTCGGGCACCTTATGGTCGTTCCTCTGTGAGTCTAGATTTTCGAATCCGACGCAAAACTGACAGTTAATTGTAAGGTTCAGAGCCTCTTAATGACAATGGAACAAACAAATTGCGTCGCGATTCAATACATCGTCCTCCGGCCGACCTGTCTCCAAGGGTCTATTGCTGCCTCGGGCACCTTATGGTCGATCTCCTGTGAGTCTAGATATTCGAATCCGACGCAAAACTGACAGTTAATCGTAAGGTTCAGAGCCTGTTAATGACGATGGAACACACAAATCGCTTCGCGATTCAACACATCGTCCTCCAGCCGACTTGTCTCCATGGGTCTATACCTGCCTCGGGCACCTTATGGTCGTTCTCCTGTGAGTCTAGATTTTCGAATCCGACGCAAAACTGACAGTTAATTGGAACGTTCAGAGCCTGTTAATGACGATGGAACACACAAATTGCGTCGCGATTCAATACATCGTCCTCCGGCCGACCTGTCTCCAAGGGTCTAGTGCTGCCTCGGGCACCTTATGGTCGATCTCCTGTGAGTCTAGATTTTCGAATCCGACGCAAAACTTACAGTTAATTGTAAGGTTCAGAGCCTCTTAATGACAATGGAACACACTAATCGCGTCGCGATACAATACGTCGTCCTCCGGCCGACCTGTCTCCAAGGGTCTATTGCTGCCTCGGGCACTTTATGGTCGACCTCCTGTGAGTCTAGATTTTCGAATCCGACGCAAAACTGACAGTTAATTGTAACGTTCAGAGCCTGTTAATGACGATGGAACAGACAAATTGCGTCGCGATACAATACATCGTCCTCCAGCCGACTTGTCTCCAAGGGTCTAGTGCTGCCTCGGACACCGTATGGTCGTTCTCCTGTGAGTCTAGATTTTCGAATCCGACGCAAAACTGACAGTTAATTGCAAGGCTCAGTGCCTCTTAATGACAATGGAACACACAAATCGCGTAGCGATTCAATACATCGTCCTCCGGCCGACTTGTCTCCAAGGGACTATTGCTGCCTCGGGCACCTTATGGTCGATCTCCTGTGAGTCTAGATGTTCGAAACCGACGCAGTTAATTGTAAGGCTCAGTGCCTCTTAATGACAATGGAACACACAAATCGCGTCGCGATTCAATACATCGTCCTCCGGCCGACTTGTCTCCAAGGGACTATTGCTGCCTCGGGCACCTTATGGTCGATCTCCTGTGAGTCTAGATTTTCGAATCCGACGCAAAACTGACAGTTAATTGTAAGGTTCAGAGCCTGTTAATGACGATGGAACACACAAATTGCGTCGCGATTCAGTACATCGTCCTCCGGCCGACCTGTCTCCAAGGGTCTATTGCTGCCTCGGGCACCTTATGGTCGTTCTCCTGTGAGTCTAGATTTTCGAATCCGACGCAAAACTGACAGTTAATTGTAAGGTTCAGAGCCTGTTAATGACGATGGAACACACAAATCGCGTCGCGATTCAATACATCGTCCTCCAGCCGACTTGTCTCCAAGGGTCTAGTGCTGCCTCGGACACCTTATGGTCGTTCCCTGTGAGTCTAGATTTTCGAATGCGACGCAAAACTGACAGTTAATCGTAAGGTTCAGAGCCTCTTAATGACGATGGAACACACAAATCGCGTCGCGATTCAATACATCGTCCTCCAGCCGACTTGTCTCCAAGGGTCTAGTGCTGCCTCGGACACCTTATGGTCGATCTCCTGTGAGTCTAGATTTTCGAATCCGACGCAAAACTGACAGTTAATTGTAACGTTCAGAGCCTGTTAATGACGATGGAACACACAAATCGCGTCGCGATTCAATACATCGTCCTCCGGCCGACTTGTCTCCAAGGGACTATTGCTGCCTCGGGCACCTTATGGTCGATCTCCTGTGAGTCTAGATTTTCGAATCCGACGCAAAACTGACAGTTAATTGTAAGGTTCAGAGCCTGTTAATGACAATGGAACACACAAATCGCGTCGCGATTCAATACATCGTCCTCCAGCCGACTTGTCTCCAAGGGTCTATTGCTGCCTCGGGCACCTTATGGTCGTTCTCCTGTGAGTCTAGATTTTCGAATCCGACGCAAAACTGACAGTTAATTGTAACGTTCAGAGCCTGTTAATGACGATGGAACACACAAATCGCGTCGCGATTCAATACATCGTGCTCCGGCCGACTTGTCTCCAAGGGACTATTGCTGCCTCGGGCACCTTATGGTCGATCTCCTGTGAGTCTAGATTTTCGAAACCGACGCAGTTAATTGTAACGTTCAGTGCCTGTTAATGACGATGGAACACACAAATTGCGTCGCGATTCAATACATCGTCCGCCAGCCGACTTGTCTCCAAGGGTCTAGTGCTGCCTCGGACACCTTATGGTCGTTCTCCTGTGAGTCTAGATTTTCGAATCCGACGCAAAACTTACAGTTAATTGTAAGGTTCAGAGCCTCTTAATGACAATGGAACACACAAATCGCATCGCGATTCAATACATCGTCCACCGGCCGATCTGCCTCCAAGGGTCTATTCCTGCCTCGGGCACCTTATGGTCGATCTCCTGTGAGTCTAGATTTTCGAATCCGACGCAAAACTGACAGTTAATTGTAACGTTCAGAGCCTGTTAATGACGATGGAACACACAAATTGCGTCGCGATTCAATACATCGTCCTCCAGCCGACCTGTCTCCAAGGGTCTATTGCTGCCTCGGGCACCTTATGGTCGATCTCCTGTGAGTCTAGATTTTCGAATCCGACGCAAAACTGACAGTTAATTGTAACGTTCAGAGCCTGTTAATGACGATGGAACACACAAATCGCGTCGCGATACAATACGTCGTCCTCCGGCCGACCTGTCTCCAAGGGTCTATTGCTGCCTCGGGCACCTTATGGTCGTTCTCCTGTGAGTCTAGATTTTCGAATCCGACGCAAAACTGACAGTTAATTGTAAGGTTCAGAGAATGTTAATGACGATGGAACACACAAATCTTGTCGCAATTCAATACATCGTCATCCAGCCGACGTGTCTCCAAGGGTCTATTGCTGCCTCGGGCACCTTATGGTCGTTCTCCAGTGAGTCTAGATTTTCGAATCCGACCAAAAACTGACAGTTGATTGTAACGTTCAGAGCCTGTTAATGACGATGGAACACACAAATCACGTCGCGATTCAATACATCGTCCTCCAGCCGACTTGTCTCCAAGGGTCTATTGCTGCCTCGGGCACCTTATGGTCGTTCCTCTGTGAGTCTAGATTTTCGAATCCGACGCAAAACTGACAGTTAATTGTAAGGCTCAGTGCCTCTTAATGACAATGGAACACACAAATCGCGTCGCGATTCAATACATCGTCCTCCGGCCGACTTGTCTCCAAGGGACTATTGCTGCATCGGGCACCTTATGGTCGATCTCCTGTGAGTCTAGATTTTCGAAACCGACGCAGTTAATTGTAACGTTCAGTGCCTGTTAATGACGATGGAACACACAAATTGCGTCGCGATTCAATACATCGTCCTCCAGCCGACCTGTCTCCAAGGGTCTAGTGCTGCCTCGGACACCATATGGTCGTTCTCCTGTGAGTCTAGATTTTCGAATCCGACGCAAAACTGACAGTTAATTGTAAGGTTCAGAGCCTCTTAATGACAATGGAACACACAAATCGCGTCGCGATTCAATACATCGTCCACCGGCCGACCTGCCTCCAAGGGTCTATTGCTACCTCGGGCACCTTATGGTCGATCTCCTGTGAGTCTAGATTTTCGAATCCGACGCAAAACTGACAGTTAATTGTAACGTTCAGAGCCTGTTAATGACGATGGAACACACAAATTGCGTCGCGATTCAATACATCGTCCTCCGGCCGACCTGTCTCCAAGGGTCTAGTGCTGCCTCGGGCACCTTATGGTCGATCTCCTGTGAGTCTAGATTTTCGAATCCGACGCAAAACTGACAGTTAATTGTAAGGTTCAGAGCCTCTTAATGACAATGGAACACACAAATCGCGTCGCGATACAATACGTCGTCCTCCGGCCGACCTGTCTCCAAGGGTCTATTGCTGCCTCGGGCACTTTATGGTCGACCTCCTGTGAGTCTAGATTTTCGAATCCGACGCAAAACTGACAGTTAATTGTAACGTTCAGAGCCTGTTAATGACGATGGAACAGACAAATTGCGTCGCGATTCAATACATCGTCCTCCAGCCAACTTGTCTCCAAGGGTCTAGTGCTGCCTCGGACACCGTATGGTCGTTCTCCTGTGAGTCTAGATTTTCGAATCCGACGCAAAACTGACAGTTAATTGTAAGGCTCAGTGCCTCTTAATGACAATGGAACACACAAATCGCGTCGCGATTCAATACATCGTCCTCCGGCCGACTTGTCTCCAAGGGACTATTGCTGCCTCGGGCACCTTATGGTCGATCTCCTGTGAGTCTAGATTTTCGAAACCGACGCAGTTAATTGTAACGTTCAGTGCCTGTTAATGACGATGGAACACACAAATTGCGTCGCGATTCAATACATCGTCCTCCAGCCGACCTGTCTCCAAGGGTCTAGTGCTGCCTCGGACACCTTATGGTCGTTCTCCTGTGAGTCTAGATTTTCGAATCCGACGCAAAACTGACAGTTAATTGTAAGGTTCAGAGCCTCTTAATGACAATGGAACACACAAACCGCGTCGCGATTCAATACATCGTCCACCGGCCGACCTGCCTCCAAGGGTCTATTGCTGCCTCGGGCACCTTATGGTCGATCTCCTGTGAGTCTAGATTTTCGAATCCGACGCAAAACTGACAGTTAATTGTAAGGTTCAGAGCCTGTTAATGACGATGGAACACACAAATTGCGTCGCGATTCAGTACATCGTCCTCCGGCCGACCTGTCTCCAAGGGTCTATTGCTGCCTCGGGCACCTTATGGTCGTTCTCCTGTGAGTCTAGATTTTCGAATCCGACGCAAAACTGACAGTTAATTGTAAGGTTCAGAGCCTGTTAATGACGATGGAACACACAAATCTTGTCGCGATTCAATACATCGTCATCCAGCCGACTTGTCTCCAAGGGTCTAGTGCTGCCTCGGGCACCTTATGGTCGTTCCTCTGTGAGTCTAGATTTTCAAATCCGACGCAAAACTGACAGTTAATTGTAAGGTTCAGAGCCTCTTAATGACAATGGAACACACAAATTGAGTCGCGATTCAATTCATCGTCCTCCGGCCGACCTGTCTCCAAGGGTCTATTGCTGCCTCGGGCACCTTATGGTCGTTCTCCTGTGAGTCTAGATTTTTGAATCCGACGCAAAACTGACAGTTAATTGTAACGTTCAGAGCCTGTTAATGACGATGGAACACACAAATTGCGTCGCGATTCAATACATCGTCCTCCAGCCGACCTGTCTCCAAGGGTCTATTGCTGCCTCGGGCACCTTATGGTCGATCTCCTGTGAGTCTAGATTTTCGAATCCGACGCAAAACTGACAGTTAATTGTAACGTTCAGAGCCTCTTAATGACGATGGAACACACAAATCCCGTCGCGATTCAATACATCGTCCTCCGGCCGACCTGTCTCCAAGGGTCTAGTGCTGCCTCGGGCACCTTATGGTCGATCTCCTGTGAGTCTAGATTTTCGAATCCGACGCAAAACTTACAGTTAATTGTAAGGTTCAGAGCCTCTTAATGACAATGGAACACACAAATCGCGTCGCGATACAATACGTCGTCCTCCGGCCGACCTGTCTCCAAGGGTCTATTGCTGCCTCGGGCACCTTCTGGTCGTTCTCCTGTGAGTCTAGATTTTCGAATCCGACGCAAAACTGACAGTTAATTGTAAGGTTCAGAGAATGTTAATGACGATGGAACACACAAATCTTGTCGCGATTCAATACATCGTCATCCAGCCGACTTGTCTCCAAGGGTCTAGTGCTGCCTCGGGCACCTTATGGTCGTTCCTCTGTGAGTCTAGATTTTCGAATCCGACGCAAAACTGACAGTTAATTGTAAGGTTCAGAGCCTCTTAATGACAATGGAACACACAAATTGCGTCGCGATTCAATACATCGTCCTCCGGCCGACTTGTCTCCGAGGGTCTACTGCTGCCTCGGGCACCTTATGGTCGATCTCCTGTGAGTCTAGATTTTCGAATCCGACGCAAACCTGACAGTTAATTGTAACGTTCAGAGCCTGTTAATGACGATGGAACACACAAATCGCGTCGCGATTCAATACATCGTCCTCCAGCCGACTTGTCTCCAAGGGTCTAGTGCTGCCTCGGACACCTTATGGTCGATCTCCTGCGAGTCCAGATTTTCGAATCCGACGCAAAACTGACAGTTAATTGTAACGTTCAGAGCCTGTTAATGACGATGGAACACACAAACAGCGTCGCGATTCAATACATCGTCCTCCGGCCGACTTGTCTCCAAGGGACTATTGCTGCCTCGGGCACCTTATGGTCGATCTCCTGTGAGTCTAGATTTTCGAAACCGACGCAGTTAATTGTAACGTTCAGTGCCTGTTAATGACGATGGAACACACAAATTGCGTCGCGATTCAATACATCGTCCTCCAGCCGACTTGTCTCCAAGGGTCTAGTGCTGCCTCGGACACCTTATGGTCGTTCTCCTGTGAGTCTAGATTTTCGAATCCGACGCAAAACTGACAGTTAATTGTAAGGTTCAGAGCCTCTTAATGACAATGGAACACACAAATCGCGTCGCGATTCAATACATCGTCCACCGGCCGACCTGCCTCCAAGGGTCTATTGCTGCCTCGGGCACCTTATGGTCGATCTCCTGTGAGTCTAGATTTTCGAATCCGTCGCAAAACTGACAGTTAATTGTAAGGTTCAGAGCCTGTTAATGACGATGGAACACACAAATTGCGTCGCGATTCAGTACATCGTCCTCCGGCCGACCTGTCTCCAAGGGTCTATTGCTGCCTCGGGCACCTTATGGTCGTTCTCCTGTGAGTCTAGATTTTCGAATCCGACGCAAAACTGACAGTTAATTGTAAGGTTCAGAGAATGTTAATGACGATGGAAAGCACAAATCTTGTCGCGATTCAATACATCGTCATCCAGCCGACTTGTCTCCAAGGGTCTAGTGCTGCCTCGGACACCTTATGGTCGTTCCCTGTGAGTCTAGATTTTCGAATGCGACGCAAAACTGACAGTTAATCGTAAGGTTCAGAGCCTCTTAATGACAATGGAACACACAAATTGCGTCGCGATTCAATTCATCGTCCTCCGGCCGACCTGTCTCCAAGGGTCTATTGCTGCCTCGGGCACCTTATGGTCGTTCTCCTGTGAGTAGAGATTTTTTAATCCGACGCAAAACTGACAGTTAATTGTAACGTTCAGAGCCTGTTAATGACGATGGAACACACAAATTGCGTCGCGATTCAATACATCGTCCTCCGGCCGACCTGTCTCCAAGGGTCTATTGCTGCCTCGGGCACCTTATGGTCGATCTCCTGTGAGTCTAGATTTTCGAATCCGACGCAAAACTGACAGTTAATTGTAAGGTCAGAGCCTGTTAATGACGATGGAACACACAAATCCCGTCGCGATTCAATACATCGTCCTCCGGCCGACCTGTCTCCAAGGGTCTATTGCTGCCTCGGGCACCTTATGGTCGATATCCTGTGAGTCTAGATTTTCGAATCCGACGCAAAACTGACAGTTAATTGTAAGATTCAGAGCCTGTTAATGACGATGGAACACACAAATTGCGTCGCGATTCAATACATCGTCCTCCGGCCGACCTGTCTCCAAGGGTCTATTGCTGCCTCGGGCACCTTATGGTCGTTCTCCTGTGAGTCTAGATTTTCGAATCCTACGCAAAACTGACAGTTAATTGTAAGGTTCAGATCCTGTTAATGACGATGGAACACACAAATCGCGTCGCGATTCAATGCATCGTCCTCCAGCCGACTTGTCTCCAAGGGTCTAGTGCTGCCTCGGGCACCTTATGGTCGTTCCTCTGTGAGTCTAGATTTTCGAATCCGACGCAAAACTGACAGTTAATTGTAAGGTTCAGAGCCTCTTAATGACAATGGAACACACAAATTGCGTCGCGATGCAATACATCGTCCTCCGGCCGATCTGTCTCCGAGGGTCTATTGATGCCTCGGGCACCTTATGGTCGATCTCCTGTGAGTCTAGATTTTCGAATCCGACGGAAACCTGACAGTTAATTGTAACGTTCAGAGCCTGTTAATGACGATGGAACACACAAATCGCGTCGCGATTCAATACATCGTCCTCCAGCCGACTTGTCTCCAAGGGTGTAGTGCTGCCTCGGACACCGTATGGTCGTTCTCCTGTGAGTCTAGATTTTCGAATCCGACGCAAAACTGACAGTTAATTGTAAGGTTCAGAGCCTCTTAATGACAATGGAACACACAAATCGCGTCGCGATTCAATACATCGTCCTCCGGCCGACCTGTCTCCAAGGGTCTATTGCTGCCTCGGGCACCTTGTGGTCGATCCCCTGTGAGTCTAGAATTTCGAATCCGACGCAGTTTATTGTAACGTTCAGAGCCTGTTAATGACGATGGAACACACAAATTGCGTCGCGATTCAGTACATCGTCCTCCGGCCGACCTGTCTCCAAGGGACTATTGCTGCCTCGGGCACCTTATGGTCGTTCTCCTGTGAGTCTAGATTTTCGAATCCGACGCAAAACTGACAGTTAATTGTAAGGTTCAGAGCCTCTTAATGACAATGGAACACACAAATCACGTCGCGATTCAATACATCGTCCTCCGGCCGACCTGTCTCCAAGGGTCTATTGCTGCCTCGGGCACCTTATGGTCGTTCTCCTGTGAGTATTGATTTTTGAATCCGACGCAAAACTGACAGTTAATTGTAACGTTCAGAGTCTGTTAATGACGATGGAACACACAAATTGCGTCGCGATTCAATACATCGTCCTCCAGCCGAGCTGTCTCCAAGGGTCTATTGCTGCCTCGGGCACCTTATGGTCGATCTCCTGTGAGTCTAGATTTTCGAATCCGACGCAAACCTGACAGTTAATTGTAACGTTCAGAGCCTGTTAATGACGTTGGAACACACAAATCCCGTCGCGATTCAATACATCGTCCTCCGGCCGACCTGTCTCCAAGGGTCTAGTGCTGCCTCGGGCACCTTATGGTCGATCTCCTGTGAGTCTAGATTTTCGAATCCGACGCAAAACTTACAGTTAATTGTAAGGTTCAGAGCCTCTTAATGACAATGGAACACACAAATCGCGTCGCGATTCAATACATCGTGCTCCGGCCGACTTGTCTCCAAGGGACTATTGCTGCCTCGGGCACCTTATGGTCGATCTCCTGTGAGTCTAGATTTTCGAATCCGACGCAAAACTTACAGTTAATTGTAAGGTTCAGAGCCTCTTAATGACAATGGAACACACAAATCGCGTCGCGATACAATACGTCGTCCTCCGGCCGACCTGTCTCCAAGGGTCTATTGCTGCCTCGGGCACCTTATGGTCGTTCTCCTGTGAGTCTAGATTTTCGAATCCGACGCAAAACTGACAGTTAATTGTAACGTTCAGAGAATGTTAATGACGATGGAACACACAAATCTTGTCGCGATTCAATACATCGTCATCCAGCCGACTTGTCTCCAAGGGTCTAGTGCTGCCTCGGGCACCTTATGGTCGTTCCTCTGTGAGTCTAGATTTTCGAATCCGACGCAAAACTGACAGTTAATTGTAAGGTTCAGAGCCTCTTAATGACAATGGAACACACACATTGCGTCGCGATGCAATACATCGTCCTCCGGCCGATCTGTCTCCGAGGGTCTATTGATGCCTCGGGCACCTTATGGTCGATCTCCTGTGAGTCTAGATTTTCGAATCCGACGGAAACCTGACAGTTAATTGTAACGTTCAGAGCCTGTTAATGACGATGGAACACACAAATCGCGTCGCGATTCAATACATCGTCCTCCAGCCGACTTGTCTCCAAGGGTGTAGTGCTGCCTCGGACACCGTATGGTCGTTCTCCTGTGAGTCTAGATTTTCGAATCCGACGCAAAACTGACAGTTAATTGTAAGGTTCAGAGCCTCTTAATGACAATGGAACACACAAATCGCGTCGCGATTCAATACATCGTCCTCCGGCCGACCTGTCTCCAAGGGCCTATTGCTGCCTCGGGCACCTTGTGGTCGATCCCCTGTGAGTCTAGAATTTCGAATCCGACGCAGTTAATTGTAACGTTCAGAGCCTGTTAATGACGATGGAACACACAAATTGCGTCGCGATTCAGTACATCGTCCTCCGGCCGACCTGTCTCCAAGGGTCTATTGCTGCCTCGGGCACCTTATGGTCGTTCTCCTGTGAGTCTAGATTTTCGAATCCGACGCAAAACTGACAGTTAATTGTAAGGTTCAGAGCCTCTTAATGACAATGGAACACACAAATCGCGTCGCGATTCAATACATCGTCCACCGGCCGACCTGCCTCCAAGGGTCTATTGCTGCCTCGGGCACCTTATGGTTGATATCCTGTGAGTCTAGATTTTCGAATCCGACGCAAAACTGACAGTTAATTGTAAGATTCAGAGCCTGTTAATGACGATGGAACACACAAATTGCGTCGCGATTCAATACATCGTCCTCCGGCCGACCTGTCTCCAAGGGTCTATTGCTGCCTCGGGCACCTTATGGTCGTTCTCCTGTGAGTCTAGATTTTCGAATCCTACGCAAAACTGACAGTTAATTGTAAGGTTCAGATCCTGTTAATGACGATGGAACACACAAATCGCGTCGCGATTCAATACATCGTCCTCCAGCCGACTTGTCTCCAAGGGTCTAGTGCTGCCTCGGGCACCTTATGGTCGTTCCTCTGTGAGTCTAGATTTTCGAATCCGACGCAAAACTGACAGTTAATTGTAAGGTTCAGAGCCTCTTAATGACAATGGAACACACAAATTGCGTCGCGATGCAATACATCGTCCTCCGGCCGATCTGTCTCCGAGGGTCTATTGATGCCTCGGGCACCTTATGGTCGATCTCCTGTGAGTCTAGATTTTCGAATCCGACGGAAACCTGACAGTTAATTGTAACGTTCAGAGCCTGTTAATGACGATGGAACACACAAATCGCGTCGCGATTCAATACATCGTCCTCCAGCCGACTTGTCTCCAAGGGTGTAGTGCTGCCTCGGACACCGTATGGTCGTTCTCCTGTGAGTCTAGATTTTCGAATCCGACGCAAAACTGACAGTTAATTGTAAGGTTCAGAGCCTCTTAATGACAATGGAACACACAAATCGCGTCGCGATTCAATACATCGTCCTCCGGCCGACCTGTCCCCAAGGGTCTATTGCTGCCTCGGGCACCTTGTGGTCGATCCCCTGTGAGTCTAGAATTTCGAATCCGACGCAGTTAATTGTAACGTTCAGAGCCTGTTAATGACGATGGAACACACAAATTGCGTCGCGATTCAGTACATCGTCCTCCGGCCGACCTGTCTCCAAGGGTCTATTGCTGCCTCGGGCACCTTATGGTCGTTCTCCTGTGAGTCTAGATTTTCGAATCCGACGCAAAACTGACAGTTAATTGTAAGGTTCAGAGCCTCTTAATGACAATGGAACACACAAATCACGTCGCGATTCAATACATCGTCCTCCGGCCGACCTGTCTCCAAGGGTCTATTGCTGCCTCGGGCACCTTATGGTCGTTCTCCTGTGAGTATTGATTTTTGAATCCGACGCAAAACTGACAGTTAATTGTAACGTTCAGAGCCTGTTAATGACGATGGAACACACAAATTGCGTCGCGATTCAATACATCGTCCTCCAGCCGACCTGTCTCCAAGGGTCTATTGCTGCCTCGGGCACCTTATGGTCGATCTCCTGTGAGTCTAGATTTTCGAATCCGACGCAAACCTGACAGTTAATTGTAACGTTCAGAGCCTGTTAATGACGATGGAACACACAAATCCCGTCGCGATTCAATACATCGTCCTCCGGCCGACCTGTCTCCAAGGGTCTAGTGCTGCCTCGGGCACCTTATGGTCGATCTCCTGTGAGTCTAGATTTTCGAATCCGACGCAAAACTTACAGTTAATTGTAAGGTTCAGAGCCTCTTAATGACAATGGAACACACAAATCGCGTCGCGATTCAATACATCGTGCTCCGGCCGACTTGTCTCCAAGGGACTATTGCTGCCTCGGGCACCTTATGGTCGATCTCCTGTGAGTCTAGATTTTCGAATCCGACGCAAAACTTACAGTTAATTGTAAGGTTCAGAGCCTCTTAATGACAATGGAACACACAAATCGCGTCGCGATACAATACGTCGTCCTCCGGCCGACCTGTCTCCAAGGGTCTATTGCTGCCTCGGGCACCTTATGGTCGTTCTCCTGTGAGTCTAGATTTTCGAATCCGACGCAAAACTGACAGTTAATTGTAACGTTCAGAGAATGTTAATGACGATGGAACACACAAATCTTGTCGCGATTCAATACATCGTCATCCAGCCGACTTGTCTCCAAGGGTCTAGTGCTGCCTTGGGCACCTTATGGTCGTTCCTCTGTGAGTCTAGATTTTCGAATCCGACGCAAAACTGACAGTTAATTGCAAGGTTCAGAGGCTGTTAATGACAATGGAACACACAAATTGCGTCGCGATTCAATACATCGTCCTCCGGCCGACTTGTCCCCGAGGGTCTACTGCTGCCTCGGGCACCTTATGGTCGATCTCCTGTGAGTCTAGATTTTCGAATCCGACGCAAACCTGACAGTTAATTGTAACGTTCAGAGCCTGTTAATGACGATGGAACACACAAATCGCGTCGCGATTCAATACATCGTCCTCCAGCCGACTTGTCTCCAAGGGTCTAGTGCTGCCTCGGACACCTTATGGTCGATCTCCTGTGAGTCTAGATTTGCGAATCCGACGCAAAACTTACAGTTAATTGTAAGGTTCTGAGCCTCTTAATGACAATGGAACACACAAATCGCGTCGCGATTCAATACATCGTGCTCCGGCCGACTTGTCTCCAAGGGACTATTGCTGCCTCGGGCACCTTATGGTCGATCTCCTGTGAGTCTAGATTTTCGAATCCGACGCAAAACTTACAGTTAATTGTAAGGTTCAGAGCCTCTTAATGACAATGGAACACACAAATCGCGTCGCGATACAATACGTCGTCCTCCGGCCGACCTGTCTCCAAGGGTCTATTGCTGCCTCGGGCACCTTATGGTCGTTCTCCTGTGAGTCTAGATTTTCGAATCCGACGCAAAACTGACAGTTAATTGTAACGTTCAGAGCCTGTTAATGACGATGGAACACACAAATCGCGTCGCGATTCAATACATCGTCCTCCGGCCGACTTGTCTCCAAGGGACTATTGCTGCCTCGGGCACCTTATGGTCGATCTCCTGTGAGTCTAGATTTTCGAAACCGACGCAGTTAATTGTAACGTTCAGTGCCTGTTAATGACGATGGAACACACAAATTGCGTCGCGATTCAATACATCGTCCTCCAGCCGACTTGTCTCCAAGGGTCTAGTGCTGCCTCGGACACCTTATGGTCGTTCTCCTGTGAGTCTAGATTTTCGAATGCGACGCAAAACTGACAGTTAATCGTAAGGTTCAGAGCCTCTTAATGACAATGGAACACACAAATTGCGTCGCGATTCAATTCATCGTCCTCCGGCCGACCTGTCTCCAAGGGTCTATTGCTGCCTCGGGCACCTTATGGTCGTTCTCCTGTGAGTAGAGATTTTTTAATCCGACGCAAAACTGAAAGTTAATTGTAACGTTCAGAGCCTGTTAATGACGATGGAACACACAAATTGCGTCGCGATTCAATACATCGTCCTCCAGCCGACCTGTCTCCAAGGGTCTATTGCTGCCTCGGGCACCTTATGGTCGATCTCCTGTGAGTCTAGATTTTCGAATCCGACGCAAAACTGACAGTTAATTGTAAGGTTCAGAGCCTGTTAATGACGATGGAACACACAAATCCCGTCGCGATTCAATACATCGTCCTCCGGCCGACCTGTCTCCAAGGGTCTATTGCTGCCTCGGGCACCTTATGGTCGATCTCCTGTAAGTCTAGATTTTCGAATCCGACGCAAAACTGACAGTTAATTGTAAGATTCAGAGCCTGTTAATGACGATGGAACACACAAATTGCGTCGCGATTCAATACATCGTCCTCCGGCCGACCTGTCTCCAAGGGTCTATTGCTGCCTCGGGCATCTTATGGTCGTTCTCCTGTGAGTCTAGTTTTTCGAATCCTACGCAAAACTGACAGTTAATTGTAAGGTTCAGATCCTGTTAATGACGATGGAACACACAAATCGCGTCGCGATTCAATACATCGTCCTCCAGCCGACTTGTCTCCAAGGGTCTAGTGCGGCCTCGGGCACCTTATGGTCGTTCCTCTGTGAGTCTAGATTTTCGAATCCGACGCAAAACTGACAGTTAATTGTAAGGTTCAGAGCCTCTTAATGACAATGGAACACACAAATTGCGTCGCGATTCAATACATCGTCCTCCGGCCGATCTGTCTCCGAGGGTCTATTGATGCCTCGGGCACCTTATGGTCGATCTCCTGTGAGTCTAGATTTTCGAATCCGACGGAAACCTGACAGTTAATTGTAACGTTCAGAGCCTGTTAATGACGATGGAACACACAAATCGCGTCGCGATTCAATACATCGTCCTCCAGCCGACTTGTCTCCAAGGGTCTAGTGCTGCCTCGGACACCGTATGGTCGTTCTCCTGTGAGTCTAGATTTTCGAATCCGACGCAAAACTGACAGTTAATTGTAAGGTTCAGAGCCTCTTAATGACAATGGAACACACAAATCGCGTCGCGATTCAATACATCGTCCTCCGGCCGACCTGTCTCCAAGGGTCTATTGCTGCCTCGGGCACCTTATGGTCGATCTCCTGTGAGTCTAGAATTTCGAATCCGACGCAGTTAATTGTAACGTTCAGAGCCTGTTAATGACGATGGAACACACAAATTGCGTCGCGATTCAGTACATCGTCCTCCGGCCGACCTGTCTCCAAGGGTCTATTGCTGCCTCGGGCACCTTATGGTCGTTCTCCTGTGAGTCTAGATTTTCGAATCCGACGCAAAACTGACAGTTAATTGTAAGGTTCAGAGCCTCTTAATGACAATGGAACACACAAATCGCGTCGCGATTCAATACATCGTCCTCCGGCCGACATGTCTCCAAGGGTCTATTGCTGCCTCGGGCACCTTATGGTCGTTCTCCTGTGAGTATAGATTTTTGAATCCGACGCAAAACTGACAGTTTATTGTAACGTTCAGAGCCTGTTAATGACGATGGAACACACAAATTGCGTCGCGATTCAATACATCGTCCTCCAGCCGACCTGTCTACAAGGGTCTATTGCTGCCTCGGGCACCTTATGGTCGATCTCCTGTGAGTCTAGATTTTCGAATCCGACGCAAAACTGACAGTTAATTGTAACGTTCAGAGCCTGTTAATGACGATGGAACACACAAATCCCGTCGCCATTCAATACATCGTCCTCCGGCCGACCTGTCTCCAAGGGTCTAGTGCTGCCTCGGGCACCTTATGGTCGATCTCCTGTGAGTCTAGATTTTCGAATCCGACGCAAAACTTACAGTTAATTGTAAGGTTCAGAGCCTCTTAATGACAATGGAACACACAAATCGCGTCGCGATACAATACGTCGTCCTCCGGCCGACCTGTCTCCAAGGGTCTATTGCTGCCTCGGGCACCTTATGGTCGTTCTCCTGTGAGTCTAGATTTTCGAATCCGACGCAAAACTGACAGTTAATTGTAAGGTTCAGAGAATGTTAATGACGATGGAACACACAAATCTTGTCGCGATTCAATACATCGTCATCCAGCCGACTTGTCTCCAAGGGTCTAGTGCTGCCTCGGGCACCTTATGGTCGATCTCCTGTGAGTCTAGATTTTCGAATCCGACGCAAACCTGACAGTTAATTGTAACGTTCAGAGCCCGTTAATGACGATGGAACACACAAATCGCGTCGCGATTTAATACATCGTCCTCCAGCCGACTTGTCTCCAAGGGTCTAGTGCTGCCTCGGACACCTTATGGTCGTTCCCTGTGAGTCTAGATTTTCGAATGCGACGCAATACTGACAGATAATCGTAATGTTCAGAGCCTCTTAATGACGATGGAACACACAAATCGCGTCGCGATTCAATACATCGTCCTCCAGCCGACCTGTCTCCAAGGGTCTATTGCTGCCTCGGGCACCTTATGGTCGATCTCCTGTGAGTCTAGATTTTCGAATCCGACGCAAAACTGACAGTTAATTGTAACGTTCAGAGCCTGTTAATGACGATGGAACACACAAATCTTGTCGCGATTCAATACATCGTCCTCCGGCCGACCTGTCTCCAAGGGTCTATTGCTGCCTCGGGCACCTTATGGTCGTTCTCCAGTGAGTCTAAATTTTCGAATCCGACGCAAACCTGACAGTTAATTGTAACGTTCAGAGCCTGTTAATGACGATGGAACACACAAATCCCGTCGCGATTCAATACATCGTCCTCCGGCCGACCTGTCTCCAAGGGTCTATTGCTGCCTCGGGCACCTTATGGTCGATCTCCTGTGAGTCTAGATTTTCGAATCCGACGAAAAACTGACAGTTAATTGTAACGTTCAGAGCCTGTTAATGACGATGGAACACACAAATCGCGTCGCGATTCAATACATCGTCCTCCAGCCGATTTGTCTCCAAGGGTCTATTGCTGCCTCGGGCACCTTATGGTCGATCTCCTGTGAGTCTAGATTTTCGAAACCGACGCAGTTAATTGTAACGTTCAGTGCCTGTTAATGACGATGGAACACACAAATTGCGTCGCGATTCAATACATCGTCCTCCAGCCGACTTGTCTCCAAGGGTCTAGTGCTGCCTCGGACACCTTATGGTCGTTCTCCTGTGAGTCTAGATTTTCGAATCCGACGCAAAACTGACAGTTAATTGTAAGGTTCAGAGCCTCTTAATGACAATGGAACACACAAATCGCGTCGCGATTCAATACATCGTCCACCGGCCGACCTGCCTCCAAGGGTCTATTGCTGCCTCGGGCACCTTATGGTCGATCTCCTGTGAGTCTAGATTTTCGAATCCGACGCAAAACTGACAGTTAATTGTAAGGTTCAGAGCCTGTTAATGACGATGGAACACACAAATTGCGTCGCGATTCAGTACATCGTCCTCCGGCCGACCTGTCTCCAAGGGTCTATTGCTGCCTCGGGCACCTTATGGTCGTTCTCCTGTGAGTCTAGATTTTCGAATCCGACGCAAAACTGACAGTTAATTGTAAGGTTCAGAGAATGTTAATGACGATGGAAAGCACAAATCTTGTCGCGATTCAATACATCGTCATCCAGCCGACTTGTCTCCAAGGGTCTAGTGCTGCCTCGGACACCTTATGGTCGTTCCCTGTGAGTCTAGATTTTCGAATGCGACGCAAAACTGACAGTTAATCGTAAGGTTCAGAGCCTCTTAATGACAATGGAACACACAAATTGCGTCGCGATTCAATTCATCGTCCTCCGGCCGACCTGTCTCCAAGGGTCTATTGCTGCCTCGGGCACCTTATGGTCGTTCTCCTGTGAGTAGAGATTTTTTAATCCGACGCAAAACTGACAGTTAATTGTAACGTTCAGAGCCTGTTAATGACGATGGAACACACAAATTGCGTCGCGATTCAATACATCGTCCTCCAGCCGACCTGTCTCCAAGGGTCTATTGCTGCCTCGGGCACCTTATGGTCGATCTCCTGTGAGTCTAGATTTTCGAATCCGACGCAAAACTGACAGTTAATTGTAAGGTTCAGAGCCTGTTAATGACGATGGAACACACAAATCCCGTCGCGATTCAATACATCGTCCTCCGGCCGACCTTTCTCCAAGGGTCTATTGCTGCCTCGGGCACCTTATGGTCGATATCCTGTGAGTCTAGATTTTCGAATCCGACGCAAAACTGACAGTTAATTGTAAGATTCAGAGCCTGTTAATGACGATGGAACACACAAATTGCGTCGCGATTCAATACATCGTCCTCCGTCCGACCTGTCTCCAAGGGTCTATTGCTGCCTCGGGCACCTTATGGTCGTTCTCCTGTGAGTCTAGATTTTCGAATCCTACGCAAAACTGACAGTTAATTGTAAGGTTCAGATCCTGTTAATGACGATGGAACACACAAATCGCGTCGCGATTCAATACATCGTCCTCCAGCCGACTTGTCTCCAAGGGTCTAGTGCTGCCTCGGGCACCTTATGGTCGTTCCTCTGTGAGTCTAGATCTTCGAATCCGACGCAAAACTGACAGTTAATTGTAAGGTTCAGAGCCTCTTAATGACAATGGAACACACAAATTGCGTCGCGATGCAATACATCGTCCTCCGGCCGATCTGTCTCCGAGGGTCTATTGATGCCTCGGGCACCTTATGGTCGATCTCCTGTGAGTCTAGATTTTCGAATCCGACGGAAACCTGACAGTTAATTGTAACGTTCAGAGCCTGTTAATGACGATGGAACACACAAATCGCGTCGCGATTCAATACATCGTCCTCCAGCCGACTTGTCTCCAAGGGTGTAGTGCTGCGTCGGACACCGTATGGTCGTTCTCCTGTGAGTCTAGATTTTCGAATCCGACGCAAAACTGACAGTTAATTGTAAGGTTCAGAGCCTCTTAATGACAATGGAACACACAAATCGCGTCGCGATTCAATACATCGTCCTCCGGCCGACCTGTCTCCAAGGGTCTATTGCTGCCTCGGGCACCTTGTGGTCGATCCCCTGTGAGTCTAGAATTTCGAATCCGACGCAGTTTATTGTAACGTTCAGAGCCTGTTAATGACGATGGAACACACAAATTGCGTCGCGATTCAGTACATCGTCCTCCGGCCGACCTGTCTCCAAGGGTCTATTGCTGCCTCGGGCACCTTATGGTCGTTCTCCTGTGAGTCTAGATTTACGAATCCGACGCAAAACTGACAGTTAATTGTAAGGTTCAGAGCCTCTTAATGACAATGGAACACACAAATCAAGTCGCGATTCAATACATCGTCCTCCGGCCGACCTGTCTCCAAGGGTCTATTGCTGCCTCGGGCACCTTATGGTCGTTCTCCTGTGAGTATTGATTTTTGAATCCGACGCAAAACTGACAGTTAATTGTAACGTTCAGAGCCTGTTAATGACGATGGAACACACAAATTGCGTCGCGATTCAATACATCGTCCTCCAGCCGACCTGCCTCCAAGGGTCTATTGCTGCCTCGGGCACCTTATGGTCGATCTCCTGTGAGTCTAGATTTTCGAATCCGACGCAAACCTGACAGTTAATTGTAACGTTCAGAGCCTGTTAATGACGATGGAACACACAAATCCCGTCGCGATTCAATACATCGTCCTCCGGCAGACCTGTCTCCAAGGGTCTAGTGCTGCCTCGGGCACCTTATGGTCGATCTCCTGTGAGTCTAGATTTTCGAATCCGACGCAAAACTTACAGTTAATTGTAAGGTTCAGAGCCTCTTAATGACAATGGAACACACAAATCGCGTCGCGATTCAATACATCGTGCTCCGGCCGACTTGTCTCCAAGGGACTATTGCTGCCTCGGGCACCTTATGGTCGATCTCCTGTGAGTCTAGATTTTCGAATCCGACGCAAAACTTACAGTTAATTGTAAGGTTCAGAGCCTCTTAATGACAATGGAACACACAAATCGCGTCGCGATACAATACGTCGTCCTCCGGCCGACCTGTCTCCAAGGGTCTATTGCTGCCTCGGGCACCTTATGGTCGTTCTCCTGTGAGTCTAGATTTTCGAATCCGACGCAAAACTGACAGTTAATTGTAACGTTCAGAGAATGTTAATGACGATGGAACACACAAATCTTGTCGCGATTCAATACATCGTCATCCAGCCGACTTGTCTCCAAGGGTCTAGTGCTGCCTCGGGCACCTTATGGTCGTTCCTCTGTGAGTCTAGATTTTCGAATCCGACGCAAAACTGACAGTTAATTGTAAGGTTCAGAGCCTCTTAATGACAAGGGAACACACAAATTGCGTCGCGATGCAATACATCGTCCTCCGGCCGATCTGTCTCCGAGGGTCTATTGATGCCTCGGGCACCTTATGGTCGATCTCCTGTGAGTCTAGATTTTCGAATCCGACGGAAACCTGACAGTTAATTGTAACGTTCAGAGCCTGTTAATGACGATGGAACACACAAATCGCGTCGCGATTCAATACATCGTCCTCCAGCCGACTTGTCTCCAAGGGTGTAGTGCTGCCTCGGACACCGTATGGTCGTTCTCCTGTGAGTCTAGATTTTCGAATCCGACGCAAAACTGACAGTTAATTGTAAGGTTCAGAGCCTGTTAATGACAATGGAACACACAAATCGCGTCGCGATTCAATACATCGTCCTCCGGCCGACCTGTCTCCAAGGGTCTATTGCTGCCTCGGGCACCTTGTGGTCGATCCCCTGTGAGTCTAGAATTTCGAATCCGACGCAGTTAATTGTAACGTTCAGAGCCTGTTAATGACGATGGAACACACAAATTGCGTCGCGATTCAGTACATCGTCCTCCGGCCGACCTGTCTCCAAGGGTCTATTGCTGCCTCGGGCACCTTATGGTCGTTCTCCTGTGAGTCTAGATTTTCGAATCCGACGCAAAACTGACAGTTAATTGTAACGTTCAGAGCCTGTTAATGACGATGGAACACACAAATCGCGTCGCGATTCAATACATCGTCCTCCGGCCGACTTGTCTCCAAGGGACTATTGCTGCCTCGGGCACCTTATGGTCGATCTCCTGTGAGTCTAGATTTTCGAAACCGACGCAGTTAATTGTAACGTTCAGTGCCTGTTAATGACGATGGAACACACAAATTGCGTCGCGATTCAATACATCGTCCTCCAGCCGACTTGTCTCCAAGGGTCTAGTGCTGCCTCGGACACTTTATGGTCGTTCTCCTGTGAGTCTAGATTTTCGAATCCGACGCAAAACTGACAGTTAATTGTAAGGTTCAGAGCCTCTTAATGACAATGGAACACACAAATCGCGTCGCGATTCAATACATCGTCCACCGGCCGACCTGCCTCCAAGGGTCTATTGCTGCCTCGGGCACCTTATGGTCGATCTCCTGTCAGTCTAGATTTTCGAATCCGACGCAAACCTGACAGTTAATTGTAACGTTCAGAGCCTGTTAATGACGATGGAACACACAAATCGCGTCGCGATTCAATACATCGTCCTCCAGCCGACTTGTCTCCAAGGGTCTAGTGCTGCCTCGGACACCTTATGGTCGTTCCCTGTGAGTCTAGATTTTCGAATGCGACGCAAAACTGACAGTTAATCGTAAGGTTCAGAGCCTCTTAATGACAATGGAACACACAAATTGCGTCGCGATTCAATTCATCGTCCTCCGGCCGACCTGTCTCCAAGGGTCTATTGCTGCCTCGGGCACCTTATGGTCGTTCTCCTGTGAGTAGAGATTTTTTAATCCGACGCAAAACTGACAGTTAATTGTAACGTTCAGAGCCTGTTAATGACGATGGAACACACAAATTGCGTCGCGATTCAATACATCGTCCTCCAGCCGACCTGTCTCCAAGGGTCTATTGCTGCCTCGGGCACCTTATGGTCGATCTCCTGTGAGTCTAGATTTTCGAATCCGACGCAAAACTGACAGTTAATTGTAAGGTTCAGAGCCTGTTAATGACGATGGAACACACAAATCCCGTCGCGATTCAATACATCGTCCTCCGGCCGACCTGTCTCCAAGGGTCTATTGCTGCCTCGGGCACCTTATGGTCGATCTCCTGTGAGTCTAGATTTTCGAATCCGACGCAAAACTGACAGTTAATTGTAAGATTCAGAGCCTGTTAATGACGATGCAACACACAAATTGCGTCGCGATTCAATACATCGTCCTCCGGCCGACCTGTCTCCAAGGGTCTATTGCTGCCTCGGGCATCTTATGGTCGTTCTCCTGTGAGTCTAGATTTTCGAATCCTACGCAAAACTGACAGTTAATTGTAAGGTTCAGATCCTGTTAATGACGATGGAACACACAAATCGCGTCGCGATTCAATACATCGTCCTCCGGCCGATCTGTCTCCGAGGGTCTATTGATGCCTCGGGCACCTTATGGTCGATCTCCTGTGAGTCTAGATTTTCGAATCCGACGGAAACCTGACAGTTAATTGTAACGTTCAGAGCCTGTTAATGACGATGGAACACACAAATCGCGTCGCGATTCAATACATCGTCCTCCAGCCGACTTGTCTCCAAGGGTCTAGTGCTGCCTCGGACACCGTATGGTCGTTCTCCTGTGAGTCTAGATTTTCGAATCCGACGCAAAACTGACAGTTAATTGTAAGGTTCAGAGCCTCTTAATGACAATGGAACACACAAATCGCGTCGCGATTCAATACATCGTCCTCCGGCCGACCTGTCTCCAAGGGTCTATTGCTGCCTCGGGCACCTTATGGTCGATCTCCTGTGAGTCTAGAATTTCGAATCCGACGCAGTTAATTGTAACGTTCAGAGCCTGTTAATGACGATGGAACACACAAATTGCGTCGCGATTCAGTACATCGTCCTCCGGCCGACCTGTCTCCAAGGGTCTATTGCTGCCTCGGGCACCTTATGGTCGTTCTCCTGTGAGTCTAGATTTTCGAATCCGACGCAAAACTGACAGTTAATTGTAAGGTTCAGAGCCTCTTAATGACAATGGAACACACAAATCGCGTCGCGATTCAATACATCGTCCTCCGGCCGACATGTCTCCAAGGGTCTATTGCTGCCTCGGGCACCTTATGGTCGTTCTCCTGTGAGTATAGATTTTTGAATCCGACGCAAAACTGACAGTTTATTGTAACGTTCAGAGCCTGTTAATGACGATGGAACACACAAATTGCGTCGCGATTCAATACATCGTCCTCCAGCCGACCTGTCTACAAGGGTCTATTGCTGCCTCGGGCACCTTATGGTCGATCTCCTGTGAGTCTAGATTTTCGAATCCGACGCAAAACTGACAGTTAATTGTAACGTTCAGAGCCTGTTAATGACGATGGAACACACAAATCCCGTCGCCATTCAATACATCGTCCTCCGGCCGACCTGTCTCCAAGGGTCTAGTGCTGCCTCGGGCACCTTATGGTCGATCTCCTGTGAGTCTAGATTTTCGAATCCGACGCAAAACTTACAGTTAATTGTAAGGTTCAGAGCCTCTTAATGACAATGGAACACACAAATCGCGTCGCGATACAATACGTCGTCCTCCGGCCGACCTGTCTCCAAGGGTCTATTGCTGCCTCGGGCACCTTATGGTCGTTCTCCTGTGAGTCTAGATTTTCGAATCCGACGCAAAACTGACAGTTAATTGTAAGGTTCAGAGAATGTTAATGACGATGGAACACACAAATCTTGTCGCGATTCAATACATCGTCATCCAGCCGACTTGTCTCCAAGGGTCTAGTGCTGCCTCGGGCACCTTATGGTCGATCTCCTGTGAGTCTAGATTTTCGAATCCGACGCAAACCTGACAGTTAATTGTAACGTTCAGAGCCCGTTAATGACGATGGAACACACAAATCGCGTCGCGATTTAATACATCGTCCTCCAGCCGACTTGTCTCCAAGGGTCTAGTGCTGCCTCGGACACCTTATGGTCGTTCCCTGTGAGTCTAGATTTTCGAATGCGACGCAATACTGACAGATAATCGTAATGTTCAGAGCCTCTTAATGACGATGGAACACACAAATCGCGTCGCGATTCAATACATCGTCCTCCAGCCGACCTGTCTCCAAGGGTCTATTGCTGCCTCGGGCACCTTATGGTCGATCTCCTGTGAGTCTAGATTTTCGAATCCGACGCAAAACTGACAGTTAATTGTAACGTTCAGAGCCTGTTAATGACGATGGAACACACAAATCTTGTCGCGATTCAATACATCGTCCTCCGGCCGACCTGTCTCCAAGGGTCTATTGCTGCCTCGGGCACCTTATGGTCGTTCTCCAGTGAGTCTAAATTTTCGAATCCGACGCAAACCTGACAGTTAATTGTAACGTTCAGAGCCTGTTAATGACGATGGAACACACAAATCCCGTCGCGATTCAATACATCGTCCTCCGGCCGACCTGTCTCCAAGGGTCTATTGCTGCCTCGGGCACCTTATGGTCGATCTCCTGTGAGTCTAGATTTTCGAATCCGACGAAAACCTGACAGTTAATTGTAACGTTCAGAGCCTGTTAATGACGATGGAACACACAAATCGCGTCGCGATTCAATACATCGTCCTCCAGCCGATTTGTCTCCAAGGGTCTATTGCTGCCTCGGGCACCTTATGGTCGATCTCCTGTGAGTCTAGATTTTCGAATCCGACGCAAAACTTACAGTTAATTGTAAGCTTCAGAGCCTCTTAATGACAATGGAACACACAAATCGCGTCGCGATACAATACGTCGTCCTCCGGCCGCCCTGTCTCCAAGGGTCTATTGCTGCCTCGGGCACCTTATGGTCGACCTCCTGTGAGTCTAGATTTTCGAATCCGACGCAAAACTGACAGTTAATTGTAACGTTCAGAGCCTGTTAATGACGATGGAACAGACAAATTGCGTCGCGATTCAATACATCGTCCTCCAGCCGACTTGTCTCCAAGGGTCTAGTGCTGCCTCGGACACCGTATGGTCGTTCTCCTGTGAGTCTAGATTTTCGAATCCGACGCAAAACTGACAGTTAATTGTAAGGCTCATTGCCTCTTAATGACAATGGAACACACAAATCGCGTCGCGATTCAATACATCGTCCTCCGGCCGACTTGTCTCCAAGGGACTATTGCTGCCTCGGGCACCTTATGGTCGATCTCCTGTGAGTCTAGATTTTCGAAACCGACGCAAAACTGACAGTTAATTGTAAGGTTCAGAGCCTCTTAATGACAATGGAACTCACAAATCGCGTCGCGATTCAATACATCGTCCACCGGCCGACCTGCCTCCAAGGGTCTATTGCTGCCTCGGGCACCTTATGGTCGATCTCCTGTGAGTCTAGATTTTCGAATCCGACGCAAAACTGACAGTTAATTGTAAGGTTCAGAGCCTCTTAATGACAATGGAACTCACAAATCGCGTCGCGATTCAATACATCGTCCACCGGCCGACCTACCTCCAAGGGTCTATTGCTGCCTCGGACACCTTATGGTCGTTCTCCTGTGAGTCTAGATTTTCGAATCCGACGCAAAACTGACAGTTAATTGTAAGGTTCAGAGCCTCTTAATGACAATGGAACACACAAATCACGTCGCGATTCAATACATCGTCCTCCGGCCGACCTGTCTCCAAGGGTCTATTGCTGCCTCGGGCACCTTATGGTCGTTCTCCTGTGAGTATTGATTTTTGAATCCGACGCAAAACTGACAGTTAATTGTAACGTTCAGAGCCTGTTAATGACGATGGAACACACAAATTGCGTCGCGATTCAATACATCGTCCTCCAGCCGACCTGTCTCCAAGGGTCTATTGCTGCCTCGGGCACCTTATGGTCGATCTCCTGTGAGGCTAGATTTTCGAATCCGACGCAAACCTGACAGTTAATTGTAACGTTCAGAGCCTGTTAATGACGATGGAACACACAAATCCCGTCGCGATTCAATACATCGTCCTCCGGCCGACCTGTCTCCAAGGGTCTAGTGCTGCCTCGGGCACCTTATGGTCGATCTCCTGTGAGTCTAGATTTTCGAATCCGACGCAAAACTTACAGTTAATTATAAGGTTCAGAGCCTCTTAATGACAATGGAACACACAAATCGCGTCGCGATTCAATACATCGTGCTCCGGCCGACTTGTCTCCAAGGGACTATTGCTGCCTCGGGCACCTTATGGTCGATCTCCTGTGAGTCTAGATTTTCGAATCCGACGCAAAATTTACAGTTAATTGTAAGGTTCAGAGCCTCTTAATGACAATGGAACACACAAATCGCGTCGCGATACAATACGTCGTCCTCCGGCCGACCTGTCTCCAAGGGTCTATTGCTGCCTCGGGCACCTTATGGTCGTTCTCCTGTGAGTCTAGATTTTCGAATCCGACGCAAAACTGACAGTTAATTGTAACGTTCAGAGAATGTTAATGACGATGGAACACACAAATCTTGTCGCGCTTCAATACATCGTCATCCAGCCGACTTGTCTCCAAGGGTCTAGTGCTGCCTCGGGCACCTTATGGTCGTTCCTCTGTGAGTCTAGATTTTCGAATCCGACGCAAAACTGACAGTTAATTGCAAGGTTCAGAGGCTGTTAATGACAATGGAACACACAAATTGCGTCGCGATTCAATACATCGTCCTCCGGCCGACTTGTCCCCGAGGGTCTACTGCTGCCTCGGGCACCTTATGGTCGATCTCCTGTGAGTCTAGATTTTCGAATCCGACGCAAACCTGACAGTTAATTGTAACGTTCAGAGCCTGTTAATGACGATGGAACACACAAATCGCGTCGCGATTCAATACATCGTCCTCCAGCCGACTTGTCTCCAAGGGTCTAGTGCTGCCTCGGACACCTTATGGTCGATCTCCTGTGAGTCTAGATTTTCGAATCCGACGCAAAACTTACAGTTAATTGTAAGGTTCTGAGCCTCTTAATGACAATGGAACACACAAATCGCGTCGCGATTCAATACATCGTGCTCCGGCCGACTTGTCTCCAAGGGACTATTGCTGCCTCGGGCACCTTATGGTCGATCTCCTGTGAGTCTAGATTTTCGAATCCGACGCAAAACTTACAGTTAATTGTAAGGTTCAGAGCCTCTTAATGACAATGGAACACACAAATCGCGTCGCGATACAATACGTCGTCCTCCGGCCGACCTGTCTCCAAGGGTCTATTGCTGCCTCGGGCACCTTATGGTCGTCCTCCTGTGAGTCTAGATTTTCGAATCCGACGCAAAACTGACAGTTAATTGTAACGTTCAGAGCCTGTTAATGACGATGGAACACACAAATCGCGTCGCGATTCAATACATCGTCCTCCGGCCGACTTGTCTCCAAGGGACTATTGCTGCCTCGGGCACCTTATGGTCGATCTCCTGTGAGTCTAGATTTTCGAAACCGACGCAGTTAATTGTAACGTTCAGTGCCTGTTAATGACGATGGAACACACAAATTGCGTCGCGATTCAATACATCGTCCTCCAGCCGACTTGTCTCCAAGGGTCTAGTGCTGCCTCGGACACCTTATGGTCGTTCTCCTGTGAGTCTAGATTTTCGAATCCGACGCAAAACTGACAGTTAATTGTAAGGTTCAGAGCCTCTTAATGACAATGGAACACACAAATCGCGTCGCGATTCAATACATCGTCCACCGGCCGACCTGCCTCCAAGGGTCTATTGCTGCCTCGGGCAGCTTATGGTCGATCTCCTGTCAGTCTAGATTTTCGAATCCGACGCAAACCTGACAGTTAATTGTAACGTTCAGAGCCTGTTAATGACGATGGAACACACAAATCGCGTCGCGATTCAATACATCGTCCTCCAGCCGACTTGTCTCCAAGGGTCTAGTGCTGCCTCGGACACCTTATGGTCGTTCCCTGTGAGTCTAGATTTTCGAATGCGACGCAAAACTGACAGTTAATCGTAAGGTTCAGAGCCTCTTAATGACAATGGAACACACAAATTGCGTCGCGATTCAATTCATCGTCCTCCGGCCGACCTGTCTCCAAGGGTCTATTGCTGCCTCGGGCACCTTATGGTCGTTCTCCTGTGAGTAGAGATTTTTTAATCCGACGCAAAACTGACAGTTAATTGTAACGTTCAGAGCCTGTTAATGACGATGGAACACACAAATTGCGTCGCGATTCAATACATCGTCCTCCAGCCGACCTGTCTCCAAGGGTCTATTGCTGCCTCGGGCACCTTATGGTCGATCTCCTGTGAGTCTAGATTTTCGAATCCGACGCAAAACTGACAGTTAATTGTAAGGTTCAGAGCCTGTTAATGACGATGGAACACACAAATCCCGTCGCGATTCAATACATCGTCCTCCGGCCGACCTGTCTCCAAGGGTCTATTGCTGCCTCGGGCACCTTATGGTCGATCTCCTGTGAGTCTAGATTTTCGAATCCGACGCAAAACTGACAGTTAATTGTAAGATTCAGAGCCTGTTAATGACGATGGAACACACAAATTGCGTCGCGATTCAATACATCGTCCTCCGGCCGACCTGTCTCCAAGGGTCTATTGCTGCCTCGGGCATCTTATGGTCGTTCTCCTGTGAGTCTAGATTTTCGAATCCTACGCAAAACTGACAGTTAATTGTAAGGTTCAGATCCTGTTAATGACGATGGAACACACAAATCGCGTTGCGATTCAATACATCGTCCTCCAGCCGACTTGTCTCCAAGGGTCTAGTGCTGCCTCGGGCACCTTATGGTCGTTCCTCTGTGAGTCTAGATTTTCGAATCCGACGCAAAACTGACAGTTAATTGTAAGGTTCAGAGCCTCTTAATGACAATGGAACACACAAATTGCGTCGCGATTCAATACATCGTCCTCCGGCCGATCTGTCTCCGAGGGTCTATTGATGCCTCGGGCACCTTATGGTCGATCTCCTGTGAGTCTAGATTTTCGAATCCGACGGAAACCTGACAGTTAATTGTAACGTTCAGAGCCTGTTAATGACGATGGAACACACAAATCGCGTCGCGATTCAATACATCGTCCTCCAGCCGACTTGTCTCCAAGGGTCTAGTGCTGCCTCGGACACCGTATGGTCGTTCTCCTGTGAGTCTAGATTTTCGAATCCGACGCAAAACTGACAGTTAATTGTAAGGTTCAGAGCCTCTTAATGACAATGGAACACACAAATCGCGTCGCGATTCAATACATCGTCCTCCGGCCGACCTGTCTCCAAGGGTCTATTGCTGCCTCGGGCACCTTATGGTCGATCTCCTGTGAGTCTAGAATTTCGAATCCGACGCAGTTAATTGTAACGTTCAGAGCCTGTTAATGACGATGGAACACACAAATTGCGTCGCGATTCAGTACATCGTCCTCCGGCCGACCTGTCTCCAAGGGTCTATTGCTGCCTCGGGCACCTTATGGTCGTTCTCCTGTGAGTCTAGATTTTCGAATCCGACGCAAAACTGACAGTTAATTGTAAGGTTCAGAGCCTCTTAATGACAATGGAACACACAAATCGCGTCGCGATTCAATACATCGTCCTCCGGCCGACATGTCTCCAAGGGTCTATTGCTGCCTCGGACACCTTATGGTCGTTCTCCTGTGAGTATAGATTTTTGAATCCGACGCAAAACTGACAGTTTATTGTAACGTTCAGAGCCTGTTAATGACGATGGAACACACAAATTGCGTCGCGATTCAATACATCGTCCTCCAGCCGACCTGTCTACAAGGGTCTATTGCTGCCTCGGGCACCTTATGGTCGATCTCCTGTGAGTCTAGATTTTCGAATCCGACGCAAAACTGACAGTTAATTGTAACGTTCAGAGCCTGTTAATGACGATGGAACACACAAATCCCGTCGCGATTCAATACATCGTCCTCCGGCCGACCTGTCTCCAAGGGTCTAGTGCTGCCTCGGGCACCTTATGGTCGATCTCCTGTGAGTCTAGATTTTCGAATCCGACGCAAAACTTACAGTTAATTGTAAGGTTCAGAGCCTCTTAATGACAATGGAACACACAAATCGCGTCGCGATACAATACGTCGTCCTCCGGCCGACCTGTCTCCAAGGGTCTATTGCTGCCTCGGGCACCTTATGGTCGTTCTCCTGTGAGTCTAGATTTTCGAATCCGACGCAAAACTGACAGTTAATTGTAAGGTTCAGAGAATGTTAATGACGATGGAACACACAAATCTTGTCGCGATTCAATACATCGTCATCCAGCCGACTTGTCTCCAAGGGTCTAGTGCTGCCTCGGGCACCTTATGGTCGATCTCCTGTGAGTCTAGATTTTCGAATCCGACGCAAACCTGACAGTTAATTGTAACGTTCAGAGCCCGTTAATGACGATGGAACACACAAATCGCGTCGCGATTTAATACATCGTCCTCCAGCCGACTTGTCTCCAAGGGTCTAGTGCTGCCTCGGACACCTTATGGTCGTTCCCTGTGAGTCTAGATTTTCGAATGCGACGCAATACTGACAGATAATCGTAATGTTCAGAGCCTCTTAATGACGATGGAACACACAAATCGCGTCGCGATTCAATACATCGTCCTCCAGCCGACCTGTCTCCAAGGGTCTATTGCTGCCTCGGGCACCTTATGGTCGATCTCCTGTGAGTCTAGATTTTCGAATCCGACGCAAAACTGACAGTTAATTGTAACGTTCAGAGCCTGTTAATGACGATGGAACACACAAATCTTGTCGCGATTCAATACATCGTCCTCCGGCCGACCTGTCTCCAAGGGTCTATTGCTGCCTCGGGCACCTTATGGTCGTTCTCCAGTGAGTCTAAATTTTCGAATCCGACGCAAACCTGACAGTTAATTGTAACGTTCAGAGCCTGTTAATGACGATGGAACACACAAATCCCGTCGCGATTCAATACATCGTCCTCCGGCCGACCTGTCTCCAAGGGTCTATTGCTGCCTCGGGCACCTTATGGTCGATCTCCTGTGAGTCTAGATTTTCGAATCCGACGCAAAACTGACAGTTAATTGTAAGGTTCAGAGCCTGTTAATGACGATGGAACACACAAATCCCGTCGCGATTCAATACATCGTCCTCCGGCCGACCTGTCTCCAAGGGTCTATTGCTGCCTCGGGCACCTTATGGTCGATCTCCTGTGAGTCTAGATTTTCGAATCCGACGCAAAACTGACAGTTAATTGTAAGATTCAGAGCCTGTTAATGACGATGGAACACACAAATTGCGTCGCGATTCAATACATCGTCCTCCGGCCGACCTGTCTCCAAGGGTCTATTGCTGCCTCGGGCATCTTATGGTCGTTCTCCTGTGAGTCTAGATTTTCGAATCCTACGCAAAACTGACAGTTAATTGTAAGGTTCAGATCCTGTTAATGACGATGGAACACACAAATCGCGTTGCGATTCAATACATCGTCCTCCAGCCGACTTGTCTCCAAGGGTCTAGTGCTGCCTCGGGCACCTTATGGTCGTTCCTCTGTGAGTCTAGATTTTCGAATCCGACGCAAAACTGACAGTTAATTGTAAGGTTCAGAGCCTCTTAATGACAATGGAACACACAAATTGCGTCGCGATTCAATACATCGTCCTCCGGCCGATCTGTCTCCGAGGGTCTATTGATGCCTCGGGCACCTTATGGTCGATCTCCTGTGAGTCTAGATTTTCGAATCCGACGGAAACCTGACAGTTAATTGTAACGTTCAGAGCCTGTTAATGACGATGGAACACACAAATCGCGTCGCGATTCAATACATCGTCCTCCAGCCGACTTGTCTCCAAGGGTCTAGTGCTGCCTCGGACACCGTATGGTCGTTCTCCTGTGAGTCTAGATTTTCGAATCCGACGCAAAACTGACAGTTAATTGTAAGGTTCAGAGCCTCTTAATGACAATGGAACACACAAATCGCGTCGCGATTCAATACATCGTCCTCCGGCCGACCTGTCTCCAAGGGTCTATTGCTGCCTCGGGCACCTTATGGTCGATCTCCTGTGAGTCTAGAATTTCGAATCCGACGCAGTTAATTGTAACGTTCAGAGCCTGTTAATGACGATGGAACACACAAATTGCGTCGCGATTCAGTACATCGTCCTCCGGCCGACCTGTCTCCAAGGGTCTATTGCTGCCTCGGGCACCTTATGGTCGTTCTCCTGTGAGTCTAGATTTTCGAATCCGACGCAAAACTGACAGTTAATTGTAAGGTTCAGAGCCTCTTAATGACAATGGAACACACAAATCGCGTCGCGATTCAATACATCGTCCTCCGGCCGACATGTCTCCAAGGGTCTATTGCTGCCTCGGGCACCTTATGGTCGTTCTCCTGTGAGTATAGATTTTTGAATCCGACGCAAAACTGACAGTTTATTGTAACGTTCAGAGCCTGTTAATGACGATGGAACACACAAATTGCGTCGCGATTCAATACATCGTCCTCCAGCCGACCTGTCTACAAGGGTCTATTGCTGCCTCGGGCACCTTATGGTCGATCTCCTGTGAGTCTAGATTTTCGAATCCGACGCAAAACTGACAGTTAATTGTAACGTTCAGAGCCTGTTAATGACGATGGAACACACAAATCCCGTCGCCATTCAATACATCGTCCTCCGGCCGACCTGTCTCCAAGGGTCTAGTGCTGCCTCGGGCACCTTATGGTCGATCTCCTGTGAGTCTAGATTTTCGAATCCGACGCAAAACTTACAGTTAATTGTAAGGTTCAGAGCCTCTTAATGACAATGGAACACACAAATCGCGTCGCGATACAATACGTCGTCCTCCGGCCGACCTGTCTCCAAGGGTCTATTGCTGCCTCGGGCACCTTATGGTCGTTCTCCTGTGAGTCTAGATTTTCGAATCCGACGCAAAACTGACAGTTAATTGTAAGGTTCAGAGAATGTTAATGACGATGGAACACACAAATCTTGTCGCGATTCAATACATCGTCATCCAGCCGACTTGTCTCCAAGGGTCTAGTGCTGCCTCGGGCACCTTATGGTCGATCTCCTGTGAGTCTAGATTTTCGAATCCGACGCAAACCTGACAGTTAATTGTAACGTTCAGAGCCCGTTAATGACGATGGAACACACAAATCGCGTCGCGATTTAATACATCGTCCTCCAGCCGACTTGTCTCCAAGGGTCTAGTGCTGCCTCGGACACCTTATGGTCGTTCCCTGTGAGTCTAGATTTTCGAATGCGACGCAATACTGACAGATAATCGTAATGTTCAGAGCCTCTTAATGACGATGGAACACACAAATCGCGTCGCGATTCAATACATCGTCCTCCAGCCGACCTGTCTCCAAGGGTCTATTGCTGCCTCGGGCACCTTATGGTCGATCTCCTGTGAGTCTAGATTTTCGAATCCGACGCAAAACTGACAGTTAATTGTAACGTTCAGAGCCTGTTAATGACGATGGAACACACAAATCTTGTCGCGATTCAATACATCGTCCTCCGGCCGACCTGTCTCCAAGGGTCTATTGCTGCCTCGGGCACCTTATGGTCGTTCTCCAGTGAGTCTAAATTTTCGAATCCGACGCAAACCTGACAGTTAATTGTAACGTTCAGAGCCTGTTAATGACGATGGAACACACAAATCCCGTCGCGATTCAATACATCGTCCTCCGGCCGACCTGTCTCCAAGGGTCTATTGCTGCCTCGGGCACCTTATGGTCGATCTCCTGTGAGTCTAGATTTTCGAATCCGACGAAAAACTGACAGTTAATTGTAACGTTCAGAGCCTGTTAATGACGATGGAACACACAAATCGCGTCGCGATTCAATACATCGTCCTCCAGCCGATTTGTCTCCAAGGGTCTATTGCTGCCTCGGGCACCTTATGGTCGATCTCCTGTGAGTCTAGATTTTCGAATCCGACGCAAAACTTACAGTTAATTGTAAGCTTCAGAGCCTCTTAATGACAATGGAACACACAAATCGCGTCGCGATACAATACGTCGTCCTCTGGCCGACCTGTCTCCAAGGGTCTATTGCTGCCTCGGGCACCTTATGGTCGACCTCCTGTGAGTCTAGATTTTCGAATCCGACGCAAAACTGACAGTTAATTGTAACGTTCAGAGCCTGTTAATGACGATGGAACAGACAAATTGCGTCGCGATTCAATACATCGTCCTCCAGCCGACTTGTCTCCAAGGGTCTAGTGCTGCCTCGGACACCGTATGGTCGTTCTCCTGTGAGTCTAGATTTTCGAATCCGACGCAAAACTGACAGTTAATTGTAAGGCTCATTGCCTCTTAATGACAATGGAACACACAAATCGCGTCGCGATTCAATACATCGTCCTCCGGCCGACTTGTCTCCAAGGGACTATTGCTGCCTCGGGCACCTTATGGTCGATCTCCTGTGAGTCTAGATTTTCGAAACCGACGCAAAACTGACAGTTAATTGTAAGGTTCAGAGCCTCTTAATGACAATGGAACTCACAAATCGCGTCGCGATTCAATACATCGTCCACCGGCCGACCTGCCTCCAAGGGTCTATTGCTGCCTCGGGCACCTTATGGTCGATCTCCTGTGAGTCTAGATTTTCGAATCCGACGCAAAACTGACAGTTAATTGTAAGGTTCAGAGCCTCTTAATGACAATGGAACTCACAAATCGCGTCGCGATTCAATACATCGTCCACCGGCCGACCTGCCTCCAAGGGTCTATTGCTGCCTCGGGCACCTTATGGTCGATCTCCTGTGAGTCTAGATTTTCGAATCCGACGCAAAACTGACAGTTAATTGTAAGGCTCATTGCCTCTTAATGACAATGGAACACACAAATCGCGTCGCGATTCAATACATCGTCCTCCGGCCGACTTGTCTCCAAGGGACTATTGCTGCCTCGGGCACCTTATGGTCGATCTCCTGTGAGTCTAGATTTTCGAAACCGACGCAAAACTGACAGTTAATTGTAACGTTCAGAGCCTGTTAATGACGATGGAACCGACAAATTGCGTCGCGATTCAATACATCGTCCTCCAGCCGACTTGTCTCCAAGGGTCTAGTGCTGCCTCGGACACCTTATGGTCGTTCTCCTGTGAGTCTAGATTTTCGAATCCGACGCAAAACTGACAGTTAATTGTAAGGTTCAGAGCCTCTTAATGACAATGGAACTCACAAATCGCGTCGCGATTCAATACATCGTCCACCGGCCGACCTGCCTCTAAGGGTCTATTGCTGCCTCGGGCACCTTATGGTCGATCTCCTGTGAGTCTAGATTTTCGAATCCGACGCAAAACTGACAGTTAATTGTAAGGTTCAGAGCCTGTTAATGACGATGGAACACACAAATTGAGTCGGGATTCAGTACATCGTCCTCCGGCCGACCTGTCTCCAAGGGTCTATTGCTGCCTCGGGCATCTTATGGTCGTTCTCCTGTGAGTCTAGATTTTCGAATCCGACGCAAAACTGACAGTTAATTGTAAGGTTCAGAGCCTGTTAATGACGATGGAACACACAAATCTTGTCGCGATTCAATACATCGTCATCCAGCCGACTTGTCTCCAAGGGTCTAGTGCTGCCTCGGGCACCTTATGGTCGTTCCTCTGTGAGTCTAGATTTTCGAATCCGACGCAAAACTGACAGTTAATTGTAAGGTTCAGAGCCTCTTAATGACAATGGAACACACAAATTGCGTCGCGATTCAATACATCGTCCTCCGGCCGACCTGTCTCCGAGGGTCTACTGCTGCCTCGGGCACCTTATGGTCGATCTCCTGTGAGACTAGATTTTCGAATCCGACGCAAACCTGACAGTTAATTGTAACGTTCAGAGCCTGTTAATGACGATGGAACACACAAATCGCGTCGCGATTCAATACATCGTCCTCCAGCCGACTTGTCTCCAAGGGTCTAGTGCTGCCTCGGACACCTTATGGTCGTTCCCTGTGAGTCTAGGTTTTCGAATGCGACGCAAAACTGACAGTTAATCGTAAGGTTCAGAGCCTCTTAATGACAATCGAACACAGAAAATGCGTCGCGATTCAATTCATCGTCCTCCGGCCGACCTGTCTCCAAGGGTCTATTGCTGCCTCGGGCACCTTATGGTCGTTCTCCTGAGAGTAGAGATTTTTCAATCCGACGCAAAACTGACAGTTAATTGTAACGTTCAGAGCCTGTTAATGACGATGGAACACACAAATTGCGTCGCGATTCAATACATCGTCCTCCAGCCGACCTGTCTCCAAGGGTCTATTGCTGCCTCGGGCACCTTATGGTCGATCTCCTGTGAGTCTAGAATTTCGAATCCGACGCAGTTAATTGTAACGTTCAGAGCCTGTTAATGACGATGGAACACACAAATTGCGTCGCGATTCAGTACATCGTCCTCCGGCCGACCTGTCTCCAAGGGTCTATTGCTGCCTCGGGCACCTTATGGTCGTTCTCCTGTGAGTCTAGATTTTCGAATCCGACGCAAAACTGACAGTTAATTGTAAGGTTCAGAGCCTCTTAATGACAATGGAACACACAAATCGCGTCGCGATTCAATACATCGTCCTCCGGCCGACCTGTCTCCAAGGGTCTATTGCTGCCTCGGGCACCTTATGGTCGTTCTCCTGTGAGTATAGATTTTTGAATCCGACGCAAAACTGACAGTTTATTGTAACGTTCAGAGCCTGTTAATGACGATGGAACACACAAATTGCGTCGCGATTCAATACATCGTCCTCCAGCCGACCTGTCTCCAAGGGTCTATTGCTGCCTCGGGCACCTTATGGTCGATCTCCTGTAAGTCTAGATTTTCGAATCCGACGCAAAACTGACAGTTAATTGTAACGTTCAGAGCCTGTTAATGACGATGGAACACACAAATCCCGTCGCCATTCAATACATCGTCCTCCGGCCGACCTGTCTCCAAGGGTCTAGTGCTGCCTCGGGCACCTTATGGTCGATCTCCTGTGAGTCTAGATTTTCGAATCCGACGCAAAACTTACAGTTAATTGTAAGGTTCAGAGCCTCTTAATGACAATGGAACACACAAATCGCGTCGCGATACAATACGTCGTCCTCCGGCCGACCTGTCTCCAAGGGTCTATTGCTGCCTCGGGCACCTTATGGTCGTTCTCCTGTGAGTCTAGATTTTCGAATCCGACGCAAAACTGACAGTTAATTGTAAGGTTCAGAGAATGTTAATGACGATGGAACACACAAATCTTGTCGCGATTCAATACATCGTCATCCAGCCGACTTGTCTCCAAGGGTCTAGTGCTGCCTCGGGCACCTTATGGTCGATCTCCTGTGAGTCTAGATTTTCGAATCCGACGCAAACCTGACAGTTAATTGTAACGTTCAGAGCCCGTTAATGACGATGGAACACACAAATCGCGTCGCGATTTAATACATCGTCCTCCAGCCGACTTGTCTCCAAGGGTCTAGTGGTGCCTCGGACACCTATTGGTCGTTCCCTGTGAGTCTAGATTTTCGAATGCGACGCAATACTGACAGAAAATCGTAATGTTCAGAGCCTCTTAATGACGATGGAACACACAAATCGCGTCGCGATTCAATACATCGTCCTCCAGCCGACCTGTCTCCAAGGGTCTATTGCTGCCTCGGGCACCTTATGGTCGATCTCCTGTGAGTCTAGATTTTCGAATCCGACGCAAAACTGACAGTTAATTGTAACGTTCAGAGCCTGTTAATGACGATGGAACACACAAATCTTGTCGCGATTCAATACATCGTCCTCCGGCCGACCTGTCTCCAAGGGTCTATTGCTGCCTCGGGCACCTTATGGTCGTTCTCCAGTGAGTCTAGATTTTCGAATCCGACGCAAAACTGACAGTTGATTGTAACGTTCAGAGCCTGTTAATGACGATGGAACACACAAATCGCGTCACGATTCAATACATCGTCCTCCAGCCGACTTGTCTCCAAGGGTCTAGTGCTGCCTCGGGCACCTTATGGTCGTTCCTCTGTGAGTCTAGATTTTCGAATCCGACGCAAAACTGACAGTTAATTGTAAGGTTCAGAGCCTCTTAATGACAATGGAACAAACAAATTGCGTCGCGATTCAATACATCGTCCTCCGGCCGACCTGTCTCCATGGGTCTATTGCTGCCTCGGGCACCTGATGGTCGATCTCCTGTGAGTCTAGATATTCGAATCCGACGCAAAACTGACAGTTAATCGTAAGGTTCAGAGCCTGTTAATGACGATGGAACACACAAATCGCTTCGCGATTCAACACATCGTCCTCCAGCCGACTTGTCTCCATGGGTCTATAGCTGCCTCGGGCACCTTATGGTCGTTCTCCTGTGAGTCTAGATTTTCGAATCCGACGCAAAACTGACAGTTAATTGTAACGTTCAGAGCCTGTTAATGACGATGGAACACACAAATCGCGTCGCGATTCAATACATCGTCCTCCGGCCGACCTGTCTCCAAGGGTCTATTGCTGCCTCGGGCACCTTATGGTCGATCTCCTGTGAGTCTAGATTTTCGAATCCGACGCAAACCTGACAGTTAATTGTAACGTTCAGAGCCTGTTAATGACGATGGAACACACAAATCCCGTCGCGATTCAATACATCGTCCTCCGGCCGACCTGTCTCCAAGGGTCTATTGCTGCCTCGGGCACCTTATGGTCGATCTCCTGTGAGTCTAGATTTTCGAATCCGACGCAAAACTTACAGTTAATTGTAAGCTTCAGAGCCTCTTAATAACAATGGAACGCACAAATCGCGTCGCGATACAATACGTCGTCCTCCGGCCGACCTGTCTCCAAGGGTCTATTGCTGCCTCGGGCACCTTATGGTCGACCTCCTGTGAGTCTAGATTTTCGAATCCGACGCAAAACTGACAGTTAATTGTAACGTTCAGAGCCTGTTAATGACGATGGAAAAGACAAATTGCGTCGCGATTCAATACATCGTCCTCCAGCCGACTTGTCTCCAAGGGTCTAGTGCTGCCTCGGACACCGTATGGTCGTTCTCCTGTGAGTCTAGATTTTCGAATCCGACGCAAAACTGACAGTTAATTGTAAGGCTCATTGCCTCTTAATGACAATGGAACACACAAATCGCGTCGCGATTCAATACATCGTCCTCCGGCCGACTTGTCTCCAAGGGACTATTGCTGCCTCGGGCACCTTATGGTCGATCTCCTGTGAGTCTAGATTTTCGAAACCGACGCAGTTAATTGTAACGTTCAGTGCCTGTTAATGACGATGGAACACACAAATTGCGTCGCGATTCAATACATCGTCCTCCAGCCGACCTGTCTCCAAGGGTCTAGTGCTGCCTCGGACACCTTATGGTCGTTCTCCTGTGAGTCTAGATTTTCGAATCCGACGCAAAACTGACAGTTAATTGTAAGGTTCAGAGCCTCTTAATGACAATGGAACTCACAAATCGCGTCGCGATTCAATACATCGTCCACCGGCCGACCTGCCTCCAAGGGTCTATTGCTGCCTCGGGCACCTTATGGTCGATCTCCTGTGAGTCTAGATTTTCGAATCCGACGCAAAACTGACAGTTAATTGTAAGGTTCAGAGCCTGTTAATGACGATGGAACACACAAATTGAGTCGCGATTCAGTACATCGTCCTCCGGCCGACCTGTCTCCAAGGGTCTATTGCTGCCTCGGGCACCTTATGGTCGTTCTCCTGTGAGTCTAGATTTTCGAATCCGACGCAAAACTGACAGTTAATTGTAACGTTCAGAGCCTGTTAGTGACGATGGAACACACAAATCGCGTCGCGATTCAATACATCGTCCTCCAGCCGACTTGTCTCCAAGGGTCTAGTGCTGCCTCGGACACCTTATGGTCGTTCCCTGTGAGTCTAGATTTTCGAATGCGACGCAAAACTGACAGTTAATCGTAAGGTTCAGAGCCTCTTAATGACAATGGAACACACAAATTGCGTCGCGATTCAATTCATTGTCCTCCGGCCGACCTGTCTCCAAGGGTCTACTGCTGCCTCGGGCACCTTATCGTCGTTCTCCTGAGAGTAGAGATTTTTTAATCCGACGCAAAACTGACAGTTAATTGTAACGTTCAGAGCCTGTTAATGACGATGGAACACACAAATTGCGTCGCGAGTCAATACATCGTCCTCCAGCCGACCTGTCTCCAAGGGTCTATTGCTGCCTCGGGCACCTTATGGTCGATCTCCTGTGAGTCTAGATTTTCGAATCCGACGCAAAACTGACAGTTAATTGTAACGTTCAGAGCCTGTTAATGACGATGGAACACACAAATCCCGTCGCGATTCAATACATCGTCCTCCGGCCGACCTGTCTCCAAGGGTCTATTGCTGCCTCGGGCACCTTATGGTCGATCTCCTGTGAGTCTAGATTTTCGAATCCGACGCAAAACTGACAGTTAATTGTAAGATTCAGAGCCTGTTAATGACGATGGAACACACAAATTGCGTCGCGATTCAATACATCGTCCTCCGGCCGACCTGTCTCCAAGGGTCTATTGCTGCCTCGGGCACCTTATGGTCGTTCTCCTGTGAGTCTAGATTTTCGAATCCGACGCAAAACTGACAGTTAATTGTAAGGTTCAGAGCCTGTTAATGACGATGGAACACACAAATCGCGTCGCGATTCAATACATCGTCCTCCAGCCGACTTGTCTCCAAGGGTCTAGTGCTGCCTCGGGCACCTTATGGTCGTTCCTCTGTGAGTCTAGATTTTCGAATCCGACGCAAAACTGACAGTTAATTGTAAGGTTCAGAGCCTCTTAATGACAATGGAACACACAAATTGCGTCGCGATTCAATACATCGTCCTCCGGCCGATCTGTCTCCGAGGGTCTATTGCTGCCTCGGGCACCTTATGGTCGATCTCCTGTGAGTCTAGATTTTCGAATCCGACGCAAACCTGACAGTTAATTGTAACGTTCAGAGCCTATTAATGACGATGGAACACACAAATCGCGTCGCGATTCAATACATCGTCCTCCAGCCGACTTGTCTCCAAGGGTCTAGTGCTGCCTCGGACACCGTATGGTCGTTCTCCTGTGAGTCTAGATTTTCGAATCCGACGCAAAACTGACAGTTAATTGTAAGGTTCAGAGCCTCTTAATGACAATGGAACACACAAATCGCGTCGCGATTCAATACATCGTCCTCCGGCCGAACTGTCTACAAGGGTCTATTGCTGCCTCGGGCACCTTATGGTCGATCTCCTGTGAGTCTAGAATTTCGAATCCGACGCAGTTAATTGTAACGTTCAGAGCCTGTTAATGACGATGGAACACACAAATTGCGTCGCGATTCAGTACATCGTCCTCCGGCCGACCTGTCTCCAAGGGTCTATTGCTGCCTCGGGCACCTTATGGTCGTTCTCCTGTGAGTCTAGATTTTCGAATCCGACGCAAAACTGACAGTAAATTGTAAGGTTCAGAGCCTGTTAATGACGATGGAACACACAAATCTTGTCGCGATTCAATACATCGTCATCCAGCCGACTTGTCTCCAAGGGTCTAGTGCTGCCTCGGGCACCTTATGGTCGTTCCTCTGTGAGTCTAGATTTTCGAATCCGACGCAAAACTGACAGTTAATTGTAAGGTTCAGAGCCTCTTAATGACAATGGAACACACAAATTGCGTCGCGATTCAATACATCGTCCTCCGGCCGACCTGTCTCCGAGGGTCTATTGCTGCCTCGGGCACCTTATGGTCGATCTCCTGTGAGTCTAGATTTTCGAATCCGACGCAAACCTGACAGTTAATTGTAACGTTCAGAGCCTGTTAATGACGATGGAACACACAAATCGCGTCGCGATTCAATACATCGTCCTCCAGCCGACTTGTCTCCAAGGGTCTAGTGCTGCCTCGGACACCTTATGGTCGTTCCCTGTGAGTCTAGATTTTCGAATGCGACGCAAAACTGACAGTTAATCGTGAGGTTCAGAGCCTCTTAATGACAATGGAACACACAAATTGCGTCGCGATTCAATTCATCGTCCTCCGGCCGACCTGTCTCCAAGGGTCTATTGCTGCCTCGGGCACCTTATGGTCGTTCTCCTGTGAGTAGAGATTTTTGAATCCGACGCAAAACTGACAGTTAATTGTAACGTTCAGAGCCTGTTAATGACGATGGAACACACAAATTGCGTCGCGATTCAATACATCGTCGTCCAGCCGACTTGTCTCCAAGGGTCTAGTGCTGCCTCGGACACCGTATGGTTGTTCTCCTGTGAGTCTAGATTTTCGAATCCGACGCAAAACTGACAGTTAATTGTAAGGTTCAGAGCCTCTTAATGACAATGGAACACACAAATCGCGTCGCGATTCAATACATCGTCCTCCGGCCGACCTGTCTCCAAGGGTCTATTGCTGCCTCGGGCACCTTATGGTCGATCTCCTGTGAGTCTAGAATTTCGAATCCGACGCAGTTAATTGTAACGTTCAGAGTCTGTTAATGACGATGGAACACACAAATCCCGTCGCGATTCAATACATCGTCCTCCGGCCGACCTGTCTCCAAGGGTCTATTGCTGCCTCGGGCACATTATGGTCGATCCCCTGTGAGTCTAGATTTTCGAATCCGACGCAAAACTGACAGTTAATTGTAACGTTCAGAGCCAGTTAATGACGATGGAACACACAAATCCCGTCGCGATTCAATACATCGTCCTCCGGCCGACCTGTCTCCAAGGGTCTATTGCTGCCTCGGGCACCTTATGGTCGATCTCCTGTGAGTCTAGATTTTCGAATCCAACGCAAAACTGACAGTTAATTGTAACGTTCAGAGCCTGTTAATGACGATGGAACACACAAATTGCGTCGCGAGTCAATACATCGTCCTCCGGCCGACCTGTCTCCAAGGGTCTATTGCTGCCTCGGGCACCTTATGGTCGATCTCCTGTGAGTCTAGATTTTCGAATCCGACGCAAAACTGACAGTTAATTGTAAGGTTCAGAGCCTGTTAATGACGATGGAACACACAAATCGCGTCGCGATTCAATACATCGTCCTCAGGCCGACCTGTCTCCAAGGGTCTATTGCTGCCTCGGGCACCTTATGGTCGTTCTCCTGTGAGTCTAGATTTTCGAATCCGACGCAAAACTGACAGTTAATTGTAACGTTCAGAGCCTATTAATGACGATGCAACACACAAATCGCGTCGCGATTCAATACATCGTCCTCCAGCCGACCTGTCTCCAAGGGTCTAGTGCTGCCTCGGGCACCTTATGGTCGTTCCTCTGTGAGTTTAGATTTTCGAATCCGACGCAAAACTGACAGTTAATTGTAAGGTTCAGAGCCTCTTAATGACAATGGAAGACACAAATTGCGTCGCGATTCAATACATCGTCCTCCGGCCGACCTGTCTCCAAGGGTCTATTGCTGCCTCGGGCACCTTATGGTCGATCTCCAGTGAGTCTAGATTTTCGAATCCGACGCAAACCTGACAGTTAATTGTAACGTTCAGAGCCTGTAAATGACGATGGAACACACAAATCGCGGCTCGATTCAATACATCGTCCTCCAGCCGACTTGTCTCCAAGGGTCTAGTGCTGCCTCGGGCACCTTATTGTCGTTCTCCTGTGAGTCTAGATTTTCGAATGCGACGCAAAACTGACAGTTAATCGTAAGGTTCAGAGCCTCTTAATGACAATGGAACACACAAACTGCGTCGCGATTCAATACATCGTCCTCCGGCCGACCTGTCTCCAAGTGTCTATTGCTGCCTCGGGCACCTTATGGTCGTTCTCCTGTGAGTCTAGATTTTCGAATCCGAAGCAAAACTGACAGTTAATTGTAACGTTCAGAGCCTGTTAATGACGATGGAACACACAAATTGCGTCGCGATTCAATTCATCGTCCTCCGGCCGACCTGTCTCCAAGGGTCTATTGCTGCCCGGACCCCTTATGGTCGTTCTCCTGTGAGTCTAGATTTTCGAATCCGACGCAAAACTGACTGTTAATTGTAACGTTCAGAGCCTGTTAATGACGATGGAACACACAAATTGCGTCGCGATTCAATACATCGTCCTCCAGCCGACCTGTCTCCAAGGGTCTATTGCTGCCTCGGGCACCTTATGGTCGATCTCCTGTGAGTCTAGATTTTCGAATCCGAAGCAAAACTGACAGTTAATTGTAACGTTCAGAGCCTGTTAATGACGATGGAACACACAAATTGCGTCGCGATTCAATACATCGTCCTCCAGCCGATTTGTCTCCAAGGGTCTAGTGCTGCCTAGGACACCGTATGGTCGTTCTCCTGTGAGTCTAGATTTTCGAACCCGACGCAAACCTGACAGTTAATTGTAACGTTCAGAGCCTGTAAATGACGATGGAACACACAAATCGCGTCGCGATTCAATACATCGTCCTCCAGCCGACCGGTCTCCAAGGGTCTATTGCTGCCTCGGGCACCTTATGGTCGATCTCCTGTGAGTCTAGATTTTCGAATCCGACGCAAAACTGACAGTTAATTGTAAGGTTCAGAGCCTCTTAATGACAATGTAACACACAAATCGCGTCGCGATTGAATACATCGTCCTCCGGCCGACCTGTCTCCAAGGGTCTATTGCTGCCTCGGGCACCTTATGGTCGATCTCCTGTGAGTCTAGAATTTCGAATCCGACGCAGTTAATTGTAACGTTCGGAGCCTGTTAATGACGATGGAACACACAAACTGCGTCGCGATTCAATACATCGTCCTCCAGCCGACTTGTCTCCAAGGGTCTAGTGCTGCCTCGGACACCTTATGGTCGTTCCCTGTGAGTCTAGATTTTCGAATGCGACGCAAAACTGACAGTTAATCGTAAGGTTCAGAGCCTCTTAATGACAATGGAACACACAAATTGCGTCGCGATTCAATTCATCGTCCTCCGGCCGACCTGTCTCCAAGGGTCTATTGCTGCCTCGGGCACCTTATGGTCGTTCTCCTGTGAGTAGAGATTTTTGAATCCGACGCAAAACTGACAGTTAATTGTAACGTTCAGAGCCTGTTAATGACGATGGAACACACAAATTGCGTCGCGATTCAATACATCGTCCTCCAGCCGACCTGTCTCCAAGGGTCTATTGCTGCCTCGGGCACCTTATGGTCGATCTCCTGTGAGTCTAGATTTTCGAATCCGACGCAAAACTGACAGTTAATTGTAACGTTCAGAGCCTGTTAATGACGATGGAACACACAAATTGCGTCGCGATTCAATACATCGTCCTCCAGCCGATTTGTCTCCAAGGGTCTAGTGCTGCCTAGGACACCGTATGGTCGTTCTCCTGTGAGTCTAGATTTTCGAACCCGACGCAAACCTGACAGTTAATTGTAACGTTCAGAGCCTGTAAATGACGATGGAACACACAAATCGCGTCGCGATTCAATACATCGTCCTCCAGCCGACCGGTCTCCAAGGGTCTATTGCTGCCTCGGGCACCTTATGGTCGATCTCCTGTGAGTCTAGATTTTCGAATCCGACGCAAAACTGACAGTTAATTGTAAGGTTCAGAGCCTGTTAATGACGATGGAACACACAAATCTTGTCGCGATTCAATACATCGTCATCCAGCCGACTTGTCTCCAAGGGTCTAGTGCTGCCTCGGGCACCTTATGGTCGTTCCTCTGTGAGTCTAGATTTTCGAATCCGACGCAAAACTGACAGTTAATTGTAAGGTTCAGAGCCTCTTAATGACAATGGAACACACAAATTGCGTCGCGATTCAATACATCGTCCTCCGGCCGACCTGTCTCCGAGGGTCTATTGCTGCCTCGGGCACCTTATGGTCGATCTCCTGTGAGTCTAGATTTTCGAATCCGACGCAAACCTGACAGTTAATTGTAACGTTCAGAGCCTGTTAATGACGATGGAACACACAAATCGCGTCGCGATTCAATACATCGTCCTCCAGCCGACTTGTCTCCAAGGGTCTAGTGCTGCCTCGGACACCTTATGGTCGTTCCCTGTGAGTCTAGATTTTCGAATGCGACGCAAAACTGACAGTTAATCGTGAGGTTCAGAGCCTCTTAATGACAATGGAACACACAAATTGCGTCGCGATTCAATTCATCGTCCTCCGGCCGACCTGTCTCCAAGGGTCTATTGCTGCCTCGGGCACCTTATGGTCGTTCTCCTGTGAGTAGAGATTTTTGAATCCGACGCAAAACTGACAGTTAATTGTAACGTTCAGAGCCTGTTAATGACGATGGAACACACAAATTGCGTCGCGATTCAATACATCGTCGTCCAGCCGACTTGTCTCCAAGGGTCTAGTGCTGCCTCGGACACCGTATGGTTGTTCTCCTGTGAGTCTAGATTTTCGAATCCGACGCAAAACTGACAGTTAATTGTAAGGTTCAGAGCCTCTTAATGACAATGGAACACACAAATCGCGTCGCGATTCAATACATCGTCCTCCGGCCGACCTGTCTCCAAGGGTCTATTGCTGCCTCGGGCACCTTATGGTCGATCTCCTGTGAGTCTAGAATTTCGAATCCGACGCAGTTAATTGTAACGTTCAGAGTCTGTTAATGACGATGGAACACACAAATCCCGTCGCGATTCAATACATCGTCCTCCGGCCGACCTGTCTCCAAGGGTCTATTGCTGCCTCGGGCACATTATGGTCGATCCCCTGTGAGTCTAGATTTTCGAATCCGACGCAAAACTGACAGTTAATTGTAACGTTCAGAGCCAGTTAATGACGATGGAACACACAAATCCCGTCGCGATTCAATACATCGTCCTCCGGCCGACCTGTCTCCAAGGGTCTATTGCTGCCTCGGGCACCTTATGGTCGATCTCCTGTGAGTCTAGATTTTCGAATCCAACGCAAAACTGACAGTTAATTGTAACGTTCAGAGCCTGTTAATGACGATGGAACACACAAATTGCGTCGCGAGTCAATACATCGTCCTCCGGCCGACCTGTCTCCAAGGGTCTATTGCTGCCTCGGGCACCTTATGGTCGATCTCCTGTGAGTCTAGATTTTCGAATCCGACGCAAAACTGACAGTTAATTGTAAGGTTCAGAGCCTGTTAATGACGATGGAACACACAAATCGCGTCGCGATTCAATACATCGTCCTCAGGCCGACCTGTCTCCAAGGGTCTATTGCTGCCTCGGGCACCTTATGGTCGTTCTCCTGTGAGTCTAGATTTTCGAATCCGACGCAAAACTGACAGTTAATTGTAACGTTCAGAGCCTATTAATGACGATGCAACACACAAATCGCGTCGCGATTCAATACATCGTCCTCCAGCCGACCTGTCTCCAAGGGTCTAGTGCTGCCTCGGGCACCTTATGGTCGTTCCTCTGTGAGTTTAGATTTTCGAATCCGACGCAAAACTGACAGTTAATTGTAAGGTTCAGAGCCTCTTAATGACAATGGAAGACACAAATTGCGTCGCGATTCAATACATCGTCCTCCGGCCGACCTGTCTCCAAGGGTCTATTGCTGCCTCGGGCACCTTATGGTCGATCTCCAGTGAGTCTAGATTTTCGAATCCGACGCAAACCTGACAGTTAATTGTAACGTTCAGAGCCTGTAAATGACGATGGAACACACAAATCGCGGCTCGATTCAATACATCGTCCTCCAGCCGACTTGTCTCCAAGGGTCTAGTGCTGCCTCGGGCACCTTATTGTCGTTCTCCTGTGAGTCTAGATTTTCGAATGCGACGCAAAACTGACAGTTAATCGTAAGGTTCAGAGCCTCTTAATGACAATGGAACACACAAACTGCGTCGCGATTCAATACATCGTCCTCCGGCCGACCTGTCTCCAAGTGTCTATTGCTGCCTCGGGCACCTTATGGTCGTTCTCCTGTGAGTCTAGATTTTCGAATCCGAAGCAAAACTGACAGTTAATTGTAACGTTCAGAGCCTGTTAATGACGATGGAACACACAAATTGCGTCGCGATTCAATTCATCGTCCTCCGGCCGACCTGTCTCCAAGGGTCTATTGCTGCCCGGACCCCTTATGGTCGTTCTCCTGTGAGTCTAGATTTTCGAATCCGACGCAAAACTGACTGTTAATTGTAACGTTCAGAGCCTGTTAATGACGATGGAACACACAAATTGCGTCGCGATTCAATACATCGTCCTCCAGCCGACCTGTCTCCAAGGGTCTATTGCTGCCTCGGGCACCTTATGGTCGATCTCCTGTGAGTCTAGATTTTCGAATCCGAAGCAAAACTGACAGTTAATTGTAACGTTCAGAGCCTGTTAATGACGATGGAACACACAAATTGCGTCGCGATTCAATACATCGTCCTCCAGCCGATTTGTCTCCAAGGGTCTAGTGCTGCCTAGGACACCGTATGGTCGTTCTCCTGTGAGTCTAGATTTTCGAACCCGACGCAAACCTGACAGTTAATTGTAACGTTCAGAGCCTGTAAATGACGATGGAACACACAAATCGCGTCGCGATTCAATACATCGTCCTCCAGCCGACCGGTCTCCAAGGGTCTATTGCTGCCTCGGGCACCTTATGGTCGATCTCCTGTGAGTCTAGATTTTCGAATCCGACGCAAAACTGACAGTTAATTGTAAGGTTCAGAGCCTCTTAATGACAATGTAACACACAAATCGCGTCGCGATTGAATACATCGTCCTCCGGCCGACCTGTCTCCAAGGGTCTATTGCTGCCTCGGGCACCTTATGGTCGATCTCCTGTGAGTCTAGAATTTCGAATCCGACGCAGTTAATTGTAACGTTCGGAGCCTGTTAATGACGATGGAACACACAAACTGCGTCGCGATTCAATACATCGTCCTCCAGCCGACTTGTCTCCAAGGGTCTAGTGCTGCCTCGGACACCTTATGGTCGTTCCCTGTGAGTCTAGATTTTCGAATGCGACGCAAAACTGACAGTTAATCGTAAGGTTCAGAGCCTCTTAATGACAATGGAACACACAAATTGCGTCGCGATTCAATTCATCGTCCTCCGGCCGACCTGTCTCCAAGGGTCTATTGCTGCCTCGGGCACCTTATGGTCGTTCTCCTGTGAGTAGAGATTTTTGAATCCGACGCAAAACTGACAGTTAATTGTAACGTTCAGAGCCTGTTAATGACGATGGAACACACAAATTGCGTCGCGATTCAATACATCGTCCTCCAGCCGACCTGTCTCCAAGGGTCTATTGCTGCCTCGGGCACCTTATGGTCGATCTCCTGTGAGTCTAGATTTTCGAATCCGACGCAAAACTGACAGTTAATTGTAACGTTCAGAGCCTGTTAATGACGATGGAACACACAAATCCCGTCGCGATTCAATACATCGTCCTCCGGCCGACTTGTCTCCAAGGGTCTAGTGCTGCCTCGGACACCGTATGGTCGTTCTCCTGTGAGTCTAGATTTTGGAATCCGACGCAAAACTGACAGTTAATTGTAAGGTTCAGAGCCTCTTAATGACAATGGAACACACAAATCGCGTCGCGATTCAATACATCGTCCTCCGGCCGACCTGTCTCCAAGGGTCTATTGCTGCCTCGGGCACCTTATGGTCGATCTCCTGTGAGTCTAGAATTTCGAATCCGACGCAGTTAATTGTAACGTTCAGAGTCTGTTAATGACGATGGAACACACAAATCCCGTCGCGATTCAATACATCGTCCTCCGGCCGACCTGTCTCCAAGGGTCTATTGCTGCCTCGGGCACCTTATGGTCGATCCCCTGTGAGTCTAGATTTTCGAATCCGACGCAAAACTGACAGTTAATTGTAACGTTCAGAGCCTGTTAATGACGATGGAACACACAAATCCCGTCGCGATTCAATACATCGTCCTCCGGCCGACCTGTCTCCAAGGGTCTATTGCTGCCTCGGGCACCTTATGGTCGATCTCCTGTGAGTCTAGATTTTCGAATCCAACGCAAAACTGACAGTTAATTGTAACGTTCAGAGCCTGTTAATGACGATGGAACACACAAATTGCGTCGCGAGTCAATACATCGTCCTCCGGCCGACCTGTCTCCAAGGGTCTGGTGCTGCCTCGGGCACCTTATGATCGATCTCCTGTGAGTCTAGATTTTCGAATCCGACGCAAAACTGACAGTTAATTGTAAGGTTCAGAGCCTGTTAATGACGATGGAACACACAAATCGCGTCGCGATTCAATACATCGTCCTCAGGCCGACCTGTCTCCAAGGGTCTTTTGCTGCCTCGGGCACCTTATGGTCGTTCTCCTGTGAGTCTAGATTTTCGAATCCGACGCAAAACTGACAGTTAATTGTAACGTTCAGAGCCTGTTAATGACGATGCAACACACAAATCGCGTCGCGATTCAATACATCGTCCTCCAGCCGACCTGTCTCCAAGGGTCTAGTGCTGCCTCGGGCACCTTATGGTCGTTCCTCTGTGAGTCTAGATTTTCGAATCCGACGCAAAACTGACAGTTAATTGTAAGGTTCAGAGCCTCTTAATGACAATGGAACACACAAATTGCGTCGCGATTCAATACATCGTCCTCCGGCCGACCTGTCTCCAAGGGTCTATTGCTGCCTCGGGCACCTTATGGTCGATCTCCTGTGAGTCTAGATTTTCGAATCCGACGCAAACCTGACAGTTAATTGTAACGTTCAGAGCCTGTAAATGACGATGGAACACACAAATCGCGTCGCGATTCAATACATCGTCCTCCAGCCGACTTGTCTCCAAGGGTCTAGTGCTGCCTCGGGCACCTTATTGTCGTTCTCCTGTGAGTCTAGATTTTCGAATGCGACGCAAAACTGACAGTTAATCGTAAGGTTCAGAGCCTCTTAATGACAATGGAACACACAAATTGCGTCGCGATTCAATACATCGTCCTCCGGCCGACCTGTCTCCAAGGGTCTATTGCTGCCTCGGGCACCTTATGGTCGTTCTCCTGTGAGTCTAGATTTTCGAATCCGACGCAAAACTGACAGTTAATTGTAACGTTCAGAGCCTGTTAATGACGATGGAGCACACAAATTGCGTCGCGATTCAATTCATCGTCCTCCGGCCGACCTGTCTCCAAGGGTCTATTGCTGCCCGGACCCCTTATGGTCGTTCTCCTGTGAGTCTAGATTTTCGAATCCGACGCAAAACTGACAGTTAATTGTAACGTTCAGAGCCTGTTAATGACGATGGAACACACAAATTGCGTCGCGATTCAATACATCGTCCTCCAGCCGATTTGTCTCCAAGGGTCTAGTGCTGCCTAGGACACCGTATGGTCGTTCTCCTGTGAGTCTAGATTTTCGAACCCGACGCAAACCTGACAGTTAATTGTAACGTTCAGAGCCTGTAAATGACGATGGAACACACAAATCGCGTCGCGAATCAATACATCGTCCTCCAGCCGACCGGTCTCCAAGGGTCTATTGCTGCCTCGGGCACCTTATGGTCGATCTCCTGTGAGTCTAGATTTTCGAATCCGACGCAAAACTGACAGTTAATTGTAAGGTTCAGAGCCTCTTAATGACAATGTAACACACAAATCGCGTCGCGATTGAATACATCGTCCTCCGGCCGACCTGTCTCCAAGGGTCTATTGCTGCCTCGGGCACCTTATGGTCGATCTCCTGTGAGTCTAGAATTTCGAATCCGACGCAGTTAATTCTAACGTTCGGAGCCTGTTAATGACGATGGAACACACAAACTGCGTCGCGATTCAATACATCGTCCTCCAGCCGACTTGTCTCCAAGGGTCTAGTGCTGCCTCGGACACCTTAAGGTCGTTCTCCTGTGAGTCTAGATTTTCGAATCCGACGCAAAACTGACAGTTAATTTTAAGGTTCAGAGCCTCTTAATGACAATGGAACACACAAATCGCGTCGCGATTCAATACATCGTCCTCCGGCCGACCTGCCTCCAAGGGTCTATTGCTGCCTCGGGCACCTTATGGTCGATCTCCTGTGAGTCTAGATTTTCGAATCCGACGCAAAACTGACAGTTAATTGTAACGTTCAGAGCCTGTTAATGATGATGGAACACACAAATCCCGTCGCGATTCAATACATCGTCCTCCGGCCGACCTGTCTCCAAGGGTCTATTGCTGCCTCGAGCACCTTATGGTCGATCTCCTGTGAGTCTAGATTTTTGAATCCGACGCAAACCTGACAGTTAATTGTAACGTTCAGAGCCTGTTAATGACGATGGAACACACAAATCGCGTCGCGATTCAATACATCGTCCTCCGGCCGACCTGACTCCAAGGGTCTATTGCTGCCTCGGGCACCTTATGGTCGATCTCCTGTGAGTCTAGATTTTCGAATCCGACGCAAAACTGACAGTTAATTGTAAGGTTCAGAGCCTGTTAATGACGATGGAACACACAAATCGCGTCGCGATTCAATACATCGTCCTCAGGCCGACCTGTCTCCAAGGGTCTAGTGCTGCCTCGGGCACCTTATGGTCGTTCTCCTGTGAGTCTAGATTTTCGAATCCGACGCAAAACTGACAGTTAATTGTAAGGTTCAGAGCCTCTTAATGACAATGGAACACACAAATTGCGTCGCGATTCAATACATCGTCCTCCGGCCGACCTGTCTCCAAGGGTCTATTGCTGCCTTGGGCACCTTATGGTCGATCTCCTGTGAGTCTAGATTTTCGAATCCGACTCAAACCTGACAGTTAATTGTAACGTTCAGAGCCTGTAAATGACGATGGAACACACAAATCGCGTCGCGATTCAATACATCGTCCACCAGCCGACTTGTCTCCAAGGGTCTAGTGCTGCCTCGGGCACCTTATTGTCGTTCTCCTGTGACTCTAGATTTTCGAATGCGACGCAAAACTGACAGTTAGTCGTAAGGTTCAGAGAATCTTAATGACAATGGAACACACAAATTGCGTCGCGATTCAATACATCGTCCTCCAGCCGACTTGTCTCCAAGGGTCTAGTGCTGCCTCGGGCACCCTATGGTCGATCTCCTATGAGTCTAGATTTTCGAATCCGACGCAAAAGTGACAGTTAATTGTAAGGTTCAGAGCCTCTTAATGACAATGGAACACACAAATTGCGTCGCGATTCAATACATCGTCCTCCGGCCGACCTGTCTCCAAGGGTCTATTGCTGCCTCGGGCACCTTATGGTCGATCTCCTGTGAGTCTAGAATTTCGAATCCGACGCAGTTAATTGTAACGTTCGGAGCCTGTTAATGACGATGGAACACACAAACTGCGTCGCGATTCAATACATCGTCCTCCAGCCGACTTGTCTCCAAGGGTCTAGTGCTGCCTCGGACACCTTATGGTCGTTCCCTGTGAGTCTAGATTTTCGAATGCGACGCAAAACTGACAGTTAATCGTAAGGTTCAGAGCCTCTTAATGACAATGGAACACACAAATTGCGTCGCGATTCAATTCATCGTCCTGCGGCCGACCTGTCTCCAAGGGTCTATTGCTGCCTCGGGCACCTTATGGTCGTTCTCCTGTGAGTAGAGATTTTTGAATCCGACGCAAAACTGACAGTTAATTGTAACGTTCAGAGCCTGTTAATGACGATGGAACACACAAATTGCGTCGCGATTCAATACATCGTCCTCCAGCCGACCTGTCTCCAAGGGTCTATTGCTGCCTCGGGCACCTTATGGTCGATCTCCTGTGAGTCTAGATTTTCGAATCCGACGCAAAACTGACAGTTAATTGTAACGTTCAGAGCCTGTTAATGACGATGGAACACACAAATCCCGTCGCGATTCAATACAGAGTCCTCCGGCCGACTTGTCTCCAAGGGTCTAGTGCTGCCTCGGACACCGTATGGTCGTTCTCCTGTGAGTCTAGATTTTCGAATCCGACGCAAAACTGACAGTTAATTGTAAGGTTCAGAGCCTGTTAATGACGATGGAACACACAAATCGCGTCGCGATTCAATACATCGTCCTCCGGCCGACCTGTCTCCAAGGGTCTATTGCTGCCTCGGGCACCTTATGGTCGATCTCCTGTGAGTCTAGAATTTCGAATCCGACGCAGTTAATTGTAACGTTCAGAGTCTGTTAATGACGATGGAACACACAAATCCCGTCGCGATTCAATACATCGTCCTCCGGCCGACCTGTCTCCAAGGGTCTATTGCTGCCTCGGGCACCTTATGGTCGATCCCCTGTGAGTCTAGATTTTCGAATCCGACGCAAAACTGACAGTTAATTGTAACGTTCAGAGCCTGTTAATGACGATGGAACACACAAATCGCGTCGCGATTCAATACATCGTCCTCCGGCCGACCTGTCTCCAAGGGTCTATTGCTGCCTCGGGCACCTTATGGTCGATCCCCTGTGAGTCTAGATTTACGAATCCGACGCAAAACTGACAGTTAATTGTAACGTTCAGAGCCTGTTAATGACGATGGAACACACAAATCCCGTCGCGATTCAATACATCGTCCTCCGGCCGACCTGTCTCCATGGGTCTATTGCTGCCTCGGACACCTTATGGTCGATCTCCTGTGAGTCTAGATTTTCGAATCCAACGCAAAACTGACAGTTAATTGTAACGGTCAGAGCCTGCTAATGACGATGGAACACACAAATTGCGTCGCGAGTCAATACATCGTCCTCTGGCCGACCTGTCTCCAAGGGTCTATTGCTGCCTCGGGCACCTTATGGTCGATCTCCTGTGAGTCTAGATTTTCGAATCCAACGCAAAACTGACAGTTAATTGTAAGGTTCAGAGCCTGTTAATGACGATGGAACACACAAATCGCGTCGCGATTCAATACATCGTCCTCAGGCCGACCTGTCTCCAAGGGTCTATTGCTGCCTCGGGCACCTTATGGTCGTTCTCCTGTGAGTCTAGATTTTCGAATCCGACGCAAAACTGACAGTTAATTGTAACGTTCAGAGCCTGTTAATGACGATGCAACACACAAATCGCGTCGCGATTCAATACATCGTCCTCCAGCCGACCTGTCTCCAAGGGTCTAGTGCTGCCTCGGGCACCTTATTGTCGTTCTCCTGTGAGTCTAGATTTTCGAATGCGACGCAAAACTGACAGTTAATCGTAAGGTTCAGAGCCTCTTAATGACAATGGAACACACAAATTGCGTCGCGATTCAATACATCGTCCTCCGGCCGACCTGTCTCCAAGGGTCTATTGCTGCCTCGGGCACCTTATGGTCGTTCTCCTGTGAGTCTAGATTTTCGAATCCGACGCAAAACTGACAGTTAATTGTAACGTTCAGAGCCTGTTAATGACGATGGAACACACAAATTGCGTCGCGATTCAATTCATCGTCCTCCGGCCGACCTGTCTCCAAGGGTCTATTGCTGCCCGGACCCCTTATGGTCGTTCTCCTGTGAGTCTAGATTTTCGAATCCGACGCAAAACTGACAGTTAATTGTAACGTTCAGAGCCTGTTAATGACGATGGAACACACAAATTGCGTCGCGATTCAATACATCGTCCTCCAGCCGACCTGTCTCCAAGGGTCTATTGCTGCCTCGGGCACCTTATGGTCGATCTCCTGTGAGTCTAGATTTTCGAATCCGACGCAAAACTGACAGATAATTGTAACGTTCAGAGCCTGTTAATGACGATGGAACACACAAATTGCGTCGCGATTCAATACATCGTCCTCCAGCCGATTTGTCTCCAAGGGTCTAGTGCTGCCTAGGACACCGTATGGTCGTTCTCCTGTGAGTCTAGATTTTCGAACCCGACGCAAACCTGACAGTTAATTGTAACGTTCAGAGCCTGTAAATGACGATGGAACACACAAATCGCGTCGCGATTCAATACATCGTCCTCCAGCCGACCGGTCTCCAAGGGTCTATTGCTGCCTCGGGCACCTTATGGTCGATCTCCTGTGAGTCTAGATTTTCGAATCCGACGCAAAACTGACAGTTAATTGTAAGGTTCAGAGCCTCATAATGACAATGTAAAACACAAATCGCGTCGCGATTGAATACATCGTCCTCCGGCCGACCTGTCTCCAAGGGTCTATTGCTGCCTCGGGCACCTTATGGTCCATCTCCTGTGAGTCTAGATTTTTGAATCCGACGCAAACCTGACAGTTAATTGTAACGTTCAGAGCCTGTTAATGACGATGGAACACACAAATTGAGTCGCGATTCAATACATCGTCCTCCAGCCAACTTGTCTCCAAGGGTCTAGTGCTGCCTCGGACACCTTATGGTAGTTCTCCTGTAGTCTAGATTTTCGAATCCGACGCAAAAATGACAGTTAATAGTAACGTTCAGAGCCTCTTAATGACAATGGAACACACAAATCGCGTCGCGATTCAATACATCGTCCTCCGGCCGACCTGTCTCCAAGGGTCTATTGCTGCCTCGGGCACCTTATGGTCGATCTCCTGTGACTCTAGATTTTCGAATCCGACGCAAAACTGACAGTTAATTGTAACGTTCAGAGCCTGTTAATGACGATGGAACACACAAATCGCGTCGCGATTCAATACATCGTCCTCCAGCCGACTTGTCTCCAAGGGTCTAGTGCTGCCTCGGGCACCTTATGGTCGATCTCCTGTGAGTCTAGATTTTCGAATCCGACGCAAAACTGACAGTTAATTGTAAGGTTCAGAACCTCTTAATGACAATGGAACACACAAATTGCGTCGCGATTCAATACATCGTCCTCCGGCCGACCTGTCTCCAAGGGTCTATTGCTGCCTCGGGCACCTTATGGTCGATCTCCTGTGAGTCTAGATTTTCGAATCCGACGCAAAACTGACAGTTAATCGTAAGGTTCAGAGCCTGTTAATGACGATGGAACACACAAATCGCGTCGCGATTCAACACATCGTCCTCCAGCCGACTTGTCTCCATGGGTCTATAGCTGCCTCGGTCACCTTATGGTCGTTCTCCTGTGAGTCTAGATTTTCGAATCCGACGCAAAACTGACAGTTAATTGTAACGTTCAGAGCCTGTTGATGACGATGGAACACACAAATCGCGTCGCGATTCAATACATCGTCCTCCAGCCGATATGTCTCCAAGGGTCTAGTGCTGCCTCGGGCACCTTATGGTCGTTCTCCTGTGAGTCTAGATTTTCGAATCCGACGCAAAACTGACAGTTAATTGTAAGGTTCAGAGCATCTTAATGACAATGGAACACACAAATCGCGTCGCGATTCAATACATCGTCCTCCGGCCGACCTGCCTCCAAGGGTCTATTGCTGTCTCGGGCACCTTATGGTCGATCTCCTGTGAGTCTAGATTTTCGAATCCGACGCAAAACTGACTGTTAATTGTAACGTTCAGAGCCTGTTAATGACGATGGAACAATAAAATCCCGTCGCGATTCAATACATCGTCCTCCGGCCGACCTTCTCCAAGGGTCTATTGCTGCCTCGGGCACCTTATGGTCGATCTCCTGTGAGTCTAGATTTTCGAATCCGACGCAAAACTTACAGTTAATTGTAAGGTTCAGAGCCTCTTAATGACAATGGAACACACAAATCGCGTCGCGATACAATACGTCGTCCTCCGGCCGACCTGTCTCCAAGGGTCTATTGCTGCCTCGGGCACCTTATGGTCGACCTCCTGTGAGTCTAGATTTTCGAATCCGACGCAAAACTGACAGTTAATTGTAACGTCAGAGCCTGTTAATGACGATGGAACACACAAATTGCGTCGCGATTCAATACATCGTCCTCCAACCGACTTGTCTCCAAGGGTCTAGTGCTGCCTCGGACACCGTATGGTCGTTCTCCTGTGAGTCTAGATTTTCGAATCCGACGCAAAACTGACAGTTAATTGTAAGGCTCAGTGCCTCTTAATGACAATGGAACACACAAATCGCGTCGCGATTCAATACATCGTCCTTCGGCCGACTTGTCTCCAAGGGACTATTGCTGCCTCGGGCACCTTATGGTCGATCTCCTGTGAGTCTAGATTTTCGAAACCGACGCAGTTAATTAAACGTTCTGAGTCTGTTAATGACGATGGAACACACAAATTGCGTCGCGATTCAATACATCGTCCTCCGGCCGACCTGTCTCCAAGGGTCTATTGCTGCCTTCGGCACCTTATGGTCGATCTCCTGTGAGTCTAGATTTTCGAATCCGACGCAAACCTGACAGTTAATTGTAACGTTCAGAGCCTGTAAATGACGATGGAACACACAAATCGCGTCGCGATTCAATACATCGTCCTCCAGCCGACTTGTCTCCAAGGGTCTAGTGCTGCCTCGGGCACCTTATTGTCGTTCTCCTGTGACTCTAGATTTTCGAATGCGACGCAAAACTGACAGTTAATCGTAAGGTTCAGAGCCTCTTAATGACAATGGAACACACAAATTGCGTCGCGATTCAATACATCGTCCTCCGGCCGACCTCTCTCCAAGGGTCTATTGCTGCCTCGGGCACCTTATGGTCGTTCTCCTGTGAGTCTAGATTTTCGAATCCGACGCAAAACTGACAGTTAATTGTAACTTTCAGAGCCTGTTAATGACGATGGAACACACAAATTGAGTCGCGATTCAATACATCGTCCTCCAGCCAACTTGTCTCCAAGGGTCTAGTGCTGCCTCGGACACCTTATGGTAGTTCTCCTGTAGTCTAGATTTTCGAATCCGACGCAAAAATGACAGTTAATAGTAACGTTCAGAGCCTCTTAATGACAATGGAACACACAAATCGCGTCGCGATTCAATACATCGTCCTCCGGCCGACCTGTCTCCAAGGGTCTATTGCTGCCTCGGGCACCTTATGGTCGATCTCCTGTGACTCTAGATTTTCGAATCCGACGCAAAACTGACAGTTGATTGTAACGTTCAGAGCCTGTTAATGACGATGGAACACACAAATCGCGTCGCGATTCAATACATCGTCCTCCAGCCGACTTGTCTCCAAGGGTCTAGTGCTGCCTCGGGCACCTTATGGTCGATCTCCTGTGAGTCTAGATTTTCGAATCCGACGCAAAACTGACAGTTAATTGTAAGGTTCAGAGCCTCTTAATGACAATGGAACACACAAATTGCGTCGCGATTCAATACATCGTCCTCCAGCCGACCTGTCTCCAAGGGTCTATTGCTGCCTCGGGCACCTTATGGTCGATCTCCTGTGAGTCTAGATTTTCGAATCCGACGCAAAACTGACAGTTAATCGTAAGGTTCAGAGCCTGTTAATGACGATGGAACACACAAATCGCGTCGCGATTCAACACATCGTCCTCCAGCCGACTTGTCTCCATGGGTCTATAGCTGCCTCGGTCACCTTATGGTCGTTCTCCTGTGAGTCTAGATTTTCGAATCCGACGCAAAACTGACAGTTAATTGTAACGTTCAGAGCCTGTTGATGACGATGGAACACACAAATCGCGTCGCGATTCAATACATCGTCCTCCAGCCGATATGTCTCCAAGGGTCTAGTGCTGCCTCGGGCACCTTATGGTCGTTCTCCTGTGAGTCTAGATTTTCGAATCCGACGCAAAACTGACAGTTAATTGTAAGGTTCAGAGCATCTTAATGACAATGGAACACACGTATCGCGTCGCGATTCAATACATCGTCCTCCGGCCGACCTGCCTCCAAGGGTCTATTGCTGTCTCGGGCACCTTATGGTCGATCTCCTGTGAGTCTAGATTTTCGAATCCGACGCAAAACTGACTGTTAATTGTAACGTTCAGAGCCTGTTAATGACGATGGAACACAAAAATCCCGTCGCGATTCAATACATCGTCCTCCGGCCGACCTTCTCCAAGGGTCTATTGCTGCCTCGGGCACCTTATGGTCGATCTCCTGTGAGTCTAGATTTTCGAATCCGACGCAAAACTGACAGTTAATTGTAAGTTTCAGAGCCTCTTAATGACAATGGAACACACAAATCGCGTCGCGATACAATACGTCGTCCTCCGGCCGACCTGTCTCCAAGGGTCTATTGCTGCCTCGGGCACCTTATGGTCGACCTCCTGTGAGTCTAGATTTTCGAATCCGACGCAAAACTGACAGTTAATTGTAACGTCAGAGCCTGTTAATGACGATGGAACACACAAATTGCGTCGCGATTCAATACATCGTCCTCCAGCCGACTTGTCTCCAAGGGTCTAGTGCTGCCTGGGACACCGTATGGTCGATCTCCTGTGAGTCTAGATTTTCGAAACCGACGCAGTTAATTAAACGTTCTGAGTCTGTTAATGACGATGGAACACACAAATTGCGTCGCGATTCAATACATCGTCCTCCAGCCGACTTGTCTCCAAGGGTCTAGTGCTGCCTCGGACACCTTATGGTCGTTCTCCTGTGAGTCTAGATTTTCGAATCCGACGCAAAACTGACAGTTAATTGTAAGGTTCAGTGCCTCTTAATGACAATGGAACACACAAATTGCGTCGCGATTCAATACATCGTCCTCCGGCCGACCTGTCTCCAAGGGTCTATTGCTGCCTTGGGCACCTTATGGTCGATCTCCTGTGAGTCTAGATTTTCGAATCCGACGCAAACCTGACAGTTAATTGTAACGTTCAGAGCCTGTAAATGACGATGGAACACACAAATCGCGTCGCGATTCAATACATCGTCCTCCAGCCGACTTGTCTCCAAGGGTCTAGTGCTGCCTCGGGCACCTTATTGTCGTTCTCCTGTGACTCTAGATTTTCGAATGCGACGCAAAACTGACAGTTAATCGTAAGGTTCAGAGCCTCTTAATGACAATGGAACACACAAATTGCGTCGCGATTCAATACATCGTCCTCCGGCCGACCTCTCTCCAAGGGTCTATTGCTGCCTCGGGCACCTTATGGTCGTTCTCCTGTGAGTCTAGATTTTCGAATCCGACGCAAAACTGACAGTTAATTGTAACGTTCAGAGCCTGTTAATGACGATGGAACACACAAATTGAGTCGCGATTCAATACATCGTCCTCCAGCCAACTTGTCTCCAAGGGTCTAGTGCTGCCTCGGACACCTTATGGTAGTTCTCCTGTAGTCTAGATTTTCGAATCCGACGCAAAAATGACAGTTAATAGTAACGTTCAGAGCCTCTTAATGACAATGGAACACACAAATCGCGTCGCGATTCAATACATCGTCCTCCGGCCGACCTGTCTCCAAGGGTCTATTGCTGCCTCGGGCACCTTATGGTCGATCTCCTGTGACTCTAGATTTTCGAATCCGACGCAAAACTGACAGTTGATTGTAACGTTCAGAGCCTGTTAATGACGATGGAACACACAAATCGCGTCGCGATTCAATACATCGTCCTCCAGCCGACTTGTCTCCAAGGGTCTATTGCTGCCTCGGGCACCTTATGGTCGATCTCCTGTGAGTCTAGATTTTCGAATCCGACGCAAAACTGACAGTTAATTGTAAGGTTCAGAGCCTCTTAATGACAATGGAACACACAAATTGCGTCGCGATTCAATACATCGTCCTCCAGCCGACCTGTCTCCAAGGGTCTATTGCTGCCTCGGGCACCTTATGGTCGATCTCCTGTGAGTCTAGATTTTCGAATCCGACGCAAAACTGACAGTTAATCGTAAGGTTCAGAGCCTGTTAATGACGATGGAACACACAAATCGCGTCGCGATTCAACACATCGTCCTCCAGCCGACTTGTCTCCATGGGTCTATAGCTGCCTCGGTCACCTTATGGTCGTTCTCCTGTGAGTCTAGATTTTCGAATCCGACGCAAAACTGACAGTTAATTGTAACGTTCAGAGCCTGTTGATGACGATGGAACACACAAATCGCGTCGCGATTCAATACATCGTCCTCCAGCCGATATGTCTCCAAGGGTCTAGTGCTGCCTCGGGCACCTTATGGTCGTTCTCCTGTGAGTCTAGATTTTCGAATCCGACGCAAAACTGACAGTTAATTGTAAGGTTCAGAGCATCTTAATGACAATGGATCACACAAATCGCGTCGCGATTCAATACATCGTCCTCCGGCCGACCTGCCTCCAAGGGTCTATTGCTGTCTCGGGCACCTTATGGTCGATCTCCTGTGAGTCTAGATTTTCGAATCCGACGCAAAACTGACTGTTAATTGTAACGTTCAGAGCCTGTTAATGACGATGGAACACAAAAATCCCGTCGCGATTCAATACATCGTCCTCCGGCCGACCTTCTCCAAGGGTCTATTGCTGCCTCGGGCACCTTATGGTCGATCTCCTGTGAGTCTAGATTTTCGAATCCGACGCAAAACTGACAGTTAATTGTAAGTTTCAGAGCCTCTTAATGACAATGGAACACACAAATCGCGTCGCGATACAATACGTCGTCCTCCGGCCGACCTGTCTCCAAGGGTCTATTGCTGCCTCGGGCACCTTATGGTCGACCTCCTGTGAGTCTAGATTTTCGAATCCGACGCAAAACTGACAGTTAATTGTAACGTCAGAGCCTGTTAATGACGATGGAACACACAAATTGCGTCGCGATTCAATACATCGTCCTCCAGCCGACTTGTCTCCAAGGGTCTAGTGCTGCCTCGGACACCGTATGGTCGTTCTCCTGTGAGTCTAGATTTTCGAATCCGACGCAAAACTGACAGTTAATTGTAAGGCTCAGTGCCTCTTAATGACAATGGAACACACAAATCGCGTCGCGATTCAATACATCGTCCTTCGGCCGACTTGTCTCCAAGGGACTATTGCTGCCTCGGGCACCTTATGGTCGATCTCCTGTGAGTCTAGATTTTCGAAACCGACGCAGTTAATTAAACGTTCTGAGTCTGTTAATGACGATGGAACACACAAATTGCGTCGCGATTCAATACATCGTCCTCCAGACGACTTGTCTCCAAGGGTCTAGTGCTGCCTCGGACACCTTATGGTCGTTCTCCTGTGAGTCTAGATTTTCGAATCCGACGCAAAACTGACAGTTAATTGTAAGGTTCAGTGCCTCTTAATGACAATGGAACACACAAATCGCGTCGTGATTCAATACATCGTCCTCCGGCCGACCTGTCTCCAAGGGTCTATTGCTGCCTCGGGCACCTTATGGTCGATCTCCTGTGAGTCTAGATTTTCGAATCCGACGCAAAACTGACAGTTAATTGTAACGTTGAGAGCCTGTTAATGACGATGGAACACACAAATCGCGTCGCGATTCAATACATCGTCCTCCCGCCGACCTGTCTCCAAGGGTCTATTGCTGCCTCGGGCACCTTATGGTCGATCTCCTGTGAGTCTAGATTTTCGAATCCAACGCAAAACTGACAGTCAATTGTAAGGTTCAGAGCCTGTTAATGACGATGGAACACACAAATTGCGTCGCGATTCAATACATCGGCCTCCAGACGACCTGTCTCCAAGGGTCTAGTGCTGCCTCGGGCACCTTATGGTCGATCTCCTGTGAGTCTAGATTTTCGAATCCGACGCAAAACTTACAGTTAGTTAATTGTAAGGTTCAGAGCCTCTTAATGACAATGGAACACACAAATCGCGTCGCGATACAATACGTCGTCCTCCGGCCGACCTGTCTCCAAGGGTCTATTGCTGCCTCGGGCCCCTTATGGTCGACCTCCTGTGAGTCTAGATTTTCGAATCCGACGCAAAACTGACAGTTAATTGTAACGTTCAGAGCCTGTTAATGACGATGGAACACACAAATTGCGTCGCGATTCAATACATCGTCCTCCAGCCGACTTGTCTCCAAGGGTCTAGTGCTTCCTCGGGCACCTTATGGTCGTTCTCCTGTGAGTCTAGATTTTCGAATCCGACGCAAAACTGACAGTTAATTGTAAGGTTCAGAGCCTGTTAATGACGATGGAACACACAAATCGCGTCGCGATTCAATACATCGTCCTCCGGCCGACCTGCCTCCAAGGGTCTATTGCTGCCTCGGGCACCTTATGGTCGATCTCCTGTGAGTCTAGATTTTCGAATCCGACGCAAACCTGACAGTTAATTGTAACGTTCAGAGCCTGTTAATGACGATGGAACACACAAATCGCGTCGCGATTCAATACATCGTCCTCCAGCCGACTTGTCTCCAAGGGTCTAGTGCTGCCTCGGGCACCTTATTGTCCTTCTGCTGTGAGTCTAGATTTTCGAATGCGAAGCAAAACTGACAGTTAATCGTAAGGTTCAGAGCCTCTTAATGACAATGGAACACACAAATTGCGTCGCGATTCAATACATCGTCCTCCGGCCGACCTGTCTCCAAGGGTCTATTGCTGCCTCGGGCACCTTATGGTCGTTCTCCTGTGAGTCTAGATTTTCGAATCCGACGCAAAACTGACAGTTAATTGTAACGTTCACAGCCTGTTAATGACGATGGAACACACAAATTGCGTCGCGATTCAATTCATCGTCCTCCGGCCGACCTGTCTCCAAGGGTCTATTGCTGCCCGGGCACCTTATGGTCGTTCTCCTGTGAGTATAGATTTTTGAATCCGACGCAAAACTGACAGTTAATTGTAAGGTTCAGAGCCTGTTAATGACGATGGAACACACAAATTGCGTCGCGATTCAATACATCGTCCTCCAGCCGACCTGTCTCCAAGGGTCTATTGCTGCCTCGGGCACCTTATGGTCGATCTCCTGTGAGTCTAGATTTTCGAATCCGACGCAAAACTGACAGTTAATTGTAACGTTCAGAGCCTGTTAATGACGATGGAACACACAAATCGCGTCGCGATTCAATACATCGTCCTCCGGCCGACCTGTCTCCGAGGGTCTATTGCTGCCTCGGGCACCTTATGGTCGATCTCCTGTGAGTCTAGATTTTCGAATGCGACGCAAAACTGACAGTTAATTGTAACGTTCAGAGCCTGGTAATGACGATGGAACACACAAATTGCGTCGCGATTCAATACATCGTCGTCCAGCCGACTTGTCTCCAAGGGTCTAGTGCTGCCTGGGACACCGTATGGTCGTTCTCCTGTGAGTCTAGGTTTTCGAACCCGACGCAAACCTGACAGTTAATTGTAACGTTCCGAGCCTGTAAATGACGATGGAACACACAAATCGCGTCGCGATTCAATACATCGTCCTCCAGCCGACCTGTCTCCAAGGGTCTATTGCTGCCTCGGGCACCTTATGGTCGATCTCCTGTGAGTCTAGATTTTCGAATCCGACGCAAAACTGACAGTTAATTGTAAGGTTCAGAGCCTCTTAATGACAATGGAACACACAAATCGCGTCGCGATTGAATACATCGTCCTCCGGCCGACCTGTCTCCAAAGGTCTATTGCTTCCTCGGGCACCTTATGGTCGATCTCCTGTGAGTCTAGAAATTCGAATCCGACGCAGTTAATTGTAACGTTCAGAGCCTGTTAATGACGATGGAACACACAAACTGCGTCGCGATTCAATACATCGTCCTCCAGCCGACTTGTCTCCAAGGGTCTAGTGCTGCCTCGGACACCTTATGGTCGTTCTCCTGTGAGTCTAGATTTTCGAATCCGACGCAAAACTGAGTTAATTTTAAGGTTCAGAGCCTCTTAATGACAATGGAACACACAAATCGCGTCGCGATTCAATACATCGTCCTCCGGCCGACCTGCCTCCAAGGGTCTATTGCTGCCTCGGGCACCTTATGGTCGATCTCCTGTGAGTCTAGATTTTCGAATCCGACGCAAAACTGACAGTTAATTGTAACGTTCAGAGCCTGTGAATGACGATGGAACACACAAATCGCGTCGCGATTCAATACATCGTCCTCCGGCCGACCTGTCTCCAAGGGTCTATTGCTGCCTCGGGCACCTTATGGTCGATCTCCTGTGAGTCTAGATTTTCGAATCCGACGCAAAACTGACAGTTAATTGTAAGGTTCAGAGCCTGTTAATGACGATGGAACACACAAATTGCGTCGCGATTCAATACATCGTCCTCCGGACGACCTGTCTCCAAGGGTCTAGTGCTGCCTCGGGCACCTTATGGTCGATCTCCTGTGAGTCTAGATTTTCGAATCCGACGCAAAACTTACAGTTAATTGTAAGGTTCAGAGCCTCTTAATGACAATGGAACACACAAATCGCGTCGCGATACAATACGTCGTCCTCCGGCCGACCTGTCTCCAAGGGTCTATTGCTGCCTCGGGCCCCTTATGGTCGACCTCCTGTGAGTCTAGATTTTCGAATCCGACGCAAAACTGACAGTTAATTGTAACGTTCAGAGCCTGTTAATGACGATGGAACACACAAATTGCGTCGCGATTCAATACATCGTCCTCCAGCCGACTTGTCTCCAAGGGTCTAGTGCTTCCTCGGGCACCTTATGGTCGTTCTCCTGTGAGTCTAGATTTTCGAATCCGACGCAAAACTTACAGTTAATTGTAAGGTTCAGAGCCTGTTAATGACGATGGAACACACAAATCGCGTCGCGATTCAATACATCGTCCTCCGGCCGACCTGCCTCCATGGGTCTATTGCTGCCTCGGGCACCTTATGGTCGATCTCCTGTGAGTCTAGATTTTCGAATCCGACGCAAACCTGACAGTTAATTGTAACGTTCAGAGCCTGTTAATGACGATGGAACACACAAATCGCGTCGCGATTCAATACATCGTCCTCCAGCCGACTTGTCTCCAAGGGTCTAGTGCTGCCTCGGGCACCTTATTGTCCTTCTCCTGTGAGTCTAGATTTTCGAATGCGAAGCAAAACTGACAGTTAATCGTAAGGTTCAGAGCCTCTTAATGACAATGGAACACACAAATTGCGTCGCGATTCAATACATCGTCCTCCGGCCGACCTGTCTCCAAGGGTCTATTGCTGCCTCGGGCACCTTATGGTCGTTCTCCTGTGAGTCTAGATTTTCGAATCCGACGCAAAACTGACAGTTAATTGTAACGTTCACAGCCTGTTAATGACGATGGAACACACAAATTGCGTCGCGATTCAATTCATCGTCCTCCGGCCGACCTGTCTCCAAGGGTCTATTGCTGCCCGGGCACCTTATGGTCGTTCTCCTGTGAGTATAGATTTTTGAATCCGACGCAAAACTGACAGTTAATTGTAACGTTCAGAGCCTGTTAATGACGATGGAACACACAAATTGCGTCGCGATTCAATACATTGTCCTCCAGCCGACCTGTCACCAAGGGTCTATTGCTGCCTCGGGCACCTTATGGTCGATCTCCTGTGAGTCTAGATTTTCGAATCCGACGCAAAACTGACAGTTAATTGTAACGTTCAGAGCCTGTTAATGACGATGGAACACACAAATCGCGTCGCGATTCAATACATCGTCCTCCGGCCGACCTGTCTCCGAGGGTCTATTGCTGCCTCGGGCACCTTATGGTCGATCTCCTGTGAGTCTAGATTTTCGAATGCGACGCAAAACTGACAGTTAATTGTAACGTTCAGAGCCTGTTAATGACGATGGAACACACAAATTGCGTCGCGATTCAATACATCGTCGTCCAGCCGACTTGTCTCCAAGGGTCTAGTGCTGCCTGGGACACCGTATGGTCGTTCTCCTGTGAGTCTAGGTTTTCGAACCCGACGCAAACGTGACAGTTAATTGTAACGTTCCGAGCCTGTAAATGACGATGGAACACACAAATCGCGTCGCGATTCAATACATCGTCCTCCAGCCGACCTGTCTCCAAGGGTCTATTGCTGCCTCGGGCACCTTATGGTCGATCTCCTGTGAGTCTAGATTTTCGAATCCGACGCAAAACTGACAGTTAATTGTAAGGTTCAGAGCCTCTTAATGACAATGGAACACACAAATTGCGTCGCGATTGAATACATCGTCCTCCGGCCGACCTGTCTCCAAAGGTCTATTGCTTCCTCGGGCACCTTATGGTCGATCTCCTGTGAGTCTAGAAATTCGAATCCGACGCAGTTAATTGTAACGTTCAGAGCCTGTTAATGACGATGGAACACACAAACTGCGTCGCGATTCAATACATCGTCCTCCAGCCGACTTGTCTCCAAGGGTCTAGTGCTGCCTCGGACACCTTATGGTCGTTCTCCTGTGAGTCTAGATTTTCGAATCCGACGCAAAACTGAGTTAATTTTAAGGTTCAGAGCCTCTTAATGACAATGGAACACACAAATCGCGTCGCGATTCAATACATCGTCCTCCGGCCGACCTGCCTCCAAGGGTCTATTGCTGCCTCGGGCACCTTATGGTCGTTCTCCTGTGAGTCTAGATTTTCGAATCCGACGCAAAACTGACAGTTAATTGTAACGTTCAGAGCCTGTTAATGACGATGGAACACACAAATTGCGTCGCGATTCAATACATCGTCCTCCGGCCGACCTGTCTCCAAGGGTCTATTGCTGCCTCGGGCACCTTATGGTCGTTCTCCTGTGAGTCTAGATTTTCGAATCCGACGCAAAACTGACAGTTAATTGTAACGTTCAGAGCCTGTTAATGACGATGGAACACACAAATTGAGTCGCGATTCAATACATCGTCCTCGAGCCAACTTGTCTCCAAGGGTCTAGTGCTGCCTCGGACAGCTTATGGTAGTTCTCCTGTAGTCTAGATTTTCGAATCCGACGCAAAAATGACAGTTAATAGTAACGTTCAGAGCCTCTTAATGACAATGGAACACACAAATCGCGTCGCGATTCAATACATCGTCCTCCGGCCGACCTGTCTCCAAGGGTCTATTGCTGCCTCAGGCACCTTATGGTCGATCTCCTGTGACTCTAGATTTTCGAATCCGACGCAAAACTGACAGATGATTGTAACGTTCAGAGCCTGTTAATGACGATGGAACACACAAATCGCGTCGCGATTCAATACATCGTCCTCCAGCCGACTTGTCTCCAAGGGTCTAGTGCTGCCTCGGGCACCTTATTGTCCTTCTGCTGTGAGTCTAGATTTTCGAATCCGACGCAAAACTGACAGTTAATTGTAAGGTTCAGAGCCTCTTAATGACAATGGAACACACAAATTGCGTCGCGATTCAATACATCGTCCTCCGGCCGACCTGTCTCCAAGGGTCTATTGCTGCCTCGGGCACCTTATGGTCGATCTCCTGTGAGTCTAGATTTTCGAATCCGACGCAAAACTTACAGTTAATCGTAAGGTTCAGAGCCTGTTAATGACGATGGAACACACAAATCGCGTCGCGATTCAACACATCGTCCTCCAGCCGACTTGTCTCCATGGGTCTGTAGCTGCCTCGGTCACCTTATGGTCGTTCTCCTGTGAGTCTAGATTTTCGAATCCGACGCAAAACTGACAGTTAATTGTAACGTTCAGAGCCTGTTAATGACGATGGAACACACAAATTGCGTCGCGATTCAATACATCGTCCTCCAGCCGATATGTCTCCAAGGGTCTAGTGCTGCCTCGGGCACCTTATGGTCGTTCTCCTTTGAGTCTAGATTTTCGAATCCGACGCAAAACTGACAGTTAATTGTAAGGTTCAGAGCATCTTAATGACAATGGAACACACAAATCGCGTCGCGATTCAATACATCGTCCTCCGGCCGACCTGCCTCCAAGGGTCTATTGCTGCCTCGGGCACCTTATGGTCGATCTCCTGTGAGTCTAGATTTTCGAATCCGACGCAAAACTGACTGTTAATTGTAACGTTCAGAGCCTGTTAATGACGATGGAACACAAAAATCCCGTCGCGATTCAATACATCGTCCTCCGGCCGACCTTCTCCAAGGGTCTATTGCTGCCTCGGGCACCTTATGGTCGATCTCCTGTGAGTCTAGATTTTCGAATCCGACGCAAAACTTACAGTTAATTGTAAGGTTCAGAGCCTCTTAATGACAATGGAACACACAAATCGCGTCGCGTTACAATACGTCGTCCTCCGGCCGACCTGTCTCCAAGGGTCTATTGCTGCCTCGGGCACCTTATGGTCGACCTCCTGTGAGTCTAGATTTTCGAATCCGACGCAAAACTGACAGTTAATTGTAACGTCAGAGCCTGTTAATGACGATGGAACACACAAATTGCGTCGCGATTCAATACATCGTCCTCCAGCCGACTTGTCTCCAAGGGTCTAGTGCTGCCTCGGACACCGTATGGTCGTTCTCCTGTGAGTCTAGATTTTCGAATCCGACGCAAAACTGACAGTTAATTGTAAGGCTCAGTGCCTCTTAATGACAATGGAACACACAAATCGCGTCGCGATTCAATACATCGTCCTTCGGCCGACTTGTCTCCAAGGGACTATTGCTGCCTCGGGCACCTTATGGTCGATCTCCTGTGAGTCTAGATTTTCGAAACCGACGCAGTTAATTAAACGTTCTGAGTCTGTTAATGACGATGGAACACACAAATTGCGTCGCGATTCAATGCATCGTCCTCCAGCCGACTTGTCTCCAAGGGTCTAGTGCTGCCTCGGACACCTTATGGTCGTTCTCCTGTGAGTCTAGATTTTCGAATCCGACGCAAAACTGACAGTTAATTGTAAGGTTCAGTGCCTCTTAATGACAATGGAACACACAAATCGCGTCGCGATTCAATACATCGTCCTCCGGCCGACCTGTCTCCAAGGGTCTATTGCTGCCTCGGGCACCTTATGGTCGATCTCCTGTGAGTCTAGATTTTCGAATCCGACGCAAAACTGACAGTTAATTGTAACGTTCAGAGCCTGTTAATGACGATGGAACACACAAATCACGTCGCGATTCAATACATCGTCCTCCGGCCGACCTGTCTCCAAGGGTCTATTGCTGCCTCGGGCACCTTATGGTCGATCTCCTGTGAGTCTAGATTTTCGAATCCGACGCAAAACTGACAGTTAATTGTAAGGTTCAGAGCCTGTTAATGACGATGGAACACACAAATTGCGTCGCGATTCAATACATCGTCCTCCGGACGACCTGTCTCCAAGGGTCTAGTGCTGCCTCGGGCACCTTATGGTCGATCTCCTGTGAGTCTAGATTTTCGAATCCGACGCAAAACTTACAGTTAATTGTAAGGTTCAGAGCCTCTTAATGACAATGGAACACACAAATCGCGTCGCGATACAATACGTCGTCCTCCGGCCGACCTGTCTCCAAGGGTCTATTGCTGCCTCGGGCCCCTTATGGACGACCTCCTGTGAGTCTAGATTTTCGAATCCGACGCAAAACTGACAGTTAATTGTAACGTTCAGAGCCTGTTAATGACGATGGAACACACAAATTGCGTCGCGATTCAATACATCGTCCTCCAGCCGACTTGTCTCCAAGGGTCTAGTGCTTCCTCGGACACCGTATGGTCGTTCTCCTGTGAGTCTAGATTTTCGAATCCGACGCAAAACTTACAGTTAATTGTAAGGTTCAGAGCCTCTTAATGACAATGGAACACACAAATCGCGTCGCGATTCAATACATCGTCCTCCGGCCGACCTGCCTCCAAGGGTCTATTGCTGCCTCGGGCACCTTATGGTCGATCTCCTGTGAGTCTAGATTTTCGAATCCGACGCAAACCTGACAGTTAATTGTAACGTTCAGAGCCTGTAAATGACGATGGAACACACAAATCGCGTCGCGATTCAATACATCGTCCTCCAGCCGACTTGTCTCCAAGGGTCTAGTGCTGCCTCGGGCACCTTATTGTCGTTCTCCTGTGAGTCTAGATTTTCGAATCCGACGCAAAACTGACAGTTAATCGTAAGGTTCAGAGCCTCTTAATGACAATGGAACACACAAATTGCGTCGCGATTCAATACATCGTCCTCCGGCCGACCTGTCTCCAAGGGTCTATTGCTGCCTCGGGCACCTTATGGTCGTTCTCCTGTGAGTCTAGATTTTCGAATCCGACGCAAAACTGACAGTTAATTGTAACGTTCAGAGCCTGTTAATGACGATGGAACACACAAATTGCGTCGCGATTCAATTCATCGTCCTCCGGCCGACCTGTCTCCAAGGGTCTATTGCTGCCTCGGGCACCTTATGGTCGATCTCCTGTGAGTCTAGATTTTCGAATCCGACGCAAAACTGACAGTTAATTGTAACGTTCAGAGCCTGTTAATGACGATGGAACACACAAATTGCGTCCCGATTCAATACATCGTCCTCCAGCCGACCTGTCTCCAAGGGTCTATTGCTGCCTCGGGCACCTTATGGTCGATCTCCTGTGAGTCTAGATTTTCGAATCCGACGCAAAACTGACAGTTAATTGTAACGTTCAGAGCCTGTTAATGACGATGGAACACACAAATCGCGTCGCGATTCAATACATCGTCCTCCGGCCGACCCCGTCTCCGAGGGTCTATTGCTGCCTCGGGCACCTTATGGTCGATCTCCTGTGAGTCTAGATTTTCGAATGCGACGCAAAACTGACAGTTAATTGTAACGTTCAGAGCCTGTTAATGACGATGGAACACACAAATTGCGTCGCGATTCAGTACATCGTCGTCCAGCCGACTTGTCTCCAAGGGTCTAGTGCTGCCTGGGACACCGTATGGTCGTTCTCCTGTGAGTCTAGGTTTTCGAACCCGACGCAAACCTGACAGTTAATTGTGACGTTCAGAGCCTGTAAATGACGATGGAACACACAAATCGCGTCGCGATTCAATACATCGTCCTCCAGCCGACCTGTCTCCAAGGGTCTATTGCTGCCTCGGGCACCTTATGGTCGATCTCCTGTGAGTCTAGATTTTCGAATCCGACGCAAAACTGACAGTTAATTGTAAGGTTCAGAGCCTCTTAATGACAATGGAACACACAAATCGCGTCGCGATTGAATACATCGTCCTCCGGCCGACCTGTCTCCAAGGGTCTATTGCTGCCTCGGGCACCTTATGGTCGATCTCCTGTGAGTCTAGAAATTCGAATCCGACGCAGTTAATTGTAACGTTCAGAGCCTGTTAATGACGATGGAACACACAAACTGCGTCGCGATTCAATACATCGTCCTCCGGCCGACCTGTCTCCAAGGGTCTATTGCTGCCTCGGGCACCTTATGGTCGATCTCCTGTGAGTCTAGATTTTCGAATCCGACGCAAAACTGACAGTTAATTGTAACGTTCAGAGCCTGTTAATGACGATGGAACACACAAATTGCGTCGCGATTCAATACATCGTCCTCCAGCCGACCTGTCTCCAAGGGTCTATTGCTGCCTCGGGCACCTTATGGTCGATCTCCTGTGAGTCTAGATTTTCGAATCCGACGAAATACTGACAGTTAATTGTAACGTTCAGAGCCTGTTAATGACGATGGAACACACAAATTGCGTCGCGATTCAATACATCGTCCTCCGGCCGACCTGTCTCCAAGGGTCTATTGCTGCCTCGGGCACCTTATGGTCGATCTCCTGTGAGTCTAGATTTTCGAATCCGACGCAAAACTGACAGTTAATTGTAACGTTCAGAGCCTGTTAATGACGATGGAACACAAAAATCCCGTCGCGATTCAATACATCGTCCTCCGGCCGACCTTCTCCAAGGGTCTATTGCTGCCTCGGGCACCTTATGGTCGATCTCCTGTGAGTCTAGATTTTCGAATCCGACGCAAAACTTACAGTTAATTGTAAGGTTCAGAGCCTCTTAATGACAATGGAACACACAAATCGCGTCGCGTTACAATACGTCGTCCTCCGGCCGACCTGTCTCCAAGGGTCTATTGCTGCCTCGGGCACCTTATGGTCGACCTCCTGTGAGTCTAGATTTTCGAATCCGACGCAAAACTGACAGTTAATTGTAACGTCAGAGCCTGTTAATGACGATGGAACACACAAATTGCGTCGCGATTCAATACATCGTCCTCCAGCCGACTTGTCTCCAAGGGTCTAGTGCTGCCTCGGACACCGTATGGTCGTTCTCCTGTGAGTCTAGATTTTCGAATCCGACGCAAAACTGACAGTTAATTGTAAGGCTCAGTGCCTCTTAATGACAATGGAACACACAAATCGCGTCGCGATTCAATACATCGTCCTTCGGCCGACTTGTCTCCAAGGGACTATTGCTGCCTCGGGCACCTTATGGTCGATCTCCTGTGAGTCTAGATTTTCGAAACCGACGCAGTTAATTAAACGTTCTGAGTCTGTTAATGACGATGGAACACACAAATTGCGTCGCGATTCAATACATCGTCCTCCAGCCGACTTGTCTCCAAGGGTCTAGTGCTGCCTCGGACACCTTATGGTCGTTCTCCTGTGAGTCTAGATTTTCGAATCCGACGCAAAACTGACAGTTAATTGTAAGGTTCAGTGCCTCTTAATGACAATGGAACACACAAATCGCGTCGCGATTCAATACATCGTCCTCCGGCCGACCTGTCTCCAAGGGTCTATTGCTGCCTCGGGCACCTTATGGTCGATCTCCTGTGAGTCTAGATTTTCGAATCCGACGCAAAACTGACAGTTAATTGTAACGTTCAGAGCCTGTTAATGACGATGGAACACACAAATCACGTCGCGATTCAATACATCGTCCTCCGGCCGACCTGTCTCCAAGGGTCTATTGCTGCCTCGGGCACCTTATGGTCGATCTCCTGTGAGTCTAGATTTTCGAATCCGACGCAAAACTGACAGTTAATTGTAAGGTTCAGAGCCTGTTAATGACGATGGAACACACAAATTGCGTCGCGATTCAATACATCGTCCTCCGGACGACCTGTCTCCAAGGGTCTAGTGCTGCCTCGGGCACCTTATGGTCGATCTCCTGTGAGTCTAGATTTTCGAATCCGACGCAAAACTTACAGTTAATTGTAAGGTTCAGAGCCTCTTAATGACAATGGAACACACAAATCGCGTCGCGATACAATACGTCGTCCTCCGGCCGACCTGTCTCCAAGGGTCTATTGCTGCCTCGGGCCCCTTATGGACGACCTCCTGTGAGTCTAGATTTTCGAATCCGACGCAAAACTGACAGTTAATTGTAACGTTCAGAGCCTGTTAATGACGATGGAACACACAAATTGCGTCGCGATTCAATACATCGTCCTCCAGCCGACTTGTCTCCAAGGGTCTAGTGCTTCCTCGGACACCGTATGGTCGTTCTCCTGTGAGTCTAGATTTTCGAATCCGACGCAAAACTTACAGTTAATTGTAAGGTTCAGAGCCTCTTAATGACAATGGAACACACAAATCGCGTCGCGATTCAATACATCGTCCTCCGGCCGACCTGCCTCCAAGGGTCTATTGCTGCCTCGGGCACCTTATGGTCGATCTCCTGTGAGTCTAGATTTTCGAATCCGACGCAAACCTGACAGTTAATTGTAACGTTCAGAGCCTGTAAATGACGATGGAACACACAAATCGCGTCGCGATTCAATACATCGTCCTCCAGCCGACTTGTCTCCAAGGGTCTAGTGCTGCCTCGGGCACCTTATTGTCGTTCTCCTGTGAGTCTAGATTTTCGAATCCGACGCAAAACTGACAGTTAATCGTAAGGTTCAGAGCCTCTTAATGACAATGGAACACACAAATTGCGTCGCGATTCAATACATCGTCCTCCGGCCGACCTGTCTCCAAGGGTCTATTGCTGCCTCGGGCACCTTATGGTCGTTCTCCTGTGAGTCTAGATTTTCGAATCCGACGCAAAACTGACAGTTAATTGTAACGTTCAGAGCCTGTTAATGACGATGGAACACACAAATTGCGTCGCGATTCAATTCATCGTCCTCCGGCCGACCTGTCTCCAAGGGTCTATTGCTGCCTCGGGCACCTTATGGTCGATCTCCTGTGAGTCTAGATTTTCGAATCCGACGCAAAACTGACAGTTAATTGTAACGTTCAGAGCCTGTTAATGACGATGGAACACACAAATTGCGTCCCGATTCAATACATCGTCCTCCAGCCGACCTGTCTCCAAGGGTCTATTGCTGCCTCGGGCACCTTATGGTCGATCTCCTGTGAGTCTAGATTTTCGAATCCGACGCAAAACTGACAGTTAATTGTAACGTTCAGAGCCTGTTAATGACGATGGAACACACAAATCGCGTCGCGATTCAATACATCGTCCTCCGGCCGACCCCGTCTCCGAGGGTCTATTGCTGCCTCGGGCACCTTATGGTCGATCTCCTGTGAGTCTAGATTTTCGAATGCGACGCAAAACTGACAGTTAATTGTAACGTTCAGAGCCTGTTAATGACGATGGAACACACAAATTGCGTCGCGATTCAGTACATCGTCGTCCAGCCGACTTGTCTCCAAGGGTCTAGTGCTGCCTGGGACACCGTATGGTCGTTCTCCTGTGAGTCTAGGTTTTCGAACCCGACGCAAACCTGACAGTTAATTGTGACGTTCAGAGCCTGTAAATGACGATGGAACACACAAATCGCGTCGCGATTCAATACATCGTCCTCCAGCCGACCTGTCTCCAAGGGTCTATTGCTGCCTCGGGCACCTTATGGTCGATCTCCTGTGAGTCTAGATTTTCGAATCCGACGCAAAACTGACAGTTAATTGTAAGGTTCAGAGCCTCTTAATGACAATGGAACACACAAATCGCGTCGCGATTGAATACATCGTCCTCCGGCCGACCTGTCTCCAAGGGTCTATTGCTGCCTCGGGCACCTTATGGTCGATCTCCTGTGAGTCTAGAAATTCGAATCCGACGCAGTTAATTGTAACGTTCAGAGCCTCTTAATGACGATGGAACACACAAACTGCGTCGCGATTCAATACATCGTCCTCCGGCCGACCTGTCTCCAAGGGTCTATTGCTGCCTCGGGCACCTTATGGTCGATCTCCTGTGAGTCTAGATTTTCGAATCCGACGCAAAACTGACAGTTAATTGTAACGTTCAGAGCCTGTTAATGACGATGGAACACACAAATTGCGTCGCGATTCAATACATCGTCCTCCGGCCGACCTGTCTCCAAGGGTCTATTGCTGCCTCGGGCACCTTATGGTCGATCTCCTGTGAGTCTAGATTTTCGAATCCGACGCAAAACTGACAGTTAATTGTAACGTTCAGAGCCTGTTAATGACGATGGAACACACAAATCGCGTCGCGATTCAATACATCGTCCTCCGGCCGACCTGTCTCCAAGGGTCTATTGCTGCCTCGGGCACCTTATGGTCGTTCTCCTGTGAGTCTAGATTTTCGAATCCGACGCAAAACTGACAGTTAATTGTAACGTTCAGAGCCTGTTAATGACGATGGAACACACAAATCCCGTCGCGATTCAATACATCGTCCTCCGGCCGACCTGTCTCCAAGGGTCTATTGCTGCCTCGGGCACCTTATGGTCGATCTCCTGTGAGTCTAGATTTTCGAATCCGACGCAAAACTGACAGTTAATTGTAACGTTCAGAGCCTGTTAATGACGATGGAACACACAAATCGCGTCGCGATTCAATACATCGTCCTCCGGCCGACCTGTCTCCAAGGGTCTATTGCTGCCTCGGGCACCTTATGGTCGATCTCCTGCTTGTCTAGATTTTCGAATCCGACGCAAAACTGACAGTTAATTGTAAGGTTCAGAGCCTGTTAATGACGATGGAACACACAAATCGCGTCGCGATTCAATACATCGTCCTCAGGCCGACCTGTCTCCAAGGGTCTATTGCTGCCTCGGGCACCTTATGGTCGTTCTCCTGTGAGTCTAGATTTTCGAATCCGACGCAAAACTGACAGTTAATTGTAACGTTCAGAGCCTGTTAATGACGATGGAACACACAAATTGCGTCGCGATTCAATTCATCGTCCTCCGGCCGACCTGTCTCCAAGGGTCTATTGCTGCCCGGGCACCTTATGGTCGTTCTCCTGTGAGTATAGATTTTTGAATCCGACGCAAAACTGACAGTTAATTGTAACGTTCAGAGCCTGTTAATGACGATGGAACACACAAATTGCGTCGCGATTCAATACATCGTCCTCCAGCCGACCTGTCTCCAAGGGTCTATTGCTGCCTCGGGCACCTTATGGTGGATCTCCTGTGAGTCTAGATTTTCGAATCCGACGCAAAACTGACAGTTAATTGTAAGGTTCAGAGCCTGTTAATGACGATGGAACACACTAATCCCGTCGCGATTCAATACATCGTCCTCCGGCCGACCTGTCTCCGAGGGTCTATTGCTGCCTCGGGCACCTTATGGTCGATCTCCTGTGAGTCTAGATTTTCGAATCCGACGCAAAACTGACAGTTAATTGTAACGTTCAGAGCCTGTTAATGACGATGGAACACACAAATTGCGTCGCGATTCAATACATCGTCGTCCAGCCGACTTGTCTCCAAGGGTCTAGTGCTGCCTAGGACACCGTATGGTCGTTCTCCTGTGAGTCTAGATTTTCGAACCCGACGCAAACCTGACAGTTAATTGTAACGTTCAGAGCCTGTAAATGACGATGGAACACACAAATCGCGTCGCGATTCAATACATCGTCCTCCAGCCGACCTGTCTCCAAGGGTCTATTGCTGCCTCGGGCACCTTATGGTCGATCTCCTGTGAGTCTAGATTTTCGAATCCGACGCAAAACTGACAGTTAATTGCAAGGTTCAGAGCCTCTTAATGACAATGGAACACACAAATCGCGTCGCGATTGAATACATCGTCCTCCGGCCGACCTGTCTCCAAGGGTCTATTGCTGCCTCGGGCACCTTATGGTCGATCTCCTGTGAGTCTAGAATTTCGAATCCGACGCAGTTAATTGTAACGTTCAGAGCCTGTTAATGACGATGGAACACACAAACTGCGTCGCGATTCAATACATCGTCCTCCAGCCGACTTGTCTCCAAGGGTCTAGTGCTGCCTCGGACACCTTATGGTCGTTCTCCTGTGAGTCTAGATTTTCGAATCCGACGCAAAACTGACAGTTAATTTTAAGGTTCAGAGCCTCTTAATGACAATGGAACACACAAATCGCGTCGCGATTCAATACATCGTCCTCCGGCCGACCTGCCTCCAAGGGTCTATTGCTGCCTCGGGCACCTTATGGTCGATCTCCTGTGAGTCTAGATTTTCGAATCCGACGCAAAACTGACAGTTAATTGTAACGTTCAGAGCCTGTTAATGACGATGGAACACACAAATCCCGTCGCGATTCAATACATCGTCCTCCGGCCGACCTGTCTCCAAGGGTCTATTGCTGCCTCGGGCACCTTATGGTCGATCTCCTGTGAGTCTAGATTTTCGAATCCGACGCAAAACTGACAGTTTATTGTAACGTTCAGAGCCTGTTAATGACGATGGAATACACAAATCGCGTCGCGATTCAATACATCGTCCTCCGGTCGACCTGTCTCCAAGTGTCTATTGCTGCCTCGGGCACCTTATGGTCGATCTCCTGTGAGTCTAGATTTTCGAATCCGACGCAAAACTGACAGTTAATTGTGAGGTTCAGAGCCTGTTAATGACGATGGAACACACAAATCGCGTCGCGATTCAATACATCGTCCTCAGGCCGACCTGTCTCCAAGGGTCTAGTGCTGCCTCGGGCACCTTATGGTCGTTCTCCTGTGAGTCTAGATTTTCGAATCCGACGCAAAACTGACAGTTAATTGTAACGTTCAGAGCCTGTTAATGACGATGGAACACACAAATCGCGTCGCGATTCAATACATCATCCTCCGGCCGACCTGTCTCCAAGGGTCTATTGCTGCCTCGGGCACCTTATGGTCGATCTCCTGTGACTCTAGATTTTCGAATCCGACGCAAAACTGACAGTTGATTGTAACGTTCAGAGCCTGTTAATGACGATGGAACACACAAATCGCGTCGCGATTCAATACATCGTCCTCCAGCCGACTTGTCTCCAAGGGTCTAGTGCTGCCTCGGGCACCTTATGGTCGTTCCTCTGTGAGTCTAGATTTTCGAATCCGACGCAAAACTGACAGTTAATTGTAAGGTTCAGAGCCTCTTAATGACAATGGAACACACAAATTGCGTCGCGATTCAATACATCGTCCTCCGGCCGACCTGTCTCCAAGGGTCTATTGCTGCCTCGGGCACCTTATGGTCGATCTCCTGTGAGTCTAGATTTTCGAATCCGACGCAAAACTGACAGTTAATCGTAAGGTTCAGAGCCTGTTAATGACGATGGAACACATAAATCGCGTCGCGATTCAACACATCGTCCTCCAGCCGACTTGTCTCCATCGGTCTATAGCTGCCTCGGTCATCTTATGGTCGTTCTCCTGTGAGTCTAGATTTTCGAATCCGACGCAAAACTGACAGTTAATTGTAACGTTCAGAGCCTGTTAATGACGATGGAACACACAAATCGCGTCGCGATTCAATACTTCGTCCTCCAGCCGATATGTCTCCAAGGGTCTAGTGCTGCCTCGGGCACCTTATGGTCGTTCTCCTGTGAGTCTAGATTTTCGAATCCGACGCAAAACTGACAGTTAATTGTAAAGTTCAGAGCCTCTTAATGACAATGGAACACACAAATCGCGTCGCGATTCAATACATCGTCCTCCGGCCGACTTGTCTCCAAGTGTCTATTGCTGCCTCGGGCACCTTATGGTCGATCTCCTGTGAGTCTAGATTTTCGAATCCGACGCAAAACTTACAGTTAATTGTAAGGTTCAGAGCCTCTTAATGACAATGGAACACACAAATCGCGTCGCGATACAATACGTCGTCCTCCGGCAGACCTGTCTCCATGGGTCTATTGCTGCCTCGGGCACCTTATGGTCGACCTCCTGTGAGTCTAGATTTTCGAATCCGACGCAAAACTGACAGTTAATTGTAACGTTCAGAGCCTGTTAATGACGATGGAACACACAAATTGCGTCGCGATTCAATACATCGTCCTCCAGCCGACTTGTCTCCAAGGGTCTAGTGCAGCCTCGGACACTGTATGGTCGTACTCCTGTGAGTCTAGATTTTCGAATCCGACGCAAAACTGACAGTTAATTGTAAGGCTCAGTGCCTCTTAATGACAATGAAACACACAAATCACGTCGCGATTCAATACATCGTCCTCGGGCCGACTTGTCTCCAAGGGACTATTGCTGCCACGGGCACCTTATGGTCGATCTCCTGTGAGTCTAGATTTTCGAAACCGACGCAGTTAATTTTAACGTTCAGAGCCTGTTAATGACGATGGAACACACAAATTGCGTCGCGATTCAATACATCGTCCTCCAGCCGACTTGTATCCAAGGGTCTAGTGCTGCCTCGGACACCTTATGGTCGTTCTCCTGTGAGTCTAGATTTTCGAATCCGACGCAAAACTGACAGTTAATTGTAAGGTTCAGAGCATCTTAATGACAATGGAACACACAAATCGCGTCGCGATTCAATACATCGTCCTCCGGCCGACCTGCCTCCAAGGGTCTATTGCTGCCTCGGGCACCTTATGGTCGATCTCCTGTGAGTCTAGATTTTCGAATCCGACGCAAAACTGACAGTTAATTGTAACGTTCAGAGCCTGTTAATGACGATGGAACACACAAATCGCGTCGCGATTCAATACATCGTCCTCCAGCCGATTTGTCTCCAAGGGTCTAGTGCTGCCTCGGGCACCTTATGGTCGTTCCTCTGTGAGTCTAGATTTTCGAATCCGACGCAAAACTGACAGTTAATTGTAACGTTCAGAGCCTGTTAATGACGATGGAACACACAAATTGCGTCGCGATTCAATACATCGTCCTCCAGCCAACTTGTCTCCAAGGGTCTAGTGCTGCCTCGGACACCTTATGGTAGTTCTCCTGTAGTCTAGATTTTCGAATCCGACGCAAAAATGACAGTTAATAGTAACGTTCAGAGCCTCTTAATGACAATGGAACACACAAATCGCGTCGTGATTCAATACATCGTCCTCCGGCCGACCTGTCTCCAAGGGTCTATTGCTGCCTCGGGCACCTTATGGTCGATCTCCTGTGAGTCTAGATTTTCGAATCCGACGCAAAACTGACAGTTAATCGTAAGGTTCAGAGCCTGTTAATGACGATGGAACACACAAATCGCGTCGCGATTCAACACATCGTCCTCCAGCCGACTTGTCTCCATGGGTCTATAGCTGCCTCGGTCACCTTATGGTCGTTCTCCTGTGAGTCTAGATTTTCGAATCCGACGCAAAACTGACAGTTAATTGTAACGTTCAGAGCCTGTTAATGACGATGGAACACACAAATCGCGTCGCGATTCAATACATCGTCCTCCGGCCGACTTGTCTCCAAGGGTCTATTGCTGCCTCGGGCACCTTATGGTCGATCTCCTGTGAGTCTAGATTTTCGAAACCGACGCAGTTAATTAAACGTTCAGAGTCTGTTAATGACGATGGAACACACAAATTGCGTCGCGATTCAATACATCGTCCTCCAGCCGACTTGTCTCCAAGGGTCTAGTGCTGCCTCGGACACCTTATGGTCGTTCTCCTGTGAGTCTAGATTTTCGAATCCGACGCAAAACTGACAGTTAATTGTAACGTTCAGAGCCTCTTAATGACAATGGAACACACAAATCGCGTCGCGATTCAATACATCGTCCTCCGGCCGACTTGTCTCCAAGGGTCTATTGCTGCCTCGGGCACCTTATGGTCGATCTCCTGTGAGTCTAGATTTTCGAATCCGACGCAAAACTTACAGTTAATTGTAAGGTTCAGAGCCTCTTAATGACAATGGAACACACAAATCGCGTCGCGATACAATACGTCGTCCTCCGGCAGACCTGTCTCCATGGGTCTATTGCTGCCTCGGGCACCTTATGGTCGACCTCCTGTGAGTCTAGATTTTTCGAATCCGACGCAAAACTGACAGTTAATTGTAACGTTCAGAGCTTGTTAATGACGATGGAACACACAAATCGCGTCGCGATTCAATACATCGTCCTCCGGCCGACCTGTCTCCAAGGGTCTATTGCTGCCTCGGGCACCTTATGGTCGATCTCCTGTGAGTCTAGATTTTCGAATCCGACGCAAAACTGACAGTTAATTGTAAGGTTCAGAGCCTGTTAATGACGATGGAACACACAAATTGCGTCGCGATTCAATACATCGTCCTCCGGACGACCTGTCTCCAAGGGTCTAGTGCTGCCTCGGGCACCTTATGGTCGATCTCCTGTGAGTCTAGATTTTCGAATCCGACGCAAAACTTACAGTTAATTGTAAGGTTCAGAGCCTCTTAATGACAATGGAACACACAAATCGCGTCGCGATACAATACGTCGTCCTCCGGCCGACCTGTCTCCAAGGGTCTATTGCTGCCTCGGGCCCCTTATGGTCGACCTCCTGTGAGTCTAGATTTTCGAATCCGACGCAAAACTGACAGTTAATTGTAACGTTCAGATCCTGTTAATGACGATGGAACACACAAATTGCGTCGCGATTCATTACATCGTCCTCCAGCCGACTTGTCTCCAAGGGTCTAGTGCTTCCTCGGACACCGTATGGTCGTTCTCCTGTGAGTCTAGATTTTCGAATCCGACGCAAAACTTACAGTTAATTGTAAGGTTCAGAGCCTCTTAATGACAATGGAACACACAAATCGCGTCGCGATTCAATACATCGTCCTTCGGCCGACCTGCCTCCAAGGGTCTATTGCTGCCTCGGGCACCTTATGGTCGATCTCCTGTGAGTCTAGGTTTTCGAAACCGACGCAGTTAATTGTAAGGTTCAGAGCCTGTTAATGACGATGGAACACACAAATTGCGTCGCGATTCAATACATCGTCCTCCAGCCGACTTGTCTCCAAGGGTCTAGTGCTGCCTCGGACACCTTATGGTCGTTCTCCTGTGAGTCTAGATTTTCGAATCCGACGCAAAACTGACAGTTAATTGTAAGGTTCAGAGCCTCTTAATGACAATGGAACACACAAATCGCGTCTCGATTCAATACATCGTCCTCCGGCCGACCTGCCTCCAAGGCTCTATTGCTGCCTCGGGCACCTTATGGTCGATCTCCTGTGAGTCTAGATTTTCGAATCCGACGCAAAACTGACAGTTAATTGTAACGTTCAGAGCTTGTTAATGACGATGGAACACACAAATCGCGTCGCGATTCAATACATCGTCCTCCGGCCGACTTGTCTGCAAGGGTCTAGTGCTGCCTCGGGCACCTTATGGTCGATCTCCTGTGAGTCTAGATTTTCGAATCCGACGCAAAACTGACAGTTAATTGTAAGGTTCAGAGCCTGTTAATGACGATGGAACACACAAATCGCGTCGCGATTCAATACATCGTCCTCCGGCCGACCTGTCTCCAAGGGTCTATTGCTGCCTCGGGCACCTTTTGGTCGATCTCCTGTGAGTCTAGATTTTCGAATGCAACGCAAAACTGACAGTTAATTGTAACGTTCAGAGCCGGTTAATGACGATGGAACACACAAATTGCGTCGCGAGTCAATACATCGTCCTCCGGCCGACCTGTCTCCAAGGGTCTATTGCTGCCTCGGGCACCTTATGGTCGATCTCCTGTGAGTCTAGATTTACGAATCCGACGCAAAACTGACAGTTAATTGTAAGGTTCAGAGCCTGTTAATGACGATGGAACACACAAATCGCGTCGCGATTTAATACATCGTCCTCAGGCCGACCTGTCTCCAAGGGTCTATTGCTGGCTCGGGCACCTTATGGTCGTTCTCCTGTGAGTCTAGATTTTCGAATCCGACGCAAAACTGACAGTTAATTGTAACGTTCAGAGCCTGTTAATGACGATGGAACACACAAATCGCGTCGCGATTCAATACATCGTCCTCCAGCCGATATGTCTCCAAGGGTCTAGTGCTGCCTCGGGCACCTTATGGTCGTTCTCCTGTGAGTCTAGATTTTCGAATCCGACGCAAAACTGACAGTTAATTGTAACGTTCAGAGCCTCTTAATGACAATGGAACACACAAATCGCGTCGCGATTCAATACATCGTCCTCCGGCCGACTTGTCTCCAAGGGTCTATTGCTGCCTCGGGCACCTTATGGTCGATCTCCTGTGAGTCTAGATTTTCGAATCCGACGCAAAACTTACAGTTAATTGTAAGGTTCAGAGCCTCTTAATGACAATGGAACACACAAATCGCGTCGCGATACAATACGTCGTCCTCCGGCAGACCTGTCTCCATGGGTCTATTGCTGCCTCGGGCACCTTATGGTCGACCTCCTGTGAGTCTAGATTTTCGAATCCGACGCAAAACTGACAGTTAATTGTAACGTTCAGAGCCTGTTAATGACGATGGAACACACAAATTGAGTCGCGATTCAATACATCGTCCTCCAGCCGACTTGTCTCCAAGGATCTAGTGCTGCCTCGGACACCTTATGGTCGTTCTCCTGTGAGTCTAGATTTTCGAATCCGACGCAAAACTGACAGTTAATTGTAACGTTCAGAGCCTCTTAATGACAATGGAACACACAAATCGCGTCGCGATTCAATACATCGTCCTCCGGCCCACTTGTCTCCAAGGGTCTATTGCTGCCTCGGGCACCTTATGGTCGATCTCCTGTGAGTCTAGATTTTCGAATCCGACGCAAAACTTACAGTTAATTGTAAGGTTCAGAGCCTCTTAATGACAATGGAACACACAAATCGCGTCGCGATTCAATACGTCGTCCTCCGGCAGACCTGTCTCCATGGGTCTATTGCTGCCTCGGGCACCTTATGGTCGACCTCCTGTGAGTCTAGATTTTCGAATCCGACGCAAAACTGACAGTTAATTGTAACGTTCAGAGCTTGTTAATGACGATGGAACACACAAATCGCGTCGCGATTCAATACATCGTCCTCCGGCCGACTTGTCTGCAAGGGTCTAGTGCTGCCTCGGGCACCTTATGGTCGATCTCCTGTGAGTCTAGATTTTCGAATCCGACGCAAAACTGACAGTTAATTGTAAGGTTCAGAGCCTGTTAATGACGATGGAACACACAAATTGCGTCGCGATTCAATACATCGTCCTCCGGACGACCTGTCTCCAAGGGTCTAGTGCTGCCTCGGGCACCTTATGGTCGATCTCTTGTGAGTCTAGATTTTCGAATCCGACGCAAAACTTACAGTTAATTGTAAGGTTCAGAGCCTCTTAATGACAATGGAACACACAAATCGCGTCGCGATACAATACGTCGTCCTCCGGCCGACCTGTCTCCAAGGGTCTATTGCTGCCTCGGGCCCCTTATGGTCGACCTCCTGTGAGTCTAGATTTTCGAATCCGACGCAAAACTGACAGTTAATTGTAACGTTCAGATCCTGTTAATGACGATGGAACACACAAATTGCGTCGCGATTCATTACATCGTCCTCCAGCCGACTTGTCTCCAAGGGTCTAGTGCTTCCTCGGACACCGTATGGTCGTTCTCCTGTGAGTCTAGATTTTCGAATCCGACGCAAAACTTACAGTTAATTGTAAGGTTCAGAGCCTCTTAATGACAATGGAACACACAAATCGCGTCGCGATTCAATACATCGTCCTTCGGCCGACCTGCCTCCAAGGGTCTATTGCTGCCTCGGGCACCTTATGGTCGATCTCCTGTGAGTCTAGGTTTTCGAAACCGACGCAGTTAATTGTAAGGTTCAGAGCCTGTTAATGACGATGGAACACACAAATTGCGTCGCGATTCAATACATCGTCCTCCAGCCGACTTGTCTCCAAGGGTCTAGTGCTGCCTCGGACACCTTATGGTCGTTCTCCTGTGAGTCTAGATTTTCGAATCCGACGCAAAACTGACAGTTAATTGTAAGGTTCAGAGCCTCTTAATGACAATGGAACACACAAATCGCGTCTCGATTCAATACATCGTCCTCCGGCCGACCTGTCTCCAAGGGTCTATTGCTGCCTCGGGCACCTTATGGTCGATCTCCTGTGAGTCTAGATTTTCGAATCCGACGCAAAACTGACTGTTAATTGTAACGTTCAGAGCCTGTTAATGACGATGGAACACAAAAATCCCGTCGCGATTCAATACATCGTCCTCCGGCCGACCTTCTCCAAGGCTCTATTGCTGCCTCGGGCACCTTATGGTCGATCTCCTGTGAGTCTAGATTTTCGAATCCGATGCAAAACTGACAGTTAATTGTCACGTTCAGAGCCTGTTAATGACGATGGAACACACAAATCGCGTCGCGATTCAATACATCGTCCTCCGGCCAACCTGTCTCCAAGGGTCTATTGTTGCCTCGGGCACCTTATGGTCGATCTCCTGTGAGTCTAGATTTTCGAATCCGACGCAAAACTGACAGTTAATTGTAACGTTCAGAGCCTGTTAATGACGATGGAACACACAAATCCCGTCGCGATTCAATACATCGTCCTCCGGCCGACCTGTCTCCAAGGGTCTATTGCTGCCTCGGGCACCTTATGGTCGATCTCCTGTGAGTCTAGATTTTCGAATGCAACGCAAAACTGACAGTTAATTGTAACGTTCAGAGCCGGTTAATGACGATGGAACACACAAATTGCTTCGCGAGTCAATACATCGTCCTCCGGCCGACCTGTCTCCAAGGGTCTATTGCTGCCTCGGGCACCTTATGGTCGATCTCCTGTGAGTCTATCTTTTCGAATCCGACGCAAAACTGACAGTTAATTGTAAGGTTCAGAGCCTGTTAATGACGATGGAACACACAAATCGCGTCGCGATTCAATACATCGTCCTCAGGCCGACCTGTCTCCAAGGGTCTATTGCTGCCTCGGGCACCTTATGGTCGTTCTCCTGTGAGTCTAGATTTTCGAATCCGACGCAAAACTGACAGTTAATTGTAACGTTCAGAGCCTGTTAATGACGATGGAACACACAAATCGCGTCGCGATTCAATACATCGTCCTCCAGCCGATTTGTCTCCAAGGGTCTAGTGCTGCCTCGGGCACCTTATGGTCGTTCCTCTGTGAGTCTAGGTTTTCGCATCCGACGCAAAACTGACAGTTAATTGTAAGGTTCAGAGCCTCTTAATGACAATGGAACACACAAATTGCGTCGCGATTCAATACATCGTCCTCCGGCCGACCTGTCTCCAAGGGTCTATTGCTGCCTCGGGCACCTTATGGTCGATCTCCTGTGAGTCTAGATTTTCGAATCCGACGCAAACCTGACAGTTAATTGTAACGTTCATAGCCTGTAAATGACGATGGAACACACAAATCGCGTCGCGATTCAATACATCGTCCTCCAGCCGACTTGTCTCCAAGGGTCTATTGCTGCCTCGGGCACCTTATTGTCGTTCTCCTGTGAGTCTAGATTTTCGAATGCGACGCAAAAGTGACAGTTAATCGTAAGGTTCAGAGCCTCTTAATGACAATGGAACACACAAATTGCGTCGCGATTCAATACATCGTCCTCCGGCCGACCTGTCTCCAAGGGTCTATTGCTGCCTCGGGCACCTAATGGTCGTTCTCCTGTGAGTCTAGATTTTCGAATCCGACGCAAAACTGACAGTTAATTGTAACGTTCAGAGCCTGTTAATGACGATGGAACACACAAATTGCGTCGCGATTCAATACATCGTCCTCCAGCCGACCTGTCTCCAAGGGTCTATTGCTGCCTCGGGCACCTTATGGTCGATCTCCTGTGAGTCTAGATTTTCGAATCCGACGCAAAACTGACAGTTAATTGTAACGTTCAGAGCCTGTTAATGACGATGGAACACACAAATCCCGTCGCGATTCAATACATCGTCCTCCGGCCGACCTGTCTCCGATGGTCTATTGCTGCCTCGGGCACCTTATGGTCGATCTCCTGTGAGTCTAGATTTTCGAATGCGACGCAAAACTGACAGTTAATTGGAACGTTCAGAGCCTGTTAATAACGATGGAACACACAAATTGCGTCGCGATTCAATACATCGTCGTCCAGCCGACTTGTCTCCAAGGGTCTATTGCTGCCTCGGGCACCTTATGGTCGATCTCCTGTGAGTCTAGATTTTCGAATCCGACGCAAAACTGACAGTTAATTCTAAGGTTCAGAGCCTCTTAATGACAATGGAACACACAAATCGCGTCGCGATTGAATACATCGTCCTCCGGCCGACCTGTCTCCAAGGGTCTATTGCTGCCTCGGGCACCTTATGGTCGATCTCCTGTGAGTCTAGAATTTCGAATCCGACGCAGTTAATTGTAACGTTCAGAGCCTGTTAATGACGATGGAACACACAAACTGCGTCGCGATTCAATACATCGTCCTCCAGCCGACTTGTCTCCAAGGGTCTAGTGCTGCCTCGGACACCTTATGGTCGTTCTCCTGTGAGTCTAGATTTTCGAATCCGACGCAAAACTGACAGTTAATTTTAAGGTTCAGAGCCTCTTAATGACAATGGAACACACAAATCGCGTCGCGATTCAATACATCGTCCTCCGGCCGACCTGCCTCCAAGGGTCTATTGCTGCCTCGGGCACCTTATGGTCGATCTCCTGTGAGTGCAGATTTTCGAATCCGACGCAAAACTGACAGTTAATTGTAAGGTTCAGAGCCTGTTAATGACGATGGAACACACAAATCGCGTCGCGATTCAATACATCGTCCTCCAGCCGATATGTCTCCAAGGGTCTAGTGCTGCCTCGGGCACCTTATGGTCGTTCTCCTGTGAGTCTAGATTTTCGAATCCGACGCAAAACTGACAGTTAATTGTAACGTTCAGAGCCTCTTAATGACAATGGAACACACAAATCGCGTCGCGATTCAATACATCGTCCTCCGGCCGACTTGTCTCCAAGGGTCTATTGCTGCCTCGGGCACCTTATGGTCGATCTCCTGTGAGTCTAGATTTTCGAATCCGACGCAAAACTTACAGTTAATTGTAAGGTTCAGAGCCTCTTAATGACAATGGAACACACAAATCGCGTCGCGATACAATACGTCGTCCTCCGGCAGACCTGTCTCCATGGGTCTATTGCTGCCTCGGGCACCTTATGGTCGACCTCCTGTGAGTCTAGATTTTCGAATCCGACGCAAAACTGACAGTTAATTGTAACGTTCAGAGCCTGTTAATGACGATGGAACACACAAATTGAGTCGCGATTCAATACATCGTCCTCCAGCCGACTTGTCTCCAAGGGTCTAGTGCTGCCTCGGACACCTTATGGTCGTTCTCCTGTGAGTCTAGATTTTCGAATCCGACGCAAAACTGACAGTTAATTGTAACGTTCAGAGCCTCTTAATGACAATGGAACACACAAATCGCGTCGCGATTCAATACATCGTCCTCCGGCCGACTTGTCTCCAAGGGTCTATTGCTGCCTCGGGCACCTTATGGTCGATCTCCTGTGAGTCTAGATTTTCGAATCCGACGCAAAACTTACAGTTAATTGTAAGGTTCAGAGCCTCTTAATGACAATGGAACACACAAATCGCGTCGCGATACAATACGTCGTCCTCCGGCAGACCTGTCTCCATGGGTCTATTGCTGCCTCGGGCACCTTATGGTCGACCTCCTGTGAGTCTAGATTTTCGAATCCGACGCAAAACTGACAGTTAATTGTAACGTTCAGAGCTTGTTAATGACGATGGAACACACAAATCGCGTCGCGATTCAATACATCGTCCTCCGGCCGACTTGTCTGCAAGGGTCTAGTGCTGCCTCGGGCACCTTATGGTCGATCTCCTGTGAGTCTAGATTTTCGAATCCGACGCAAAACTGACAGTTAATTGTAACGTTCAGAGCCTGTTAATGACGATGGAACACACAAATCCCGTCGCGATTCAATACATCGTCCTCCGGCCGACCTGTCTCCAAGGGTCTATTGCTGCCTCGGGCACCTTATGGTCGATCTCCTGTGAGTCTAGATTTTCGAATGCAACGCAAAACTGACAGTTAATTGTAACGTTCAGAGCCGGTTAATGACGATGGAACACACAAATTGCGTCGCGAGTCAATACATCGTCCTCCGGCCGACCTGTCTCCAAGGGTCTATTGCTGCCTCGGGCACCTTATGGTCGATCTCCTGTGAGTCTATCTTTTCGAATCCGACGCAAAACTGACAGTTAATTGTAAGGTTCAGAGCCTGTTAATGACGATGGAACACACAAATCGCGTCGCGATTCAATACATCGTCCTCAGGCCGACCTGTCTCCAAGGGTCTATTGCTGCCTCGGGCACCTTATGGTCGTTCTCCTGTGAGTCTAGATTTTCGAATCCGACGCAAAACTGACAGTTAATTGTAACGTTCAGAGCCTGTTAATGACGATGGAACACACAAATCGCGTCGCGATTCAATACATCGTCCTCCAGCCGATTTGTCTCCAAGGGTCTAGTGCTGCCTCGGGCACCTTATGGTCGTTCCTCTGTGAGTCTAGGTTTTCGAATCCGACGCAAAACTGACAGTTAATTGTAAGGTTCAGAGCCTCTTAATGACAATGGAACACACAAATTGCGTCGCGATTCAATACATCGTCCTCCGGCCGACCTGTCTCCAAGGGTCTATTGCTGCCTCGGGCACCTTATGGTCGATCTCCTGTGAGTCTAGATTTTCGAATCCGACGCAAACCTGACAGTTAATTGTAACGTTCAGAGCCTGTAAATGACGATGGAACACACAAATCGCGTCGCGATTCAATACATCGTCCTCCAGCCGACTTGTCTCCAAGGGTCTATTGCTGCCTCGGGCACCTTATTGTCGTTCTCCTGTGAGTCTAGATTTTCGAATGCGACGCAAAGCTGACAGTTAATCGTAAGGTTCAGAGCCTCTTAATGACAATGGAACACACAAATTGCGTCGCGATTCAATACATCGTCCTCCGGCCGACCTGTCTCCAAGGGTCTATTGCTGCCTCGGGCACCTAATGGTCGTTCTCCTGTGAGTCTAGATTTTCGAATCCGACGCAAAACTGACAGTTAATTGTAACGTTCAGAGCCTGTTAATGACGATGGAACACACAAATTGCGTCGCGATTCAATACATCGTCCTCCAGCCGACCTGTCTCCAAGGGTCTATTGCTGCCTCGGGCACCTTATGGTCGATCTCCTGTGAGTCTAGATTTTCGAATCCGACGCAAAACTGACAGTTAATTGTAACGTTCAGAGCCTGTTAATGACGATGGAACACACAAATCCCGTCGCGATTCAATACATCGTCCTCCGGCCGACCTGTCTCCGATGGTCTATTGCTGCCTCGGGCACCTTATGGTCGATCTCCTGTGAGTCTAGATTTTCGAATGCGACGCAAAACTGACAGTTAATTGGAACGTTCAGAGCCTGTTAATAACGATGGAACACACAAATTGCGTCGCGATTCAATACATCGTCGTCCAGCCGACTTGTCTCCAAGGGTCTATTGCTGCCTCGGACACCTTATGGTCGATCTCCTGTGAGTCTAGATTTTCGAATCCGACGCAAAACTGACAGTTAATTCTAAGGTTCAGAGCCTCTTAATGACAATGGAACACACAAATCGCGTCGCGATTGAATACATCGTCCTCCGGCCGACCTGTCTCCAAGGGTCTATTGCTGCCTCGGGCACCTTATGGTCGATCTCCTGTGAGTCTAGAATTTCGAATCCGACGCAGTTAATTGTAACGTTCAGTGCCTGTTAATGACGATGGAACACACAAACTGCGTCGCGATTCAATACATCGTCCTCCAGCCGACTTGTCTCCAAGGGTCTAGTGCTGCCTCGGACACCTTATGGTCGTTCTCCTGTGAGTCTAGATTTTCGAATCCGACGCAAAACTGACAGTTAATTTTAAGGTTCAGAGCCTCTTAATGACAATGGAACACACAAATCGCGTCGCGATTCAATACATCGTCCTCCGGCCGACCTGCTTCCAAGGGTCTATTGCTGCCTCGGGCACCTTATGGTCGATCTCCTGTGAGTGCAGATTTTCGAATCCGACGCAAAACTGACAGTTAATTGTAAGGTTCAGAGCCTGTTAATGACGATGGAACACACAAATCGCGTCGCGATTCAATACATCGTCCTCAGGCCGACCTGTCTCCAAGGGTCTAGTGCTGCCTCGGGCACCTTATGGTCGTTCTCCTGTGAGTCTAGATTTTCGAATCCGACGCAAAACTGACAGTTAATTCTAACGTTCAGAGCCTGTTAATGACGATGGAACACACAAATCGCGTCGCGATTCAATACATCGTCCTCCAGCCGATTTGTCTCCAAGGGTCTAGTGCTGCCTCGGGCACCTTATGGTCGTTCCTCTGTGAGTCTAGATTTTCGAATCCGACGCAAAACTGACAGTTAATTGTAAGGTTCAGAGCCGCTTAATGACAATGGAACACACAAATTGCGTCGCGATTCAATACATCTTCCTCCGGCCGACCTGTCTCCAAGGGTCTATTGCTGCCTCGGGCACCTTATGGTCGATCTCCTGTGAGACTAGATTTTCGAATCCGACGCAAACCTGACAGTTAATTGTAACGTTCAGAGCCTGTAAATGACGATGGAACACACAAATCCCGTCGCGATTCAATACATCGTCCTACAGCCGACTTGTCTCCAAGGGTCTAGTGCTGCCTCGGGCACCTTATTGTCGTTCTCCTGTGACTCTAGATTTTCGAATGCGACGCAAAACTGACAGGTAATCGTAAGGTTCAGAGCCTCTTAATGACAATGGAACACACAAATTGCGTCGCGATTCAATACATCGTCCTCCGGCCGACCTGTCTCCAAGGGTCTATTGCTGCCTCGGTCACCTTATGGTCGTTCTCCTGTGAGTCTAGATTTTCGAATCCGACGCAAAACTGACAGTTAATTGTCACGTTCAGAGCCTGTTAATGACGATGGAACACACAAATTGCGTCGCGATTCAATACATCGTCCTCCTGCCGACTTGTCTCCAAGGGTCTAAGTGCTGCCTCGGACACCTTATGGTAGTTCTCCTGTAGTCTAGATTTTCGAATCCGACGCAAAAATGACAGTTAATAGTAACGTTCAGAGCCTCTTAATGACAATGGAACACACAAATCGCGTCGCGATTCAATACATCGTCCTCCGGCCGACCTGTCTCCAAGGGTCTATTGCTGCCTCGGGCACCTTATGGTCGATCTCCTGTGAGTCTAGATTTTCGAATCCGACGCAAAACTGACAGTTAATTGTAACGTTCAGATCCTGTTAATGACGATGGAACACACAAATTGCGTCGCGATTCATTACATCGTCCTCCAGCCGACTTGTCTCCAAGGGTCTAGTGCTTCCTCGGACACCGTATGGTCGTTCTCCTGTGAGTCTAGATTTTCGAATCCGACGCAAAACTTACAGTTAATTGTAAGGTTCAGAGCCTCTTAATGACAATGGAACACACAAATCGCGTCGCGATTCAATACATCGTCCTTCGGCCGACCTGCCTCCAAGGGTCTATTGCTGCCTCGGGCACCTTATGGTCGATCTCCTGTGAGTCTAGGTTTTCGAAACCGACGCAGTTAATTGTAAGGTTCAGAGCCTGTTAATGACGATGGAACACACAAATTGCGTCGCGATTCAATACATCGTCCTCCAGCCGACTTGTCTCCAAGGGTCTAGTGCTGCCTCGGACACCTTATGGTCGTTCTCCTGTGAGTCTAGATTTTCGAATCCGACGCAAAACTGACAGTTAATTGTAAGGTTCAGAGCCTCTTAATGACAATGGAACACACAAATCGCGTCTCGATTCAATACATCGTCCTCCGGCCGACCTGTCTCCAAGGGTCTATTGCTGCCTCGGGCACCTTATGGTCGATCTCCTGTGAGTCTAGATTTTCGAATCCGACGCAAAACTGACTGTTAATTGTAACGTTCAGAGCCTGTTAATGACGATGGAACACAAAAATCCCGTCGCGATTCAATACATCGTCCTCCGGCCGACCTTCTCCAAGGCTGTATTGCTGCCTCGGGCACCTTATGGTCGATCTCCTGTGAGTCTAGATTTTCGAATCCGATGCAAAACTGACAGTTAATTGTCACGTTCAGAGCCTGTTAATGACGATGGAACACACAAATCGCGTCGCGATTCAATACATCGTCCTCCGGCCGACCTGTCTCCAAGGGTCTATTGCTGCCTCGGGCACCTTATGGTCGATCTCCTGTGAGTCTAGATTTTCGAATCCGACGCAAAACTGACAGTTAATTGTAACGTTCAGAGCCTGTTAATGACGATGGAACACACAAATCCCGTCGCGATTCAATACATCGTCCTCCGGCCGACCTGTCTCCAAGGGTCTATTGCTGCCTCGGGCACCTTATGGTCGATCTCCTGTGAGTCTAGATTTTCGAATGCAACGCAAAACTGACAGTTAATTGTAACGTTCAGAGCCGGTTAATGACGATGGAACACACAAATTGCTTCGCGAGTCAATACATCGTCCTCCGGCCGACCTGTCTCCAAGGGTCTATTGCTGCCTCGGGCACCTTATGGTCGATCTCCTGTGAGTCTATCTTTTCGAATCCGACGCAAAACTGACAGTTAATTGTAAGGTTCAGAGCCTGTTAATGACGATGGAACACACAAATCGCGTCGCGATTCAATACATCGTCCTCAGGCCGACCTGTCTCCAAGGGTCTATTGCTGCCTCGGGCACCTTATGGTCGTTCTCCTGTGAGTCTAGATTTTCGAATCCGACGCAAAACTGACAGTTAATTGTAACGTTCAGAGCCTGTTAATGACGATGGAACACACAAATCGCGTCGCGATTCAATACATCGTCCTCCAGCCGATTTGTCTCCAAGGGTCTAGTGCTGCCTCGGGCACCTTATGGTCGTTCCTCTGTGAGTCTAGGTTTTCGTATCCGACGCAAAACTGACAGTTAATTGTAAGGTTCAGAGCCTCTTAATGACAATGGAACACACAAATTGCGTCGCGATTCAATACATCGTCCTCCGGCCGACCTGTCTCCAAGGGTCTATTGCTGCCTCGGGCACCTTATGGTCGATCTCCTGTGAGTCTAGATTTTCGAATCCGACGCAAACCTGACAGTTAATTGTAACGTTCATAGCCTGTAAATGACGATGGAACACACAAATCGCGTCGCGATTCAATACATCGTCCTCCAGCCGACTTGTCTCCAAGGGTCTATTGCTGCCTCGGGCACCTTATTGTCGTTCTCCTGTGAGTCTAGATTTTCGAATGCGACGCAAAAGTGACAGTTAATCGTAAGGTTCAGAGCCTCTTAATGACAATGGAACACACAAATTGCGTCGCGATTCAATACATCGTCCTCCGGCCGACCTGTCTCCAAGGGTCTATTGCTGCCTCGGGCACCTAATGGTCGTTCTCCTGTGAGTCTAGATTTTCGAATCCGACGCAAAACTGACAGTTAATTGTAACGTTCAGAGCCTGTTAATGACGATGGAACACACAAATTGCGTCGCGATTCAATACATCGTCCTCCAGCCGACCTGTCTCCAAGGGTCTATTGCTGCCTCGGGCACCTTATGGTCGATCTCCTGTGAGTCTAGATTTTCGAATCCGACGCAAAACTGACAGTTAATTGTAACGTTCAGAGCCTGTTAATGACGATGGAACACACAAATCCCGTCGCGATTCAATACATCGTCCTCCGGCCGACCTGTCTCCGATGGTCTATTGCTGCCTCGGGCACCTTATGGTCGATCTCCTGTGAGTCTAGATTTTCGAATGCGACGCAAAACTGACAGTTAATTGGAACGTTCAGAGCCTGTTAATAACGATGGAACACACAAATTGCGTCGCGATTCAATACATCGTCGTCCAGCCGACTTGTCTCCAAGGGTCTATTGCTGCCTCGGGCACCTTATGGTCGATCTCCTGTGAGTCTAGATTTTCGAATCCGACGCAAAACTGACAGTTAATTCTAAGGTTCAGAGCCTCTTAATGACAATGGAACACACAAATCGCGTCGCGATTGAATACATCGTCCTCCGGCCGACCTGTCTCCAAGGGTCTATTGCTGCCTCGGGCACCTTATGGTCGATCTCCTGTGAGTCTAGAATTTCGAATCCGACGCAGTTAATTGTAACGTTCAGAGCCTGTTAATGACGATGGAACACACAAACTGCGTCGCGATTCAATACATCGTCCTCCAGCCGACTTGTCTCCAAGGGTCTAGTGCTGCCTCGGACACCTTATGGTCGTTCTCCTGTGAGTCTAGATTTTCGAATCCGACGCAAAACTGACAGTTAATTTTAAGGTTCAGAGCCTCTTAATGACAATGGAACACACAAATCGCGTCGCGATTCAATACATCGTCCTCCGGCCGACCTGCCTCCAAGGGTCTATTGCTGCCTCGGGCACCTTATGGTCGATCTCCTGTGAGTGCAGATTTTCGAATCCGACGCAAAACTGACAGTTAATTGTAAGGTTCAGAGCCTGTTAATGACGATGGAACACACAAATCGCGTCGCGATTCAATACATCGTCCTCCAGCCGATATGTCTCCAAGGGTCTAGTGCTGCCTCGGGCACCTTATGGTCGTTCTCCTGTGAGTCTAGATTTTCGAATCCGACGCAAAACTGACAGTTAATTGTAACGTTCAGAGCCTCTTAATGACAATGGAACACACAAATCGCGTCGCGATTCAATACATCGTCCTCCGGCCGACTTGTCTCCAAGGGTCTATTGCTGCCTCGGGCACCTTATGGTCGATCTCCTGTGAGTCTAGATTTTCGAATCCGACGCAAAACTTACAGTTAATTGTAAGGTTCAGAGCCTCTTAATGACAATGGAACACACAAATCGCGTCGCGATACAATACGTCGTCCTCCGGCAGACCTGTCTCCATGGGTCTATTGCTGCCTCGGGCACCTTATGGTCGACCTCCTGTGAGTCTAGATTTTCGAATCCGACGCAAAACTGACAGTTAATTGTAACGTTCAGAGCCTGTTAGTGACGATGGAACACACAAATTGAGTCGCGATTCAATACATCGTCCTCCAGCCGACTTGTCTCCAAGGGTCTAGTGCTGCCTCGGACACCTTATGGTCGTTCTCCTGTGAGTCTAGATTTTCGAATCCGACGCAAAACTGACAGTTAATTGTAACGTTCAGAGCCTCTTAATGACAATGGAACACACAAATCGCGTCGCGATTCAATACATCGTCCTCCGGCCGACTTGTCTCCAAGGGTCTATTGCTGCCTCGGGCACCTTATGGTCGATCTCCTGTGAGTCTAGATTTTCGAATCCGACGCAAAACTTACAGTTAATTGTAAGGTTCAGAGCCTCTTAATGACAATGGAACACACAAATCGCGTCGCGATACAATACGTCGTCCTCCGGCAGACCTGTCTCCATGGGTCTATTGCTGCCTCGGGCACCTTATGGTCGACCTCCTGTGAGTCTAGATTTTCGAATCCGACGCAAAACTGACAGTTAATTGTAACGTTCAGAGCTTGTTAATGACGATGGAACACACAAATCGCGTCGCGATTCAATACATCGTCCTCCGGCCGACTTGTCTGCAAGGGTCTAGTGCTGCCTCGGGCACCTTATGGTCGATCTCCTGTGAGTCTAGATTTTCGAATCCGACGCAAAACTGACAGTTAATTGTAACGTTCAGAGCCTGTTAATGACGATGGAACACACAAATCCCGTCGCGATTCAATACATCGTCCTCCGGCCGACCTGTCTCCAAGGGTCTATTGCTGCCTCGGGCACCTTATGGTCGATCTCCTGTGAGTCTAGATTTTCGAATGCAACGCAAAACTGACAGTTAATTGTAACGTTCAGAGCCGGTTAATGACGATGGAACACACAAATTGCGTCGCGAGTCAATACATCGTCCTCCGGCCGACCTGTCTCCAAGGGTCTATTGCTGCCTCGGGCACCTTATGGTCGATCTCCTGTGAGTCTATCTTTTCGAATCCGACGCAAAACTGACAGTTAATTGTAAGGTTCAGAGCCTGTTAATGACGATGGAACACACAAATCGCGTCGCGATTCAATACATCGTCCTCAGGCCGACCTGTCTCCAAGGGTCTATTGCTGCCTCGGGCACCTTATGGTCGTTCTCCTGTGAGTCTAGATTTTCGAATCCGACGCAAAACTGACAGTTAATTGTAACGTTCAGAGCCTGTTAATGACGATGGAACACACAAATCGCGTCGCGATTCAATACATCGTCCTCCAGCCGATTTGTCTCCAAGGGTCTAGTGCTGCCTCGGGCACCTTATGGTCGTTCCTCTGTGAGTCTAGGTTTTCGAATCCGACGCAAAACTGACAGTTAATTGTAAGGTTCAGAGCCTCTTAATGACAATGGAACACACAAATTGCGTCGCGATTCAATACATCGTCCTCCGGCCGACCTGTCTCCAAGGGTCTATTGCTGCCTCGGGCACCTTATGGTCGATCTCCTGTGAGTCTAGATTTTCGAATCCGACGCAAACCTGACAGTTAATTGTAACGTTCAGAGCCTGTAAATGACGATGGAACACACAAATCGCGTCGCGATTCAATACATCGTCCTCCAGCCGACTTGTCTCCAAGGGTCTATTGCTGCCTCGGGCACCTTATTGTCGTTCTCCTGTGAGTCTAGATTTTCGAATGCGACGCAAAGCTGACAGTTAATCGTAACGTTCAGAGCCTCTTAATGACAATGGAACACACAAATTGCGTCGCGATTCAATACATCGTCCTCCGGCCGACCTGTCTCCAAGGGTCTATTGCTGCCTCGGGCACCTAATGGTCGTTCTCCTGTGAGTCTAGATTTTCGAATCCGACGCAAAACTGACAGTTAATTGTAACGTTCAGAGCCTGTTAATGACGATGGAACACACAAATTGCGTCGCGATTCAATACATCGTCCTCCAGCCGACCTGTCTCCAAGGGTCTATTGCTGCCTCGGGCACCTTATGGTCGATCTCCTGTGAGTCTAGATTTTCGAATCCGACGCAAAACTGACAGTTAATTGTAACGTTCAGAGCCTGTTAATGACGATGGAACACACAAATCCCGTCGCGATTCAATACATCGTCCTCCGGCCGACCTGTCTCCGATGGTCTATTGCTGCCTCGGGCACCTTATGGTCGATCTCCTGTGAGTCTAGATTTTCGAATGCGACGCAAAACTGACAGTTAATTGGAACGTTCAGAGCCTGTTAATAACGATGGAACACACAAATTGCGTCGCGATTCAATACATCGTCGTCCAGCCGACTTGTCTCCAAGGGTCTATTGCTGCCTCGGACACCTTATGGTCGATCTCCTGTGAGTCTAGATTTTCGAATCCGACGCAAAACTGACAGTTAATTCTAAGGTTCAGAGCCTCTTAATGACAATGGAACACACAAATCGCGTCGCGATTGAATACATCGTCCTCCGGCCGACCTGTCTCCAAGGGTCTATTGCTGCCTCGGGCACCTTATGGTCGATCTCCTGTGAGTCTAGAATTTCGAATCCGACGCAGTTAATTGTAACGTTCAGAGCCTGTTAATGACGATGGAACACACAAACTGCGTCGCGATTCAATACATCGTCCTCCAGCCGACTTGTCTCCAAGGGTCTAGTGCTGCCTCGGACACCTTATGGTCGTTCTCCTGTGAGTCTAGATTTTCGAATCCGACGCAAAACTGACAGTTAATTTTAAGGTTCAGAGCCTCTTAATGACAATGGAACACACAAATCGCGTCGCGATTCAATACATCGTCCTCCGGCCGACCTGCTTCCAAGGGTCTATTGCTGCCTCGGGCACCTTATGGTCGATCTCCTGTGAGTGCAGATTTTCGAATCCGACGCAAAACTGACAGTTAATTGTAAGGTTCAGAGCCTGTTAATGACGATGGAACACACAAATCGCGTCGCGATTCAATACATCGTCCTCAGGCCGACCTGTCTCCAAGGGTCTAGTGCTGCCTCGGGCACCTTATGGTCGTTCTCCTGTGAGTCTAGATTTTCGAATCCGACGCAAAACTGACAGTTAATTCTAACGTTCAGAGCCTGTTAATGACGATGGAACACACAAATCGCGTCGCGATTCAATACATCTTCCTCCAGCCGATTTGTCTCCAAGGGTCTAGTGCTGCCTCGGGCACCTTATGGTCGTTCCTCTGTGAGTCTAGATTTTCGAATCCGACGCAAAACTGACAGTTAATTGTAAGGTTCAGAGCCGCTTAATGACAATGGAACACACAAATTGCGTCGCGATTCAATACATCTTCCTCCGGCCGACCTGTCTCCAAGGGTCTATTGCTGCCTCGGGCACCTTATGGTCGATCTCCTGTGAGACTAGATTTTCGAATCCGACGCAAACCTGACAGTTAATTGTAACGTTCAGAGCCTGTAAATGACGATGGAACACACAAATCCCGTCGCGATTCAATACATCGTCCTACAGCCGACTTGTCTCCAAGGGTCTAGTGCTGCCTCGGGCACCTTATTGTCGTTCTCCTGTGACTCTAGATTTTCGAATGCGACGCAAAACTGACAGGTAATCGTAAGGTTCAGAGCCTCTTAATGACAATGGAACACACAAATTGCGTCGCGATTCAATACATCGTCCTCCGGCCGACCTGTCTCCAAGGGTCTATTGCTGCCTCGGTCACCTTATGGTCGTTCTCCTGTGAGTCTAGATTTTCGAATCCGACGCAAAACTGACAGTTAATTGTCACGTTCAGAGCCTGTTAATGACGATGGAACACACAAATTGCGTCGCGATTCAATACATCGTCCTCCTGCCGACTTGTCTCCAAGGGTCTAAGTGCTGCCTCGGACACCTTATGGTAGTTCTCCTGTAGTCTAGATTTTCGAATCCGACGCAAAAATGACAGTTAATAGTAACGTTCAGAGCCTCTTAATGACAATGGAACACACAAATCGCGTCGCGATTCAATACATCGTCCTCCGGCCGACCTGTCTCCAAGGGTCTATTGCTGCCTCGGGCACCTTATGGTCGATCTCCTGTGAGTCTAGATTTTCGAATCCGACGCAAAACTGACAGTTAATTGTAACGTTCGGAGCCTGTTAATGACGATGGAACACACAAATCCCGTCGCGATTCAATACATCGTCCTCCGGCCGACTTGTCTCCAAGGGTCTATTGCTGCCTCGGGCACCCTATGGTCGATCTCCTGTGAGTCTAGATTTTCGGATCCGACCCAAAACTGACAGTTAATTGTAACGTTCAGAGCCTGTTAATGACGATGGAACACACAAATTGCGTCGCGATTCAATACATCGTCCTCTGGCCGACCTGTCTCCAAGGGTCTATTGCTGCCTCGGGCAAATTATGGTCGTTCTCCTGTGAGTCTAGATTTTCGAATCCGACGCAAAACTGACAGTTGATTGTAACGTTCAGAGCCTGTTAATGACGAAGGAACAAACAAATCGCGTCGCGATTCAATACATCGTCCTCCAGCCGACTTGTCTCCAAGGGTCTAGTGCTGCCTCGGGCACCTTATGGTCGTTCCTCTGTGAGTCTAGATTTTCGAATCCGACGCAAAACTGACAGTTAATTGTAAGGTTCAGAGCCTCTTAATGACAATGGAACACACAAATTGCGTCGCGATTCAATACATCGTCCTCCGGCCGACCTGTCTCCAAGGGTCTATTGCTGCCTCGGGCACCTTATGGTCGATCTCCTGTGAGTCTAGATTTTCGAATCCGACGCAAAACTGACAGTTTATCGTAAGGTTCAGAGCCTGTTAATGACGATGGAACACACAAATCGCGTCGCGATTCAACACATCGTCCTCCAGCCGACTTGTCTCCATGGGTCTATAGCTGCCTCGGGCACCTTATGGTCGATCTCCTGTGAGTCTAGATTTTCGAATCCGACGCAAAACTGACAGTTAATTGTAACGTTCAGAGCCTGTTAATGACGATGGAACACACAAATCCCGTCGCGATTCAATACATCGTCCTCCAGCCGATATGTCTCCAAGGGTCTAGTGCTGCCTCGGGCACCTTATGGTCGTTCTCCTGTGAGTCTAGATTTTCGAATCCGACGCAAAACTGACAGTTAATTGTAACGTTCAGAGCCTCTTAATGACAATGGAACACACAAATCGCGTCGCGATTCAATACATCTTCCTCCGGCCGACTTGTCTCCAAGGGTCTATTGCTGCCTCGGGCACCTTATGGTCGATCTCCTGTGAGTCTAGATTTTCGAATCCGACGCAAAACTTACAGTTAATTGTAAGGTTCAGAGCCTCTTAATGACAATGGAACACACAAATCGCGTCGCGATACAATACGTCGTCCTCCGGCAGACCTGTCTCCATGGGTCTATTGCTGCCTCGGGTACCTTATGGTCGACCTCCTGTGAGTCTAGATTTTCGAATCCGACGCAAAACTGACAGTTAATTGTAACGTTCAGAGCCTGTTAATGACGATGGAACACACAAATCGCGTCGCGATTCAATACATCGTCCTCCAGCCGATTTGTCTCCAAGGGTCTAGTGCTGCCTCGGGCACCTTATGGTCGTTCCTCTGTGAGTCTAGATTTTCGAATCCGACGCAAAACTGACAGTTAATTGTAAGGTTCAGAGCCTCTTAATGACAATGGAGCACACAAATTGCGTCGCGATTCAATACATCGTCCTCCGGCCGACCTGTCTCCAAGGGTCTATTGCTGCCTCGGTCACCTTATGGTCGTTCTCCTGTGAGTCTAGATTTTCGAATCCGACGCAAAACTGACAGTTAATTGTCACGTTCAGAGCCTGTTAATGACGATGGAACACACAAATTGCGTCGCGATTCAATACATCGTCCTCCTGCCGACTTGTCTCCAAGGGTCTAAGTGCTGCCTCGGACACCTTATGGTAGTTCTCCTGTAGTCTAGATTTTCGAATCCGACGCAAAAATGACAGTTAATAGTAACGTTCAGAGCCTCTTAATGACAATGGAACACACAAATTGCGTCGCGAATCAATACATCGTCCTCCGGCCGACCTGTCTCCAAGGGTCTATTGCTGCCTCGGGCACCCTATGGTCGATCTCCTGTGAGTCTAGATTTTTGAATCCGACGCAAAACTGACAGTTAATTGTAACGTTCAGAGCCTGTTAATGAATATGGAACACACAAATTGCGTCGCGATTCAATACATCGTCCTCTGGCCGACCTGTTTCCAAAGGTCTATTGCTGCCTCGGGCACCTTATGGTCGTTCTCCTGTGAGTCTAGATTTTCGAATCCGACGCAAAACTGACAGTTGATTGTAACGTTCAGAGCCTGTTAATGACGATGGAACAAACAAATCGCGTCGCGATTCAATACATCGTCCTCCAGCCGACTTGTCTCCAAGGGTCTAGTGCTGCCTCGGGCACCTTATGGTCGTTCCTCTGTGAGTCTAGATTTTCGAATCCGACGCAAAACTGACAGTTAATTGTAAGGTTCAGAGCCTCTTAATGACAATGGAACACAAAAATTGCGTCGGGATTCAATACATCGTCCTCCGGCCGACCTGTCTCCAAGGGTCTATTGCTGCCTCGGGCACCTTATGGTCGATCTCCTGTGAGTCTAGATTTTCGAATCCGACGCAAAACTGACAGTTAATCGTAAGGTTCAGAGCCTGTTAATGACGATGGAACACACAAATCACGTCGCGATTCAACACATCGTCCTCCAGCCGACTTGTCTCCATGGGTCTATAGCTGCCTCGGGCACCTTATGGTCGATCTCCTGTGAGTCTAGATTTTCGAATCCGACGCAAAACTGACAGTTAATTGTAACGTTCAGAGCCTGTTAATGACGATGGAACACACAAATCGCGTCGCGATTCAATACATCGTCCTCCAGCCGATATGTCTCCAAGGGTCTAGTGCTGCCTCGGGCACCTTATGGTCGTTCTCCTGTGAGTCTAGATTCTCGAATCCGACGCAAAACTGACAGTTAATTGTAACGTTCAGAGCCTCTTAATGACAATGGAACACACAAATCGCGTCGCGATTCAATACATCGTCCTCCGGCCGACTTGTCTCCAAGGGTCTATTGCTGCCTCGGGCACCTTATGGTCGATCTCCTGTGAGTCTAGATTTTCGAATCCGACGCAAAACTTACAGTTAATTGTAAGGTTCAGAGCCTCTTAATGACAATGGAACACACAAATCGCGTCGCGATACAATACGACGTCCTCCGGCAGACCTGTCTCCATGGGTCTATTGCTGCCTCGGGTACCTTATGGTCGACCTCCTGTGAGTCTAGATTTTCGAATCCGACGCAAAACTGACAGTTAATTGTAACGTTCAGAGCCTGTTAATGACGATGGAACACACAAATCGCGTCGCGATTCAATACATCGTCCTCCAGCCGATTTGTCTCCAAGGGTCTAGTGCTGCCTCGGGCACCTTATGGTCGTTCCTCTGTGAGTCTAGATTTTCGAATCCAACGCAAAACTGACAGTTAATTGTAAGGTTCAGAGCCTCTTAATGACAATGGAACACACAAATTGCGTCGCGATTCAATACATCGTCCTCCGGCCGACCTGTCTCCAAGGGTCTATTGCTGCCTCGGGCACCTTATGGTCGATCTCCTGTGAGTCTAGATTTTCGAATCCGACGCAAACCTGACAGTTAATTGTAACGTTCAGAGCCTGTAAATGACGATGGAACACACAAATCGCGTCGCGATTCAATACATCGTCCTCCAGCCGACTTGTCTCCAAGGGTCTAGTGCTGCCTCGGGCACCTTATTGTCGTTCTCCTGTGACTCTAGATTTTCGAATGCGACGCAAAACTGACAGTTAATCGTAAGGTTCAGAGCCTCTTAATGACAATGGAACACACAAATTGCGTCGCGATTCAATACATCGTCCTCCGGCCGACCTGTCTCCAAGGGTCTATTGCTGCCTCGGGCACCTTATGGTCGTTCTCCTGTAGTCTAGATTTTCGAATCCGACGCAAAAATGACAGTTAATAGTAACGTTCAGAGCCTCTTAATGACAATGGAACACACAAATCGCGTCGCGATTCAATACATCGTCCTCCGGCCGACCTGTCTCCAAGGGTCTATTGCTGCCTCGGGCACCTTATGGTCGTTCTCCTGTAGTCTAGATTTTCGAATCCGACGCAAAAATGACAGTTAATAGTAACGTTCAGAGCCTCTTAATGACAATGGAACACACAAATCGCGTCGCGATTCAATACATCGTCCTCCGGCCGACCTGTCTCCAAGGGTCTATTGCTGCCTCGGGCACCTTATGGTCGATCTCCTGTGAGTCTAGATTTTCGAATCCGACGCAAAACTGACAGTTAATTGTAACGTTCGGAGCCTGTTAATGACGATGGAACACACAAATCCCGTCGCGATTCAATACATCGTCCTCCGGCCGACTTGTCTCCAAGGGTCTATTGCTGCCTCGGGCACCATATGGTCGATCTCCTGTGAGTCTAGATTTTCGAATCCGACGCAAAACTGACAGTTAATTGTAACGTTCAGAGCCTGTTAATGACGATGGAACACACAAATTGCGTCGCGATTCAATACATCGTCCTCTGGCCGACCTGTCTCCAAGGGTCTATTGCTGCCTCGGGCACCTTATGGTCGTTCTCCTGTGAGTCTAGATTTTCGAATCCGACGCAAAACTGACAGTTGATTGTAACGTTCAGAGCCTGTTAATGACGATGGAACAAACAAATCGCGTCGCGATTCAATACATCGTCCTCCAGCCGACTTGTCTCCAAGGGTCTAGTGCTGCGTCGGGCACCTTATGGTCGTTCCTCTGTGAGTCTAGATTTTCGAATCCGACGCAAAACTGACAGTTAATTGTAAGGTTCAGAGCCTCTTAATGACAATGGAACACACAAATTGCGTCGCGATTCAATACATCGTCCTCCGGCCGACCTGTCTCCAAGGGTCTATTGCTGCCTCGGGCACCTTATGGTCGATCTCCTGTGAGTCTAGATTTTCGAATCCGACGCAAAACTGACAGTTAATCGTAAGGTTCAGAGCCTGTTAATGACGATGGAACACACAAATCGCGTCGCGAATCAACACATCGTCCTCCAGCCGACTTGTCTCCATGGGTCTATAGCTGCCTCGGGCACCTTGTGGTCGATCTCCTGTGAGTCTAGATTTTCGAATCCGACGCAAAACTGACAGTTAATTGTAACGTTCAGAGCCTGTTAATGACGATGGAACACACAAATCGCGTCGCGATTCAATACATCGTCCTCCAGCCGATATGTCTCCAAGGGTCTAGTGCTGCCTCGGGCACCTTATGGTCGTTCTCCTGTGAGTCTAGATTTTCGAATCCGACGCAAAACTGACAGTTAAATGTAACGTTCAGAGCCTCTTAATGACAATGGAACACACAAATCGCGTCGCGATTCAATACATCGTCCTCCGGCCGACTTGTCTCCAAGGGTCTATTGCTGCCTCGGGCACCTTATGGTCGATCTCCTGTGAGTCTAGATTTTCAAATCCGACGCAAAACTTACAGTTAATTGTAAGGTTCAGAGACACTTAATGACAATGGAACCCACAAATCGCGTCGCGATACAATACGTCGTCCTCCGGCAGACCTGTCTCCATGGGTCTATTGCTGCCTCGGGTACCTTATGGTCGACCTCCTGTGAGTCTAGATTTTCGAATCCGACGCAAAACTGACAGTTAATTGTAACGTTCAGAGCCTGTTAATGACGATGGAACACACAAATTGCGTCGCGATTCAATACATCGTCCTCCAGCCGACTTGTCTCCAAGGGTCTAGTGCAGCCTCGGACACTGTATGGTCGTTCTCCTGTGAGTCTAGATTTTCGAATCCGACGCAAAACTGACAGTTAATTGTAAGGCTCAGTGCCTCTTAATGACAATGGAACACACAAATCGCGTCGCGATTCAATACATCGTCCTCCGGCCGACTTGTCTCCAAGGGACTATTGCTGCCACGGGCACCTTATGGTCGATCTCCTGTGAGTCTAGATTTTCGAAACCGACGCAGTTAATTGTAACGTTCAGAGCCTGTTAATGACGATGGAACACACAAATTGCGTCGCGATTCAATACATCGTCCTCCAGCCGACTTGTCTCCAAGGGTCTATTGCTGCCTCGGGCACCTTATGGTCGATCTCCTGTGAGTCTAGATTTTCGAATCCGACGCAAAACTGACTGTTAATTGTAACGTTCAGAGCCTGTTAATGACGATGGAACACAAAAATCCCGTCGCGATTCAATATATCGTCCTCCGGCCGACCTTCTCCAAGGGTCTATTGCTGCCTCGGGCACCTTATGGTCGATCTCCTGTGAGTCTAGATTTTCGAATCCGACGCAAAACTTACAGTTAATTGTAAGGTTCAGAGCCTCTTAATGACAATGGAACACACAAATCGCGTCGCGATACAATACGTCGTCCTCCGGCCGACCTGTCTCCAAGGGTCTATTGCTGCCTCGGGCACCTTATGGTCGACCGCCTGTGAGTCTAGATTTTCGAATCCGACGCAAAACTGACAGTTAATTGTAACGTCAGAGACTGTTAATGACGATGGAACACACAAATTGCGTCGCGATTCAATACATCGTCCTCCAGCCGACTTGTCTCCAAGGGTCTAGTGCTGCCTCGGACACCGTATGGTCGTTCTCCTGTGAGTCTAGATTTTCGAATCCGACGCAAAACTGACAGTTAATTGTAAGGCTCAGTGCCTCTTAATGACAATGGAACACACAAATCGCGTCGCGATTCAATACATCGTCCTCCGGCCGACTTGTCTCCAAGCGACTATTGCTGCCTCGGGCACCTTATGGTCGATCTCCTGTGAGTCTAGATTTTCGAAACCGACGCAGTTAATTAAACGTTCAGAGTCTGTTAATGACGATGGAACACACAAATTGCGTCGCGATTCAATACATCGTCCTCCAGCCGACTTGTCTCCAAGGGTCTAGTGCTGCCTCGGGCACCTTATTGTCGTTCTCCTGTGACTCTAGATTTTCGAATGCGACGCAAAACTGACAGTTAATCGTAAGGTTCAGAGCCTCTTAATGACAATGGAACACACAAATTGCGTCGCGATTCAATACATCGTCCTCCGGCCGACCTGTCTCCAAGGGTCTATTGCTGCCTCGGGCACCTTATGGTCGTTCTCCTGTAGTCTAGATTTTCGAATCCGACGCAAAAATGACAGTTAATAGTAACGTTCAGAGCCTCTTAATGACAATGGAACACACAAATCGCGTCGCGATTCAATACATCGTCCTCCGGCCGACCTGTCTCCAAGGGTCTATTGCTGCCTCGGGCACCTTATGGTCGATCTCCTGTGAGTCTAGATTTTCGAATCCGACGCAAAACTGACAGTTAATTGTAACGTTCGGAGCCTGTTAATGACGATGGAACACACAAATCCCGTCGCGATTCAATACATCGTCCTCCGGCCGACTTGTCTCCAAGGGTCTATTGCTGCCTCGGGCACCATATGGTCGATCTCCTGTGAGTCTAGATTTTCGAATCCGACGCAAAACTGACAGTTAATTGTAACGTTCAGAGCCTGTTAATGACGATGGAACACACAAATTGCGTCGCGATTCAATACATCGTCCTCTGGCCGACCTGTCTCCAAGGGTCTATTGCTGCCTCGGGCACCTTATGGTCGTTCTCCTGTGAGTCTAGATTTTCGAATCCGACGCAAAACTGACAGTTGATTGTAACGTTCAGAGCCTGTTAATGACGATGGAACAAACAAATCGCGTCGCGATTCAATACATCGTCCTCCAGCCGACTTGTCTCCAAGGGTCTAGTGCTGCGTCGGGCACCTTATGGTCGTTCCTCTGTGAGTCTAGATTTTCGAATCCGACGCAAAACTGACAGTTAATTGTAAGGTTCAGAGCCTCTTAATGACAATGGAACACACAAATTGCGTCGCGATTCAATACATCGTCCTCCGGCCGACCTGTGTCCAAGGGTCTATTGCTGCCTCGGGCACCTTATGGTCGATCTCCTGTGAGTCTAGATTTTCGAATCCGACGCAAAACTGACAGTTAATCGTAAGGTTCAGAGCCTGTTAATGACGATGGAACACACAAATCGCGTCGCGAATCAACACATCGTCCTCCAGCCGACTTGTCTCCATGGGTCTATAGCTGCCTCGGGCACCTTGTGGTCGATCTCCTGTGAGTCTAGATTTTCGAATCCGACGCAAAACTGACAGTTAATTGTAACGTTCAGAGCCTGTTAATGACGATGGAACACACAAATCGCGTCGCGATTCAATACATCGTCCTCCAGCCGATATGTCTCCAAGGGTCTAGTGCTGCCTCGGGCACCTTATGGTCGTTCTCCTGTGAGTCTAGATTTTCGAATCCGACGCAAAACTGACAGTTAAATGTAACGTTCAGAGCCTCTTAATGACAATGGAACACACAAATCGCGTCGCGATTCAATACATCGTCCTCCGGCCGACTTGTCTCCAAGGGTCTATTGCTGCCTCGGGCACCTTATGGTCGATCTCCTGTGAGTCTAGATTTTCAAATCCGACGCAAAACTTACAGTTAATTGTAAGGTTCAGAGACACTTAATGACAATGGAACCCACAAATCGCGTCGCGATACAATACGTCGTCCTCCGGCAGACCTGTCTCCATGGGTCTATTGCTGCCTCGGGTACCTTATGGTCGACCTCCTGTGAGTCTAGATTTTCGAATCCGACGCAAAACTGACAGTTAATTGTAACGTTCAGAGCCTGTTAATGACGATGGAACACACAAATTGCGTCGCGATTCAATACATCGTCCTCCAGCCGACTTGTCTCCAAGGGTCTAGTGCAGCCTCGGACACTGTATGGTCGTTCTCCTGTGAGTCTAGATTTTCGAATCCGACGCAAAACTGACAGTTAATTGTAAGGCTCAGTGCCTCTTAATGACAATGGAACACACAAATCGCGTCGCGATTCAATACATCGTCCTCCGGCCGACTTGTCTCCAAGGGACTATTGCTGCCACGGGCACCTTATGGTCGATCTCCTGTGAGTCTAGATTTTCGAAACCGACGCAGTTAATTGTAACGTTCAGAGCCTGTTAATGACGATGGAACACACAAATTGCGTCGCGATTCAATACATCGTCCTCCAGCCGACTTGTCTCCAAGGGTCTATTGCTGCCTCGGGCACCTTATGGTCGATCTCCTGTGAGTCTAGATTTTCGAATCCGACGCAAAACTGACTGTTAATTGTAACGTTCAGAGCCTGTTAATGACGATGGAACACAAAAATCCCGTCGCGATTCAATACATCGTCCTCCGGCCGACCTTCTCCAAGGGTCTATTGCTGCCTCGGGCACCTTATGGTCGATCTCCTGTGAGTCTAGATTTTCGAATCCGACGCAAAACTTACAGTTAATTGTAAGGTTCAGAGCCTCTTAATGACAATGGAACACACAAATCGCGTCGCGATACAATACGTCGTCCTCCGGCCGACCTGTCTCCAAGGGTCTATTGCTGCCTCGGGCACCTTATGGTCGACCTCCTGTGAGTCTAGATTTTCGAATCCGACGCAAAACTGACAGTTAATTGTAACGTCAGAGACTGTTAATGACGATGGAACACACAAATTGCGTCGCGATTCAATACATCGTCCTCCAGCCGACTTGTCTCCAAGGGTCTAGTGCTGCCTCGGACACCGTATGGTCGTTCTCCTGTGAGTCTAGATTTTCGAATCCGACGCAAAACTGACAGTTAATTGTAAGGCTCAGTGCCTCTTAATGACAATGGAACACACAAATCGCGTCGCGATTCAATACATCGTCCTCCGGCCGACTTGTCTCCAAGCGACTATTGCTGCCTCGGGCACCTTATGGTCGATCTCCTGTGAGTCTAGATTTTCGAAACCGACGCAGTTAATTAAACGTTCAGAGTCTGTTAATGACGATGGAACACACAAATTGCGTCGCGATTCAATACATCGTCCTCCAGCCGACTTGTCTCCAAGGGTCTAGTGCTTCCTCGGACACCGTATGGTCGTTCTCCTGTGAGTCTAGATTTTCGAATCCGACGCAAAACTTACAGTTAATTGTAAGGTACAGAGCCTCTTAATGACAATGGAACACACAAATCGCGTCGCGATTCAATACATCGTCCTTCGGCCGACCTGCCTCCAAGGGCCTATTGCTGCCTCGGGCACCTTATGGTCGATCTCCTGTGAGTCTAGATTTTCGAAACCGACGCAGTTAATTGTAACGTTCAGAGCCTGTTAATGACGATGGAACACACAAATTGCGTCGCGATTCAATACATCGTCCTCCAGCCGACTTGTCTCCAAGGGTCTAGTGCTGCCTCGGACACCTTATGGTCGTTCTCCTGTGAGCCTAGATTTTCGAATCCGACGCTAAACTGACAGTTAATTGTAAGGTTCAGAGCCTCTTAATGACAATGGAACACACAAATCGCGTCGCGATTCGATACATCGTCCTCCGGCTGACCTGCCTCCATGGGTCTATTGCTGCCTCGGGCACCTTATGGTCGATCTCCTGTGAGTCTAGATTTTCGAATCCGACGCAAAACTGACTGTTAATTGTAACGTTCAGAGCCTGTTAATGACGATGGAACACAAAAATCCCGTCGCGATTCAATACATCGTCCTCCGGCTGACCCGCCTCCAAGGGTCTATTGCTGCCTCGGGCACCTTATGGTCGATCTCCTGTGAGTCTAGATTTTCGAATCCGACGCAAACCTGACCGTTAATTGTAACGTTCAGAGCCTGTAAATGACGATGGAACACACAAATCGCGTCGCGATTCAATACATCGTCCTCCAGCCGACTTGTCTCCAAGGGTCTAGTGCTGCCTCGGGCACCTTATTGTCGTTCTCCTGTGAGTCTAGATTTTCGAATGCGACGCAAAACTGACAGTTAATCGTAAGGTCAGAGCCTCTTAATGACAATGGAACACACAATTTGCGTCGCGATTCTATACATCGTCCTCCGGCCGACCTGTCTCCAAGGGTCTATTGCTGCCTCGGGCACCTAATGGTCGTTCTCCTGTGAGTCTAGATTTTCGAATCCGACGCAAAACTGACAGTTAATTGTAACGTTCAGAGCCTGTTAATGACGGTGGAACACACAAATTGCGTCGCGATTCAATACATCGTCCTCCAGCCGACCTGTCTCCAAGGGTCTATTGCTGCCTCGGGCACCTTATGGTCGATCTCCTGTGAGTCTAGATTTTCGAATCCGACGCAAAACTGACAGTTAATTGTAACGTTCAGAGCCTGTTAATGACGATGGAACACACAAATCCCGTCGCGATTCAATTCATCGTCCTCCGGCCGACCTGTCTCCGAGGGTCTATTGCTGCCTCGGGCACCTTATGGTCGATCTCCTGTGAGTCTAGATTTTCGAATGCGACGCAAAACTGACAGTTAATTGTAACGTTCAGAGCCTGTTAATGACGATGGAACACACAAATTGCGTCGCGATTCAATACATCGTCGTCCAGCCGACTTGTCTCCAAGGGTCTAGTGCTGCCTAGGACACCGTATAGTCGTTCTCCTGTGAGTCTAGATTTTCGAACCCGACGCAAACCTGACAGTTAATTGTAACGTTCAGAGCCTGTAAATGACGATGGAACACACAAATCGCGTCGCGATTCAATACATCGTCCTCCAGCCGACCTGTCTCCAAGGGTCTATTGCTGCCTCGGGCACCTTATGGTCGATCTCCTGTGAGTCTAGATTTTCGAATCCGACGCAAAACTGACAGTTAATTCTAAGGTTCAGAGCCTCTTAATGACAATGGAACACACAAATCGCGTCGCGATTGAATACATCGTCCTCCGGCCGACCTATCTCCAAGGGTCTATTGCTGGCTCGGGCACCTTATGGTCGATCTCCTGTGAGTCTAGAATTTCGAATCCGACGCAGTTAATTGTAACGTTCAGAGCCTGTTAATGACGATGGAACACACAAACTGCGTCGCGATTCGATACATCGTCCTCCAGCCGACTTGTCTCCAAGGGTCTAGTGCTGCCTCGGACACCTTATGGTCGTTCTCCTGTGAGTCTAGATTTTCGAATCCAACGCAAAACTGACAGTTAATTTTAAGGTTCAGAGCCTCTTAATGACAATGGAACACACAAATTGCGTCGCGATTCAATACATCGTCCTCCGGCCGACCTGTCTCCAAGGGTCTATTGCTGCCTCGGGCACCTTATGGTCGATCTCCTGTGAGTCTAGATTTTCGAATCCGACGCAAAACTGACAGTTAATTGTAAGGTTCAGAGCCTGTTAATGACGATGGAACACACAAATCGCGTCGCGATTCAATACATCGTCCTCAGGCCGACCTGTCTCCAAGGGTCTAGTGCTGCCTCGGGCACCTTATGGTCGTTCTCCTGTGAGTCTAGATTTTCGAATCCGACGCAAAACTGACAGTTAATTGTAACGTTCAGAGCCTGTTAATGACGATGGAACACACAAATCGCGTCGCGATTCAATACATCGTCCTCCAGCCGATTTGTCTCCAAGGGTCTAGTGCTGCCTCGGGCACCTTATGGTCGTTCCTCTGTGAGTCTAGATTTTCGAATCCGACGCAAAACTGACAGTTAATTGTAAGGTTCAGAGCCTCTTAATGACAATGGAACACACAAATTGCGTCGCGATTCAATACATCGTCCTCCGGCCGACCTGTCTCCAAGGGTCTATTGCTGCCTCGGGCACCTTATGGTCGATCTCCTGTGAGTCTAGATTTTCGAATCCGACGCAAACCTGACAGTTAATTGTAACGTTCAGAGCCTGTAAATGACGATGGAACACACAAATCGCGTCGCGATTCAATACATCATCCTCCAGCCGACTTGTCTCCAAGGGTCTAGTGCTGCCTCGGGCACCTTATTGTCGTTCTCCTGTGACTCTAGATTTTCGAATCCGACGCAAAAATGACAGTTAATAGTAACGTTCAGAGCCTCTTAATGACAATGGAACACACAAATCGCGTCGCGATTCAATACATCGTCCTCCGGCCGACCTGTCTCCAAGGGTCTATTGCTGCCTCGGGCATCTTATGGTCGATCTCCTTTGAGTCTAGATTTTCGAATCCGACGCAAAACTGACAGTTAATTGTAACGTTCAGAGCCTGTTAATGACGATGGAACACACAAATTGCGTCGCGATTCAATACATCGTCCTCCAGCCGACTTGTCTCCAAGGGTCTAGTGCAGCCTCGGACACTGTATGGTCGTTCTCCTGTGAGTCTAGATTTTCGAATCCGACGCAAAACTGACAGTTAATTGTAAGGCTCAGTGCCTCTTAATGACAATGGAACACACAAATCGCGTCGCGATTCAATACATCGTCCTCCGGCCGACTTGTCTCCAAGGGACTATTGCTGCCACGGGCACCTTATGGTCGATCTCCTGTGAGTCTAGATTTTCGAAACCGACGCAGTTAATTGTAACGTTCAGAGCCTGTTAATGACGATGGAACACACAAATTGCGTCGCGATTCAATACATCGTCCTCCAGCCGACTTGTCTCCAAGGGTCTAGTGCTGCCTCGGACACCTTATGGTCGTTCTCCTGTGAGTCTAGATTTTCGAATCCGTCGCAAAACTGACAGTTAATTGTAAGGTTCAGTGCCTCTTAATGACAATGGAACACACAAATCGCGTCGCGATTCAATACATCGTCCACCGGCCGACCTGTCTCCAAGGGTCTATTGCTGCCTCGGGCATCTTATGGTCGATCTCCTGTGAGTCTAGATTTTCGAATCCGACGCAAAACTGACAGTTAATTGTAACGTTCAGAGCCTGTTAATGACGATGGAACACACAATTCGCGTCGCGATTCAATACATCGTCCTCCAGCCGATTTGTCTCCAAGGGTCTAGTGCTGCCTCGGGCACCTTATGGTCGTTCCTCTGTGAGTCTAGATTTTCGAATCCGACGCAAAACTGACAGTTAATTGTAAGGTTCAGAGCCTCTTAATGACAATGGAACACACAAATTGCGTCGCGATTCAATACATCGTCCTCCTGCCGACCTGTCTCCAAGGGTCTATTGCTGCCTCGGGCACCTTATGGTCGATCTCCTGTGAGTCTAGATTTTCGAATCCGACGCAAACCTGACAGTTAATTGTAACGTTCAGAGCCTGTAAATGACGATGGAACACACAAATCGCGTCGCGATTCAATACATCGTCCTCCAGCCGACTTGTCTCCAAGGGTCTAGTGCTGCCTCGGGCACCTTATGGTCGATCTCCTTTGAGTCTAGATTTTCGAATCCGACGCAAAACTGACAGTTAATTGTAACGTTCAGAGCCTGTTAATGACGATGGAACACACAAATTGCGTCGCGATTCAATACATCGTCCTCCAGCCGACTTGTCTCCAAGGGTCTAGTGCAGCCTCGGACACTGTATGGTCGTTCTCCTGTGAGTCTAGATTTTCGAATCCGACGCAAAACTGACAGTTAATTGTAAGGCTCAGTGCCTCTTAATGACAATGGAACACACAAATCGCGTCGCGATTCAATACATCGTCCTCCGGCCGACTTGTCTCCAAGGGACTATTGCTGCCACGGGCACCTTATGGTCGATCTCCTGTGAGTCTAGATTTTCGAAACCGACGCAGTTAATTGTAACGTTCAGAGCCTGTTAATGACGATGGAACACACAAATTGCGTCGCGATTCAATACATCGTCCTCCAGCCGACTTGTCTCCAAGGGTCTAGTGCTGCCTCGGACACCTTATGGTCGTTCTCCTGTGAGTCTAGATTTTCGAATCCGACGCAAAACTGACAGTTAATTGTAAGGTTCAGAGCATCTTAATGACAATGGAACACACAAATCGCGTCGCGATTCAATACATCGTCCTCCGGCCGACCTGCCTCCAAGGGTCTATTGCTGCCTCGGGCACCTTATGGTCGATCTCCTGTGAGTCTAGATTTTCGAATCCGACGCAAAACTTACAGTTAATTGTAAGGTTCAGAGCCTCTTAATGACAATGGAACACACAAATCGCGTCGCGATACAATACGTCGTCCTCCGGCCGACCTGTCTCCAAGGGTCTATTGCTGCCTCGGGCACCTTATCGTCGACCTCCTGTGAGTCTAGATTTTCGAATCCGACGCAAAACTGACAGTTAATTGTAACGTTCAGAGCCTGTTAATGACGATGGAACACACAAATTGCGTCGCGATTCAATACATCGTCCTCCAGCCGACTTGTCTCCAAGGGTCTAGTGCTTCCTCGGACACCGTATGGTCGTTCTCCTGTGAGTCTAGATTTTCGAATCCGACGCAAAACTTACAGTTAATTGTAAGGTTCAGAGCCTCTTAATGACAATGGAACACACAAATTGCGTCGCGATTCAATACATCGTCCTCCTGCCGACCTGTCTCCAAGGGTCTATTGCTGCCTCGGGCACCTTATGGTCGATCTCCTGTGAGTCTAGATTTTCGAATCCGACGCAAACCTGACAGTTAATTGTAACGTTCAGAGCCTGTAAATGACGATGGAACACACAAATCGCGTCGCGATTCAATACATCGTCCTCCAGCCGACTTGTCTCCAAGGGTCTAGTGCTGCCTCGGGCACCTTATGGTCGATCTCCTTTGAGTCTAGATTTTCGAATCCGACGCAAAACTGACAGTTAATTGTAACGTTCAGAGCCTGTTAATGACGATGGAACACACAAATTGCGTCGCGATTCAATACATCGTCCTCCAGCCGACTTGTCTCCAAGGGTCTAGTGCAGCCTCGGACACTGTATGGTCGTTCTCCTGTGAGTCTAGATTTTCGAATCCGACGCAAAACTGACAGTTAATTGTAAGGCTCAGTGCCTCTTAATGACAATGGAACACACAAATCGCGTCGCGATTCAATACATCGTCCTCCGGCCGACTTGTCTCCAAGGGACTATTGCTGCCACGGGCACCTTATGGTCGATCTCCTGTGAGTCTAGATTTTCGAAACCGACGCAGTTAATTGTAACGTTCAGAGCCTGTTAATGACGATGGAACACACAAATTGCGTCGCGATTCAATACATCGTCCTCCAGCCGACTTGTCTCCAAGGGTCTAGTGCTGCCTCGGACACCTTATGGTCGTTCTCCTGTGAGTCTAGATTTTCGAATCCGACGCAAAACTGACAGTTAATTGTAAGGTTCAGAGCATCTTAATGACAATGGAACACACAAATCGCGTCGCGATTCAATACATCGTCCTCCGGCCGACCTGCCTCCAAGGGTCTATTGCTGCCTCGGGCACCTTATGGTCGATCTCCTGTGAGTCTAGATTTTCGAATCCGACGCAAAACTTACAGTTAATTGTAAGGTTCAGAGCCTCTTAATGACAATGGAACACACAAATCGCGTCGCGATACAATACGTCGTCCTCCGGCCGACCTGTCTCCAAGGGTCTATTGCTGCCTCGGACACCTTATCGTCGACCTCCTGTGAGTCTAGATTTTCGAATCCGACGCAAAACTGACAGTTAATTGTAACGTTCAGAGCCTGTTAATGACGATGGAACACACAAATTGCGTCGCGATTCAATACATCGTCCTCCAGCCGACTTGTCTCCAAGGGTCTAGTGCTTCCTCGGACACCGTATGGTCGTTCTCCTGTGAGTCTAGATTTTCGAATCCGACGCAAAACTTACAGTTAATTGTAAGGTTCAGAGCCTCTTAATGACAATGGAACACACAAATCGCGTCGCGATTCAATACATCGTCCTTCGGCCGACCTGCCTCCAAGGGCCTATTGCTGCCTCGGGCACCTTATGGTCGATCTCCTGTGAGTCTAGATTTTCGAAACCGACGCAGTTAATTGTAACGTTCAGAGCCTGTTAATGACGATGGAACACACAAATTGCGTCGCGATTCAATACATCGTCCTCCAGCCGACTTGTCTCCAAGGGTCTAGTGCTGCCTCGGACACCTTATGGTCGTTCTCCTGTGAGCCTAGATTTTCGAATCCGACGCAAAACTGACAGTTAATTGTAAGGTTCAGAGCCTCTTAATGACAATGGAACACACAAATCGCGTCGCGATTCGATACATCGTCCTCCGGCTGACCTGCCTCCAAGGGTCTATTGCTGCCTCGGGCACCTTATGGTCGATCTCCTGTGAGTCTAGATTTTCGAATCCGACGCAAAACTGACTGTTAATTGTAACGTTCAGAGCCTGTTAATGACGATGGAACACAAAAATCCCGTCGCGATTCAATACATCGTCCTCCGGCTGACCTGCCTCCAAGGGTCTATTGCTGCCTCGGGCACCTTATGGTCGATCTCCTGTGAGTCTAGATTTTCGAATCCGACGCAAACCTGACCGTTAATTGTAACGTTCAGAGCCTGTAAATGACGATGGAACACACAAATCGCGTCGCGATTCAATACATCGTCCTCCAGCCGACTTGTCTCCAAGGGTCTAGTGCTGCCTCGGGCACCTTATTGTCGTTCTCCTGTGAGTCTAGATTTTCGAATGCGACGCAAAACTGACAGTTAATCGTAAGGTCAGAGCCTCTTAATGACAATGGAACACACAATTTGCGTCGCGATTCTATACATCGTCCTCCGGCCGACCTGTCTCCAAGGGTCTATTGCTGCCTCGGGCACCTAATGGTCGTTCTCCTGTGAGTCTAGATTTTCGAATCCGACGCAAAACTGACAGTTAATTGTAACGTTCAGAGCCTGTTAATGACGATGGAACACACAAATTGCGTCGCGATTCAATACATCGTCCTCCAGCCGACCTGTCTCCAAGGGTCTATTGCTGCCTCGGGCACCTTATGGTCGATCTCCTGTGAGTCTAGATTTTCGAATCCGACGCAAAACTGACAGTTAATTGTAACGTTCAGAGCCTGTTAATGACGATGGAACACACAAATCCCGTCGCGATTCAATTCATCGTCCTCCGGCCGACCTGTCTCCGAGAGTCTATTGCTGCCTCGGGCACCTTATGGTCGATCTCCTGTGAGTCTAGATTTTCGAATGCGACGCAAAACTGACAGTTAATTGTAACGTTCAGAGCCTGTTAATGACGATGGAACACACAAATTGCGTCGCGATTCAATACATCGTCGTCCAGCCGACTTGTCTCCAAGGGTCTAGTGCTGCCTAGGACACCGTATAGTCGTTCTCCTGTGAGTCTAGATTTTCGAACCCGACGCAAACCTGACAGTTAATTGTAACGTTCAGAGCCTGTAAATGACGATGGAACACACAAATCGCGTCGCGATTCAATACATCGTCCTCCAGCCGACCTGTCTCCAAGGGTCAATTGCTGCCTCGGGCACCTTATGGTCGATCTCCTGTGAGTCTAGATTTTCGAATCCGACGCAAAACTGACAGTTAATTGTAAGGTTCAGAGCCTCTTAATGACAATGGAACACACAAATCGCGTCGCGATTGAATACATCGTCCTCCGGCCGACCTATCTCCAAGGGTCTATTGCTGGCTCGGGCACCTTATGGTCGATCTCCTGTGAGTCTAGAATTTCGAATCCGACGCAGTTAATTGTAACGTTCAGAGCCTGTTAATGACGATGGAACACACAAACTGCGTCGCGATTCAATACATCGTCCTCCAGCCGACTTGTCTCCAAGGGTCTAGTGCTGCCTCGGACACCTTATGGTCGTTCTCCTGTGAGTCTAGATTTTCGAATCCAACGCAAAACTGACAGTTAATTTTAAGGTTCAGAGCCTCTTAATGACAATGGAACACACAAATTGCGTCGCGATTCAATACATCGTCCTCCGGCCGACCTGTCTCCAAGGGTCTATTGCTGCCTCGGGCACCTTATGGTCGATCTCCTGTGAGTCTAGATTTTCGAATCCGACGCAAAACTGACAGTTAATTGTAAGGTTCAGAGCCTGTTAATGACGATGGAACACACAAATCGCGTCGCGATTCAATACATCGTCCTCAGGCCGACCTGTCTCCAAGGGTCTAGTGCTGCCTCGGGCACCTTATGGTCGTTCTCCTGTGAGTCTAGATTTTCGAATCCGACGCAAAACTGACAGTTAATTGTAACGTTCAGAGCCTGTTAATGACGATGGAACACACAAATCGCGTCGCGATTCAATACATCGTCCTCCAGCCGATTTGTCTCCAAGGGTCTAGTGCTGCCTCGGGCACCTTATGGTCGTTCCTCTGTGAGTCTAGATTTTCGAATCCGACGCAAAACTGACAGTTAATTGTAAGGTTCAGAGCCTCTTAATGACAATGGAACACACAAATTGCGTCGCGATTCAATACATCGTCCTCCTGCCGACCTGTCTCCAAGGGTCTATTGCTGCCTCGGGCACCTTATGGTCGATCTCCTGTGAGTCTAGATTTTCGAATCCGACGCAAACCTGACAGTTAATTGTAACGTTCAGAGCCTGTAAATGACGATGGAACACACAAATCGCGTCGCGATTCAATACATCGTCCTCCAGCCGACTTGTCTCCAAGGGTCTAGTGCTGCCTCGGGCACCTTATGGTCGATCTCCTTTGAGTCTAGATTTTCGAATCCGACGCAAAACTGACAGTTAATTGTAACGTTCAGAGCCTGTTAATGACGATGGAACACACAAATTGCGTCGCGATTCAATACATCGTCCTCCAGCCGACTTGTCTCCAAGGGTCTAGTGCAGCCTCGGACACTGTATGGTCGTTCTCCTGTGAGTCTAGATTTTCGAATCCGACGCAAAACTGACAGTTAATTGTAAGGCTCAGTGCCTCTTAATGACAATGGAACACACAAATCGCGTCGCGATTCAATACATCGTCCTCCGGCCGACTTGTCTCCAAGGGACTATTGCTGCCACGGGCACCTTATGGTCGATCTCCTGTGAGTCTAGATTTTCGAAACCGACGCAGTTAATTGTAACGTTCAGAGCCTGTTAATGACGATGGAACACACAAATTGCGTCGCGATTCAATACATCGTCCTCCAGCCGACTTGTCTCCAAGGGTCTAGTGCTGCCTCGGACACCTTATGGTCGTTCTCCTGTGAGTCTAGATTTTCGAATCCGACGCAAAACTGACAGTTAATTGTAAGGTTCAGAGCATCTTAATGACAATGGAACACACAAATCGCGTCGCGATTCAATACATCGTCCTCCGGCCGACCTGCCTCCAAGGGTCTATTGCTGCCTCGGGCACCTTATGGTCGATCTCCTGTGAGTCTAGATTTTCGAATCCGACGCAAAACTTACAGTTAATTGTAAGGTTCAGAGCCTCTTAATGACAATGGAACACACAAATCGCGTCGCGATACAATACGTCGTCCTCCGGCCGACCTGTCTCCAAGGGTCTAGTGCTGCCTCGGGCACCTTATGGTCGATCTCCTGTGAGTCTAGATTTTCGAATCCGACGCAAAACTTACAGTTAATTGTAAGGTTCAGAGCCTCTTAATGACAATGGAACACACAAATCGCGTCGCGATACAATACGTCGTCCTCCGGCAGACCTGTCTCCAAGGGTCTATTGCTGCCTCGGGCACCTTATGGTCGACCTCCTGTGAGTCTAGATTTTCGAATCCGACGCAAAACTGACAGTTAATTGTAACGTTCAGAGCCTGTTAATGACGATGGAACACACAAATTGCGTCGCGATTCAATACATAGTCCTCCAGCCGACTTGTCTTCAAGGGTCTAGTGCTTCCTCGGACACCGTATGGTCGTTCTCCTGTGAGTCTACATGTTCGAATCCGACGCAAAACTGACAGTTAATTGTAAGGTTCAGAGTCTCTTAATGACAATGGAACACACAAATCGCGTCGCGATTCAATACATCGTCCTCCGGCCGAATTGCCTCCAAGGGTCTATTGCTGCCTCGGGCACCTTATGGTCGATCTCCTGTGAGTCTAGATTTTCGAAACCGACGCAGTTAATTGTAACGTTCAGAGCCTGTTAATGACGATGGAACACACAATTTGCGTCGCGATTCAATACATCGTCCTCCAGCCGACTTGTCTCCAATGGTCTAGTGCTGCCTCGGACACCTTATGGTCGTTCTCCTGTGAGTCTAGATTTTCGAATCCGACGCAAAACTGACAGTTAATTGTAAGGTTCAGAGCCTCTTAATGACAATGGAACACACAAATCGCGTCGCGATTCAATACATCGTCCTCCGGCCGACCTGCCTCCAAGGGTCTATTGCTGCCTCGGGCACCTTATGGTCGATCTCCTGTGAGTCTAGATTTTCGAATCCGACGCAAAACTGACTGTTAATTGTAACGTTCAGAGCCTGTTAATGACGATGGAACACAAAAATCCCGTCGCGATTCAATACATCGTCCTCCGGCCGACCTTCTCCAAGGGTCTATTGCTGCCTCGGGCACCTTATGGTCGATCTCCTGTGAGTCTAGATTTTCGAATCCGACGCAAAACTGACAGTTAATTGTCACGTTCAGAGCCTGTTAATGACGATGGAACACACAAATCGCGTCGCGATTCAATACATCGTCCTCCGGCCGACCTGTCTCCAAGGGTCTATTGCTGCCTCGGGCACCTTATGGTCGATCTCCTGTGAGTCTAGATTTTCGAATCCGACGCAAAACTGACAGTTAATTGTAAGGTTCAGAGCATCTTAATGACAATGGAACACACAAATCGCGTCGCGATTCAATACATCGTCCTCCGGCCGACCTGCCTCCAAGGGTCTATTGCTGCCTCGGGCACCTTATGGTCGATCTCCTGTGAGTCTAGATTTTCGAATCCGACGCAAAACTGACTGTTAATTGTAACGTTCAGAGCCTGTTAATGACGATGGAACAAAAAAATCCCGTCGCGATTCAATACATCGTCCTCCGGCCGACCTTCTCCAAGGGTCTATTGCTGCCTCGGGCACCTTATGGTCGATCTCCTGTGAGTCTAGATTTTCGAATCCGACGCAAGACTTACAGTTAATTGTAAGGTTCAGAGCCTCTTAATGACAATGGAACACACAAATCGCGTCGCGATACAGTACGTCGTCCTCCGGCCGACCTGTCTCCAAGGGTCTATTGCTGCCTCGGGCACCTTATGGTCGACCTCCTGTGAGTCTAGATTTTCGAATCCGACGCAAAACTGACAGTTAATTGTAACGTCAGAGCCTGTTAATGACGATGGAACACACAAATTGCGTCGCGATTCAATACATCGTCCTCCAGCCGACTTGTCTCCAAGGGTCTAGTGCTGCCTCGGACACCTTATGGTCGTTCTCCTGTGAGTCTAGATTTTCGAATCCGACGCAAAACTGACAGTTAATTGTAAGGTTCAGTGCCTCTTAATGACAATGGAACACACAAATCGCGTCGCGATTCAATACATCGTCCTCCAGCCGACCTGTCTCCAAGGGTCTATTGCTGCCTCGGGCACCTAATGGTCGTTCTCCTGTGAGTCTAGATTTTCGAATCCGACGCAAAACTGACAGTTAATTGTAACGTTCAGAGCCTGTTAATGACGATGGAACACACAAATTGCGTCGCGATTCAATACATCGTCCTCCAGCCGACCTGTCTCCAAGGGTCTATTGCTGCCTCGGGCACCTTATGGTTGATCTCCTGTGAGTCTAGATTTTCGAATCCGACGCAAAACTGACAGTTAATTGTAACGTTCAGAGCCTGTTAATGACGATGGAACACACAAATCCCGTCGCGATTCAATACATCGTCCTCCGGCCGACCTGTCTCCGAGGGTCTATTGCTGCCTCGGGCACCTTATGGTCGTTCTCCTGTGAGTCTAGATTTTCGAATCCGACGCAAAACTGACAGTTAATTGTAACGTTCAGAGCCTGTTAATGACGATGGAACACACAAATTGCGTCGCGATTCAATACATCGTCCTCCTGCCGACTTGTCTCCAAGGGTCTAGTGCTGCCTCGGACACCTTATGGTAGTTCTCCTGTAGTCTAGATTTTCGAATCCGACGCAAAAATGACAGTTAATAGTAACGTTCAGAGCCTCTTAATGACAATGGAACACACAAATCGCGTCGCGATTCAATACATCGTCCTCCGGCCGACCTGTCTCCAAGGGTCTATTGCTGCCTCGGCACCTTATGGTCGTTCTCCTGTGTCTAGTTTTTCGAATCCGACGCATAACTGACAGTTAATTGTAACGTTCAGAGCCTGTTAATGACGATGGAACACACAAATCGCGTCGCGATTCAATACATCGTCCTCCAGCCGACTTGTCTCCAAGGGTCTATTGCTGCCTCGGGCACCTTATGGTCGATCTCCTGTGAGTCTACATTTTCGAATCCGACGCAAAACTGACAGTTAATTGTAAGGTTCAGAGCCTGTTAATGACGATGGAACACAGAAATTGCGTCGCGATTCAATACATCGTCCTCCGGCCGACCTGTCTCCAAGGGTCTATTGCTGCCTCGGGCACCTTATGGTAGTTCTCCTGTGAGTCTAGATTTTCGAATCCGACGCAAAAATGACAGTTAATTGTAAGGTTCAGAAGCTCTTAATGACAATCGAACACACAAATTGCGTCGCGATTCAATACATCGTACTCCTGCCGACCTGTCTCCAAGGGTTTATTGCTGCCTCGGGCACCTTATGGTCGATCTCCTGTGAGTCTAGATTTTCGAATCCGACGCAAAACGACAGTTAATTGTAACGTTCAGAGCCTGTTAATGACGATGTAACACACAAATTGCGTCGCTATTCAATACATCTTCCTCCAGCCGACTTGTCTCCAAGAGTCTAGTGCTGCCTCGGACACTTTATGGTCGTTCTCCTGTGAGTCTAGATTTTCGAATGCGACGCAAAACTGACAGTTAATTGTAAGGTTCAGAGCCTCTTAATGACAATGGAAAACACAAATCGCGTCGCGATTCAATACATCGTCCTCCGGCCGACGTGTCTCCAAGGGTCTATTGCTGCCTCGGACACCTTATGGTCGATCTCCTGTGAGTCTAGATTTTCGAATCCGACGCAGTTAATTGTAACGTTCAGAGCCTGTTAATGACGATGGAACACACAAATTGCGTCGCGATTCAATACATCGTCCTCCAGCCGACTTGTCTCCAAGGGTCTAGTGCTGCCTCGGACATCTTATGGTCGTTCTCCTGTGAGTCTAGATTTTCGAATCCGACGCAAAACTGACAGTTAATTGTAAGGTTCAGAGTCTCTTAATGACAATGAAACACACAAATCGCGTCGCGATTCAATACATCGTCCTCCGGCCGACCTGTCTCCAAGGGTCTATCGCTGCCTCGGGCACCTTATGGTCGATCTCTTGTGAGTCTAGATTTTCGAATGCGACGCAAAACTGACAGTTAATTGTAACGTTCAGAGCCTGTTAATGTCGATGGAACACACAAATCCCGTCGCGATTCAATACATCGTCCTCCGTCACACCTGTCTCCAAGGGTCTATTGCTGCCTCGGGCACCTTATGGTCGATCTCCTGTGGGTCTAAATTTTCGAATCCGACGCAAAACTGACAGTTAATTGTAACGTTCAGAGCCTGTTAATGACGATGGAACACACAAATAGCGTCGCGATTCAATACATCGTCCTCCGGCCGACCTGTCTCCAAGGGTCTATTGCTGCCTCGGGCACCTTATGGTCGATCTCCTGTGAGTCTAGATTTTCGAATCCGACGCAAAACTGACAGTGAATTGTAACGTTCAGAGCCTGTTAATGACGATGGAACACACAAATTGCGTCGCGATTCAATACATCGTCCTCCGGCCGACCTGTCTCCAAGGGTCTATTGCTGAATCGGGCACCTTATGGTCGTTCTCCTGTGAGTCTAGATTTTCGAATCCGACGCAAACCTGACAGTTAATTATAACGTTCAGAGCCTGTTAATGACGATGGAACACACAAATCGCGTCGCGATTCAATACATCGTCCTCCAGCCGACTTGTCTCCAAGGGTCTATTGCTGCCTCGGGCACCTTATCGTCGTTCTCCTGTGAGTCTAGATTTTCGAATCCGACGCAAAACTGACAGTTAATCGTAAGGTTCAGAGCCTCTTAATGACAATGGAACACACAAATTATGTCGCGATTCAATACATCGTCCTCCGGCCGACCTGTCTCCAAGGGTCTATTGCTGCCTCGGGCACCTTATGGTCGTTCTCCTGTGAGTCTAGATTTTCGAATCCGACGCAAAACTGACAGTTAATTGTAACGTTCAGAGCCTGTTAATGACGATGGAACACACAAATTGCGTCGCGATTCAATACATCGTCCTCCAGCCGACTTGTCTCCAAGGGTCTAGTGCTGCCTCGGGCACCTTATGGTCGTTCTCCTGTGAGTCAGGATTTTCGAATCCGACGCAAAACTTACAGTTAATTGTAAGGTTCAGAGCCTGTTAATGACGATGGAACACACAAATCCCGTCGCGATTCAAAACATCGTCCTCCGGCCGACCTGTCTCCAAGGGTCTATTGCTGCCTCGGGCACCTTATGGTCCATCTCCTGTGAGTCTAGATTTTCGAATCCGACGCAAACCTCACAGTTAATTGTAACGTTCAGAGCCTGTTAATGACGATGGAACACACAAATCGCGTCGCGATTCAATACATTGTCCTCCAGCCGACTTGTCTCCAAGGGTCTATTGCTGCCTCGGGCACCTTATGGTCGTTCTCCTGTGAGTCTAGATTTTCGAATCCGACGCAAAACTGAGAGTTAATCGTAAGGTTCAGAGCCTCTTAATGACAATGGAACACACAAATTGCGTCGCGATTCAATACATCGTCCTCCGGCCTACCTGTCTCCAAGGGTCTATTGCTGCCTCGGGCACCTTATCGTCGTTCTCCTGTGAGTCTAGATTTTCGAATCCGACGCAAAACTGACAGTTAATTGTAAGGTTCAGAGCCTCTTAATGACAATCGAACACACAAATTGCGTCGCGATTCAATACATCGTACTCCGGCCGACCTGTCTCCAAGGGTTTATTGCTGCCTCGGGCACCTTATGGTCGATCTCCTGTGAGTCTAGATTTTCGAATCCGACGCAAAACTGACAGTTAATTGTAACGTTCAGAGCCTGTTAATGACGATGTAACACACAAATTGCGTCGCTATTCAATACATCGTCCTCCAGCCGACTTGTCTCCAAGAGTCTAGTGCTGCCTCGGACACCTTATGGTCGTTCTCCTGCGAGTCTAGATTTTCGAATGCGACGCAAAACTGACAGTTAATTGTAAGGTTCGGAGACTCTTAATGACAATGGAACACACAAATCGCGTCGCGATTAAATACATCGTCCTCCGGCCGAACTGTCTCCAAGGGTCTATTGCTGCCTCGGGCACCTTATGGTCGATCTCCTGTGAGTCTAGATTTTCGAATCCGACGCAAAACTGACAGTTAATTGTAACGTTCAGAACCTGTTAATTACGATGGAACACACAAATCGCGTCGCGATTCAATACATCGTCCTCCAGTCGACTTGTCTCCAAGGGTCTAGTGCTGCCTCGGGCACCTTATGGTCGTTCTCCTGTGAGTCTAGATTTTCGAATCCGACGCAGTTAATTGTAACGTTCAGAGCCTGTTAATGACGATGGAACACACAAATTGCGTCGCGATTCAATACATCGTCCTCCAGCCGACCTGTCTCCAAGGGTCTAGTGCTGCCTCGGGCACCTTATGGTCGATCTCTTGTGAGTCTAGGTTTTCGAATGCGACGCAAAACTGACAGTTAATTGTAACGTTCAGAGCCTGTTAATGACGATGGAACACACAAATCCCGTCGCGATTCAATAGATCGTCCTCCGTCACACCTGTCTCCAAGGGTCTATTGCTGCCTCGGGCACCTTATGGTCGATCTCCTGTGGGTCTAAATTTTCGAATCCGACGCAAAACTGACAGTTAATTAAAACGTTCAGAGCCTGTTAATGACGATGGAACACACAAATCGCGTCGCGATTCAATACATCCTACTCCGGCCGACCTGTCTCCAAGGGTCTATTGCTGCCTCGGGCACCTTATGGTCGATCTCCTGTGAGTCTAGATTTTCGAATCCGACGCAAAAGTGACAGTTAATTGTAACGTTCAGAGCCTGTTAATGACGATGGAACACACAAATTGCGTCGCGATTCAATACATCGTCCTCCGGCCGACCTGTCTCCAAGGGTCTATTGCTGCCTCGGGCACCTTATGGTCGTTCTCCTGTGAGTCTAGATTTTCGAATCCGACGCAAAACTGACAGTTAATTGTAACGTTCAGAGCCTGTTAATGACGATGGAACACACAAATTGCGTCGCGATTCAATACATCGACCTCCAGCCGACTTGTCTCCAAGGGTCTAGTGCTGCCTCGGACACCTTATGGTCGTTCTCCTGTGAGTCTAGATTTTCGAATCCGACGCAAAACTGACAGTTAATTGTAAGGTTCAGAGCCTCTTAATGACAATGGAACACACAAATCGCGTCGCGATTCAATACATCGTCCTCCGGCCGACCTGTCTCCAAGGGTCTATTGCTGCCTCTGGAACCTTATGGTCGATCTCCTGTGAGTCTAGATTTTCGAATCCGACGCAAAACTGACAGTTAATTGTAACGTTCAGAGCCTGTTAATGACGATGGAACACACAAATCGCGTCGCGATTCAATACATCGTCCTCCAGCCGACTTGTCTCCAAGGGTCTAGTGCTGCCTCGGGCACCTTATGGTAGTTCTCCTGTGAGTCTAGATTTTCGAATCCGACGCAAAACTGACAGTTAATTGTAAGGTTCAGAGCCTCTTAATGACAATCGAACACACAGATTGCGTCGCGATTCAATACATCGTACTCCGGCCGACCTGTCTCCAAGGGTTTATTGCTGCCTCGGGCACCTTATGGTCGATCTCCTGTGAGTCTAGATTTTCGAATCCGACGCAAAACTGACAGTTAATTGTAACGTTCAGAGCCTGTTAATGACGATGTAACACACAAATTGCGTCGCTATTCAATACATCGTCCTCCAGCCGACTTGTCTCCAAGAGTCTAGTGCTGCCTCGGACACCTTATGGTCGTTCTCCTGCGAGTCTAGTTTTTCGAATCCGACGCAAAACTGACAGTTAATTGTAAGGTTCGGAGCCTCTTAATGACAATGGAACACACAAATCGCGTCGCGATTCAATACATCGTCCTCCGGCCGAACTGTCTCCAAGGGTCTATTGCTGCCTCGGGCACCTTATGGACGATCTCCTGTGAGTCTAGATTTTCGAATCCGACGCAAAACTGACAGTTAATTGTAACGTTCAGAACCTGTTAATTACGATGGAACACACAAATCGCGTCGCGATTCAATACATCGTCCTCCAGTCGACTTGTCTCCAAGGGTCTAGTGCTGCCTCGGGCACCTTATGGTAGTTCTCCTGTGAGTCTAGATTTTCGAATCCGACGCAGTTAATTGTAACGTTCAGAGCCTGTTAATGACGATGGAACACACAAATTGCGTCGCGATTCAATACATCGTCCTCCAGCCGACTTGTCTCCAAGGGTCTAGTGCTGCCTCGGACACCTTATGGCCGTTCTCCTGTGAGTCTAGATTTTCGAATCCGACGCAAAACTGACAGTTAATTGTAAGGTTCAGAGTCTCTTAATGACAATGGAACACACAAATCGCGTCGCGATTCAATACATCGTCCTCCGGCCGACCTGTCTCCAAGGGTCTATTGCTGCCTCGGGCACCTTATGGTCGATCTCTTGTGAGTCTAGATTTTCGAATGCGACGCAAAACTGACTGTTAATTGTAACGTTCAGAGCCTGTTAATGACGATGGAACACACAAATCCCGTCGCGATTCAATAGATCGTCCTCCGTCACACCTGTCTCCAAGGGTCTATTGCTGCCTCGGGCACCTTATGGTCGATCTCCTGTGGGTCTAAATTTTCGAATCCGACGCAAAACTGACAGTTAATTAAAAGGTTCAGAGCCTGTTAATGACGATGGAACACACAAATCGCGTCGCGATTCAATACATCGTCCTAGTTTTTCGAATCCGACGCAAAACTGACAATTAATTGTAACGTTCAGAGCCTCTTAATGACGATGGAACACACAAATTGCGTCGAGATTCAATACATCGTCCGACAGCCGACCTGTCTCCAAAGGTCTATTGCTGCCTCGGGCACCTTAAGGTCGTTCTGCTGTGAGTATAGTTTTTCGAATCCGACGCAAAACTGACAATTAATTGTAACGTTCAGAGCCTCTTAATGACGATGGAACACACAAATTGCGTCGAGATTCAATACATCGTCCGACAGCCGACCTGTCTCCAAAGGTCTATTGCTGCCTCGGGCACCTTATGGTCGTTCTGCTGTGAGTCTAGTTTTCCGAATACGACGCATAACTGACAGTTAATTGTAACGTTCAGAGCCTGTTAATGACGATGGAACACACAAATTGCGTAGCGATTCAATACATCGTCCTCCAGCCGACTTTTCTCCAAGGGTCTATTGCTGCCTCGGGCACCTTATGGTCGTTCTCCTGTGAGTCTAGTTTTTCGAATCCGACGCAAAACTGACAGTTAATTGTAACGTTCAGAGCCTCTTAATGACGATGGAACACACAAATTGCGTCGCGATTCAATACATCGTCCTCCAGCCGACTTGTCTCCAAGGGTCTATTGCTGCCTCGAGCACCTTATGGTCGTTTTCCTTTGAGTCTAGTTTTTCGAATCCGACGCAAAACTGACAGTTTATTGTAACGTTCAGCGCCTGTTAATGACTATGGAACACACATTGCGTCGTGATTCAATACATCGTCCTCCAGCCGACTTGTCTCCAAGGGTCAATTGCTGCCTCGGTCACCTTATGGTCGTTCTCCTGTGTCTAGTTTTTCGAATCCGACGCATAACTGACAGTTAATTGTAACGTTCATAGCCTGTTAATGACGATGGAACACACAAATCGCGTCGCGATTCAATACATCGTCCTCCAGCCGACTTGTCTCCAAGGGTCTATTGCTGCCTCGGGCACCTTATCGTCGTTCTCCTGTGAGTCTAGATTTTCGAATCCGAGGCAAAACTGACAGTTAATCGTAAGGTTCAGAGCCTCTTAATGACAATGGAACACACAAATTATGTCGCGATTCAATACATCGTCCTCCGGCCGACCTGTCTCCAAGGGTCTATTGCTGCCTCGGGCACCTTATGGTCGTTCTCCTGTGAGTCTAGATTTTCGAATCCGACGCAAAACTGACAGTTAATTGTAACGTTCAGAGCCTGTTAATGACGATGGAACACACAAATTGCGTCGCGATTCAATACATCGTCCTCCAGCCGACTTGTCTCCAAGGGTCTAGTGCTGCCTCGGGCACCTTATGGTCGTTCTCCTGTGAGTCAGGATTTTCGAATCCGACGCAAAACTGACAGTTAATTGTAAGGTTCAGAGCCTGTTAATGACGATGGAACACACAAATCCCGTCGCGATTCAAAACATCGTCCTCCGGCCGACCTGTCTCCAAGGGTCTATTGCTGCCTCGGGCACCTTATGGTCCATCTCCTGTGAGTCTAGATTTTCGAATCCGACGCAAACCTCACAGTTAATTGTAACGTTCAGAGCCTGTTAATGACGATGGAACACACAAATCGCGTCGCGATTCAATACATTGTCCTCCAGCCGACTTGTCTCCAAGGGTTCTATTGCTGCCTCGGGCACCTTATGGTCGTTCTCCTGTGAGTCTAGATTTTCGAATCCGACGCAAAACTGACAGTTAATCGTAAGGTTCAGAGCCTCTTAATGACAATGGAACACACAAATTGCGTCGCGATTCAATACATCGTCCTCCGGCCTACCTGTCTCCAAGGGTCTATTGCTGCCTCGGGCACCTTATCGTCGTTCTCCTGTGAGTCTAGATTTTCGAATCCGACGCAAAACTGACAGTTAATTGTAAGGTTCAGAGCCTCTTAATGACAATCGAACACACAAATTGCGTCGCGATTCAATACATCGTACTCCGGCCGACCTGTCTCCAAGGGTTTATTGCTGCCTCGGGCACCTTATGGTCGATCTCCTGTGAGTCTAGATTTTCGAATCCGACGCAAAACTGACAGTTAATTGTAACGTTCAGAGCCTGTTAATGACGATGTAACACACAAATTGCGTCGCTATTCAATACATCGTCATCCAGCCGACTTGTCTCCAAGAGTCTAGTGCTGCCTCGGACACCTTATGGTCGTTCTCCTGCGAGTCTAGATTTTCGAATGCGACGCAAAACTGACAGTTAATTGTAAGGTTCGGAGACTCTTAATGACAATGGAACACACAAATCGCGTCGCGATTAAATACATCGTCTTCCGGCCGAACTGTCTCTAAGGGTCTATTGCTGCCTCGGGCACCTTATGGTCGATCTCCTGTGAGTCTAGATTTTCGAATCCGACGCAAAACTGACAGTTAATTGTAACGTTCAGAACCTGTTAATTACGATGGAACACACAAATCGCGTCGCGATTCAATACATCGTCCTCCAGTCGACTTGTCTCCAAGGGTCTAGTGCTGCCTCGGGCACCTTATGGTCGTTCTCCTGTGAGTCTAGATTTTCGAATCCGACGCAGTTAATTGTAACGTTCAGAGCCTGTTAATGACGATGGAACACACAAATTGCGTCGCGATTCAATACATCGTCCTCCAGCCGACCTGTCTCCAAGGGTCTATTGCTGCCTCGGGCACCTTATGGTCGATCTCTTGTGAGTCTAGATTTTCGAATGCGACGCAAAACTGACAGTTAATTGTAACGTTCAGAGCCTGTTAATGACGATGGAACACACAAATCCCGTCGCGATTCAATAGATCGTCCTCCGTCACACCTGTCTCCAAGGGTCTATTGCTGCCTCGGGCACCTTATGGTCGATCTCCTGTGGGTCTAAATTTTCGAATCCGACGCAAAACTGACAGTTAATTAAAACGTTCAGAGCCTGTTAATGACGATGGAACACACAAATCGCGTCGCGATTCAATACATCCTACTCCGGCCGACCTGTCTCCAAGGGTCTATTGCTGCCTCGGGCACCTTATGGTCGATCTCCTGTGAGTCTAGATTTTCGAATCCGACGCAAAAGTGACAGTTAATTGTAACGTTCAGAGCCTGTTAATGACGATGGAACACACAAATTGCGTCGCGATTCAATACATCGTCCTCCGGCCGACCTGTCTCCAAGGGTCTATTGCTGCCTCGGGCACCTTATGGTCGTTCTCCTGTGAGTCTAGATTTTCGAATCCGACGCAAAACTGACAGTTAATTGTAACGTTCAGAGCCTGTTAATGACGATGGAACACACAAATTGCGTCGCGATTCAATACATCGACCTCCAGCCGACTTGTCTCCAAGGGTCTAGTGCTGCCTCGGACACCTTATGGTCGTTCTCCTGTGAGTCTAGATTTTCGAATCCGACGCAAAACTGACAGTTAATTGTAAGGTTCAGAGCCTCTTAATGACAATGGAACACACAAATCGCGTCGCGATTCAATACATCGTCCTCCGGCCGACCTGTCTCCAAGGGTCTATTGCTGCCTCTGGAACCTTATGGTCGATCTCCTGTGAGTCTAGATTTTCGAATCCGACGCAAAACTGACAGTTAATTGTAACGTTCAGAGCCTGTTAATGACGATGGAACACACAAATCGCGTCGCGATTCAATACATCGTCCTCCAGCCGACTTGTCTCCAAGGGTCTAGTGCTGCCTCGGGCACCTTATGGTAGTTCTCCTGTGAGTCTAGATTTTCGAATCCGACGCAAAACTGACAGTTAATTGTAAGGTTCAGAGCCTCTTAATGACAATCGAACACACAGATTGCGTCGCGATTCAATACATCGTACTCCGGCCGACCTGTCTCCAAGGGTTTATTGCTGCCTCGGGCACCTTATGGTCGATCTCCTGTGAGTCTAGATTTTCGAATCCGACGCAAAACTGACAGTTAATTGTAACGTTCAGAGCCTGTTAATGACGATGTAACACACAAATTGCGTCGCTATTCAATACATCGTCCTCCAGCCGACTTGTCTCCAAGAGTCTAGTGCTGCCTCGGACACCTTATGGTCGTTCTCCTGCGAGTCTAGTTTTTCGAATCCGACGCAAAACTGACAGTTAATTGTAAGGTTCGGAGCCTCTTAATGACAATGGAACACACAAATCGCGTCGCGATTCAATACATCGTCCTCCGGCCGAACTGTCTCCAAGGGTCTATTGCTGCCTCGGGCACCTTATGGACGATCTCCTGTGAGTCTAGATTTTCGAATCCGACGCAAAACTGACAGTTAATTGTAACGTTCAGAACCTGTTAATTACGATGGAACACACAAATCGCGTCGCGATTCAATACATCGTCCTCCAGTCGACTTGTCTCCAAGGGTCTAGTGCTGCCTCGGGCACCTTATGGTAGTTCTCCTGTGAGTCTAGATTTTCGAATCCGACGCAGTTAATTGTAACGTTCAGAGCCTGTTAATGACGATGGAACACACAAATTGCGTCGCGATTCAATACATCGTCCTCCAGCCGACTTGTCTCCAAGGGTCTAGTGCTGCCTCGGACACCTTATGGTCGTTCTCCTGTGAGTCTAGATTTTCGAATCCGACGCAAAACTGACAGTTAATTGTAAGGTTCAGAGTCTCTTAATGACAATGGAACACACAAATCGCGTCGCGATTCAATACATCGTCCTCCGGCCGACCTGTCTCCAAGGGTCTATTGCTGCCTCGGGCACCTTATGGTCGATCTCTTGTGAGTCTAGATTTTCGAATGCGACGCAAAACTGACTGTTAATTGTAACGTTCAGAGCCTGTTAATGACGATGGAACACACAAATCCCGTCGCGATTCAATAGATCGTCCTCCGTCACACCTGTCTCCAAGGGTCTATTGCTGCCTCGGGCACCTTATGGTCGATCTCCTGTGGGTCTAAATTTTCGAATCCGACGCAAAACTGACAGTTAATTAAAAGGTTCAGAGCCTGTTAATGACGATGGAACACACAAATCGCGTCGCGATTCAATACATCGTCCTAGTTTTTCGAATCCGACGCAAAACTGACAATTAATTGTAACGTTCAGAGCCTCTTAATGACGATGGAACACACAAATTGCGTCGAGATTCAATACATCGTCCGACAGCCGACCTGTCTCCAAAGGTCTATTGCTGCCTCGGGCACCTTATGGTCGTTCTGCTGTGAGTCTAGTTTTTCGAATCCGACGCAAAACTGACAATTAATTGTAACGTTCAGAGCCTCTTAATGACGATGGAACACACAAATTGCGTCGAGATTCAATACATCGTCCGACAGCCGACCTGTCTCCAAAGGTCTATTGCTGCCTCGGGCACCTTATGGTCGTTCTGCTGTGAGTCTAGTTTTCCGAATACGACGCATAACTGACAGTTAATTGTAACGTTCAGAGCCTGTTAATGACGATGGAACACACAAATTGCGTAGCGATTCAATACATCGTCCTCCAGCCGACTTTTCTCCAAGGGTCTATTGCTGCCTCGGGCACCTTATGGTCGTTCTCCTGTGAGTCTAGTTTTTCGAATCCGACGCAAAACTGACAGTTAATTGTAACGTTCAGAGCCTCTTAATGACGATGGAACACACAAATTGCGTCGCGATTCAATACATCGTCCTCCAGCCGACTTGTCTCCAAGGGTCTATTGCTGCCTCGGGCACCTTATGGTCGTTTTCCTTTGAGTCTAGTTTTTCGAATCCGACGCAAAACTGACAGTTTATTGTAACGTTCAGCGCCTGTTAATGACTATGGAACACACATTGCGTCGTGATTCAATACATCGTCCTCCAGCCGACTTGTCTCCAAGGGTCAATTGCTGCCTCGGTCACCTTATGGTCGTTCTCCTGTGTCTAGTTTTTCGAATCCGACGCATAACTGACAGTTAATTGTAACGTTCATAGCCTGTTAATGACGATGGAACACACAAATCGCGTCGCGATTCAATACATCGTCCTCCGGCCGACCTGTCTCCAAGGGTCTATTGCTGCCTCGGGCACCTTATGGTCGATCTCCTGTGAGTCTAGATTTTCGAATCCGACGCAAAACTGACAGTTAATTGTAAGGTTCAGAGCCTGTTAATGACGATGGAACACACAAATTGCGTCGCGATTCAATACATCGTCCTCCGGCCGACCTGTCTCCAAGGGTCTATTGCTGCCTCGGGCACCTTGTGGTCTTTCTCCTGTGAGTCTAGATTTTCGAATCCAACGCAAAACTGACAGTTAATTGTAACGTTCAGAGCAAGTTAATGACGATGGAACACACAAATCGCGTCGCGATTCAATACATCGTCCTCCAGACGACTTGTCTCCAAGGGTCTAGTGCTGCCTCGGGCACCTTATGGTCGTTCTCCTGTGAGTCTAGATTTTCGAATCCGACGCAAAACTGACAGTTAATTGTAAGGTTCAGAGCCTGTTAATGACGATGGAACACACAAATCCCGTCGCGATTCAATACATCGTCCTCCGGCCGACCTGTCTCCAAGGGTCTATTGCTGCCTCTGGCACCTTATGGTCGTTCTCCTGTGAGTCTAGATTTTCGAATCCGACGCAAACCTGACAGTTAATTGTAACGTTCAGAGCCTGTTAATAACGATGGAACACACAAATCGCGTCGCGATTCAATACATCGTCCTCCAGCCGACTTGTCTCCAAGGGTCTAGTGCTGCCTCGGGCACCTTATGGTCGATCTCCTGTGAGTCTAGATTTTCGAATCCGACGCAGTTAATTGTAACGTTCAGAGCCTGTTAATGACGATGGAACACACAAATCGCGTCGCGATTCAATACATCGTCCTCCGGCCGAACTGTCTCCAAGGGTCTATTGCTGCCTCGGGCACCTTATGGTCGATCTCCTGTGAGTCTAGATTTTCGAATCCGACGCAAAACTGACAGTTAATTGTAAGGTTCAGAGCCTCTTAATGACGATGGAACACACAAATTGCGTCGCGATTCAATACATCGTCCTACTGCCGACTTGTCTCCAAGGGTCTAGTGCTGCCTCGGGCACCTTATGGTAGTTCTCCTGTGAGTCTAGATTTTCGAATCCGACGCAGTTAATTGTAACGTTCAGAGCCTGTTAATGACGATGGAACACACAAATTGCGTCGCGATTCAATACATCGTCCTCCAGCCGACTAGTCTCCAAGGGTCTAGTGCTGCCTCGGACACCTTATGGTCGTTCTCCTGTGAGTCTAGATTTTCGAATACGACGCAAAACTGACAGTTAATTGTAAGGTTCAGAGTCTCTTAATGACAATGGAACACACAAATCGCGTCGCGATTCAATACATCGTCCTCCGGCCGACCTGTCTCCAAGGGTCTATTGCTGCCTCGGGCACCTTATGGTCGATCTCTTGTGAGTCTAGATTTTCGAATGCGACGCAAAACTGACAGTTAATTGTAACGTTCAGAGCCTGTTAATGACGATGGAACACACAAATCCCGTCGCGATTCAATAGATCGTCCTCCGTCACACCTGTCTCCAAGGGTCTATTGCTGCCTCGGGCACCTTATGGTCGATCTCCTGTGGGTCTAAATTTTCGAATACGACGCAAAACTGACAGTTAATTAAAACGTTCAGAGACTGTTAATGACGATGGAACACACAAATCGCGTCGCGATTCAATACATCGTACTCCGGCCGACCTGTCTCCAAGGGTCTATTGCTGCCTCGGGCACCTTATGGTCGATCTCCTGTGAGTCTAGATTTTCGAATCCGACGCAAAAGTGACAGTTAATTGTAACGTTCAGAGCCTGTTAATGACGATGGAACACACAAATTGCGTCGCGATTCAATACATCGTCCTCCGGCCGACCTGTCTCCAAGGGTCTATTGCTGCCTCGGGCACCTTATGGTCGTCCTCCTGTGAGTCTAGATTTTCGAATCCGACGCAAAACTGACAGTTAATTGTAACGTTCAGAGCCTGTTAATGACGATGGAACACACAAATTGCGTCGCGATTCAATACATCGACCTCCAGCCGACTTGTCTCCAAGGGTCTAGTGCTGCCTCGGACACCTTATGGTCGTTCTCCTGTGAGTCTAGATTTTCGAATCCGACGCAAAACTGACAGTTAATTGTAAGGTTCAGAGCCTCTTAATGACAATGGAACACACAAATCGCGTCGCGATTTAATACATCGTCTTCCGGCCGACCTGTCTCCAAGGGTCTATTGCTGCCTCGGGCACCTTATGGTCGATCTCCTGTGAGTCTAGATTTTCGAATACGACGCAAAACTGACAGTTAATTGTAACGTTCAGAGCCTGTTAATGACGATGGAACACACAAATCCCGTCGCGATTCAATACATCGTCCTCCGTCAGACCTGTCTCCAAGGGTCTATTGCTGCCTCGGGCACCTGATGGTCGATCTCCTGTGAGTCTAGATTTTCGAATCCGACGCAAAACTGACAGTTAATTGTAACGTTCAGAGCCTGTTAATGACGATGGAACACACAAATCGCGTCGCGATTCAATACATCGTCCTAGTTTTTCGAATCCGACGCTAAACTGACAATTAATTGTAACGTTCAGAGCCTCTTAATGACGATGGAACACACAAATTGCGTCGAGATTCAATACATCGTCCGACAGCCGACCTGTCTCCAAAGGTCTATTGCTGCCTCGGGCACCTTATGGTCGTTCTCCTGTGAGTCTAGTTTTTCGAATCCGACGCAAAACTGACAATTAATTGTAACGTTCAGAGCCTCTTAATGACGATGGAACACACAAATTGCGTCGAGATTCAATACATCGTCCGACAGCCGACCTGTCTCCAAAGGTCTATTGCTGCCTCGGGCACCTTATGGTCGTTCTGCTGTGAGTCTAGTTTTCCGAATACGACGCATAACTGACAGTTAATTGTAACGTTCAGAGCCTGTTAATGACGATGGAACACACAAATTGCATCGCGATTCAATACATCGTCCTCCAGCCGACTTGTCTCCAAGGGTCTATTGCTGCCTCGGGCACCTTATGGTCGTTCTCCTGTGAGTCTAGTTTTTCGAATCCGACGCAAAACTGACAGTTAATTGTAACGTTCAGAGCCTCTTAATGACGATGGAACACACAAATTGCGTCGCGATTCAATACATCGTCCTTCAGCCGACTTGTCTCCAAGGGTCTATTGCTGCCTCGGGCACCTTATGGTCGTTTTCCTTTGAGTCTAGTTTTTCGAATCCGACGCAAAACTGACAGTTTATTGTAACGTTCAGCGCCTGTTAATGACTATGGAACACACATTGCGTCGTGATTCAATACATCGTCCTCCAGCCGACTTGTCTCCAAGGGTCAATTGCTGCCTCGGTCACCTTATGGTCGTTCTCCTGTGTCTAGTTTTTCGAATCCGACGCATAACTGACAGTTAATTGTAACGTTCAGAGCCTGTTAATGACGATGGATTACACAAATCGCGTCGCGATTCAATACATCGTCCTCCGGCCGACCTGTCTCCAAGGGTCTATTGCTGCCTCGGGCACCTTATGGTCGATCTCCTGTGAGTCTAGATTTTCGAATCCGACGCAAAACTGACAGTTAATTGTAAGGTTCAGAGCCTGTTAATGACGATGGAACACACAAATTGCGTCGCGATTCAATACATCGTCCTCCGGCCGACCTGTCTCCAAGGGTCTATTGCTGCCTCGGGCACCTTGTGGTCTTTCTCCTGTGAGTCTAGATTTTCGAATCCAACGCAAAACTGACAGTTAATTGTAACGTTCAGAGCAAGTTAATGACGATGGAACACACAAATCGCGTCGCGATTCAATACATCGTCCTCCAGACGACTTGTCTCCAAGGGTCTAGTGCTGCCTCGGGCACCTTATGGTCGTTCTCCTGTGAGTCTAGATTTTCGAATCCGACGCAAAACTGACAGTTAATTGTAAGGTTCAGAGCCTGTTAATGACGATGGAACACACAAATCCCGTCGCGATTCAATACATCGTCCTCCGGCCGACCTGTCTCCAAGGGTCTATTGCTGCCTCTGGCACCTTATGGTCGTTCTCCTGTGAGTCTAGATTTTCGAATCCGACGCAAACCTGACAGTTAATTGTAACGTTCAGAGCCTGTTAATGACGATGGAACACACAAATCGCGTCGCGATTCAATACATCGTCCTCCAGCCGACTTGTCTCCAAGGGTCTAGTGCTGCCTCGGGCACCTTATGGTCGATCTCCTGTGAGTCTAGATTTTCGAATCCGACGCAGTTAATTGAAACGTTCAGAGCCTGTTAATGACGATGGAACACACAAATCGCGTCGCGATTCAATACATCGTCCTCCGGCCGAACTGTCTCCAAGGGTCTATTGCTGCCTCGGGCACCTTATGGTCGATCTCCTGTGAGTCTAGATTTTCGAATCCGACGCAAAACTGACAGTTAATTGTAAGGTTCAGAGCCTCTTAATGACGATGGAACACACAAATTGCGTCGCGATTCAATACATCGTCCTACTGCCGACTTGTCTCCAAGGGTCTAGTGCTGCCTCGGGCACCTTATGGTAGTTCTCCTGTGAGTCTAGATTTTCGAATCCGACGCAGTTAATTGTAACGTTCAGAGCCTGTTAATGACGATGGAACACACAAATTGCGTCGCGATTCAATACATCGTCCTCCAGCCGACTTGTCTCCAAGGGTCTAGTGCTGCCTCGGACACCTTATGGTCGTTCTCCTGTGAGTCTAGATTTTCGAATCCGACGCAAAACTGACAGTTAATTGTAAGGTTCAGAGTCTCTTAATGACAATGGAACACACAAATCGCGTCGCGATTCAATACATCGTCCTCCGGCCGACCTGTCTCCAAGGGTCTATTGCTGCCTCGGGCACCTTATGGTCGATCTCTTGTGAGTCTAGATTTTCGAATGCGACGCAAAACTGACAGTTAATTGTAACGTTCAGAGCCTGTTAATGACGATGGAACACACAAATCCCGTCGCGATTCAATAGATCGTCCTCCGTCACACCTGTCTCCAAGGGTCTATTGCTGCCTCGGGCACCTTATGGTCGATCTCCTGTGGGTCTAAATTTTCGAATACGACGCAAAACTGACAGTTAATTAAAACGTTCAGAGACTGTTAATGACGATGGAACACACAAATCGCGTCGCGATTCAATACATCGTACTCCGGCCGACCTGTCTCCAAGGGTCTATTGCTGCCTCGGGCACCTTATGGTCGATCTCCTGTGAGTCAAGATTTTCGAATCCGACGCAAAAGTGACTGTTAATTGTAACGTTCAGAGCCTGTTAATGACGATGGAACACACAAATTGCGTCGCGATTCAATACATCGTCCTCCGGCCGACCTGTCTCCAAGGGTCTATTGCTGCCTCGGGCACCTTATGGTCGTCCTCCTGTGAGTCTAGATTTTCGAATCCGACGCAAAACTGACAGTTAATTGTAACGTTCAGAGCCTGTTAATGACGATGGAACACACAAATTGCGTCGCGATTCAATACATCGACCTCCAGCCGACTTGTCCCCAAGGGTCTAGTGCTGCCTCGGACACCTTATGGTCGTTCTCCTGTGAGTCTAGATTTTCGAATCCGACGCAAAACTGACAGTTAATTGTAAGGTTCAGAGCCTCTTAATGACAATGGAACACACAAATCGCGTCGCGATTCAATACATCGTCTTCCGGCCGACCTGTCTCCAAGGGTCTATTGCTGCCTCGGGCACCTTATGGTCGATCTCCTGTGAGTCTAGATTTTCGAATGCGACGCAAAACTGACAGTTAATTGTAACGTTCAGAGCCTGTTAATGACGATGGAACACACAAATCCCGTCGCGATTCAATACATCGTCCTCCGTCAGACCTGTCTCCAAGGGTCTATTGCTGCCTTGGGCACCTGATGGTCGATCTCCTGTGAGTCTAGATTTTCGAATCCGACGAAAAACTGACAGTTAATTGTAACGTTCAGAGCCTGTTAATGACGATGGAACACACAAATCGCGTCGCGATTCAATACATCGTCCTAGTTTTTCGAATCCGACGCTAAACTGACAATTAATTGTAACGTTCAGAGCCTCTTAATGACGATGGAACACACAAATTGCGTCGAGATTCAATACATCGTCGGACAGCCAACCTGTCTCCAAAGGTCTATTGCTGCCTCGGGCACCTTATGGTCGTTCTGCTGTGAGTCTAGGTTTTCGAATCCGACGCAAAACTGACAATTAATTGTAACGTTCAGAGCCTCTTAATGACGATGGAACACACAAATTGCGTCGAGATTCAATACATCGTCCGACAGCCGACCTGTCTCCAAAGGTCTATTGCTGCCTCGGGCACCTTATGGTCGTTCTGCTGTGAGTCTAGTTTTCCGAATACGACGCATAACTGACAGTTAATTGTAACGTTCAGAGCCTGTTAATGACGATGGAACACACAAATTGCGTCGCGATTCAATACATCGTCCTCCAGCCGACTTGTCTCCAAGGGTCTATTGCTGCCTCGGGCACCTTATGGTCGTTCTCCTGTGAGTCTAGTTTTTCGAATCCGACGCAAAACCGACAGTTAATTGTAACGTTCAGAGCCTGTTAATAACGATGGAACACACAAATTGCGTCGCGATTCAATACATCGTCCTCCAGCCGACTTGTCTCTAAGGGTCTAGTGCTGCCTCGGGCACCTTATGGTCGTTCTCCTGTGAGTCTAGATTTTCGAAACCGACACAAAACTGACAGTTAATTGTAAGGTTCAGAGCCTGTTAATGACGATGGAACACACAAATTGCGTCGCGATTCAATACATCGTCCTCCGGCCGACCTGTCTCCAAGGGTCTATTGCTGCCTCGGGCACCTTGTGGTCTTTCTCCTGTGAGTCTAGATTTTCGAATCCGACGCAAAACTGACAGTTAATTGTAACGTTCAGAGCAAGTTAATGACGATGGAACACACAAATCGCGTCGCGATTCAATACATCGTCCTCCAGCCGATTTGTCTCCAAGGGTCTAGTGCTGCCTCGGGCACCTTATGGTCGTTCCTCTGTGAGTCTAGATTTTCGAATCCGACGCAAAACTGACAGTTAATTGTAAGGTTCAGAGCCTGTTAATGACGATGGAACACACAAATCGCGTCGCGATTCAATACATCGTCCTCCAGACGACTTGTCTCCAAGGGTCTAGTGCTGCCTCGGGCACCTTATGGTCGTTCTCCTGTGAGTCTAGATTTTCGAATCCGACGCAAAACTGACAGTTAGTTGTAAGGTTCAGAGCCTGTTAATGACGATGGAACACACAAATCCCGTCGCGATTCAATACATCGTCCTCCGGCCGACCTGTCTCCAAGGGTCTATTGCTGCCTCTGGCACCTTATGGTCGTTCTCCTGTGAGTCTAGATTTTCGAATCCGACGCAAACCTGACAGTTAATTGTAACGTTCAGAGCCTGTTAATGACGATGGAACACACAAATCCCGTCGCGATTCAATACATCGTCCTCCGGGAGACCTGTCTCCAAGGGTCTAGTGCTGCCTCGGGCACCTTATGGTCGTTCTGCTGTGAGTCTAGTTATCCGAATACGACGCATAACTGACAGTTAATTGTAACGTTCAGAGCCTGTTAATGACGATGGAACACACAAATTGCGTCGCGATTCAATACATCGTCCTCCAGCCGACTTGTCTCCAAGGGTCTATTGCTGCCTCGGGCACCTTATGGTCGTTTTCCTTTGAGTCTAGTTTTTCGAATCGGACGCAAAACTGACAGTTTATTGTAACGTTCAGCGCCTGTTAATGACTATGGAACACACATTGCGTCGTGATTCAACACATCGTCCACCAGCCGACTTGTCTCCAAGGGTCAATTGCTGCCTCGGTCACCTTATGGTCGTTCTCCTGTGTCTAGTTTTTCGACTCCGACGCATAACTGACAGTTAATTGTAACGTTCAGAGCCTGTTAATGACGATGGAACACACAAATCGCGTCGCGATTCAATACATCGTCCTCCGGCCGACCTGTCTCCAAGGGTCTATTGCTGCCTCGGGCACCTTATGGTCGATCTCCTGTGAGTCTAGATTTTCGAATCCGACGCAAAACTGACAGTTAATTGTAAGGTTCAGAGCCTGTTAATGACGATGGAACACACAAATCCCGTCGCGATTCAATACATCGTCCTCCGGCCGACCTGTCTCCAAGGGTCTATTGCTGCCTCGGGCACCTTGTGGTCTTTCTCCGGTGAGTCTAGATTTTCGAATCCGACGCAAAACTGACAGTTAATTGTAACGTTCAGAGCAAGTTAATGACGATGGAACACACAAATCGCGTCGCGATTCAATACATCGTCCTCCAGCCGACTTGTCTCCAAGGGTCTAGTGCTGCCTCGGGCACCTTATGGTCGTTCCTCTGTGAGTCTAGATTTTCGAATCCGACGCAAAACTGACACTTAATTGTAAGGTTCAGAGCCTGTTAATGACGATGGAACACACAAATCGCGTCGCGATTCAATACATCGTCCTCCAGGCGACTTGTCTCCAAGGGTCTAGTGCTGCCTCGGGCACCTTATGGTCGTTCTCCTGTGAGTCTAGATTTTCGAATCCGACGCAAAACTGACAGTTAGTTGTAAGGTTCAGAGCCTGTTAATGACGATGGAACACACAAATCCCGTCGCGATTCAATACATCGTCCTCCGGCCGACCTGTCTCCAAGGGTCTATTGCTGCCTCTGGCACCTTATGGTCGTTCTCCTGTGAGTCTAGATTTTCGAATCCGACGCAAACCTGACAGTTAATTGTAACGTTCAGAGCCTGTTAATGACGATGGAACACACAAATCCCGTCGCGATTCAATACATCGTCCTCCGGGGGACCTGTCTCCAAGGGTCTAGTGCTGCCTCGGGCACCTTATGGTCGTTCTGCTGTGAGTCTAGTTATCCGAATACGACGCATAACTGACAGTTAATTGTAACGTTCAGAGCCTGTTAATGACGATGGAACACACAAATTGCGTCGCGATTCAATACATCGTCCTCCAGCCGACTTGTCTCCAAGGGTCTATTGCTGCCTCGGGCACCTTATGGTCGTTTTCCTTTGAGTCTAGTTTTTCGAATCGGACGCAAAACTGACAGTTTATTGTAACGTTCAGCGCCTGTTAATGACTATGGAACACACATTGCGTCGTGATTCAACACATCGTCCACCAGCCGACTTGTCTCCAAGGGTCAATTGCTGCCTCGGTCACCTTATGGTCGTTCTCCTGTGTCTAGTTTTTCGAATCCGACGCATAACTGACAGTTAATTGTAACGTTCAGAGCCTGTTAATGACGATGGAACACACAAATCGCGTCGCGATTCAATACATCGTCCTCCGGCCGACCTGTCTCCAAGGGTCTATTGCTGCCTCGGGCATCTTATGGTCGATCTCCTGTGAGTCTAGATTTTCGAATCCGACGCAAAACTGACAGTTAATTGTAAGGTTCAGAGCCTGTTAATGACGATGGAACACACAAATTGCGTCGCGATTCAATACATCGTCCTCCGGCCGACCTGTCTCCAAGGGTCTATTGCTGCCTCGGGCACCTTGTGGTCTTTCTCCGGTGAGTCTAGATTTTCGAATCCGACGCAAAACTGACAGTTAATTGTAACGTTCAGAGCAAGTTAATGACGATGGAACACACAAATCGCGTCGCGATTCAATACATCGTCCTCCAGCCGACTTGTCTCCAAGGGTCTAGTGCTGCCTCGGGCACCTTATGGTCGTTCCTCTGTGAGTCTAGATTTTCGAATCCGACGCAAAACTGACACTTAATTGTAAGGTTCAGAGCCTGTTAATGACGATGGAACACACAAATCGCGTCGCGATTCAATACATCGTCCTCCAGGCGACTTATCTCCAAGGGTCTAGTGCTGCCTCGGGCACCTTATGGTCGTTCTCCTGTGAGTCTAGATTTTCGAATCCGACGCAAAACTGACAGTTAGTTGTAAGGTTCAGAGCCTGTTAATGACGATGGAACACACAAATCGCGTCGCGATTCAATACATCGTCCTCCGGCCGACCTGTCTCCAAGGGTCTATTGCTGCCTCTGGCACCTTATGGTCGTTCTCCTGTGAGTCTAGATTTTCGAATCCGACGCAAACCTGACAGTTAATTGTAACGTTCAGAGCCTGTTAATGACGATGGAACACACAAATCCCGTCGCGATTCAATACATCGTCCTCCGGGAGACCTGTCTCCAAGGGTCTAGTGCTGCCTCGGGCACCTTATGGTCGTTCTGCTGTGAGTCTAGTTATCCGAATACGACGCATAACTGACAGTTAATTGTAACGTTCAGAGCCTGTTAATGACGATGGAACACACAAATTGCGTCGCGATTCAATACATCGTCCTCCAGCCGACTTGTCTCCAAGGGTCTATTGCTGCCTCGGGCACCTTATGGTCGTTTTCCTTTGAGTCTAGTTTTTCGAATCGGACGCAAAACTGACAGTTTATTGTAACGTTCAGCGCCTGTTAATGACTATGGAACACACATTGCGTCGTGATTCAACACATCGTCCACCAGCCGACTTGTCTCCAAGGGTCAATTGCTGCCTCGGTCACCTTATGGTCGTTCTCCTGTGTCTAGTTTTTCGAATCCGACGCATAACTGACAGTTAATTGTAACGTTCAGAGCCTGTTAATGACGATGGAACACACAAATCGCGTCGCGATTCAATACATCGTCCTCCGGCCGACCTGTCTCCAAGGGTCTATTGCTGCCTCGGGCATCTTATGGTCGATCTCCTGTGAGTCTAGATTTTCGAATCCGACGCAAAACTGACAGTTAATTGTAAGGTTCAGAGCCTGTTAATGACGATGGAACACACAAATTGCGTCGCGATTCAATACATCGTCCTCCGGCCGACCTGTCTCCAAGGGTCTATTGCTGCCTCGGGCACCTTGTGGTCTTTCTCCTGTGAGTCTAGATTTTCGAATCCGACGCAATACTGACAGTTAATTGTAACGTTCAGAGCAAGTTAATGACGATGGAACACACAAATCGCGTCGCGATTCAATACATCGTCCTCCAGCCGACTTGTCTCCAAGGGTCTAGTGCTGCCTCGGGCACCTTATGGTCGTTCCTCTGTGAGTCTAGATTTTCGAATCCGACGCAAAACTGACAGTTAATTGTAAGGTTCAGAGCCTGTTAATGACGATGGAACACACAAATCGCGTCGCGATTCAATACATCGTCCTCCAGCCGACTTGTCTCCAAGGGTCTAGTGCTGCCTCGGGCACCTTATGGTCGTTCTCCTGTGAGTCTAGATTTTCGAATCCGACGTAAAACTGACAGTTAATTGTAAGGTTCAGAGCCTGTTAATGACGATGGAACACACAAATCCCGTCGCGATTCAATACATCGTCCTCCGGCCGACCTGTCTCCAAGGGTCTATTGCTGCGTCTGGCACCTTATGGTCGTTCTCCTGTGAGTCTAGATTTTCGAATCCGACGCAAACCTGACAGTTAATTGTAACGTTCAGAGCCTGTTAATGACGATGGAACACACAAATCGCGTCGCGATTCAATACATCGTCCTCCAGCCGACTTGTCTCCAAGGGTCTAGTGCTGCCTCGGGCACCTTATGCTCGATCTCCTGTGAGTCTAGATTTTCGAATCCGACGCAGTTAATTGTAACGTTCAGAGCCTGTTAATGACGATGGAGCACACAAATTGCGTCGCGATTCAATACATCGTCCTCCAGCCGACTTGTCTCTAAGGGTCTAGTGCTGCCTCGGGCACCTTATGGTCGTTCTCCTGTGAGTCTAGATTTTCGAATCCGACGCAAAACCGACAGTTAATTGTAACGTTCAGAGCCTGTTAATAACGATGGAACACACAAATTGCGTCGCGATTCAATACATCGTCCTCCAGCCGACTTGTCTCTAAGGGTCTAGTGCTGCCTCGGGCACCTTATGGTCGTTCTCCTGTGAGTCTAGATTTTCGAAACCGACGCAAAACTGACAGTTAATTGTAAGGTTCAGAGCCTGTTAATGACGATGGAACACACAAATTGCCTCGCGATTCAATACATCGTCCTCCGGCCGACCTGTCTCCAAGGGTCTATTGCTGCCTCGGGCACCTTGTGGTCTTTCTCCTGTGAGTCTAGATTTTCGAATCCGACGCAAAACTGACAGTTAATTGTAACGTTCAGAGCAAGTTAATGACGATGGAACACACAAATCGCGTCGCGATTCAATACATCGTCCTCCAGCCGACTTGTCTCCAAGGGTCTAGTGCTGCCTCGGGCACCTTATGGTCGTTCCTCTGTGAGTCTAGATTTTCGAATCCGACGCAAAACTGACAGTTAATTGTAAGGTTCAGAGCCTGTTAATGACGATGGAACACACAAATCGCGTCGCGATTCAATACATCGTCCTCCAGCCGACTTGTCTCCAAGGGTCTAGTGCTGCCTCGGGCACCTTATGGTCGTTCTCCTGTGAGTCTAGATTTTCGAATCCGACGCAAAACTGACAGTTAGTTGTAAGGTTCAGAGCCTGTTAATGACGATGGAACACACAAATCCCATCGCGATTCAATACATCGTCCTCCGGCCGACCTGTCTCCAAGGGTCTATTGCTGCCTCTGGCACCTTATGGTCGTTCTCCTGTGAGTCTAGATTTTCGAATCCGACGCAAACCTGACAGTTAATTGTAACGTTCAGAGCCTGTTAATGACGATGGAACACACAAATCCCGTCGCGATTCAATACATCGTCCTCCGGGAGACCTGTCTCCAAGGGTCTAGTGCTGCCTCGGGCACCTTATGGTCGTTCTGCTGTGAGTCTAGTTATCCGAATACGACGCATAACTGACAGTTAATTGTAACGTTCAGAGCCTGTTAATGACGATGGAACACACAAATTGCGTCGCGATTCAATACATCGTCCTCCAGCCGACTTGTCTCCAAGGGTCTATTGCTGCCTCGGGCACCTTATGGTCGTTTTCCTTTGAGTCTAGTTTTTCGAATCGGACGCAAAACTGACAGTTTATTGTAACGTTCAGCGCCTGTTAATGACTATGGAACACACATTGCGTCGTGATTCAACACATCGTCCACCAGCCGACTTGTCTCCAAGGGTCAATTGCTGCCTCGGTCACCTTATGGTCGTTCTCCTGTGTCTAGTTTTTCGAATCCGACGCATAACTGACAGTTAATTGTAACGTTCAGAGCCTGTTAATGACGATGGAACACACAAATCGCGTCGCGATTCAATACATCGTCCTCCGGCCGACCTGTCTCCAAGGGTCTATTGCTGCCTCGGGCACCTTATGGTCGATCTCCTGTGAGTCTAGATTTTCGAATCCGACGCAAAACTTACAGTTAATTGTAAGGTTCAGAGCCTGTTAATGACGATGGAACACACAAATTGCGTCGCGATTCAATACATCGTCCTCCGGCCGACCTGTCTCCAAGGGTCTATTGCTGCCTCGGGCACCTTGTGGTCTTTCTCCTGTGAGTCTAGATTTTCGAATCCGACGCAATACTGACAGTTAATTGTAACGTTCAGAGCAAGTTAATGACGATGGAACACACAAATCGCGTCGCGATTCAATACATCGTCCTCCAGCCGACTTGTCTCCAAGGGTCTAGTGCTGCCTCGGGCACCTTATGGTCGTTCCTCTGTGAGTCTAGATTTTCGAATCCGACGCAAAACTGACAGTTAATTGTAAGGTTCAGAGCCTGTTAATGACGATGGAACACACAAATCGCGTCGCGATTCAATACATCGTCCTCCAGCCGACTTGTCTCCAAGGGTCTAGTGCTGCCTCGGGCACCTTATGGTCGTTCTCCTGTGAGTCTAGATTTTCGAATCCGACGTAAAACTGACAGTTAATTGTAAGGTTCAGAGCCTGTTAATGACGATGGAACACACAAATCCCGTCGCGATTCAATACATCGTCCTCCGGCCGACCTGTCTCCAAGGGTCTATTGCTGCGTCTGGCACCTTATGGTCGTTCTCCTGTGAGTCTAGATTTTCGAATCCGACGCAAACCTGACAGTTAATTGTAACGTTCAGAGCCTGTTAATGACGATGGAGCACACAAATTGCGTCGCGATTCAATACATCGTCCTCCAGCCGACTTGTCTCTAAGGGTCTAGTGCTGCCTCGGGCACCTTATGGTCGTTCTCCTGTGAGTCTAGATTTTCGAATCCGACGCAAAACCGACAGTTAATTGTAACGTTCAGAGCCTGTTAATAACGATGGAACACACAAATTGCGTCGCGATTCAATACATCGTCCTCCAGCCGACTTGTCTCTAAGGGTCTAGTGCTGCCTCGGGCACCTTATGGTCGTTCTCCTGTGAGTCTAGATTTTCGAAACCGACGCAAAACTGACAGTTAATTGTAAGGTTCAGAGCCTGTTAATGACGATGGAACACACAAATTGCCTCGCGATTCAATACATCGTCCTCCGGCCGACCTGTCTCCAAGGGTCTATTGCTGCCTCGGGCACCTTGTGGTCTTTCTCCTGTGAGTCTAGATTTTCGAATCCGACGCAAAACTGACAGTTAATTGTAACGTTCAGAGCAAGGTAATGACGATGGAACACACAAATCGCGTCGCGATTCAATACATCGTCCTCCAGCCGACTTGTCTCCAAGGGTCTAGTGCTGCCTCGGGCACCTTATGGTCGTTCCTCTGTGAGTCTAGATTTTCGAATCCGACGCAAAACTGACAGTTAATTGTAAGGTTCAGAGCCTGTTAATGACGATGGAACACACAAATCGCGTCGCGATTCAATACATCGTCCTCCAGCCGACTTGTCTCCAAGGGTCTAGTGCTGCCTCGGGCACCTTATGGTCGTTCTCCTGTGAGTCTAGATTTTCGAATCCGACGCAAAACTGACAGTTAGTTGTAAGGTTCAGAGCCTGTTAATGACGATGGAACACACAAATCCCGTCGCGATTCAATACATCGTCCTCCGGCCGACCTGTCTCCAAGGGTCTATTGCTGCCTCTGGCACCTTATGGTCGTTCTCCTGTGAGTCTAGATTTTCGAATCCGACGCAAACCTGACAGTTAATTGTAACGTTCAGAGCCTGTTAATGACGATGGAACACACAAATCCCGTCGCGATTCAATACATCGTCCTCCGGGAGACCTGTCTCCAAGGGTCTAGTGCTGCCTCGGGCACCTTATGGTCGTTCTGCTGTGAGTCTAGTTATCCGAATACGACGCATAACTGACAGTTAATTGTAACGTTCAGAGCCTGTTAATGACGATGGAACACACAAATTGCGTCGCGATTCAATACATCGTCCTCCAGCCGACTTGTCTCCAAGGGTCTATTGCTGCCTCGGGCACCTTATGGTCGTTTTCCTTTGAGTCTAGTTTTTCGAATCGGACGCAAAACTGACAGTTTATTGTAACGTTCAGCGCCTGTTAATGACTATGGAACACACATTGCGTCGTGATTCAATACATCGTCCACCAGCCGACTTGTCTCCAAGGGTCAATTGCTGCCTCGGTCACCTTATGGTCGTTCTCCTGTGTCTAGTTTTTCGAATCCGACGCATAACTGACAGTTAATTGTAACGTTCAGAGCCTGTTAATGACGATGGAACACACAAATCGCGTCGCGATTCAATACATCGTCCTCCGGCCGACCTGTCTCCAAGGGTCTATTGCCGCCTCGGGCACCTTATGGTCGATCTCCTGTGAGTCTAGATTTTCGAATCCGACGCAAAACTGACAGTTAATTGTAACGTTCAGAGCAAGTTAATGACGATGGAACACACAAATCGCGTCGCGATTCAATACATCGTCCTCCAGCCGACTTGTCTCCAAGGGTCTAGTGCTGCCTCGGGCACCTTATGGTCGTTCCTCTGTGAGTCTAGATTTTCGAATCCGACGCAAAACTGACAGTTAATTGTAAGGTTCAGAGCCTGTTAATGACGATGGAACACACAAATCGCGTCGCGATTCAATACATCGTCCTCCAGCCGCCTTGTCTCCAAGGGTCTAGTGCTGCCTCGGGCACCTTGTGGTCTTTCTCCTGTGAGTCTAGATTTTCGAATCCGACGCAAAACTGACAGTTAATTGTAACGTTCAGAGCAAGTTAATGGCGATGGAACACACAAATCGCGTCGCGATTCAATACATCGTCCTCCAGCCGACTTGTCTCCAAGGGTCTAGTGCTGCCTCTGGCACCTTATGGTCGTTCTCCTGTGAGTCTAGATTTTCGAATCCGACGCAAACCTGACAGTTAATTGTAACGTTCAGAGCCTGTTAATGACGATGGAACACACAAATCCCGTCGCGATTCAATACATCGTCCTCCGGGAGACCTGTCTCCAAGGGTCTAGTGCTGCCTCGGGCACCTTATGGTCGTTCTGCTGTGAGTCTAGTTATCCGAATACGACGCATAACTGACAGTTAATTGTAACGTTCAGAGCCTGTTAATGACGATGGAACACACAAATTGCGTCGCGATTCAATACATCGTCCTCCGGATGACCTGTCTCCAAGGGTCTATTGCTGCCTCGGGCACCTTGTGGTCTTTCTCCTGTGAGTCTAGATTTTCGAATCCGACGCAAAACTGACAGTTAATTGTAACGTTCAGAGCAAGTTAATGACGATGGAACACACAAATCGCGTCGCGATTCAATACATCGTCCTCCAGCCGACTTGTCTCCAAGGGTCTAGTGCTGCCTCGGGCACCTTATGGTCGTTCCTCTGTGAGTCTAGATTTTCGAATCCGACGCAAAACTGACAGTTAATTGTAAGGTTCAGAGCCTGTTAATGACGATGGAACACACAAATCGCGTCGCGATTCAATACATCGTCCTCCAGCCGACTTGTCTCCAAGGGTCTAGTGCTGCCTCGGGCACCTTATGGTCGTTCTCCTGTGAGTCTAGATTTTCGAATCCGACGCAAACCTGACAGTTAATTGTAACGTTCAGAGCCTGTTAATGACGATGGAACACACAAATCGCGTCGCGATTCAATACATCGTCCTCCAGCCGACTTGTCTCCAAGGGTCTAGTGCTGCCTCGGGCACCTTATGCTCGATCTCCTGTGAGTCTAGATTTTCGAATCCGACGCAGTTAATTGTAACGTTGAGAGCCTGTTAATGACGATGGAGCACACAAATTGCGTCGCGATTCAATACATCGTCCTCCAGCCGAGTTGTCTCTAAGGGTCTAGTGCTGCCTCGGGCACCTTATGGTCGTTCTCCTGTGAGTCTAGATTTTCGAATCCGACGCAAAACCGACAGTTAATTGTAACGTTCAGAGCCTGTTAATGCCGATGGAACACACAAATTGCGTCGCGATTCAATACATCGTCCTCCAGCCGACTTGTCTCTAAGGGTCTAGTGCTGCCTCGGGCACCTTATGGTCGTTCTCCTGTGAGTCTAGATTTTCGAAACCGACGCAAAACTGACAGTTAATTGTAAGGTTCAGAGCCTGTTAATGACGATGGAACACACAAATTGCGTCGCGATTCAATACATCGTCCTCCGGCCGACCTGTCTCCAAGGGTCTATTGCTGCCTCGGGCACCTTGTGGTCGTTCTCCTGTGAGTCTAGATTTTCGAATCCGACGCAAAACTGACAGTTAATTGTAACGTTCAGAGCAAGTTATTGACGATGGCTCACACAAATCGCGTCGCGATTCAATACATCGTCCTCCAGCCGACTTTTCTCCAAGGGTCTAGTGCTGCCTCGGGCACCTTATGGTCGATCTCCTGTGAGTCTAGATTTTCGAATGCGACGCAAAACTGACAGTTAATTGTAACGTTCAGAGCCTGTTAATGACGATGGAACACACAAATCCCGTCGCGATTCAATACAACGTCCTCCGGGAGACCTGTCTCCAAGGGTCTAGTGCTGCCTCGGGCACCTTATGGTCGTTCTGCTGTGAGTCTAGTTATCCGAATACGACGCATAACTGACAGTTAATTGTAACGTTCAGAGCCTGTTAAAACGATGGAACACACAAATTGCGTCGCGATTCAATACATCGTCCTCCAGCCGACTTGTCTCCAAGGGTCTATTGCTGCCTCGGGCACCTTATGGTCGTTTTCCTTTGAGTCTAGTTTTTCGAATCGGACGCAAAACTGACAGTTTATTGTAACGTTCAGCGCCTGTTAATGACTATGGAACACACATTGCGTCGTGATTCAATACATCGTCCACCAGCCGACTTGTCTCCAAGGGTCAATTGCTGCCTCGGTCACCTTATGGTCGTTCTCCTGTGTCTAGTTTTTCGAATCCGACGCATAACTGACAGTTAATTGTAACGTTCAGAGCCTGTTAATGACGATGGAACACACAAATCGCGTCGCGATTCAATACATCGTCCTCCGGCCGACCTGTCTCCAAGGGTCTATTGCTGCCTCGGGCACCTTATGGTCGATCTCCTGTGAGTCTAGATTTTCGAATCCGACGCAAAACTGACAGTTAATTGTAAGGTTCAGAGCCTGTTAATGACGATGGAACACACAAATTGCGTCGCGATTCAATACATCGTCCTCCGGCCGACCTGTCTCCAAGGGTCTATTGCTGCCTCGGGCACCTTGTGGTCTTTCTCCTGTGAGTCTAGATTTTCGAATCCGACGCAAAACTGACAGTTAATTGTAACGTTCAGAGCAAGTTAATGACGATGGAACACACAAATCGCGTCGCGATTCAATACATCGTCCTCCAGCCGACTTGTCTCCAAGGGTCTAGTGCTGCCTCGGGCACCTTGTGGTCGTTCTCCTGTGAGTCTAGATTTTCGAATCCGACGCAAAACTGACAGTTAATTGTAAGGTTCAGAGCCTGTTAATGACGATGGAACACACAAATCGCGTCGCGATTCAATACATCGTCCTCCAGCCGACTTGTCTCCAAGGGTCTAGTGCTGCCTCGGGCACCTTATGGTCGTTCTCCTGTGAGTCTAGATTTTCGAATCCGACGCAAAACTGACAGTTAGTTGTAAGGTTCAGAGCCTGTTAATGACGATGGAACACACAAATCCCGTCGCGATTCAATACATCGTCCTCCGGCCGACCTGTCTCCAAGGGTCTATTGCTGCCTCTGGCACCTTATGGTCGTTCTCCTGTGAGTCTAGATTTTCGAATCCGACGCAAACCTGACAGTTAATTGTAACGTTCAGAGCCTGTTAATGACGATGGAACACACAAATCCCGTCGCGATTCAATACATCGTCCTCCGGGAGACCTGTCTCCAAGGGTCTAGTGCTGCCTCGGGCACCTTATGGTCGTTCTGCTGTGAGTCTAGTTATCCGAATACGACGCATAACTGACAGTTAATTGTAACGTTCAGAGCCTGTTAATGACGATGGAACACACAAATTGCGTCGCGATTCAATACATCGTCCTCCAGCCGACTTGTCTCCAAGGGTCTATTGCTGCCTCGGGCACCTTATGGTCGTTTTCCTTTGAGTCTAGTTTTTCGAATCGGACGCAAAACTGACAGTTTATTGTAACGTTCAGCGCCTGTTAATGACTATGGAACACACATTGCGTCGTGATTCAATACATCGTCCACCAGCCGACTTGTCTCCAAGGGTCAATTGCTGCCTCGGTCACCTTATGGTTGTTCTCCGGTGTCTAGTTTTTCGAATCCGACGCATAACTGACAGTTAATTGTAACGTTCAGAGCCTGTTAATGACGATGGAACACACAAATCGCGTCGCGATTCAATACATCGTCCTCCAGCCGACTTGTCTCCAAGGGTCTAGTGCTGCCTCGGGCACCTTATGGTCGATCTCCTGTGAGTCTAGATTTTCGAATCCGACGCAGTTAATTGTAACGTTCAGAGCCTGTTAATGACGATGGAGCACACAAATTGCGTCGCGATTCAATACATCGTCCTCCAGCCGACTTGTCTCTAAGGGTCTAGTGCTGCCTCGGGCACCTTATGGTCGTTCTCCTGTGAGTCTAGTTTTTCGAAACCGACGCAAAACTGACAGTTAATCGTAAGGTTCAGAGCCTCTTAATGACAATGGAACACACAAATTGCGTCGCGATTCAATACATCGTCCTCCGGCCGACCTGTCCCCCAGGGTCTATTGCTGCCTCGGGCACCTTATGGTCGATCTCCTGTGAGTCTAGATTTTCGAATCCGACGCAAAATTGACAGTTAATTGTAACGTTCAGAGCCTGTTAATGACGATGTAACACACAAATTGGGTCGCGATTCAATACATCGTCCTCCAGCCGACCTGTCTCCAAGGGTCTAGTGCTGCCTCGGACACCTTATGGTCGTTCTCCTGTGAGTCTAGATTTTCGAATCCGACGCAAAACTGACAGTTAATTGTAATGTTCAGAGCCTGTTAATGACGATGGAACACACAAATCGCGTCGCGATTCAATACATCGTCCTCCAGCCGACCTGTCTCCAAGGGTCTATTGCTGCCTCGGGCACCTTATGGTCGATCTCCTGTGAGTCTAGATTTTCGAATGCGACGCAAAACTGACAGTTAATTGTAACGTTCAGAGCCTGTTAATGACGATGGAACACAAAATCCCGTCGCGATTCAATACATCGTCCTCCAGCCGACTTGTCTCTGAGGGTCTAGTGCTGCCTCGGGCACCTTATGGTCGATCTCCTGTGAGTCTAGATTTTCGAATGCGACGCAAAACTGACAGTTAATTGTAACGTTCAGAGCCTGTTAATGACGATGGAACACAAAATCCCGTCGCGATTCAATACATCGTCCTCCGGGAGACCTGTCTCCAAGGGTCTATTGCTGCCTCGGGCACCTTATGGTCGTTCTGCTGTGAGTCTAGTTTTCCGAATACGACGCATAACTGACAGTTAATTGTAACGTTCAGAGCCTGTTAATGACGATGGAACACACAAATTGCGTCGCGATTCAATACATCGTCCTCCAGCCGACTTGTCTCCAAGGGTCCATTGCTGCCTCGGGCACCTTATGGTCGTTTTCCTTTGAGTCTAGTTTTCCGAATCCGACGCAAAACTGACAGTTTATTGTAACGTTCAGCGCCTGTTAATGACTATGGAACACACATTGCGTCGTGATTCAATACATCGTCCTCCAGCCGACTTGTCTCCAAGGGTCAATTGCTGCCTCGGTCACCTTATGGTCGTTCTCCTGTGTCTAGTTTTTCGAATCCGATGCATAACTGACAGTTAATTGTAACGTTCAGAGCCTGTTAATGACGATGGAACACACAAATCGCGTCGCGATTCAATACATCGTCCTCCAGCCGACTTGTCTCCAAGGGTCTAGTGCTGCCTCGGGCACCTTATGGTCGTTCTCCTGTGAGTCTAGATTTTCGAATCCGACGCAAAACTGACAGTTAATTGTAAGGTTCAAAGCCTGTTAATGACGATGGAACACACAAATCGCGTCGCGATTCAATACATCGTCCTCCAGCCGACTTGTCTCCAAGGGTCTAGTGCTGCCTCGGGCACCTTGTGGTCGTTCTCCTGTGAGTCTAGATTTTCGAATCCGACGCAAAACTGACAGTTAATTGTAACGTTCAGAGCAAGTTAATGACGATGGCTCACACAAATCGCGTCGCGATTCAATACATCGTCCTCCAGCCGACTTTTCTCCAAGGGTGTAGTGCTGCCTCGGGCACCTTATGGTCGATCTCCTGTGAGTCTAGATTTTCGAATGCGACGCAAAACTGACAGTTAATTGTAACGTTCAGAGCCTGTTAATGACGATGGAACACACAAATCCCGTCGCGATTCAATACATCGTCCTCCGGGAGACCTGTCTCCAAGGGTCTAGTGCTGCCTCGGGCACCTTATGGTCGTTCTGCTGTGAGTCTAGTTATCCGAATACGACGCATAACTGACAGTTAATTGTAACGTTCAGAGCCTGTTAATGACGATGGAACACACAAATTGCGTCGCGATTCAATACATCGTCCTCCAGCCGACTTGTCTCCAAGGGTCTATTGCTGCCTCGGGCACCTTATGGTCGTTTTCCTTTGAGTCTAGTTTTTCGAATCGGACGCAAAACTGACAGTTTATTGTAACGTTCAGCGCCTGTTAATGACTATGGAACACACATTGCGTCGTGATTCAATACATCGTCCACCAGCCGACTTGTCTCCAAGGGTCAATTGCTGCCTCGGTCACCTTATGGTCGTTCTCCTGTGTCTAGTTTTTCGAATCCGACGCATAACTGACAGTTAATCGTAAGGTTCAGAGCCTCTTAATGACAATGGAACACACAAATTGCGTCGCGATTCAATACATCGTCCTCCGGCCGACTTGTCCCCCAGGGTCTATTGCTGCCTCGGGCACCTTATGGTCGATCTCCTGTGAGTCTAGATTTTCGAATCCGACGCAAAATTGACAGTTAATTGTAACGTTCAGAGCCTGTTAATGACGATGTAACACACAAATTGGGTCGCGATTCAATACATCGTCCTCCAGCGGACCTGTCTCCAAGGGTCTAGTGCTGCCTCGGACACCTTATGGTCGTTCTCCTGTGAGTCTAGATTTTCGAATCCGACGCAAAACTGACAGTTAATAGTAATGTTCAGAGCCTGTTAATGACGATGGAACACACAAATCGCGTCGCGATTCAATACATCGTCCTCCAGCCGACCTGTCTCCAAGGGTCTATTGCTGCCTCGGGCACCTTATGGTCGATCTCCTGTGAGTCTAGATTTTCGAATGCGACGCAAAACTGACAGTTAATTGTAACGTTCAGAGCCTGTTAATGACGATGGAACACAAAATCCCGTCGCGATTCAATACATCGTCCTCCGGGAGACCTGTCTCCAAGGGTCTATTGCTGCCTCGGGCACCTTATGGTCGTTCTGCTGTGAGTCTAGTTTTCCGAATACGACGCATAACTGACAGTTAATTGTAACGTTCAGAGCCTGTTAATGACGATGGAACACACAAATTGCGTCGCGATTCAATACATCGTCCTCCAGCCGACTTGTCTCCTAGGGTCCATTGCTGCCTCGGGCACCTTATGGTCGTTTTCCTTTGAGTCTAGTTTTCCGAATCCGACGCAAAACTGACAGTTTATTGTAACGTTCAGCGCCTGTTAATGACTATGGAACACACATTGCGTCGTGATTCAATACATCGTCCTCCAGCCGACTTGTCTCCAAGGGTCAATTGCTGCCTCGGTCACCTTATGGTCGTTCTCCTGTGTCTAGTTTTTCGAATCCGATGCATAACTGACAGTTAATTGTAACGTTCAGAGCCTGTTAATGACGATGGAACACACAAATCGCGTCGCGATTCAATACATCGTCCTCCAGCCGACTTGTCTCCAAGGGTCTAGTGCTGCCTCGGGCACCTTATAGTCGTTCTCCTGTGAGTCTAGATTTTCGAATCCGACGCAAAACTGACAGTTAATTGTAAGGTTCAAAGCCTGTTAATGACGATGGAACACACAAATCGCGTCGCGATTCAATACATCGTCCTCCAGCCGACTTGTCTCCAAGGGTCTAGTGCTGCCTCGGGCACCTTGTGGTCGTTCTCCTGTGAGTCTAGATTTTCGAATCCGACGCAAAACTGACAGTTAATTGTAACGTTCAGAGCAAGTTAATGACGATGGCTCACACAAATCGCGTCGCGATTCAATACATCGTCCTCCAGCCGACTTTTCTCCAAGGGTCTAGTGCTGCCTCGGGCACCTTATGGTCGATCTCCTGTGAGTCTAGATTTTCGAATGCGACGCACAACTGACAGTTAATTGTAACGTTCAGAGCCTGTTAATGACGATGGAACACACAAATCCCGTCGCGATTCAATACATCGTCCTCCGGGAGACCTGTCTCCAAGGGTCTAGTGCTGCCTCGGGCACCTTATGGTCGTTCTGCTGTGAGTCTAGTTATCCGAATACGACGCATAACTGACAGTTAATTGTAACGTTCAGAGCCTGTTAATGACGATGGAACACACAAATTGCGTCGCGATTCAATACATCGTCCTCCAGCCGACTTGTCTCCAAGGGTCTATTGCTGCCTCGGGCACCTTATGGTCGTTTTCCTTTGAGTCTAGTTTTTCGAATCGGACGCAAAACTGACAGTTTATTGTAACGTTCAGCGCCTGTTAATGACTATGGAACACACATTGCGTCGTGATTCAATACATCGTCCACCAGCCGACTTGTCTCTAAGGGTCTAGTGCTGCCTCGGGCACCTTATGGTCGTTCTCCTGTGAGTCTAGTTTTTCGAAACCGACGCAAAACTGACAGTTAATCGTAAGGTTCAGAGCCTCTTAATGACAATGGAACACACAAATTGCGTCGCGATTCAATACATCGTCCTCCGGCCGACCTGTCCCCCAGGGTCTATTGCTGCCTCGGGCACCTTATGGTCGATCTCCTGTGAGTCTAGATTTTCGAATCCGACGCAAAATTGACAGTTAATTGTAACGTTCAGAGCCTGTTAATGACGATGTAACACACAAATTGGGTCGCGATTCAATACATCGTCCTCCAGCCGACCTGTCTCCAAGGGTCTAGTGCTGCCTCGGACACCTTATGGTCGTTCTCCTGTGAGTCTAGATTTTCGAATCCGACGCAAAACTGACAGTTAATTGTAATGTTCAGAGCCTGTTAATGACGATGGAACACACAAATCGCGTCGCGATTCAATACATCGTCCTCCAGCCGACCTGTCTCCAAGGGTCTATTGCTGCCTCGGGCACCTTATGGTCGATCTCCTGTGAGTCTAGATTTTCGAATGCGACGCAAAACTGACAGTTAATTGTAACGTTCAGAGCCTGTTAATGACGATGGAACACAAAATCCCGTCGCGATTCAATACATCGTCCTCCAGCCGACTTGTCTCTGAGGGTCTAGTGCTGCCTCGGGCACCTTATGGTCGATCTCCTGTGAGTCTAGATTTTCGAATGCGACGCAAAACTGACAGTTAATTGTAACGTTCAGAGCCTGTTAATGACGATGGAACACAAAATCCCGTCGCGATTCAATACATCGTCCTCCGGGAGACCTGTCTCCAAGGGTCTATTGCTGCCTCGGGCACCTTATGGTCGTTCTGCTGTGAGTCTAGTTTTCCGAATACGACGCATAACTGACAGTTAATTGTAACGTTCAGAGCCTGTTAATGACGATGGAACACACAAATTGCGTCGCGATTCAATACATCGTCCTCCAGCCGACTTGTCTCCAAGGGTCCATTGCTGCCTCGGGCACCTTATGGTCGTTTTCCTTTGAGTCTAGTTTTCCGAATCCGACGCAAAACTGACAGTTTATTGTAACGTTCAGCGCCTGTTAATGACTATGGAACACACATTGCGTCGTGATTCAATACATCGTCCTCCAGCCGACTTGTCTCCAAGGGTCAATTGCTGCCTCGGTCACCTTATGGTCGTTCTCCTGTGTCTAGTTTTTCGAATCCGATGCATAACTGACAGTTAATTGTAACGTTCAGAGCCTGTTAATGACGATGGAACACACAAATCGCGTCGCGATTCAATACATCGTCCTCCAGCCGACTTGTCTCCAAGGGTCTAGTGCTGCCTCGGGCACCTTATGGTCGTTCTCCTGTGAGTCTAGATTTTCGAATCCGACGCAAAACTGACAGTTAATTGTAAGGTTCAAAGCCTGTTAATGACGATGGAACACACAAATCGCGTCGCGATTCAATACATCGTCCTCCAGCCGACTTGTCTCCAAGGGTCTAGTGCTGCCTCGGGCACCTTGTGGTCGTTCTCCTGTGAGTCTAGATTTTCGAATCCGACGCAAAACTGACAGTTAATTGTAACGTTCAGAGCAAGTTAATGACGATGGCTCACACAAATCGCGTCGCGATTCAATACATCGTCCTCCAGCCGACTTTTCTCCAAGGGTGTAGTGCTGCCTCGGGCACCTTATGGTCGATCTCCTGTGAGTCTAGATTTTCGAATGCGACGCAAAACTGACAGTTAATTGTAACGTTCAGAGCCTGTTAATGACGATGGAACACACAAATCCCGTCGCGATTCAATACATCGTCCTCCGGGAGACCTGTCTCCAAGGGTCTAGTGCTGCCTCGGGCACCTTATGGTCGTTCTGCTGTGAGTCTAGTTATCCGAATACGACGCATAACTGACAGTTAATTGTAACGTTCAGAGCCTGTTAATGACGATGGAACACACAAATTGCGTCGCGATTCAATACATCGTCCTCCAGCCGACTTGTCTCCAAGGGTCTATTGCTGCCTCGGGCACCTTATGGTCGTTTTCCTTTGAGTCTAGTTTTTCGAATCGGACGCAAAACTGACAGTTTATTGTAACGTTCAGCGCCTGTTAATGACTATGGAACACACATTGCGTCGTGATTCAATACATCGTCCACCAGCCGACTTGTCTCCAAGGGTCAATTGCTGCCTCGGTCACCTTATGGTCGTTCTCCTGTGTCTAGTTTTTCGAATCCGACGCATAACTGACAGTTAATCGTAAGGTTCAGAGCCTCTTAATGACAATGGAACACACAAATTGCGTCGCGATTCAATACATCGTCCTCCGGCCGACTTGTCCCCCAGGGTCTATTGCTGCCTCGGGCACCTTATGGTCGATCTCCTGTGAGTCTAGATTTTCGAATCCGACGCAAAATTGACAGTTAATTGTAACGTTCAGAGCCTGTTAATGACGATGTAACACACAAATTGGGTCGCGATTCAATACATCGTCCTCCAGCGGACCTGTCTCCAAGGGTCTAGTGCTGCCTCGGACACCTTATGGTCGTTCTCCTGTGAGTCTAGATTTTCGAATCCGACGCAAAACTGACAGTTAATAGTAATGTTCAGAGCCTGTTAATGACGATGGAACACACAAATCGCGTCGCGATTCAATACATCGTCCTCCAGCCGACCTGTCTCCAAGGGTCTATTGCTGCCTCGGGCACCTTATGGTCGATCTCCTGTGAGTCTAGATTTTCGAATGCGACGCAAAACTGACAGTTAATTGTAACGTTCAGAGCCTGTTAATGACGATGGAACACAAAATCCCGTCGCGATTCAATACATCGTCCTCCGGGAGACCTGTCTCCAAGGGTCTATTGCTGCCTCGGGCACCTTATGGTCGTTCTGCTGTGAGTCTAGTTTTCCGAATACGACGCATAACTGACAGTTAATTGTAACGTTCAGAGCCTGTTAATGACGATGGAACACACAAATTGCGTCGCGATTCAATACATCGTCCTCCAGCCGACTTGTCTCCTAGGGTCCATTGCTGCCTCGGGCACCTTATGGTCGTTTTCCTTTGAGTCTAGTTTTCAGAATCCGACGCAAAACTGACAGTTTATTGTAACGTTCAGCGCCTGTTAATGACTATGGAACACACATTGCGTCGTGATTCAATACATCGTCCTCCAGCCGACTTGTCTCCAAGGGTCAATTGCTGCCTCGGTCACCTTATGGTCGTTCTCCTGTGTCTAGTTTTTCGAATCCGATGCATAACTGACAGTTAATTGTAACGTTCAGAGCCTGTTAATGACGATGGAACACACAAATCGCGTCGCGATTCAATACATCGTCCTCCAGCCGACTTGTCTCCAAGGGTCTAGTGCTGCCTCGGGCACCTTATAGTCGTTCTCCTGTGAGTCTAGATTTTCGAATCCGACGCAAAACTGACAGTTAATTGTAAGGTTCAAAGCCTGTTAATGACGATGGAACACACAAATCGCGTCGCGATTCAATACATCGTCCTCCAGCCGACTTGTCTCCAAGGGTCTAGTGCTGCCTCGGGCACCTTGTGGTCGTTCTCCTGTGAGTCTAGATTTTCGAATCCGACGCAAAACTGACAGTTAATTGTAACGTTCAGAGCAAGTTAATGACGATGGCTCACACAAATCGCGTCGCGATTCAATACATCGTCCTCCAGCCGACTTTTCTCCAAGGGTCTAGTGCTGCCTCGGGCACCTTATGGTCGATCTCCTGTGAGTCTAGATTTTCGAATGCGACGCACAACTGACAGTTAATTGTAACGTTCAGAGCCTGTTAATGACGATGGAACACACAAATCCCGTCGCGATTCAATACATCGTCCTCCGGGAGACCTGTCTCCAAGGGTCTAGTGCTGCCTCGGGCACCTTATGGTCGTTCTGCTGTGAGTCTAGTTATCCGAATACGACGCATAACTGACAGTTAATTGTAACGTTCAGAGCCTGTTAATGACGATGGAACACACAAATTGCGTCGCGATTCAATACATCGTCCTCCAGCCGACTTGTCTCCAAGGGTCTATTGCTGCCTCGGGCACCTTATGGTCGTTTTCCTTTGAGTCTAGTTTTTCGAATCGGACGCAAAACTGACAGTTTATTGTAACGTTCAGCGCCTGTTAATGACTATGGAACACACATTGCGTCGTGATTCAATACATCGTCCACCAGCCGACTTGTCTCCAAGGGTCAATTGCTGCCTCGGTCACCTTATGGTCGTTCTCCTGTGTCTAGTTTTTCGAATCCGACGCATAACTGACAGTTAATTGTAACGTTCAGAGCCTGTTAATGACGATGGAACACACAAATCGCGTCGCGATTCAATACATCGTCCTCCGGCCGACCTGTCTCCAAGGGTCTATTGCTGCCTCGGGCACCTTATAGTCGATCTCCTGTGAGTCTATATTTTCGAATCCGACGCAAAACTGACAGTTATTTGTAACGTTCAGAGCCTGTTAATGACGATGGAACACACAAATTGCGTCGCGATTCAATACATCGTCCTCCGGCCGACCTGTCTCCAAGGGTCTATTGCTGCCTCGGGCACCTTATGGTCGTTCCTCTGTGAGTCTAGATTTTCGAATCCGACGCAAAACTGACAGTTAATTGTAAGGTTCAGAGCCTGTTAATGACGATGGAACACACAAATCGCGTCGCGATTCAATACATCGTCCTCCAGCCGACTTGTCTCCAAGGGTCTATTGCTGCCTCGGGCACCTTATGGTCGTTCTCCTGTGAGTCTAGATTTTCGAATCCGACGCAAAACTGACAGTTAGTTGTAAGGTTCAGAGCCTGTTAATGACGATGGAACACACAAATCCCGTCGCGATTCAATACATCGTCCTCCGGCCGACCTGTCTCCAAGGGTCTATTGCTGCCTCTGGCACCTTATGGTCGTTCTCCTGTGAGTCTAGATTTTCGAATCCGACGCAAACCTGACAGTTAATTGTAACGTTCAGAGCCTGTTAATGACGATGGAACACACAAATCGCGTCGCGATTCAATACATCGTCCTCCAGCCGACTTGTCTCCAAGGGTCTAGTGCTGCCTCGGGCACCTTATGGTCGATCTCCTGTGAGTCTAGATTTTCGAATCCGACGCAGTTAATTGTAACGTTCAGAGCCTGTTAATGACGATGGAGCACACAAATTGCGTCGCGATTCAATACATCGTCCTCCAGCCGACTTGTCTCCAAGGGTCTAGTGCTGCCTCGGACACCTTATGGTCGTTCTCCTGTGAGTCTAGATTTTCGAATCCGACGCAAAACCGACAGTTAATTGTAACATTCAGAGCCTGTTAATGACGATGGAACACACAAATTGCGTCGCGATTCAATACATCGTCCTCCAGCCGACTTGTCTCTAAGGGCCTAGTGCTGCCTCGGGCACCTTATGGTCGTTCTCCTGTGAGTCTAGTTTTTCGAAACCGACGCAAAACTGACAGTTAATCGTAAGGTTCAGAGCCTCTTAATGACAATGGAACACACAAATTGCGTCGCGATTCAATACATCGTCCTCCGGCCGACCTGTCCCCCAGGGTCTATTGCTGCCTCGGGCACCTTATGGTCGATCTCCTGTGAGTCTAGATTTTCGAATCCGACGCAAAATTGACAGTTAATTGTAACGTTCAGAGCCTGTTAATGACGATGTAACACACAAATTGGGTCGCGATTCAATACATCGTCCTCCAGCCGACCTGTCTCCAAGGGTCTAGTGCTGCCTCGGACACCTTATGGTCGTTCTCCTGTGAGTCTAGATTTTCGAATCCGACGCAAAACTGACAGTTAATTGCAATGTTCAGAGCCTGTTAATGACGATGGAACACACAAATCGCGTCGCGATTCAATACATCGTCCTCCAGCCGACCTGTCTCCAAGGGTCTATTGCTGCCTCGGGCACCTTATGGTCGATCTCCTGTGAGTCTAGATTTTCGAATGCGACGCAAAACTGACAGTTAATTGTAACGTTCAGAGCCTGTTAATGACGATGGAACACAAAATCCCGTCGCGATTCAATACATCGTCCTCCGGGAGACCTGTCTCCAAGGGTCTATTGCTGCCTCGGGCACCTTATGGTCGTTCTGCTGTGAGTCTAGTTTTCCGAATACGACGCATAACTGACAGTTAATTGTAACGTTCAGAGCCTGTTAATGACGATGGAACACACAAATTGCGTCGCGATTCAATACATCGTCCTCCAGCCGATTTGTCTCCAAGGGTCTATTGCTGCCTCGGGCACCTTATGGTCGTTTTCCTTTGAGTCTAGTTTTTCGAATCCGACGCAAAACTGACAGTTTATTGTAACGTTCAGCGCCTGTTAATGACTATGGAACACACATTGCGTCGTGATTCAATACATCGTCCTCCAGCCGACTTGTCTCCAAGGGTCAATTGCTGCCTCGGTCACCTTATGGTCGTTCTCCTGTGTCTAGTTTTTCGAATCCGATGCATAACTGACAGTTAATTGTAACGTTCAGAGCCTGTTAATGACGATGGAACACACAAATCGCGTCGCGATTCAATACATCGTCCTCCGGCCGACCTGTCTCCAAGGGTCTATTGCTGCCTCGAGCACCTTATGGTCGATCTCCTGTGAGTCTAGATTTTCGAATCCGACGCAAAACTGACAGTTAATTGTAACGTTCAGAGCAAGTTAATGACGATGGAACACACAAATCGCGTCGCGATTCAATACATCGTCCTCCAGCCGACTTGTCTCCAAGGGTCTAGTGCTGCCTCGGGCACCTTATGGTCGTTCTCCTGTGAGTCTAGATTTTCGAATCCGACGCAAAACTGACAGTTAGTTGTAAGGTTCAGAGCCTGTTAATGACGATGGAACACACAAATCCCGTCGCGATTCAATACATCGTCCTCCGGCCGACCTGTCTCCAAGGGTCTATTGCTGCCTCTGGCACCTTATGGTCGTTCTCCTGTGAGTCTAGATTTTCGAATCCGACGCAAACCTGACAGTTAATTGTAACGTTCAGAGCCTGTTAATGACGATGGAACACACAAATCCCGTCGCGATTCAATACATCGTCCTCCGGGAGACCTGTCTCCAAGGGTCTAGTGCTGCCTCGGGCACCTTATGGTCGTCCTGCTGTGAGTCTAGTTATCCGAATACGACGCATAACTGACAGTTAATTGTAACGTTCAGAGCCTGTTAATGACGATGGAACACACAAATTGCGTCGCGATTCAATACATCGTCCTCCAGCCGACTTGTCTCCAAGGGTCTATTGCTGCCTCGGGCACCTTATGGTCGTTTTCCTTTGAGTCTAGTTTTTCGAATCGGACGCAAAACTGACAGTTTATTGTAACGTTCAGCGCCTGTTAATGACTATGGAACACACATTGCGTCGTGATTCAATACATCGTCCACCAGCCGACTTGTCTCCAAGGGTCAATTGCTGCCTCGGTCACCTTATGGTTGTTCTCCGGTGTCTAGTTTTTCGAATCCGACGCATAACTGACAGTTAATTGTAACGTTCAGAGCCTGTTAATGACGATGGAACACACAAATCGCGTCGCGATTCAATACATCGTCCTCCGGCCGACCTGTCTCCAAGGGTCTATTGCTGCCTCGGGCACCTTATGGTCGATCTCCTGTGAGTCTAGATTTTCGAATCCGACGCAAAACTGACAGTTAATTGTAACGTTCAGAGCAAGTTAATGACGATGGAACACACAAATCGCGTCGCGATTCAATACATCGTCCTCCAGCCGACTTGTCTCCAAGGGTCTAGTGCTGCCTCGGGCACCTTATGGTCGTTCCTCTGTGAGTCTAGATTTTCGAATCCGACGCAAAACTGACAGTTAATTGTAAGGTTCAGAGCCTGTTAATGACGATGGAACACACAAATCGCGTCGCGATTCAATACATCGTCCTCCAGCCGACTTGTCTCCAAGGGTCTAGTGCTGCCTCGATCACCTTATGGTCGTTCTCCTGTGAGTCTACATTTTCGAATCCGACGCAAAACTGACAGTTAGTTGTAAGGTTCAGAGCCTGTTAATGACGATGGAACACACAAATCCCGTCGCGATTCAATACATCGTCCTCCGGCCGACCTGTCTCCAAGGGTCTATTGCTGCCTCTGGCACCTTATGGTCGTTCTCCTGTGAGTCTAGATTTTCGAATCCGACGCAAACCTGACAGTTAATTGTAACGTTCAGAGCCTGTTAATGACGATGGAACACACAAATCGCGTCGCGATTCAATACATCGTCCTCCAGCCGACTTGTCTCCAAGGGTCTAGTGCTGCCTCGGGCACCTTATGGTCGATCTCCTGTGAGTCTAGATTTTCGAATCCGACGCAGTTAATTGTAACGTTCAGAGCCTGTTAATGACGATGGAGCACACAAATTGCGTCGCGATTCAATACATCGTCCTCCAGCCGACTTGTCTCCAAGGGTCTAGTGCTGCCTCGGACACCTTATGGTCGTTCTCCTGTGAGTCTAGAATTTCGAATCCGACGCAAAACCGACAGTTAATTGTAACATTCAGAGCCTGTTAATGACGATGGAACACACAAATTGCGTCGCGATTCAATACATCGTCCTCCAGCCGACTTGTCTCTAAGGGTCTAGTGCTGCCTCGGGCACCTTATGGTCGTTCTCCTGTGAGTCTAGTTTTTCGAAACCGACGCAAAACTGACAGTTAATCGTAAGGTTCAGAGCCTCTTAATGACAATGGAACACACAAATTGCGTCGCGATTCAATACATCGTCCTCCGGCCGACCTGTCCCCCAGGGTCTATTGCTGCCTCGGGCACCTTATGGTCGATCTCCTGTGAGTCTAGATTTTCAAATCCGACGCAAAATTGACAGTTAATTGTAACGTTCAGAGCCTGTTAATGACGATGTAACACACAAATTGGGTCGCGATTCAATACATCGTCCTCCAGCCGACCTGTCTCCAAGGGTCTAGTGCTGCCTCGGACACCTTATGGTCGTTCTCCTGTGAGTCTAGATTTTCGAATCCGACGCAAAACTGACAGTTAATTGTAATGTTCAGAGCCTGTTAATGACGATGGAACACACAAATCGCGTCGCGATTCAATACATCGTCCTCCAGCCGACCTGTCTCCAAGGGTCTATTGCTGCCTCGGGCACCTTATGGTCGATCTCCTGTGAGTCTAGATTTTCGAATGCGACGCAAAACTGACAGTTAATTGTAACGTTCAGAGCCTGTTAATAACGATGGAACACAAAATCCCGTCGCGATTCAATACATCGTCCTCCGGGAGACCTGTCTCCAAGGGTCTATTGCTGCCTCGGGCACCTTATGGTCGTTCTGCTGTGAGTCTAGTTTTCCGAATACGACGCATAACTGACAGTTAATTGTAACGTTCAGAGCCTGTTAATGACGATGGAACACACAAATTGCGTCGCGATTCAATACATCGTCCTCCAGCCGACTTGTCTCCAAGGGTCCATTGCTGCCTCGGGCACCTTATGGTCGTTTTCCTTTGAGTCTAGTTTTCCGAATCCGACTCAAAACTGACAGTTTATTGTAACGTTCAGCGCCTGTTAATGACTATGGAACACACATTGCGTCGTGATTCAATACATCGTCCTCCAGCCGACTTGTCTCCAAGGGTCAATTGCTGCCTCGGTCACCTTATGGTCGTTCTCCTGTGTCTAGTTTTTCGAATCCGATGCATAACTGACAGTTAATTGTAACGTTCAGAGCCTGTTAATGACGATGGAACACACAAATCGCGTCGCGATTCAATACATCGTCCTCCAGCCGACTTGTCTCCAAGGGTCTAGTGCTGCCTCGGGCACCTTATGGTCGTTCTCCTGTGAGTCTAGATTTTCGAATCCGACGCAAAACTGACAGTTAATTGTAAGGTTCAGAGCCTGTTAATGACGATGGAACACACAAATCGCGTCGCGATTCAATACATCGTCCTCCAGCCGACTTGTCTCCAAGGGTCTAGTGCTGCCTCGGGCACCTTGTGGTCGTTCTCCTGTGAGTCTAGATTTTCGAATCCGACGCAAAACTGACAGTTAATTGTAACGTTCAGAGCAAGTTAATGACGATGGCTCACACAAATCGCGTCGCGATTCAATACATCGTCCTCCAGCCGACTTTTCTCCAAGGGTCTAGTGCTGCCTCGGGCACCTTATGGTCGATCTCCTGTAAGTCTAGATTTTCGAATGCGACGCAAAACTGACAGTTAATTGTAACGTTCAGAGCCTGTTAATGACGATGGAACACACAAATCCCGTCGCGATTCAGTACATCGTCCTCCGGGAGACCTGTCTCCAAGGGTCTAGTGCTGCCTCGGGCACCTTATGGTCGTTCTGCTGTGAGTCTAGTTATCCGAATACGACGCATAACTGACAGTTAATTGTAACGTTCAGAGCCTGTTAATGACGATGGAACACACAAATTGCGTCGCGATTCAATACATCGTCCTCCAGCCGACTTGTCTCCAAGGGTCTATTGCTGCCTCGGGCACCTTATGGTCGTTTTCCTTTGAGTCTAGTTTTTCGAATCGGACGCAAAACTGACAGTTTATTGTAACGTTCAGCGCCTGTTAATGACTATGGAACACACATTGCGTCGTGATTCAATACATCGTCCACCAGCCGACTTGTCTCCAAGGGTCAATTGCTGCCTCGGTCACCTTATGGTCGTTCTCCTGTGTCTAGTTTTTCGAATCCGACGCATAACTGACAGTTAATTGTAACGTTCAGAGCCTGTTAATGACGATGGAACACACAAATCGCGTCGCGATTCAATACATCGTCCTCCGGCCGACCTGTCTCCAAGGGTCTATTGCTGCCTCGGGCACCTTATGGTCGATCTCCTGTGAGTCTAGATTTTCGAATCCGACGCAAAATTGACAGTTAATTGTAAGGTTCAGAGCCTGTTAATGACGATGGAACACACAAATTGCGTCGCGATTCAATACATCGTCCTCCGGCCGACCTGTCTCCAAGGGTCTATTGCTGCCTCGGGCACCTTGTGGTCTTTCTCCTGTGAGTCTAGATTTTCGAATCCGACGCAAAACTGACAGTTAATTGTAACGTTCAGAGCAAGTTAATGACGATGGAACACACAAATCGCGTCGCGATTCAATACATCGTCCTCCAGCCGACTTGTCTCCAAGGGTCTAGTGCTGCCTCGGGCACCTTATGGTCGTTCCTCTGTGAGTCTAGATTTTCGAATCCGACGCAAAACTGACAGTTAATTGTAAGGTTCAGAGCCTGTTAATGACGATGGAACACACAAATCGCGTCGCGATTCAATACATCGTCCTCCAGCCGACTTGTCTCCAAGGGTCTATTGCTGCCTCGGGCACCTTATGGTCGTTCTCCTGTGAGTCTAGATTTTCGAATCCGACGCAAAACTGACAGTTAGTTGTAAGGTTCAGAGCCTGTTAATGACGATGGAACACACAAATCCCGTCGCGATTCAATACATCGTCCTCCGGCCGACCTGTCTCCAAGGGTCTATTGCTGCCTCTGGCACCTTATGGTCGTTCTCCTGTGAGTCTAGATTTTCGAATCCGACGCAAACCTGACAGTTAATTGTAACGTTCAGAGCCTGTTAATGACGATGGAACACACAAATCGCGTCGCGATTCAATACATCGTCCTCCAGCGACTTGTCTCCAAGGGTCTAGTGCTGCCTCGGGCACCTTATGGTCGATCTCCTGTGAGTCTAGATTTTCGAAACCGACGCAGTTAATTGTAACGTTCAGAGCCTGCTAATGACGATGGAGCACACAAATTGCGTCGCGATTCAATACATCGTCCTCCAGCCGACTTGTCTCCAAGGGTCTAGTGCTGCCTCGGACACCTTATGGTCGTTCTCCTGTGAGTCTAGATTTTCGAATCCGACGCAAAACCGACAGTTAATTGTAACATTCAGAGCCTCTTAATGACGATGGAACACACAAATTGCGTCGCGATTCAATACATCGTCCTCCAGCCGACTTGTCTCTAAGGGTCTAGTGCTGCCTCGGGCACCTTATGGTCGTTCTCCTGTGAGTCTAGTTTTTCGAAACCGACGCAAAACTGACAGTTAATCATAAGGTTCAGAGCCTCTTAATGACAATGGAACACACAAATTGCGTCGCGATTCAATACATCGTCCTCCGGCCGACCTGTCCCCCAGGGTCTATTGCTGCCTCGGGCACCTTATGGTCGATCTCCTGTGAGTCTAGATTTTCGAATCCGACGCAAAATTGACAGTTAATTGTAACGTTCAGAGCCTGTTAATGACGATGTAACACACAAATTGGGTCGCGATTCAATACATCGTCCTCCAGCCGACCTGTCTCCAAGGGTCTAGTGCTGCCTCGGACACCTTATGGTCGTTCTCCTGTGAGTCTAGATTTTCGAATCCGACGCAAAACTGACAGTTAATTGCAATGTTCAGAGCCTGTTAATGACGATGGAACACACAAATCACGTCGCGATTCAATACATCGTCCTCCAGCCGACCTGTCTCCAAGGGTCTATTGCAGCCTCGGGCACCTTATGGTCGATCTCCTGTGAGTCTAGATTTTCGAATGCGACGCAAAACTGACAGTTAATTGTAACGTTCAGAGCCTGTTAATGACGATGGAACACAAAATCCCGTCGCGATTCAATACATCGTCCTCCGGGAGACCCTTCTCCAAGGGTCTATTGCTGCCTCGGGCACCTTATGGTCGTTCTGCTGTGAGTCTAGTTTTCCGAATACGACGCATAACTGACAGTTAAATGTAACGTTCAGAGCCTGTTAATGACGATGGAACACACAAATTGCGTCGCGATTCAATACATCGTCCTCCAGCCGATTTGTCTCCAAGGGTCTATTGCTGCCTCGGGCACCTTATGGTCGTTTTCCTTTGAGTCTAGTTTTTCGAATCCGACGCAAAACTGACAGTTTATTGTAACGTTCAGCGCCAGTTAATGACTATGGAACACACATTGCGTCGTGATTCAATACATCGTCCTCCAGCCGACTTGTCTCCAAGGGTCAATTGCTGCCTCGGTCACCTTATGGTCGTTCTCCTGTGTCTAGTTTTTCGAATCCGATGCATAACTGACAGTTAATTGTAACGTTCAGAGCCTGTTAATGACGATGGAACACACAAATCGCGTCGCGATTCAATACATCGTCCTCCGGCCGACCTGTCTCCAAGGGTCTATTGCTGCCTCGGGCACCTTATGGTCGATCTCCTGTGAGTCTAGATTTTCGAATCCGACGCAAAACTGACAGTTAATTGTAAGGTTCAGAGCCTGTTAATGACGATGGAACACACAAATTGCGTCGCGATTCAATACATCGTCCTCCGGCCGACCTGTCTCCAAGGGTCTATTGCTGCCTCGGGCACCTTGTGGTCTTTCTCCTGTGAATCTAGATTTTCGAATCCGACGCAAAACTGACAGTTAATTGTAACGTTCAGAGCAAGTTAATGACGATGGAACACACAAATCGCGTCGCGATTCAATACATCGTCCTCCAGCTGACTTGTCTCCAAGGGTCTAGTGCTGCCTCGGGCACCTTATGGTCGATCTCCAGTGAGTCTAGATTTTCGAATCCGACGCAAAACTGACAGTTAATTGTAAGGTTCAGAGCCTCTTTATGAAAATGGAACACACAAATTGCGTCGGGATTCAATACATCGTCCTCCGGCCTACCTGTCCCCAAGGGTCTATTGCTGCCTCGGGCACCTTATGGTCGATCTCCTGTGAGTCTAGATTTTCGAATCCGACGCAAAACTGACAGTTAATTGTAACGTTCAGAGCCTGTTAATGACGATGGAACACACAAATCGCGTCGCGATTCAATACATCGTCCTCCAGCCGACTTGTCTCCAAGGGTCTAGTGCTGCCTCGGGCACCTTATGGTCGTTCTCCTGTGAGTCTAGATTTTCGAATCCGACGCAAAACTGACAGTTAATTGTAAGGTTCAGAGCCTGTTAATGACGATGGAACACACAAATCCCGTCGCGATTCAATACATCGTCCTCCGGCCGACCTGTCTCCAAGGGTCTATTGCTGCCTCTGGCACCTTATGGTCGTTCTCCTGTGAGTCTAGATTTTCGAATCCGACGCAAACCTGACAGTTAATTGTAACGTTCAGAGCCTGTTAATGACGGTGGAACACACAAATCGCGTCGCGATTCAATACATCGTCCTCCAGCCGACTTCGCTCCAAGGGTCTAGTGCTGCCTCGGGCACCTTATGGTCGATCTCCTGTGAGTCTAGATTTTCGAATCCGACGCAGTTAATTGTAACGTTCAGAGCCTGTTAATGACGATGGAGCACACAAATTGCGTCGCGATTCAATACATCGTCCTCCAGCCGACTTGTCTCCAAGGGTCTAGTGCTGCCTCGGACACCTTATGGTCGTTCTCCTGTGAGTCTAGATTTTCGAATCCGACGCAAAACCGACAGTTAATTGTAACGTTCAGAGCCTGTTAATGACGATGGAACACACAAATTGCGTCGCGATTCAATACATCGTCCTCCGGCCGACCTGTCCCCCAGGGTCTATTGCTGCCTCGGGCACCTTATGGTCGTTCCTCTGTGAGTCTAGATTTTCGAATCCGACGCAAAACTGACAGTTAATTGTAAGGTTCAGAGCCTGTTAATGACGATGGAACACACAAATCCCGTCGCGATTCAATACATCGTCCTCCGGCCGACCTGTCTCCAAGGGTCTATTGCTGCCTCTGGCACCTTATGGTCGTTCTCCTGTGAGTCTAGATTTTCGAATCCGACGCAAACCTGACAGTTAATTGTAACGTTCAGAGCCTGTTAATGACGATGGAACACACAAATCGCGTCGCGATTCAATACATCGTCCTCCAGCGACTTGTCTCCAAGGGTCTAGTGCTGCCTCGGGCACCTTATGGTCGATCTCCTGTGAGTCTAGATTTTCGAAACCGACGCAGTTAATTGTAACGTTCAGAGCCTGCTAATGACGATGGAGCACACAAATTGCGTCGCGATTCAATACATCGTCCTCCAGCCGACTTGTCTCCAAGGGTCTAGTGCTGCCTCGGACACCTTATGGTCGTTCTCCTGTGAGTCTAGATTTTCGAATCCGACGCAAAACCGACAGTTAATTGTAACATTCAGAGCCTCTTAATGACGATGGAACACACAAATTGCGTCGCGATTCAATACATCGTCCTCCAGCCGACTTGTCTCTAAGGGTCTAGTGCTGCCTCGGGCACCTTATGGTCGTTCTCCTGTGAGTCTAGTTTTTCGAAACCGACGCAAAACTGACAGTTAATCATAAGGTTCAGAGCCTCTTAATGACAATGGAACACACAAATTGCGTCGCGATTCAATACATCGTCCTCCGGCCGACCTGTCCCCCAGGGTCTATTGCTGCCTCGGGCACCTTATGGTCGATCTCCTGTGAGTCTAGATTTTCGAATCCGACGCAAAATTGACAGTTAATTGTAACGTTCAGAGCCTGTTAATGACGATGTAACACACAAATTGGGTCGCGATTCAATACATCGTCCTCCAGCCGACCTGTCTCCAAGGGTCTAGTGCTGCCTCGGACACCTTATGGTCGTTCTCCTGTGAGTCTAGATTTTCGAATCCGACGCAAAACTGACAGTTAATTGCAATGTTCAGAGCCTGTTAATGACGATGGAACACACAAATCACGTCGCGATTCAATACATCGTCCTCCAGCCGACCTGTCTCCAAGGGTCTATTGCTGCCTCGGGCACCTTATGGTCGATCTCCTGTGAGTCTAGATTTTCGAATGCGACGCAAAACTGACAGTTAATTGTAACGTTCAGAGCCTGTTAATGACGATGGAACACAAAATCCCGTCGCGATTCAATACATCGTCCTCCGGGAGACCCTTCTCCAAGGGTCTATTGCTGCCTCGGGCACCTTATGGTCGTTCTGCTGTGAGTCTAGTTTTCCGAATACGACGCATAACTGACAGTTAAATGTAACGTTCAGAGCCTGTTAATGACGATGGAACACACAAATTGCGTCGCGATTCAATACATCGTCCTCCAGCCGATTTGTCTCCAAGGGTCTATTGCTGCCTCGGGCACCTTATGGTCGTTTTCCTTTGAGTCTAGTTTTTCGAATCCGACGCAAAACTGACAGTTTATTGTAACGTTCAGCGCCAGTTAATGACTATGGAACACACATTGCGTCGTGATTCAATACATCGTCCTCCAGCCGACTTGTCTCCAAGGGTCAATTGCTGCCTCGGTCACCTTATGGTCGTTCTCCTGTGTCTAGTTTTTCGAATCCGATGCATAACTGACAGTTAATTGTAACGTTCAGAGCCTGTTAATGACGATGGAACACACAAATCGCGTCGCGATTCAATACATCGTCCTCCGGCCGACCTGTCTCCAAGGGTCTATTGCTGCCTCGGGCACCTTATGGTCGATCTCCTGTGAGTCTAGATTTTCGAATCCGACGCAAAACTGACAGTTAATTGTAAGGTTCAGAGCCTGTTAATGACGATGGAACACACAAATTGCGTCGCGATTCAATACATCGTCCTCCGGCCGACCTGTCTCCAAGGGTCTATTGCTGCCTCGGGCACCTTGTGGTCTTTCTCCTGTGAATCTAGATTTTCGAATCCGACGCAAAACTGACAGTTAATTGTAACGTTCAGAGCAAGTTAATGACGATGGAACACACAAATCGCGTCGCGATTCAATACATCGTCCTCCAGCTGACTTGTCTCCAAGGGTCTAGTGCTGCCTCGGGCACCTTATGGTCGATCTCCAGTGAGTCTAGATTTTCGAATCCGACGCAAAACTGACAGTTAATTGTAAGGTTCAGAGCCTCTTTATGAAAATGGAACACACAAATTGCGTCGGGATTCAATACATCGTCCTCCGGCCTACCTGTCCCCAAGGGTCTATTGCTGCCTCGGGCACCTTATGGTCGATCTCCTGTGAGTCTAGATTTTCGAATCCGACGCAAAACTGACAGTTAATTGTAACGTTCAGAGCCTGTTAATGACGATGGAACACACAAATCGCGTCGCGATTCAATACATCGTCCTCCAGCCGACTTGTCTCCAAGGGTCTAGTGCTGCCTCGGGCACCTTATGGTCGTTCTCCTGTGAGTCTAGATTTTCGAATCCGACGCAAAACTGACAGTTAATTGTAAGGTTCAGAGCCTGTTAATGACGATGGAACACACAAATCCCGTCGCGATTCAATACATCGTCCTCCGGCCGACCTGTCTCCAAGGGTCTATTGCTGCCTCTGGCACCTTATGGTCGTTCTCCTGTGAGTCTAGATTTTCGAATCCGACGCAAACCTGACAGTTAATTGTAACGTTCAGAGCCTGTTAATGACGGTGGAACACACAAATCGCGTCGCGATTCAATACATCGTCCTCCAGCCGACTTCGCTCCAAGGGTCTAGTGCTGCCTCGGGCACCTTATGGTCGATCTCCTGTGAGTCTAGATTTTCGAATCCGACGCAGTTAATTGTAACGTTCAGAGCCTGTTAATGACGATGGAGCACACAAATTGCGTCGCGATTCAATACATCGTCCTCCAGCCGACTTGTCTCCAAGGGTCTAGTGCTGCCTCGGACACCTTATGGTCGTTCTCCTGTGAGTCTAGATTTTCGAATCCGACGCAAAACCGACAGTTAATTGTAACGTTCAGAGCCTGTTAATGACGATGGAACACACAAATTGCGTCGCGATTCAATACATCGTCCTCCGGCCGACCTGTCCCCCAGGGTCTATTGCTGCCTCGGGCACCTTATGGTCGATCTCCTGTGAGTCTAGATTTTCGAATCCGACGCAAAATTGACAGTTAATTGTAACGTTCAGAGCCTGTTAATGACGATGTAACACACAAATTGGGTCGCGATTCAATACATCGTCCTCCAGCCGACCTGTCTCCAAGGGTCTAGTGCTGCCTCGGACACCTTATGGTCGTTCTCCTGTGAGTCTAGATTTTCGAATCCGACGCAAAACTGACAGTTAATTGTAATGTTCAGAGCCTGTTAATGACGATGGAACACACAAATCGCGTCGCGATTCAATACATCGTCCTCCGGCCGACCTGTCTCCAAGGGTCTATTGCTGCCTCGGGCACCTTATGGTCGATCTCTTGTGAGTCTAGATTTTTGAATCCGACGCAAAACTCACAGTTAATTGTAACGTTCAGAGCCTCATAATGACGATGGAACACACAAATTGCGTCGCGATTCAATACATCGTCCTCCAGCCGACTTGTCTCCAAGGGTCTATTGCTGCCTCGGGCACCTTATGGTCCTAATCCTGTGAGTCTAGTTTTTCGAATCCGACGCAAAAATGACAGTTTATTGTAACGTTCAGCGCCTGTTAATGACTATGGAACACACATTGCGTCGCGATTCAATACATCGTCCTCCAGCCGCCTTGTCTCCAAGGGTCTATTGCTGCCTCGGTCACCTTATGGTCGTTCTCCTGTGTCTAGTTTTTCGAATCCGACGCATAACTGACAGTTAATTGTAACGTTCAGAGCCTGTTAATGACGATGGAACACACAAATCGCGTCGCGATTCAATACATCGTCCTCCGGCCGACCTGTCTCCAAGGTTCTATTGCTGCCTCGGGCACCTCCTGTGAGTCTAGATTTTCGAATCCGACGCAAAACTGACAGTTAATTGTAAGGTTCAGAGCCTGTTAATGACGATGGAACACACAAATTGCGTCGCGATTCAATACATCGTCCTCCGGCCGACCTGTCTCCAAGGGTCTATTGCTGCCTCGGGCACCTTATGGTCGTTCTCCTGTGAGTCTAGATTTTCGAATCCGACGCAAAACTGACATTTAATTGTAACGTTCAGAGCCTGTTAATGACGATGAAACACACAAATCGCGTCGCGATTCAATACATCGTCCTCCAGCCGACTTGTCTCCAAGGGTCTACTGCTGCCTCGGGCACCTTATGGTCGTTCTCCTGTGAGTCTAGATTTTCGAATCCGACGCAAAACTGACAGTTAATTGTAAGGTTCAGAGCCTCTTAATGACAATGGAACACACAAATTGCGTCGCGATTCAATACATCGTCCTCCGGCCGACCTGTCTCCAAGGGTCTATTGCTGCCTCGGGCACGTTATGGTCGATCTCCTGTGAGTCTAGATTTTCGAATCCGACGCAAAACTGACAGTCAATTGTAACGTTCAGCGCCTGTTAATGACGATGGAACACACAAATCGCGTCGCGATTCAATACATCGTCCTCCAGCCGACTTGTCTCCAAGGGTCTGGTGCTGCCTCGGGCACCTTATGGTCGTTCTTCTGTGAGTCTAGATTTTCGAATCAGACGCAAAACTGACAGTTAATTGTAAGGTTCAGATCCTGTTAATGACGATGGAACACACAAATTGCGTCGCGATTCAATACATCGTCCTCCGTCCGACCTGTCTCCAAGGGTCTATTGCTGCCTGGGCACCTTATGGTCGATCTCCTGTGAGTCTAGATTTTCGAATCCGACGCAAAACTGATAGTTAATTGTAACGTTCAGAGCCTGTTAATGACGATGGAACACACAAATCGCGTCGCTATTCAATACATCGTCCTCCGGCCGACCTGTCTCCAAGGGTCTATTGCTGCCTCGGGCACCTTATGGTCGATCTCCTGTGAGTCTTGATTTTCGAATCCGACGCAAAACTGACAGTTAGTTGTAACGTTCAGAGCCTGTTAATGACGATGGAACACACAAATCGCGTCGCGATTCGATTCATCGTCCTCCGGCCGACCTGTCTCCAAGGTTCTATTGCTGCCTCGGGCACCTCCTGTGAGTCTAGATTTTCGAATCCGACGCAAAACTGACAGTTAATTGTAAGGTTCAGAGCCTGTTAATGACGATGGAACACACAAATCGCGTCGCTATTCAATACATCGTCCTCCGGCCGACCTGCCTCCAAGGGTCTATTGCTGCCTCGGGCACCTTATGGTCGATCTCCTGTGTCTAGTTTTTCGAATCCGACGCATAACTGACAGTTAATTGTAACGTTCAGAGCCTGTTAATGACGATGGAACACACAAATCGCGTCGCGATTCAATACATCGTCCTCCGGCCGACCTGTCTCCAAGGTTCTATTGCTGCCTCGGGCACCTCCTGTGAGTCTAGATTTTCGAATCCGACGCAAAACTGACAGTTAATTGTAAGGTTCAGAGCCTGTTAATGACGATGGAACACACATATCGCGTCGCTGTTCAATACATCGTCCTCCGGCCGACCTGCCTCCAAGGGTCTATTGCTGCCTCGGGCACCTTATGGTCGATCTCCTGTGAGTCTTGATTTTCGAATCCGACGCAAAACTGACAGTTAGTTGTAACGTTCAGAGCCTGTTAATGACGATGGAACACACAAATCGCGTCGCGATTCGATTCATTGTCCTCCGGCCGACCTGTCTCCAAGGGTCTATTGCTGCCTCGGGCACCTTATGCTCGATCTCCTGTGAGTCTAGATTTTCGAATCCGACGCAAAACTGACAGTTAATTGTAAGGTTCAGAGCCTCTTAATGACAATGGAACACACAAATTGCGTCACGATTCAATACATCGTCCTCCGGCCGACCTGTCTCCAAGGGTCTATTGCTGCCTCGGGCACCTTATGGTCGATCTCCTGTGAGTCTAGATTTTCGAATCCGACGCAAAACTGACAGTTAATTGTAACGTTCAGAGCCTGTTAATGACGATGGAACACACAAATCCCGTCGCGATTCAATACATCGTCCTCCGGCCGACCTGTCTCCAAGGGTCTATTGCTGCCTCGGGCACCTTATGGTCGATCTCCTGTGAGTCTAGATTTTCGAATCCGACGCAAAACTGACAGTTAATTGTAACGTTCAGAGCCTGTTAATGGCGATGGCACACACAAATCGCGTCGCGATTCAATACATCGTCCTCCGGCCGATCTGTCTCCAAGGGTCTATTGCTGCCTCGGGCACCTTATGGTCGATCTCCTGTGAGTCTAGATTTTCGAATCCGACGCAAAACTGACAGTTTATTGTAAGGTTCAGAGCCTGTTAATGACGATGGAACACACAAATTGCGTCGCGATTCAATACATCGTCCTCCGGCCGACCTGTCTCCAAGGGTCTATTGCTGCCTCGGGCACGTTATGGTCGTTCTCCAGTGAGTCTAGACTTATGAATCCGACGCAAAACTGACAGTTAATTGTAAGGTTCAGAGCCTGTTAATGACGATGGAACACACAAATTGCGTCGCGATTCAATACATCGTCCTCCAGCCGACTTGTCTCCAAGGGTCTAGTGCTGCCTCGGACACCTTATGGTCGTTCTCCTGTGAGTCTAGATTTTCGAATCCGACGCAAAACTGACAGTTAATTGTAAGGTTCAGAGACTGTTAATGACAATGGAACACACAAAACGCGTCGCGATTCAATACATCGTCCTCCGGCCGACCTGCCTCCAAGGGTCTATTGCTGCCTCGGGCACCTTATGGTCGATCTCCTGTGAGTCTAGATTTTCGAATCCGACGCAAAACTGACAGTTAATTGTAACGTTCAGAGCCTGTTAATGACGATGGAACACACAAATCCCGTCGCGATTCAATACATCGTCCTCCGGCTGACCTGTCTCCAAGGGTCTATTGCTGCCTCGGGCACCTTATGGTCGATCTCCTGTGAGTCTAGATTTTCGAATCCGACGCAAAACTGACAGTTAATTGTAACGTTCAGAGCCTGTTAATGACGATGGAACACACAAATCGCGTCGCGATTCAATACATCGTCCTCCAGCCGACTTGTCTCCACGGGTCTGGTGCTGCCTCGGGCACCTTATGGTCGTTCCTCTGTGAGTCTAGATTTTCGAATCCGACGCAGTTAATTGTAACGTTCAGAGCCTGTTAATGACGATGGAACACACAAATCGCGTCGCGATTCGATTCATTGTCCTCCGGCCGACCTGTCTCCAAGGGTCTATTGCTGCCTCGGGCACCTTATGCTCGATCTCCTGTGAGTCTAGATTTTCGAATCCGACGCAAAACTGACAGTTAATTGTAAGGTTCAGAGCCAGTTAATGACGATGGAACACACAAATTGCGTCGCGATTCAATACATCGTCCTCCGGCCGACCTGTCTCCAAGGGTCTATTGCTGCCTCGGGCACCTTATGGTCGTTCTCCTGTGAGTCTAGATTTTCGAATCCGACGCAAAACTGACAGTTAATTGTAACGTTCAGAGCCTGTTAATGACGATGAAACACACAAATCGCGTCGCGATTCAATACATCGTCCTCCAGCCGACTTGTCTCCAAGGGTCTACTGCTGCCTCGGGCACCTTATGGTCGTTCTCCTGTGAGTCTAGATTTTCGAATCCGACGCAAAACTGACAGTTAATTGTAAGGTTCAGAGCCTCTTAATGACAATGGAACACACAAATTGCGTCGCGATTCAATACATCGTCCTCCGGCCGACCTGTCTCCAAGGGTCTATTGCTGCCTCGGGCACGTTATGGTCGATCTCCTGTGAGTCTAGATTTTCGAATCCGACGCAAAACTGACAGTCAATTGTAACGTTCAGCGCCTGTTAATGACGATGGAACACACAAATCGCGTCGCGATTCAATACATCGTCCTCCAGCCGACTTGTCTCCAAGGGTCTGGTGCTGCCTCGGGCACCTTATGGTCGTTCTTCTGTGAGTCTAGATTTTCGAATCAGACGCAAAACTGACAGTTAATTGTAAGGTTCAGATCCTGTTAATGACGATGGAACACACAAATTGCATCGCGATTCAATACATCGTCCTCCGTCCGACCTGTCTCCAAGGGTCTATTGCTGCCTGGGCACCTTATGGTCGATCTCCTGTGAGTCTAGATTTTCGAATCCGACGCAAAACTGATAGTTAATTGTAACGTTCAGAGCCTGTTAATGACGATGGAACACACAAATCGCGTCGCTATTCAATACATCGTCCTCCGGCCGACCTGTCTCCAAGGGTCTATTGCTGCCTCGGGCACCTTATGGTCGATCTCCTGTGAGTCTTGATTTTCGAATCCGACGCAAAACTGACAGTTAGTTGTAACGTTCAGAGCCTGTTAATGACGATGGAACACACAAATCGCGTCGCGATTCGATTCATCGTCCTCCGGCCGACCTGTCTCCAAGGTTCTATTGCTGCCTCGGGCACCTCCTGTGAGTCTAGATTTTCGAATCCGACGCAAAACTGACAGTTAATTGTAAGGTTCAGAGCCTGTTAATGACGATGGAACACACAAATCGCGTCGCTATTCAATACATCGTCCTCCGGCCGACATGCCTCCAAGGGTCTATTGCTGCCTCGGGCACCTTATGGTCGATCTCCTGTGTCTAGTTTTTCGAATCCGACGCATAACTGACAGTTAATTGTAACGTTCAGAGCCTGTTAATGACGATGGAACACACAAATCGCGTCGCGATTCAATACATCGTCCTCCGGCCGACCTGTCTCCAAGGTTCTATTGCTGCCTCGGGCACCTACTGTGAGTCTAGATTTTCGAATCCGACGCAAAACTGACAGTTAATTGTAAGGTTCAGAGCCTGTTAATGACGATGGAACACACAAATCGCGTCGCTGTTCAATACATCGTCCTCCGGCCGACCTGCCTCCAAGGGTCTATTGCTGCCTCGGGCACCTTATGGTCGATCTCCTGTGAGTCTTGATTTTCGAATCCGACGCAAAACTGACAGTTAGTTGTAACGTTCAGAGCCTGTTAATGACGATGGAACACACAAATCGCGTCGCGATTCGATTCATTGTCCTCCGGCCGACCTGTCTCCAAGGGTCTATTGCTGCCTCGGGCACCTTATGCTCGATCTCCTGTGAGTCTAGATTTTCGAATCCGACGCAAAACTGACAGTTAATTGTAAGGTTCAGAGCCTGTTAACGACGATGGAACACACAAATTGCGTCGCGATTCAATATATCGTCCTCCGGCCGACCTGTCTCCAAGGGTCTATTGCTGCCTCGGGCACCTTATGGTCGTTCTCCTGTGAGTCTAGGTTTTCGAATCCGACGCAAAACTGACAGTTAATTGTAACGTTCAGAGCCTGTTAATGACGATGGAACACACAAATCGCGTCGCGATTCAATACATCGTCCTCCAGCCGACTTGTCTCCAAGGGTCTAGTGCTGCCTCGGGCACCTTATGGTCGTTCTTCAGTGAGTCTAGATTTTCGAATCTGACGCAAAACTGACCGTTAATTGTAAGGTTCAGAGCCTCTTAATGACAATGGAACACACAAATTGCGTCACGATTCAATACATCGTCCTCCGGCCGACCTGTCTCCAAGGGTCTATTGCTGCCTCGGGCACCTTATGGTCGATCTCCTGTGAGTCTAGATTTTCGAATCCGACGCAAAACTGACAGTTAATTGTAACGTTCAGAGCCTGTTAATGACGATGGAACACACAAATCCCGTCGCGATTCAATACATAGTCCTCCGGCCGACCTGTCTCCAAGGGTCTATTGCTGCCTCGGGCACCTTATGGTCGATCTCCTGTGAGTCTAGATTTTCGAATCCGACGCAAAACTGACAGTTAATTGTAACGTTCAGAGCCTGTTAATGACGATGGCACACACAAATCGCGTCGCGATTCAATACATCGTCCTCCGGCCGATCTGTCTCCAAGGGTCTATTGCTGCCTCGGGCACCTTATGGTCGATCTCCTGTGAGTCTAGATTTTCGAATCCGACGCAAAACTGACAGTTAATTGTAAGGTTCAGAGCCTGTTAATGACGATGGAACACACAAATTGCGTCGCGATTCAATACATCGTCCTCCGGCCGACCTGTCTCCAAGGGTCTATTGCTGCCTCGGGCACGTTATGGTCGTTCTCCAGTGAGTCTAGACTTATGAATCCGACGCAAAACTGACAGTTAATTGTAAGGTTCAGAGCCTGTTAATGACGATGGAACACACAAATTGCGTCGCGATTCAATACATCGTCCTCCAGCCGACTTGTCTCCACGGGTCTGGTGCTGCCTCGGGCACCTTATGGTCGTTCCTCTGTGAGTCTAGATTTTCGAATCCGACGCAGTTAATTGTAACGTTCAGAGCCTGTTAATGACGATGGAACACACAAATTGCGTCGCGATTCAATACATCGTCCTCCAGCCGACTTGTCTCCAAGGGTCTAGTGCTGCCTCGGACACCTTATGGTCGTTCTCCTGTGAGTCTAGATTTTCGAATCCGACGCAAAACTGACAGTTAATTGTAAGGTTCAGAGACTTTTAATGACAATGGAACACACAAAACGCGTCGCGATTCAATACATCGTCCTCCGGCCGACCTGCCTCCAAGGGTCTATTGCTGCCTCGGGCACCTTATGGTCGATCTCCTGTGAGTCTAGATTTTCGAATCCGACGCAAAACTGACAGTTAATTGTAACGTTCAGAGCCTGTTAATGACGATGGAACACACAAATCCCGTCGCGATTCAATACATCGTCCTCCGGCTGACCTGTCTCCAAGGGTCTATTGCTGCCTCGGGCACCTTATGGTCGATCTCCTGTGAGTCTAGATTTTCGAATCCGACGCAAAACTGACAGTTAATTGTAACGTTCAGAGCCTGTTAATGACGATGGAACACACAAATCGCGTCGCGATTCAATACATCGTCCTCCAGCCGACTTGTCTCCACGGGTCTGGTGCTGCCTCGGGCACCTTATGGTCGTTCCTCTGTGAGTCTAGATTTTCGAATCCGACGCAAAACTGACAGTTAATTGTAAGGTTCAGAGCCTCTTAATGACAATGGAACACACAAATTGCGTCGCGATTCAATACATCGTCCTTCGGCCGACCTGTCTCCAAGGGTCTATAGCTGCCTCGGGCACCTTATGGTCGATCTCCTGTGAGTCTAGTTTTTCGAATCCGACGCAAAACTGACAGTTAATTGTAACGTTCAGAGCCTGTTAATGACGACGGAACACACAAATCGCGTCGCGATTCAATACATCGTCCTCCAGCCTCTTGTCTCCAAGGGTCTTGTCTCCTCGGGCACCTTATGGTCGTTCTCCTGTGAGTCTAGATTTTCGAATCCGACGCAAACCTGACAGTTAATTATAACGTTCAGAACCTGTTAATGACGATGGTACACACTAATTGCGTCGCGATTCAATTCATCGTCCTCCAGCCGACTTGTCTCCAAGGGTCTAGTGCTGCCTCGGACACCATATGGTCGTTCTCCTGTGAGTCTATATTTTCGAATCCGACGCAAAACTGACAGTTAATTTTAAGGTTCAGAGCCTCTTAATGACAATGGAACACACAAATCGCGTCGCGATTCAATACATCGTCCTCCGGCCGACCTGTCTCCAAGGGTCTATTGCTGCCTCGGGCACCTTATGGTCGATCTCCTGTGAGTCTAGATTTTCGAATCCGACGCAGTTAATTGTAACGTTCAGAGCCTGTTAATGACGATGGAACACACAAATTGCGTCGCGATTCAATACATCGTCCTCCAGCCGACTTGTCTCCAAGGGTCTAGTGCTGCCTCGGACACCTTATGGTCGTTCTCCTGTGAGTCTAGATTTTCGAATCCGACGCAAAACTGACAGTTAATTGTAACGTTCAGAGCCTGTTAATGACGATGGAACACACAAATCGCGTCGCGATTCAATACATCGTCCTCCGGCCGACCTGCCTCCAAGGGTCTATTGCTGCCTCGGGCACCTTATGGTCGATCTCCTGTGAGTCTAGATTTTTGAATCCGACGCAAAACTGACAGTTAATTGTAACGTTCAGAGCCTGTTAATGACGATGGAACACACAAATCGCGTCGCGATTCAATACATCGTCCTCCAGCCGACTTGTCTCCAAGGGTCTATTGCTGCCTCGGGCACCTTATGGTCGATCTCCTGTGAGTCTAGATTTTCGAATCCGACGCAAAACTGACAGTTAATTGTAACGTTCAGAGCCTGTTAATGACGATGGAACACACAAATCCCGTCGCGATTCAATACATCGTCCTCCGGCCGACCTGTCTCCAAGGGTCTATTGCTGCCTCGGGCACCTTATGGTCGATCTCCTGTGAGTCTAGATTTTCGAATCCGACGCAAAACTGACAGTTAATTGTAACGTTCAGAGCCTGTTAATGACGATGGAACACACAAATCGCGTCGCGATTCAATACATCGTCCTCCGGCCGATCTGTCTCCAAGGGTCTATTGCTGCCTCGGGCACCTTATGGTCGATCTCCTGTGAGTCTAGATTTTCGAATCCGACGCAAAACTGACAGTTAATTGTAAGGTTCAGAGCCTGTTAATGACGATGGAACACACAAATTGCGTCGCGATTCAATACATCGTCCTCCGGCCGACCTGTCTCCAAGGGTCTATTGCTGCCTCGGGCACCTTATGGTCGATCTCCTGTGAGTCTTGATTTTCGAATCCGACGCAAAACTGACAGTTAGTTGTAACGTTCAGAGCCTGTTAATGACGATGGAACACACAAATCGCGTCGCGATTCGATTCATCGTCCTCCGGCCGACCTGTCTCCAAGGGTCTATTGCTGCCTCGGGCACCTTATGCTCGATCTCCTGTGAGTCTAGATTTTCGAATCCGACGCAAAACTGACAGTTAATTGTAAGGTTCAGAGCCTGTTAATGACGATGGAACAGACAAATTGCGTCGCGATTCAATATATCGTCCTCCGGCCGACCTGTCTCCAAGGGTCTATTGCTGCCTCGGGCACCTTATGGTCGTTCTCCTGTGAGTCTAGGTTTTCGAATCCGACGCAAAACTGACAGTTAATTGTAACGTTCAGAGCCTGTTAATGACGATGGAACACACAAATCGCGTCGCGATTCAATACATCGTCCTCCAGCCGACTTGTCTCCAAGGGTCTAGTGCTGCCTCGGGCACCTTATGGTCGTTCTTCAGTGAGTCTAGATTTTCGAATCTGACGCAAAACTGACCGTTAATTGTAAGGTTCAGAGCCTCTTAATGACAATGGAACACACAAATTGCGTCACGATTCAATACATCGTCCTCCGGCCGACCTGTCTCCAAGGGTCTATTGCTGCCTCGGGCACCTTATGGTCGATCTCCTGTGAGTCTAGATTTTCGAATCCGACGCAAAACTGAGAGTTAATTGTAACGTTCAGAGCCTGTTAATGACGATGGAACACACAAATCCCGTCGCGATTCAATACATCGTCCTCCGGCCGACCTGTCTCCAAGGGTCTATTGCTGCCTCGGGCACCTTATGGTCGATCTCTTGTGAGTCTAGATTTTCGAATCCGACACAAAACTGACAGTTAATTGTAACGTTCAGAGCCTGTTAATGACGATGGAACACACAAATCGCGTCGCGATTCAATACATCGTCCTCCGGCCGATCTGTCTCCAAGGGTCTATTGCTGCCTCGGGCACCTTATGGTCGATCTCCTGTGAGTCTAGATTTTCGAATCCGACGCAAAACTGACAGTTAATTGTAAGGTTCAGAGCCTGTTAATGACGATGGAACACACAAATTGCGTCGCGATTCAATACATCGTCCTCCAGCCGACTTGTCTCCAAGGGTCTAGTGCTGCCTCGGGGACCTTATGGTCGTTCTTCTGTGAGTCTAGATTTTCGAATCCGACGCAAAACTGACAGTTAATTGTAAGGTTCAGAGCCTCTTAATGACAATGGAACACACATATCGCGTCGCGATTCAATACGTCGTCCTCCGGCCAACCTGTCTCCAAAGGTGTATTGCTGCCTTGGGCACCTTATGGTCGATCTCCTGTGAGTCTAGGTTTTCGAATCCGACGCAAAACTGACAGTTAATTGTAACGTTCAGAACCTGTTAATGACGATGGTACACACTAATTGCGTCGCGATTCAATCCATCGTCCTCCAGCCGACTTGTCTCCAAGGGTCTAGTGCTGCCTCGGACACCATATGGTCGTTCTCCTGTGAGTCTATATTTTCGAATCCGACGCAAAACTGACAGTTAATTTTAAGGTTCAGAGCCTCTTAATGACAATGGAACACACAAATCGCGTCGCGATTCAATACATCGTCCTCCGGCCGACCTGTCTCCAAGGGTCTATTGCTGCCTCGGGCACCTTATGGTCGATCTCCTGTGAGTCTAGATTTTCGAATCCGACGCAGTTAATTGTAACGTTCAGAGCCTGTTAATGACGATGGAACACACAAATTGCGTCGCGATTCAATACATCGTCCTCCAGCCGACTTGTCTCCAAGGGTCTAGTGCTGCCTCGGACACCTTATGGTCGTTCTCCTGTGAGTCTAGATTTTCGAATCCGACGCAAAACTGACAGTTAATTGTAAGGTTCAGAGACTTTTAATGACAATGGAACACACAAAACGCGTCGCGATTCAATACATCGTCCTCCGGCCGACCTGCCTCCAAGGGTCTATTGCTGCCTCGGGCACCTTATGGTCGATCTCCTGTGAGTCTAGATTTTCGAATCCGACGCAAAACTGACAGTTAATTGTAACGTTCAGAGCCTGTTAATGACGATGGAACACACAAATCCCGTCGCGATTCAATACATCGTCCTCCGGCTGACCTGTCTCCAAGGGTCTATTGCTGCCTCGGGCACCTTATGGTCGATCTCCTGTGAGTCTAGATTTTCGAATCCGACGCAAAACTGACAGTTAATTGTAACGTTCAGAGCCTGTTAATGACGATGGAACACACAAATCGCGTCGCGATTCAATACATCGTCCTCCAGCCGACTTGTCTCCTCGGGTCTGGTGCTGCCTCGGGCACCTTATGGTCGTTCCTCTGTGAGTCTAGATTTTCGAATCCGACGCAAAACTGACAGTTAATTGTAAGGTTCAGAGCCTCTTAATGACAATGGAACACACAAATTGCGTCGCGATTCAATACATCGTCCTTCGGCCGACCTGTCTCCAAGGGTCTATAGCTGCCTCGGGCACCTTATGGTCGATCTCCTGTGAGTCTAGTTTTTCGAATCCGACGCAAAACTGACAGTTAATTGTAACGTTCAGAGCCTGTTAATGACGACGGAACACACAAATCGCGTCGCGATTCAATACATCGTCCTCCAGCCTCTTGTCTCCAAGGGTCTTGTCTCCTCGGGCACCTTATGGTCGTTCTCCTGTGAGTCTAGATTTTCGAATCCGACGCAAACCTGACAGTTAATTATAACGTTCAGAGCCTGTTAATGACGATGGAACACACAAATCGCGTCGCGATTCAATACATCGTCCTCCAGCCGACTTGTCTCCAAGGGTCTATTGCTGCCTCGGGCACCTTATCGTCGTTCTCCTGTGAGTCTAGATTTTCGAATCCGACGCAAAACTGACAGTTAATCGTAAGGTTCAGAGCCTCTTAATGACAATGGAACACACAAATTATGTCGCGATTCAATACATCGTCCTCCGGCCGACCTGTCTCCAAGGGTCTATTGCTGCCTCGGGCACCTTATGGTCGTTCTCCTGTGAGTCTAGATTTTCGAATCCGACGCAAAACTGACAGTTAATCGTAAGGTTCAGAGCCTCTTAATGACAATGGAACACACAAATTGCGTCGCGATTCAATACATCGTCGTCCGGCCGACCTGTCTCCAAGGGTCTATTGCTGCCTCGGGCACCTTATGGTCGTTCTCCTGTGAGTCTAGATTTTCGAATCCGACGCAAAACTGACAGTTAATTGTAACGTTCAGAGCCTGTTAATGACGATGGAACACACAAATTGCGTCGCGATTCAATACATCGTCCTCCAGCCGACTTGTCTCCAAGGGTCTAGTGCTGCCTCGGACACCTTATGGTCGTTCTCCTGTGAGTCTAGATTTTCGAATCCGACGCAAAACTGACAGTTAATTGTAACGTTCAGAGCCTCTTAATGACAATGGAACACACAAATTGCGTCGCGATTCAATACATCGTCCTCCGGCCGACCTGTCTCCAAGGGTCTATTGCTGCCTCGGGCACCTTATGGTCGATCTCCTGTGAGTCTAGATTTTTGAATCCGACGCAAAACTGACAGTTAATTGTAACGTTCAGAGCCTGTTAATGACGATGGAACACACAAATCGCGTCGCGATTCAATACATCGTCCTCCAGCCGACTTGTCTCCAAGGGTCTAGTGCTGCCTCGGGCACCTTATGGTCGTTCTTCAGTGAGTCTAGATTTTCGAATCTGACGCAAAACTGACCGTTAATTGTAAGGTTCAGAGCCTCTTAATGACAATGGAACACACAAATTGCGTCACGATTCAATACATCGTCCTCCGGCCGACCTGTCTCCAAGGGTCTATTGCTGCCTCGGGCACCTTATGGTCGATCTCCTGTGAGTCTAGATTTTCGAATCCGACGCAAAACTGACAGTTAATTGTAACGTTCAGAGCCTGTTAATGACGATGGAACACACAAATCCCGTCGCGATTCAATACATCGTCCTCCGGCCGACCTGTCTCCAAGTGTCTATTGCTGCCTCGGGCACCTTATGGTCGATCTCTTGTGAGTCTAGATTTTCGAATCCGACGCAAAACTGACAGTTAATTGTAACGTTCAGAGCCTGTTAATGACGATGGAACACACAAATCGTGTCGCGATTCAATACATCGTCCTCCGGCCGACCTGTCTCCAAGGGTCTATTGCTGCCTCGGGCACCTTATGGTCGATCTCCTGTGAGTCTAGATTTTCGAATCCGACGCAAAACTGACAGTTAATTGTAAGGTTCAGAGCCTGTTAATGACGATGGAACACACAAATTGCGTCGCGATTCAATACATCGTCCTCCAGCCGACTTGTCTCCAAGGGTCTAGTGCTGCCTCGGGGACCTTATGGTCGTTCTTCTGTGAGTCTAGATTTTCGAATCCGACGCAAAACTGACAGTTAATTGTAAGGTTCAGAGCCTCTTAATGACAATGGAACACACAAATCGCGTCGCGATTCAATACGTCGTCCTCCGGCCGACCTGTCTCCAAAGGTGTATTGCTGCCTTGGGCACCTTATGGTCGAACTCCTGTGAGTCTAGATTTTCGAATCCGACGCAAAACTGACAGTTAATTGTAACGTTCAGAACCTGTTAATGACGATGGAACACACTAATTGCGTCGCGATTCAATTCATCGTCCTCCAGCCGACTTGTCTCCAAGGGTCTAGTGCTGCCTCGGACACCATATGGTCGTTCTCCTGTGAGTCTATATTTTCGAATCCGACGCAAAACTGACAGTTAATTTTAAGGTTCAGAGCCTCTTAATGACAATGGAACACACAAATCGCGTCGCGATTCAATACATCGTCCTCCGGCCGACCTGTCTCCAAGGGTCTATTGCTGCCTCGGGCACCTTATGGTCGATCTCCTGTGAGTCTAGATTTTCGAATCCGACGCAGTTAATTGTAACGTTCAGAGCCTGTTAATGACGATGGAACACACAAATTGCGTCGCGATTCAATACATCGTCCTCCAGCCGACTTGTCTCCAAGGGTCTAGTGCTGCCTCGGGCACCTTATGGTCGTTCTCCTGTGAGTCTAGATTTTCGAATCCGACGCAAAACTGACAGTTAATTGTAAGGTTCAGAGCCTGTTAATGACGATGGAACACACAAATACCGTCGCGATTCAAAACATCGTCCTCCGGCCGACCTGTCTCCAAGGGTCTATTGCTGCCTCGGGCACCTTATGGTCGATCTCCTGTGAGTCTAGATTTTCGAATCCGCCGCAAACCTGACAGTTAATTGTAACGTTCAGAGCCTGTTAATGACGATGGAATCCGACGCAAACCTGACAGTTAATTGTAACGTTCAGAGCCTGTTAATGACGATGGAACACACAAATCGCGTCGCGATTCAATACATCGTCCTCCGGCCGACCTGTCTCCAAGGGTCTATTGCTGCCTCGGGCACCTTATGGTCGATCTCCTGTGAGTCTAGATTTTCGAATCCGACGCAGTTAATTGTAACGTTCAGAGCCTGTTAATGACGATGGAACACACAAATTGCGTCGCGATTCAATACATCGTCCTCCAGCCGACTTGTCTCCAAGGGTCTAGTGCTGCCTCGGGCACCTTATGGTCGTTCTCCTGTGAGTCTAGATTTTCGAATCCGACGCAAAACTGACAGTTCATTGTAACGTTCAGTGCCTCTTAATGACAATAGAACACACAAATCGCGTCGCGATTCAATACATCGTCCTCCGGCCGACCTGTCTCCAAGGGTCTATTGCTGCCTCGGGCACCTTATGGTCGATCACCTGTGAGTCTAGATTTTCGAATCCGACGCAAAACTGACAGTTAATTGTAACGTTCAGAGCCTGTTAATGACGATGGAACACACAAATCGCGTCGCGATTCAATACATCGTCCTCCAGCCGACTTGTCTCCAAGGGTCTATTGCTGCCTCGGGCACCTTATCGTCGTTCTCCTGTGAGTCTAGATTTTCGAATCCGACGCAAAACTGACAGTTAATTGTAAGGTTCAGAGCCTGTTAATGACGATGGAACACACAAATCCCGTCGCGATTCAAAACATCGTCCTCCGGCCGACCTGTCTCCAAGGGTCTATTGCTGCCTCGGGCACCTTATGGTCCATCTCCTGTGAGTCTAGATTTTCGAATCCGACGCAAACCTCACAGTTAATTGTAACGTTCAGAGCCTGTTAATGACGATGGAACACACAAATCGCGTCGCGATTCAATACATCGTCCTCCAGCCGACTTGTCTCCAAGGGTCTAGTGCTGCCTCGGGCACCTTATGGTCGTTCTTCAGTGAGTCT